>NC_140591.1:1018435967-1019684994 GCF_964204655.1 Triturus cristatus | reverse complement strand
ATGCAATAGTCAATTACAGTCAAAAAATTTAATATTACAAATTTATTATTTTTGACCATCTGGAGAAAGTTTGACAGGTCACGGGTCATCGTTTTTCATCAGAAAATTGATTTTTTGGACTGTAGAAAAATTGATTCAAAATGTCATTTGGATTGTGCCTCATGTTGAATAACTACTTTTTAAAGCCTCAATGTGACCAAAATTGACATTTTTACAGACTTTTTCTCCTACTCAGAAGCTTCTATTTTGACCAATTTCAGCCATTAAAATGACTCTAAACACACTTATTTTTGTTCCAAAAGTGATAATTCACATGCAATAGTCATTTACAGTCAAAAAATTCAATATTAAAAAATTACCCTTTTTGACCATCTGGAGAAAATTCGGCAGGTCACGGGTCATCATTTTTCATCAGAAAATTGATTTTTTGGACTGTAGAAAAATTGATTCAAAATGTCATTTGGATTGTGCCTGTTGTTGAATAATCACTTTTTAAAGCCTCAATGTGACCAAAATTGACATTTTTACAGACTTTTTCTCCTACTCAGAAGCTTCTATTTTCACCAATTTCAGGCATTAAAATGGCTCTAAACACACTTATTTTTGTTCCAAAAGTGATAATTCACATGCAATAGTCATTTACAGTCAAAAAATTTAATATTACAAATTTATTATTTTTGACCATCTAGGGAAAGTTTGACAGTTCACGGGTCATCGTTTTTCATCAGAAAATTGATTTTTTCGACTGTAGAAAAATTGAATCAAAATGTCATTTGGATTGTGCCTCATGTTGAATAACTACTTTTTAAAGCCTCAATGTGACCAAAATTGACATTTTTACAGAGTTTTTCTCCTACTCAGAAGCTTCTATTTTCACCAATTTCAGGCATTAAAATGACTCTAAACACACTTATTTCAGTTCCAAAAGTGATAATTCACATGCAATAGTCATTTACAGTCAAAAAATTAAATATTACAAATTTATTATTTTTTAACATCTGGAGAAAGTTTGACAGGTCACGGGTCATCGTTTTTCATCAGAAAATTGATTTTTTCGACTGTAGAAAAATTGAATCAAAATGTCATTTGGATTGTGCCTCATGTTGAATAACTACTTTTTAAAGCCTCAATGTGACCAAAATTGACATTTTTACAGACTTTTTCTCCTACTCAGAAGCTTCTATTTTCACCAATTTCAGGCATTAAAATGACTCTAAACACACTTATTTTTCTTCCAAACGTGACAATTCACATGCAATAGTCATTTACAGTCAAAAAATTAAATATTACAAATTTATTATTTTCGACCATCTGTAGAAAGTTTGACAGGTCACGGGTCATCGTTTTTCATCAGAAAATTGATTTTTTCGACTGTAGAAAAATTGAATCAAAATGTCATTTGGATTGTGCCTCTTGTTGAATAATTACTTTTTAAAGCCTCAATGTGACCAAAATTGACATTTTTACAGACTTTTTCTCCTACTCAGAAGCTTCTATTTTCACCAATTTCAGGCATTAAAATGACTCTAAACACACTTATTTTAGTTCCAAAAGTGATAATTCACATGCAATAGTCATTTACAGTCAAAAAATTAAATATTACAAATTTATTATTTTTGACCACCTGTAGAAAGCTTGACAGGTCACGGGTCATAGTTTTTCATCAGAAAATTGATTTTTTTCGACTGTAGAAAAATTGAATCAAAATGTCATTTGGATTGAGCCTCATGTTGAATAACTACTTTTTAAAGCCTCAATGTGACCAAAATTGACATTTTTACAGACTTTTTCTCCTACTCAGAAGCTTCTATTTTGACCAATTTCAGGCATTAAAATGACTCTAAACACACTTATTTTTGTTCCAAAAGTGATAATTCACATGCAATAGTCATTTACAGTCAAAAAATTCAATATTAAAAATTTACCATTTTTGACCATCTGGAGAAAATTCGACAGGTCACGGGTAATCGTTTTTCATCAGAAAATAGATTTTTTTCGACTGTAGAAAAATTGAATCAAAATGTCATTTGGATTGTGCCTCATGTTGAATAACTACTTTTTAAAGCCTCAATGTGACCAAAATTGACATTTTTACAGAGTTTTTCTCCTACTCAGAAGCTTCTATTTTCACCAATTTCAGGCATTAAAATGACTCTAAACACACTTATTTCAGTTCCAAAAGTGATAATTCACATGCAATAGTCATTTACAGTCAAAAAATTAAATATTACAAATTTATTATTTTTTAACATCTGGAGAAAGTTTGACAGGTCACGGGTCATCGTTTTTCATCAGAAAATTGATTTTTTCGACTGTAGAAAAATTGAATCAAAATGTCATTTGGATTGTGCCTCATGTTGAATAACTACTTTTTAAAGCCTCAATGTGACCAAAATTGACATTTTTATAGACTTTTTCTCCTACTCAGAAGCTTCTATTTTCACCAATTTCAGGCATTAAAATGACTCTAAACACACTTATTTTTCTTCCAAACGTGACAATTCACATGCAATAGTCATTTACAGTCAAAAAATTAAATATTACAAATTTATTATTTTCGACCATCTGTAGAAAGTTTGACAGGTCACGGGTCATCGTTTTTCATCAGAAAATTGATTTTTTCGACTGTAGAAAAATTGAATCAAAATGTCATTTGGATTGTGCCTCTTGTTGAATAATTACTTTTTAAAGCCTCAATGTGACCAAAATTGACATTTTTACAGACTTTTTCTCCTACTCAGAAGCTTCTATTTTCACCAATTTCAGGCATTAAAATGACTCTAAACACACTTATTTTAGTTCCAAAAGTGATAATTCACATGCAATAGTCATTTACAGTCAAAAAATTAAATATTACAAATTTATTATTTTTGACCACCTGTAGAAAGCTTGACAGGTCACGGGTCATAGTTTTTCATCAGAAAATTGATTTTTTTCGACTGTAGAAAAATTGAATCAAAATGTCATTTGGATTGAGCCTCATGTTGAATAACTACTTTTTAAAGCCTCAATGTGACCAAAATTGACATTTTTACAGACTTTTTCTCCTACTCAGAAGCTTCTATTTTGACCAATTTCAGGCATTAAAATGACTCTAAACACACTTATTTTTGTTCCAAAAGTGATAATTCACATGCAATAGTCATTTACAGTCAAAAAATTCAATATTAAAAATTTACCATTTTTGACCATCTGGAGAAAATTCGACAGGTCACGGGTAATCGTTTTTCATCAGAAAATAGATTTTTTTCGACTGTAGAAAAATTGAATCAAAATGTCATTTGGATTGCGCCTCATGTTGAATAACTACTTTTTAAAGCCTCAATGTGACCAAAATTGACATTTTTACAGAGTTTTTCTCCTACTCAGAAGCTTCTATTTTCACCAATTTCAGGCATTAAAATGACTCTAAACACACTTATTTCAGTTCCAAAAGTGATAATTCACATGCAATAGTCATTTACAGTCAAAAAATTAAATATTACAAATTTATTATTTTTTAACATCTGGAGAAAGTTTGACAGGTCACGGGTCATCGTTTTTCATCAGAAAATTGATTTTTTCGACTGTAGAAAAATTGAATCAAAATGTCATTTGGATTGTGCCTCATGTTGAATAACTACTTTTTAAAGCCTCAATGTGACCAAAATTGACATTTTTACAGAGTTTTTCTCCTACTCAGAAGCTTCTATTTTCACCAATTTCAGGCATTAAAATGACTCTAAACACACTTATTTCAGTTCCAAAAGTGATAATTCACATGCAATAGTCATTTACAGTCAAAAAATTAAATATTACAAATTTATTATTTTTTAACATCTGGAGAAAGTTTGACAGGTCACGGGTCATCGTTTTTCATCAGAAAATTGATTTTTTCGACTGTAGAAAAATTGAATCAAAATGTCATTTGGATTGTGCCTCATGTTGAATAACTACTTTTTAAAGCCTCAATGTGACCAAAATTGACATTTTTACAGACTTTTTCTCCTACTCAGAAGCTTCTATTTTCACCAATTTCAGGCATTAAAATGACTCTAAACACACTTATTTTTCTTCCAAACGTGACAATTCACATGCAATAGTCATTTACAGTCAAAAAATTAAATATTACAAATTTATTATTTTCGACCATCTGTAGAAAGTTTGACAGGTCACGGGTCATCGTTTTTCATCAGAAAATTGATTTTTTCGACTGTAGAAAAATTGAATCAAAATGTCATTTGGATTGTGCCTCTTGTTGAATAATTACTTTTTAAAGCCTCAATGTGACCAAAATTGACATTTTTACAGACTTTTTCTCCTACTCAGAAGCTTCTATTTTCACCAATTTCAGGCATTAAAATGACTCTAAACACACTTATTTTAGTTCCAAAAGTGATAATTCACATGCAATAGTCATTTACAGTCAAAAAATTAAATATTACAAATTTATTATTTTTGACCATCTGTAGAAAGTTTGCAGGTCACGGGTCATCGTTTTTCATCAGAAAATTGATTTTTTCGACGGTAGAAAAATTGAATCAAAATGTCATTTGGATTGTGCCTCATGTTGAATAACTACTTTTTAAAGCCTCAATGTGACCAAAATTGACATTTTTACAGAGTTTTTCTCCTACTCAGAAGCTTCTATTTTCACCAATGTCAGGCATTAAAATGACTCTAAACACACTTATTTTTGTTCCAAAAGTGATAATTCACATGCAATAGTCAATTACAGTCAAAAAATTTAATATTACAAATTTATTATTTTTGACCATCTGGAGAAAGTTTGACAGGTCACGGGTCATCGTTTTTCATCAGAAAATTGATTTTTTGGACTGTAGAAAAATTGATTCAAAATGTCATTTGGATTGTCCCTCATGTTGAATAACTACTTTTTAAAGCCTCAATGTGACCAAAATTGACATTTTTACAGTCTTTTTCTCCTACTCAGAAGCTTCTATTTTCACTAATTTCAGGCATTAAAATGACTCTAAACACACTTATTTTTGGTCCAAAAGTGATAATTCACATGCAATAGTCATTTACAGTCAAAAAATTAAATATTACAAATTTATTATTTTTTAACATCTGGAGAAAGTTTGACAGGTCACGGGTCATCGTTTTTCATCAGAAAATTGATTTTTTCGACTGTAGAAAAATTGAATCAAAATGTCATTTGGATTGTGCCTCATGTTGAATAACTACTTTTTTAAGCCTCAATGTGACCAAAATTGACATTTTTACAGAGTTTTTCTCCTACTCAGAAGCTTCTATTTTCACCAATGTCAGGCATTAAAATGACTCTAAACACACTTATTTTTGTTCCAAAAGTGATAATTCACATGCAATAGTCAATTACAGTCAAAAAATTTAATATTACAAATTTATTATTTTTGACCATCTGGAGAAAGTTTGACAGGTCACGGGTCATCGTTTTTCATCAGAAAATTGATTTTTTGGACTGTAGAAAAATTGATTCAAAATGTCATTTGGATTGTGCCTCATGTTGAATAACTACTTTTTAAAGCCTCAATGTGACCAAAATTGACATTTTTACAGACTTTTTCTCCTACTCAGAAGCTTCTATTTTGACCAATTTCAGCCATTAAAATGACTCTAAACACACTTATTTTTGTTCCAAAAGTGATAATTCACATGCAATAGTCATTTACAGTCAAAAAATTCAATATTAAAAAATTACCCTTTTTGACCATCTGGAGAAAATTCGGCAGGTCACGGGTCATCATTTTTCATCAGAAAATTGATTTTTTGGACTGTAGAAAAATTGATTCAAAATGTCATTTGGATTGTGCCTGTTGTTGAATAATCACTTTTTAAAGCCTCAATGTGACCAAAATTGACATTTTTACAGACTTTTTCTCCTACTCAGAAGCTTCTATTTTCACCAATTTCAGGCATTAAAATGGCTCTAAACACACTTATTTTTGTTCCAAAAGTGATAATTCACATGCAATAGTCATTTACAGTCAAAAAATTTAATATTACAAATTTATTATTTTTGACCATCTAGAGAAAGTTTGACAGTTCACGGGTCATCGTTTTTCATCAGAAAATTGATTTTTTCGACTGTAGAAAAATTGAATCAAAATGTCATTTGGATTGTGCCTCATGTTGAATAACTACTTTTTAAAGCCTCAATGTGACCAAAATTGACATTTTTACAGAGTTTTTCTCCTACTCAGAAGCTTCTATTTTCACCAATTTCAGGCATTAAAATGACTCTAAACACACTTATTTCAGTTCCAAAAGTGATAATTCACATGCAATAGTCATTTACAGTCAAAAAATTAAATATTACAAATTTATTATTTTTTAACATCTGGAGAAAGTTTGACAGGTCACGGGTCATCGTTTTTCATCAGAAAATTGATTTTTTCGACTGTAGAAAAATTGAATCAAAATGTCATTTGGATTGTGCCTCATGTTGAATAACTACTTTTTAAAGCCTCAATGTGACCAAAATTGACATTTTTACAGACTTTTTCTCCTACTCAGAAGCTTCTATTTTCACCAATTTCAGGCATTAAAATGACTCTAAACACACTTATTTTTCTTCCAAACGTGACAATTCACATGCAATAGTCATTTACAGTCAAAAAATTAAATATTACAAATTTATTATTTTCGACCATCTGTAGAAAGTTTGACAGGTCACGGGTCATCGTTTTTCATCAGAAAATTGATTTTTTCGACTGTAGAAAAATTGAATCAAAATGTCATTTGGATTGTGCCTCTTGTTGAATAATTACTTTTTAAAGCCTCAATGTGACCAAAATTGACATTTTTACAGACTTTTTCTCCTACTCAGAAGCTTCTATTTTCACCAATTTCAGGCATTAAAATGACTCTAAACACACTTATTTTAGTTCCAAAAGTGATAATTCACATGCAATAGTCATTTACAGTCAAAAAATTAAATATTACAAATTTATTATTTTTGACCACCTGTAGAAAGCTTGACAGGTCACGGGTCATAGTTTTTCATCAGAAAATTGATTTTTTTCGACTGTAGAAAAATTGAATCAAAATGTCATTTGGATTGAGCCTCATGTTGAATAACTACTTTTTAAAGCCTCAATGTGACCAAAATTGACATTTTTACAGACTTTTTCTCCTACTCAGAAGCTTCTATTTTGACCAATTTCAGGCATTAAAATGACTCTAAACACACTTATTTTTGTTCCAAAAGTGATAATTCACATGCAATAGTCATTTACAGTCAAAAAATTCAATATTAAAAATTTACCATTTTTGACCATCTGGAGAAAATTCGACAGGTCACGGGTAATCGTTTTTCATCAGAAAATAGATTTTTTTCGACTGTAGAAAAATTGAATCAAAATGTCATTTGGATTGTGCCTCATGTTGAATAACTACTTTTTAAAGCCTCAATGTGACCAAAATTGACATTTTTACAGAGTTTTTCTCCTACTCAGAAGCTTCTATTTTCACCAATTTCAGGCATTAAAATGACTCTAAACACACTTATTTCAGTTCCAAAAGTGATAATTCACATGCAATAGTCATTTACAGTCAAAAAATTAAATATTACAAATTTATTATTTTTTAACATCTGGAGAAAGTTTGACAGGTCACGGGTCATCGTTTTTCATCAGAAAATTGATTTTTTCGACTGTAGAAAAATTGAATCAAAATGTCATTTGGATTGTGCCTCTTGTTGAATAATTACTTTTTAAAGCCTCAATGTGACCAAAATTGACATTTTTACAGACTTTTTCTCCTACTCAGAAGCTTCTATTTTCACCAATTTCAGGCATTAAAATGACTCTAAACACACTTATTTTAGTTCCAAAAGTGATAATTCACATGCAATAGTCATTTACAGTCAAAAAATTTAATATTACAAATTTATTATTTTTTAACATCTGGAGAAAGTTTGACAGGTCACGGGTCATCGTTTTTCATCAGAAAATTGATTTTTTCGACTGTAGAAAAATTGAATCAAAATGTCATTTGGATTGTGCCTCTTGTTGAATAATTACTTTTTAAAGCCTCAATGTGACCAAAATTGACATTTTTACAGACTTTTTCTCCTACTCAGAAGCTTCTATTTTCACCAATTTCAGGCATTAAAATGACTCTAAACACACTTATTTTAGTTCCAAAAGTGATAATTCACATGCAATAGTCATTTACAGTCAAAAAATTAAATATTACAAATTTATTATTTTTGACCACCTGTAGAAAGCTTGACAGGTCACGGGTCATAGTTTTTCATCAGAAAATTGATTTTTTTCGACTGTAGAAAAATTGAATCAAAATGTCATTTGGATTGAGCCTCATGTTGAATAACTACTTTTTAAAGCCTCAATGTGACCAAAATTGACATTTTTACAGACTTTTTCTCCTACTCAGAAGCTTCTATTTTGACCAATTTCAGGCATTAAAATGACTCTAAACACACTTATTTTTGTTCCAAAAGTGATAATTCACATGCAATAGTCATTTACAGTCAAAAAATTCAATATTAAAAATTTACCATTTTTGACCATCTGGAGAAAATTCGACAGGTCACGGGTAATCGTTTTTCATCAGAAAATAGATTTTTTTCGACTGTAGAAAAATTGAATCAAAATGTCATTTGGATTGCGCCTCATGTTGAATAACTACTTTTTAAAGCCTCAATGTGACCAAAATTGACATTTTTACAGAGTTTTTCTCCTACTCAGAAGCTTCTATTTTCACCAATTTCAGGCATTAAAATGACTCTAAACACACTTATTTCAGTTCCAAAAGTGATAATTCACATGCAATAGTCATTTACAGTCAAAAAATTAAATATTACAAATTTATTATTTTTTAACATCTGGAGAAAGTTTGACAGGTCACGGGTCATCGTTTTTCATCAGAAAATTGATTTTTTCGACTGTAGAAAAATTGAATCAAAATGTCATTTGGATTGTGCCTCATGTTGAATAACTACTTTTTAAAGCCTCAATGTGACCAAAATTGACATTTTTACAGAGTTTTTCTCCTACTCAGAAGCTTCTATTTTCACCAATTTCAGGCATTAAAATGACTCTAAACACACTTATTTCAGTTCCAAAAGTGATAATTCACATGCAATAGTCATTTACAGTCAAAAAATTAAATATTACAAATTTATTATTTTTTAACATCTGGAGAAAGTTTGACAGGTCACGGGTCATCGTTTTTCATCAGAAAATTGATTTTTTCGACTGTAGAAAAATTGAATCAAAATGTCATTTGGATTGTGCCTCATGTTGAATAACTACTTTTTAAAGCCTCAATGTGACCAAAATTGACATTTTTACAGACTTTTTCTCCTACTCAGAAGCTTCTATTTTCACCAATTTCAGGCATTAAAATGACTCTAAACACACTTATTTTTCTTCCAAACGTGACAATTCACATGCAATAGTCATTTACAGTCAAAAAATTAAATATTACAAATTTATTATTTTCGACCATCTGTAGAAAGTTTGACAGGTCACGGGTCATCGTTTTTCATCAGAAAATTGATTTTTTCGACTGTAGAAAAATTGAATCAAAATGTCATTTGGATTGTGCCTCTTGTTGAATAATTACTTTTTAAAGCCTCAATGTGACCAAAATTGACATTTTTACAGACTTTTTCTCCTACTCAGAAGCTTCTATTTTCACCAATTTCAGGCATTAAAATGACTCTAAACACACTTATTTTAGTTCCAAAAGTGATAATTCACATGCAATAGTCATTTACAGTCAAAAAATTAAATATTACAAATTTATTATTTTTGACCATCTGTAGAAAGTTTGCAGGTCACGGGTCATCGTTTTTCATCAGAAAATTGATTTTTTCGACGGTAGAAAAATTGAATCAAAATGTCATTTGGATTGTGCCTCATGTTGAATAACTACTTTTTAAAGCCTCAATGTGACCAAAATTGACATTTTTACAGAGTTTTTCTCCTACTCAGAAGCTTCTATTTTCACCAATGTCAGGCATTAAAATGACTCTAAACACACTTATTTTTGTTCCAAAAGTGATAATTCACATGCAATAGTCAATTACAGTCAAAAAATTTAATATTACAAATTTATTATTTTTGACCATCTGGAGAAAGTTTGACAGGTCACGGGTCATCGTTTTTCATCAGAAAATTGATTTTTTGGACTGTAGAAAAATTGATTCAAAATGTCATTTGGATTGTCCCTCATGTTGAATAACTACTTTTTAAAGCCTCAATGTGACCAAAATTGACATTTTTACAGTCTTTTTCTCCTACTCAGAAGCTTCTATTTTCACTAATTTCAGGCATTAAAATGACTCTAAACACACTTATTTTTGGTCCAAAAGTGATAATTCACATGCAATAGTCATTTACAGTCAAAAAATTAAATATTACAAATTTATTATTTTTTAACATCTGGAGAAAGTTTGACAGGTCACGGGTCATCGTTTTTCATCAGAAAATTGATTTTTTCGACTGTAGAAAAATTGAATCAAAATGTCATTTGGATTGTGCCTCATGTTGAATAACTACTTTTTTAAGCCTCAATGTGACCAAAATTGACATTTTTACAGAGTTTTTCTCCTACTCAGAAGCTTCTATTTTCACCAATGTCAGGCATTAAAATGACTCTAAACACACTTATTTTTGTTCCAAAAGTGATAATTCACATGCAATAGTCAATTACAGTCAAAAAATTTAATATTACAAATTTATTATTTTTGACCATCTGGAGAAAGTTTGACAGGTCACGGGTCATCGTTTTTCATCAGAAAATTGATTTTTTGGACTGTAGAAAAATTGATTCAAAATGTCATTTGGATTGTGCCTCATGTTGAATAACTACTTTTTAAAGCCTCAATGTGACCAAAATTGACATTTTTACAGACTTTTTCTCCTACTCAGAAGCTTCTATTTTGACCAATTTCAGCCATTAAAATGACTCTAAACACACTTATTTTTGTTCCAAAAGTGATAATTCACATGCAATAGTCATTTACAGTCAAAAAATTCAATATTAAAAAATTACCCTTTTTGACCATCTGGAGAAAATTCGGCAGGTCACGGGTCATCATTTTTCATCAGAAAATTGATTTTTTGGACTGTAGAAAAATTGATTCAAAATGTCATTTGGATTGTGCCTGTTGTTGAATAATCACTTTTTAAAGCCTCAATGTGACCAAAATTGACATTTTTACAGACTTTTTCTCCTACTCAGAAGCTTCTATTTTCACCAATTTCAGGCATTAAAATGGCTCTAAACACACTTATTTTTGTTCCAAAAGTGATAATTCACATGCAATAGTCATTTACAGTCAAAAAATTTAATATTACAAATTTATTATTTTTGACCATCTAGAGAAAGTTTGACAGTTCACGGGTCATCGTTTTTCATCAGAAAATTGATTTTTTCGACTGTAGAAAAATTGAATCAAAATGTCATTTGGATTGTGCCTCATGTTGAATAACTACTTTTTAAAGCCTCAATGTGACCAAAATTGACATTTTTACAGAGTTTTTCTCCTACTCAGAAGCTTCTATTTTCACCAATTTCAGGCATTAAAATGACTCTAAACACACTTATTTCAGTTCCAAAAGTGATAATTCACATGCAATAGTCATTTACAGTCAAAAAATTAAATATTACAAATTTATTATTTTTTAACATCTGGAGAAAGTTTGACAGGTCACGGGTCATCGTTTTTCATCAGAAAATTGATTTTTTCGACTGTAGAAAAATTGAATCAAAATGTCATTTGGATTGTGCCTCATGTTGAATAACTACTTTTTAAAGCCTCAATGTGACCAAAATTGACATTTTTACAGACTTTTTCTCCTACTCAGAAGCTTCTATTTTCACCAATTTCAGGCATTAAAATGACTCTAAACACACTTATTTTTCTTCCAAACGTGACAATTCACATGCAATAGTCATTTACAGTCAAAAAATTAAATATTACAAATTTATTATTTTCGACCATCTGTAGAAAGTTTGACAGGTCACGGGTCATCGTTTTTCATCAGAAAATTGATTTTTTCGACTGTAGAAAAATTGAATCAAAATGTCATTTGGATTGTGCCTCTTGTTGAATAATTACTTTTTAAAGCCTCAATGTGACCAAAATTGACATTTTTACAGACTTTTTCTCCTACTCAGAAGCTTCTATTTTCACCAATTTCAGGCATTAAAATGACTCTAAACACACTTATTTTAGTTCCAAAAGTGATAATTCACATGCAATAGTCATTTACAGTCAAAAAATTAAATATTACAAATTTATTATTTTTGACCACCTGTAGAAAGCTTGACAGGTCACGGGTCATAGTTTTTCATCAGAAAATTGATTTTTTTCGACTGTAGAAAAATTGAATCAAAATGTCATTTGGATTGAGCCTCATGTTGAATAACTACTTTTTAAAGCCTCAATGTGACCAAAATTGACATTTTTACAGACTTTTTCTCCTACTCAGAAGCTTCTATTTTGACCAATTTCAGGCATTAAAATGACTCTAAACACACTTATTTTTGTTCCAAAAGTGATAATTCACATGCAATAGTCATTTACAGTCAAAAAATTCAATATTAAAAATTTACCATTTTTGACCATCTGGAGAAAATTCGACAGGTCACGGGTAATCGTTTTTCATCAGAAAATAGATTTTTTTCGACTGTAGAAAAATTGAATCAAAATGTCATTTGGATTGTGCCTCATGTTGAATAACTACTTTTTAAAGCCTCAATGTGACCAAAATTGACATTTTTACAGAGTTTTTCTCCTACTCAGAAGCTTCTATTTTCACCAATTTCAGGCATTAAAATGACTCTAAACACACTTATTTCAGTTCCAAAAGTGATAATTCACATGCAATAGTCATTTACAGTCAAAAAATTAAATATTACAAATTTATTATTTTTTAACATCTGGAGAAAGTTTGACAGGTCACGGGTCATCGTTTTTCATCAGAAAATTGATTTTTTCGACTGTAGAAAAATTGAATCAAAATGTCATTTGGATTGTGCCTCTTGTTGAATAATTACTTTTTAAAGCCTCAATGTGACCAAAATTGACATTTTTACAGACTTTTTCTCCTACTCAGAAGCTTCTATTTTCACCAATTTCAGGCATTAAAATGACTCTAAACACACTTATTTTAGTTCCAAAAGTGATAATTCACATGCAATAGTCATTTACAGTCAAAAAATTTAATATTACAAATTTATTATTTTTTAACATCTGGAGAAAGTTTGACAGGTCACGGGTCATCGTTTTTCATCAGAAAATTGATTTTTTCGACTGTAGAAAAATTGAATCAAAATGTCATTTGGATTGTGCCTCATGTTGAATAACTACTTTTTTAAGCCTCAATGTGACCAAAATTGACATTTTTACAGAGTTTTTCTCCTACTCAGAAGCTTCTATTTTCACCAATGTCAGGCATTAAAATGACTCTAAACACACTTATTTTTGTTCCAAAAGTGATAATTCACATGCAATAGTCAATTACAGTCAAAAAATTTAATATTACAAATTTATTATTTTTGACCATCTGGAGAAAGTTTGACAGGTCACGGGTCATCGTTTTTCATCAGAAAATTGATTTTTTGGACTGTAGAAAAATTGATTCAAAATGTCATTTGGATTGTGCCTCATGTTGAATAACTACTTTTTAAAGCCTCAATGTGACCAAAATTGACATTTTTACAGACTTTTTCTCCTACTCAGAAGCTTCTATTTTGACCAATTTCAGCCATTAAAATGACTCTAAACACACTTATTTTTGTTCCAAAAGTGATAATTCACATGCAATAGTCATTTACAGTCAAAAAATTCAATATTAAAAAATTACCCTTTTTGACCATCTGGAGAAAATTCGGCAGGTCACGGGTCATCATTTTTCATCAGAAAATTGATTTTTTGGACTGTAGAAAAATTGATTCAAAATGTCATTTGGATTGTGCCTGTTGTTGAATAATCACTTTTTAAAGCCTCAATGTGACCAAAATTGACATTTTTACAGACTTTTTCTCCTACTCAGAAGCTTCTATTTTCACCAATTTCAGGCATTAAAATGGCTCTAAACACACTTATTTTTGTTCCAAAAGTGATAATTCACATGCAATAGTCATTTACAGTCAAAAAATTTAATATTACAAATTTATTATTTTTGACCATCTAGAGAAAGTTTGACAGTTCACGGGTCATCATTTTTCATCAGAAAATTGATTTTTTGGACTGTAGAAAAATTGAATCAAAATGTCATTTGGATTGTGCCTCATGTTGAATAACTACTTTTTAAAGCCTCAATGTGACCAAAATTGACATTTTTACAGACTTTTTCTCCTACTCAGAAGCTTCTATTTTGACCAATTTCAGCCATTAAAATGACTCTAAACACACTTATTTTTGTTCCAAAAGTGATAATTCACATGCAATAGTCATTTACAGTCAAAAAATTCAATATTAAAAAATTACCCTTTTTGACCATCTGGAGAAAATTCGGCAGGTCACGGGTCATCATTTTTCATCAGAAAATTGATTTTTTGGACTGTAGAAAAATTGATTCAAAATGTCATTTGGATTGTGCCTGTTGTTGAATAATCACTTTTTAAAGCCTCAATGTGACCAAAATTGACATTTTTACAGACTTTTTCTCCTACTCAGAAGCTTCTATTTTCACCAATTTCAGGCATTAAAATGGCTCTAAACACACTTATTTTTGTTCCAAAAGTGATAATTCACATGCAATAGTCATTTACAGTCAAAAAATTTAATATTACAAATTTATTATTTTTGACCATCTAGAGAAAGTTTGACAGTTCACGGGTCATCGTTTTTCATCAGAAAATTGATTTTTTCGACTGTAGAAAAATTGAATCAAAATGTCATTTGGATTGTGCCTCTTGTTGAATAATTACTTTTTAAAGCCTCAATGTGACCAAAATTGACATTTTTACAGACTTTTTCTCCTACTCAGAAGCTTCTATTTTCACCAATTTCAGGCATTAAAATGACTCTAAACACACTTATTTTAGTTCCAAAAGTGATAATTCACATGCAATAGTCATTTACAGTCAAAAAATTAAATATTACAAATTTATTATTTTTAACCACCTGTAGAAAGCTTGACAGGTCACGGGTCATAGTTTTTCATCAGAAAATTGATTTTTTTCGACTGTAGAAAAATTGAATCAAAATGTCATTTGGATTGAGCCTCATGTTGAATAACTACTTTTTAAAGCCTCAATGTGACCAAAATTGACATTTTTACAGACTTTTTCTCCTACTCAGAAGCTTCTATTTTGACCAATTTCAGGCATTAAAATGACTCTAAACACACTTATTTTTGTTCCAAAAGTGATAATTCACATGCAATAGTCATTTACAGTCAAAAAATTCAATATTAAAAATTTACCATTTTTGACCATCTGGAGAAAATTCGACAGGTCACGGGTAATCGTTTTTCATCAGAAAATAGATTTTTTTCGACTGTAGAAAAATTGAATCAAAATGTCATTTGGATTGTGCCTCATGTTGAATAACTACTTTTTAAAGCCTCAATGTGACCAAAATTGACATTTTTACAGAGTTTTTCTCCTACTCAGAAGCTTCTATTTTCACCAATTTCAGGCATTAAAATGACTCTAAACACACTTATTTCAGTTCCAAAAGTGATAATTCACATGCAATAGTCATTTACAGTCAAAAAATTAAATATTACAAATTTATTATTTTTTAACATCTGGAGAAAGTTTGACAGGTCACGGGTCATCGTTTTTCATCAGAAAATTGATTTTTTCGACTGTAGAAAAATTGAATCAAAATGTCATTTGGATTGTGCCTCTTGTTGAATAATTACTTTTTAAAGCCTCAATGTGACCAAAATTGACATTTTTACAGACTTTTTCTCCTACTCAGAAGCTTCTATTTTCACCAATTTCAGGCATTAAAATGACTCTAAACACACTTATTTTAGTTCCAAAAGTGATAATTCACATGCAATAGTCATTTACAGTCAAAAAATTTAATATTACAAATTTATTATTTTTGACCATCTGGAGAAAGTTTGACAGGTCACGGGTCATCGTTTTGCATCAGAAAATTGATTTTTTCGACTGTAGAAAAATTGAATCAAAATGTCATTTGGATTGTGCCTCATGTTGAATAACTACTTTTTAAAGCCTCAATGTGACCAAAATTGACATTTTTACAGAGTTTTTCTCCTACTCAGAAGCTTCTATTTTCACCAATTTCAGGCATTAAAATGACTCTAAACACACTTATTTTTGTTCCAAAAGTGATAATTCACATGCAATAGTCATTTACAGTCAAAAAATTAAATATTACAAATTTATTATTTTTGACCACCTGTAGAAAGCTTGACAGGTCACGGGTCATAGTTTTTCATCAGAAAATTGATTTTTTCGACTGTAGAAAAATTGAATCAAAATGTCATTTGGATTGTGCCTCTTGTTGAATAATTACTTTTTAAAGCCTCAATGTGACCAAAATTGACATTTTTACAGACTTTTTCTCCTACTCAGAAGCTTCTATTTTCACCAATTTCAGGCATTAAAATGACTCTAAACACACTTATTTTAGTTCCAAAAGTGATAATTCACATGCAATAGTCATTTACAGTCAAAAAATTAAATATTACAAATTTATTATTTTTGACCACCTGTAGAAAGCTTGACAGGTCACGGGTCATAGTTTTTCATCAGAAAATTGATTTTTTTCGACTGTAGAAAAATTGAATCAAAATGTCATTTGGATTGAGCCTCATGTTGAATAACTACTTTTTAAAGCCTCAATGTGACCAAAATTGACATTTTTACAGACTTTTTCTCCTACTCAGAAGCTTCTATTTTGACCAATTTCAGGCATTAAAATGACTCTAAACACACTTATTTTTGTTCCAAAAGTGATAATTCACATGCAATAGTCATTTACAGTCAAAAAATTCAATATTAAAAATTTACCATTTTTGACCATCTGGAGAAAATTCGACAGGTCACGGGTAATCGTTTTTCATCAGAAAATAGATTTTTTTCGACTGTAGAAAAATTGAATCAAAATGTCATTTGGATTGTGCCTCATGTTGAATAACTACTTTTTAAAGCCTCAATGTGACCAAAATTGACATTTTTACAGAGTTTTTCTCCTACTCAGAAGCTTCTATTTTCACCAATTTCAGGCATTAAAATGACTCTAAACACACTTATTTCAGTTCCAAAAGTGATAATTCACATGCAATAGTCATTTACAGTCAAAAAATTAAATATTACAAATTTATTATTTTTTAACATCTGGAGAAAGTTTGACAGGTCACGGGTCATCGTTTTTCATCAGAAAATTGATTTTTTCGACTGTAGAAAAATTGAATCAAAATGTCATTTGGATTGTGCCTCTTGTTGAATAATTACTTTTTAAAGCCTCAATGTGACCAAAATTGACATTTTTACAGACTTTTTCTCCTACTCAGAAGCTTCTATTTTCACCAATTTCAGGCATTAAAATGACTCTAAACACACTTATTTTAGTTCCAAAAGTGATAATTCACATGCAATAGTCATTTACAGTCAAAAAATTTAATATTACAAATTTATTATTTTTTAACATCTGGAGAAAGTTTGACAGGTCACGGGTCATCGTTTTTCATCAGAAAATTGATTTTTTCGACTGTAGAAAAATTGAATCAAAATGTCATTTGGATTGTGCCTCATGTTGAATAACTACTTTTTTAAGCCTCAATGTGACCAAAATTGACATTTTTACAGAGTTTTTCTCCTACTCAGAAGCTTCTATTTTCACCAATGTCAGGCATTAAAATGACTCTAAACACACTTATTTTTGTTCCAAAAGTGATAATTCACATGCAATAGTCAATTACAGTCAAAAAATTTAATATTACAAATTTATTATTTTTGACCATCTGGAGAAAGTTTGACAGGTCACGGGTCATCGTTTTTCATCAGAAAATTGATTTTTTGGACTGTAGAAAAATTGATTCAAAATGTCATTTGGATTGTGCCTCATGTTGAATAACTACTTTTTAAAGCCTCAATGTGACCAAAATTGACATTTTTACAGACTTTTTCTCCTACTCAGAAGCTTCTATTTTGACCAATTTCAGCCATTAAAATGACTCTAAACACACTTATTTTTGTTCCAAAAGTGATAATTCACATGCAATAGTCATTTACAGTCAAAAAATTCAATATTAAAAAATTACCCTTTTTGACCATCTGGAGAAAATTCGGCAGGTCACGGGTCATCATTTTTCATCAGAAAATTGATTTTTTGGACTGTAGAAAAATTGATTCAAAATGTCATTTGGATTGTGCCTGTTGTTGAATAATCACTTTTTAAAGCCTCAATGTGACCAAAATTGACATTTTTACAGACTTTTTCTCCTACTCAGAAGCTTCTATTTTCACCAATTTCAGGCATTAAAATGGCTCTAAACACACTTATTTTTGTTCCAAAAGTGATAATTCACATGCAATAGTCATTTACAGTCAAAAAATTTAATATTACAAATTTATTATTTTTGACCATCTAGAGAAAGTTTGACAGTTCACGGGTCATCATTTTTCATCAGAAAATTGATTTTTTGGACTGTAGAAAAATTGAATCAAAATGTCATTTGGATTGTGCCTCATGTTGAATAACTACTTTTTAAAGCCTCAATGTGACCAAAATTGACATTTTTACAGACTTTTTCTCCTACTCAGAAGCTTCTATTTTGACCAATTTCAGCCATTAAAATGACTCTAAACACACTTATTTTTGTTCCAAAAGTGATAATTCACATGCAATAGTCATTTACAGTCAAAAAATTCAATATTAAAAAATTACCCTTTTTGACCATCTGGAGAAAATTCGGCAGGTCACGGGTCATCATTTTTCATCAGAAAATTGATTTTTTGGACTGTAGAAAAATTGATTCAAAATGTCATTTGGATTGTGCCTGTTGTTGAATAATCACTTTTTAAAGCCTCAATGTGACCAAAATTGACATTTTTACAGACTTTTTCTCCTACTCAGAAGCTTCTATTTTCACCAATTTCAGGCATTAAAATGGCTCTAAACACACTTATTTTTGTTCCAAAAGTGATAATTCACATGCAATAGTCATTTACAGTCAAAAAATTTAATATTACAAATTTATTATTTTTGACCATCTAGAGAAAGTTTGACAGTTCACGGGTCATCGTTTTTCATCAGAAAATTGATTTTTTCGACTGTAGAAAAATTGAATCAAAATGTCATTTGGATTGTGCCTCATGTTGAATAACTACTTTTTAAAGCCTCAATGTGACCAAAATTGACATTTTTACAGAGTTTTTCTCCTACTCAGAAGCTTCTATTTTCACCAATTTCAGGCATTAAAATGACTCTAAACACACTTATTTCAGTTCCAAAAGTGATAATTCACATGCAATAGTCATTTACAGTCAAAAAATTAAATATTACAAATTTATTATTTTTTAACATCTGGAGAAAGTTTGACAGGTCACGGGTCATCGTTTTTCATCAGAAAATTGATTTTTTCGACTGTAGAAAAATTGAATCAAAATGTCATTTGGATTGTGCCTCATGTTGAATAACTACTTTTTAAAGCCTCAATGTGACCAAAATTGACATTTTTACAGAGTTTTTCTCCTACTCAGAAGCTTCTATTTTCACCAATTTCAGGCATTAAAATGACTCTAAACACACTTATTTTTGTTCCAAAAGTGATAATTCACATGCAATAGTCATTTACAGTCAAAAAATTAAATATTACAAATTTATTATTTTTGACCACCTGTAGAAAGCTTGACAGGTCACGGGTCATAGTTTTTCATCAGAAAATTGATTTTTTCGACTGTAGAAAAATTGAATCAAAATGTCATTTGGATTGTGCCTCTTGTTGAATAATTACTTTTTAAAGCCTCAATGTGACCAAAATTGACATTTTTACAGACTTTTTCTCCTACTCAGAAGCTTCTATTTTCACCAATTTCAGGCATTAAAATGACTCTAAACACACTTATTTTAGTTCCAAAAGTGATAATTCACATGCAATAGTCATTTACAGTCAAAAAATTAAATATTACAAATTTATTATTTTTGACCACCTGTAGAAAGCTTGACAGGTCACGGGTCATAGTTTTTCATCAGAAAATTGATTTTTTTCGACTGTAGAAAAATTGAATCAAAATGTCATTTGGATTGAGCCTCATGTTGAATAACTACTTTTTAAAGCCTCAATGTGACCAAAATTGACATTTTTACAGACTTTTTCTCCTACTCAGAAGCTTCTATTTTGACCAATTTCAGGCATTAAAATGACTCTAAACACACTTATTTTTGTTCCAAAAGTGATAATTCACATGCAATAGTCATTTACAGTCAAAAAATTCAATATTAAAAATTTACCATTTTTGACCATCTGGAGAAAATTCGACAGGTCACGGGTAATCGTTTTTCATCAGAAAATAGATTTTTTTCGACTGTAGAAAAATTGAATCAAAATGTCATTTGGATTGTGCCTCATGTTGAATAACTACTTTTTAAAGCCTCAATGTGACCAAAATTGACATTTTTACAGAGTTTTTCTCCTACTCAGAAGCTTCTATTTTCACCAATTTCAGGCATTAAAATGACTCTAAACACACTTATTTCAGTTCCAAAAGTGATAATTCACATGCAATAGTCATTTACAGTCAAAAAATTAAATATTACAAATTTATTATTTTTTAACATCTGGAGAAAGTTTGACAGGTCACGGGTCATCGTTTTTCATCAGAAAATTGATTTTTTCGACTGTAGAAAAATTGAATCAAAATGTCATTTGGATTGTGCCTCTTGTTGAATAATTACTTTTTAAAGCCTCAATGTGACCAAAATTGACATTTTTACAGACTTTTTCTCCTACTCAGAAGCTTCTATTTTCACCAATTTCAGGCATTAAAATGACTCTAAACACACTTATTTTAGTTCCAAAAGTGATAATTCACATGCAATAGTCATTTACAGTCAAAAAATTTAATATTACAAATTTATTATTTTTTAACATCTGGAGAAAGTTTGACAGGTCACGGGTCATCGTTTTTCATCAGAAAATTGATTTTTTCGACTGTAGAAAAATTGAATCAAAATGTCATTTGGATTGTGCCTCATGTTGAATAACTACTTTTTTAAGCCTCAATGTGACCAAAATTGACATTTTTACAGAGTTTTTCTCCTACTCAGAAGCTTCTATTTTCACCAATGTCAGGCATTAAAATGACTCTAAACACACTTATTTTTGTTCCAAAAGTGATAATTCACATGCAATAGTCAATTACAGTCAAAAAATTTAATATTACAAATTTATTATTTTTGACCATCTGGAGAAAGTTTGACAGGTCACGGGTCATCGTTTTTCATCAGAAAATTGATTTTTTGGACTGTAGAAAAATTGATTCAAAATGTCATTTGGATTGTGCCTCATGTTGAATAACTACTTTTTAAAGCCTCAATGTGACCAAAATTGACATTTTTACAGACTTTTTCTCCTACTCAGAAGCTTCTATTTTGACCAATTTCAGCCATTAAAATGACTCTAAACACACTTATTTTTGTTCCAAAAGTGATAATTCACATGCAATAGTCATTTACAGTCAAAAAATTCAATATTAAAAAATTACCCTTTTTGACCATCTGGAGAAAATTCGGCAGGTCACGGGTCATCATTTTTCATCAGAAAATTGATTTTTTGGACTGTAGAAAAATTGATTCAAAATGTCATTTGGATTGTGCCTGTTGTTGAATAATCACTTTTTAAAGCCTCAATGTGACCAAAATTGACATTTTTACAGACTTTTTCTCCTACTCAGAAGCTTCTATTTTCACCAATTTCAGGCATTAAAATGGCTCTAAACACACTTATTTTTGTTCCAAAAGTGATAATTCACATGCAATAGTCATTTACAGTCAAAAAATTTAATATTACAAATTTATTATTTTTGACCATCTAGAGAAAGTTTGACAGTTCACGGGTCATCATTTTTCATCAGAAAATTGATTTTTTGGACTGTAGAAAAATTGAATCAAAATGTCATTTGGATTGTGCCTCATGTTGAATAACTACTTTTTAAAGCCTCAATGTGACCAAAATTGACATTTTTACAGACTTTTTCTCCTACTCAGAAGCTTCTATTTTGACCAATTTCAGCCATTAAAATGACTCTAAACACACTTATTTTTGTTCCAAAAGTGATAATTCACATGCAATAGTCATTTACAGTCAAAAAATTCAATATTAAAAAATTACCCTTTTTGACCATCTGGAGAAAATTCGGCAGGTCACGGGTCATCATTTTTCATCAGAAAATTGATTTTTTGGACTGTAGAAAAATTGATTCAAAATGTCATTTGGATTGTGCCTGTTGTTGAATAATCACTTTTTAAAGCCTCAATGTGACCAAAATTGACATTTTTACAGACTTTTTCTCCTACTCAGAAGCTTCTATTTTCACCAATTTCAGGCATTAAAATGGCTCTAAACACACTTATTTTTGTTCCAAAAGTGATAATTCACATGCAATAGTCATTTACAGTCAAAAAATTTAATATTACAAATTTATTATTTTTGACCATCTAGAGAAAGTTTGACAGTTCACGGGTCATCGTTTTTCATCAGAAAATTGATTTTTTCGACTGTAGAAAAATTGAATCAAAATGTCATTTGGATTGTGCCTCATGTTGAATAACTACTTTTTAAAGCCTCAATGTGACCAAAATTGACATTTTTACAGAGTTTTTCTCCTACTCAGAAGCTTCTATTTTCACCAATTTCAGGCATTAAAATGACTCTAAACACACTTATTTCAGTTCCAAAAGTGATAATTCACATGCAATAGTCATTTACAGTCAAAAAATTAAATATTACAAATTTATTATTTTTTAACATCTGGAGAAAGTTTGACAGGTCACGGGTCATCGTTTTTCATCAGAAAATTGATTTTTTCGACTGTAGAAAAATTGAATCAAAATGTCATTTGGATTGTGCCTCATGTTGAATAACTACTTTTTAAAGCCTCAATGTGACCAAAATTGACATTTTTACAGAGTTTTTCTCCTACTCAGAAGCTTCTATTTTCACCAATTTCAGGCATTAAAATGACTCTAAACACACTTATTTTTCTTCCAAACGTGACAATTCACATGCAATAGTCATTTACAGTCAAAAAATTAAATATTACAAATTTATTATTTTCGACCATCTGTAGAAAGTTTGACAGGTCACGGGTCATCGTTTTTCATCAGAAAATTGATTTTTTCGACTGTAGAAAAATTGAATCAAAATGTCATTTGGATTGTGCCTCTTGTTGAATAATTACTTTTTAAAGCCTCAATGTGACCAAAATTGACATTTTTACAGACTTTTTCTCCTACTCAGAAGCTTCTATTTTCACCAATTTCAGGCATTAAAATGACTCTAAACACACTTATTTTAGTTCCAAAAGTGATAATTCACATGCAATAGTCATTTACAGTCAAAAAATTAAATATTACAAATTTATTATTTTTGACCACCTGTAGAAAGCTTGACAGGTCACGGGTCATAGTTTTTCATCAGAAAATTGATTTTTTTCGACTGTAGAAAAATTGAATCAAAATGTCATTTGGATTGAGCCTCATGTTGAATAACTACTTTTTAAAGCCTCAATGTGACCAAAATTGACATTTTTACAGACTTTTTCTCCTACTCAGAAGCTTCTATTTTGACCAATTTCAGGCATTAAAATGACTCTAAACACACTTATTTTTGTTCCAAAAGTGATAATTCACATGCAATAGTCATTTACAGTCAAAAAATTCAATATTAAAAATTTACCATTTTTGACCATCTGGAGAAAATTCGACAGGTCACGGGTAATCGTTTTTCATCAGAAAATAGATTTTTTTCGACTGTAGAAAAATTGAATCAAAATGTCATTTGGATTGTGCCTCATGTTGAATAACTACTTTTTAAAGCCTCAATGTGACCAAAATTGACATTTTTACAGAGTTTTTCTCCTACTCAGAAGCTTCTATTTTCACCAATTTCAGGCATTAAAATGACTCTAAACACACTTATTTCAGTTCCAAAAGTGATAATTCACATGCAATAGTCATTTACAGTCAAAAAATTAAATATTACAAATTTATTATTTTTTAACATCTGGAGAAAGTTTGACAGGTCACGGGTCATCGTTTTTCATCAGAAAATTGATTTTTTCGACTGTAGAAAAATTGAATCAAAATGTCATTTGGATTGTGCCTCTTGTTGAATAATTACTTTTTAAAGCCTCAATGTGACCAAAATTGACATTTTTACAGACTTTTTCTCCTACTCAGAAGCTTCTATTTTCACCAATTTCAGGCATTAAAATGACTCTAAACACACTTATTTTAGTTCCAAAAGTGATAATTCACATGCAATAGTCATTTACAGTCAAAAAATTTAATATTACAAATTTATTATTTTTGACCATCTGGAGAAAGTTTGACAGGTCACGGGTCATCGTTTTGCATCAGAAAATTGATTTTTTCGACTGTAGAAAAATTGAATCAAAATGTCATTTGGATTGTGCCTCATGTTGAATAACTACTTTTTAAAGCCTCAATGTGACCAAAATTGACATTTTTACAGAGTTTTTCTCCTACTCAGAAGCTTCTATTTTCACCAATTTCAGGCATTAAAATGACTCTAAACACACTTATTTTTGTTCCAAAAGTGATAATTCACATGCAATAGTCATTTACAGTCAAAAAATTAAATATTACAAATTTATTATTTTTGACCACCTGTAGAAAGCTTGACAGGTCACGGGTCATAGTTTTTCATCAGAAAATTGATTTTTTTCGACTGTAGAAAAATTGAATCAAAATGTCATTTGGATTGAGCCTCATGTTGAATAACTACTTTTTAAAGCCTCAATGTGACCAAAATTGACATTTTTACAGAGTTTTTCTCCTACTCAGAAGCTTCTATTTTCACCAATTTCAGGCATTAAAATGACTCTAAACACACTTATTTCATTTCCAAAAGTGATAATTCACATGCAATAGTCATTTACAGTCAAAAAATTTAATATTACAAATTTATTATTTTTGACCATCTGTAGAAAGTTTGCAGGTCACGGGTCATCGTTTTTCATCAGAAAATTGATTTTTTCGACGGTAGAAAAATTGAATCAAAATGTCATTTGGATTGTGCCTCATGTTGAATAACTACTTTTTAAAGCCTCAATGTGACCAAAATTGACATTTTTACAGACTTTTTCTCCTACTCAGAAGCTTCTATTTTCACCAATTTCAGGCATTAAAATGACTCTAAACACACTTATTTTAGTTCCAAAAGTGATAATTCACATGCAATAGTCATTTACAGTCAAAAAATTCAATATTACAAATTTATTATTTTTGACCATCTGTAGAAAGTTTGCAGGTCACGGGTCATCGTTTTTCATCAGAAAATTGATGTTTTCGACGGTAGAAAAATTGAATCAAAATGTCATTTGGATTGTGCCTCATGTTGAATAACTACTTTTTAAAGCCTCAATGTGACCAAAATTGACATTTTTACAGAGTTTTTCTCCTACTCAGAAGCTTCTATTTTCACCAATTTCAGGCATTAAAATGACTCTAAACACACTTATTTTTGTTCCAAAAGTGATAGTCATTTACAGTCAAAAAATTTAATATTACAAATTTATTATTTTTGACCATCTGGAGAAAGTTTGACAGGTCACGGGTCATCGTTTTTCATCAGAAAATTGATTTTTTCGACTGTAGAAAAATTGAATCAAAATGTCATTTGGATTGTGCCTCATGTTGAATAACTACTTTTTAAAGCCTCAATGCGACCAAAATTGACATTTTTACAGAGTTTTTCTCCTACTCAGAAGCTTCTATTTTCACCAATTTCAGGCATTAAAATGACTCTAAACACACTTATTTTTGTTCCAAAAGTGATAATTCACATGCAATAGTCATTTACAGTCAAAAAATTCAATATTAAAAATGTACCATTTTTGACCAACTGGAGAAAATTCGACAGGTCACGGGTCATAGTTTTTCATCAGAAAATTGATTTTTTCGACTGTAGAAAAAGTGAATCAAAATGTCATTTGGATTGAGCCTCATGTTGAATAACTACTTTTTAAAGCCTCAATGTGAGCAAAATTGACATTTTTACAGACTTTTTCTCCTACTCAGAAGCTTCTAGTTTGACCAATTTCAGGCATTAAAATGACTCTAAACACACTTATTTTTGTTCCAAAAGTGATAATTCACATGCAATAGTCATTTACAGTCAAAAAATTCAATATTAAAAATTTACCATTTTTGACCATCTGTAGAAAGTTTGACAGGTCACGGGTCATCGTTTTTCATCAGAAAATTGATTTTTTCGACTGTAGAAAAATTGAATCAAAATGTCATTTGGATTGTGCCTCTTGTTGAATAATCACTTTTTAAAGCCTCAATGTGACCAAAATTGACATTTTTACAGACTATTTCTCCTACTCAGAAGCTTCTATTTTCACCAATTTCAGGCATTAAAATGACTCTAAACACACTTATTTTAGTTCCAAAAGTGATAATTCACATGCAATAGTCATTTACAGTCAAAAAATTAAATATTACCAATTTATTATTTTTGACCATCTGTAGAAAGTTTGCAGGTCACGGGTCATCGTTTTTCATCAGAAAATAGATTTTTTTCGACGGTAGAAAAATTGAATCAAAATGTCATTTGGATTGTGCCTCATGTTGAATAACTACTTTTTAAAGCCTCAATGTGACCAAAATTGACATTTTTACAGACTTTTTCTCCTACTCAGAAGCTTCTATTTTCACCA
The DNA here is from genome assembly GCF_964204655.1 of Triturus cristatus. NCBI lineage: Eukaryota > Metazoa > Chordata > Amphibia > Caudata > Salamandridae > Triturus > Triturus cristatus. The sequence goes on along the minus strand of NC_140591.1, from coordinate 1,019,658,135 downwards.
ATTTCAGGCATTAAAATGACTCTAAACACACTTATTTCAGTTCCAAAAGTGATAATTCACATGCAATAGTCATTTACAGTCAAACAATTAAATATTACAAATTTATTATTTTTTAACATCTGGAGAAAGTTTGACAGGTCACGGGTCATCGTTTTTCATCAGAAAATTGATTTTTTCGACTGTAGAAAAATTGAATCAAAATGTCATTTGGATTGTGCCTCATGTTGAATAACTACTTTTTAAAGCCTCAATGTGACCAAAATTGACATTTTTACAGACTTTTTCTCCTACTCAGAAGCTTCTATTTTCACCAATTTCAGGCATTAAAATGACTCTAAACACACTTATTTTTCTTCCAAACGTGACAATTCACATGCAATAGTCATTTACAGTCAAAAAATTAAATATTTCAAATTTATTATTTTTGACCATCTGTAGAAAGTTTGACAGGTCACGGGTCATCGTTTTTCATCGGAAAATTGATTTTTTGGACTGTAGAAAAATTGATATAAAATGTCATTTGGATTGTGCCTCATGTTGAATAACTACTTTTTAAAGCCTCAATGTGACCAAAATTGACATTTTTTACAGACTTTTTCTCCTACTTAGAAGCTTCTATTTTGACCAATTTCAGGCATTAAAATGACTCTAAACACACTTATTTTATTTCCAAAAGTGATAATTCACATGCAATAGTCATTTACAGTCAAAAAATTTAATATTACAAATTTATTATTTTTGACCATCTGGAGAAAGTTTGACAGGTCACGGGTCATCATTTTTCATCAGAAAATTGATTTTTTGGACTGTAGAAAAATTGAATCAAAATGTCATTTGGATTGTGCCTCATGTTGAATAACTATTTTTTAAGCCTCAATGTGACCAAAATTGACATTTTTACAGAGTTTTTCTCCTACTCAGAAGCTTCTATTTTCACCAATTTCAGGCATTAAAATGACTCTAAACACACTTATTTCAGTTCCAAAAGTGATAATTCACATGCAATAGTCATTTACAGTCAAAAAATTAAATATTACAAATTTATTATTTTTTAACATCTGGAGAAAGTTTGACAGGTCACGGGTCATCGTTTTTCATCAGAAAATTGATTTTTTCGACTGTAGAAAAATTGAATCAAAATGTCATTTGGATTGTGCCTCTTGTTGAATAATCACTTTTTAAAGCCTCAATGTGACCAAAATTGACATTTTTACAGACTATTTCTCCTACTCAGAAGCTTCTATTTTCACCAATTTCAGGCATTAAAATGACTCTAAACACACTTATTTTAGTTCCAAAAGTGATAATTCACATGCAATAGTCATTTACAGTCAAAAAATTAAATATTACCAATTTATTATTTTTGACCATCTGTAGAAAGTTTGCAGGTCACGGGTCATCGTTTTTCATCAGAAAATTGATTTTTTCGACGGTAGAAAAATTGAATCAAAATGTCATTTGGATTGTGCCTCATGTTGAATAACTACTTTTTAAAGCCTCAATGTGACCAAAATTGACATTTTTACAGAGTTTTTCTCCTACTCAGAAGCTTCTATTTTCACCAATGTCAGGCATTAAAATGACTCTAAACACACTTATTTTTGTTCCAAAAGTGATAATTCACATGCAATAGTCAATTACAGTCAAAAAATTTAATATTACAAATTTATTATTTTTGACCATCTGGAGAAAGTTTGACAGGTCACGGGTCATCGTTTTTCATCAGAAAATTGATTTTTTGGACTGTAGAAAAATTGATTCAAAATGTCATTTGGATTGTCCCTCATGTTGAATAACTACTTTTTAAAGCCTCAATGTGACCAAAATTGACATTTTTACAGTCTTTTTCTCCTACTCAGAAGCTTCTATTTTCACTAATTTCAGGCATTAAAATGACTCTAAACACACTTATTTTTGGTCCAAAAGTGATAATTCACATGCAATAGTCATTTACAGTCAAAAAATTAAATATTACAAATTTATTATTTTTTAACATCTGGAGAAAGTTTGACAGGTCACGGGTCATCGTTTTTCATCAGAAAATTGATTTTTTCGACTGTAGAAAAATTGAATCAAAATGTCATTTGGATTGTGCCTCATGTTGAATAACTACTTTTTTAAGCCTCAATGTGACCAAAATTGACATTTTTACAGAGTTTTTCTCCTACTCAGAAGCTTCTATTTTCACCAATGTCAGGCATTAAAATGACTCTAAACACACTTATTTTTGTTCCAAAAGTGATAATTCACATGCAATAGTCAATTACAGTCAAAAAATTTAATATTACAAATTTATTATTTTTGACCATCTGGAGAAAGTTTGACAGGTCACGGGTCATCGTTTTTCATCAGAAAATTGATTTTTTGGACTGTAGAAAAATTGATTCAAAATGTCATTTGGATTGTGCCTCATGTTGAATAACTACTTTTTAAAGCCTCAATGTGACCAAAATTGACATTTTTACAGACTTTTTCTCCTACTCAGAAGCTTCTATTTTGACCAATTTCAGCCATTAAAATGACTCTAAACACACTTATTTTTGTTCCAAAAGTGATAATTCACATGCAATAGTCATTTACAGTCAAAAAATTCAATATTAAAAAATTACCCTTTTTGACCATCTGGAGAAAATTCGGCAGGTCACGGGTCATCATTTTTCATCAGAAAATTGATTTTTTGGACTGTAGAAAAATTGATTCAAAATGTCATTTGGATTGTGCCTGTTGTTGAATAATCACTTTTTAAAGCCTCAATGTGACCAAAATTGACATTTTTACAGACTTTTTCTCCTACTCAGAAGCTTCTATTTTCACCAATTTCAGGCATTAAAATGGCTCTAAACACACTTATTTTTGTTCCAAAAGTGATAATTCACATGCAATAGTCATTTACAGTCAAAAAATTTAATATTACAAATTTATTATTTTTGACCATCTAGAGAAAGTTTGACAGTTCACGGGTCATCGTTTTTCATCAGAAAATTGATTTTTTCGACTGTAGAAAAATTGAATCAAAATGTCATTTGGATTGTGCCTCATGTTGAATAACTACTTTTTAAAGCCTCAATGTGACCAAAATTGACATTTTTACAGAGTTTTTCTCCTACTCAGAAGCTTCTATTTTCACCAATTTCAGGCATTAAAATGACTCTAAACACACTTATTTCAGTTCCAAAAGTGATAATTCACATGCAATAGTCATTTACAGTCAAAAAATTAAATATTACAAATTTATTATTTTTTAACATCTGGAGAAAGTTTGACAGGTCACGGGTCATCGTTTTTCATCAGAAAATTGATTTTTTCGACTGTAGAAAAATTGAATCAAAATGTCATTTGGATTGTGCCTCATGTTGAATAACTACTTTTTAAAGCCTCAATGTGACCAAAATTGACATTTTTACAGACTTTTTCTCCTACTCAGAAGCTTCTATTTTCACCAATTTCAGGCATTAAAATGACTCTAAACACACTTATTTTTCTTCCAAACGTGACAATTCACATGCAATAGTCATTTACAGTCAAAAAATTAAATATTACAAATTTATTATTTTCGACCATCTGTAGAAAGTTTGACAGGTCACGGGTCATCGTTTTTCATCAGAAAATTGATTTTTTCGACTGTAGAAAAATTGAATCAAAATGTCATTTGGATTGTGCCTCTTGTTGAATAATTACTTTTTAAAGCCTCAATGTGACCAAAATTGACATTTTTACAGACTTTTTCTCCTACTCAGAAGCTTCTATTTTCACCAATTTCAGGCATTAAAATGACTCTAAACACACTTATTTTAGTTCCAAAAGTGATAATTCACATGCAATAGTCATTTACAGTCAAAAAATTAAATATTACAAATTTATTATTTTTGACCACCTGTAGAAAGCTTGACAGGTCACGGGTCATAGTTTTTCATCAGAAAATTGATTTTTTTCGACTGTAGAAAAATTGAATCAAAATGTCATTTGGATTGAGCCTCATGTTGAATAACTACTTTTTAAAGCCTCAATGTGACCAAAATTGACATTTTTACAGACTTTTTCTCCTACTCAGAAGCTTCTATTTTGACCAATTTCAGGCATTAAAATGACTCTAAACACACTTATTTTTGTTCCAAAAGTGATAATTCACATGCAATAGTCATTTACAGTCAAAAAATTCAATATTAAAAATTTACCATTTTTGACCATCTGGAGAAAATTCGACAGGTCACGGGTAATCGTTTTTCATCAGAAAATAGATTTTTTTCGACTGTAGAAAAATTGAATCAAAATGTCATTTGGATTGTGCCTCATGTTGAATAACTACTTTTTAAAGCCTCAATGTGACCAAAATTGACATTTTTACAGAGTTTTTCTCCTACTCAGAAGCTTCTATTTTCACCAATTTCAGGCATTAAAATGACTCTAAACACACTTATTTCAGTTCCAAAAGTGATAATTCACATGCAATAGTCATTTACAGTCAAAAAATTAAATATTACAAATTTATTATTTTTTAACATCTGGAGAAAGTTTGACAGGTCACGGGTCATCGTTTTTCATCAGAAAATTGATTTTTTCGACTGTAGAAAAATTGAATCAAAATGTCATTTGGATTGTGCCTCATGTTGAATAACTACTTTTTAAAGCCTCAATGTGACCAAAATTGACATTTTTACAGACTTTTTCTCCTACTCAGAAGCTTCTATTTTCACCAATTTCAGGCATTAAAATGGCTCTAAACACACTTATTTTTGTTCCAAAAGTGATAATTCACATGCAATAGTCATTTACAGTCAAAAAATTTAATATTACAAATTTATTATTTTTGACCATCTAGAGAAAGTTTGACAGTTCACGGGTCATCGTTTTTCATCAGAAAATTGATTTTTTCGACTGTAGAAAAATTGAATCAAAATGTCATTTGGATTGTGCCTCATGTTGAATAACTACTTTTTAAAGCCTCAATGTGACCAAAATTGACATTTTTACAGAGTTTTTCTCCTACTCAGAAGCTTCTATTTTCACCAATTTCAGGCATTAAAATGACTCTAAACACACTTATTTCAGTTCCAAAAGTGATAATTCACATGCAATAGTCATTTACAGTCAAAAAATTAAATATTACAAATTTATTATTTTTTAACATCTGGAGAAAGTTTGACAGGTCACGGGTCATCGTTTTTCATCAGAAAATTGATTTTTTCGACTGTAGAAAAATTGAATCAAAATGTCATTTGGATTGTGCCTCATGTTGAATAACTACTTTTTAAAGCCTCAATGTGACCAAAATTGACATTTTTACAGACTTTTTCTCCTACTCAGAAGCTTCTATTTTCACCAATTTCAGGCATTAAAATGACTCTAAACACACTTATTTTTCTTCCAAACGTGACAATTCACATGCAATAGTCATTTACAGTCAAAAAATTAAATATTACAAATTTATTATTTTCGACCATCTGTAGAAAGTTTGACAGGTCACGGGTCATCGTTTTTCATCAGAAAATTGATTTTTTCGACTGTAGAAAAATTGAATCAAAATGTCATTTGGATTGTGCCTCTTGTTGAATAATTACTTTTTAAAGCCTCAATGTGACCAAAATTGACATTTTTACAGACTTTTTCTCCTACTCAGAAGCTTCTATTTTCACCAATTTCAGGCATTAAAATGACTCTAAACACACTTATTTTAGTTCCAAAAGTGATAATTCACATGCAATAGTCATTTACAGTCAAAAAATTAAATATTACAAATTTATTATTTTTGACCACCTGTAGAAAGCTTGACAGGTCACGGGTCATAGTTTTTCATCAGAAAATTGATTTTTTTCGACTGTAGAAAAATTGAATCAAAATGTCATTTGGATTGAGCCTCATGTTGAATAACTACTTTTTAAAGCCTCAATGTGACCAAAATTGACATTTTTACAGACTTTTTCTCCTACTCAGAAGCTTCTATTTTGACCAATTTCAGGCATTAAAATGACTCTAAACACACTTATTTTTGTTCCAAAAGTGATAATTCACATGCAATAGTCATTTACAGTCAAAAAATTCAATATTAAAAATTTACCATTTTTGACCATCTGGAGAAAATTCGACAGGTCACGGGTAATCGTTTTTCATCAGAAAATAGATTTTTTTCGACTGTAGAAAAATTGAATCAAAATGTCATTTGGATTGTGCCTCATGTTGAATAACTACTTTTTAAAGCCTCAATGTGACCAAAATTGACATTTTTACAGAGTTTTTCTCCTACTCAGAAGCTTCTATTTTCACCAATTTCAGGCATTAAAATGACTCTAAACACACTTATTTCAGTTCCAAAAGTGATAATTCACATGCAATAGTCATTTACAGTCAAAAAATTAAATATTACAAATTTATTATTTTTTAACATCTGGAGAAAGTTTGACAGGTCACGGGTCATCGTTTTTCATCAGAAAATTGATTTTTTCGACTGTAGAAAAATTGAATCAAAATGTCATTTGGATTGTGCCTCTTGTTGAATAATTACTTTTTAAAGCCTCAATGTGACCAAAATTGACATTTTTACAGACTTTTTCTCCTACTCAGAAGCTTCTATTTTCACCAATTTCAGGCATTAAAATGACTCTAAACACACTTATTTTAGTTCCAAAAGTGATAATTCACATGCAATAGTCATTTACAGTCAAAAAATTTAATATTACAAATTTATTATTTTTTAACATCTGGAGAAAGTTTGACAGGTCACGGGTCATCGTTTTTCATCAGAAAATTGATTTTTTCGACTGTAGAAAAATTGAATCAAAATGTCATTTGGATTGTGCCTCATGTTGAATAACTACTTTTTTAAGCCTCAATGTGACCAAAATTGACATTTTTACAGAGTTTTTCTCCTACTCAGAAGCTTCTATTTTCACCAATGTCAGGCATTAAAATGACTCTAAACACACTTATTTTTGTTCCAAAAGTGATAATTCACATGCAATAGTCAATTACAGTCAAAAAATTTAATATTACAAATTTATTATTTTTGACCATCTGGAGAAAGTTTGACAGGTCACGGGTCATCGTTTTTCATCAGAAAATTGATTTTTTGGACTGTAGAAAAATTGATTCAAAATGTCATTTGGATTGTGCCTCATGTTGAATAACTACTTTTTAAAGCCTCAATGTGACCAAAATTGACATTTTTACAGACTTTTTCTCCTACTCAGAAGCTTCTATTTTGACCAATTTCAGCCATTAAAATGACTCTAAACACACTTATTTTTGTTCCAAAAGTGATAATTCACATGCAATAGTCATTTACAGTCAAAAAATTCAATATTAAAAAATTACCCTTTTTGACCATCTGGAGAAAATTCGGCAGGTCACGGGTCATCATTTTTCATCAGAAAATTGATTTTTTGGACTGTAGAAAAATTGATTCAAAATGTCATTTGGATTGTGCCTGTTGTTGAATAATCACTTTTTAAAGCCTCAATGTGACCAAAATTGACATTTTTACAGACTTTTTCTCCTACTCAGAAGCTTCTATTTTCACCAATTTCAGGCATTAAAATGGCTCTAAACACACTTATTTTTGTTCCAAAAGTGATAATTCACATGCAATAGTCATTTACAGTCAAAAAATTTAATATTACAAATTTATTATTTTTGACCATCTAGAGAAAGTTTGACAGTTCACGGGTCATCGTTTTTCATCAGAAAATTGATTTTTTCGACTGTAGAAAAATTGAATCAAAATGTCATTTGGATTGTGCCTCATGTTGAATAACTACTTTTTAAAGCCTCAATGTGACCAAAATTGACATTTTTACAGAGTTTTTCTCCTACTCAGAAGCTTCTATTTTCACCAATTTCAGGCATTAAAATGACTCTAAACACACTTATTTCAGTTCCAAAAGTGATAATTCACATGCAATAGTCATTTACAGTCAAAAAATTAAATATTACAAATTTATTATTTTTTAACATCTGGAGAAAGTTTGACAGGTCACGGGTCATCGTTTTTCATCAGAAAATTGATTTTTTCGACTGTAGAAAAATTGAATCAAAATGTCATTTGGATTGTGCCTCATGTTGAATAACTACTTTTTAAAGCCTCAATGTGACCAAAATTGACATTTTTACAGAGTTTTTCTCCTACTCAGAAGCTTCTATTTTCACCAATTTCAGGCATTAAAATGACTCTAAACACACTTATTTTTCTTCCAAACGTGACAATTCACATGCAATAGTCATTTACAGTCAAAAAATTAAATATTACAAATTTATTATTTTCGACCATCTGTAGAAAGTTTGACAGGTCACGGGTCATCGTTTTTCATCAGAAAATTGATTTTTTCGACTGTAGGAAAATTGATTCAAAATGTCATTTGGATTGTGCCTGTTGTTGAATAATCACTTTTTAAAGCCTCAATGTGACCAAAATTGACATTTTTACAGACTTTTTCTCCTACTCAGAAGCTTCTATTTTCACCAATTTCAGGCATTAAAATGACTCTAAACACACTTATTTTTGTTCCAAAAGTGATAATTCACATGCAATAGTCATTTACAGTCAAAAAATTTAATATTACAAATTTATTATTTTTGACCATCTGGAGAAAGTTTGACAGTTCACGGGTCATCGTTTTTCATCAGAAAATTGATTTTTTCGACTGTAGAAAAATTGAATCAAAATGTCATTTGGATTGTGCCTCATGTTGAATAACTACTTTTTAAAGCCTCAATGTGACCAAAATTGACATTTTTACAGAGTTTTTCTCCTACTCAGAAGCTTCTATTTTCACCAATTTCAGGCATTAAAATGACTCTAAACACACTTATTTTTCTTCCAAACGTGACAATTCACATGCAATAGTCATTTACAGTCAAAAAATTAAATATTACAAATTTATTATTTTCGACCATCTGTAGAAAGTTTGACAGGTCACGGGTCATCGTTTTTCATCAGAAAATTGATTTTTTCGACTGTAGAAAAATTGAATCAAAATGTCATTTGGATTGTGCCTCTTGTTGAATAATTACTTTTTAAAGCCTCAATGTGACCAAAATTGACATTTTTACAGACTTTTTCTCCTACTCAGAAGCTTCTATTTTCACCAATTTCAGGCATTAAAATGACTCTAAACACACTTATTTTAGTTCCAAAAGTGATAATTCACATGCAATAGTCATTTACAGTCAAAAAATTAAATATTACAAATTTATTATTTTTGACCACCTGTAGAAAGCTTGACAGGTCACGGGTCATAGTTTTTCATCAGAAAATTGATTTTTTTCGACTGTAGAAAAATTGAATCAAAATGTCATTTGGATTGAGCCTCATGTTGAATAACTACTTTTTAAAGCCTCAATGTGACCAAAATTGACATTTTTACAGACTTTTTCTCCTACTCAGAAGCTTCTATTTTGACCAATTTCAGGCATTAAAATGACTCTAAACACACTTATTTTTGTTCCAAAAGTGATAATTCACATGCAATAGTCATTTACAGTCAAAAAATTCAATATTAAAAATTTACCATTTTTGACCATCTGGAGAAAATTCGACAGGTCACGGGTAATCGTTTTTCATCAGAAAATAGATTTTTTTCGACTGTAGAAAAATTGAATCAAAATGTCATTTGGATTGTGCCTCATGTTGAATAACTACTTTTTAAAGCCTCAATGTGACCAAAATTGACATTTTTACAGAGTTTTTCTCCTACTCAGAAGCTTCTATTTTCACCAATTTCAGGCATTAAAATGACTCTAAACACACTTATTTCAGTTCCAAAAGTGATAATTCACATGCAATAGTCATTTACAGTCAAAAAATTAAATATTACAAATTTATTATTTTTTAACATCTGGAGAAAGTTTGACAGGTCACGGGTCATCGTTTTTCATCAGAAAATTGATTTTTTCGACTGTAGAAAAATTGAATCAAAATGTCATTTGGATTGTGCCTCTTGTTGAATAATTACTTTTTAAAGCCTCAATGTGACCAAAATTGACATTTTTACAGACTTTTTCTCCTACTCAGAAGCTTCTATTTTCACCAATTTCAGGCATTAAAATGACTCTAAACACACTTATTTTAGTTCCAAAAGTGATAATTCACATGCAATAGTCATTTACAGTCAAAAAATATAATATTACAAATTTATTATTTTTGACCATCTGGAGAAAGTTTGACAGGTCACGGGTCATCGTTTTGCATCAAAAAATTGATTTTTTCGACTGTAGAAAAATTGAATCAAAATGTCATTTGGATTGTGCCTCATGTTGAATAACTACTTTTTAAAGCCTCAATGTGACCAAAATTGACATTTTTACAGAGTTTTTCTCCTACTCAGAAGCTTCTATTTTCACCAATTTCAGGCATTAAAATGACTCTAAACACACTTATTTTTGTTCCAAAAGTGATAATTCACATGCAATAGTCATTTACAGTCAAAAAATTAAATATTACAAATTTATTATTTTTGACCACCTGTAGAAAGCTTGACAGGTCACGGGTCATAGTTTTTCATCAGAAAATTGATTTTTTTCGACTGTAGAAAAATTGAATCAAAATGTCATTTGGATTGAGCCTCATGTTGAATAACTACTTTTTAAAGCCTCAATGTGACCAAAATTGACATTTTTACAGAGTTTTTCTCCTACTCAGAAGCTTCTATTTTCACCAATTTCAGGCATTAAAATGACTCTAAACACACTTATTTCATTTCCAAAAGTGATAATTCACATGCAATAGTCATTTACAGTCAAAAAATTTAATATTACAAATTTATTATTTTTGACCATCTGTAGAAAGTTTGCAGGTCACGGGTCATCGTTTTTCATCAGAAAATTGATTTTTTCGACGGTAGAAAAATTGAATCAAAATGTCATTTGGATTGTGCCTCATGTTGAATAACTACTTTTTAAAGCCTCAATGTGACCAAAATTGACATTTTTACAGACTTTTTCTCCTACTCAGAAGCTTCTATTTTCACCAATTTCAGGCATTAAAATGACTCTAAACACACTTATTTTAGTTCCAAAAGTGATAATTCACATGCAATAGTCATTTACAGTCAAAAAATTCAATATTACAAATTTATTATTTTTGACCATCTGTAGAAAGTTTGCAGGTCACGGGTCATCGTTTTTCATCAGAAAATTGATGTTTTCGACGGTAGAAAAATTGAATCAAAATGTCATTTGGATTGTGCCTCATGTTGAATAACTACTTTTTAAAGCCTCAATGTGACCAAAATTGACATTTTTACAGAGTTTTTCTCCTACTCAGAAGCTTCTATTTTCACCAATTTCAGGCATTAAAATGACTCTAAACACACTTATTTTTGTTCCAAAAGTGATAGTCATTTACAGTCAAAAAATTTAATATTACAAATTTATTATTTTTGACCATCTGGAGAAAGTTTGACAGGTCACGGGTCATCGTTTTTCATCAGAAAATTGATTTTTTCGACTGTAGAAAAATTGAATCAAAATGTCATTTGGATTGTGCCTCATGTTGAATAACTACTTTTTAAAGCCTCAATGCGACCAAAATTGACATTTTTACAGAGTTTTTCTCCTACTCAGAAGCTTCTATTTTCACCAATTTCAGGCATTAAAATGACTCTAAACACACTTATTTTTGTTCCAAAAGTGATAATTCACATGCAATAGTCATTTACAGTCAAAAAATTCAATATTAAAAATGTACCATTTTTGACCAACTGGAGAAAATTCGACAGGTCACGGGTCATAGTTTTTCATCAGAAAATTGATTTTTTCGACTGTAGAAAAAGTGAATCAAAATGTCATTTGGATTGAGCCTCATGTTGAATAACTACTTTTTAAAGCCTCAATGTGAGCAAAATTGACATTTTTACAGACTTTTTCTCCTACTCAGAAGCTTCTAGTTTGACCAATTTCAGGCATTAAAATGACTCTAAACACACTTATTTTTGTTCCAAAAGTGATAATTCACATGCAATAGTCATTTACAGTCAAAAAATTCAATATTAAAAATTTACCATTTTTGACCATCTGTAGAAAGTTTGACAGGTCACGGGTCATCGTTTTTCATCAGAAAATTGATTTTTTCGACTGTAGAAAAATTGAATCAAAATGTCATTTGGATTGTGCCTCTTGTTGAATAATCACTTTTTAAAGCCTCAATGTGACCAAAATTGACATTTTTACAGACTATTTCTCCTACTCAGAAGCTTCTATTTTCACCAATTTCAGGCATTAAAATGACTCTAAACACACTTATTTTAGTTCCAAAAGTGATAATTCACATGCAATAGTCATTTACAGTCAAAAAATTAAATATTACCAATTTATTATTTTTGACCATCTGTAGAAAGTTTGCAGGTCACGGGTCATCGTTTTTCATCAGAAAATAGATTTTTTTCGACGGTAGAAAAATTGAATCAAAATGTCATTTGGATTGTGCCTCATGTTGAATAACTACTTTTTAAAGCCTCAATGTGACCAAAATTGACATTTTTACAGACTTTTTCTCCTACTCAGAAGCTTCTATTTTCACCAATTTCAGGCATTAAAATGACTCTAAACACACTTATTTCAGTTCCAAAAGTGATAATTCACATGCAATAGTCATTTACAGTCAAACAATTAAATATTACAAATTTATTATTTTTTAACATCTGGAGAAAGTTTGACAGGTCACGGGTCATCGTTTTTCATCAGAAAATTGATTTTTTCGACTGTAGAAAAATTGAATCAAAATGTCATTTGGATTGTGCCTCATGTTGAATAACTACTTTTTAAAGCCTCAATGTGACCAAAATTGACATTTTTACAGACTTTTTCTCCTACTCAGAAGCTTCTATTTTCACCAATTTCAGGCATTAAAATGACTCTAAACACACTTATTTTTCTTCCAAACGTGACAATTCACATGCAATAGTCATTTACAGTCAAAAAATTAAATATTTCAAATTTATTATTTTTGACCATCTGTAGAAAGTTTGACAGGTCACGGGTCATCGTTTTTCATCGGAAAATTGATTTTTTGGACTGTAGAAAAATTGATATAAAATGTCATTTGGATTGTGCCTCATGTTGAATAACTACTTTTTAAAGCCTCAATGTGACCAAAATTGACATTTTTTACAGACTTTTTCTCCTACTTAGAAGCTTCTATTTTGACCAATTTCAGGCATTAAAATGACTCTAAACACACTTATTTTATTTCCAAAAGTGATAATTCACATGCAATAGTCATTTACAGTCAAAAAATTTAATATTACAAATTTATTATTTTTGACCATCTGGAGAAAGTTTGACAGGTCACGGGTCATCATTTTTCATCAGAAAATTGATTTTTTGGACTGTAGAAAAATTGAATCAAAATGTCATTTGGATTGTGCCTCATGTTGAATAACTACTTTTTTAAGCCTCAATGTGACCAAAATTGACATTTTTACAGAGTTTTTCTCCTACTCAGAAGCTTCTATTTTCACCAATTTCAGGCATTAAAATGACTCTAAACACACTTATTTCAGTTCCAAAAGTGATAATTCACATGCAATAGTCATTTACAGTCAAAAAATTAAATATTACAAATTTATTATTTTTTAACATCTGGAGAAAGTTTGACAGGTCACGGGTCATCGTTTTTCATCAGAAAATTGATTTTTTCGACTGTAGAAAAATTGAATCAAAATGTCATTTGGATTGTGCCTCTTGTTGAATAATCACTTTTTAAAGCCTCAATGTGACCAAAATTGACATTTTTACAGACTATTTCTCCTACTCAGAAGCTTCTATTTTCACCAATTTCAGGCATTAAAATGACTCTAAACACACTTATTTTAGTTCCAAAAGTGATAATTCACATGCAATAGTCATTTACAGTCAAAAAATTAAATATTACCAATTTATTATTTTTGACCATCTGTAGAAAGTTTGCAGGTCACGGGTCATCGTTTTTCATCAGAAAATAGATTTTTTTGGACGGTAGAAAAATTGAATCAAAATGTCATTTGGATTGTGCCTCATGTTGAATAACTACTTTTTAAAGCCTCAATGTGACCAAAATTGACATTTTTACAGACTTTTTCTCCTACTCAGAAGCTTCTATTTTCACCAATTTCAGGCATTAAAATGACTCTAAACACACTTATTTTTCTTCCAAACGTGACAATTCACATGCAATAGTCATTTACAGTCAAAAAATTAAATATTACAAATTTATTATTTTTTAACATCTGGAGAAAGTTTGACAGGTCACGGGTCATCGTTTTTCATCAGAAAATTGATTTTTTGGACTGTAGAAAAATTGATATAAAATGTCATTTGGATTGTGCCTCATGTTGAATAACTACTTTTTAAAGCCTCAATGTGACCAAAATTGACATTTTTTACAGACTTTTTCTCCTACTTAGAAGCTTCTATTTTGACCAATTTCAGGCATTAAAATGACTCTAAACACACTTATTTTATTTCCAAAAGTGATAATTCACATGCAATAGTCATTTACAGTCAAAAAATTTAATATTACAAATTTATTATTTTTGACCATCTGGAGAAAGTTTGACAGGTCATGGGTCATCATTTTTCATCAGAAAATTGATTTTTTGGACTGTAGAAAAATTGAATCAAAATGTCATTTGGATTGTGCCTCATGTTGAATAACTACTTTTTAAAGCCTCAATGTGACCAAAATTGACATTTTTACAGAGTTTTTCTCCTACTCAGAAGCTTCTATTTTCACCAATGTCAGGAATTAAAATGACTCTAAACACACTTATTTTTGTTCCAAAAGTGATAATTCACATGCAATAGTCATTTACAGTCAAAAAATTAAATATTACACATTTATTACTTTTTAACATCTGGAGAAAGTTTGACAGGTCACGGGTCATCGTTTTTCATCAGAAAATTGATTTTTTCGACTGTAGAAAAATTGAATCAAAATGTCATTTGGATTGTGCCTCATGTTGAATAACTACTTTTTAAAGCCTCAATGTGACCAAAATTGACATTTTTACAGAGTTTTTCTCCTACTCAGAAGCTTCTATTTTCACCAATGTCAGGCATTAAAATGACTCTAAACACACTTATTTTTGTTCCAAAAGTGATAATTCACATGCAATAGTCAATTACAGTCAAAAAATTTAATATTACAAATTTATTATTTTTGACCATCTGGAGAAAGTTTGACAGGTCACGGGTCATCGTTTTTCATCAGAAAATTGATTTTTTGGACTGTAGAAAAATTGATTCAAAATGTCATTTGGATTGTCCCTCATGTTGAATAACTACTTTTTAATGCCTCAATGTGACCAAAATTGACATTTTTACAGTCTTTTTCTCCTACTCAGAAGCTTCTATTTTCACCAATTTCAGGCATTAAAATGACTCTAAACGCACTTATTTTTATTCCAAAAGTGACAATTCACATGCAATAGTCATTTACAGTCAAAAAATTAAATATTACAAATTTATTATTTTTGACCATCTGTAGAAAATTCGACAGGTCACGGGTCTTAATTTTTCATCAGAAAATTGATTTTTTGGACTGTAGAAAAATTAATTCAAAATGTCATTTGGATTGTGCCTCGTGTTAAATAACTACTTTTTAAAGCCTCAATGCGACCAAAATTGACATTTTTACAGACTTTTTCTCCTACTTAGAAGCTTCTATTTTGACCAATTTCAGGCATTAAAATGACTCTAAAGACACTTATTTTAGTTCCAAAAGTGATAATTCACATGCAATAGTCATTTACAGTCAAAAAATTCAATAATAAAAAATTACCCTTTTTGACCATCTGGAGAAAATTCGGCAGGTCACGGGTCATCATTTTTCATCAGAAAATTGATTTTTTGGACTGTAGAAAAATTGATTCAAAATGTCATTTGGATTGTGCCTGTTGTTGAATAATCACTTTTTAAAGCCTCAATGTGACCAAAATTGACATTTTTACAGACTTTTTCTCCTACTCAGAAGCTTCTATTTTCACCAATTTCAGGCATTAAAATGACTCTAAACACACTTATTTTAGTTCCAAAAGTGATAATTCACATGCAATAGTCATTTACAGTCAAAAAATTTAATATTACAAATTTATTATTTTTGACCATCGGTAGAAAGTTTGCAGGTCACGGGTCATCGTTTTTCATCAGAAAATTGATTTTTTCGACGGTAGAAAAATTGAATCAAAATGTCATTTGGATTGTGCCTCATGTTGAATAACTACTTTTTAAAGCCTCAATGTGACCAAAATTGACATTTTTACAGACTTTTTCTCCTACTCAGAAGCTTCTATTTTCACCAATTTCAGGCATTAAAATGACTCTAAACACACTTATTTTTGTTCCAAAAGTGATAATTCACATGCAATAGTCATTTACAGTCAAAAAATTTAATATTACAAATTTATTATTTTTGACCATCTGGAGAAAGTTTGACAGGTCACGGGTCATCATTTTTCATCAGAAAATTGATTTTTTCGACTGTAGAAAAATTGAATCAAAATGTCATTTGGATTGTGCCTCATGTTGAATAACTACTTTTTAAAGCCTCAATGTGACCAAAATTGACATTTTTACAGACTTTTTCTCCTACTCAGAAGCTTCTATTTTGACCAATTTCAGGAATTAAAATGACTCTAAACACACTTATTTTTGTTCCAAAAGTGATAATTCACATGCAATAGTCATTTACAGTCAAAAAATTCAATATTAAAAAATTACCCTTTTTGACCATCTGGAGAAAATTCGGCAGGTCACGGGTCATCATTTTTCATCAGAAAATTGATTTTTTGGACTGTAGAAAAATTGATTCAAAATGTCATTTGGATTGTGCCTGTTGTTGAATAATCACTTTTTAAAGCCTCAATGTGACCAAAATTGACATTTTTACAGACTTTTTCTCCTACTCAGAAGCTTCTATTTTCACCAATTCCAGGCATTAAAATGACTCTAAACACACTTATTTTTGTTCCAAAAGTGATAATTCACATGCAATAGTCATTTACAGTCAAAAAATTTAATATTACAAATTTATTATTTTTGACCATCTGTAGAAAGTTTGCAGGTCACGGGTCATCGTTTTTCATCAGAAAATTGATTTTTTCGACGGTAGAAAAATTGAATCAAAATGTCATTTGGATTGTGCCTCATGTTGAATAACTACTTTTTAAAGCCTCAATGTGACCAAAATTGACATTTTTACAGACTTTTTCTCCTACTCAGAAGCTTCTATTTTCACCAATTTCAGGCATTAAAATGACTCTAAACACACTTATTTTTGTTCCCAAAGTGATAATTCACATGCAATAGTCATTTGCAGTCAAAAAATTAAATATTACAAATTTATTATTTTTGACCACCTGTAGAAAGCTTGACAGGTCACGGGTCATATTTTTTCATCAGAAAATTGATTTTTTCGACTGTAGAAAAATTGAATCAAAATGTCATTTGGATTGTGCCTCTTGTTGAATAATCACTTTTTAAAGCCTCAATGTGACCAAAATTGACATTTTTACAGACTATTTCTCCTACTCAGAAGCTTCTATTTTCACCAATTTCAGGCATTAAAATGACTCTAAACACACTTATTTTAGTTCCAAAAGTGATAATTCACATGCAATAGTCATTTACAGTAAAAAAATTAAATATTACCAATTTATTATTTTTGACCATCTGTAGAAAGTTTGCAGGTCACGGGTCATCGTTTTTCATCAGAAAATAGATGTTTTTCGACGGTAGAAAAATTGAATCAAAATGTCATTTGGATTGTGCCTCATGTTGAATAACTACTTTTTAAAGCCTCAATGTGACCAAAATTGACATTTTTACAGACTTTTTCTCCTACTCAGAAGCTTCTATTTTCACCAATTTCAGGCATTAAAATGACTCTAAACACACTTATTTCAGTTCCAAAAGTGATAATTCACATGCAATAGTCATTTACAGTCAAAAAATTAAATATTACAAATTTATTATTTTTTAACATCTGGAGAAAGTTTGACAGGTCACGGGTCATCGTTTTTCATCAGAAAATTGATTTTTTCGACTGTAGAAAAATTGAATCAAAATGTCATTTGGATTGTGCCTCATGTTGAATAACTACTTTTTAAAGCCTCAATGTGACCAAAATTGACATTTTTACAGACTTTTTCTCCTACTCAGAAGCTTCTATTTTCACCAATTTCAGGCATTAAAATGACTCTAAACACACTTATTTTTCTTCCAAACGTGACAATTCACATGCAATAGTCATTTACAGTCAAAAAATTAAATATTACAAATTTATTATTTTTGACCATCTGTAGAAAGTTTGACAGGTCACGGGTCATCATTTTTCATCAGAAAATTGATTTTTTGGACTGTAGAAAAATTGAATCAAAATGTCATTTGGATTGTGCCTCATGTTGAATAACTACTTTTTTAAGCCTCAATGTGACCAAAATTGACATTTTTACAGACTTTTTCTCCTACTCAGAAGCTTCTATTTTCACCAATTTCAGGCATTAAAATGACTCTAAACACACTTATTTTTGTTCCAAAAGTGATAATTCACATGCAATAGTCATTTACAGTCAAAAAATTTAATATTACAAATTTATTATTTTTGACCATCTGGAGAAAGTTTGACAGGTCACGGGTCATCATTTTTCATCAGAAAATTGATTTTTTCGACTGTAGAAAAATTGAATCAAAATGTCATTTGGATTGTGCCTCATGTTGAATAACTACTTTTTAAAGCCTCAATGTGACCAAAATTGACATTTTTACAGACTTTTTCTCCTACTCAGAAGCTTCTATTTTGACCAATTTCAGGAATTAAAATGACTCTAAACACACTTATTTTTGTTCCAAAAGTGATAATTCACATACAATAGTCATTTACAGTCAAAAAATTCAATATTAAAAAATTACCCTTTTTGACCATCTGGAGAAAATTCGGCAGGTCACGGGTCATCATTTTTCATCAGAAAATTGATTTTTTGGACTGTAGAAAAATTGATTCAAAATGTCATTTGGATTGTGCCTGTTGTTGAATAATCACTTTTTAAAGCCTCAATGTGACCAAAATTGACATTTTTACAGACTTTTTCTCCTACTCAGAAGCTTCTATTTTCACCAATTCCAGGCATTAAAATGACTCTAAACACACTTATTTTTGTTCCAAAAGTGATAATTCACATGCAATAGTCATTTACAGTCAAAAAATTTAATATTACAAATTTAATATTTTTGACCATCTGTAGAAAGTTTGCAGGTCACGGGTCATCGTTTTTCATCAGAAAATTGATTTTTTCGACGGTAGAAAAATTGAATCAAAATGTCATTTGGATTGTGCCTCATGTTGAATAACTACTTTTTAAAGCCTCAATGTGACCAAAATTGACATTTTTACAGACTTTTTCTCCTACTCAGAAGCTTCTATTTTCACCAATTTCAGGCATTAAAATGACTCTAAACACACTTATTTTTCTTCCAAACGTGACAATTCACATGCAATAGTCATTTACAGTCAAAAAATTAAATATTTCAAATTTATTATTTTTGACCATCTGTAGAAAGTTTGACAGGTCACGGGTCATCGTTTTTCATCGGAAAATTGATTTTTTGGACTGTAGAAAAATTGATATAAAATGTCATTTGGATTGTGCCTCATGTTGAATAACTACTTTTTAAAGCCTCAATGTGACCAAAATTGACATTTTTTACAGACTTTTTCTCCTACTTAGAAGCTTCTATTTTGACCAATTTCAGGCATTAAAATGACTCTAAACACACTTATTTTATTTCCAAAAGTGATAATTCACATGCAATAGTCATTTACAGTCAAAAAATTTAATATTACAAATTTATTATTTTTGACCATCTGGAGAAAGTTTGACAGGTCACGGGTCATCATTTTTCATCAGAAAATTGATTTTTTGGACTGTAGAAAAATTGAATCAAAATGTCATTTGGATTGTGCCTCATGTTGAATAACTACTTTTTTAAGCCTCAATGTGACCAAAATTGACATTTTTACAGAGTTTTTCTCCTACTCAGAAGCTTCTATTTTCACCAATTTCAGGCATTAAAATGACTCTAAACACACTTATTTCAGTTCCAAAAGTGATAATTCACATGCAATAGTCATTTACAGTCAAAAAATTAAATATTACAAATTTATTATTTTTTAACATCTGGAGAAAGTTTGACAGGTCACGGGTCATCGTTTTTCATCAGAAAATTGATTTTTTCGACTGTAGAAAAATTGAATCAAAATGTCATTTGGATTGTGCCTCTTGTTGAATAATCACTTTTTAAAGCCTCAATGTGACCAAAATTGACATTTTTACAGACTATTTCTCCTACTCAGAAGCTTCTATTTTCACCAATTTCAGGCATTAAAATGACTCTAAACACACTTATTTTAGTTCCAAAAGTGATAATTCACATGCAATAGTCATTTACAGTCAAAAAATTAAATATTACCAATTTATTATTTTTGACCATCTGTAGAAAGTTTGCAGGTCACGGGTCATCGTTTTTCATCAGAAAATAGATTTTTTTCGACGGTAGAAAAATTGAATCAAAATGTCATTTGGATTGTGCCTCATGTTGAATAACTACTTTTTAAAGCCTCAATGTGACCAAAATTGACATTTTTACAGACTTTTTCTCCTACTCAGAAGCTTCTATTTTCACCAATTTCAGGCATTAAAATGACTCTAAACACACTTATTTTTCTTCCAAACGTGACAATTCACATGCAATAGTCATTTACAGTCAAAAAATTAAATATTACAAATTTATTATTTTTTAACATCTGGAGAAAGTTTGACAGGTCACGGGTCATCGTTTTTCATCAGAAAATTGATTTTTTGGACTGTAGAAAAATTGATATAAAATGTCATTTGGATTGTGCCTCATGTTGAATAACTACTTTTTAAAGCCTCAATGTGACCAAAATTGACATTTTTTACAGACTTTTTCTCCTACTTAGAAGCTTCTATTTTGACCAATTTCAGGCATTAAAATGACTCTAAACACACTTATTTTATTTCCAAAAGTGATAATTCACATGCAATAGTCATTTACAGTCAAAAAATTTAATATTACAAATTTATTATTTTTGACCATCTGGAGAAAGTTTGACAGGTCACGGGTCATCATTTTTCATCAGAAAATTGATTTTTTGGACTGTAGAAAAATTGAATCAAAATGTCATTTGGATTGTGCCTCATGTTGAATAACTACTTTTTAAAGCCTCAATGTGACCAAAATTGACATTTTTACAGAGTTTTTCTCCTACTCAGAAGCTTCTATTTTCACCAATGTCAGGAATTAAAATGACTCTAAACACACTTATTTTTGTTCCAAAAGTGATAATTCACATGCAATAGTCATTTACAGTCAAAAAATTAAATATTACACATTTATTACTTTTTAACATCTGGAGAAAGTTTGACAGGTCACGGGTCATCGTTTTTCATCAGAAAATTGATTTTTTCGACTGTAGAAAAATTGAATCAAAATGTCATTTGGATTGTGCCTCATGTTGAATAACTACTTTTTTAAGCCTCAATGTGAACAAAATTGACATTTTTACAGAGTTTTTCTCCTACTCAGAAGCTTCTATTTTCACCAATGTCAGGCATTAAAATGACTCTAAACACACTTATTTTTGTTCCAAAAGTGATAATTCACATGCAATAGTCAATTACAGTCAAAAAATTTAATATTACAAATTTATTATTTTTGACCATCTGGAGAAAGTTTGACAGGTCACGGGTCATCGTTTTTCATCAGAAAATTGATTTTTTGGACTGTAGAAAAATTGATTCAAAATGTCATTTGGATTGTCCCTCATGTTGAATAACTACTTTTTAATGCCTCAATGTGACCAAAATTGACATTTTTACAGTCTTTTTCTCCTACTCAGAAGCTTCTATTTTCACCAATTTCAGGCATTAAAATGACTCTAAACGCACTTATTTTTATTCCAAAAGTGACAATTCACATGCAATAGTCATTTACAGTCAAAAAATTAAATATTACAAATTTATTATTTTTGACCATCTGTAGAAAATTCGACAGGTCACGGGTCTTAATTTTTCATCAGAAAATTGATTTTTTGGACTGTAGAAAAATTAATTCAAAATGTCATTTGGATTGTGCCTCGTGTTAAATAACTACTTTTTAAAGCCTCAATGCGACCAAAATTGACATTTTTACAGACTTTTTCTCCTACTTAGAAGCTTCTATTTTGACCAATTTCAGGCATTAAAATGACTCTAAAGACACTCATTTTAGTTCCAAAAGTGATAATTCACATGCAATAGTCATTTACAGTCAAAAAATTCAATATTAAAAAATTACCCTTTTTGACCATCTGGAGAAAATTCGGCAGGTCACGGGTCATCATTTTTCATCAGAAAATTGATTTTTTGGACTGTAGAAAAATTGATTCAAAATGTCATTTGGATTGTGCCTGTTGTTGAATAATCACTTTTTAAAGCCTCAATGACCAAAATTGACATTTTTACAGACTTTTTCTCCTACTCAGAAGCTTCTATTTTCACCAATTTCAGGCATTAAAATGACTCTAAACACACTTATTTTAGTTCCAAAAGTGATAATTCACATGCAATAGTCATTTACAGTCAAAAAATTTAATATTACAAATTTATTATTTTTGACCATCTGTAGAAAGTTTGCAGGTCACGGGTCATCGTTTTTCATCAGAAAATTGATTTTTTCGACGGTAGAAAAATTGAATCAAAATGTCATTTGGATTGTGCCTCATGTTGAATAACTACTTTTTAAAGCCTCAATGTGACCAAAATTGACATTTTTACAGACTTTTTCTCCTACTCAGAAGCTTCTATTTTCACCAATTTCAGGCATTAAAATGACTCTAAACACACTTATTTTTGTTCCAAAAGTGATAATTCACATGCAATAGTCATTTACAGTCAAAAAATTTAATATTACAAATTTATTATTTTTGACCATCTGGAGAAAGTTTGACAGGTCACGGGTCATCATTTTTCATCAGAAAATTGATTTTTTCGACTGTAGAAAAATTGAATCAAAATGTCATTTGGATTGTGCCTCATGTTGAATAACTACTTTTTAAAGCCTCAATGTGACCAAAATTGACATTTTTACAGACTTTTTCTCCTACTCAGAAGCTTCTATTTTGACCAATTTCAGGAATTAAAATGACTCTAAACACACTTATTTTTGTTCCAAAAGTGATAATTCACATGCAATAGTCATTTACAGTCAAAAAATTCAATATTAAAAAATTGCCCTTTTTGACCATCTGGAGAAAATTCGGCAGGTCACGGGTCATCATTTTTCATCAGAAAATTGATTTTTTGGACTGTAGAAAAATTGATTCAAAATGTCATTTGGATTGTGCCTGTTGTTGAATAATCACTTTTTAAAGCCTCAATGTGACCAAAATTGACATTTTTACAGACTTTTTCTCCTACTCAGAAGCTTCTATTTTCACCAATTCCAGGCATTAAAATGACTCTAAACACACTTATTTTTGTTCCAAAAGTGATAATTCACATGCAATAGTCATTTACAGTCAAAAAATTTAATATTACAAATTTATTATTTTTGACCATCTGTAGAAAGTTTGCAGGTCACGGGTCATCGTTTTTCATCAGAAAATTGATTTTTTCGACGGTAGAAAAATTGAATCAAAATGTCATTTGGATTGTGCCTCATGTTGAATAACTACTTTTTAAAGCCTCAATGTGACCAAAATTGACATTTTTACAGACTTTTTCTCCTACTCAGAAGCTTCTATTTTCACCAATTTCAGGCATTAAAATGACTCTAAACACACTTATTTTTGTTCCAAAAGTGATAATTCACATGCAATAGTCATTTACAGTCAAAAAATTTAATATTACAAATTTATTATTTTTGACCATCTGGAGAAAGTTTGACAGGTCACGGGTCATCGTTTTTCATCAGAAAATTGATTTTTTCGACTGTAGAAAAATTGAATCAAAATGTCATTTGGATTGTGCCTCATGTTGAATAACTACTTTTTAAAGCCTCAATGTGACCAAAATTGACATTTTTACAGAGTTTTTCTCCTACTCAGAAGCTTCTATTTTCACCAATTTCAGGCATTAAAATGACTCTAAACACACTTATTTTTGTTCCAAAAGTGATAATTCACATGCAATAGTCATTTACAGTCAAAAAATTAAATATTACAAATTTATTATTTTTGACCACCTGTAGAAAGCTTGACAGGTCACGGGTCATAGTTTTTCATCAGAAAATTGATTTTTTCGACTGTAGAAAAATTGAATCAAAATGTCATTTGGATTGTGCCTCTTGTTGAATAATCACTTTTTAAAGCCTCAATGTGACCAAAATTGACATTTTTACAGACTATTTCTCCTACTCAGAAGCTTCTATTTTCACCAATTTCAGGCATTAAAATGACTCTAAACACACTTATTTTAGTTCCAAAAGTGATAATTCACATGCAATAGTCATTTACAGTAAAAAAATTAAATATTACCAATTTATTATTTTTGACCATCTGTAGAAAGTTTGCAGGTCACGGGTCATCGTTTTTCATCAGAAAATAGATGTTTTTCGACGGTAGAAAAATTGAATCAAAATGTCATTTGGATTGTGCCTCATGTTGAATAACTACTTTTTAAAGCCTCAATGTGACCAAAATTGACATTTTTACAGACTTTTTCTCCTACTCAGAAGCTTCTATTTTCACCAATTTCAGGCATTAAAATGACTCTAAACACACTTATTTCAGTTCCAAAAGTGATAATTCACATGCAATAGTCATTTACAGTCAAAAAATTAAATATTACAAATTTATTATTTTTTAACATCTGGAGAAAGTTTGACAGGTCACGGGTCATCGTTTTTCATCAGAAAATTGATTTTTTCGACTGTAGAAAAATTGAATCAAAATGTCATTTGGATTGTGCCTCATGTTGAATAACTACTTTTTAAAGCCTCAATGTGACCAAAATTGACATTTTTACAGACTTTTTCTCCTACTCAGAAGCTTCTATTTTCACCAATTTCAGGCATTAAAATGACTCTAAACACACTTATTTTTCTTCCAAACGTGACAATTCACATGCAATAGTCATTTACAGTCAAAAAATTAAATATTACAAATTTATTATTTTTGACCATCTGTAGAAAGTTTGACAGGTCACGGGTCATCGTTTTTCATCAGAAAATTGATTTTTTGGACTGTAGAAAAATTGATATAAAATGTCATTTGGATTGTGCCTCATGTTGAATAACTACTTTTTAAAGCCTCAATGTGACCAAAATTGACATTTTTTACAGACTTTTTCTCCTACTTAGAAGCTTCTATTTTGACCAATTTCAGGCATTAAAATGACTCTAAACACACTTATTTTATTTCCAAAAGTGATAATTCACATGCAATAGTCATTTACAGTCAAAAAATTTAATATTACAAATGTATTATTTTTGACCATCTGGAGAAAGTTTGACAGGTCACGGGTCATCATTTTTCATCAGAAAATTGATTTTTTGGACTGTAGAAAAATTGAATCAAAATGTCATTTGGATTGTGCCTCATGTTGAATAACTACTTTTTTAAGCCTCAATGTGACCAAAATTGACATTTTTACAGACTTTTTCTCCTACTCAGAAGCTTCTATTTTCACCAATTTCAGGCATTAAAATGACTCTAAACACACTTATTTTTGTTCCAAAAGTGATAATTCACATGCAATAGTCATTTACAGTCAAAAAATTTAATATTACAAATTTATTATTTTTGACCATCTGGAGAAAGTTTGACAGGTCACGGGTCATCATTTTTCATCAGAAAATTGATTTTTTCGACTGTAGAAAAATTGAATCAAAATGTCATTTGGATTGTGCCTCATGTTGAATAACTACTTTTTAAAGCCTCAATGTGACCAAAATTGACATTTTTACAGACTTTTTCTCCTACTCAGAAGCTTCTATTTTGACCAATTTCAGGAATTAAAATGACTCTAAACACACTTATTTTTGTTCCAAAAGTGATAATTCACATACAATAGTCATTTACAGTAAAAAAATTCAATATTAAAAAATTACCCTTTTTGACCATCTGGAGAAAATTCGGCAGGTCACGGGTCATCATTTTTCATCAGAAAATTGATTTTTTGGACTGTAGAAAAATTGATTCAAAATGTCATTTGGATTGTGCCTGTTGTTGAATAATCACTTTTTAAAGCCTCAATGTGACCAAAATTGACATTTTTACAGACTTTTTCTCCTACTCAGAAGCTTCTATTTTCACCAATTCCAGGCATTAAAATGACTCTAAACACACTTATTTTTGTTCCAAAAGTGATAATTCACATGCAATAGTCATTTACAGTCAAAAAATTTAATATTACAAATTTATTATTTTTGACCATCTGTAGAAAGTTTGCAGGTCACGGGTCATCGTTTTTCATCAGAAAATTGATTTTTTCGACGGTAGAAAAATTGAATCAAAATGTCATTTGGATTGTGCCTCATGTTGAATAACTACTTTTTAAAGCCTCAATGTGACCAAAATTGACATTTTTACAGACTTTTTCTCCTACTCAGAAGCTTCTATTTTCACCAATTTCAGGCATTAAAATGACTCTAAACACACTTATTTTTGTTCCAAAAGTGATAATTCACATGCAATAGTCATTTACAGTCAAAAAATTTAATATTACAAATTTATTATTTTTGACCATCTGGAGAAAGTTTGACAGGTCACGGGTCATCGTTTTTCATCAGAAAATTGATTTTTTCGACTGTAGAAAAATTGAATCAAAATGTCATTTGGATTGTGCCTCTTGTTGAATAATCACTTTTTAAAGCCTCAATGTGACCAAAATTGACATTTTTACAGACTATTTCTCCTACTCAGAAGCTTCTATTTTCACCAATTTCAGGCATTAAAATGACTCTAAACACACTTATTTTAGTTCCAAAAGTGATAATTCACATGCAATAGTCATTTACAGTAAAAAAATTAAATATTACCAATTTATTATTTTTGACCATCTGTAGAAAGTTTGCAGGTCACGGGTCATCGTTTTTCATCAGAAAATAGATGTTTTTCGACGGTAGAAAAATTGAATCAAAATGTCATTTGGATTGTGCCTCATGTTGAATAACTACTTTTTAAAGCCTCAATGTGACCAAAATTGACATTTTTACAGACTTTTTCTCCTACTCAGAAGCTTCTATTTTCACCAATTTCAGGCATTAAAATGACTCTAAACACACTTATTTCAGTTCCAAAAGTGATAATTCACATGCAATAGTCATTTACAGTCAAAATATTAAATATTACAAATTTATTATTTTTTAACATCTGGAGAAAGTTTGACAGGTCACGGGTCATCGTTTTTCATCAGAAAATTGATTTTTTCGACTGTAGAAAAATTGAATCAAAATTTCATTTGGATTGTGCCTCATGTTGAATAACTACTTTTTAAAGCCTCAATGTGACCAAAATTGACATTTTTACAGACTTTTTCTCCTACTCAGAAGCTTCTATTTTCACCAATTTCAGGCATTAAAATGACTCTAAACACACTTATTTTTCTTCCAAACGTGACAATTCACATGCAATAGTCATTTACAGTCAAAAAATTAAATATTACAAATTTATTATTTTTGACCATCTGTAGAAAGTTTGACAGGTCACGGGTCATCGTTTTTCATCAGAAAATTGATTTTTTGGACTGTAGAAAAATTGATATAAAATGTCATTTGGATTGTGCCTCATGTTGAATAACTACTTTTTAAAGCCTCAATGTGACCAAAATTGACATTTTTTACAGACTTTTTCTCCTACTTAGAAGCTTCTATTTTGACCAATTTCAGGCATTAAAATGACTCTAAACACACTTATTTTATTTCCAAAAGTGATAATTCACATGCAATAGTCATTTACAGTCAAAAAATTTAATATTACAAATTTATTATTTTTGACCATCTGGAGAAAGTTTGACAGGTCACGGGTCATCATTTTTCATCAGAAAATTGATTTTTTGGACTGTAGAAAAATTGAATCAAAATGTCATTTGGATTGTGCCTCATGTTGAATAACTACTTTTTAAAGCCTCAATGTGACCAAAATTGACATTTTTACAGACTTTTTCTCCTACTCAGAAGCTTCTATTTTCACCAATGTCAGGAATTAAAATGACTCTAAACACACTTATTTTTGTTCCAAAAGTGATAATTCACATGCAATAGTCATTTACAGTCAAAAAATTAAATATTACACATTTATTATTTTTTAACATCTGGAGAAAGTTTGACAGGTCACGGGTCATCGTTTTTCATCAGAAAATTGATTTTTTCAACTGTAGAAAAATTGAATCAAAATGTCATTTGGATTGTGCCTCATGTTGAATAACTACTTTTTTAAGCCTCAATGTGACCAAAATTGACATTTTTACAGAGTTTTTCTCCTACTCAGAAGCTTCTATTTTCACCAATGTCAGGCATTAAAATGACTCTAAACACACTTATTTTTGTTCCAAAAGTGATAATTCACATGCAATAGTCAATTACAGTCAAAAAATTTAATATTACAAATTTATTATTTTTGACCATCTGGAGAAAGTTTGACAGGTCACGGGTCATCGTTTTTCATCAGAAAATTGATTTTTTGGACTGTAGAAAAATTGATTCAAAATGTCATTTGGATTGTCCCTCATGTTGAATAACTACTTTTTAATGCCTCAATGTGACCAAAATTGACATTTTTACAGTCTTTTTCTCCTACTCAGAAGCTTGTATTTTCACTAATTTCAGGCATTAAAATGACTCTAAACACATTTATTTTAGGTCCAAAAGTGATAATTCACATGCAATAGTCATTTATAGTCAAAAAATTAAATATTACAAATGTATTGTTTTTTAACATCTGGAGAAAGTTTGACAGGTGACGGGTCATCATTTTTCATCAGAAAATTGATTTTTTCGACTGTAGAAAAATTGAATCAAAATGTCATTTGGATTGTGCCTCATGTTGAATAACTACTTTTTAAAGCCTCAATTTGACCAAAATTGACATTTTTACAGACTTTTTCTCCTACTCAGAAGCTTCTATTTTCACCAATTTCAGGCATTAAAATGACTCTAAACGCACTTATTTTTATTCCAAAAGTGACAATTCACATGCAATAGTCATTTACAGTCAAAAAATTAAATATTACAAATTTATTATTTTTGACCATCTGTAGAAAATTTGACAGGTCACGGGTCTTAATTTTTCATCAGAAAATTGATTTTTTGGACTGTAGAAAAATTAATTCAAAATGTCATTTGGATTGTGCCTCGTGTTAAATAACTACTTTTTAAAGCCTCAATGCGACCAAAATTGACATTTTTACAGACTTTTTCTCCTACTTAGAAGCTTCTATTTTGACCAATTTCAGGCATTAAAATGACTCTAAAGACACTTATTTTAGTTCCAAAAGTGATAATTCACATGCAATAGTCATTTACAGTCAAAAAATTCAATATTAAAAAATTACCCTTTTTGACCATCTGGAGAAAATTCGGCAGGTCACGGGTCATCATTTTTCATCAGAAAATTGATTTTTTGGACTGTAGAAAAATTGATTCAAAATGTCATTTGGATTGTGCCTGTTGTTGAATAATCACTTTTTAAAGCCTCAATGTGACCAAAATTGACATTTTTACAGACTTTTTCTCCTACTCAGAAGCTTCTATTTTCACCAATTTCAGGCATTAAAATGACTCTAAACACACTTATTTTAGTTCCAAAAGTGATAATTCACATGCAATAGTCATTTACAGTCAAAAAATTTAATATTACAAATTTATTATTTTTGACCATCTGTAGAAAGTTTGCAGGTCACGGGTCATCGTTTTTCATCAGAAAATTGATTTTTTCGACGGTAGAAAAATTGAATCAAAATGTCATTTGGATTGTGCCTCATGTTGAATAACTACTTTTTAAAGCCTCAATGTGACCAAAATTGACATTTTTACAGACTTTTTCTCCTACTCAGAAGCTTCTATTTTCACCAATTTCAGGCATTAAAATGACTCTAAACACACTTATTTTTGTTCCAAACGTGATAATTCACATGCAATAGTCATTTACAGTCAAAAAATGTAATATTACAAATTTATTATTTTTGACCATCTGGAGAAAGTTTGACAGGTCACGGGTCATCATTTTTCATCAGAAAATTGATTTTTTGGACTGTAGAAAAATTGAATCAAAATGTCATTTGGATTGTGCCTCATGTTGAATAACTACTTTTTAAAGCCTCAATGTGACCAAAATTGACATTTTTACAGACTTTTTCTCCTACTCAGAAGCTTCTATTTTGACCAATTTCAGGAATTAAAATGACTCTAAACACACTTATTTTTGTTCCAAAAGTGATAATTCACATGCAATAGTCATTTACAGTCAAAAAATTCAATATTAAAAAATTACCCTTTTTGACCATCTGGAGAAAATTCGGCAGGTCACGGGTCATCATTTTTCATCAGAAAATTGATTTTTTGGACTGTAGAAAAATTGATTCAAAATGTCATTTGGATTGTGCCTGTTGTTGAATAATCACTTTTTAAAGCCTCAATGTGACCAAAATTGACATTTTTACAGACTTTTTCTCCTACTCAGAAGCTTCTATTTTCACCAATTCCAGGCATTAAAATGACTCTAAACACACTTATTTTTGTTCCAAAAGTGATAATTCACATGCAATAGTCATTTACAGTCAAAAAATTAAATATTACAAATTTATTATTTTTGACCACCTGTAGAAAATTCGACAGGTCACGGGTAATCGTTTTTCATCAGAAAATAGATTTTTTTCGACTGTAGAAAAATTGAATCAAAATGTCATTTGGATTGTGCCTCATGTTGAATAACTACTTTTTAAAGCCTCAATGTGACCAAAATTGACATTTTTACAGAGTTTTTCTCCTACTCAGAAGCTTCTATTTTCACCAATTTCAGGCATTAAAATGACTCTAAACACACTTATTTCAGTTCCAAAAGTGATAATTCACATGCAATAGTCATTTACAGTCAAAAAATTAAATATTACAAATTTATTATTTTTTAACATCTGGAGAAAGTTTGACAGGTCACGGGTCATCGTTTTTCATCAGAAAATAGATTTTTTCGACTGTAGAAAAATTGAATCAAAATGTCATTTGGATTGTGCCTCTTGTTGAATAATTACTTTTTAAAGCCTCAATGTGACAAAAATTGACATTTTTACAGACTTTTTCTCCTACTCAGAAGCTTCTATTTTCACCAATTTCAGGCATTACAATGACTCTAAACACACTTATTTTAGTTCCAAAAGTGATAATTCACATGCAATAGTCATTTACAGTCAAAAAATTTAATATTACAAATTTATTATTTTTGACCATCTGTAGAAAGTTTGCAGGTCACGGGTCATCGTTTTTCATCAGAAAATTGATTTTTTCGACGGTAGAAAAATTGAATCAAAATGTCATTTGGATTGTGCCTCATGTTGAATAACTACTTTTTAAAGCCTCAATGTGACCAAAATTGACATTTTTACAGACTTTTTCTCCTACTCAGAAGCTTCTATTTTCACCAATTTCAGGCATTAAAATGACTCTAAACACACTTATTTTTGTTCCAAAAGTGATAATTCACATGCAATAGTCATTTACAGTCAAAAAATTTAATATTACAAATTTATTATTTTTGACCATCTGGAGAAAGTTTGACAGGTCACGGGTCATCGTTTTTCATCAGAAAATTGATTTTTTCGACTGTAGAAAAATTGAATCAAAATGTCATTTGGATTGTGCCTCATGTTGAATAACTACTTTTTAAAGCCTCAATGTGACCAAAATTGACATTTTTACAGAGTTTTTCTCCTTCTCAGAAGCTTCTATTTTCACCAATTTCAGGCATTAAAATGACTCTAAACACACTTATTTTTGTTCCAAAAGTGATAATTCACATGCAATAGTCAATTACAGTCAAAAAATTTAATATTACAAATTTATTATTTTTGACCATCTGGAGAAAGTTTGACAGGTCACGGGTCATCGTTTTTCATCAGAAAATTGATTTTTTGGACTGTAGAAAAATTGATTCAAAATGTCATTTGGATTGTCCCTCATGTTGAATAACTACTTTTTAATGCCTCAATGTGACCAAAATTGACATTTTTACAGTCTTTTTCTCCTACTCAGAAGCTTCTATTTTCACTAATTTCAGGCATTAAAATGACTCTAAACACATTTATTTTAGGTCCAAAAGTGATAATTCACATGCAATAGTCATTTACAGTCAAAAAATTAAATATTACAAATGTATTGTTTTTTAACATCTGGAGAAAGTTTGACAGGTGACGGGTCATCATTTTTCATCAGAAAATTGATTTTTTCGACTGTAGAAAAATTGAATCAAAATGTCATTTGGATTGTGCCTCATGTTGAATAACTACTTTTTAAAGCCTCAATTTGACCAAAATTGACATTTTTACAGACTTTTTCTCCTACTCAGAAGCTTCTATTTTCACCAATTTCAGGCATTAAAATGACTCTAAACGCACTTATTTTTATTCCAAAAGTGACAATTCACATGCAATAGTCATTTACAGTCAAAAAATTAAATATTACAAATTTATTATTTTTGACCATCTGTAGAAAATTCGACAGGTCACGGGTCTTAATTTTTCATCAGAAAATTGATTTTTTGGACTGTAGAAAAATTGATTCAAAATGTCATTTGGATTGTGCCTGTTGTTGAATAATCACTTTTTAAAGCCTCAATGTGACCAAAATTGACATTTTTACAGACTTTTTCTCCTACTCAGAAGCTTCTATTTTCACCAATTTCAGGCATTAAAATGACTCTAAACACACTTATTTTAGTTCCAAAAGTGATAATTCACATGCAATAGTCATTTACAGTCAAAAAATTTAATATTACAAATTTATTATTTTTGACCATCTGTAGAAAGTTTGCAGGTCACGGGTCATCGTTTTTCATCAGAAAATTGATTTTTTCGACGGTAGAAAAATTGAATCAAAATGTCATTTGGATTGTGCCTCATGTTGAATAACTACTTTTTAAAGCCTCAATGTGACCAAAATTGACATTTTTACAGACTTTTTCTCCTACTCAGAAGCTTCTATTTTCACCAATTTCAGGCATTAAAATGACTCTAAACACACTTATTTTTGTTCCAAAAGTGATAATTCACATGCAATAGTCATTTACAGTCAAAAAATGTAATATTACAAATTTATTATTTTTGACCATCTGGAGAAAGTTTGACAGGTCACGGGTCATCATTTTTCATCAGAAAATTGATTTTTTGGACTGTAGAAAAATTGAATCAAAATGTCATTTGGATTGTGCCTCATGTTGAATAACTACTTTTTAAAGCCTCAATGTGACCAAAATTGACATTTTTACAGACTTTTTCTCCTACTCAGAAGCTTCTATTTTGACCAATTTCAGGAATTAAAATGACTCTAAACACACTTATTTTTGTTCCAAAAGTGATAATTCACATGCAATAGTCATTTACAGTCAAAAAATTCAATATTAAAAAATTACCCTTTTTGACCATCTGGAGAAAATTCGGCAGGTCACGGGTCATCATTTTTCATCAGAAAATTGATTTTTTGGACTGTAGAAAAATTGATTCAAAATGTCATTTGGATTGTGCCTGTTGTTGAATAATCACTTTTTAAAGCCTCAATGTGACCAAAATTGACATTTTTACAGACTTTTTCTCCTACTCAGAAGCTTCTATTTTCACCAATTCCAGGCATTAAAATGACTCTAAACACACTTATTTTTGTTCCAAAAGTGATAATTCACATGCAATAGTCATTTACAGTCAAAAAATTAAATATTACAAATTTATTATTTTTGACCACCTGTAGAAAATTCGACAGGTCACGGGTAATCGTTTTTCATCAGAAAATAGATTTTTTTCGACTGTAGAAAAATTGAATCAAAATGTCATTTGGATTGTGCCTCATGTTGAATAACTACTTTTTAAAGCCTCAATGTGACCAAAATTGACATTTTTACAGAGTTTTTCTCCTACTCAGAAGCTTCTATTTTCACCAATTTCAGGCATTAAAATGACTCTAAACACACTTATTTCAGTTCCAAAAGTGATAATTCACATGCAATAGTCATTTACAGTCAAAAAATTAAATATTACAAATTTATTATTTTTTAACATCTGGAGAAAGTTTGACAGGTCACGGGTCATCGTTTTTCATCAGAAAATAGATTTTTTCGACTGTAGAAAAATTGAATCAAAATGTCATTTGGATTGTGCCTCTTGTTGAATAATTACTTTTTAAAGCCTCAATGTGACAAAAATTGACATTTTTACAGACTTTTTCTCCTACTCAGAAGCTTCTATTTTCACCAATTTCAGGCATTAAAATGACTCTAAACACACTTATTTTAGTTCCAAAAGTGATAATTCACATGCAATAGTCATTTACAGTCAAAAAATTTAATATTACAAATTTATTATTTTTGACCATCTGTAGAAAGTTTGCAGGTCACGGGTCATCGTTTTTCATCAGAAAATTGATTTTTTCGACGGTAGAAAAATTGAATCAAAATGTCATTTGGATTGTGCCTCATGTTGAATAACTACTTTTTAAAGCCTCAATGTGACCAAAATTGACATTTTTACAGACTTTTTCTCCTACTCAGAAGCTTCTATTTTCACCAATTTCAGGCATTAAAAAGACTCTAAACACACTTATTTTTGTTCCAAAAGTGATAATTCACATGCAATAGTCATTTACAGTCAAAAAATTTAATATTACAAATTTATTATTTTTGACCATCTGGAGAAAGTTTGACAGGTCACGGGTCATCGTTTTTCATCAGAAAATTGATTTTTTCGACTGTAGAAAAATTGAATCAAAATGTCATTTGGATTGTGCCTCATGTTGAATAACTACTTTTTAAAGCCTCAATGTGACCAAAATTGACATTTTTACAGAGTTTTTCTCCTACTCAGAAGCTTCTATTTTCACCAATTTCAGGCATTAAAATGACTCTAAACACACTTATTTTTGTTCCAAAAGTGATAATTCACATGCAATAGTCAATTACAGTCAAAAAATTTAATATTACAAATTTATTATTTTTGACCATCTGGAGAAAGTTTGACAGGTCACGGGTCATCGTTTTTCATCAGAAAATTGATTTTTTGGACTGTAGAAAAATTGATTCAAAATGTCATTTGGATTGTCCCTCATGTTGAATAACTACTTTTTAATGCCTCAATGTGACCAAAATTGACATTTTTACAGTCTTTTTCTCCTACTCAGAAGCTTCTATTTTCACTAATTTCAGGCATTAAAATGACTCTAAACACATTTATTTTAGGTCCAAAAGTGATAATTCACATGCAATAGTCATTTACAGTCAAAAAATTAAATATTACAAATGTATTGTTTTTTAACATCTGGAGAAAGTTTGACAGGTGACGGGTCATCATTTTTCATCAGAAAATTGATTTTTTCGACTGTAGAAAAATTGAATCAAAATGTCATTTGGATTGTGCCTCATGTTGAATAACTACTTTTTAAAGCCTCAATTTGACCAAAATTGACATTTTTACAGACTTTTTCTCCTACTCAGAAGCTTCTATTTTCACCAATTTCAGGCATTAAAATGACTCTAAACGCACTTATTTTTATTCCAAAAGTGACAATTCACATGCAATAGTCATTTACAGTCAAAAAATTAAATATTACAAATTTATTATTTTTGACCATCTGTAGAAAATTCGACAGGTCACGGGTCTTAATTTTTCATCAGAAAATTGATTTTTTGGACTGTAGAAAAATTAATTCAAAATGTCATTTGGATTGTGCCTCGTGTTAAATAACTACTTTTTAAAGCCTCAATGCGACCAAAATTGACATTTTTACAGACTTTTTCTCCTACTTAGAAGCTTCTATTTTGACCAATTTCAGGCATTAAAATGACTCTAAAGACACTTATTTTAGTTCCAAAAGTGATAATTCACATGCAATAGTCATTTACAGTCAAAAAATTCAATATTAAAAAATTACCCTTTTTCACCATCTGGAGAAAATTCGGCAGGTCACGGGTCATCATTTTGCATCAGAAAATTGATTTTTTGGACTGTAGAAAAATTGATTCAAAATGTCATTTGGATTGTGCCTGTTGTTGAATAATCACTTTTTAAAGCCTCAATGTGACCAAAATTGACATTTTTACAGACTTTTTCTCCTACTCAGAAGCTTCTATTTTCACCAATTTCAGGCATTAAAATGACTCTAAACACACTTATTTTAGTTCCAAAAGTGATAATTCACATGCAATAGTCATTTACAGTCAAAAAATTTAATATTACAAATTTATTATTTTTGACCATCTGTAGAAAGTTTGCAGGTCACGGGTCATCGTTTTTCATCAGAAAATTGATTTTTTCGACGGTAGAAAAATTGAATCAAAATGTCATTTGGATTGTGCCTCATGTTGAATAACTACTTTTTAAAGCCTCAATGTGACCAAAATTGACATTTTTACAGACTTTTTCTCCTACTCAGAAGCTTCTATTTTCACCAATTTCAGGCATTAAAATGACTCTAAACACACTTATTTTTGTTCCAAAAGTGATAATTCACATGCAATAGTCATTTACAGTCAAAAAATGTAATATTACAAATTTATTATTTTTGACCATCTGGAGAAAGTTTGACAGGTCACGGGTCATCATTTTTCATCAGAAAATTGATTTTTTGGACTGTAGAAAAATTGAATCAAAATGTCATTTGGATTGTGCCTCATGTTGAATAACTACTTTTTAAAGCCTCAATGTGACCAAAATTGACATTTTTACAGACTTTTTCTCCTACTCAGAAGCTTCTATTTTGACCAATTTCAGGAATTAAAATGACTCTAAACACACTTATTTTTGTTCCAAAAGTGATAATTCACATGCAATAGTCATTTACAGTCAAAAAATTCAATATTAAAAAATTACCCTTTTTGACCATCTGGAGAAAATTCGGCAGGTCACGGGTCATCATTTTTCATCAGAAAATTGATTTTTTGGACTGTAGAAAAATTGATTCAAAATGTCATTTGGATTGTGCCTGTTGTTGAATAATCACTTTTTAAAGCCTCAATGTGACCAAAATTGACATTTTTACAGACTTTTTCTCCTACTCAGAAGCTTCTATTTTCACCAATTCCAGGCATTAAAATGACTCTAAACACACTTATTTTTGTTCCAAAAGTGATAATTCACATGCAATAGTCATTTACAGTCAAAAAATTAAATATTACAAATTTATTATTTTTGACCACCTGTAGAAAATTCGACAGGTCACGGGTAATCGTTTTTCATCAGAAAATAGATTTTTTTCGACTGTAGAAAAATTGAATCAAAATGTCATTTGGATTGTGCCTCATGTTGAATAACTACTTTTTAAAGCCTCAATGTGACCAAAATTGACATTTTTACAGAGTTTTTCTCCTACTCAGAAGCTTCTATTTTCACCAATTTCAGGCATTAAAATGACTCTAAACACACTTATTTCAGTTCCAAAAGTGATAATTCACATGCAATAGTCATTTACAGTCAAAAAATTAAATATTACAAATTTATTATTTTTTAACATCTGGAGAAAGTTTGACAGGTCACGGGTCATAGTTTTTCATCAGAAAATTGATTTTTTTCGACTGTAGAAAAATTGAATCAAAATGTCATTTGGATTGTGCCTTATGTTGAATAACTACTTTTTAAAGCCTCAATGTGACCAAATTTGACATTTTTACAGAGTTTTTCTCCTACTCAGAAGCTTCTATTTTCACCAATTTCAGGCATTAAAATGACTCTAAACACACTTATTTTAGTTCCAAAAGTGATAATTCACATGCAATAGTCATTTACAGTCAAACAATTAAATATTAC
Source organism: Triturus cristatus (assembly GCF_964204655.1). Classification (NCBI taxonomy): domain Eukaryota; kingdom Metazoa; phylum Chordata; class Amphibia; order Caudata; family Salamandridae; genus Triturus; species Triturus cristatus. The sequence goes on along the minus strand of NC_140591.1, from coordinate 1,019,620,177 downwards.
CAATTTATTATTTTTGACCATCTGTAGAAAGTTTGCAGGTCACGGGTCATCGTTTTTCATCAGAAAATAGATTTTTTTCGACGGTAGAAAAATTGAATCAAAATGTCATTTGGATTGTGCCTCATGTTGAATAACTACTTTTTAAAGCCTCAATGTGACCAAAATTGACATTTTTACAGACTTTTTCTCCTACTCAGAAGCTTCTATTTTCACCAATTTCAGGCATTAAAATGACTCTAAACACACTTATTTTAGTTCCAAAAGTGATAATTCACATGCAATAGTCATTTACAGTCAAAAAATTTAATATTACAAATTTATTATTTTTGACCATCTGTAGAAAGTTTGCAGGTCACGGGTCATCGTTTTTCATCAGAAAATTGATTTTTTCGACGGTAGAAAAATTGAATCAAAATGTCATTTGGATTGTGCCTCATGTTGAATAACTACTTTTTAAAGCCTCAATGTGACCAAAATTGACATTTTTACAGACTTTTTCTCCTACTCAGAAGCTTCTATTTTCACCAATTTCAGGCATTAAAATGACTCTAAACACACTTATTTTTGTTCCAAAAGTGATAATTCACATGCAATAGTCATTTACAGTCAAAAAATGTAATATTACAAATTTATTATTTTTGACCATCTGGAGAAAGTTTGACAGGTCACGGGTCATCATTTTTCATCAGAAAATTGATTTTTTGGACTGTAGAAAAATTGAATCAAAATGTCATTTGGATTGTGCCTCATGTTGAATAACTACTTTTTAAAGCCTCAATGTGACCAAAATTGACATTTTTACAGACTTTTTCTCCTACTCAGAAGCTTCTATTTTGACCAATTTCAGGAATTAAAATGACTCTAAACACACTTATTTTTGTTCCAAAAGTGATAATTCACATGCAATAGTCATTTACAGTCAAAAAATTCAATATTAAAAAATTACCCTTTTTCACCATCTGGAGAAAATTCGGCAGGTCACGGGTCATCATTTTGCATCAGAAAATTGATTTTTTGGACTGTAGAAAAATTGATTCAAAATGTCATTTGGATTGTGCCTGTTGTTGAATAATCACTTTTTAAAGCCTCAATGTGACCAAAATTGACATTTTTACAGACTTTTTCTCCTACTCAGAAGCTTCTATTTTCACCAATTTCAGGCATTAAAATGACTCTAAACACACTTATTTTAGTTCCAAAAGTGATAATTCACATGCAATAGTCATTTACAGTCAAAAAATTTAATATTACAAATTTATTATTTTTGACCATCTGTAGAAAGTTTGCAGGTCACGGGTCATCGTTTTTCATCAGAAAATTGATTTTTTCGACGGTAGAAAAATTGAATCAAAATGTCATTTGGATTGTGCCTCATGTTGAATAACTACTTTTTAAAGCCTCAATGTGACCAAAATTGACATTTTTACAGACTTTTTCTCCTACTCAGAAGCTTCTATTTTCACCAATTTCAGGCATTAAAATGACTCTAAACACACTTATTTTTGTTCCAAAAGTGATAATTCACATGCAATAGTCATTTACAGTCAAAAAATGTAATATTACAAATTTATTATTTTTGACCATCTGGAGAAAGTTTGACAGGTCACGGGTCATCATTTTTCATCAGAAAATTGATTTTTTGGACTGTAGAAAAATTGAATCAAAATGTCATTTGGATTGTGCCTCATGTTGAATAACTACTTTTTAAAGCCTCAATGTGACCAAAATTGACATTTTTACAGACTTTTTCTCCTACTCAGAAGCTTCTATTTTGACCAATTTCAGGAATTAAAATGACTCTAAACACACTTATTTTTGTTCCAAAAGTGATAATTCACATGCAATAGTCATTTACAGTCAAAAAATTCAATATTAAAAAATTACCCTTTTTGACCATCTGGAGAAAATTCGGCAGGTCACGGGTCATCATTTTTCATCAGAAAATTGATTTTTTGGACTGTAGAAAAATTGATTCAAAATGTCATTTGGATTGTGCCTGTTGTTGAATAATCACTTTTTAAAGCCTCAATGTGACCAAAATTGACATTTTTACAGACTTTTTCTCCTACTCAGAAGCTTCTATTTTCACCAATTCCAGGCATTAAAATGACTCTAAACACACTTATTTTTGTTCCAAAAGTGATAATTCACATGCAATAGTCATTTACAGTCAAAAAATTAAATATTACAAATTTATTATTTTTGACCACCTGTAGAAAATTCGACAGGTCACGGGTAATCGTTTTTCATCAGAAAATAGATTTTTTTCGACTGTAGAAAAATTGAATCAAAATGTCATTTGGATTGTGCCTCATGTTGAATAACTACTTTTTAAAGCCTCAATGTGACCAAAATTGACATTTTTACAGAGTTTTTCTCCTACTCAGAAGCTTCTATTTTCACCAATTTCAGGCATTAAAATGACTCTAAACACACTTATTTCAGTTCCAAAAGTGATAATTCACATGCAATAGTCATTTACAGTCAAAAAATTAAATATTACAAATTTATTATTTTTTAACATCTGGAGAAAGTTTGACAGGTCACGGGTCATAGTTTTTCATCAGAAAATTGATTTTTTTCGACTGTAGAAAAATTGAATCAAAATGTCATTTGGATTGTGCCTTATGTTGAATAACTACTTTTTAAAGCCTCAATGTGACCAAATTTGACATTTTTACAGAGTTTTTCTCCTACTCAGAAGCTTCTATTTTCACCAATTTCAGGCATTAAAATGACTCTAAACACACTTATTTTAGTTCCAAAAGTGATAATTCACATGCAATAGTCATTTACAGTCAAAAAATTAAATATTACCAATTTATTATTTTTGACCATCTGTAGAAAGTTTGCAGGTCACGGGTCATCGTTTTTCATCAGAAAATAGATTTTTTTCGACGGTAGAAAAATTGAATCAAAATGTCATTTGGATTGTGCCTCATGTTGAATAACTACTTTTTAAAGCCTCAATGTGACCAAAATTGACATTTTTACAGACTTTTTCTCCTACTCAGAAGCTTCTATTTTCACCAATTTCAGGCATTAAAATGACTCTAAACACACTTATTTTAGTTCCAAAAGTGATAATTCACATGCAATAGTCATTTACAGTCAAAAAATTTAATATTACAAATTTATTATTTTTGACCATCTGTAGAAAGTTTGCAGGTCACGGGTCATCGTTTTTCATCAGAAAATTGATTTTTTCGACGGTAGAAAAATTGAATCAAAATGTCATTTGGATTGTGCCTCATGTTGAATAACTACTTTTTAAAGCCTCAATGTGACCAAAATTGACATTTTTACAGACTTTTTCTCCTACTCAGAAGCTTCTATTTTCACCAATTTCAGGCATTAAAATGACTCTAAACACACTTATTTTTGTTCCAAAAGTGATAATTCACATGCAATAGTCATTTACAGTCAAAAAATGTAATATTACAAATTTATTATTTTTGACCATCTGGAGAAAGTTTGACAGGTCACGGGTCATCATTTTTCATCAGAAAATTGATTTTTTGGACTGTAGAAAAATTGAATCAAAATGTCATTTGGATTGTGCCTCATGTTGAATAACTACTTTTTAAAGCCTCAATGTGACCAAAATTGACATTTTTACAGACTTTTTCTCCTACTCAGAAGCTTCTATTTTGACCAATTTCAGGAATTAAAATGACTCTAAACACACTTATTTTTGTTCCAAAAGTGATAATTCACATGCAATAGTCATTTACAGTCAAAAAATTCAATATTAAAAAATTACCCTTTTTGACCATCTGGAGAAAATTCGGCAGGTCACGGGTCATCATTTTTCATCAGAAAATTGATTTTTTGGACTGTAGAAAAATTGATTCAAAATGTCATTTGGATTGTGCCTGTTGTTGAATAATCACTTTTTAAAGCCTCAATGTGACCAAAATTGACATTTTTACAGACTTTTTCTCCTACTCAGAAGCTTCTATTTTCACCAATTCCAGGCATTAAAATGACTCTAAACACACTTATTTTTGTTCCAAAAGTGATAATTCACATGCAATAGTCATTTACAGTCAAAAAATTAAATATTACAAATTTATTATTTTTGACCACCTGTAGAAAATTCGACAGGTCACGGGTAATCGTTTTTCATCAGAAAATAGATTTTTTTCGACTGTAGAAAAATTGAATCAAAATGTCATTTGGATTGTGCCTCATGTTGAATAACTACTTTTTAAAGCCTCGATGTGACCAAAATTGACATTTTTACAGAGTTTTTCTCCTACTCAGAAGCTTCTATTTTCACCAATTTCAGGCATTAAAATGACTCTAAACACACTTATTTCAGTTCCAAAAGTGATAATTCACATGCAATAGTCATTTACAGTCAAAAAATTAAATATTACAAATTTATTATTTTTTAACATCTGGAGAAAGTTTGACAGGTCACGGGTCATCGTTTTTCATCAGAAAATAGATTTTTTCGACTGTAGAAAAATTGAATCAAAATGTCATTTGGATTGTGCCTCTTGTTGAATAATTACTTTTTAAAGCCTCAATGTGACAAAAATTGACATTTTTACAGACTTTTTCTCCTACTCAGAAGCTTCTATTTTCACCAATTTCAGGCATTAAAATGACTCTAAACACACTTATTTTAGTTCCAAAAGTGATAATTCACATGCAATAGTCATTTACAGTCAAAAAATTTAATATTACAAATTTATTATTTTTGACCATCTGTAGAAAGTTTGCAGGTCACGGGTCATCGTTTTTCATCAGAAAATTGATTTTTTCGACGGTAGAAAAATTGAATCAAAATGTCATTTGGATTGTGCCTCATGTTGAATAACTACTTTTTAAAGCCTCAATGTGACCAAAATTGACATTTTTACAGAGTTTTTCTCCTACTCAGAAGCTTCTATTTTCACCAATTTCAGGCATTAAAATGACTCTAAACACACTTATTTCAGTTCCAAAAGTGATAATTCACATGCAATAGTCATTTACAGTCAAAAAATTTAATATTACAAATTTATTATTTTTGACCATCTGTAGAAAGTTTGCAGGTCACGGGTCATCGTTTTTCATCAGAAAATTGATTTTTTCGACGGTAGAAAAATTGAATCAAAATGTCATTTGGATTGTGCCTCATGTTGAATAACTACTTTTTAAAGCCTCAATGTGACCAAAATTGACATTTTTACAGACTTTTTCTCCTACTCAGAAGCTTCTATTTTCACCAATTTCAGGCATTAAAATGACTCTAAACACACTTATTTTAGTTCCAAAAGTGATAATTCACATGCAATAGTCATTTACAGTCAAAAAATTAAATATTACAAATTTATTATTTTTGACCATCTGTAGAAAGTTTGCAGGTCACGGGTCATCGTTTTTCATCAGAAAATTGATTTTTTCGACGGTAGAAAAATTGAATCAAAATGTCATTTGGATTGTGCCTCATGTTGAATAACTACTTTTTAAAGCCTCAATGTGACCAAAATTGACATTTTTACAGAGTTTTTCTCCTACTCAGAAGCTTCTATTTTCACCAATTTCAGGCATTAAAATGACTCTAAACACACTTATTTTTGTTCCAAAAGTGATAATTCACATGCAATAGTCATTTACAGTCAAAAAATTTAATATTACAAATTTATTATTTTTGACCATCTGTAGAAAGTTTGCAGGTCACGGGTCATCGTTTTTCATCAGAAAATTGATTTTTTCGACGGTAGAAAAATTGAATCAAAATGTCATTTGGATTGTGCCTCATGTTGAATAACTACTTTTTAAAGCCTCAATGTGACCAAAATTGACATTTTTACAGACTTTTTCTCCTACTCAGAAGCTTCTATTTTCACCAATTTCAGGCATTAAAATGACTCTAAACACACTTATTTTAGTTGCAAAAGTGATAATTCACATGCAATAGTCATTTACAGTCAAAAAATTAAATATTACAAATTTATTATTTTTGACCATCTGTAGAAAGTTTGCAGGTCACGGGTCATCGTTTTTCATCAGAAAATTGATTTTTTCGACGGTAGAAAAATTGAATCAAAATGTCATTTGGATTGTGCCTCATGTTGAATAACTACTTTTTAAAGCCTCAATGTGACCAAAATTGACATTTTTACAGAGTTTTTCTCCTACTCAGAAGCTTCTATTTTCACCAATTTCAGGCATTAAAATGACTCTAAACACACTTATTTTTGTTCCAAAAGTGATAATTCACATGCAATAGTCATTTACAGTCAAAAAATTTAATATTACAAATTTATTATTTTTGACCATCTGGAGAAAGTTTGACAGGTCACGGGTCATCGTTTTTCATCAGAAAATTGATTTTTTCGACTGTAGAAAAATTGAATCAAAATGTCATTTGGAGTGTGCCTCATGTTGAATAACTACTTTTTAAAGCCTCAATGTGACCAAAATTGACATTTTTACAGTTTTTCTCCTACTCAGAAGCTTCTATTTTCACCAATTTCAGGCATTAAAATGACTCTAAACACACTTATTTTTGTTCCAAAAGTGATAATTCACATGCAATAGTCATTTACAGTCAAAAAATGTAATATTACAAATTTATTATTTTTGACCATCTGGAGAAAGTTTGACAGGTCACGGGTCATCATTTTTCATCAGAAAATTGATTTTTTGGACTGTAGAAAAATTGAATCAAAATGTCATTTGGATTGTGCCTCATGTTGAATAACTACTTTTTAAAGCCTCAATGTGACCAAAATTGACATTTTTACAGACTTTTTCTCCTACTCAGAAGCTTCTATTTTGACCAATTTCAGGAATTAAAATGACTCTAAACACACTTATTTTTGTTCCAAAAGTGATAATTCACATGCAATAGTCATTTACAGTCAAAAAATTCAATATTAAAAAATTACCCTTTTTGACCATCTGGAGAAAATTCGGCAGGTCACGGGTCATCATTTTTCATCAGAAAATTGATTTTTTGGACTGTAGAAAAATTGATTCAAAATGTCATTTGGATTGTGCCTGTTGTTGAATAATCACTTTTTAAAGCCTCAATGTGACCAAAATTGACATTTTTACAGACTTTTTCTCCTACTCAGAAGCTTCTATTTTCACCAATTCCAGGCATTAAAATGACTCTAAACACACTTATTTTTGTTCCAAAAGTGATAATTCACATGCAATAGTCATTTACAGTCAAAAAATTTAATATTACAAATTTATTATTTTTGACCATCTGGAGAAAGTTTGACAGGTCACGGGTCATTGTTTTTCATCAGAAAATTGATTTTTTCGACTGTAGAAAAATTGAATCAAAATGTCATTTGGATTGTGCCTCATGTTGAATAACTACTTTTTAAAGCCTCAATGTGACCAAAATTGACATTTTTACAGAGTTTTTCTCCTACTCAGAAGCTTCTATTTTCACCAATTTCAGGCATTAAAATGACTCTAAACACACTTATTTTTGTTCCAAAAGTGATAATTCACATGCAATAGTCATTTACAGTCAAAAAATTAAATATTACAAATTTATTATTTTTGACCACCTGTAGAAAGCTTGACAGGTCACGGGTCATAGTTTTTCATCAGAAAATTGATTTTTTTCCACTGTAGAAAAATTGAATCAAAATGTCATTTGGATTGAGCCTCATGTTGAATAACTACTTTTTAAAGCCTCAATGTGACCAAAATTGACATTTTTACAGACTTTTTCTCCTACTCAGAAGCTTCTATTTTGACCAATTTCAGGCATTAAAATGACTCTAAACACACTTATTTTTGTTCCAAAAGTGATAATTCACATGCAATAGTCATTTACAGTCAAAAAATTCAATATTAAAAATTTACCATTTTTGACCATCTGGAGAAAATTCGACAGGTCACGGGTAATCGTTTTTCATCAGAAAATAGATTTTTTTCGACTGTAGAAAAATTGAATCAAAATGTCATTTGGATTGTGCCTCATGTTGAATAACTACTTTTTAAAGCCTCAATGTGACCAAAATTGACATTTTTACAGAGTTTTTCTCCTACTCAGAAGCTTCTATTTTCACCAATTTCAGGCATTAAAATGACTCTAAACACACTTATTTTTGTTCCAAAAGTGATAATTCACATGCAATAGTCATTTACAGTCAAAAAATTAAATATTACACATTTATTATTTTTTAACATCTGGAGAAAGTTTGACAGGCCACGGGTCATCGTTTTTCATCAGAAAATTGATTTTTTCGACTGTAGAAAAATTGAATCAAAATGTCATTTGGATTGTGCCTCATGTTGAATAACTACTTTTTTAAGCCTCAATGTGACCAAAATTGACATTTTTACAGAGTTTTTCTCCTACTCAGAAGCTTCTATTTTCACCAATGTCAGGCATTAAAATGACTCTAAACACACTTATTTTTGTTCCAAAAGTGATAATTCACATGCAATAGTCAATTACAGTCAAAAAATTTAATATTACAAATTTATTATTTTTGACCATCTGGAGAAAGTTTGACAGGTCACGGGTCATCGTTTTTCATCAGAAAATTGATTTTTTGGACTGTAGAAAAATTGATTCAAAATGTCATTTGGATTGTCCCTCATGTTGAATAACTACTTTTTAATGCCTCAATGTGACCAAAATTGACATTTTTACAGTCTTTTTCTCCTACTCAGAAGCTTCTATTTTCACCAATTTCAGGCATTAAAATGACTCTAAACACACTTATTTCAGTTCCAAAAGTGATAATTCACATGCAATAGTCATTTACAGTCAAAAAATTAAATATTACAAATTTATTATTTTTTAACATCTGGAGAAAGTTTGACAGGTCACGGGTCATCGTTTTTCATCAGAAAATAGATTTTTTCGACTGTAGAAAAATTGAATCAAAATGTCATTTGGATTGTGCCTCTTGTTGAATAATTACTTTTTAAAGCCTCAATGTGACAAAAATTGACATTTTTACAGACTTTTTCTCCTACTCAGAAGCTTCTATTTTCACCAATTTCAGGCATTAAAATGACTCTAAACACACTTATTTTAGTTCCAAAAGTGATAATTCACATGCAATAGTCATTTACAGTCAAAAAATTTAATATTACAAATTTATTATTTTTGACCATCTGTAGAAAGTTTGCAGGTCACGGGTCATCGTTTTTCATCAGAAAATTTATTTTTTCGACGGTAGAAAAATTGAATCAAAATGTCATTTGGATTGTGCCTCATGTTGAAAAACTACTTTTTAAAGCCTCAATGTGACCAAAATTGACATTTTTACAGACTTTTTCTCCTACTCAGAAGCTTCTATTTTCACCAATTTCAGGCATTAAAATGACTCTAAACACACTTATTTTTGTTCCAAAAGTGATAATTCACATGCAATAGTCATTTACAGTCAAAAAATTTAATATTACAAATTTATTATTTTTGACCATCTGGAGAAAGTTTGACAGGTCACGGGTCATCGTTTTTCATCAGAAAATTGATTTTTTCGACTGTAGAAAAATTGAATCAAAATGTCATTTGGATTGTGCCTCATGTTGAATAACTACTTTTTAAAGCCTCAATGTGACCAAAATTGACATTTTTACAGACTTTTTCTCCTACTCAGAAGCTTCTATTTTCACCAATGTCAGGCATTAAAATGACTCTAAACACACTTATTTTTGTTCCAAAAGTGATAATTCACATGCAATAGTCATTTACAGTCAAAAAATTAAATATTACACATTTATTATTTTTTAACATCTGGAGAAAGTTTGACAGGCCACGGGTCATCGTTTTTCATCAGAAAATTGATTTTTTCGACTGTAGAAAAATTGAATCAAAATGTCATTTGGATTGTGCCTCATGTTGAATAACTACTTTTTTAAGCCTCAATGTGACCAAAATTGACATTTTTACAGAGTTTTTCTCCTACTCAGAAGCTTCTATTTTCACCAATGTCAGGCATTAAAATGACTCTAAACACACTTATTTTTGTTCCAAAAGTGATAATTCACATGCAATAGTCAATTACAGTCAAAAAATTTAATATTACAAATTTATTATTTTTGACCATCTGGAGAAAGTTTGACAGGTCACGGGTCATCGTTTTTCATCAGAAAATTGATTTTTTGGACTGTAGAAAAATTGATTCAAAATGTCATTTGGATTGTCCCTCATGTTGAATAACTACTTTTTAATGCCTCAATGTGACCAAAATTGACATTTTTACAGTCTTTTTCTCCTACTCAGAAGCTTCTATTTTCACTAATTTCAGGCATTAAAATGACTCTAAACACACTTATTTTAGGTCCAAAAGTGATAATTCACATGCAATAGTCATTTACAGTCAAAAAATTAAAATATTACAAATGTATTGTTTTTTAACATCTGGAGAAAGTTTGACAGGTGACGGGTCATCATTTTTCATCAGAAAATTGATTTTTTCGACTGTAGAAAAATTGAATCAAAATGTCATTTGGATTGTGCCTCATGTTGAATAACTACTTTTTAAAGCCTCAATTTGACCAAAATTGACATTTTTACAGACTTTTTCTCCTACTCAGAAGCTTCTATTTTCACCAATTTCAGGCATTAAAATGACTCTAAACGCACTTATTTTTATTCCAAAAGTGACAATTCACATGCAATAGTCATTTACAGTCAAAAAATTAAATATTACAAATTTATTATTTTTGACCATCTGTAGAAAATTCGACAGGTCACGGGTCTTAATTTTTCATCAGAAAATTGATTTTTTGGACTGTAGAAAAATTAATTCAAAATGTCATTTGGATTGTGCCTCGTGTTAAATAACTACTTTTTAAAGCCTCAATGCGACCAAAATTGACATTTTTACAGACTTTTTCTCCTACTTAGAAGCTTCTATTTTGACCAATTTCAGGCATTAAAATGACTCTAAAGACACTTATTTTAGTTCCAAAAGTGATAATTCACATGCAATAGTCATTTAGAGTCAAAAAATTCAATATTAAAAAATTACCCTTTTTGACCATCTGGAGAAAATTCGGCAGGTCACGGGTCATCATTTTTCATCAGAAAATTGATTTTTTGGACTGTAGAAAAATTGATTCAAAATGTCATTTGGATTGTGCCTGTTGTTGAATAATCACTTTTTAAAGCCTCAATGTGACCAAAATTGACATTTTTACAGACTTTTTCTCCTACTCAGAAGCTTCTATTTTCACCAATTTCAGGCATTAAAATGACTCTAAACACACTTATTTTAGTTCCAAAAGTGATAATTCACATGCAATGGTCATTTACAGTCAAAAAATTTAATATTACAAATTTATTATTTTTGACCATCTGTAGAAAGTTTGCAGGTCACGGGTCATCGTTTTTCATCAGAAAATTGATTTTTTAGACGGTAGAAAAATTGAATCAAAATGTCATTTGGATTGTGCCTCATGTTGAATAACTACTTTTTAAAGCCTCAATGTGACCAAAATTGACATTTTTACAGACTTTTTCTCCTACTCAGAAGGTTCTATTTTCACCAATTTCAGGCATTAAAATGACTCTAAACACACTTGTTTTTGTTCCAAAAGTGATAATTCACATGCAATAGTCATTTACAGTCAAAAAATGTAATATTACAAATTTATTATTTTTGACCATCTGGAGAAAGTTTGACAGGTCACGGGTCATCATTTTTCATCAGAAAATTGATTTTTTGGACTGTAGAAAAATTGAATCAAAATGTCATTTGGATTGTGCCTCATGTTGAATAACTACTTTTTAAAGCCTCAATGTGACCAAAATTGACATTTTTACAGACTTTTTCTCCTACTCAGAAGCTTCTATTTTGACCAATTTCAGGAATTAAAATGACTCTAAACACACTTATTTTTGTTCCAAAAGTGATAATTCACATGCAATAGTCATTTACAGTCAAAAAATTCAATATTAAAAAATTACCCTTTTTGACCATCTGGAGAAAATTCGGCAGGTCACGGGTCATCATTTTTCATCAGAAAATTAATTTTTTGGACTGTAGAAAAATTGATTCAAAATGTCATTTGGATTGTGCCTGTTGTTGAATAATCACTTTTTAAAGCCTCAATGTGACCAAAATTGACATTTTTACAGACTTTTTCTCCTACTCAGAAGCTTCTATTTTCACCAATTCCAGGCATTAAAATGACTCTAAACACACTTATTTTTGTTCCAAAAGTGATAATTCACATGCAATAGTCATTTACAGTCAAAAAATTTAATATTACAAATTTATTATTTTTGACCATCTGGAGAAAGTTTGACAGGTCACGGGTCATCGTTTTTCATCAGAAAATTGATTTTTTCGACTGTAGAAAAATTGAATCAAAATGTCATTTGGATTGTGCCTCATGTTGAATAACTACTTTTTAAAGCCTCAATGTGACCAAAATTGACATTTTTACAGAGTTTTTCTCCTACTCAGAAGCTTCTATTTTCACCAATTTCAGGCATTAAAATGACTCTAAACACACTTATTTTTGTTCCAAAAGTGATAATTCACATGCAATAGTCATTTACAGTCAAAAAATTAAATATTACAAATTTATTATTTTTGACCACCTGTAGAAAGCTTGACAGGTCACGGGTCATAGTTTTTCATCAGAAAATTGATTTTTTTCCACTGTAGAAAAATTGAATCAAAATGTCATTTGGATTGAGCCTCATGTTGAATAACTACTTTTTAAAGCCTCAATGTGACCAAAATTGACATTTTTACAGACTTTTTCTCCTACTCAGAAGCTTCTATTTTGACCAATTTCAGGCATTAAAATGACTCTAAACACACTTATTTTTGTTCCAAAAGTGATAATTCACATGCAATAGTCATTTACAGTCAAAAAATTCAATATTAAAAATTTACCATTTTTGACCATCTGGAGAAAATTCGACAGGTCACGGGTAATCGTTTTTCATCAGAAAATAGATTTTTTTCGACTGTAGAAAAATTGAATCAAAATGTCATTTGGATTGTGCCTCATGTTGAATAACTACTTTTTAAAGCCTCAATGTGACCAAAATTGACATTTTTACAGAGTTTTTCTCCTACTCAGAAGCTTCTATTTTCACCAATTTCAGGCATTAAAATGACTCTAAACACACTTATTTCAGTTCCAAAAGTGATAATTCACATGCAATAGTCATTTACAGTCAAAAAATTAAATATTACAAATTTATTATTTTTTAACATCTGGAGAAAGTTTGACAGGTCACGGGTCATCGTTTTTCATCAGAAAATAGATTTTTTCGACTGTAGAAAAATTGAATCAAAATGTCATTTGGATTGTGCCTCTTGTTGAATAATTACTTTTTAAAGCCTCAATGTGACAAAAATTGACATTTTTACAGACTTTTTCTCCTACTCAGAAGCTTCTATTTTCACCAATTTCAGGCATTAAAATGACTCTAAACACACTTATTTTAGTTCCAAAAGTGATAATTCACATGCAATAGTCATTTACAGTCAAAAAATTTAATATTACAAATTTATTATTTTTGACCATCTGTAGAAAGTTTGCAGGTCACGGGTCATCGTTTTTCATCAGAAAATTGATTTTTTCGACGGTAGAAAAATTGAATCAAAATGTCATTTGGATTGTGCCTCATGTTGAATAACTACTTTTTAAAGCCTCAATGTGACCAAAATTGACATTTTTACAGACTTTTTCTCCTACTCAGAAGCTTCTATTTTCACCAATTTCAGGCATTAAAATGACTCTAAACACACTTATTTTTGTTCCAAAAGTGATAATTCACATGCAATAGTCATTTACAGTCAAAAAATTTAATATTACAAATTTATTATTTTTGACCATCTGGAGAAAGTTTGACAGGTCACGGGTCATCGTTTTTCCTCAGAAAATTGATTTTTTCGACTGTAGAAAAATTGAATCAAAATGTCATTTGGATTGTGCCTCATGTTGAATAACTACTTTTTAAAGCCTCAATGTGACCAAAATTGACATTTTTACAGAGTTTTTCTCCTACTCAGAAGCTTCTATTTTCACCAATTTCAGGCATTAAAATGACTCTAAACACACTTATTTTTGTTCCAAAAGTGATAATTCACATGCAATAGTCATTTACAGTCAAAAAATTAAATATTACAAATTTATTATTTTTGACCACCTGTAGAAAGCTTGACAGGTCACGGGTCATAGTTTTTCATCAGAAAATTGATTTTTTTCGACTGTAGAAAAATTGAATCAAAATGTCATTTGGATTGAGCCTCATCTTGAATAACTACTTTTTAAAGCCTCAATGTGACCAAAATTGACATTTTTACAGACTTTTTCTCCTACTCAGAAGCTTCTATTTTGACCAATTTCAGGCATTAAAATGACTCTAAACACACTTATTTTTGTTCCAAAAGTGATAATTCACATGCAATAGTCATTTACAGTCAAAAAATTCAATATTAAAAATTTACCATTTTTGACCATCTGGAGAAAATTCGACAGGTCACGGGTAATCGTTTTTCATCAGAAAATAGATTTTTTTCGACTGTAGAAAAATTGAATCAAAATGTCATTTGGATTGTGCCTCATGTTGAATAACTACTTTTTAAAGCCTCAATGTGACCAAAATGGACATTTTTACAGAGTTTTTCTCCTACTCAGAAGCTTCTATGTTCACCAATTTCAGGCATTAAAATGACTCTAAACACACTTATTTCAGTTCCAAAAGTGATAATTCACATGCAATAGTCATTTACAGTCAAAAAATTAAATATTACAAATTTATTATTTTTTAACATCTGGAGAAAGTTTGACAGGTCACGGGTCATCGTTTTTCATCAGAAAATTGATTTTTTCGACTGTAGAAAAATTGAATCAAAATGTCATTTGGATTGTGCCTCTTGTTGAATAATTACTTTTTAAAGCCTCAATGTGACCAAAATTGACATTTTTACAGACTTTTTCTCCTACTCAGAAGCTTCTATTTTCACCAATTTCAGGCATTAAAATGACTCTAAACACACTTATTTTAGTTCCAAAAGTGATAATTCACATGCAATAGTCATTTACAGTCAAAAAATTTAATATTACAAATTTATTATTTTTGACCATCTGTAGAAAGTTTGCAGGTCACGGGTCATCGTTTTTCATCAGAAAATTGATTTTTTCGACGGTAGAAAAATTGAATCAAAATGTCATTTGGATTGTGCCTCATGTTGAATAACTACTTTTTAAAGCCTCAATGTGACCAAAATTGACATTTTTACAGACTTTTTCTCCTACTCAGAAGCTTCTATTTTCACCAATTTCAGGCATTAAAATGACTCTAAACACACTTATTTTAGTTGCAAAAGTGATAATTCACATGCAATAGTCATTTACAGTCAAAAAATTAAATATTACAAATTTATTATTTTTGACCATCTGTAGAAAGTTTGCAGGTCACGGGTCATCGTTTTTCATCAGAAAATTGATTTTTTCGACGGTAGAAAAATTGAATCAAAATGTCATTTGGATTGTGCCTCATGTTGAATAACTACTTTTTAAAGCCTCAATGTGACCAAAATTGACATTTTTACAGAGTTTTTCTCCTACTCAGAAGCTTCTATTTTCACCAATTTCAGGCATTAAAATGACTCTAAACACACTTATTTTTGTTCCAAAAGTGATAATTCACATGCAATAGTCATTTACAGTCAAAAAATTTAATATTACAAATTTATTATTTTTGACCATCTGGAGAAAGTTTGACAGGTCACGGGTCATCGTTTTTCATCAGAAAATTGATTTTTTCGACTGTAGAAAAATTGAATCAAAATGTCATTTGGAGTGTGCCTCATGTTGAATAACTACTTTTTAAAGCCTCAATGTGACCAAAATTGACATTTTTACAGTTTTTCTCCTACTCAGAAGCTTCTATTTTCACCAATTTCAGGCATTAAAATGACTCTAAACACACTTATTTTTGTTCCAAAAGTGATAATTCACATGCAATAGTCATTTACAGTCAAAAAATTAAATATTACAAATTTATTATTTTTGACCACCTGTAGAAAGCTTGACAGGTCACGGGTCATAGTTTTTCATCAGAAAATTGATTTTTTTCGACTGTAGAAAAATTGAATCAAAATGTCATTTGGATTGAGCCTCATGTTGAATAACTACTTTTTAAAGCCTCAATGTGACCAAAATTGACATTTTTACAGAGTTTTTCTCCTACTCAGAAGCTTCTATTTTCACCAATTTCAGGCATTAAAATGACTCTAAACACACTTATTTCAGTTCCAAAAGTGATAATTCACATGCAATAGTCATTTACAGTCAAAAAATTTAATATTACAAATTTATTATTTTTGACCATCTGTAGAAAGTTTGCAGGTCACGGGTCATCGTTTTTCATCAGAAAATTGATTTTTTCGACGGTAGAAAAATTGAATCAAAATGTCATTTGGATTGTGCCTCATGTTGAATAACTACTTTTTAAAGCCTCAATGTGACCAAAATTGACATTTTTACAGACTTTTTCTCCTACTCAGAAGCTTCTATTTTCACCAATTTCAGGCATTAAAATGACTCTAAACACACTTATTTTAGTTCCAAAAGTGATAATTCACATGCAATAGTCATTTACAGTCAAAAAATTAAATATTACAAATTTATTATTTTTGACCATCTGTAGAAAGTTTGCAGGTCACGGGTCATCGTTTTTCATCAGAAAATTGATTTTTTCGACGGTAGAAAAATTGAATCAAAATGTCATTTGGATTGTGCCTCATGTTGAATAACTACTTTTTAAAGCCTCAATGTGACCAAAATTGACATTTTTACAGAGTTTTTCTCCTACTCAGAAGCTTCTATTTTCACCAATTTCAGGCATTAAAATGACTCTAAACACACTTATTTTTGTTCCAAAAGTGATAATTCACATGCAATAGTCATTTACAGTCAAAAAATTCAATATTAAAAATTTACCATTTTTGACCATCTGGAGAAAATTCGACAGGTCACGGGTAATCGTTTTTCATCAGAAAATAGATTTTTTTCGACTGTAGAAAAATTGAATCAAAATGTCATTTGGATTGTGCCTCATGTTGAATAACTACTTTTTAAAGCCTCAATGTGACCAAAATGGACATTTTTACAGAGTTTTTCTCCTACTCAGAAGCTTCTATGTTCACCAATTTCAGGCATTAAAATGACTCTAAACACACTTATTTCAGTTCCAAAAGTGATAATTCACATGCAATAGTCATTTACAGTCAAAAAATTAAATATTACAAATTTATTATTTTTTAACATCTGGAGAAAGTTTGACAGGTCACGGGTCATCGTTTTTCATCAGAAAATTGATTTTTTCGACTGTAGAAAAATTGAATCAAAATGTCATTTGGATTGTGCCTCTTGTTGAATAATTACTTTTTAAAGCCTCAATGTGACCAAAATTGACATTTTTACAGACTTTTTCTCCTACTCAGAAGCTTCTATTTTCACCAATTTCAGGCATTAAAATGACTCTAAACACACTTATTTTAGTTCCAAAAGTGATAATTCACATGCAATAGTCATTTACAGTCAAAAAATTTAATATTACAAATTTATTATTTTTGACCATCTGTAGAAAGTTTGCAGGTCACGGGTCATCGTTTTTCATCAGAAAATTGATTTTTTCGACGGTAGAAAAATTGAATCAAAATGTCATTTGGATTGTGCCTCATGTTGAATAACTACTTTTTAAAGCCTCAATGTGACCAAAATTGACATTTTTACAGACTTTTTCTCCTACTCAGAAGCTTCTATTTTCACCAATTTCAGGCATTAAAATGACTCTAAACACACTTATTTTAGTTGCAAAAGTGATAATTCACATGCAATAGTCATTTACAGTCAAAAAATTAAATATTACAAATTTATTATTTTTGACCATCTGTAGAAAGTTTGCAGGTCACGGGTCATCGTTTTTCATCAGAAAATTGATTTTTTCGACGGTAGAAAAATTGAATCAAAATGTCATTTGGATTGTGCCTCATGTTGAATAACTACTTTTTAAAGCCTCAATGTGACCAAAATTGACATTTTTACAGAGTTTTTCTCCTACTCAGAAGCTTCTATTTTCACCAATTTCAGGCATTAAAATGACTCTAAACACACTTATTTTTGTTCCAAAAGTGATAATTCACATGCAATAGTCATTTACAGTCAAAAAATTTAATATTACAAATTTATTATTTTTGACCATCTGGAGAAAGTTTGACAGGTCACGGGTCATCGTTTTTCATCAGAAAATTGATTTTTTCGACTGTAGAAAAATTGAATCAAAATGTCATTTGGAGTGTGCCTCATGTTGAATAACTACTTTTTAAAGCCTCAATGTGACCAAAATTGACATTTTTACAGTTTTTCTCCTACTCAGAAGCTTCTATTTTCACCAATTTCAGGCATTAAAATGACTCTAAACACACTTATTTTTGTTCCAAAAGTGATAATTCACATGCAATAGTCATTTACAGTCAAAAAATTAAATATTACAAATTTATTATTTTTGACCACCTGTAGAAAGCTTGACAGGTCACGGGTCATAGTTTTTCATCAGAAAATTGATTTTTTTCGACTGTAGAAAAATTGAATCAAAATGTCATTTGGATTGAGCCTCATGTTGAATAACTACTTTTTAAAGCCTCAATGTGACCAAAATTGACATTTTTACAGAGTTTTTCTCCTACTCAGAAGCTTCTATTTTCACCAATTTCAGGCATTAAAATGACTCTAAACACACTTATTTCAGTTCCAAAAGTGATAATTCACATGCAATAGTCATTTACAGTCAAAAAATTTAATATTACAAATTTATTATTTTTGACCATCTGTAGAAAGTTTGCAGGTCACGGGTCATCGTTTTTCATCAGAAAATTGATTTTTTCGACGGTAGAAAAATTGAATCAAAATGTCATTTGGATTGTGCCTCATGTTGAATAACTACTTTTTAAAGCCTCAATGTGACCAAAATTGACATTTTTACAGACTTTTTCTCCTACTCAGAAGCTTCTATTTTCACCAATTTCAGGCATTAAAATGACTCTAAACACACTTATTTTAGTTCCAAAAGTGATAATTCACATGCAATAGTCATTTACAGTCAAAAAATTAAATATTACAAATTTATTATTTTTGACCATCTGTAGAAAGTTTGCAGGTCACGGGTCATCGTTTTTCATCAGAAAATTGATTTTTTCGACGGTAGAAAAATTGAATCAAAATGTCATTTGGATTGTGCCTCATGTTGAATAACTACTTTTTAAAGCCTCAATGTGACCAAAATTGACATTTTTACAGAGTTTTTCTCCTACTCAGAAGCTTCTATTTTCACCAATTTCAGGCATTAAAATGACTCTAAACACACTTATTTTTGTTCCAAAAGTGATAATTCACATGCAATAGTCATTTACAGTCAAAAAATTTAATATTACAAATTTATTATTTTTGACCATCTGGAGAAAGTTTGACAGGTCACGGGTCATCGTTTTTCATCAGAAAATTGATTTTTTCGACTGTAGAAAAATTGAATCAAAATGTCATTTGGATTGTGCCTCATGTTGAATAACTACTTTTTAAAGCCTCAATGCGACCAAAATTGACATTTTTACAGAGTTTTTCTCCTACTCAGAAGCTTCTATTTTCACCAATTTCAGGCATTAAAATGACTCTAAACACACTTATTTTTGTTCCAAAAGTGATAATTCACATGCAATAGTCATTTACAGTCAAAAAATTAAATATTACAAATTTATTATTTTTGACCACCTGTAGAAAGCTTGACAGGTCACGGGTCATAGTTTTTCATCAGAAAATTGATTTTTTTCGACTGTAGAAAAATTGAATCAAAATGTCATTTGGATTGAGCCTCATGTTGAATAACTACTTTTTAAAGCCTCAATGTGACCAAAATTGACATTTTTACAGACTTTTTCTCCTACTCAGAAGCTTCTATTTTGACCAATTTCAGGCATTAAAATGACTCTAAACACACTTATTTTTGTTCCAAAAGTGATAATTCACATGCAATAGTCATTTACAGTCAAAAAATTCAATATTAAAAATTTACCATTTTTGACCATCTGGAGAAAATTCGACAGGTCACGGGTAATCGTTTTTCATCAGAAAATAGATTTTTTTCGACTGTAGAAAAATTGAATCAAAATGTCATTTGGATTGTGCCTCATGTTGAATAACTACTTTTTAAAGCCTCAATGTGACCAAAATGGACATTTTTACAGAGTTTTTCTCCTACTCAGAAGCTTCTATGTTCACCAATTTCAGGCATTAAAATGACTCTAAACACACTTATTTCAGTTCCAAAAGTGATAATTCACATGCAATAGTCATTTACAGTCAAAAAATTTAATATTACAAATTTATTATTTTTGACCATCTGGAGAAAGTTTGACAGGTCACGGGTCATCGTTTTTCATCAGAAAATTGATTTTTTCGACTGTAGAAAAATTGAATCAAAATGTCATTTGGAGTGTGCCTCATGTTGAATAACTACTTTTTAAAGCCTCAATGTGACCAAAATTGACATTTTTACAGTTTTTCTCCTACTCAGAAGCTTCTATTTTCACCAATTTCAGGCATTAAAATGACTCTAAACACACTTATTTTTGTTCCAAAAGTGATAATTCACATGCAATAGTCATTTACAGTCAAAAAATTAAATATTACAAATTTATTATTTTTGACCACCTGTAGAAAGCTTGACAGGTCACGGGTCATAGTTTTTCATCAGAAAATTGATTTTTTTCGACTGTAGAAAAATTGAATCAAAATGTCATTTGGATTGAGCCTCATGTTGAATAACTACTTTTTAAAGCCTCAATGTGACCAAAATTGACATTTTTACAGAGTTTTTCTCCTACTCAGAAGCTTCTATTTTCACCAATTTCAGGCATTAAAATGACTCTAAACACACTTATTTCAGTTCCAAAAGTGATAATTCACATGCAATAGTCATTTACAGTCAAAAAATTTAATATTACAAATTTATTATTTTTGACCATCTGTAGAAAGTTTGCAGGTCACGGGTCATCGTTTTTCATCAGAAAATTGATTTTTTCGACGGTAGAAAAATTGAATCAAAATGTCATTTGGATTGTGCCTCATGTTGAATAACTACTTTTTAAAGCCTCAATGTGACCAAAATTGACATTTTTACAGACTTTTTCTCCTACTCAGAAGCTTCTATTTTCACCAATTTCAGGCATTAAAATGACTCTAAACACACTTATTTTAGTTCCAAAAGTGATAATTCACATGCAATAGTCATTTACAGTCAAAAAATTAAATATTACAAATTTATTATTTTTGACCATCTGTAGAAAGTTTGCAGGTCACGGGTCATCGTTTTTCATCAGAAAATTGATTTTTTCGACGGTAGAAAAATTGAATCAAAATGTCATTTGGATTGTGCCTCATGTTGAATAACTACTTTTTAAAGCCTCAATGTGACCAAAATTGACATTTTTACAGAGTTTTTCTCCTACTCAGAAGCTTCTATTTTCACCAATTTCAGGCATTAAAATGACTCTAAACACACTTATTTTTGTTCCAAAAGTGATAATTCACATGCAATAGTCATTTACAGTCAAAAAATTTAATATTACAAATTTATTATTTTTGACCATCTGGAGAAAGTTTGACAGGTCACGGGTCATCGTTTTTCATCAGAAAATTGATTTTTTCGACTGTAGAAAAATTGAATCAAAATGTCATTTGGATTGTGCCTCATGTTGAATAACTACTTTTTAAAGCCTCAATGCGACCAAAATTGACATTTTTACAGAGTTTTTCTCCTACTCAGAAGCTTCTATTTTCACCAATTTCAGGCATTAAAATGACTCTAAACACACTTATTTTTGTTCCAAAAGTGATAATTCACATGCAATAGTCATTTACAGTCAAAAAATTAAATATTACAAATTTATTATTTTTGACCACCTGTAGAAAGCTTGACAGGTCACGGGTCATAGTTTTTCATCAGAAAATTGATTTTTTTCGACTGTAGAAAAATTGAATCAAAATGTCATTTGGATTGAGCCTCATGTTGAATAACTACTTTTTAAAGCCTCAATGTGACCAAAATTGACATTTTTACAGACTTTTTCTCCTACTCAGAAGCTTCTATTTTGACCAATTTCAGGCATTAAAATGACTCTAAACACACTTATTTTTGTTCCAAAAGTGATAATTCACATGCAATAGTCATTTACAGTCAAAAAATTCAATATTAAAAATTTACCATTTTTGACCATCTGGAGAAAATTCGACAGGTCACGGGTAATCGTTTTTCATCAGAAAATAGATTTTTTTCGACTGTAGAAAAATTGAATCAAAATGTCATTTGGATTGTGCCTCATGTTGAATAACTACTTTTTAAAGCCTCAATGTGACCAAAATGGACATTTTTACAGAGTTTTTCTCCTACTCAGAAGCTTCTATGTTCACCAATTTCAGGCATTAAAATGACTCTAAACACACTTATTTCAGTTCCAAAAGTGATAATTCACATGCAATAGTCATTTACAGTCAAAAAATTAAATATTACAAATTTATTATTTTTTAACATCTGGAGAAAGTTTGACAGGTCACGGGTCATCGTTTTTCATCAGAAAATTGATTTTTTCGACTGTAGAAAAATTGAATCAAAATGTCATTTGGATTGTGCCTCTTGTTGAATAATTACTTTTTAAAGCCTCAATGTGACCAAAATTGACATTTTTACAGACTTTTTCTCCTACTCAGAAGCTTCTATTTTCACCAATTTCAGGCATTAAAATGACTCTAAACACACTTATTTTAGTTCCAAAAGTGATAATTCACATGCAATAGTCATTTACAGTCAAAAAATTTAATATTACAAATTTATTATTTTTGACCATCTGTAGAAAGTTTGCAGGTCACGGGTCATCGTTTTTCATCAGAAAATTGATTTTTTCGACGGTAGAAAAATTGAATCAAAATGTCATTTGGATTGTGCCTCATGTTGAATAACTACTTTTTAAAGCCTCAATGTGACCAAAATTGACATTTTTACAGACTTTTTCTCCTACTCAGAAGCTTCTATTTTCACCAATTTCAGGCATTAAAATGACTCTAAACACACTTATTTTAGTTGCAAAAGTGATAATTCACATGCAATAGTCATTTACAGTCAAAAAATTAAATATTACAAATTTATTATTTTTGACCATCTGTAGAAAGTTTGCAGGTCACGGGTCATCGTTTTTCATCAGAAAATTGATTTTTTCGACGGTAGAAAAATTGAATCAAAATGTCATTTGGATTGTGCCTCATGTTGAATAACTACTTTTTAAAGCCTCAATGTGACCAAAATTGACATTTTTACAGAGTTTTTCTCCTACTCAGAAGCTTCTATTTTCACCAATTTCAGGCATTAAAATGACTCTAAACACACTTATTTTTGTTCCAAAAGTGATAATTCACATGCAATAGTCATTTACAGTCAAAAAATTTAATATTACAAATTTATTATTTTTGACCATCTGGAGAAAGTTTGACAGGTCACGGGTCATCGTTTTTCATCAGAAAATTGATTTTTTCGACTGTAGAAAAATTGAATCAAAATGTCATTTGGAGTGTGCCTCATGTTGAATAACTACTTTTTAAAGCCTCAATGTGACCAAAATTGACATTTTTACAGAGTTTTTCTCCTACTCAGAAGCTTCTATTTTCACCAATTTCAGGCATTAAAATGACTCTAAACACACTTATTTTTGTTCCAAAAGTGATAATTCACATGCAATAGTCATTTACAGTCAAAAAATTTAATATTACAAATTTATTATTTTTGACCATCTGTAGAAAGTTTGCAGGTCACGGGTCATCGTTTTTCATCAGAAAATTGATTTTTTCGACGGTAGAAAAATTGAATCAAAATGTCATTTGGATTGTGCCTCATGTTGAATAACTACTTTTTAAAGCCTCAATGTGACCAAAATTGACATTTTTACAGACTTTTTCTCCTACTCAGAAGCTTCTATTTTCACCAATTTCAGGCATTAAAATGACTCTAAACACACTTATTTTAGTTGCAAAAGTGATAATTCACATGCAATAGTCATTTACAGTCAAAAAATTAAATATTACAAATTTATTATTTTTGACCATCTGTAGAAAGTTTGCAGGTCACGGGTCATCGTTTTTCATCAGAAAATTGATTTTTTCGACGGTAGAAAAATTGAATCAAAATGTCATTTGGATTGTGCCTCATGTTGAATATGTGACCAAAATTGACATTTTTACAGAGTTTTTCTCCTACTCAGAAGCTTCTATTTTCACCAATTTCAGGCATTAAAATGACTCTAAACACACTTATTTTTGTTCCAAAAGTGATAATTCACATGCAATAGTCATTTACAGTCAAAAAATTTAATATTACAAATTTATTATTTTTGACCATCTGGAGAAAGTTTGACAGGTCACGGGTCATCGTTTTTCATCAGAAAATTGATTTTTTCGACTGTAGAAAAATTGAATCAAAATGTCATTTGGAGTGTGCCTCATGTTGAATAACTACTTTTTAAAGCCTCAATGTGACCAAAATTGACATTTTTACAGTTTTTCTCCTACTCAGAAGCTTCTATTTTCACCAATTTCAGGCATTAAAATGACTCTAAACACACTTATTTTTGTTCCAAAAGTGATAATTCACATGCAATAGTCATTTACAGTCAAAAAATTAAATATTACAAATTTATTATTTTTGACCACCTGTAGAAAGTTTGACAGGTCACGGGTCATAGTTTTTCATCAGAAAATTGATTTTTTTCGACTGTAGAAAAATTGAATCAAAATGTCATTTGGATTGAGCCTCATGTTGAATAACTACTTTTTAAAGCCTCAATGTGACCAAAATTGACATTTTTACAGAGTTTTTCTCCTACTCAGAAGCTTCTATTTTCACCAATTTCAGGCATTAAAATGACTCTAAACACACTTATTTCAGTTCCAAAAGTGATAATTCACATGCAATAGTCATTTACAGTCAAAAAATGTAATATTACAAATTTATTATTTTTGACCATCTGGAGAAAGTTTGACAGGTCACGGGTCATCATTTTTCATCAGAAAATTGATTTTTTGGACTGTAGAAAAATTGAATCAAAATGTCATTTGGATTGTGCCTCATGTTGAATAACTACTTTTTAAAGCCTCAATGTGACCAAAATTGACATTTTTACAGACTTTTTCTCCTACTCAGAAGCTTCTATTTTGACCAATTTCAGGAATTAAAATGACTCTAAACACACTTATTTTTGTTCCAAAAGTGATAATTCACATGCAATAGTCATTTACAGTCAAAAAATTCAATATTAAAAAATTACCCTTTTTGACCATCTGGAGAAAATTCGGCAGGTCACGGGTCATCATTTTTCATCAGAAAATTGATTTTTTGGACTGTAGAAAAATTGATTCAAAATGTCATTTGGATTGTGCCTGTTGTTGAATAATCACTTTTTAAAGCCTCAATGTGACCAAAATTGACATTTTTACAGACTTTTTCTCCTACTCAGAAGCTTCTATTTTCACCAATTCCAGGCATTAAAATGACTCTAAACACACTTATTTTTGTTCCAAAAGTGATAATTCACATGCAATAGTCATTTACAGTCAAAAAATTTAATATTACAAATTTATTATTTTTGACCATCTGGAGAAAGTTTGACAGGTCACGGGTCATTGTTTTTCATCAGAAAATTGATTTTTTCGACTGTAGAAAAATTGAATCAAAATGTCATTTGGATTGTGCCTCATGTTGAATAACTACTTTTTAAAGCCTCAATGTGACCAAAATTGACATTTTTACAGAGTTTTTCTCCTACTCAGAAGCTTCTATTTTCACCAATTTCAGGCATTAAAATGACTCTAAACACACTTATTTTTGTTCCAAAAGTGATAATTCACATGCAATAGTCATTTACAGTCAAAAAATTAAATATTACAAATTTATTATTTTTGACCACCTGTAGAAAGCTTGACAGGTCACGGGTCATAGTTTTTCATCAGAAAATTGATTTTTTTCCACTGTAGAAAAATTGAATCAAAATGTCATTTGGATTGAGCCTCATGTTGAATAACTACTTTTTAAAGCCTCAATGTGACCAAAATTGACATTTTTACAGACTTTTTCTCCTACTCAGAAGCTTCTATTTTGACCAATTTCAGGCATTAAAATGACTCTAAACACACTTATTTTTGTTCCAAAAGTGATAATTCACATGCAATAGTCATTTACAGTCAAAAAATTCAATATTAAAAATTTACCATTTTTGACCATCTGGAGAAAATTCGACAGGTCACGGGTAATCGTTTTTCATCAGAAAATAGATTTTTTTCGACTGTAGAAAAATTGAATCAAAATGTCATTTGGATTGTGCCTCATGTTGAATAACTACTTTTTAAAGCCTCAATGTGACCAAAATTGACATTTTTACAGAGTTTTTCTCCTACTCAGAAGCTTCTATTTTCACCAATTTCAGGCATTAAAATGACTCTAAACACACTTATTTCAGTTCCAAAAGTGATAATTCACATGCAATAGTCATTTACAGTCAAAAAATTAAATATTACAAATTTATTATTTTTTAACATCTGGAGAAAGTTTGACAGGTCACGGGTCATCGTTTTTCATCAGAAAATAGATTTTTTCGACTGTAGAAAAATTGAATCAAAATGTCATTTGGATTGTGCCTCTTGTTGAATAATTACTTTTTAAAGCCTCAATGTGACAAAAATTGACATTTTTACAGACTTTTTCTCCTACTCAGAAGCTTCTATTTTCACCAATTTCAGGCATTAAAATGACTCTAAACACACTTATTTTAGTTCCAAAAGTGATAATTCACATGCAATAGTCATTTACAGTCAAAAAATTTAATATTACAAATTTATTATTTTTGACCATCTGTAAAAAGTTTGCAGGTCACGGGTCATCGTTTTTCATCAGAAAATTGATTTTTTCGACGGTAGAAAAATTGAATCAAAATGTCATTTGGATTGTGCCTCATGTTGAATAACTACTTTTTAAAGCCTCAATGTGACCAAAATTGACATTTTTACAGACTTTTTCTCCTACTCAGAAGCTTCTATTTTCACCAATTTCAGGCATTAAAATGACTCTAAACACACTTATTTTTGTTCCAAAAGTGATAATTCACATGCAATAGTCATTTACAGTCAAAAAATTTAATATTACAAATTTATTATTTTTGACCATCTGGAGAAAGTTTGACAGGTCACGGGTCATCGTTTTTCATCAGAAAATTGATTTTTTCGACTGTAGAAAAATTGAATCAAAATGTCATTTGGATTGTGCCTCATGTTGAATAACTACTTTTTAAAGCCTCAATGTGACCAAAATTGACATTTTTACAGACTTTTTCTCCTACTCAGAAGCTTCTATTTTCACCAATGTCAGGCATTAAAATGACTCTAAACACACTTATTTTTGTTCCAAAAGTGATAATTCACATGCAATAGTCATTTACAGTCAAAAAATTAAATATTACACATTTATTATTTTTTAACATCTGGAGAAAGTTTGACAGGCCACGGGTCATCGTTTTTCATCAGAAAATTGATTTTTTCGACTGTAGAAAAATTGAATCAAAATGTCATTTGGATTGTGCCTCATGTTGAATAACTACTTTTTTAAGCCTCAATGTGACCAAAATTGACATTTTTACAGAGTTTTTCTCCTACTCAGAAGCTTCTATTTTCACCAATGTCAGGCATTAAAATGACTCTAAACACACTTATTTTTGTTCCAAAAGTGATAATTCACATGCAATAGTCAATTACAGTCAAAACATTTAATATTACAAATTTATTATTTTTGACCATCTGGAGAAAGTTTGACAGGTCACGGGTCATCGTTTTTCATCAGAAAATTGATTTTTTGGACTGTAGAAAAATTGATTCAAAATGTCATTTGGATTGTCCCTCATGTTGAATAACTACTTTTTAATGCCTCAATGTGACCAAAATTGACATTTTTACAGTCTTTTTCTCCTACTCAGAAGCTTCTATTTTCACCAATTTCAGGCATTAAAATGACTCTAAACACACTTATTTCAGTTCCAAAAGTGATAATTCACATGCAATAGTCATTTACAGTCAAAAAATTAAATATTACAAATTTATTATTTTTTAACATCTGGAGAAAGTTTGACAGGTCACGGGTCATCGTTTTTCATCAGAAAATAGATTTTTTCGACTGTAGAAAAATTGAATCAAAATGTCATTTGGATTGTGCCTCTTGTTGAATAATTACTTTTTAAAGCCTCAATGTGACAAAAATTGACATTTTTACAGACTTTTTCTCCTACTCAGAAGCTTCTATTTTCACCAATTTCAGGCATTAAAATGACTCTAAACACACTTATTTTAGTTCCAAAAGTGATAATTCACATGCAATAGTCATTTACAGTCAAAAAATTTAATATTACAAATTTATTATTTTTGACCATCTGTAGAAAGTTTGCAGGTCACGGGTCATCGTTTTTCATCAGAAAATTGATTTTTTCGACGGTAGAAAAATTGAATCAAAATGTCATTTGGATTGTGCCTCATGTTGAATAACTACTTTTTAAAGCCTCAATGTGACCAAAATTGACATTTTTACAGACTTTTTCTCCTACTCAGAAGCTTCTATTTTCACCAATTTCAGGCATTAAAATGACTCTAAACACACTTATTTTTGTTCCAAAAGTGATAATTCACATGCAATAGTCATTTACAGTCAAAAAATTTAATATTACAAATTTATTATTTTTGACCATCTGGAGAAAGTTTGACAGGTCACGGGTCATCGTTTTTCATCAGAAAATTGATTTTTTCGACTGTAGAAAAATTGAATCAAAATGTCATTTGGATTGTGCCTCATGTTGAATAACTACTTTTTAAAGCCTCAATGTGACCAAAATTGACATTTTTACAGACTTTTTCTCCTACTCAGAAGCTTCTATTTTCACCAATGTCAGGCATTAAAATGACTCTAAACACACTTATTTTTGTTCCAAAAGTGATAATTCACATGCAATAGTCATTTACAGTCAAAAAATTAAATATTACACATTTATTATTTTTTAACATCTGGAGAAAGTTTGACAGGCCACGGGTCATCGTTTTTCATCAGAAAATTGATTTTTTCGACTGTAGAAAAATTGAATCAAAATGTCATTTGGATTGTGCCTCATGTTGAATAACTACTTTTTTAAGCCTCAATGTGACCAAAATTGACATTTTTACAGAGTTTTTCTCCTACTCAGAAGCTTCTATTTTCACCAATGTCAGGCATTAAAATGACTCTAAACACACTTATTTTTGTTCCAAAAGTGATAATTCACATGCAATAGTCAATTACAGTCAAAAAATTTAATATTACAAATTTATTATTTTTGACCATCTGGAGAAAGTTTGACAGGTCACGGGTCATCGTTTTTCATCAGAAAATTGATTTTTTGGACTGTAGAAAAATTGATTCAAAATGTCATTTGGATTGTCCCTCATGTTGAATAACTACTTTTTAATGCCTCAATGTGACCAAAATTGACATTTTTACAGTCTTTTTCTCCTACTCAGAAGCTTCTATTTTCACTAATTTCAGGCATTAAAATGACTCTAAACACACTTATTTTAGGTCCAAAAGTGATAATTCACATGCAATAGTCATTTACAGTCAAAAAATTAAAATATTACAAATGTATTGTTTTTTAACATCTGGAGAAAGTTTGACAGGTGACGGGTCATCATTTTTCATCAGAAAATTGATTTTTTCGACTGTAGAAAAATTGAATCAAAATGTCATTTGGATTGTGCCTCATGTTGAATAACTACTTTTTAAAGCCTCAATTTGACCAAAATTGACATTTTTACAGACTTTTTCTCCTACTCAGAAGCTTCTATTTTCACCAATTTCAGGCATTAAAATGACTCTAAACGCACTTATTTTTATTCCAAAAGTGACAATTCACATGCAATAGTCATTTACAGTCAAAAAATTAAATATTACAAATTTATTATTTTTGACCATCTGTAGAAAATTCGACAGGTCACGGGTCTTAATTTTTCATCAGAAAATTGATTTTTTGGACTGTAGAAAAATTAATTCAAAATGTCATTTGGATTGTGCCTCGTGTTAAATAACTACTTTTTAAAGCCTCAATGCGACCAAAATTGACATTTTTACAGACTTTTTCTCCTACTTAGAAGCTTCTATTTTGACCAATTTCAGGCATTAAAATGACTCTAAAGACACTTATTTTAGTTCCAAAAGTGATAATTCACATGCAATAGTCATTTAGAGTCAAAAAATTCAATATTAAAAAATTACCCTTTTTGACCATCTGGAGAAAATTCGGCAGGTCACGGGTCATCATTTTTCATCAGAAAATTGATTTTTTGGACTGTAGAAAAATTGATTCAAAATGTCATTTGGATTGTGCCTGTTGTTGAATAATCACTTTTTAAAGCCTCAATGTGACCAAAATTGACATTTTTACAGACTTTTTCTCCTACTCAGAAGCTTCTATTTTCACCAATTTCAGGCATTAAAATGACTCTAAACACACTTATTTTAGTTCCAAAAGTGATAATTCACATGCAATGGTCATTTACAGTCAAAAAATTTAATATTACAAATTTATTATTTTTGACCATCTGTAGAAAGTTTGCAGGTCACGGGTCATCGTTTTTCATCAGAAAATTGATTTTTTCGACGGTAGAAAAATTGAATCAAAATGTCATTTGGATTGTGCCTCATGTTGAATAACTACTTTTTAAAGCCTCAATGTGACCAAAATTGACATTTTTACAGACTTTTTCTCCTACTCAGAAGGTTCTATTTTCACCAATTTCAGGCATTAAAATGACTCTAAACACACTTGTTTTTGTTCCAAAAGTGATAATTCACATGCAATAGTCATTTACAGTCAAAAAATGTAATATTACAAATTTATTATTTTTGACCATCTGGAGAAAGTTTGACAGGTCACGGGTCATCATTTTTCATCAGAAAATTGATTTTTTGGACTGTAGAAAAATTGAATCAAAATGTCATTTGGATTGTGCCTCATGTTGAATAACTACTTTTTAAAGCCTCAATGTGACCAAAATTGACATTTTTACAGACTTTTTCTCCTACTCAGAAGCTTCTATTTTGACCAATTTCAGGAATTAAAATGACTCTAAACACACTTATTTTTGTTCCAAAAGTGATAATTCACATGCAATAGTCATTTACAGTCAAAAAATTCAATATTAAAAAATTACCCTTTTTGACCATCTGGAGAAAATTCGGCAGGTCACGGGTCATCATTTTTCATCAGAAAATTGATTTTTTGGACTGTAGAAAAATTGATTCAAAATGTCATTTGGATTGTGCCTGTTGTTGAATAATCACTTTTTAAAGCCTCAATGTGACCAAAATTGACATTTTTACAGACTTTTTCTCCTACTCAGAAGCTTCTATTTTCACCAATTCCAGGCATTAAAATGACTCTAAACACACTTATTTTTGTTCCAAAAGTGATAATTCACATGCAATAGTCATTTACAGTCAAAAAATTTAATATTACAAATTTATTATTTTTGACCATCTGGAGAAAGTTTGACAGGTCACGGGTCATCGTTTTTCATCAGAAAATTGATTTTTTCGACTGTAGAAAAATTGAATCAAAATGTCATTTGGATTGTGCCTCATGTTGAATAACTACTTTTTAAAGCCTCAATGTGACCAAAATTGACATTTTTACAGAGTTTTTCTCCTACTCAGAAGCTTCTATTTTCACCAATTTCAGGCATTAAAATGACTCTAAACACACTTATTTTTGTTCCAAAAGTGATAATTCACATGCAATAGTCATTTACAGTCAAAAAATTAAATATTACAAATTTATTATTTTTGACCACCTGTAGAAAGCTTGACAGGTCACGGGTCATAGTTTTTCATCAGAAAATTGATTTTTTTCCACTGTAGAAAAATTGAATCAAAATGTCATTTGGATTGAGCCTCATGTTGAATAACTACTTTTTAAAGCCTCAATGTGACCAAAATTGACATTTTACAGACTTTTTCTCCTACTCAGAAGCTTCTATTTTGACCAATTTCAGGCATTAAAATGACTCTAAACACACTTATTTTTGTTCCAAAAGTGATAATTCACATGCAATAGTCATTTACAGTCAAAAAATTCAATATTAAAAATTTACCATTTTTGACCATCTGGAGAAAATTCGACAGGTCACGGGTAATCGTTTTTCATCAGAAAATAGATTTTTTTCGACTGTAGAAAAATTGAATCAAAATGTCATTTGGATTGTGCCTCATGTTGAATAACTACTTTTTAAAGCCTCAATGTGACCAAAATTGACATTTTTACAGAGTTTTTCTCCTACTCAGAAGCTTCTATTTTCACCAATTTCAGGCATTAAAATGACTCTAAACACACTTATTTCAGTTCCAAAAGTGATAATTCACATGCAATAGTCATTTACAGTCAAAAAATTAAATATTACAAATTTATTATTTTTTAACATCTGGAGAAAGTTTGACAGGTCACGGGTCATCGTTTTTCATCAGAAAATAGATTTTTTCGACTGTAGAAAAATTGAATCAAAATGTCATTTGGATTGTGCCTCTTGTTGAATAATTACTTTTTAAAGCCTCAATGTGACAAAAATTGACATTTTTACAGACTTTTTCTCCTACTCAGAAGCTTCTATTTTCACCAATTTCAGGCATTAAAATGACTCTAAACACACTTATTTTAGTTCCAAAAGTGATAATTCACATGCAATAGTCATTTACAGTCAAAAAATTTAATATTACAAATTTATTATTTTTGACCATCTGTAGAAAGTTTGCAGGTCACGGGTCATCGTTTTTCATCAGAAAATTGATTTTTTCGACGGTAGAAAAATTGAATCAAAATGTCATTTGGATTGTGCCTCATGTTGAATAACTACTTTTTAAAGCCTCAATGTGACCAAAATTGACATTTTTACAGACTTTTTCTCCTACTCAGAAGCTTCTATTTTCACCAATTTCAGGCATTAAAATGACTCTAAACACACTTATTTTTGTTCCAAAAGTGATAATTCACATGCAATAGTCATTTACAGTCAAAAAATTTAATATTACAAATTTATTATTTTTGACCATCTGGAGAAAGTTTGACAGGTCACGGGTCATCGTTTTTCCTCAGAAAATTGATTTTTTCGACTGTAGAAAAATTGAATCAAAATGTCATTTGGATTGTGCCTCATGTTGAATAACTACTTTTTAAAGCCTCAATGTGACCAAAATTGACATTTTTACAGAGTTTTTCTCCTACTCAGAAGCTTCTATTTTCACCAATTTCAGGCATTAAAATGACTCTAAACACACTTATTTTTGTTCCAAAAGTGATAATTCACATGCAATAGTCATTTACAGTCAAAAAATTAAATATTACAAATTTATTATTTTTGACCACCTGTAGAAAGCTTGACAGGTCACGGGTCATAGTTTTTCATCAGAAAATTGATTTTTTTCGACTGTAGAAAAATTGAATCAAAATGTCATTTGGATTGAGCCTCATCTTGAATAACTACTTTTTAAAGCCTCAATGTGACCAAAATTGACATTTTTACAGACTTTTTCTCCTACTCAGAAGCTTCTATTTTGACCAATTTCAGGCATTAAAATGACTCTAAACACACTTATTTTTGTTCCAAAAGTGATAATTCACATGCAATAGTCATTTACAGTCAAAAAATTCAATATTAAAAATTTACCATTTTTGACCATCTGGAGAAAATTCGACAGGTCACGGGTAATCGTTTTTCATCAGAAAATAGATTTTTTTCGACTGTAGAAAAATTGAATCAAAATGTCATTTGGATTGTGCCTCATGTTGAATAACTACTTTTTAAAGCCTCAATGTGACCAAAATGGACATTTTTACAGAGTTTTTCTCCTACTCAGAAGCTTCTATGTTCACCAATTTCAGGCATTAAAATGACTCTAAACACACTTATTTCAGTTCCAAAAGTGATAATTCACATGCAATAGTCATTTACAGTCAAAAAATTAAATATTACAAATTTATTATTTTTTAACATCTGGAGAAAGTTTGACAGGTCACGGGTCATCGTTTTTCATCAGAAAATTGATTTTTTCGACTGTAGAAAAATTGAATCAAAATGTCATTTGGATTGTGCCTCTTGTTGAATAATTACTTTTTAAAGCCTCAATGTGACCAAAATTGACATTTTTACAGACTTTTTCTCCTACTCAGAAGCTTCTATTTTCACCAATTTCAGGCATTAAAATGACTCTAAACACACTTATTTTAGTTCCAAAAGTGATAATTCACATGCAATAGTCATTTACAGTCAAAAAATTTAATATTACAAATTTATTATTTTTGACCATCTGTAGAAAGTTTGCAGGTCACGGGTCATCGTTTTTCATCAGAAAATTGATTTTTTCGACGGTAGAAAAATTGAATCAAAATGTCATTTGGATTGTGCCTCATGTTGAATAACTACTTTTTAAAGCCTCAATGTGACCAAAATTGACATTTTTACAGACTTTTTCTCCTACTCAGAAGCTTCTATTTTCACCAATTTCAGGCATTAAAATGACTCTAAACACACTTATTTTAGTTGCAAAAGTGATAATTCACATGCAATAGTCATTTACAGTCAAAAAATTAAATATTACAAATTTATTATTTTTGACCATCTGTAGAAAGTTTGCAGGTCACGGGTCATCGTTTTTCATCAGAAAATTGATTTTTTCGACGGTAGAAAAATTGAATCAAAATGTCATTTGGATTGTGCCTCATGTTGAATAACTACTTTTTAAAGCCTCAATGTGACCAAAATTGACATTTTTACAGAGTTTTTCTCCTACTCAGAAGCTTCTATTTTCACCAATTTCAGGCATTAAAATGACTCTAAACACACTTATTTTTGTTCCAAAAGTGATAATTCACATGCAATAGTCATTTACAGTCAAAAAATTTAATATTACAAATTTATTATTTTTGACCATCTGGAGAAAGTTTGACAGGTCACGGGTCATCGTTTTTCATCAGAAAATTGATTTTTTCGACTGTAGAAAAATTGAATCAAAATGTCATTTGGAGTGTGCCTCATGTTGAATAACTACTTTTTAAAGCCTCAATGTGACCAAAATTGACATTTTTACAGTTTTTCTCCTACTCAGAAGCTTCTATTTTCACCAATTTCAGGCATTAAAATGACTCTAAACACACTTATTTTTGTTCCAAAAGTGATAATTCACATGCAATAGTCATTTACAGTCAAAAAATTAAATATTACAAATTTATTATTTTTGACCACCTGTAGAAAGCTTGACAGGTCACGGGTCATAGTTTTTCATCAGAAAATTGATTTTTTTCGACTGTAGAAAAATTGAATCAAAATGTCATTTGGATTGAGCCTCATGTTGAATAACTACTTTTTAAAGCCTCAATGTGACCAAAATTGACATTTTTACAGAGTTTTTCTCCTACTCAGAAGCTTCTATTTTCACCAATTTCAGGCATTAAAATGACTCTAAACACACTTATTTCAGTTCCAAAAGTGATAATTCACATGCAATAGTCATTTACAGTCAAAAAATTTAATATTACAAATTTATTATTTTTGACCATCTGTAGAAAGTTTGCAGGTCACGGGTCATCGTTTTTCATCAGAAAATTGATTTTTTCGACGGTAGAAAAATTGAATCAAAATGTCATTTGGATTGTGCCTCATGTTGAATAACTACTTTTTAAAGCCTCAATGTGACCAAAATTGACATTTTTACAGACTTTTTCTCCTACTCAGAAGCTTCTATTTTCACCAATTTCAGGCATTAAAATGACTCTAAACACACTTATTTTAGTTCCAAAAGTGATAATTCACATGCAATAGTCATTTACAGTCAAAAAATTAAATATTACAAATTTATTATTTTTGACCATCTGTAGAAAGTTTGCAGGTCACGGGTCATCGTTTTTCATCAGAAAATTGATTTTTTCGACGGTAGAAAAATTGAATCAAAATGTCATTTGGATTGTGCCTCATGTTGAATAACTACTTTTTAAAGCCTCAATGTGACCAAAATTGACATTTTTGCAGAGTTTTTCTCCTACTCAGAAGCTTCTATTTTCACCAATTTCAGGCATTAAAATGACTCTAAACACACTTATTTTTGTTCCAAAAGTGATAATTCACATGCAATAGTCATTTACAGTCAAAAAATTTAATATTACAAATTTATTATTTTTGACCATCTGGAGAAAGTTTGACAGGTCACGGGTCATCGTTTTTCATCAGAAAATTGATTTTTTCGACTGTAGAAAAATTGAATCAAAATGTCATTTGGATTGTGCCTCATGTTGAATAACTACTTTTTAAAGCCTCAATGCGACCAAAATTGACATTTTTACAGAGTTTTTCTCCTACTCAGAAGCTTCTATTTTCACCAATTTCAGGCATTAAAATGACTCTAAACACACTTATTTTTGTTCCAAAAGTGATAATTCACATGCAATAGTCATTTACAGTCAAAAAATTAAATATTACAAATTTATTATTTTTGACCACCTGTAGAAAGCTTGACAGGTCACGGGTCATAGTTTTTCATCAGAAAATTGATTTTTTTCGACTGTAGAAAAATTGAATCAAAATGTCATTTGGATTGAGCCTCATGTTGAATAACTACTTTTTAAAGCCTCAATGTGACCAAAATTGACATTTTTACAGACTTTTTCTCCTACTCAGAAGCTTCTATTTTGACCAATTTCAGGCATTAAAATGACTCTAAACACACTTATTTTTGTTCCAAAAGTGATAATTCACATGCAATAGTCATTTACAGTCAAAAAATTCAATATTAAAAATTTACCATTTTTGACCATCTGGAGAAAATTCGACAGGTCACGGGTAATCGTTTTTCATCAGAAAATAGATTTTTTTCGACTGTAGAAAAATTGAATCAAAATGTCATTTGGATTGTGCCTCATGTTGAATAACTACTTTTTAAAGCCTCAATGTGACCAAAATGGACATTTTTACAGAGTTTTTCTCCTACTCAGAAGCTTCTATGTTCACCAATTTCAGGCATTAAAATGACTCTAAACACACTTATTTCAGTTCCAAAAGTGATAATTCACATGCAATAGTCATTTACAGTCAAAAAATTAAATATTACAAATTTATTATTTTTTAACATCTGGAGAAAGTTTGACAGGTCACGGGTCATCGTTTTTCATCAGAAAATTGATTTTTTCGACTGTAGAAAAATTGAATCAAAATGTCATTTGGATTGTGCCTCTTGTTGAATAATTACTTTTTAAAGCCTCAATGTGACCAAAATTGACATTTTTACAGACTTTTTCTCCTACTCAGAAGCTTCTATTTTCACCAATTTCAGGCATTAAAATGACTCTAAACACACTTATTTTAGTTCCAAAAGTGATAATTCACATGCAATAGTCATTTACAGTCAAAAAATTTAATATTACAAATTTATTATTTTTGACCATCTGTAGAAAGTTTGCAGGTCACGGGTCATCGTTTTTCATCAGAAAATTGATTTTTTCGACGGTAGAAAAATTGAATCAAAATGTCATTTGGATTGTGCCTCATGTTGAATAACTACTTTTTAGCCTCAATGTGACCAAAATTGACATTTTTACAGACTTTTTCTCCTACTCAGAAGCTTCTATTTTCACCAATTTCAGGCATTAAAATGACTCTAAACACACTTATTTTAGTTGCAAAAGTGATAATTCACATGCAATAGTCATTTACAGTCAAAAAATTAAATATTACAAATTTATTATTTTTGACCATCTGTAGAAAGTTTGCAGGTCACGGGTCATCGTTTTTCATCAGAAAATTGATTTTTTCGACGGTAGAAAAATTGAATCAAAATGTCATTTGGATTGTGCCTCATGTTGAATAACTACTTTTTAAAGCCTCAATGTGACCAAAATTGACATTTTTACAGAGTTTTTCTCCTACTCAGAAGCTTCTATTTTCACCAATTTCAGGCATTAAAATGACTCTAAACACACTTATTTTTGTTCCAAAAGTGATAATTCACATGCAATAGTCATTTACAGTCAAAAAATTTAATATTACAAATTTATTATTTTTGACCATCTGGAGAAAGTTTGACAGGTCACGGGTCATCGTTTTTCATCAGAAAATTGATTTTTTCGACTGTAGAAAAATTGAATCAAAATGTCATTTGGAGTGTGCCTCATGTTGAATAACTACTTTTTAAAGCCTCAATGTGACCAAAATTGACATTTTTACAGAGTTTTTCTCCTACTCAGAAGCTTCTATTTTCACCAATTTCAGGCATTAAAATGACTCTAAACACACTTATTTCAGTTCCAAAAGTGATAATTCACATGCAATAGTCATTTACAGTCAAAAAATTTAATATTACAAATTTATTATTTTTGACCATCTGTAGAAAGTTTGCAGGTCACGGGTCATCGTTTTTCATCAGAAAATTGATTTTTTCGACGGTAGAAAAATTGAATCAAAATGTCATTTGGATTGTGCCTCATGTTGAATAACTACTTTTTAAAGCCTCAATGTGACCAAAATTGACATTTTTACAGACTTTTTCTCCTACTCAGAAGCTTCTCTTTTCACCAATTTCAGGCATTAAAATGACTCTAAACACACTTATTTTAGTTCCAAAAGTGATAATTCACATGCAATAGTCATTTACAGTCAAAAAATTAAATATTACAAATTTATTATTTTTGACCAACTGTAGAAAGTTTGCAGGTCACGGGTCATCGTTTTTCATCAGAAAATTGATTTTTTCGACGGTAGAAAAATTGAATCAAAATGTCATTTGGATTGTGCCTCATGTTGAATAACTACTTTTTAAAGCCTCAATGTGACCAAAATTGACATTTTTACAGAGTTTTTCTCCTACTCAGAAGCTTCTATTTTCACCAATTTCAGGCATTAAAATGACTCTAAACACACTTATTTTTGTTCCAAAAGTGATAATTCACATGCAATAGTCATTTACAGTCAAAAAATTTAATATTACAAATTTATTATTTTTGACCATCTGGAGAATGTTTGACAGGTCATGGGTCATCGTTTTTCATCAGAAAATTGATTTTTTCGACTGTAGAAAAATTGAATCAAAATGTCATTTGGATTGTGCCTCATGTTGAATAACTACTTTTTAAAGCCTCAATGCGACCAAAATTGACATTTTTACAGAGTTTTTCTCCTACTCAGAAGCTTCTATTTTCACCAATTTCAGGCATTAAAATGACTCTAAACACACTTATTTTTGTTCCAAAAGTGATAATTCACATGCAATAGTCATTTACAGTCAAAAAATTAAATATTACAAATTTATTATTTTTGACCACCTGTAGAAAGCTTGACAGGTCACGGGTCATAGTTTTTCATCAGAAAATTGATTTTTTTCGACTGTAGAAAAATTGAATCAAAATGTCATTTGGATTGAGCCTCATGTTGAATAACTACTTTTTAAAGCCTCAATGTGACCAAAATTGACATTTTTACAGACTTTTTCTCCTACTCAGAAGCTTCTATTTTGACCAATTTCAGGCATTAAAATGACTCTAAACACACTTATTTTTGTTCCAAAAGTGATAATTCACATGCAATAGTCATTTACAGTCAAAAAATTCAATATTAAAAATTTACCATTTTTGACCATCTGGAGAAAATTCGACAGGTCACGGGTAATCGTTTTTCATCAGAAAATAGATTTTTTTCGACTGTAGAAAAATTGAATCAAAATGTCATTTGGATTGTGCCTCATGTTGAATAACTACTTTTTAAAGCCTCAATGTGACCAAAATGGACATTTTTACAGAGTTTTTCTCCTACTCAGAAGCTTCTATGTTCACCAATTTCAGGCATTAAAATGACTCTAAACACACTTATTTCAGTTCCAAAAGTGATAATTCACATGCAATAGTCATTTACAGTCAAAAAATTAAATATTACAAATTTATTATTTTTTAACATCTGGAGAAAGTTTGACAGGTCACGGGTCATCGTTTTTCATCAGAAAATTGATTTTTTCGACTGTAGAAAAATTGAATCAAAATGTCATTTGGATTGTGCCTCTTGTTGAATAATTACTTTTTAAAGCCTCAATGTGACCAAAATTGACATTTTTACAGACTTTTTCTCCTACTCAGAAGCTTCTATTTTCACCAATTTCAGGCATTAAAATGACTCTAAACACACTTATTTTAGTTCCAAAAGTGATAATTCACATGCAATAGTCATTTACAGTCAAAAAATTTAATATTACAAATTTATTATTTTTGACCATCTGTAGAAAGTTTGCAGGTCACGGGTCATCGTTTTTCATCAGAAAATTGATTTTTTCGACGGTAGAAAAATTGAATCAAAATGTCATTTGGATTGTGCCTCATGTTGAATAACTACTTTTTAAAGCCTCAATGTGACCAAAATTGACATTTTTACAGACTTTTTCTCCTACTCAGAAGCTTCTATTTTCACCAATTTCAGGCATTAAAATGACTCTAAACACACTTATTTTAGTTGCAAAAGTGATAATTCACATGCAATAGTCATTTACAGTCAAAAAATTAAATATTACAAATTTATTATTTTTGACCATCTGTAGAAAGTTTGCAGGTCACGGGTCATCGTTTTTCATCAGAAAATTGATTTTTTCGACGGTAGAAAAATTGAATCAAAATGTCATTTGGATTGTGCCTCATGTTGAATAACTACTTTTTAAAGCCTCAATGTGACCAAAATTGACATTTTTACAGAGTTTTTCTCCTACTCAGAAGCTTCTATTTTCACCAATTTCAGGCATTAAAATGACTCTAAACACACTTATTTTTGTTCCAAAAGTGATAATTCACATGCAATAGTCATTTACAGTCAAAAAATTTAATATTACAAATTTATTATTTTTGACCATCTGGAGAAAGTTTGACAGGTCACGGGTCATAGTTTTTCATCAGAAAATTGATTTTTTTCGACTGTAGAAAAATTGAATCAAAATGTCATTTGGATTGAGCCTCATGTTGAATAACTACTTTTTAAAGCCTCAATGTGACCAAAATTGACATTTTTACAGAGTTTTTCTCCTACTCAAAAGCTTCTATTTTCACCAATTTCAGGCATTAAAATGACTCTAAACACACTTATTTCAGTTCCAAAAGTGATAATTCACATGCAATAGTCATTTACAGTCAAAAAATTTAATATTACAAATTTATTATTTTTGACCATCTGTAGAAAGTTTGCAGGTCACGGGTCATCGTTTTTCATCAGAAAATTGATTTTTTCGACGGTAGAAAAATTGAATCAAAATGTCATTTGGATTGTGCCTCATGTTGAATAACTACTTTTTAAAGCCTCAATGTGACCAAAATTGACATTTTTACAGACTTTTTCTCCTACTCAGAAGCTTCTATTTTCACCAATTTCAGGCATTAAAATGACTCTAAACACACTTATTTTAGTTCCAAAAGTGATAATTCACATGCAATAGTCATTTACAGTCAAAAAATTAAATATTACAAATTTATTATTTTTGACCAACTGTAGAAAGTTTGCAGGTCACGGGTCATCGTTTTTCATCAGAAAATTGATTTTTTCGACGGTAGAAAAATTGAATCAAAATGTCATTTGGATTGTGCCTCATGTTGAATAACTACTTTTTAAAGCCTCAATGTGACCAAAATTGACATTTTTACAGAGTTTTTCTCCTACTCAGAAGCTTCTATTTTCACCAATTTCAGGCATTAAAATGACTCTAAACACACTTATTTTTGTTCCAAAAGTGATAATTCACATGCAATAGTCATTTACAGTCAAAAAATTTAATATTACAAATTTATTATTTTTGACCATCTGGAGAAAGTTTGACAGGTCACGGGTCATCGTTTTTCATCAGAAAATTGATTTTTTCGACTGTAGAAAAATTGAATCAAAATGTCATTTGGATTGTGCCTCATGTTGAATAACTACTTTTTAAAGCCTCAATGCGACCAAAATTGACATTTTTATAGAGTTTTTCTCCTACTCAGAAGCTTCTATTTTCACCAATTTCAGGCATTAAAATGACTCTAAACACACTTATTTCAGTTCCAAAAGTGATAATTCACATGCAATAGTCATTTACAGTCAAAAAATTTAATATTACAAATTTATTATTTTTGACCATCTGTAGAAAGTTTGCAGGTCACGGGTCATCGTTTTTCATCAGAAAATTGATTTTTTCGACGGTAGAAAAATTGAATCAAAATGTCATTTGGATTGTGCCTCATGTTGAATAACTACTTTTTAAAGCCTCAATGTGACCAAAATTGACATTTTTACAGACTTTTTCTCCTACTCAGAAGCTTCTCTTTTCACCAATTTCAGGCATTAAAATGACTCTAAACACACTTATTTTAGTTCCAAAAGTGATAATTCACATGCAATAGTCATTTACAGTCAAAAAATTAAAGATTACAAATTTATTATTTTTGACCAACTGTAGAAAGTTTGCAGGTCACGGGTCATCGTTTTTCATCAGAAAATTGATTTTTTCGACGGTAGAAAAATTGAATCAAAATGTCATTTGGATTGTGCCTCATGTTGAATAACTACTTTTTAAAGCCTCAATGTGACCAAAATTGACATTTTTACAGAGTTTTTCTCCTACTCAGAAGCTTCTATTTTCACCAATTTCAGGCATTAAAATGACTCTAAACACACTTATTTTTGTTCCAAAAGTGATAATTCACATGCAATAGTCATTTACAGTCAAAAAATTTAATATTACAAATTTATTATTTTTGACCATCTGGAGAATGTTTGACAGGTCACGGGTCATCGTTTTTCATCAGAAAATTGATTTTTTCGACTGTAGAAAAATTGAATCAAAATGTCATTTGGATTGTGCCTCATGTTGAATAACTACTTTTTAAAGCCTCAATGCGACCAAAATTGACATTTTTACAGAGTTTTTCTCCTACTCAGAAGCTTCTATTTTCACCAATTTCAGGCATTAAAATGACTCTAAACACACTTATTTTTGTTCCAAAAGTGATAATTCACATGCAATAGTCATTTACAGTCAAAAAATTAAATATTACAAATTTATTATTTTTGACCACCTGTAGAAAGCTTGACAGGTCACGGGTCATAGTTTTTCATCAGAAAATTGATTTTTTTCGACTGAAGAAAAATTGAATCAAAATGTCATT
Organism: Triturus cristatus; assembly: GCF_964204655.1. Lineage (NCBI taxonomy): Eukaryota > Metazoa > Chordata > Amphibia > Caudata > Salamandridae > Triturus > Triturus cristatus. The sequence goes on along the minus strand of NC_140591.1, from coordinate 1,019,576,918 downwards.
TGGATTGAGCCTCATGTTGAATAACTACTTTTTAAAGCCTCAATGTGACCAAAATTGACATTTTTACAGACTTTTTCTCCTACTCAGAAGCTTCTATTTTGACCAATTTCAGGCATTAAAATGACTCTAAACACACTTATTTTTGTTCCAAAAGTGATAATTCACATGCAATAGTCATTTACAGTCAAAAAATTCAATATTAAAAATTTACCATTTTTGACCATCTGGAGAAAATTCGACAGGTCACGGGTAATCGTTTTTCATCAGAAAATAGATTTTTTTCGACTGTAGAAAAATTGAATCAAAATGTCATTTGGATTGTGCCTCATGTTGAATAACTACTTTTTAAAGCCTCAATGTGACCAAAATGGACATTTTTACAGAGTTTTTCTCCTACTCAGAAGCTTCTATAATCACCAATTTCAGGCATTAAAATGACTCTAAACACACTTATTTCAGTTCCAAAAGTGATAATTCACATGCAATAGTCATTTACAGTCAAAAAATTAAATATTACAAATTTATTATTTTTTAACATCTGGAGAAAGTTTGACAGGTCACGGGTCATCGTTTTTCATCAGAAAATTGATTTTTTCGACTGTAGAAAAATTGAATCAAAATGTCATTTGGATTGTGCCTCTTGTTGAATAATTACTTTTTAAAGCCTCAATGTGACCAAAATTGACATTTTTACAGACTTTTTCTCCTACTCAGAAGCTTCTATTTTCACCAATTTCAGGCATTAAAATGACTCTAAAAACACTTATTTTAGTTCCAAAAGTGATAATTCACATGCAATAGTCATTTACAGTCAAAAAATTTAATATTACAAATTTATTATTTTTGACCATCTGTAGAAAGTTTGCAGGTCACGGGTCATCGTTTTTCATCAGAAAATTGATTTTTTCGACGGTAGAAAAATTGAATCAAAATGTCATTTGGATTGTGCCTCATGTTGAATAACTACTTTTTAAAGCCTCAATGTGACCAAAATTGACATTTTTACAGACTTTTTCTCCTACTCAGAAGCTTCTATTTTCACCAATTTCAGGCATTAAAATGACTCTAAACACACTTATTTTAGTTGCAAAAGTGATAATTCACATGCAATAGTCATTTACAGTCAAAAAATTAAATATTACAAATTTATTATTTTTGACCATCTGTAGAAAGTTTGCAGGTCACGGGTCATCGTTTTTCATCAGAAAATTGATTTTTTCGACGGTAGAAAAATTGAATCAAAATGTCATTTGGATTGTGCCTCATGTTGAATAACTACTTTTTAAAGCCTCAATGTGACCAAAATTGACATTTTTACAGAGTTTTTCTCCTACTCAGAAGCTTCTATTTTCACCAATTTCAGGCATTAAAATGACTCTAAACACACTTATTTTTGTTCCAAAAGTGATAATTCACATGCAATAGTCATTTACAGTCAAAAAATTTAATATTACAAATTTATTATTTTTGACCATCTGGAGAAAGTTTGACAGGTCACGGGTCATAGTTTTTCATCAGAAAATTGATTTTTTTCGACTGTAGAAAAATTGAATCAAAATGTCATTTGGATTGAGCCTCATGTTGAATAACTACTTTTTAAAGCCTCAATGTGACCAAAATTGACATTTTTACAGAGTTTTTCTCCTACTCAGAAGCTTCTATTTTCACCAATTTCAGGCATTAAAATGACTCTAAACACACTTATTTCAGTTCCAAAAGTGATAATTCACATGCAATAGTCATTTACAGTCAAAAAATTTAATATTACAAATTTATTATTTTTGACCATCTGTAGAAAGTTTGCAGGTCACGGGTCATCGTTTTTCATCAGAAAATTGATTTTTTCGACGGTAGAAAAATTGAATCAAAATGTCATTTGGATTGTGCCTCATGTTGAATAACTACTTTTTAAAGCCTCAATGTGACCAAAATTGACATTTTTACAGACTTTTTCTCCTACTCAGAAGCTTCTATTTTCACCAATTTCAGGCATTAAAATGACTCTAAACACACTTATTTTAGTTCCAAAAGTGATAATTCACATGCAATAGTCATTTACAGTCAAAAAATTAAATATTACAAATTTATTATTTTTGACCAACTGTAGAAAGTTTGCAGGTCACGGGTCATCGTTTTTCATCAGAAAATTGATTTTTTCGACGGTAGAAAAATTGAATCAAAATGTCATTTGGATTGTGCCTCATGTTGAATAACTACTTTTTAAAGCCTCAATGTGACCAAAATTGACATTTTTACAGACTTTTTCTCCTACTCAGAAGCTTCTATTTTCACCAATTTCAGGCATTAAAATGACTCTAAACACACTTATTTTAGTTCCAAAAGTGATAATTCACATGCAATAGTCATTTACAGTCAAAAAATTAAATATTACAAATTTATTATTTTTGACCATCTGTAGAAAGCTTGACAGGTCACGGGTCATAGTTTTTCATCAGAAAATTGATTTTTTTCGACTGTAGAAAAATTGAATCAAAATGTCATTTGGATTGAGCCTCATGTTGAATAACTACTTTTTAAAGCCTCAATGTGACCAAAATTGACATTTTTACAGACTTTTTCTCCTACTCAGAAGCTTCTATTTTGACCAATTTCAGGCATTAAAATGACTCTAAACACACTTATTTTTGTTCCAAAAGTGATAATTCACATGCAATAGTCATTTACAGTCAAAAAATTCAATATTAAAAATTTACCATTTTTGACCATCTGGAGAAAATTCGACAGGTCACGGGTAATCGTTTTTCATCAGAAAATAGATTTTTTTCGACTTTAGAAAAATTGAATCAAAATGTCATTTGGATTGTGCCTCATGTTGAATAACTACTTTTTAAAGCCTCAATGTGACCAAAATTGACATTTTTACAGACTTTTTCTCCTACTCAGAAGCTTCTATTTTCACCAATTTCAGGCATTAAAATGACTCTAAACACACTTATTTCAGTTCCAAAAGTGATAATTCACATGCAATAGTCATTTACAGTCAAAAAATTTAATATTACAAATTTATTATTTTTGACCATCTGTAGAAAGTTTGCAGGTCACGGGTCATCGTTTTTCATCAGAAAATTGATTTTTTCGACGGTAGAAAAATTGAATCAAAATGTCATTTGGATTGTGCCTCATGTTGAATAACTACTTTTTAAAGCCTCAATGTGACCAAAATTGACATTTTTACAGACTTTTTCTCCTACTCAGAAGCTTCTATTTTCACCAATTTCAGGCATTAAAATGACTCTAAACACACTTATTTTAGTTCCAAAAGTGATAATTCACATGCAATAGTCATTTACAGTCAAAAAATTAAATATTACAAATTTATTATTTTTGACCAACTGTAGAAAGTTTGCAGGTCACGGGTCATCGTTTTTCATCAGAAAATTGATTTTTTCGACGGTAGAAAAATTGAATCAAAATGTCATTTGGATTGTGCCTCATGTTGAATAACTACTTTTTAAAGCCTCAATGTGACCAAAATTGACATTTTTACAGAGTTTTTCTCCTACTCAGAAGCTTCTATTTTCACCAATTTCAGGCATTAAAATGACTCTAAACACACTTATTTTTGTTCCAAAAGTGATAATTCACATGCAATAGTCATTTACAGTCAAAAAATTTAATATTACAAATTTATTATTTTTGACCATCTGGAGAAAGTTTGACAGGTCACGGGTCATCGTTTTTCATCAGAAAATTGATTTTTTCGACTGTAGAAAAATTGAATCAAAATGTCATTTGGATTGTGCCTCATGTTGAATAACTACTTTTTAAAGCCTCAATGCGACCAAAATTGACATTTTTACAGAGTTTTTCTCCTACTCAGAAGCTTCTATTTTCACCAATTTCAGGCATTAAAATGACTCTAAACACACTTATTTTTGTTCCAAAAGTGATAATTCACATGCAATAGTCATTTACAGTCAAAAAATTAAATATTACAAATTTATTATTTTTGACCACCTGTAGAAAGCTTGACAGGTCACGGGTAATAGTTTTTCATCAGAAAATTGATTTTTTTCGACTGTAGAAAAATTGAATCAAAATGTCATTTGGATTGAGCCTCATGTTGAATAACTACTTTTTAAAGCCTCAATGTGACCAAAATTGACATTTTTACAGACTTTTTCTCCTACTCAGAAGCTTCTATTTTGACCAATTTCAGGCATTAAAATGACTCTAAACACACTTATTTTTGTTCCAAAAGTGATAATTCACATGCAATAGTCATTTACAGTCAAAAAATTCAATATTAAAAATTTACCATTTTTGACCATCTGGAGAAAATTCGACAGGTCACGGGTAATCGTTTTTCATCAGAAAATAGATTTTTTTCGACTGTAGAAAAATTGAATCAAAATGTCATTTGGATTGTGCCTCATGTTGAATAACTACTTTTTAAAGCCTCAATGTGACCAAAATGGACATTTTTACAGAGTTTTTCTCCTACTCAGAAGCTTCTATGTTCACCAATTTCAGGCATTAAAATGACTCTAAACACACTTATTTCAGTTCCAAAAGTGATAATTCACATGCAATAGTCATTTACAGTCAAAAAATTAAATATTACAAATTTATTATTTTTTAACATCTGGAGAAAGTTTGACAGGTCACGGGTCATCGTTTTTCATCAGAAAATTGATTTTTTCGACTGTAGAAAAATTGAATCAAAATGTCATTTGGATTGTGCCTCTTGTTGAATAATTACTTTTTAAAGCCTCAATGTGACCAAAATTGACATTTTTACAGACTTTTTCTCCTACTCAGAAGCTTCTATTTTCACCAATTTCAGGCATTAAAATGACTCTAAACACACTTATTTTAGTTCCAAAAGTGATAATTCACATGCAATAGTCATTTACAGTCAAAAAATGTAATATTACAAATTTATTATTTTTGACCATCTGTAGAAAGTTTGCAGGTCACGGGTCATCGTTTTTCATCAGAAAATTGATTTTTTCGACGGTAGAAAAATTGAATCAAAATGTCATTTGGATTGTGCCTCATGTTGAATAACTACTTTTTAAAGCCTCAATGTGACCAAAATTGACATTTTTACAGACTTTTTCTCCTACTCAGAAGCTTCTATTTTCACCAATTTCAGGCATTAAAATGACTCTAAACACACTTATTTTAGTTGCAAAAGTGATAATTCACATGCAATAGTCATTTACAGTCAAAAAATTAAATATTACAAATTTATTATTTTTGACCATCTGTAGAAAGTTTGCAGGTCACGGGTCATCGTTTTTCATCAGAAAATTGATTTTTTCGACGGTAGAAAAATTGAATCAAAATGTCATTTGGATTGTGCCTCATGTTGAATAACTACTTTTTAAAGCCTCAATGTGACCAAAATTGACATTTTTACAGAGTTTTTCTCCTACTCAGAAGCTTCTATTTTCACCAATTTCAGGCATTAAAATGACTCTAAACACACTTATTTTTGTTCCAAAAGTGATAATTCACATGCAATAGTCATTTACAGTCAAAAAATTAAATATTACAAATTTATTATTTTTGACCACCTGTAGAAAGCTTGACAGGTCACGGGTCATAGTTTTTCATCAGAAAATTGATTTTTTTCGACTGTAGAAAAATTGAATCAAAATGTCATTTGGATTGAGCCTCATGTTGAATAACTACTTTTTAAAGCCTCAATGTGACCAAAATTGACATTTTTACAGAGTTTTTCTCCTACTCAGAAGCTTCTATTTTCACCAATTTCAGGCATTAAAATGACTCTAAACACACTTATTTCAGTTCCAAAAGTGATAATTCACATGCAATAGTCATTTACAGTCAAAAAATTTAATATTACAAATTTATTATTTTTGACCATCTGTAGAAAGTTTGCAGGTCACGGGTCATCGTTTTTCATCAGAAAATTGATTTTTTCGACGGTAGAAAAATTGAATCAAAATGTCATTTGGATTGTGCCTCATGTTGAATAACTACTTTTTAAAGCCTCAATGTGACCAAAATTGACATTTTTACAGACTTTTTCTCCTACTCAGAAGCTTCTATTTTCACCAATTTCAGGCATTAAAATGACTCTAAACACACTTATTTTAGTTCCAAAAGTGATAATTCACATGCAATAGTCATTTACAGTCAAAAAATTAAATATTACAAATTTATTATTTTTGACCAACTGTAGAAAGTTTGCAGGTCACGGGTCATCGTTTTTCATCAGAAAATTGATTTTTTCGACGGTAGAAAAATTGAATCAAAATGTCATTTGGATTGTGCCTCATGTTGAATAACTACTTTTTAAAGCCTCAATGTGACCAAAATTGACATTTTTACAGAGTTTTTCTCCTACTCAGAAGCTTCTATTTTCACCAATTTCAGGCATTAAAATGACTCTAAACACACTTATTTTTGTTCCAAAAGTGATAATTCACATGCAATAGTCATTTACAGTCAAAAAATTTAATATTACAAATTTATTATTTTTGACCATCTGGAGAAAGTTTGACAGGTCACGGGTCATCGTTTTTCATCAGAAAATTGATTTTTTCGACTGTAGAAAAATTGAATCAAAATGTCATTTGGATTGTGCCTCATGTTGAATAACTACTTTTTAAAGCCTCAATGCGACCAAAATTGACATTTTTACAGAGTTTTTCTCCTACTCAGAAGCTTCTATTTTCACCAATTTCAGGCATTAAAATGACTCTAAACACACTTATTTTTGTTCCAAAAGTGATAATTCACATGCAATAGTCATTTACAGTCAAAAAATTAAATATTACAAATTTATTATTTTTGACCACCTGTAGAAAGCTTGACAGGTCACGGGTCATAGTTTTTCATCAGAAAATTGATTTTTTTCGACTGTAGAAAAATTGAATCAAAATGTCATTTGGATTGAGCCTCATGTTGAATAACTACTTTTTAAAGCCTCAATGTGACCAAAATTGACATTTTTACAGACTTTTTCTCCTACTCAGAAGCTTCTATTTTGACCAATTTCAGGCATTAAAATGACTCTAAACACACTTATTTTTGTTCCAAAAGTGATAATTCACATGCAATAGTCATTTACAGTCAAAAAATTCAATATTAAAAATTTACCATTTTTGACCATCTGGAGAAAATTCGACAGGTCACGGGTAATCGTTTTTCATCAGAAAATAGATTTTTTTCGACTTTAGAAAAATTGAATCAAAATGTCATTTGGATTGTGCCTCATGTTGAATAACTACTTTTTAAAGCCTCAATGTGACCAAAATTGACATTTTTACAGAGTTTTTCTCCTACTCAGAAGCTTCTATTTTCACCAATGTCAGGCATTAAAATGACTCTAAACACACTTATTTTCGTTCCAAAAGTGATAATTCACATGCAATAGTCATTTACAGTCAAAAAATTAAATATTACAAATTTTTTTTTTTTTTACATCTGGAGAAAGTTTGACAATTCACGGGTCATCGTTTTTCATCAGAAAATAGATTTTTTTCGACTTTAGAAAAATTGAATCAAAATGTCATTTGGATTGTGCCTCATGTTGAATAACTACTTTTTAAAGCCTCAATGTGACCAAAATTGACATTTTTACAGACTTTTTCTCCTACTCAGAAGCTTCTATTTTCACCAATTTCAGGCATTAAAATGACTCTAAACACACTTATTTTAGTTGCAAAAGTGATAATTCACATGCAATAGTCATTTACAGTCAAAAAATTAAATATTACAAATTTATTATTTTTGACCATCTGTAGAAAGTTTGCAGGTCACGGGTCATCGTTTTTCATCAGAAAATTGATTTTTTCGACGGTAGAAAAATTGAATCAAAATGTCATTTGGATTGTGCCTCATGTTGAATAACTACTTTTTAAAGCCTCAATGTGACCAAAATTGACATTTTTACAGAGTTTTTCTCCTACTCAGAAGCTTCTATTTTCACCAATTTCAGGCATTAAAATGACTCTAAACACACTTATTTTTGTTCCAAAAGTGATAATTCACATGCAATAGTCATTTACAGTCAAAAAATTTAATATTACAAATTTATTATTTTTGACCATCTGGAGAAAGTTTGACAGGTCACGGGTCATCGTTTTTCATCAGAAAATTGATTTTTTCGACTGTAGAAAAATTGAATCAAAATGTCATTTGGAGTGTGCCTCATGTTGAATAACTACTTTTTAAAGCCTCAATGTGACCAAAATTGACATTTTTACAGAGTTTTTCTCCTACTCAGAAGCTTCTATTTTCACCAATTTCAGGCATTAAAATGACTCTAAACACACTTATTTTTGTTCCAAAAGTGATAATTCACATGCAATAGTCATTTACAGTCAAAAAATTAAATATTACAAATTTATTATTTTTGACCACCTGTAGAAAGCTTGACAGGTCACGGGTCATAGTTTTTCATCAGAAAATTGATTTTTTTCGACTGTAGAAAAATTGAATCAAAATGTCATTTGGATTGAGCCTCATGTTGAATAACTACTTTTTAAAGCCTCAATGTGACCAAAATTGACATTTTTACAGAGTTTTTCTCCTACTCAGAAGCTTCTATTTTCACCAATTTCAGGCATTAAAATGACTCTAAACACACTTATTTCAGTTCCAAAAGTGATAATTCACATGCAATAGTCATTTACAGTCAAAAAATTTAATATTACAAATTTATTATTTTTGACCATCTGTAGAAAGTTTGCAGGTCACGGGTCATCGTTTTTCATCAGAAAATTGATTTTTTCGACGATAGAAAAATTGAATCAAAATGTCATTTGGATTGTGCCTCATGTTGAATAACTACTTTTTAAAGCCTCAATGTGACCAAAATTGACATTTTTACAGACTTTTTCTCCTACTCAGAAGCTTCTATTTTCACCAATTTCAGGCATTAAAATGACTCTAAACACACTTATTTTAGTTCCAAAAGTGATAATTCACATGCAATAGTCATTTACAGTCAAAAAATTAAATATTACAAATTTATTATTTTTGACCAACTGTAGAAAGTTTGCAGGTCACGGGTCATCGTTTTTCATCAGAAAATTGATTTTTTCGACGGTAGAAAAATTGAATCAAAATGTCATTTGGATTGTGCCTCATGTTGAATAACTACTTTTTAAAGCCTCAATGTGACCAAAATTGACATTTTTACAGACTTTTTCTCCTACTCAGAAGCTTCTATTTTGACCAATTTCAGGCATTAAAATGACTCTAAACACACTTATTTTTGTTCCAAAAGTGATAATTCACATGCAATAGTCATTTACAGTCAAAAAATTCAATATTAAAAATTTACCATTTTTGACCATCTGGAGAAAATTCGACAGGTCACGGGTAATCGTTTTTCATCAGAAAATAGATTTTTTTCGACTTTAGAAAAATTGAATCAAAATGTCATTTGGATTGTGCCTCATGTTGAATAACTACTTTTTAAAGCCTCAATGTGACCAAAATTGACATTTTTACAGAGTTTTTCTCCTACTCAGAAGCTTCTATTTTCACCAATGTCAGGCATTAAAATGACTCTAAACACACTTATTTTCGTTCCAAAAGTGATAATTCACATGCAATAGTCATTTACAGTCAAAAAATTAAATATTACAAATTTTTTTTTTTTTAACATCTGGAGAAAGTTTGACAATTCACGGGTCATCGTTTTTCATCAGAAAATTGATTTTTTCGACTGTAGAAAAATTGAATCAAAATGTCATTTGGATTGTGCCTCATGTTGAATAACTACTTTTTAAAGCCTCAATGTGACCAAAATTGACATTTTTACAGAGTTTTTCTCCTACTCAGAAGCTTCTATTTTCACCAATGTCAGGCATTAAAATGACTCTAAACACACTTATTTTTGTTCCAAAAGTGATAATTCACATGCAATAGTCATTTACAGTCAAAAAATTCAATATTAAAAATTTACCATTTTTGACCATCTGGAGAAAATTCGACAGGTCACGGGTCATAGTTTTTCATCAGAAAATTGATTTTTTCGACTGTAGAAAAAGTGAATCAAAATGTCATTTGGATTGAGCCTCATGTTGAATAACTACTTTTTAAAGCCTCAATGTGAGCAAAATTTACATTTTTACAGACTTTTTCTCCTACTCAGAAGCTTCTAGTTTGACCAATTTCAGGCATTAAAATGACTCTAAACACACTTATTTTTGTTCCAAAAGTGATAATTCACATGCAATAGTCATTTACAGTCAAAAAATTCAATATTAAAAATTTACCATTTTTGACCATCTGTAGAAAGTTTGACAGGTCACGGGTCATCGTTTTTCATCAGAAAATTGATTTTTTCGACTGTAGAAAAATTGAATCAAAATGTCATTTGGATTGTGCCTCTTGTTGAATAATCACTTTTTAAAGCCTCAATGTGACCAAAATTGACATTTTTACAGACTATTTCTCCTACTCAGAAGCTTCTTTTTTCACCAATTTCAGGCATTAAAATGACTCTAAACACACTTATTTTAGTTCCAAAAGTGATAATTCACATGCAATAGTCATTTACAGTCAAAAAATTAAATATTACCAATTTATTATTTTTGACCATCTGTAGAAAGTTTGCAGGTCACGGGTCATCGTTTTTCATCAGAAAATAGATTTTTTTCGACGGTAGAAAAATTGAATCAAAATGTCATTTGGATTGTGCCTCATGTTGAATAACTACTTTTTAAAGCCTCAATGTGACCAAAATTGACATTTTTACAGACTTTTTCTCCTACTCAGAAGCTTCTATTTTCACCAATTTCAGGCATTAAAATGACTCTAAACACACTTATTTTAGTTCCAAAAGTGATAATTAACATGCAATAGTCATTTAAAGTCAAAAAATTTAATATTACAAATTTATTATTTTTGACCATCTGGAGAAAGTTTGACAGGTCACGGGTCATCGTTTTTCGTCAGAAAATTGATTTTTTCGACTGTAGAAAAATTGAATCAAAATGTAATTTGGATTGTGCCTCATGTTGAATAACTGCTTTTTAAAGCCTCAATGTGACCAAAATTGACATTTTTACAGAGTTTTTCTCCTACTCAGAAGCTTCTATTTTGACCAATTTCAGGCATTAAAATGACTCTAAACACACTTATTTTTGTTCCAAAAGTGATAATTCACATGCAATAGTCATTTACAGTCAAAAAATGCAATATTAAAAATTTACCATTTTTGACCATCTGGAGAAAATTCGACAGGTCACGGGGTCATCGTTTTTCATCAGAAAATTGATTTTTTCGACTGTAGAAAAATTGAATCAAAATGTCATTTGGATTGTGCCTCATGTTGAATAACTACTTTTTAAAGCCTCAATGTGACCAAAATTGACATTTTTACCGACTTTTTCTCCTACTCAGAAGCTTCTATTCTCACCAATTTCAGGCATTAAAATGACTCTAAACACACTTATTTTAGTTCCAAAAGTGATAATTCACATGCAATAGTCATTTACAGTCAAAAAATTAAATATTACAAATTTATTATTTTTGACCATCTGTAGAAAGTTTGCAGGTCACGGGTCATCGTTTTTCATCAGAAAATTGATTTTTTCGACGGTAGAAAAATTGAATCAAAATGTCATTTGGATTGTGCCTCATGTTGAATAACTACTTTTTAAAGCCTCAATGTGACCAAAATTGACATTTTTACAGAGTTTTTCTCCTACTCAGAAGCTTCTATTTTCACCAATTTCAGGCATTAAAATGACTCTAAACACACTTATTTTAGTTCCAAAAGTGATAATTCACATGCAATAGTCAATTACAGTCAAAAAATTTAATATTACAAATTTATTCTTTTTGACCATCTGGAGAAAGTTTGACAGGTCACGGGTCATCGTTTTTCATCAGAAAATTGATTTTTTTCACTGTAGAAAAATTGATTCAAAATGTCATTTGGATTGTGCCTCATGTTGAATAACTACTTTTTAAAGCCTCAATGTGACCAAAATTGACATTTTTTACAGACTTTTTCTCCTACTCAGAAGCCTCTATTTTCACCAATTTCAGGCATTAAAATGACTCTAAACACACTTATTTTTATTCCAAAAGTGACAATTCACATGCAATAGTCATTTACAGTCAAAAAATTAAATATTACAAATTTATTATTTTTGACCATCTGTAGAAAATTCGACAGGTCACGGGTCTTAATTTTTCATCAGAAAATTGATTTTTTGGACTGTAGAAAAGTTGAATCAAAATGTCATTTGGATTGTGCCTCATGTTGAATAACTACTTTTTAAAGCCTCAATGTGACCAAAATTGACATTTTTACAGACTTTTTCTCCTACTTAGAAGCTTCTATTTTGACCAATTTCAGGCATTAAAATGACTCTAAACACACTTATTTTGTTCCAAAAGTGATAAGTCACATACAATAGTCATTTACAGTCAAAAAATTCAATATTAAAAAATTACAATTTTTGACCATCTGGAGAAAATTCGACAGGTCACGGGTCATAGTTTTTCATCAGAAAATTGATTTTTTCGACTGTAGAAAAAGTGAATCAAAATGTCATTTGGATTGAGCCTCATGTTGAATAACTACTTTTTAAAGCCTCAATGTGAGCAAAATTTACATTTTTACAGACTTTTTCTCCTACTCAGAAGCTTCTAGTTTGACCAATTTCAGGCATTAAAATGACTCTAAACACACTTATTTTTGTTCCAAAAGTGATAATTCACATGCAATAGTCATTTACAGTCAAAAAATTCAATATTAAAAATTTACCATTTTTGACCATCTGTAGAAAGTTTGACAGGTCACGGGTCATCGTTTTTCATCAGTAAATTGATTTTTTCGACTGTAGAAAAATTGAATCAAAATGTCATTTGGATTGTGCCTCATGTTGAATAATCACTTTTTAAAGCCTCAATGTGACCAAAATTGACATTTTTACAGACTATTTCTCCTACTCAGAAGCTTCTATTTTCACCAATTTCAGGCATTAAAATGACTCTAAACACACTTATTTTAGTTCCAAAAGTGATAATTCACATGCAATAGTCATTTACAGTCAAAAAATTAAATATTACCAATTTATTATTTTTGACCATCTGTAGAAAGTTTGCAGGTCACGGGTCAGCGTTTTTCATCAGAAAATAGATTTTTTTTGACGGTAGAAAAATTGAATCAAAATGTCATTTGGATTGTGCCTCATGTTGAATAACTACTTTTTAAAGCCTCAATGTGACCAAAATTGACATTTTTACAGACTTTTTCTCCTACTCAGAAGCTTCTATTTTCACCAATTTCAGGCATTAAAATGACTCTAAACACACTTATTTTAGTTCCAAAAGTGATAATTAACATGCAATAGTCATTTAAAGTCAAAAAATTTAATATTACAAATTTATTATTTTTGACCATCTGGAGAAAGTTTGACAGGTCACGGGTCATCGTTTTTCGTCAGAAAATTGATTTTTTTGACTGTAGAAAAATTGAATCAAAATGTCATTTGGATTGTGCCTCATGTTGAATAACTACTTTTTAAAGCCTCAATGTGACCAAAATTGACATTTTTACAGAGTTTTTCTCCTACTCAGAAGCTTCTATTTTGACCAATTTCAGGCATTAAAATGACTCTAAACACACTTATTTTTGTTCCAAAAGTGATAATTCACATGCAATAGTCATTTATAGTCAAAAAATGCAATATTAAAAATTTACCATTTTTGACCATCTGGAGAAAATTCGACAGGTCACGGGGTCATCGTTTTTCATCAGAAAATTGATTTTTTCGACTGTAGAAAAATTGAATCAAAATGTCATTTGGATTGTGCCTCATGTTGAATAACTACTTTTTAAAGCCTCAATGTGACCAAAATTGACATTTTTACCGACTTTTTCTCCTACTCAGAAGCTTCTATTCTCACCAATTTCAGGCGATAAAATGACTCTAAACACACCTATTTTTATTCCAAAAGTGACAATTCACATGCAATAGTCATTTACAGTCAAAAAACTAAATATTACAAATTTATTATTTTTGACCATCTGTAGAAAATTTGACAGGTCACGGGTCATCGTTTTTCATCAGAAAATTGATTTTTTTGACTGTAGAAAAATTGAATCAAAATGTCATTTGGATTGTGCCTCATGTTGAATAACTACTTTTTAAAGCCTCAATGTGACCAAAATCGACATTTTTACAGAGTTTTTCTCCTACTCAGAAGCTTCTATTTTCACCAATTTCAGGCATTAAAATGACTCTAAACACACTTATTTTTCTTCCAAAAGTGACAATTCACATGCAATAGTCATTTACAGTCAAAAAATTAAATATTACAAATTTATTAATTTTTGACCATCTGTAGAAAGTTTGACAGGTCACGGGTCATCGTTTTTCATCAGAAAATTGATTTTTTCGACTGTAGAAAAATTGAATCAAAATGTCATTTGGATTGTGCCTCTTGTTGAATAATCACTTTTTAAAGCCTCAATGTGACCAAAATTGACATTTTTACAGACTTTTTCTCCTACTCAGAAGCTTCTATTTTCACCAATTTCAGGCATTAAAATGACTCTAAACACACTTATTTTAGTTCCAAAAGTGATAATTCACATGCAATAGTCATTTACAGTCAAAAAATTAAATATTACAAATTTATTATTTTTGACCATCTGTAGAAAGTTTGCAGGTCACGGGTCATCGTTTTTCATCAGAAAATTGATTTTTTCGACGGTAGAAAAATTGAATCAAAATGTCATTTGGATTGTGCCTCATGTTGAATAACTACTTTTTAAAGCCTCAATGTGACCAAAATTGACATTTTTACAGAGTTTTTCTCCTACTCAGAAGCTTCTATTTTCACCAATTTCAGGCATTAAAATGACTCTAAACACACTTATTTTAGTTCCAAAAGTGATAATTCACATGCAATAGTCAATTACAGTCAAAAAATTTAATATTACAAATTTATTCTTTTTGACCATCTGGAGAAAGTTTGACAGGTCACGGGTCATCGTTTTTCATCAGAAAATTGATTTTTTTCACTGTAGAAAAATTGATTCAAAATGTCATTTGGATTGTGCCTCATGTTGAATAACTACTTTTTAAAGCCTCAATGTGACCAAAATTGACATTTTTACAGACTTTTTCTCCTACTCAGAAGCCTCTATTTTCACCAATTTCAGGCATTAAAATGACTCTAAACACACTTATTTTTATTCCAAAAGTGACAATTCACATGCAATAGTCATTTACAGTCAAAAAATTAAATATTACAAATTTATTATTTTTGACCATCTGTAGAAAATTCGACAGGTCACGGGTCTTAATTTTTCATCAGAAAATTGATTTTTTGGACTGTAGAAAAATTTATTCAAAATGTCATTTGGATTGTGCCTCGTGTTAAATAACTACTTTTTAAAGCCTCAATGCGACCAAAATTGACATTTTTTACAGACTTTTTCTCCTACTTAGAAGCTTCTATTTTGACCAATTTCAGGCATTAAAATGACTCTAAACACACTTATTTTAGTTCCAAAAGTGATAATTCACATGCAATAGTCATTTACAGTCAAAAAATTTAATATTACAAATTTATTATTTTTGACCATCTGGAGAAAGTTTGACAGGTCACGGGTCATCATTTTTCATCAGAAAATTGATTTTTTTGACTGTAGAAAAATTGAATCAAAATGTCATTTGGATTGTGCCTCATGTTGAATAACTACTTTTTAAAGCCTCAATGTGACCAAAATCGACATTTTTACAGAGTTTTTCTCCTACTCAGAAGCTTCTATTTTCACCAATTTCAGGCATTAAAATGACTCTAAACACACTTATTTTTCTTCCAAAAGTGACAATTCACATGCAATAGTCATTTACAGTCAAAAAATTAAATATTACAAATTTATTAATTTTTGACCATCTGTAGAAAGTTTGACAGGTCACGGGTCATCGTTTTTCATCAGAAAATTGATTTTTTCGACTGTAGAAAAATTGAATCAAAATGTCATTTGGATTGTGCCTCTTGTTGAATAATCACTTTTTAAAGCCTCAATGTGACCAAAATTGACATTTTTACAGACTTTTTCTCCTACTCAGAAGCCTCTATTTTCACCAATTTCAGGCATTAAAATGACTCTAAACACACTTATTTTTATTCCAAAAGTGACAATTCACATGCAATAATCATTTACAGTCAAAAAATTAAATATTACAAATTTATTATTTTTGACCATCTGTAGAAAATTCGACAGGTCACGGGTCTTAATTTTTCATCAGAAAATTGATTTTTTGGACTGTAGAAAAATTAATTCAAAATGTCATTTGGATTGTGCCTCGTGTTAAATAACTACTTTTTAAAGCCTCAATGCGACCAAAATTGACATTTTTTACAGACTTTTTCTCCTACTCAGAAGCCTCTATTTTCACCAATTTCAGGCATTAAAATGACTCTAAACACACTTATTTTTATTCCAAAAGTGACAATTCACATGCAATAGTCATTTACAGTCAAAAAATTAAATATTACAAATTTATTATTTTTGACCATCTGTAGAAAATTCGACAGGTCACGGGTCTTAATTTTCATCAGAAAATTGATTTTTTGGACTGTAGAAAAATTGAATCAAAATGTCATTTGGATTGTGCCTCATGTTGAATAACTACTTTTTAAAGCCTCAATGTGACCAAAATTGACATTTTTACAGACTTTTTCTCCTACTCAGAAGCTTCTATTTTCACCAATTTCAGGCATTAAAATGACTCTAAACACACTTATTTTTGTTCCAAAAGTGATAATTCACATGCAATAGTCATTTACAGTCAAAAAATTTAATATTACAAATGTATTATTTTTGACCATCTGGAGAAAGTTTGACAGGTCACGGGTCATCGTTTTTCATCAGAAAATTGATTTTTTCGACTGAAGAAAAATTGAATCAAAATGTCATTTGGATTGTGCCTCATGTTGAATAACTACTTTTTAAAGCCTCAATGTGACCAAAATTGACATTTTTACAGAGTTTTTCTCCTACTCAGAAGCTTCTATTTTCACCAATTTCAGGCATTAAAATGACTCTAAACACACTTATTTTTGTTCCAAAAGTGATAATTCACATGCAATAGTCATTTACAGTCAAAAAATTAAATATTACAAATTTATTATTTTTGACCACCTGTAGAAAGCTTGACAGGTCACGGGTCATAGTTTTTCATCAGAAAATTGATTTTTTTCGACTGTAGAAAAATTGAATCAAAATGTCATTTGGATTGAGCCTCATGTTGAATAACTACTTTTTAAAGCCTCAATGTGACCAAAATTGACATTTTTACAGACTTTTTCTCCTACTCAGAAGCTTCTATTTTGACCAATTTCAGGCATTAAAATGACTCTAAACACACTTATTTTTGTTCCAAAAGTGATAATTCACATGCAATAGTCATTTACAGTCAAAAAATTCAATATTAAAAATTTACCATTTTTGACCATCTGGAGAAAATTCGACAGGTCACGGGTAATCGTTTTTCATCAGAAAATAGATTTTTTTCGACTGTAGAAAAATTGAATCAAAATGTCATTTGGATTGTGCCTCATGTTGAATAACTACTTTTTAAAGCCTCAATGTGACCAAAATTGACATTTTTACAGAGTTTTTCTCCTACTCAGAAGCTTCTATTTTCACCAATTTCAGGCATTAAAATGACTCTAAACACACTTATTTCAGTTCCAAAAGTGATAATTCACATGCAATAGTCATTTACAGTCAAAAAATTAAATATTACAAATGTATTATTTTTTAACATCTGGAGAAAGTTTGACAGGTCACGGGTCATCGTTTTTCATCAGAAAATTGATTTTTTCGACTGTAGAAAAATTGAATCAAAATGTCATTTGGATTGTGCCTCTTGTTGAATAATTACTTTTTAAAGCCTCAATGTGACCAAAATTGACATTTTTACAGACTTTTTCTCCTACTCAGAAGCTTCTATTTTCACCAATTTCAGGCATTAAAATGACTCTAAACACACTTATTTTAGTTCCAAAAGTGATAATTCACATGCAATAGTCATTTACAGTCAAAAAATTTAATATTACAAATTTATTATTTTTGACCATCTGTAGAAAGTTTGCAGGTCACGGGTCATCGTTTTTCATCAGAAAATTGATTTTTTCGACGGTAGAAAAATTGAATCAAAATGTCATTTGGATTGTGCCTCATGTTGAATAACTACTTTTTAAAGCCTCAATGTGACCAAAATTGACATTTTTACAGACTTTTTCTCCTACTCAGAAGCTTCTATTTTCACCAATTTCAGGCATTAAAATGACTCTAAACACACTTATTTTAGTTCCAAAAGTGATAATTCACATGCAATAGTCATTTACAGTCAAAAAATTAAATATTACAAATTTATTATTTTTGACCATCTGTAGAAAGTTTGCAGGTCACGGGTCATCGTTTTTCATCAGAAAATTGATTTTTTCGACGGTAGAAAAATTGAATCAAAATGTCATTTGGATTGTGCCTCATGTTGAATAACTACTTTTTAAAGCCTCAATGTGACCAAAATTGACATTTTTACAGAGTTTTTCTCCTACTCAGAAGCTTCTATTTTCACCAATTTCAGGCATTAAAATGACTCTAAACACACTTATTTTTGTTCCAAAAGTGATAATTCACATGCAATAGTCATTTACAGTCAAAAAATTTAATATTACAAATTTATTATTTTTGACCATCTGGAGAAAGTTTGACAGGTCACGGGTCATCGTTTTTCATCAGAAAATTGATTTTTTCGACTGTAGAAAAATTGAATCAAAATGTCATTTGGATTGTGCCTCATGTTGAATAACTACTTTTTAAAGCCTCAATGTGACCAAAATTGACATTTTTACAGAGTTTTTCTCCTACTCAGAAGCTTCTATTTTCACCAATTTCAGGCATTAAAATGACTCTAAACACACTTATTTTTGTTCCAAAAGTGATAATTCACATGCAATAGTCATTTACAGTCAAAAAATTAAATATTACAAATTTATTATTTTTGACCACCTGTAGAAAGCTTGACAGGTCACGGGTCATAGTTTTTCATCAGAAAATTGATTTTTTTCTACTGTAGAAAAATTGAATCAAAATGTCATTTGGATTGAGCCTCATGTTGAATAACTACTTTTTAAAGCCTCAATGTGACCAAAATTGACATTTTTACAGACTTTTTCTCCTACTCAGAAGCTTCTATTTTGACCAATTTCAGGCATTAAAATGACTCTAAACACACTTATTTTTGTTCCAAAAGTGATAATTCACATGCAATAGTCATTTACAGTCAAAAAATTCAATATTAAAAATTTACCATTTTTGACCATCTGGAGAAAATTCGACAGGTCACGGGTAATCGTTTTTCATCAGAAAATAGATTTTTTTCGACTTTAGAAAAATTGAATCAAAATGTCATTTGGATTGTGCCTCATGTTGAATAACTACTTTTTAAAGCCTCAATGTGACCAAAATTGACATTTTTACAGAGTTTTTCTCCTACTCAGAAGCTTCTATTTTCACCAATGTCAGGCATTAAAATGACTCTAAACACACTTATTTTCGTTCCAAAAGTGATAATTCACATGCAATAGTCATTTACAGTCAAAAAATTAAATATTACAATTTTTTTTTTTTTTAACATCTGGAGAAAGTTTGACAATTCACGGGTCATCGTTTTTCATCAGAAAATTGATTTTTTCGACTGTAGAAAAATTGAATCAAAATGTCATTTGGATTGTGCCTCATGTTGAATAACTACTTTTTAAAGCCTCAATGTGACCAAAATTGACATTTTTACAGAGTTTTTCTCCTACTCAGAAGCTTCTATTTTCACCAATGTCAGGCATTAAAATGACTCTAAACACACTTATTTTTGTTCCAAAAGTGATAATTCACATGCAATAGTCATTTACAGTCAAAAAATTCAATATTAAAAATTTACCATTTTTGACCATCTGGAGAAAATTCGACAGGTCACGGGTCATAGTTTTTCATCAGAAAATTGATTTTTTCGACTGTAGAAAAAGTGAATCAAAATGTCATTTGGATTGAGCCTCATGTTGAATAACTACTTTTTAAAGCCTCAATGTGAGCAAAATTTACATTTTTACAGACTTTTTCTCCTACTCAGAAGCTTCTAGTTTGACCAATTTCAGGCATTAAAATGACTCTAAACACACTTATTTTTGTTCCAAAAGTGATAATTCACATGCAATAGTCATTTACAGTCAAAAAATTCAATATTAAAAATTTACCATTTTTGACCATCCGTAGAAAGTTTGACAGGTCACGGGTCATCGTTTTTCATCAGAAAATTGATTTTTTCGACTGTAGAAAAATTGAATCAAAATGTCATTTGGATTGTGCCTCTTGTTGAATAATCACTTTTTAAAGCCTCAATGTGACCAAAATTGACATTTTTACAGACTATTTCTCCTACTCAGAAGCTTCTATTTTCACCAATTTCAGGCATTAAAATGACTCTAAACACACTTATTTTAGTTCCAAAAGTGATAATTCACATGCAATAGTCATTTACAGTCAAAAAATTAAATATTACCAATTTATTATTTTTGACCATCTGTAGAAAGTTTGCAGGTCACGGGTCATCGTTTTTCATCAGAAAATAGATTTTTTTCGACGGTAGAAAAATTGAATCAAAATGTCATTTGGATTGTGCCTCATGTTGAATAACTACTTTTTAAAGCCTCAATGTGACCAAAATTGACATTTTTACAGAGTTTTTCTCCTACTCAGAAGCTTCTATTTTCACCAATTTCAGGCATTAAAATGACTCTAAACACACTTATTTTTCTTCCAAAAGTGACAATTCACATGCAATAGTCATTTACAGTCAAAAAATTAAATATTACAAATTTATTAATTTTTGACCATCTGTAGAAAGTTTGACAGGTCACGGGTCATCGTTTTTCATCAGAAAATTGATTTTTTCGACTGTAGAAAAATTGAATCAAAATGTCATTTGGATTGTGCCTCTTGTTGAATAATCACTTTTTAAAGCCTCAATGTGACCAAAATTGACATTTTTACAGACTTTTTCTCCTACTCAGAAGCTTCTATTTTCACCAATTTCAGGCATTAAAATGACTCTAAACACACTTATTTTAGTTCCAAAAGTGATAATTCACATGCAATAGTCATTTACAGTCAAAAAATTAAATATTACAAATTTATTATTTTTGACCATCTGTAGAAAGTTTGCAGGTCACGGGTCATCGTTTTTCATCAGAAAATTGATTTTTTCGACGGTAGAAAAATTGAATCAAAATGTCATTTGGATTGTGCTTCATGTTGAATAACTACTTTTTAAAGCCTCAATGTGACCAAAATTGACATTTTTACAGAGTTTTTCTCCTACTCAGAAGCTTCTATTTTCACCAATTTCAGGCATTAAAATGACTCTAAACACACTTATTTTAGTTCCAAAAGTGATAATTCACATGCAATAGTCAATTACAGTCAAAAAATTTAATATTACAAATTTATTCTTTTTGACCATCTGGAGAAAGTTTGACAGGTCACGGGTCATCGTTTTTCATCAGAAAATTGATTTTTTTCACTGTAGAAAAATTGATTCAAAATGTCATTTGGATTGTGCATCATGTTGAATAACTACTTTTTAAAGCCTCAATGTGACCAAAATTGACATTTTTACAGACTTTTTCTCCTACTCAGAAGCCTCTATTTTCACCAATTTCAGGCATTAAAATGACTCTAAACACACTTATTTTTATTCCAAAAGTGACAATTCACATGCAATAGTCATTTACAGTCAAAAAATTAAATATTACAAATTTATTATTTTTGACCATCTGTAGAAAATTCGACAGGTCACGGGTCTTAATTTTTCATCAGAAAATTGATTTTTTGGACTGTAGAAAAATTAATTCAAAATGTCATTTGGATTGTGCCTCGTGTTAAATAACTACTTTTTAAAGCCTCAATGCGACCAAAATTGACATTTTTTACAGACTTTTTCTCCTACTCAGAAGCCTCTATTTTCACCAATTTCAGGCATTAAAATGACTCTAAACACACTTATTTTTATTCCAAAAGTGACAATTCACATGCAATAGTCATTTACAGTCAAAAAATTAAATATTACAAATTTATTATTTTTGACCATCTGTAGAAAATTCGACAGGTCACGGGTCTTAATTTTTCATCAGAAAATTGATTTTTTGGACTGTAGAAAAATTGAATCAAAATGTCATTTGGATTGTGCCTCATGTTGAATAACTACTTTTTAAAGCCTCAATGTGACCAAAATTGACATTTTTACAGACTTTTTCTCCTACTCAGAAGCTTCTATTTTCACCAATTTCAGGCATTAAAATGACTCTAAACACACTTATTTTTGTTCCAAAAGTGATAATTCACATGCAGTAGTCATTTACAGTCAAAAAATTTAATATTACAAATTTATTATTTTTGACCATCTGGAGAAAGTTTGACAGGTCACGGGTCATCGTTTTTCATCAGAAAATTGATTTTTTCGACTGTAGAAAAATTGAATCAAAATGTCATTTGGATTGTGCCTCATGTTGAATAACTACTTTTTAAAGCCTCAATGTGACCAAAATTGACATTTTTACAGAGTTTTTCTCCTACTCAGAAGCTTCTATTTTCACCAATTTCAGGCATTAAAATGACTCTAAACACACTTATTTTTGTTCCAAAAGTGATAATTCACATGCAATAGTCATTTACAGTCAAAAAATTAAATATTACAAATGTATTATTTTTGACCACCTGTAGAAAGCTTGACAGGTCACGGGTCATAGTTTTTCATCAGAAAATTGATTTTTTTCGACTGTAGAAAAATTGAATCAAAATGTCATTTGGATTGAGCCTCATGTTGAATAACTACTTTTTAAAGCCTCAATGTGACCAAAATTGACATTTTTACAGACTTTTTCTCCTACTCAGAAGCTTCTATTTTGACCAATTTCAGGCATTAAAATGACTCTAAACACACTTATTTTTGTTCCAAAAGTGATAATTCACATGCAATAGTCATTTACAGTCAAAAAATTCAATATTAAAAATTTACCATTTTTGACCATCTGGAGAAAATTCGACAGGTCACGGGTAATCGTTTTTCATCAGAAAATAGATTTTTTTCGACTGTAGAAAAATTGAATCAAAATGTCATTTGGATTGTGCCTCATGTTGAATAACTACTTTTTAAAGCCTCAATGTGACCAAAATTGACATTTTTACAGAGTTTTTCTCCTACTCAGAAGCTTCTATTTTCACCAATTTCAGGCATTAAAATGACTCTAAACACACTTATTTCAGTTCCAAAAGTGATAATTCACATGCAATAGTCATTTACAGTCAAAAAATTAAATATTACAAATTTATTATTTTTTAACATCTGGAGAAAGTTTGACAGGTCACGGGTCATCGTTTTTCATCAGAAAATTGATTTTTTCGACTGTAGAAAAATTGAATCAAAATGTCATTTGGATTGTGCCTCTTGTTGAATAATTACTTTTTAAAGCCTCAATGTGACCAAAATTGACATTTTTACAGACTTTTTCTCCTACTCAGAAGCTTCTATTTTCACCAATTTCAGGCATTAAAATGACTCTAAACACACTTATTTTAGTTCCAAAAGTGATAATTCACATGCAATAGTCATTTACAGTCAAAAAATTTAATATTACAAATTTATTATTTTTGACCATCTGTAGAAAGTTTGCAGGTCACGGGTCATCGTTTTTCATCAGAAAATTGATTTTTTTGGACTGTAGAAAAATTGAATCAAAATGTCATTTGGATTGTGCCTCATGTTGAATAACTACTTTTTAAAGCCTCAATGTGACCAAAATTGACATTTTTACAGACTTTTTCTCCTACTCAGAAGCTTCTATTTTCACCAATTTCAGGCATTAAAATGACTCTAAACACACTTATTTTAGTTCCAAAAGTGATAATTCACATGCAATAGTCATTTACAGTCAAAAAATTAAATATTACAAATTTATTATTTTTGACCATCTGTAGAAAGTTTGCAGGTCACGGGTCATCGTTTTTCATCAGAAAATTGATTTTTTCGACGGTAGAAAAATTGAATCAAAATGTCATTTGGATTGTGCCTCATGTTGAATAACTACTTTTTAAAGCCTCAATGTGACCAAAATTGACATTTTTACAGAGTTTTTCTCCTACTCAGAAGCTTCTATTTTCACCAATTTCAGGCATTAAAATGACTCTAAACACACTTATTTTAGTTCCAAAAGTGATAATTCACATGCAATAGTCATTTACAGTCAAAAAATTAAATATTACAAATTTATTATTTTTGACCATCTGTAGAAAGTTTGCAGGTCACGGGTCATCGTTTTTCATCAGAAAATTGATTTTTTCGACGGTAGAAAAATTGAATCAAAATGTCATTTGGATTGTGCCTCATGTTGAATAACTACTTTTTAAAGCCTCAATGTGACCAAAATTGACATTTTTACAGAGTTTTTCTCCTACCCAGAAGCTTCTATTTTCACCAATTTCAGGCATTAAAATGACTCTAAACACACTTATTTTAGTTCCAAAAGTGATAATTCACATGCAATAGTCAATTACAGTCAAAAAATTTAATATTACAAATGTATTCTTTTTGACCATCTGGAGAAAGTTTGACAGGTCACGGGTCATCGTTTTTCATCAGAAAATTGATTTTTTTCACTGTAGAAAAATTGATTCAAAATGTCATTTGGATTGTGCCTCATGTTGAATAACTACTTTTTAAAGCCTCAATGTGACCAAAATTGACATTTTTACAGACTTTTTCTCCTACTCAGAAGCCTCTATTTTCACCAATTTCAGGCATTAAAATGACTCTAAACACACTTATTTTTATTCCAAAAGTGACAATTCACATGCAATAGTCATTTACAGTCAAAAAATTAAATATTACAAATTTATTATTTTTGACCATCTGTAGAAAATTCGACAGGTCACGGGTCTTAATTTTTCATCAGAAAATTGATTTTTTGGACTGTAGAAAAATTAATTCAAAATGTCATTTGGATTGTGCCTCGTGTTAAATAACTACTTTTTAAAGCCTCAATGCGACCAAAATTGACATTTTTTACAGACTTTTTCTCCTACTCAGAAGCCTCTATTTTCACCAATTTCAGGCATTAAAATGACTCTAAACACACTTATTTTTATTCCAAAAGTGACAATTCACATGCAATAGTCATTTACAGTCAAAAAATTAAATATTACAAATTTATTATTTTTGACCATCTGTAGAAAATTCGACAGGTCACGGGTCTTAATTTTTCATCAGAAAATTGATTTTTTCGACGGTAGAAAAATTGAATCAAAATGTCATTTGGATTGTGCCTCATGTTGAATAACTACTTTTTAAAGCCTCAATGTGACCAAAATTGACATTTTTACAGAGTTTTTCTCCTACTCAGAAGCTTCTATTTTCACCAATTTCAGGCATTAAAATGACTCTAAACACACTTATTTTTGTTCCAAAAGTGATAATTCACATGCAATAGTCATTTACAGTCTAAAAATTTAATATTACAAATTTATTATTTTTGACCATCTGGAGAAAGTTTGACAGGTCACGGGTCATCGTTTTTCATCAGAAAATTGATTTTTTCGACTGTAGAAAAATTGAATCAAAATGTCATTTGGATTGTGCCTCATGTTGAATAACTACTTTTTAAAGCCTCAATGTGACCAAAATTGACATTTTTACAGAGTTTTTCTCCTACTCAGAAGCTTCTATTTTCACCAATTTCAGGCATTAAAATGACTCTAAACACACTTATTTTTGTTCCAAAAGTGATAATTCACATGCAATAGTCATTTACAGTCAAAAAATTAAATATTACAAATTTATTATTTTTGACCACCTGTAGAAAGCTTGACAGGTCACGGGTCATAGTTTTTCATCAGAAAATTGATTTTTTTCTACTGTAGAAAAATTGAATCAAAATGTCATTTGGATTGAGCCTCATGTTGAATAACTACTTTTTAAAGCCTCAATGTGACCAAAATTGACATTTTTACAGACTTTTTCTCCTACTCAGAAGCTTCTATTTTGACCAATTTCAGGCATTAAAATGACTCTAAACACACTTATTTTTGTTCCAAAAGTGATAATTCACATGCAATAGTCATTTACAGTCAAAAAATTCAATATTAAAAATTTACCATTTTTGACCATCTGGAGAAAATTCGACAGGTCACGGGTAATCGTTTTTCATCAGAAAATAGATTTTTTTCGACTTTAGAAAAATTGAATCAAAATGTCATTTGGATTGTGCCTCATGTTGAATAACTACTTTTTAAAGCCTCAATGTGACCAAAATTGACATTTTTACAGAGTTTTTCTCCTACTCAGAAGCTTCTATTTTCACCAATGTCAGGCATTAAAATGACTCTAAACACACTTATTTTCGTTCCAAAAGTGATAATTCACATGCAATAGTCATTTACAGTCAAAAAATTAAATATTACAATTTTTTTTTTTTTTAACATCTGGAGAAAGTTTGACAATTCACGGGTCATCGTTTTTCATCAGAAAATTGATTTTTTCGACTGTAGAAAAATTGAATCAAAATGTCATTTGGATTGTGCCTCATGTTGAATAACTACTTTTTAAAGCCTCAATGTGACCAAAATTGACATTTTTACAGAGTTTTTCTCCTACTCAGAAGCTTCTATTTTCACCAATGTCAGGCATTAAAATGACTCTAAACACACTTATTTTTGTTCCAAAAGTGATAATTCACATGCAATAGTCATTTACAGTCAAAAAATTCAATATTAAAAATTTACCATTTTTGACCATCTGGAGAAAATTCGACAGGTCACGGGTCATAGTTTTTCATCAGAAAATTGATTTTTTCGACTGTAGAAAAAGTGAATCAAAATGTCATTTGGATTGAGCCTCATGTTGAATAACTACTTTTTAAAGCCTCAATGTGAGCAAAATTTACATTTTTACAGACTTTTTCTCCTACTCAGAAGCTTCTAGTTTGACCAATTTCAGGCATTAAAATGACTCTAAACACACTTATTTTTGTTCCAAAAGTGATAATTCACATGCAATAGTCATTTACAGTCAAAAAATTCAATATTAAAAATTTACCATTTTTGACCATCCGTAGAAAGTTTGACAGGTCACGGGTCATCGTTTTTCATCAGAAAATTGATTTTTTCGACTGTAGAAAAATTGAATCAAAATGTCATTTGGATTGTGCCTCTTGTTGAATAATCACTTTTTAAAGCCTCAATGTGACCAAAATTGACATTTTTACAGACTATTTCTCCTACTCAGAAGCTTCTATTTTCACCAATTTCAGGCATTAAAATGACTCTAAACACACTTATTTTAGTTCCAAAAGTGATAATTCACATGCAATAGTCATTTACAGTCAAAAAATTAAATATTACAAATTTATTATTTTTGACCATCTGGAGAAAGTTTGACAGGTCACGGGTCATCGTTTTTCATCAGAAAATTGATTTTTTCGACTGTAGAAAAATTGAATCAAAATGTCATTTGGATTGTGCCTCATGTTGAATAACTACTTTTTAAAGCCTCAATGTGACCAAAATTGACATTTTTACAGAGTTTTTCTCCTACTCAGAAGCTTCTATTTTCACCAATTTCAGGCATTAAAATGACTCTAAACACACTTATTTTTGTTCCAAAAGTGATAATTCACATGCAATAGTCATTTACAGTCAAAAAATTAAATATTACAAATTTATTATTTTTGACCACCTGTAGAAAGCTTGACAGGTCACGGGTCATAGTTTTTCATCAGAAAATTGATTTTTTTCGACTGTAGAAAAATTGAATCAAAATGTCATTTGGATTGAGCCTCATGTTGAATAACTACTTTTTAAAGCCTCAATGTGACCAAAATTGACATTTTTACAGACTTTTTCTCCTACTCAGAAGCTTCTATTTTGACCAATTTCAGGCATTAAAATGACTCTAAACACACTTATTTTTGTTCCAAAAGTGATAATTCACATGCAATAGTCATTTACAGTCAAAAAATTCAATATTAAAAATTTACCATTTTTGACCATCTGGAGAAAATTCGACAGGTCACGGGTAATCGTTTTTCATCAGAAAATAGATTTTTTTCGACTGTAGAAAAATTGAATCAAAATGTCATTTGGATTGTGCCTCATGTTGAATAACTACTTTTTAAAGCCTCAATGTGACCAAAATTGACATTTTTACAGAGTTTTTCTCCTACTCAGAAGCTTCTATTTTCACCAATTTCAGGCATTAAAATGACTCTAAACACACTTATTTCAGTTCCAAAAGTGATAATTCACATGCAACTTGTCATTTACAGTCAAAAAATTAAATATTACAAATTTATTATTTTTTAACATCTGGAGAAAGTTTGACAGGTCACGGGTCATCGTTTTTCATCAGAAAATTGATTTTTTCGACTGTAGAAAAATTGAATCAAAATGTCATTTGGATTGTGCCTCTTGTTGAATAATTACTTTTTAAAGCCTCAATGTGACCAAAATTGACATTTTTACAGACTTTTTCTCCTACTCAGAAGCTTCTATTTTCACCAATTTCAGGCATTAAAATGACTCTAAACACACTTATTTTAGTTCCAAAAGTGATAATTCACATGCAATAGTCATTTACAGTCAAAAAATTTAATATTACAAATTTATTATTTTTGACCATCTGTAGAAAGTTTGCAGGTCACGGGTCATCGTTTTTCATCAGAAAATTGATTTTTTCGACGGTAGAAAAATTGAATCAAAATGTCATTTGGATTGTGCCTCATGTTGAATAACTACTTTTTAAAGCCTCAATGTGACCAAAATTGACATTTTTACAGACTTTTTCTCCTACTCAGAAGCTTCTATTTTCACCAATTTCAGGCATTAAAATGACTCTAAACACACTTATTTTAGTTCCAAAAGTGATAATTCACATGCAATAGTCATTTACAGTCAAAAAATTAAATATTACAAATTTATTATTTTTGACCATCTGTAGAAAGTTTGCAGGTCACGGGTCATCGTTTTTCATCAGAAAATTGATTTTTTCGACGGTAGAAAAATTGAATCAAAATGTCATTTGGATTGTGCCTCATGTTGAATAACTACTTTTTAAAGCCTCAATGTGACCAAAATTGACATTTTTACAGAGTTTTTCTCCTACTCAGAAGCTTCTATTTTCACCAATTTCAGGCATTAAAATGACTCTAAACACACTTATTTTTGTTCCAAAAGTGATAATTCACATGCAATAGTCATTTACAGTCTAAAAATTTAATATTACAAATTTATTATTTTTGACCATCTGGAGAAAGTTTGACAGGTCACGGGTCATCGTTTTTCATCAGAAAATTGATTTTTTCGACTGTAGAAAAATTGAATCAAAATGTCATTTGGATTGTGCCTCATGTTGAATAACTACTTTTTAAAGCCTCAATGTGACCAAAATTGACATTTTTACAGAGTTTTTCTCCTACTCAGAAGCTTCTATTTTCACCAATTTCAGGCATTAAAATGACTCTAAACACACTTATTTTTGTTCCAAAAGTGATAATTCACATGCAATAGTCATTTACAGTCAAAAAATTAAATATTACAAATTTATTATTTTTGACCACCTGTAGAAAGCTTGACAGGTCACGGGTCATAGTTTTTCATCAGAAAATTGATTTTTTTCTACTGTAGAAAAATTGAATCAAAATGTCATTTGGATTGAGCCTCATGTTGAATAACTACTTTTTAAAGCCTCAATGTGACCAAAATTGACATTTTTACAGACTTTTTCTCCTACTCAGAAGCTTCTATTTTGACCAATTTCAGGCATTAAAATGACTCTAAACACACTTATTTTTGTTCCAAAAGTGATAATTCACATGCAATAGTCATTTACAGTCAAAAAATTCAATATTAAAAATTTACCATTTTTGACCATCTGGAGAAAATTCGACAGGTCACGGGTAATCGTTTTTCATCAGAAAATAGATTTTTTTCGACTTTAGAAAAATTGAATCAAAATGTCATTTGGATTGTGCCTCATGTTGAATAACTACTTTTTAAAGCCTCAATGTGACCAAAATTGACATTTTTACAGAGTTTTTCTCCTACTCAGAAGCTTCTATTTTCACCAATGTCAGGCATTAAAATGACTCTAAACACACTTATTTTCGTTCCAAAAGTGATAATTCACATGCAATAGTCATTTACAGTCAAAAAATTAAATATTACAAATTTTTTTTTTTTTAACATCTGGAGAAAGTTTGACAATTCACGGGTCATCGTTTTTCATCAGAAAATTGATTTTTTCGACTGTAGAAAAATTGAATCAAAATGTCATTTGGATTGTGCCTCATGTTGAATAACTACTTTTTAATGCCTCAATGTGACCAAAATTGACATTTTTACAGAGTTTTTCTCCTACTCAGAAGCTTCTATTTTCACCAATGTCAGGCATTAAAATGACTCTAAACACACTTATTTTTGTTCCAAAAGTGATAATTCACATGCAATAGTCATTTACAGTCAAAAAATTCAATATTAAAAATTTACCATTTTTGACCATCCGTAGAAAGTTTGACAGGTCACGGGTCATCGTTTTTCATCAGAAAATTGATTTTTTCGACTGTAGAAAAATTGAATCAAAATGTCATTTGGATTGTGCCTCTTGTTGAATAATCACTTTTTAAAGCCTCAATGTGACCAAAATTGACATTTTTACAGACTATTTCTCTTACTCAGAAGCTTCTATTTTCACCAATTTCAGGCATTAAAATGACTCTAAACACACTTATTTTAGTTCCAAAAGTGATAATTCACATGCAATAGTCATTTACAGTCAAAAAATTAAATATTACCAATTTATTATTTTTGACCATCTGTAGAAAGTTTGCAGGTCACGGGTCATCGTTTTTCATCAGAAAATAGATTTTTTTCGACGGTAGAAAAATTGAATCAAAATGTCATTTGGATTGTGCCTCATGTTGAATAACTACTTTTTAAAGCCTCAATGTGACCAAAATTGACATTTTTACAGAGTTTTTCTCCTACTCAGAAGCTTCTATTTTCACCAATTTCAGGCATTAAAATGACTCTAAACACACTTATTTTTCTTCCAAAAGTGACAATTCACATGCAATAGTCATTTACAGTCAAAAAATTAAATATTACAAATTTATTAATTTTTGACCATCTGTAGAAAGTTTGACAGGTCACGGGTCATCGTTTTTCATCAGAAAATTGATTTTTTCGACTGTAGAAAAATTGAATCAAAATGTCATTTGGATTGTGCCTCTTGTTGAATAATCACTTTTTAAAGCCTCAATGTGACCAAAATTGACATTTTTACAGACTTTTTCTCCTACTCAGAAGCTTCTATTTTCACCAATTTCAGGCATTAAAATGACTCTAAACACACTTATTTTAGTTCCAAAAGTGATAATTCACATGCAATAGTCATTTACAGTCAAAAAATTAAATATTACAAATTTATTATTTTTGACCATCTGTAGAAAGTTTGCAGGTCACGGGTCATCGTTTTTCATCAGAAAATTGATTTTTTCGACGGTAGAAAAATTGAATCAAAATGTCATTTGGATTGTGCCTCATGTTGAATAACTACTTTTTAAAGCCTCAATGTGACCAAAATTGACATTTTTACAGAGTTTTTCTCCTACTCAGAAGCTTCTATTTTCACCAATTTCAGGCATTAAAATGACTCTAAACACAATTATTTTAGTTCCAAAAGTGATAATTCACATGCAATAGTCAATTACAGTCAAAAAATTTAATATTACAAATTTATTCTTTTTGACCATCTGGAGAAAGTTTGACAGGTCACGGGTCATCGTTTTTCATCAGAAAATTGATTTTTTTCACTGTAGAAAAATTGATTCAAAATGTCATTTGGATTGTGCATCATGTTGAATAACTACTTTTTAAAGCCTCAATGTGACCAAAATTGACATTTTTACAGACTTTTTCTCCTACTCAGAAGCCTCTATTTTCACCAATTTCAGGCATTAAAATGACTCTAAACACACTTATTTTTATTCCAAAAGTGACAATTCACATGCAATAGTCATTTACAGTCAAAAAATTAAATATTACAAATTTATTATTTTTGACCATCTGTAGAAAATTCGACAGGTCACGGGTCTTAATTTTTCATCAGAAAATTGATTTTTTGGACTGTAGAAAAATTAATTCAAAATGTCATTTGGATTGTGCCTCGTGTTAAATAACTACTTTTTAAAGCCTCAATGCGACCAAAATTGACATTTTTTACAGACTTTTTCTCCTACTCAGAAGCCTCTATTTTCACCAATTTCAGGCATTAAAATGACTCTAAACACACTTATTTTTATTCCAAAAGTGACAATTCACATGCAATAGTCATTTACAGTCAAAAAATTAAATATTACAAATTTATTATTTTTGACCATCTGTAGAAAATTCGACAGGTCACGGGTCTTAATTTTTCATCAGAAAATTGATTTTTTGGACTGTAGAAAAATTGAATCAAAATGTCATTTGGATTGTGCCTCATGTTGAATAACTACTTTTTAAAGCCTCAATGTGACCAAAATTGACATTTTTACAGACTTTTTCTCCTACTCAGAAGCTTCTATTTTCACCAATTTCAGGCATTAAAATGACTCTAAACACACTTATTTTTGTTCCAAAAGTGATAATTCACATGCAGTAGTCATTTACAGTCAAAAAATTTAATATTACAAATTTATTATTTTTGACCATCTGGAGAAAGTTTGACAGGTCACGGGTCATCGTTTTTCATCAGAAAATTGATTTTTTCGACTGTAGAAAAATTGAATCAAAATGTCATTTGGATTGTGCCTCATGTTGAATAACTACTTTTTAAAGCCTCAATGTGACCAAAATTGACATTTTTACAGAGTTTTTCTCCTACTCAGAAGCTTCTATTTTCACCAATTTCAGGCATTAAAATGACTCTAAACACACTTATTTTTGTTCCAAAAGTGATAATTCACATGCAATAGTCATTTACAGTCAAAAAATTAAATATTACAAATTTATTATTTTTGACCACCTGTAGAAAGCTTGACAGGTCACGGGTCATAGTTTTTCATCAGAAAATTGATTTTTTTCGACTGTAGAAAAATTGAATCAAAATGTCATTTGGATTGAGCCTCATGTTGAATAACTACTTTTTAAAGCCTCAATGTGACCAAAATTGACATTTTTACAGACTTTTTCTCCTACTCAGAAGCTTCTATTTTGACCAATTTCAGGCATTAAAATGACTCTAAACACACTTATTTTTGTTCCAAAAGTGATAATTCACATGCAATAGTCATTTACAGTCAAAAAATTCAATATTAAAAATTTACCATTTTTGACCATCTGGAGAAAATTCGACAGGTCACGGGTAATCGTTTTTCATCAGAAAATAGATTTTTTTCGACTGTAGAAAAATTGAATCAAAATGTCATTTGGATTGTGCCTCATGTTGAATAACTACTTTTTAAAGCCTCAATGTGACCAAAATTGACATTTTTACAGAGTTTTTCTCCTACTCAGAAGCTTCTATTTTCACCAATTTCAGGCATTAAAATGACTCTAAACACACTTATTTCAGTTCCAAAAGTGATAATTCACATGCAATAGTCATTTACAGTCAAAAAATTAAATATTACAAATTTATTATTTTTTAACATCTGGAGAAAGTTTGACAGGTCACGGGTCATCGTTTTTCATCAGAAAATTGATTTTTTCGACTGTAGAAAAATTGAATCAAAATGTCATTTGGATTGTGCCTCTTGTTGAATAATTACTTTTTAAAGCCTCAATGTGACCAAAATTGACATTTTTACAGACTTTTTCTCCTACTCAGAAGCTTCTATTTTCACCAATTTCAGGCATTAAAATGACTCTAAACACACTTATTTTAGTTCCAAAAGTGATAATTCACATGCAATAGTCATTTACAGTCAAAAAATTTAATATTACAAATTTATTATTTTTGACTATCTGTAGAAAGTTTGCAGGTCACGGGTCATCGTTTTTCATCAGAAAATTGATTTTTTCGACGGTAGAAAAATTGAATCAAAATGTCATTTGGATTGTGCCTCATGTTGAATAACTACTTTTTAAAGCCTCAATGTGACCAAAATTGACATTTTTACAGACTTTTTCTCCTACTCAGAAGCTTCTATTTTCACCAATTTCAGGCATTAAAATGACTCTAAACACACTTATTTTAGTTCCAAAAGTGATAATTCACATGCAATAGTCATTTACAGTCAAAAAATTAAATATTACAAATTTATTATTTTTGACCATCTGTAGAAAGTTTGCAGGTCACGGGTCATCGTTTTTCATCAGAAAATTGATTTTTTCGACGGTAGAAAAATTGAATCAAAATGTCATTTGGATTGTGCCTCATGTTGAATAACTACTTTTTAAAGCCTCAATGTGACCAAAATTGACATTTTTACAGAGTTTTTCTCCTACTCAGAAGCTTCTATTTTCACCAATTTCAGGCATTAAAATGACTCTAAACACACTTATTTTTGTTCCAAAAGTGATAATTCACATGCAATAGTCATTTACAGTCAAAAAATTTAATATTACAAATTTATTATTTTTGACCATCTGGAGAAAGTTTGACAGGTCACGGGTCATCGTTTTTCATCAGAAAATTGATTTTTTCGACTGTAGAAAAATTGAATCAAAATGTCATTTGGATTGTGCCTCATGTTGAATAACTACTTTTTAAAGCCTCAATGTGACCAAAATTGACATTTTTACAGACTTTTTCTCCTACTCAGAAGCTTCTATTTTGACCAATTTCAGGCATTAAAATGACTCTAAACACACTTATTTTTGTTCCAAAAGTGATAATTCACATGCAATAGTCATTTACAGTCAAAAAATTCAATATTAAAAATTTACCATTTTTGACCATCTGCAGAAAATTCGACAGGTCACGGGTAATCGTTTTTCATCAGAAAATAGATTTTTTTCGACTTTAGAAAAATTGAATCAAAATGTCATTTGGATTGTGCCTCATGTTGAATAACTACTTTTTAAAGCCTCAATGTGACCAAAATTGACATTTTTACAGAGTTTTTCTCCTACTCAGAAGCTTCTATTTTCACCAATGTCAGGCATTAAAATGACTCTAAACACACTTATTTTCGTTCCAAAAGTGATAATTCACATGCAATAGTCATTTACAGTCAAAAAATTAAATATTACAAATTTTTTTTTTTTAACATCTGGAGAAAGTTTGACAATTCACGGGTCATCGTTTTTCATCAGAAAATTGATTTTTTCCACTGTAGAAAAATTGAATCAAAATGTCATTTGGATTGTGCCTCATGTTGAATAACTACTTTTTAAAGCCTCAATGTGACCAAAATTGACATTTTTACAGAGTTTTTCTCCTACTCAGAAGCTTCTATTTTCACCAATGTCAGGCATTAAAATGACTCTAAACACACTTATTTTTGTTCCAAAAGTGATAATTCACATGCAATAGTCATTTACAGTCAAAAAATTCAATATTAAAAATTTACCATTTTTGACCATCTGGAGAAAATTCGACAGGTCACGGGTCATAGTTTTTCATCAGAAAATTGATTTTTTCGACTGTAGAAAAAGTGAATCAAAATGTCATTTGGATTGAGCCTCATGTTGAATAACTACTTTTTAAAGCCTCAATGTGAGCAAAATTTACATTTTTACAGACTTTTTCTCCTACTCAGAAGCTTCTAGTTTGACCAATTTCAGGCATTAAAATGACTCTAAACACACTTATTTTTGTTCCAAAAGTGATAATTCACATGCAATAGTCATTTACAGTCAAAAAATTCAATATTAAAAATTTACCATTTTTGACCATCTGTAGAAAGTTTGACAGGTCACGGGTCATCGTTTTTCATCAGAAAATTGATTTTTTCGACTGTAGAAAAATTGAATCAAAATGTCATTTGGATTGTGCCTCCTGTTGAATAATCACTTTTTAAAGCCTCAATGTGACCAAAATTGACATTTTTACAGACTATTTCTCCTACTCAGAAGCTTCTATTTTCACCAATTTCAGGCATTAAAATGACTCTAAACACACTTATTTTAGTTCCAAAAGTGATAATTCACATGCAATAGTCATTTACAGTCAAAAAATTAAATATTACCAATTTATTATTTTTGACCATCTGTAGAAAGTTTGCAGGTCACGGGTCATCGTTTTTCATCAGAAAATAGATTTTTTTCGACGGTAGAAAAATTGAATCAAAATGTCATTTGGATTGTGCCTCATGTTGAATAACTACTTTTTAAAGCCTCAATGTGACCAAAATTGACATTTTTACAGACTTTTTCTCCTACTCAGAAGCTTCTATTTTCACCAATTTCAGGCATTAAAATGACTATAAACACACTTATTTTAGTTCCAAAAGTGATAATTAACATGCAATAGTCATTTACAGTCAAAAAATGCAATATTAAAAATTTACCATTTTTGACCATCTGGAGAAAATTCGACAGGTCACGGGTCATCGTTTTTCATCAGAAAATTGATTTTTTTGACTGTAGAAAAATTGAATCAAAATGTCATTTGGATTGTGCCTCATGTTGAATAACTACTTTTTAAAGCCTCAATGTGACCAAAATCGACATTTTTACAGAGTTTTTCTCCTACTCAGAAGCTTCTATTTTCACCAATTTCAGGCATTAAAATGACTCTAAACACACTTATTTTTCTTCCAAAAGTGACAATTCACATGCAATAGTCATTTACAGTCAAAAAATTAAATATTACAAATTTATTAATTTTTGACCATCTGTAGAAAGTTTGACAGGTCACGGGTCATCGTTTTTCATCAGAAAATTGATTTTTTCGACTGTAGAAAAATTGAATCAAAATGTCATTTGGATTGTGCCTCTTGTTGAATAATCACTTTTTAAAGCCTCAATGTGACCAAAGTTGACATTTTTACAGACTTTTTCTCCTACTCAGAAGCTTCTATTTTCACCAATTTCAGGCATTAAAATAACTCTAAACACACTTATTTTTGTTCCAAAAGTGATAATTCACATGCAATAGTCATTTAAAGTCAAAAAATTTAATATTACAAATTTATTATTTTTGACCATCTGGAGAAAGTTTGACAGGTCACGGGTCATCGTTTTTCGTCAGAAAATTGATTTTTTCGACTGTAGAAAAATTGAATCAAAATGTCATTTGGATTGTGCCTTATGTTGAATA
This sequence comes from Triturus cristatus, assembly GCF_964204655.1. Classification (NCBI taxonomy): domain Eukaryota; kingdom Metazoa; phylum Chordata; class Amphibia; order Caudata; family Salamandridae; genus Triturus; species Triturus cristatus. Next base: position 1,019,539,635 of record NC_140591.1, on the reverse strand, counting down.
ACTACTTTTTAAAGCCTCAATGTGACCAAATTTGACATTTTTACAGAGTTTTTCTCCTACTCAGAAGCTTCTATTTTCACCAATTTCAGGCATTAAAATGACTCTAAACACACTTATTTTAGTTCCAAAAGTGATAATTCACATGCAATAGTCATTTACAGTCAAAAAATTAAATATTACCAATTTATTATTTTTGACCATCTGTAGAAAGTTTGCAGGTCACGGGTCATCGTTTTTCATCAGAAAATAGATTTTTTTCGACGGTAGAAAAATTGAATCAAAATGTCATTTGGATTGTGCCTCATGTTGAATAACTACTTTTTAAAGCCTCAATGTGACCAAAATTGACATTTTTACAGACTTTTTCTCCTACTCAGAAGCTTCTATTTTCACCAATTTCAGGCATTAAAATGACTATAAACACACTTATTTTAGTTCCAAAAGTGATAATTAACATGCAATAGTCATTTACAGTCAAAAAATGCAATATTAAAAATTTACCATTTTTGACCATCTGGAGAAAATTCGACAGGTCACGGGTCATCGTTTTTCATCAGAAAATTGATTTTTTTGACTGTAGAAAAATTGAATCAAAATGTCATTTGGATTGTGCCTCATGTTGAATAACTACTTTTTAAAGCCTCAATGTGACCAAAATCGACATTTTTACAGAGTTTTTCTCCTACTCAGAAGCTTCTATTTTCACCAATTTCAGGCATTAAAATGACTCTAAACACACTTATTTTTCTTCCAAAAGTGACAATTCACATGCAATAGTCATTTACAGTCAAAAAATTAAATATTACAAATTTATTAATTTTTGACCATCTGTAGAAAGTTTGACAGGTCACGGGTCATCGTTTTTCATCAGAAAATTGATTTTTTCGACTGTAGAAAAATAGAATCAAAATGTCATTTGGATTGTGCCTCTTGTTGAATAATCACTTTTTAAAGCCTCAATGTGACCAAAATTGACATTTTTACAGACTTTTTCTCCTACTCAGAAGCTTCTATTTTCACCAATTTCAGGCATTAAAATGACTCTAAACACACTTATTTTTCTTCCAAAAGTGACAATTCACATGCAATAGTCATATACAGTCAAAAAATTAAATATTACAAATTTATTATTTTTGACCATCTGTAGAAAGTTTGCAGGTCACGGGTCATTGTTTTTCATCAGAAAATTGATTTTTTCGACGGTAGAAAAATTGAATCAAAATGTCATTTGGATTGTGCCTCATGTTGAATAACTACTTTTTAAAGCCTCAATGTGACCAAAATTGACATTTTTACAGAGTTTTTCTCCTACTCAGAAGCTTCTATTTTCACCAATTTCAGGCATTAAAATGACTCTAAACACACTTATTTTAGTTCCAAAAGTGATAATTCACATGCAATAGTCAATTACAGTCAAAAAATTTAATATTACAAGTTTATTCTTTTTGACCATCTGGAGAAAGTTTGACAGGTCACGGGTCATCGTTTTTCATCAGAAAATTGATTTTTTTCACTGTAGAAAAATTGATTCAAAATGTCATTTGGATTGTGCCTCATGTTGAATAACTACTTTTTAAAGCCTCAATGTGACCAAAATTGACATTTTTACAGACTTTTTCTCCTACTCAGAAGCCTCTATTTTCACCAATTTCAGGCATTAAAATGACTCTAAACACACTTATTTTTATTCCAAAAGTGACAATTCACATGCAATAGTCATTTACAGTCAAAAAATTAAATATTACAAATTTATTATTTTTGACCATCTGTAGAAAATTCGACAGGTCACGGGTCTTAATTTTTCATCAGAAAATTGATTTTTTGGACTGTAGAAAAATTAATTCAAAATGTCATTTGGATTGTGCCTCGTGTTAAATAACTACTGTTTAAAGCCTCAATGCGACCAAAATTGACATTTTTTACAGACTTTTTCTCCTACTTAGAAGCTTCTATTTTGACCAATTTCAGGCATTAAAATGACTCTAAACACTCTTATTTTAGTTCCAAAAGTGATAATTCACATGCAATAGTCATTTACAGTCAAAAAATGTAATATTACAAATTTATTATTTTTGACCATCTGGAGAAAGTTTGACAGGTCACGGGTCATCATTTTTCATCAGAAAATTGATTTTTTTGACTGTAGAAAAATTGAATCAAAATGTCATTTGGATTGTGCCTCATGTTGAATAACTACTTTTTAAAGCCTCAATATGACCAAAATCGACATTTTTACAGAGTTTTTCTCCTACTCAGAAGCTTCTATTTTCAACAATTTCAGGCATTAAAATGACTCTAAACACACTTATTTTTCTTCCAAAAGTGACAATTCACATGCAATAGTCATTTACAGTCAAAAAATTAAATATTACAAATTTATTAATTTTTGACCATCTGTAGAAAGTTTGACAGGTCACGGGTCATCATTTTTCATCAGAAAATTGATTTTTTCGACTGTAGAAAAATTGAATCAAAATGTCATTTGGATTGTGCCTCTTGTTGAATAATCACTTTTTAAAGCCTCAATGTGACCAAAATTGACATTTTTACAGACTTTTTCTCCTACTCAGAAGCTTCTATTTTCACCAATTTCAGGCATTAAAATGACTCTAAACACACTTATTTTAGTTCCAAAAGTGATAATTCACATGCAATAGTCATTTACAGTCAAAAAATTAAATATTACAAATTTATTATTTTTGACCATCTGTAGAAAGTTTGCAGGTCACGGGTCATCGTTTTTCATCAGAAAATTGATTTTTTCGACGGTAGAAAAATTGAATCAAAATGTCATTTGGATTGTGCCTCATGTTGAATAACTACTTTTTAAAGCCTCAATGTGACCAAAATTGACATTTTTACAGAGTTTTTCTCCTACTCAGAAGCTTCTATTTTCACCAATTTCAGGCATTAAAATGACTCTAAACACACTTATTTTAGTTCCAAAAGTGATAATTCACATGCAATAGTCAATTACAGTCAAAAAATTTAATATTACAAATTTATTCTTTTTGACCATCTGGAGAAAGTTTGACAGGTCACGGGTCATCGTTTTTCATCAGAAAATTGATTTTTTCGACTGTAGAAAAATTGAATCAAAATGTCATTTGGATTGTGCCTCATGTTGAATAACTACTTTTTAAAGCCTCAATGTGACCAAAATTGACATTTTTACAGAGTTTTTCTCCTACTCAGAAGCTTCTATTTTCACCAATTTCAGGCATTAAAATGACTCTAAACACACTTATTTTTGTTCCAAAAGTGATAATTCACATGCAATAGTCATTTACAGTCAAAAAATTTAATATTACAAATTTATTATTTTTGACCATCTGGAGAAAGTTTGACAGGTCACGGGTCATCGTTTTTCATCAGAAAATTGATTTTTTCGACTGTAGAAAAATTGAATCAAAATGTCATTTGGATTGTGCCTCATGTTGAATAACTACTTTTTAAAGCCTCAATGTGACCAAAATTGACATTTTTACAGAGTTTTTCTCCTACTCAGAAGCTTCTATTTTCACCAATTTCAGGCATTAAAATGACTCTAAACACACTTATTTTTGTTCCAAAAGTGATAATTCACATGCAATAGTCATTTACAGTCAAAAAATTAAATATTACAAATTTATTATTTTTGACCACCTGTAGAAAGCTTGACAGGTCACGGGTCATAGTTTTTCATCAGAAAATTGATTTTTTTCGACTGTAGAAAAATTGAATCAAAATGTCATTTGGATTGAGCCTCATGTTGAATAACTACTTTTTAAAGCCTCAATGTGACCAAAATTGACATTTTTACAGACTTTTTCTCCTACTCAGAAGCTTCTATTTTGACCAATTTCAGGCATTAAAATGACTCTAAACACACTTATGTTTGTTCCAAAAGTGATAATTCACATGCAATAGTCATTTACAGTCAAAAAATTCAATATTAAAAATTTACCATTTTTGACCATCTGGAGAAAATTCGACAGGTCACGGGTAATCGTTTTTCATCAGAAAATAGATTTTTTTCGACTGTAGAAAAATTGAATCAAAATGTCATTTGGATTGTGCCTCATGTTGAATAACTACTTTTTAAAGCCTCAATGTGACCAAAATTGACATTTTTACAGAGTTTTTCTCCTACTCAGAAGCTTCTATTTTCACCAATTTCAGGCATTAAAATGACTCTAAACACACTTATTTCAGTTCCAAAAGTGATAATTCACATGCAATAGTCATTTACAGTCAAAAAATTAAATATTACAAATGTATTATTTTTTAACATCTGGAGAAAGTTTGACAGGTCACGGGTCATCGTTTTTCATCGGAAAATTGATTTTTTCGACTGTAGAAAAATTGAATCAAAATGTCATTTGGATTGTGCCTCTTGTTGAATAATCACTTTTTAAAGCCTCAATGTGACCAAAGTTGACATTTTTACAGACTTTTTCTCCTACTCAGAAGCTTCTATTTTCACCAATTTCAGGCATTAAAATAACTCTAAACACACTTATTTTTGTTCCAAAAGTGATAATTCACATGCAATAGTCATTTAAAGTCAAAAAATTTAATATTACAAATTTATTATTTTTGACCATCTGGAGAAAGTTTGACAGGTCACGGGTCATCGTTTTTCGTCAGAAAATTGATTTTTTCGACTGTAGAAAAATTGAATCAAAATGTCATTTGGATTGTGCCTTATGTTGAATAACTACTTTTTAAAGCCTCAATGTGACCAAATTTGACATTTTTACAGAGTTTTTCTCCTACTCAGAAGCTTCTATTTTCACCAATTTCAGGCATTAAAATGACTCTAAACACACTTATTTTAGTTCCAAAAGTGATAATTCACATGCAATAGTCATTTACAGTCAAAAAATTAAATATTACCAATTTATTATTTTTGACCATCTGTAGAAAGTTTGCAGGTCACGGGTCATCGTTTTTCATCAGAAAATAGATTTTTTTCGACGGTAGAAAAATTGAATCAAAATGTCATTTGGATTGTGCCTCATGTTGAATAACTACTTTTTAAAGCCTCAATGTGACCAAAATTGACATTTTTACAGACTTTTTCTCCTACTCAGAAGCTTCTATTTTCACCAATTTCAGGCATTAAAATGACTATAAACACACTTATTTTAGTTCCAAAAGTGATAATTAACATGCAATAGTCATTTACAGTCAAAAAATGCAATATTAAAAATTTACCATTTTTGACCATCTGGAGAAAATTCGACAGGTCACGGGTCATCGTTTTTCATCAGAAAATTGATTTTTTTGACTGTAGAAAAATTGAATCAAAATGTCATTTGGATTGTGCCTCATGTTGAATAACTACTTTTTAAAGCCTCAATGTGACCAAAATCGACATTTTTACAGAGTTTTTCTCCTACTCAGAAGCTTCTATTTTCACCAATTTCAGGCATTAAAATGACTCTAAACACACTTATTTTTCTTCCAAAAGTGACAATTCACATGCAATAGTCATTTACAGTCAAAAAATTAAATATTACAAATTTATTAATTTTTGACCATCTGTAGAAAGTTTGACAGGTCACGGGTCATCGTTTTTCATCAGAAAATTGATTTTTTCGACTGTAGAAAAATTGAATCAAAATGTCATTTGGATTGTGCCTCTTGTTGAATAATCACTTTTTAAAGCCTCAATGTGACCAAAATTGACATTTTTACAGACTTTTTCTCCTACTCAGAAGCTTCTATTTTCACCAATTTCAGGCATTAAAATGACTCTAAACACACTTATTTTAGTTCCAAAAGTGATAATTCACATGCAATAGTCATTTACAGTCAAAAAATTAAATATTACAAATTTATTAGTTTTTGACCATCTGTAGAAAGTTTGCAGGTCACGGGTCATCGTTTTTCATCAGAAAATTGATTTTTTCGACGGTAGAAAAATTGAATCAAAATGTCATTTGGATTGTGCCTCATGTTGAATAACTACTTTTTAAAGCCTCAATGTGACCAAAATTGACATTTTTACAGAGTTTTTCTCCTACTCAGAAGCTTCTATTTTCACCAATTTCAGGCATTAAAATGACTCTAAACACACTTATTTTAGTTCCAAAAGTGATAATTCACATGCAATAGTCAATTACAGTCAAAAAATTTAATATTACAAATTTATTCTTTTTGACCATCTGGAGAAAGTTTGACAGGTCACGGGTCATCGTTTTTCATCAGAAAATTGATTTTTTTCACTGTAGAAAAATTGATTCAAAATGTCATTAGGATTGTGCCTCATGTTGAATAACTACTTTTTAAAGCCTCAATGTGACCAAAATTGACATTTTTACAGACTTTTTCTCCTACTCAGAAGCCTCTATTTTCACCAATTTCAGGCATTAAAATGACTCTAAACACACTTATTTTTATTCCAAAAGTGACAATTCACATGCAATAGTCATTTACAGTCAAAAAATTAAATATTACAAATTTATTATTTTTGACCATCTGTAGAAAATTCGACAGGTCACGGGTCTTAATTTTTCATCAGAAAATTGATTTTTTGGACTGTAGAAAAATTAATTCAAAATGTCATTTGGATTGTGCCTCGTGTTAAATAACTACTTTTTAAAGCCTCAATGCGACCAAAATTGACATTTTTTACAGACTTTTTCTCCTACTTAGAAGCTTCTATTTTGACCAATTTCAGGCATTAAAATGACTCTAAACACTCTTATTTTAGTTCCAAAAGTGATAATTCACATGCAATAGTCATTTACAGTCAAAAAATGTAATATTACAAATTTATTATTTTTGACCATCTGGAGAAAGTTTGACAGGTCACGGGTCATCATTTTTCATCAGAAAATTGATTTTTTTGACTGTAGAAAAATTGAATCAAAATGTCATTTGGATTGTGCCTCATGTTGAATAACTACTTTTTAAAGCCTCAATATGACCAAAATCGACATTTTTACAGAGTTTTTCTCCTACTCAGAAGCTTCTATTTTCACCAATTTCAGGCATTAAAATGACTCTAAACACACTTATTTTTCTTCCAAAAGTGACAATTCACATGCAATAGTCATTTACAGTCAAAAAATTAAATATTACAAATTTATTAATTTTTGACCATCTGTAGAAAGTTTGACAGGTCACGGGTCATCGTTTTTCATCAGAAAATTGATTTTTTCGACTGTAGAAAAATTGAATCAAAATGTCATTTGGATTGTGCCTCTTGTTGAATGAGGGCTCCTGGGGGTGGCACTCGCAGAGTGTCCACCCCCGGGCAGCTTCGGGCACATAGTACGGCCCTAAGGACAGGAGGCTGCACTGATTGGCTGGCGGTCAGCAGCGCGAGCCCCAGGAGCGCGAAATTCTGTGTGGCGCATTCGCTCCTGACCGCGGTGAGGTAGGGAAAGGAAATTTAGCTCCCTGCTTGTCAGCGCTATTTAAATATAACATTCGGAATTACGAGGCAGCTGCTTCAGTTAAATAAGCGCTGCGTATACTGTTTGAGGCTGGGAGGAAAGATTAATTAATGAAAATACTCCACCTAGTGGCCATACAGGGCAAATGGGAAGCATTGCTGATATTTAACACCAGGTTTTGGAGGGGAAAAAGAGACATTTTCGTATTTTGAAAACGCCTGCTTAAAAATAATGACTTGTCAGGTGAATGGCCAAAGGTTTTTCTCCTATAGTTGCTAATGAAAAGGGGGACATTATTTTGTTATCAAAGAAAACATCAAGGAAACTGGATGTTTTCCATACATTGCCTCAGAAATTTGGATAATTTTGATATGTCTACAGATGTATGTCAAGACCCCCCCCCCCCCCTTTTTGTTTGAGACGCCATTAAAGACGAGTTTAGTCAGGTTGACAGTTCACATGGAACGGAGCAGGATGGACAGCTGCAAGTTCAAGTGTCTTGCAGCCCAACGTGGGCGAGATACTGCCAGGCCCAAGAAGGGGCAGTACAGATTTTCCGGTCAGGCATCTAGCGTCCTGCAACATAAGAAACAGTGAGGAGGGGGATTTTCAAGCGAAATCCCCCACACCGTTGGACGCAGAGATTTTCAAATTACAAAAAAGCTACTAACTGGACAGAATTGATGGGAGTATAGGGTCGGGTAACTGCCAAGCGGTAGCAAAAGGGGTGGTAGTGCAGGAAATAGCGGGGTGGTAGGTTCACACTTTTTAGATGATGAGAAAGAATCCTTTGAAGAAGGTAAAATTGTGAAGGATGGAGGAATATCGAAAGGTTTTTCGAAAATGTACAGGGAAAAGGGGGCGGGGGGCTGTACTAAAGACGTCTCTAGAATTTACTTTTCACAGGACAGAGTAAGTGAAGTCACCCAGGGCAGACTCAGCTCAAGGCATCAGATCAAAGGGACGAAGATCAGAACGTCGACCGATGACCTCACTTCTATAAAAACAGGTGAGGTACATACACATGTTATGCACAAACTTTTGCGGGTGGATAAAGGTGTGGGCACAGATTGCGTACGAAATGAGATCACAGTGCAAGATAAAGACAGTCAGGGTGCTAAAGGAGTTGAGACGGCAGTAAACAAGGTTAAAATTCCGGTAAATACAGATATCATTAATAAAGCAGAGGCCGAGGTACAGAGTACATTAAATTTTAGGCGTTTACCTTATATGGGATTTGCTATGCCATTGGGTGCACATTTAAATAAGTCTACGAAAGAAAAGCTATGGAAAGGGGAGTTTATTAATGTTTTAAACTACTCCATAGGGAAATGCAAGCAAAAGAAGAAGTGTGGGAGCTAGCAAAGAGTCCTAGGGTGCCAACATATATAGATACATGGACGTCTGCCTTTTTTGTTTTCGCCAGTGTATGCTGCAAAAACCTTCCTAATAGGTCAGTGTCAATTTTTAAGTATTTAGACACGATTCGGAAGGCAGCAACAGAATTTGGGGGCTATGCCTGGTTACACTACGATGAGGAGTTTTAGTGCTAAACTAGTTTTAATACCAAAAACCCTTGGGGGGAGGTAGATAATGAGCTTTGGGTCCAATGGATGTACCCTCAACGGCCTCCATCATCCATGCACACTACTAGTGGCTTAGCGGTTTCTTACCGGCCCTTTCAGAACAGACCCATCCTGGGAGGGGTGGGTACTTAGAACAGCCAAAAACGCCTGTCTCCGGCGCATGCTGGAATTTCAATAAGGGATACTATACAAAAAACCCTTGTTAAATACAAGCATGAGTGCTCGAATTGCGGGGGGAAACGCGCTGTTATGTAATGTTTCGGAGAGCACTCAAATTGGGGAAGTGGTTTTACAAGCAGTGGAAGAGGTTTTGGTTTTCAGTCTGGGAACAAGGGTTTCTACTCCAATCAAGGTGGACAATTTATGTAAGCGGTTCAGATTCTACCTGATACACAAGAAGCAGTAATGTTAGAATGGGGTTTTCAGGGAAGGGTTTTAATTAGGCTATCAAGGGCCCAGATGTTGCAGATTCGCACAGAATCTTAAATCCGCAAGCAGATTCCCACACATCGTTAGGAAGAAACTGTTGATGGAAGTTAAAGAACGGAGGATGGCAGGGCCTTTCGATTCATGGCCACTAGACAATCTCTTTGTTTCACCTTTAGGCGTGGTTCCTAAGAAAACGAAAGGGGAATTCAGGATGACCCAACACCTATCATGGCCCCAAGGTTCCTCAGTTAATGATTTCATTGCAAGGGAAGATTCCATGGTCCAATTTGCCTCAGTAGATTCAGCATTGGCAATGATAAGAAACTCAGGGGAGAACTCTAATTTGGTTAAATGTGATATTAGGTCAGCTTTCAGGTTACTGCCAGTACATCCCTTTGATTTTTATTGCTTGGAATCTTTTTTGAAGGAAAATATTTTGTAGATAAGACCCTTCCCATGGGTTGTGCAATGTCAGGCAGACTGTTTGAGACTTTCAGCTCCTTCCTGCAGTGGTGTTTTTTCTTTTCGTACAAGGCATACCGGAGTGACACACTACCTTGATGAATTTTTATTTATGGGAAGTGCTGGTTCACAACGGTGTGGAAAGGTGTTACAGGATTTCAAAAGTTTGCACAAGACATGGTAGTGCCGTTAGCGGAGGACAAAACAGAAGGCCCCACCTGTTGTCTCACATATCTCGGCATGAAATAGATACAAATAGAATGCAGGCTAGACTCCCCGAAAAGAAAATAACTGAAATAACTAGATTATTGGAATATGCAAGCAAGGTGGGAAAAATTGAATTGTAGTGCAATGTTTGTTGGGTCATCTTAATTTCGCCTGCAAGGTCATACGAGCAGGCAGAACGTTCTGCAGGCGTCTGGGTGTTTCCATGTCTGGTATCAAGCTACCACACCATAGAATCCGGATAACCGCACATATGCGAGCAGATTTTGAAGTATGGTCTAAGTTTTTTAACAGAATTTAACAGTATCACACTCTGGTCACGGGGAGAAGATTTCATTTGGCAGATGCAATTATTCTCGGTCGCTTCGGGGGCCAATGGTTTCGGCCTTTTTTGAGAGGGAAAATGGTGCCCAGAAAAATGGCCAGCCAGGTGGGTTACAGAGAAGTAGAGTATAGTTTTTTCTGGAATTTTTTCCATTGTTAGTAGCTCTAACAGTGTGGGGAATAAAACTGGCTAATAAAACAGTGCTGCTTAACGTAGATAACAAGACTGTAGTTGACTCGGTAAACGGTCAGAAGTCCAAGGACAAACAGATGTTGCAGTTATTGCAAACATGTATGCTTGGCTGTTTAAGGTTTAACATAATATTCAAGGTTAAACATATTGCAGGAGTTGAAAATAACATCGCAGATGCCCCATCTCGTTTTCAGTAGGAGATCCCCCGTGGTTTGGCACCCAGCGAGATATGGGATTTGGCGATATGAATGCTCATCAACTCATCAAATTCATTAGCAAAGAGTACCAAACTGGCATATAGAAGAGCTTGGCTGGAGTTCTTAGATTTAAGTACTATTTACAGAGTTCATCATAGCGAAGGGTTACAGCAACGCAAAGAGGACATTATTATAGAGTTCATTATGCTTAATATACACATTAGCATTTCTTCTACTACAATAGCTGGGAAGCTAGCTGAATATCATTTTGCGGGAAGTTCTTTCGGGGATACAAGCAATTGACTGGGGAAATGGGTAGGAGAATTCTGCAAGGCTGGGCAAAAATCAGAAAGAGAGGGCTATACAAAAGAGAACCAATATTTTTAAAATTGTTGTATAAGATAACACTCAGTTTACACGAGATTTGTTCCTCTACGTTTAAATTTCACCTGTTAAAATTATCCATGATTTGGCTCTTTTTGGTGCCTTCAGGGTATCTGAATTGTTAGTTCCTGCCATTAATGATGATGTAACAACAAACACATACCTCTGGTTCATTCAAATATAGAAATTATTCTTGAACATTAAAAAGCAGACCAAACAGGGAAAGGTCAAAGAGTTATTTGGCAAATCATAGGCGGCCCGTTATGTCCTAAACAAGCACGGTTAGATTTTCTAAAATAGGAGGTGCAACTTCAAAGTTTATTTTCCGGCACCCGGGTTGATCTCAGCAAAAAGCTTCACAGTTGCTGTCATTTTTGAGGAAGTCATTAAAGAAAATTGGGAAGAATCTGGTAAATTTTGAGACACACTCATTCCGCATTGGGGCAGAATCAGAAGCTGCCAGATGGGGTTTTTTCCATTAGTGAGTTTAAAAAACTGGGGCGCTGGTCCTCAGATTGTTGTTTATGTTACATTAGAGAGTTAGATTTTGAAAGTTAAAAGAAGAAATATTAATTGTCTTTTCTTTTCAGGTCTGGTAGCAGGTTTGTCAATGTCACAGCGTCAAGTTTGGATAATTGGACACTCATTCGTCAAACGGGCAGCAAAACAAGCGGGAAAAAGGCATTTTGGGAAGAATTTAAGTTTTAGTTCTGAAGAGGTGTCAGTGTGCTGGTGGAGAAAAAGTGGCATCAAGTGGGGTCAGTCCCTGCCTTTAATGAGTGAGCTGTCTTTAAGGAACAAACCTGTGGTTGTTGTTGTTACACCTAGGGGAAAACGAGCTAGTACAGTTGTCAGGGCTTGGGTTATTGATAGAAATGAAAACAGTTTTGGAACTTTTTTCACAGACTTGGTCCAAAACACAGCTCGTCTTTACCACACCGATGCCATGTCGAATTTGGAGGGGGGGCAGAGAGATTTACTGCAGTTGAAAGAGCACGGAGGAAAGTGAACAGAGATCTGCAACGTTTCTGTTTCTATTAACGGAGTGTTTTTGGTTAGTCCACGACGATATCACTAAAGATTACCAGTTTTTAGGCAAGATGGCGTTCATTTGCCCCTTTTATTGGGAGCAAAATCTTTATTTTAAACACAAAAGAAATGATTTCTAAGATTCTTGAAGTTCGAACATGGTGTTGAACTTATGCTGTTGAAGCGACAGCATTCATGTGTTGTTCTGGAGAAACAGAATGTTCTTATACGTTTTTTCATTAATAAAACTCATGCCATCTCCCCCCCCCCCCCCCACCCTCCGCCTCCTCCCAGCCTCACAAACAAGTTTTATATTAGATTATGGTGGTAGTTTTCATGGTATATATTTTGTGGATATATTATTACCTGTTTGGCGACAGAGTGAGTTTGTGTTTACGGATAGTACTTGTTTAGAAATTGAATACGTTTTTCACCTGTTTGGCGACATTGGTGCTCTCTTTTTAATATAACTGATGACAAGCGTCCAGTTGGTATTGGGAATTTTCAGCAAAATAGGGGGGGGGACAGGAAAAACTCCTGAGTGAGGGTTTTTCCTGGTGGCAGAGTTGGAGGATATCGAGACAGGCAGGAAGGGTTGGGGGCATTAGGAATAGCTTCGGACAGAGGGAAGCAAGGGAGCGTAGTTGGAGGCAAGAGGTAGGCAGGAGATGGAGATAGGGGTTTGGGGAGGAGGATTAGGCCGAATAAGGTTGGGTAATAGTTGCGATGGGGATATTGCTTAGGGGCGGGGGGTGATAGGGTGGAATATGTTTTGAAGTATGAGCTGTATATAAATATGTATTCTATTGCCTACCTGTCCAATAAAGCGGCCTTTTACCCCAAATTTGGGACTTGGACGTGCTTATTGCCCGATGAGGGCTCCTGGGGGTGGCACTCGCAGAGTGTCCACCCCCGGGCAGCTTCGGGCACATAGTACGGCCCTAAGGACAGGAGGCTGCACTGATTGGCTGGCGGTCAGCAGCGCGAGCCCCAGGAGCGCGAAATTCTGTGTGGCGCATTCGCTCCTGACCGCGGTGAGGTAGGGAAAGGAAATTTAGCCCGCCCTCCCACCCTTGCATTATGTATTTTATTGTTTTTTCTTTTTTATGTAAAGCTTTTCATGTAATTTTTTAATTTTGACGGTTGTCGCTTGGACAGGTGGCAGAGTTGGAGGATATCGAGACAGGCAGGAAGGGTTGGGGGCATTAGGAATAGCTTCGGACAGAGGGAAGCAAGGGAGCGTAGTTGGAGGCAAGAGGTAGGCAGGAGATGGAGATAGGGGTTTGGGGAGGAGGATTAGGCCGAATAAGGTTGGGTAATAGTTGCGATGGGGATATTGCTTAGGGGCGGGGGGTGATAGGGTGGAATATGTTTTGAAGTATGAGCTGTATATAAATATGTATTCTATTGCCTACCTGTCCAATAAAGCGGCCTTTTACCCCAAATTTGGGACTTGGACGTGCTTATTGCCCGATAATCACTTTTTAAAGCCTCAATGTGACCAAAATTGACATTTTTACAGACTTTTTCTCCTACTCAGAAGCTTCTATTTTCACCAATTTCAGGCATTAAAATGACTCTAAACACACTTATTTTAGTTCCAAAAGTGATAATTCACATGCAATAGTCATTTACAGTCAAAAAATTAAATATTACAAATTTATTATTTTTGACCATCTGTAGAAAGTTTGCAGGTCACGGGTCATCGTTTTTCATCAGAAAATTGATTTTTTCGACGGTAGAAAAATTGAATCAAAATGTCATTTGGATTGTGCCTCATGTTGAATAACTACTTTTTAAAGCCTCAATGTGACCAAAATTGACATTTTTACAGAGTTTTTCTCCTACTCAGAAGCTTCTATTTTCACCAATTTCAGGCATTAAAATGACTCTAAACACACTTATTTTAGTTCCAAAAGTGATAATTCACATGCAATAGTCAATTACAGTAAAAAAATTTAATATTACAAATTTATTCTTTTTGACCATCTGGAGAAAGTTTGACAGGTCACGGGTCATCGTTTTTCATCAGAAAATTGATTTTTTCGACTGTAGAAAAATTGAATCAAAATGTCATTTGGATTGTGCCTCATGTTGAATAACTACTTTTTAAAGCCTCAATGTGACCAAAATTGACATTTTTACAGAGTTTTTCTCCTACTCAGAAGCTTCTATTTTCACCAATTTCAGGCATTAAAATGACTCTAAACACACTTATTTTTGTTCCAAAAGTGATAATTTACAGTCAAAAAATTAAATATTACAAATTTATTATTTTTGACCACCTGTAGAAAGCTTGACAGGTCACGGGTCATAGTTTTTCATCAGAAAATTGATTTTTTTCGACTGTAGAAAAATTGAATCAAAATGTCATTTGGATTGAGCCTCATGTTGAATAACTACTTTTTAAAGCCTCAATGTGACCAAAATTGACATTTTTACAGACTTTTTCTCCTACTCAGAAGCTTCTATTTTGACCAATTTCAGGCATTAAAATGACTCTAAACACACTTATTTTTGTTCCAAAAGTGATAATTCACATGCAATAGTCATTTACAGTCAAAAAATTCAATATTAAAAATTTTCCATTTTTGACCATCTGGAGAAAATTCGACAGGTCACGGGTAATCGTTTTTCATCAGAAAATAGATTTTTTTCGACTGTAGAAAAATTGAATCAAAATGTCATTTGGATTGTGCCTCATGTTGAATAACTACTTTTTAAAGCCTCAATGTGACCAAAATTGACATTTTTACAGAGTTTTTCTCCTACTCAGAAGCTTCTATTTTCACCAATTTCAGGCATTAAAATGACTCTAAACACACTTATTTCAGTTCCAAAAGTGATAATTCACATGCAATAGTCATTTACAGTCAAAAAATTAAATATTACAAATGTATTATTTTTTAACATCTGGAGAAAGTTTGACAGGTCACGGGTCATCGTTTTTCATCGGAAAATTGATTTTTTCGACTGTAGAAAAATTGAATCAAAATGTCATTTGGATTGTGCCTCTTGTTGAATAATCACTTTTTAAAGCCTCAATGTGACCAAAGTTGACATTTTTACAGACTTTTTCTCCTACTCAGAAGCTTCTATTTTCACCAATTTCAGGCATTAAAATAACTCTAAACACACTTATTTTTGTTCCAAAAGTGATAATTCACATGCAATAGTCATTTAAAGTCAAAAAATTTAATATTACAAATTTATTATTTTTGACCATCTGGAGAAAGTTTGACAGGTCACGGGTCATCGTTTTTCGTCAGAAAATTGATTTTTTCGACTGTAGAAAAATTGAATCAAAATGTCATTTGGATTGTGCCTTATGTTGAATAACTACTTTTTAAAGCCTCAATGTGACCAAATTTGACATTTTTACAGAGTTTTTCTCCTACTCAGAAGCTTCTATTTTCACCAATTTCAGGCATTAAAATGACTCTAAACACACTTATTTTAGTTCCAAAAGTGATAATTCACATGCAATAGTCATTTACAGTCAAAAAATTAAATATTACCAATTTATTATTTTTGACCATCTGTAGAAAGTTTGCAGGTCACGGGTCATCGTTTTTCATCAGAAAATAGATTTTTTTCGACGGTAGAAAAATTGAATCAAAATGTCATTTGGATTGTGCCTCATGTTGAATAACTACTTTTTAAAGCCTCAATGTGACCAAAATTGACATTTTTACAGACTTTTTCTCCTACTCAGAAGCTTCTATTTTCACCAATTTCAGGCATTAAAATGACTATAAACACACTTATTTTAGTTCCAAAAGTGATAATTAACATGCAATAGTCATTTACAGTCAAAAAATGCAATATTAAAAATTTACCATTTTTGACCATCTGGAGAAAATTCGACAGGTCACGGGTCATCGTTTTTCATCAGAAAATTTATTTTTTTGACTGTAGAAAAATTGAATCAAAATGTCATTTGGATTGTGCCTCATGTTGAATAACTACTTTTTAAAGCCTCAATGTGACCAAAATCGACATTTTTACAGAGTTTTTCTCCTACTCAGAAGCTTCTATTTTCACCAATTTCAGGCATTAAAATGACTCTAAACACACTTATTTTTCTTCCAAAAGTGACAATTCACATGCAATAGTCATTTACAGTCAAAAAATTAAATATTACAAATTTAATAATTTTTGACCATCTGTAGAAAGTTTGACAGGTCACGGGTCATCGTTTTTCATCAGAAAATTGATTTTTTCGACTGTAGAAAAATTGAATCAAAATGTCATTTGGATTGTGCCTCTTGTTGAATAATCACTTTTTAAAGCCTCAATGTGACCAAAATTGACATTTTTACAGACTTTTTCTCCTACTCAGAAGCTTCTATTTTCACCAATTTCAGGCATTAAAATGACTCTAAACACACTTATTTTAGTTCCAAAAGTGATAATTCACATGCAATAGTCATTTACAGTCAAAAAATTAAATATTACAAATTTATTATTTTTGACCATCTGTAGAAAGTTTGCAGGTCACGGGTCATCGTTTTTCATCAGAAAATTGATTTTTTCGACGGTAGAAAAATTGAATCAAAATGTCATTTGGATTGTGCCTCATGTTGAATAACTACTTTTTAAAGCCTCAATGTGACCAAAATTGACATTTTTACAGAGTTTTTCTCCTACTCAGAAGCTTCTATTTTCACCAATTTCAGGCATTAAAATGACTCTAAACACACTTATTTTAGTTCCAAAAGTGATAATTCACATGCAATAGTCAATTACAGTCAAAAAATTTAATATTACAAATTTATTCTTTTTGACCATCTGGAGAAAGTTTGACAGGTCACGGGTCATCGTTTTTCATCAGAAAATTGATTTTTTTCACTGTAGAAAAATTGATTCAAAATGTCATTTGGATTGTGCCTCATGTTGAATAACTACTTTTTAAAGCCTCAATGTGACCAAAATTTACATTTTTACAGACTTTTTCTCCTACTCAGAAGCCTCTATTTTCACCAATTTCAGGCATTAAAATGACTCTAAACACACTTATTTTTATTCCAAAAGTGACAATTCACATGCAATAGTCATTTACAGTCAAAAAATTAAATATTACAAATTTATTATTTTTGACCATCTGTAGAAAATTCGACAGGTCACGGGTCTTAATTTTTCATCAGAAAATTGATTTTTTGGACTGTAGAAAAATTAATTCAAAATGTCATTTGGATTGTGCCTCGTGTTAAATAACTACTTTTTAAAGCCTCAATGCGACCAAAATTGACATTTTTTACAGACTTTTTCTCCTACTTAGAAGCTTCTATTTTGACCAATTTCAGGCATTAAAATGACTCTAAACACTCTTATTTTAGTTCCAAAAGTGATAATTCACATGCAATAGTCATTTACAGTCAAAAAATGTAATATTACAAATTTATTATTTTTGACCATCTGGAGAAAGTTTGACAGGTCACGGGTCATCATTTTTCATCAGAAAATTGATTTTTTTGACTGTAGAAAAATTGAATCAAAATGTCATTTGGATTGTGCCTCATGTTGAATAACTACTTTTTAAAGCCTCAATATGACCAAAATCGACATTTTTACAGAGTTTTTCTCCTACTCAGAAGCTTCTATTTTCACCAATTTCAGGCATTAAAATGACTCTAAACACACTTATTTTTCTTCCAAAAGTGACAATTCACATGCAATAGTCATTTACAGTCAAAAAATTAAATATTACAAATTTATTAATTTTTGACCATCTGTAGAAAGTTTGACAGGTCACGGGTCATCGTTTTTCATCAGAAAATTGATTTTTTCGACTGTAGAAAAATTGAATCAAAATGTCATTTGGATTGTGCCTCTTGTTGAATAATCACTTTTTAAAGCCTCAATGTGACCAAAATTGACATTTTTACAGACTTTTTCTCCTACTCAGAAGCTTCTATTTTCACCAATTTCAGGCATTAAAATGACTCTAAACACACTTATTTTAGTTCCAAAAGTGATAATTCACATGCAATAGTCATTTACAGTCAAAAAATTAAATATTACAAATTTATTATTTTTGACCATCTGTAGAAAGTTTGCAGGTCACGGGTCATCGTTTTTCATCAGAAAATTGATTTTTTCGACGGTAGAAAAATTGAATCAAAATGTCATTTGGATTGTGCCTCATGTTGAATAACTACTTTTTAAAGCCTCAATGTGACCAAAATTGACATTTTTACAGAGTTTTTCTCCTACTCAGAAGCTTCTATTTTCACCAATTTCAGGCATTAAAATGACTCTAAACACACTTATTTTAGTTCCAAAAGTGATAATTCACATGCAATAGTCAATTACAGTCAAAAAATTTAATATTACAAATTTATTCTTTTTGACCATCTGGAGAAAGTTTGACAGGTCACGGGTCATCGTTTTTCATCAGAAAATTGATTTTTTCGACTGTAGAAAAATTGAATCAAAATGTCATTTGGATTGTGCCTCATGTTGAATAACTACTTTTTAAAGCCTCAATGTGACCAAAATTGACATTTTTACAGAGTTTTTCTCCTACTCAGAAGCTTCTATTTTCACCAATTTCAGGCATTAAAATGACTCTAAACACACTTATTTTTGTTCCAAAAGTGATAATTCACATGCAATAGTCATTTACAGTCAAAAAATTTAATATTACAAATTTATTATTTTTGACCATCTGGAGAAAGTTTTACAGGTCACGGGTCATCGTTTTTCATCAGAAAATTGATTTTTTCGACTGTAGAAAAATTGAATCAAAATGTCATTTGGATTGTGCCTCATGTTGAATAACTACTTTTTAAAGCCTCAATGTGACCAAAATTGACATTTTTACAGAGTTTTTCTCCTACTCAGAAGCTTCTATTTTCACCAATTTCAGGCATTAAAATGACTCTAAACACACTAATTTTTGTTCCAAAAGTGATAATTCACATGCAATAGTCATTTACAGTCAAAAAATTAAATATTACAAATTTATTATTTTTGACCACCTGTAGAAAGCTTGACAGGTCACGGGTCATAGTTTTTCATCAGAAAATTGATTTTTTTCGACTGTAGAAAAATTGAATCAAAATGTCATTTGGATTGAGCCTCATGTTGAATAACTACTTTTTAAAGCCTCAATGTGACCAAAATTGACATTTTTACAGACTTTTTCTCCTACTCAGAAGCTTCTATTTTGACCAATTTCAGGCATTAAAATGACTCTAAACACACTTATTTCAGTTCCAAAAGTGATAATTCACATGCAATAGTCATTTACAGTCAAAAAATTAAATATTACAAATGTATTATTTTTTAACATCTGGAGAAAGTTTGACAGGTCACGGGTCATCGTTTTTCATCAGAAAATTGATTTTTTCGACTGTAGAAAAATTGAATCAAAATGTCATTTGGATTGTGCCTCTTGTTGAATAATTACTTTTTAAAGCCTCAATGTGACCAAAATTGACATTTTTACAGACTTTTTCTCCTACTCAGAAGCTTCTATTTTCACCAATTTCAGGCATTAAAATGACTCTAAACACACTTATTTTAGTTCCAAAAGTGATAATTCACATGCAATAGTCATTTACAGTCAAAAAATTAAATATTACAAATTTATTATTTTTGACCATCTGTAGAAAGTATGCAGGTCACGGGTCATCGTTTTTCATCAGAAAATTGATTTTTTCGACGGTAGAAAAATTGAATCAAAATGTCATTTGGATTGTGCCTCATGTTGAATAACTACTTTTTAAAGCCTCAATGTGACCAAAATTGACATTTTTACAGACTTTTTCTCCTACTCAGAAGCTTCTATTTTCACCAATTTCAGGCATTAAAATGACTCTAAACACACTTATTTTTGTTCCAAAAGTGATAATTCACATGCAATAGTCATTTACAGTCAAAAAATTTAATATTACAAATTTATTATTTTTGACCATCTGGAGAAAGTTTGACAGGTCACGGGTCATCGTTTTTCATCAGAAAATTGATTTTTTCGACTGTAGAAAAATTGAATCAAAATGTCATTTGGATTGTGCCTCATGTTGAATAACTACTTTTTAAAGCCTCAATGTGACCAAAATTGACATTTTTACAGAGTTTTTCTCCTACTCAGAAGCTTCTATTTTCACCAATTTCAGGCATTAAAATGACTCTAAACACACTTATTTTTGTTCCAAAAGTGATAATTCACATGCAATAGTCATTTACAGTCAAAAAATTAAATATTACAAATTTATTATTTTTGACCACCTGTAGAAAGCTTGACAGGTCACGGGTCATAGTTTTTCATCAGAAAATTGATTTTTTTCTACTGTAGAAAAATTGAATCAAAATGTCATTTGGATTGAGCCTCATGTTGAATAACTACTTTTTAAAGCCTCAATGTGACCAAAATTGACATTTTTACAGACTTTTTCTCCTACTCAGAAGCTTCTATTTTGACCAATTTCAGGCATTAAAATGACTCTAAACACACTTATTTGTGTTCCAAAAGTGATAATTCACATGCAATAGTCATTTACAGTCAAAAAATTCAATATTAAAAATCTACCATTTTTGACCATCTGGAGAAAATTCGACAGGTCACGGGTAATCGTTTTTCATCAGAAAATAGATTTTTTTCGACTTTAGAAAAATTGAATCAAAATGTCATTTGGATTGTGCCTCATGTTGAATAACTACTTTTTAAAGCCTCAATGTGACCAAAATTGACATTTTTACAGAGTTTTTCTCCTACTCAGAAGCTTCTATTTTCACCAATGTCAGGCATTAAAATGACTCTAAACACACTTATTTTCGTTCCAAAAGTGATAATTCACATGCAATAGTCATTTACAGTCAAAAAATTAAATATTACAAATTTTTTTTTTTTAACATCTGGAGAAAGTTTGACAATTCACGGGTCATCGTTTTTCATCAGAAAATTGATTTTTTCGACTGTAGAAAAATTGAATCAAAATGTCATTTGGATTGTGCCTCATGTTGAATAACTACTTTTTAAAGCCTCAATGTGACCAAAATTGACATTTTTACAGAGTTTTTCTCCTACTCAGAAGCTTCTATTTTCACCAATGTCAGGCATTAAAATGACTCTAAACACACTTATTTTTGTTCCAAAAGTGATAATTCAAATGCAATAGTCATTTACAGTCAAAAAATTCAATATTAAAAATTTACCATTTTTGACCATCTGGAGAAAATTCGACAGGTCACGGGTCATAGTTTTTCATCAGAAAATTGATTTTTTCGACTGTAGAAAAAGTGAATCAAAATGTCATTTGGATTGAGCCTCATGTTGAATAACTACTTTTTAAAGCCTCAATGTGAGCAAAATTTACATTTTTACAGACTTTTTCTCCTACTCAGAAGCTTCTAGTTTGACCAATTTCAGGCATTAAAATGACTCTAAACACACTTATTTTTGTTCCAAAAGTGATAATTCACATGCAATAGTCATTTACAGTCAAAAAATTCAATATTAAAAATTTACCATTTTTGACCATCTGTAGAAAGTTTGACAGGTCACGGGTCATCGTTTTTCATCAGAAAATTGATTTTTTCGACTGTAGAAAAATTGAATCAAAATGTCATTTGGATTGTGCCTCTTGTTGAATAATCACTTTTTAAAGCCTCAATGTGACCAAAATTGACATTTTTACAGACTATTTCTCCTACTCAGAAGCTTCTATTTTCACCAATTTCAGGCATTAAAATGACTCTAAACACACTTATTTTAGTTCCAAAAGTGATAATTCACATGCAATAGTCATTTACAGTCAAAAAATTAAATATTACCAATTTATTATTTTTGACCATCTGTAGAAAGTTTGCAGGTCACGGGTCATCGTTTTTCATCAGAAAATAGATTTTTTTCGACGGTAGAAAAATTGAATCAAAATGTCATTTGGATTGTGCCTCATGTTGAATAACTACTTTTTAAAGCCTCAATGTGACCAAAATTGACATTTTTACAGAGTTTTTCTCCTACTCAGAAGCTTCTATTTTCACCAATTTCAGGCATTAAAATGACTCTAAACACACTTATTTTTCTTCCAAAAGTGACAATTCACATGCAATAGTCATTTACAGTCAAAAAATTAAATATTACAAATTTATTAATTTTTGACCATCTGTAGAAAGTTTGACAGGTCACGGGTCATCGTTTTTCATCAGAAAATTGATTTTTTCGACTGTAGAAAAATTGAATCAAAATGTCATTTGGATTGTGCCTCTTGTTGAATAATCACTTTTTAAAGCCTCAATGTGACCAAAATTGACATTTTTACAGACTTTTTCTCCTACTCAGAAGCTTCTATTTTCACCAATTTCAGGCATTAAAATGACTCTAAACACACTTATTTTAGTTCCAAAAGTGATAATTCACATGCAATAGTCATTTACAGTCAAAAAATTAAATATTTCAAATTTATTATTTTTGACCATCTGTAGAAAGTTTGCAGGTCACGGGTCATCGTTTTTCATCAGAAAATTGATTTTTTCGACGGTAGAAAAATTGAATCAAAATGTCATTTGGATTGTGCCTCATGTTGAATAACTACTTTTTAAAGCCTCAATGTGACCAAAATTGACATTTTTACAGAGTTTTTCTCCTACTCAGAAGCTTCTATTTTCACCAATTTCAGGCATTAAAATGACTCTAAACACACTTATTTTAGTTCCAAAAGTGATAATTCACATGCAATAGTCAATTACAGTCAAAAAATTTAATATTACAAATTTATTCTTTTTGACCATCTGGAGAAAGTTTGACAGGTCACGGGTCATCGTTTTTCATCAGAAAATTGATTTTTTTCACTGTAGAAAAATTGAATCAAAATGTCATTTGGATTGTGCATCATGTTGAATAACTACTTTTTAAAGCCTCAATGTGACCAAAATTGACATTTTTACAGACTTTTTCTCCTACTCAGAAGCCTCTATTTTCACCAATTTCAGGCATTAAAATGACTCTAAACACACTTATTTTTGTTCCAAAAGTGACAATTCACATGCAATAGTCATTTACAGTCAAAAAATTAAATATTACAAATTTATTATTTTTGACCATCTGTAGAAAATTCGACAGGTCACGGGTCTTAATTTTTCATCAGAAAATTGATTTTTTGGACTGTAGAAAAATTAATTCAAAATGTCATTTGGATTGTGCCTCGTGTTAAATAACTACTTTTTAAAGCCTCAATGCGACCAAAATTGACATTTTTTACAGACTTTTTCTCCTACTCAGAAGCCTCTATTTTCACCAATTTCAGGCATTAAAATGACTCTAAACACACTTATTTTTATTCCAAAAGTGACAATTCACATGCAATAGTCATTTACAGTCAAAAAATTAAATATTACAAATTTATTATTTTTGACCATCTGTAGAAAATTCGACAGGTCACAGGTCTTAATTTTTCATCAGAAAATTGCTTTTTTGGACTGTAGAAAAATTGAATCAAAATGTCATTTGGATTGTGCCTCATGTTGAATAACTACTTTTTAAAGCCTCAATGTGACCAAAATTGACATTTTTACAGACTTTTTCTCCTACTCAGAAGCTTCTATTTTCACCAATTTCAGGCATTAAAATGACTCTAAACACACTTATTTTTGTTCCAAAAGTGATAATTCACATGCAGTAGTCATTTACAGTCAAAAAATTTAATATTACAAATTTATTATTTTTGACCATCTGGAGAAAGTTTGACAGGTCACGGGTCATCGTTTTTCATCAGAAAATTGATTTTTTCGACTGTAGAAAAATTGAATCAAAATGTCATTTGGATTGTGCCTCATGTTGAATAACTACTTTTTAAAGCCTCAATGTGACCAAAATTGACATTTTTACAGAGTTTTTCTCCTACTCAGAAGCTTCTATTTTCACCAATTTCAGGCATTAAAATGACTCTAAACACACTTATTTTTGTTCCAAAAGTGATAATTCACATGCAATAGTCATTTACAGTCAAAAAATTAAATATTACAAATTTATTATTTTTGACCACCTGTAGAAAGCTTGACAGGTCACGGGTCATCGTTTTTCATCAGAAAATTGATTTTTTCGACTGTAGAAAAATTGAATCAAAATGTCATTTGGATTGTGCCTCATGTTGAATAACTACTTTTTAAAGCCTCAATGTGACCAAAATTGACATTTTTACAGAGTTTTTCTCCTACTCAGAAGCTTCTATTTTCACCAATGTCAGGCATTAAAATGACTCTAAACACACTTATTTTTGTTCCAAAAGTGATAATTCACATGCAATAGTCATTTACAGTCAAAAAATTCAATATTAAAAATTTACCATTTTTGACCATCTGGAGAAAATTCGACAGGTCACGGGTCATAGTTTTTCATCAGAAAATTGATTTTTTCGACTGTAGAAAAAGTGAATCAAAATGTCATTTGGATTGAGCCTCATGTTGAATAACTACTTTTTAAAGCCTCAATGTGAGCAAAATTTACATTTTTACAGACTTTTTCTCCTACTCAGAAGCTTCTAGTTTGACCAATTTCAGGCATTAAAATGACTCTAAACACACTTATTTTTGTTCCAAAAGTGATAATTCACATGCAATAGTCATTTACAGTCAAAAAATTCAATATTAAAAATTTACCATTTTTGACCATCTGTAGAAAGTTTGACAGGTCACGGGTCATCGTTTTTCATCAGAAAATTGATTTTTTCGACTGTAGAAAAATTGAATCAAAATGTCATTTGGATTGTGCCTCTTGTTGAATAATCACTTTTTAAAGCCTCAATGTGACCAAAATTGACATTTTTACAGACTATTTCTCCTACTCAGAAGCTTCTATTTTCACCAATTTCAGGCATTAAAATGACTCTAAACACACTTATTTTAGTTCCAAAAGTGATAATTCACATGCAATAGTCATTTACAGTCAAAAAATTAAATATTACCAATTTATTATTTTTGACCATCTGTAGAAAGTTTGCAGGTCACGGGTCATCGTTTTTCATCAGAAAATAGATTTTTTTCGACGGTAGAAAAATTGAATCAAAATGTCATTTGGATTGTGCCTCATGTTGAATAACTACTTTTTAAAGCCTCAATGTGACCAAAATTGACATTTTTACAGAGTTTTTCTCCTACTCAGAAGCTTCTATTTTCACCAATTTCAGGCATTAAAATGACTCTAAACACACTTATTTTTCTTCCAAAAGTGACAATTCACATGCAATAGTCATTTACAGTCAAAAAATTAAATATTACAAATTTATTAATTTTTGACCATCTGTAGAAAGTTTGACAGGTCACGGGTCATCGTTTTTCATCAGAAAATTGATTTTTTCGACTGTAGAAAAATTGAATCAAAATGTCATTTGGATTGTGCCTCTTGTTGAATAATCACTTTTTAAAGCCTCAATGTGACCAAAATTGACATTTTTACAGACTTTTTCTCCTACTCAGAAGCTTCTATTTTCACCAATTTCAGTCATTAAAATGACTCTAAACACACTTATTTTAGTTCCAAAAGTGATAATTCACATGCAATAGTCATTTACAGTCAAAAAATTAAATATTACAAATTTATTATTTTTGACCATCTGTAGAAAGTTTGCAGGTCACGGGTCATCGTTTTTCATCAGAAAATTGATTTTTTCGACGGTAGAAAAATTGAATCAAAATGTCATTTGGATTGTGCCTCATGTTGAATAACTACTTTTTAAAGCCTCAATGTGACCAAAATTGACATTTTTACAGAGTTTTTCTCCTACTCAGAAGCTTCTATTTTCACCAATTTCAGGCATTAAAATGACTCTAAACACACTTATTTTAGTTCCAAAAGTGATAATTCACATGCAATAGTCAATTACAGTCAAAAAATTTAATATTACAAATTTATTCTTTTTGACCATCTGGAGAAAGTTTGACAGGTCACGGGTCATCGTTTTTCATCAGAAAATTGATTTTTTTCACTGTAGAAAAATTGAATCAAAATGTCATTTGGATTGTGCATCATGTTGAATAACTACTTTTTAAAGCCTCAATGTGACCAAAATTGACATTTTTACAGACTTTTTCTCCTACTCAGAAGCCTCTATTTTCACCAATTTCAGGCATTAAAATGACTCTAAACACACTTATTTTTGTTCCAAAAGTGACAATTCACATGCAATAGTCATTTACAGTCAAAAAATTAAATATTACAAATTTATTATTTTTGACCATCTGTAGAAAATTCGACAGGTCACGGGTCTTAATTTTTCATCAGAAAATTGATTTTTTGGACTGTAGAAAAATTAATTCAAAATGTCATTTGGATTGTGCCTCGTGTTAAATAACTACTTTTTAAAGCCTCAATGCGACCAAAATTGACATTTTTTACAGACTTTTTCTCCTACTCAGAAGCCTCTATTTTCACCAATTTCAGGCATTAAAATGACTCTAAACACACTTATTTTTATTCCAAAAGTGACAATTCACATGCAATAGTCATTTACAGTCAAAAAATTAAATATTACAAATTTATTATTTTTGACCATCTGTAGAAAATTCGACAGGTCACAGGTCTTAATTTTTCATCAGAAAATTGCTTTTTTGGACTGTAGAAAAATTGAATCAAAATGTCATTTGGATTGTGCCTCATGTTGAATAACTACTTTTTAAAGCCTCAATGTGACCAAAATTGACATTTTTACAGACTTTTTCTCCTACTCAGAAGCTTCTATTTTCACCAATTTCAGGCATTAAAATGACTCTAAACACACTTATTTTTGTTCCAAAAGTGATAATTCACATGCAGTAGTCATTTACAGTCAAAAAATTTAATATTACAAATTTATTATTTTTGACCATCTGGAGAAAGTTTGACAGGTCACGGGTCATCGTTTTTCATCAGAAAATTGATTTTTTCGACTGTAGAAAAATTGAATCAAAATGTCATTTGGATTGTGCCTCATGTTGAATAACTACTTTTTAAAGCCTCAATGTGACCAAAATTGACATTTTTACAGAGTTTTTCTCCTACTCAGAAGCTTCTATTTTCACCAATTTCAGGCATTAAAATGACTCTAAACACACTTATTTTTGTTCCAAAAGTGATAATTCACATGCAATAGTCATTTACAGTCAAAAAATTAAATATTACAAATTTATTATTTTTGACCACCTGTAGAAAGCTTGACAGGTCACGGGTCATAGTTTTTCATCAGAAAATTGATTTTTTTCGACTGTAGAAAAATTGAATCAAAATGTCATTTGGATTGAGCCTCATGTTGAATAACTACTTTTTAAAGCCTCAATGTGACCAAAATTGACATTTTTACAGACTTTTTCTCCTACTCAGAAGCTTCTATTTTGACCAATTTCAGGCATTAAAATGACTCTAAACACACTTATTTTTGTTCCAAAAGTGATAATTCACATGCAATAGTCATTTACAGTCAAAAAATTCAATATTAAAAATTTACCATTTTTGACCATCTGGAGAAAATTCGACAGGTCACGGGTAATCGTTTTTCATCAGAAAATAGATTTTTTTCGACTGTAGAAAAATTGAATCAAAATGTCATTTGGATTGTGCCTCATGTTGAATAACTACTTTTTAAAGCCTCAATGTGACCAAAATTGACATTTTTACAGAGTTTTTCTCCTACTCAGAAGCTTCTATTTTCACCAATTTCAGGCATTAAAATGACTCTAAACACACTTATTTCAGTTCCAAAAGTGATAATTCACATGCAATAGTCATTTACAGTCAAAAAATTAAATATTACAAATTTATTATTTTTTAACATCTGGAGAAAGTTTGACAGGTCACGGGTCATCGTTTTTCATCAGAAAATTGATTTTTTCGACTGTAGAAAAATTGAATCAAAATGTCATTTGGATTGTGCCTCTTGTTGAATAATTACTTTTTAAAGCCTCAATGTGACCAAAATTGACATTTTTACAGACTTTTTCTCCTACTCAGAAGCTTCTATTTTCACCAATTTCAGGCATTAAAATGACTCTAAACACACTTATTTTAGTTCCAAAAGTGATAATTCACATGCAATAGTCATTTACAGTCAAAAAATTTAATATTACAAATTTATTATTTTTGACCATCTGTAGAAAGTTTGCAGGTCACGGGTCATCGTTTTTCATCAGAAAATTGATTTTTTCGACGGTAGAAAAATTGAATCAAAATGTCATTTGGATTGTGCCTCATGTTGAATAACTACTTTTTAAAGCCTCAATGTGACCAAAATTGACATTTTTACAGACTTTTTCTCCTACTCAGAAGCTTCTATTTTCACCAATTTCAGGCATTAAAATGACTCTAAACACACTTATTTTAGTTCCAAAAGTGATAATTCACATGCAATAGTCATTTACAGTCAAAAAACTAAATATTACAAATTTATTATTTTTGACCATCTGTAGAAAGTTTGCAGGTCACGGGTCATCGTTTTTCATCAGAGAATTGATTTTTTTCACTGTAGAAAAATTGAATCAAAATGTCATTTGGATTGTGCATCATGTTGAATAACTACTTTTTAAAGCCTCAATGTGACCAAAATTGACATTTTTACAGACTTTTTCTCCTACTCAGAAGCCTCTATTTTCACCAATTTCAGGCATTAAAATGACTCTAAACACACTTATTTTTGTTCCAAAAGTGACAATTCACATGCAATAGTCATTTACAGTCAAAAAATTAAATATTACAAATTTATTATTTTTGACCATCTGTAGAAAATTCGACAGGTCACGGGTCTTAATTTTTCATCAGAAAATTGATTTTTTGGACTGTAGAAAAATTGAATCAAAATGTCATTTGGATTGTGCCTCGTGTTAAATAACTACTTTTTAAAGCCTCAATGCGACCAAAATTGACATTTTTTACAGACTTTTTCTCCTACTCAGAAGCCTCTATTTTCACCAATTTCAGGCATTAAAATGACTCTAAACACACTTATTTTTATTCCAAAAGTGACAATTCACATGCAATAGTCATTTACAGTCAAAAAATTAAATATTACAAATTTATTATTTTTGACCATCTGTAGAAAATTCGACAGGTCACAGGTCTTAATTTTTCATCAGAAAATTGCTTTTTTGGACTGTAGAAAAATTGAATCAAAATGTCATTTGGATTGTGCCTCATGTTGAATAACTACTTTTTAAAGCCTCAATGTGACCAAAATTGACATTTTTACAGACTTTTTCTCCTACTCAGAAGCTTCTATTTTCACCAATTTCAGGCATTAAAATGACTCTAAACACACTTATTTTTGTTCCAAAAGTGATAATTCACATGCAGTAGTCATTTACAGTCAAAAAATTTAATATTACAAATTTATTATTTTTGACCATCTGGAGAAAGTTTGACAGGTCACGGGTCATCGTTTTTCATCAGAAAATTGATTTTTTCGACTGTAGAAAAATTGAATCAAAATGTCATTTGGATTGTGCCTCATGTTGAATAACTACTTTTTAAAGCCTCAATGTGACCAAAATTGACATTTTTACAGAGTTTTTCTCCTACTCAGAAGCTTCTATTTTCACCAATTTCAGGCATTAAAATGACTCTAAACACACTTATTTTTGTTCCAAAAGTGATAATTCACATGCAATAGTCATTTACAGTCAAAAAATTAAATATTACAAATTTATTATTTTTGACCACCTGTAGAAAGCTTGACAGGTCACGGGTCATAGTTTTTCATCAGAAAATTGATTTTTTTCGACTGTAGAAAAATTGAATCAAAATGTCATTTGGATTGAGCCTCATGTTGAATAACTACTTTTTAAAGCCTCAATGTGACCAAAATTGACATTTTTACAGACTTTTTCTCCTACTCAGAAGCTTCTATTTTGACCAATTTCAGGCATTAAAATGACTCTAAACACACTTATTTTTGTTCCAAAAGTGATAATTCACATGCAATAGTCATTTACAGTCAAAAAATTCAATATTAAAAATTTACCATTTTTGACCATCTGGAGAAAATTCGACAGGTCACGGGTAATCGTTTTTCATCAGAAAATAGATTTTTTTCGACTGTAGAAAAATTGAATCAAAATGTCATTTGGATTGTGCCTCATGTTGAATAACTACTTTTTAAAGCCTCAATGTGACCAAAATTGACATTTTTACAGAGTTTTTCTCCTACTCAGAAGCTTCTATTTTCACCAATTTCAGGCATTAAAATGACTCTAAACACACTTATTTCAGTTCCAAAAGTGATAATTCACATGCAATAGTCATTTACAGTCAAAAAATTAAATATTACAAATTTATTATTTTTTAACATCTGGAGAAAGTTTGACAGGTCACGGGTCATCGTTTTTCATCAGAAAATTGATTTTTTCGACTGTAGAAAAATTGAATCAAAATGTCATTTGGATTGTGCCTCTTGTTGAATAATTACTTTTTAAAGCCTCAATGTGACCAAAATTGACATTTTTACAGACTTTTTCTCCTACTCAGAAGCTTCTATTTTCACCAATTTCAGGCATTAAAATGACTCTAAACACACTTATTTTAGTTCCAAAAGTGATAATTCACATGCAATAGTCATTTACAGTCAAAAAATTTAATATTACAAATTTATTATTTTTGACCATCTGTAGAAAGTTTGCAGGTCACGGGTCATCGTTTTTCATCAGAAAATTGATTTTTTCGACGGTAGAAAAATTGAATCAAAATGTCATTTGGATTGTGCCTCATGTTGAATAACTACTTTTTAAAGCCTCAATGTGACCAAAATTGACATTTTTACAGACTTTTTCTCCTACTCAGAAGCTTCTATTTTCACCAATTTCAGGCATTAAAATGACTCTAAACACACTTATTTTAGTTCCAAAAGTGATAATTCACATGCAATAGTCATTTACAGTCAAAAAACTAAATATTACAAATTTATTATTTTTGACCATCTGTAGAAAGTTTGCAGGTCACGGGTCATCGTTTTTCATCAGAGAATTGATTTTTTCGACGGTAGAAAAATTGAATCAAAATGTCATTTGGATTGTGCCTCATGTTGAATAACTACTTTTTAAAGCCTCAATGTGACCAAAATTGACATTTTTACAGAGTTTTTCTCCTACTCAGAAGCTTCTATTTTCACCAATTTCAGGCATTAAAATGACTCTAAACACACTTATTTTTGTTCCAAAAGTGATAATTCACATGCAATAGTCATTTACAGTCAAAAAATTTAATATTACAAATTTATTATTTTTGACCATCTGGAGAAAGTTTGACAGGTCACGGGTCATCGTTTTTCATCAGAAAATTGATTTTTTCGACTGTAGAAAAATTGAATCAAAATGTCATTTGGATTGTGCCTCATGTTGAATAACTACTTTTTAAAGCCTCAATGTGACCAAAATTGACATTTTTACAGAGTTTTTCTCCTACTCAGAAGCTTCTATTTTCACCAATTTCAGGCATTAAAATGACTCTAAACACACTTATTTTTGTTCCAAAAGTGATAATTCACATGCAATAGTCATTTACAGTCAAAAAATTAAATATTACAAATTTATTATTTTTGACCACCTGTAGAAAGCTTGACAGGTCACGGGTCATAGTTTTTCATCAGAAAATTGATTTTTTTCTACTGTAGAAAAATTGAATCAAAATGTCATTTGGATTGAGCCTCATGTTGAATAACTACTTTTTAAAGCCTCAATGTGACCAAAATTGACATTTTTACAGACTTTTTCTCCTACTCAGAAGCTTCTATTTTGACCAATTTCAGGCATTAAAATGACTCTAAACACACTTATTTTTGTTCCAAAAGTGATAATTCACATGCAATAGTCATTTACAGTCAAAAAATTCAATATTAAAAATTTACCATTTTTGACCATCTGCAGCAAATTCGACAGGTCACGGGTAATCGTTTTTCATCAGAAAATAGATTTTTTTCGACTTTAGAAAAATTGAATCAAAATGTCATTTGGATTGTGCCTCATGTTGAATAACTACTTTTTAAAGCCTCAATGTGACCAAAATTGACATTTTTACAGTTTTTCTCCTACTCAGAAGCTTCTATTTTCACCAATGTCAGGCATTAAAATGACTCTAAACACACTTATTTTCGTTCCAAAAGTGATAATTCACATGCAATAGTCATTTACAGTCAAAAAATTAAATATTACAAATTTTTTTTTTTTTAACATCTGGAGAAAGTTTGACAATTCACGGGTCATCGTTTTTCATCAGAAAATTGATTTTTTCGACTGTAGAAAAATTGAATCAAAATGTCATTTGGATTGTGCCTCATGTTGAATAACTACTTTTTAAAGCCTCAATGTGACCAAAATTGACATTTTTACAGAGTTTTTCTCCTACTCAGAAGCTTCTATTTTCACCAATGTCAGGCATTAAAATGACTCTAAACACACTTATTTTTGTTCCAAAAGTGATAATTCACATGCAATAGTCATTTACAGTCAAAAAATTCAATATTAAAAATTTACCATTTTTGACCATCTGGAGAAAATTCGACAGGTCACGGGTCATAGTTTTTCATCAGAAAATTGATTTTTTCGACTGTAGAAAAAGTGAATCAAAATGTCATTTGGATTGAGCCTCATGTTGAATAACTACTTTTTAAAGCCTCAATGTGAGCAAAATTTACATTTTTACAGACTTTTTCTCCTACTCAGAAGCTTCTAGTTTGACCAATTTCAGGCATTAAAATGACTCTAAACACACTTATTTTTGTTCCAAAAGTGATAATTCACATGCAATAGTCATTTACAGTCAAAAAATTCAATATTAAAAATTTACCATTTTTGACCATCTGTAGAAAGTTTGACAGGTCACGGGTCATCGTTTTTCATCAGAAAATTGATTTTTTCGACTGTAGAAAAATTGAATCAAAATGTCATTTGGATTGTGCCTCTTGTTGAATAATCACTTTTTAAAGCCTCAATGTGACCAAAATTGACATTTTTACAGACTATTTCTCCTACTCAGAAGCTTCTATTTTCACCAATTTCAGGCATTAAAATGACTCTAAACACACTTATTTTAGTTCCAAAAGTGATAATTCACATGCAATAGTCATTTACAGTCAAAAAATTAAATATTACCAATTTATTATTTTTGACCATCTGTAGAAAGTTTGCAGGTCACGGGTCATCGTTTTTCATCAGAAAATAGATTTTTTTCGACGGTAGAAAAATTGAATCAAAATGTCATTTGGATTGTGCCTCATGTTGAATAACTACTTTTTAAAGCCTCAATGTGACCAAAATTGACATTTTTACAGACTTTTTCTCCTACTCAGAAGCTTCTATTTTCACCAATTTCAGGCATTAAAATGACTATAAACACACTTATTTTAGTTCCAAAAGTGATAATTAACATGCAATAGTCATTTACAGTCAAAAAATGCAATATTAAAAATTTACCATTTTTGACCATCTGGAGAAAATTCGACAGGTCACGGGTCATCGTTTTTCATCAGAAAATTGATTTTTTTGACTGTAGAAAAATTGAATCAAAATGTCATTTGGATTGTGCCTCATGTTGAATAACTACTTTTTAAAGCCTCAATGTGACCAAAATCGACATTTTTACAGAGTTTTTCTCCTACTCAGAAGCTTCTATTTTCACCAATTTCAGGCATTAAAATGACTCTAAACACACTTATTTTTCTTCCAAAAGTGACAATTCACATGCAATAGTCATTTACAGTCAAAAAATTAAATATTACAAATTTATTAATTTTTGACCATCTGTAGAAAGTTTGACAGGTCACGGGTCATCGTTTTTCATCAGAAAATTGATTTTTTCGACTGTAGAAAAATTGAATCAAAATGTCATTTGGATTGTGCCTCTTGTTGAATAATCACTTTTTAAAGCCTCAATGTGACCAAAATTGACATTTTTACAGACTTTTTCTCCTACTCAGAAGCTTCTATTTTCACCAATTTCAGGCATTAAAATGACTCTAAACACACTTATTTTAGTTCCAAAAGTGATAATTCACATGCAATAGTCATTTACAGTCAAAAAATTAAATATTACAAATTTATTATTTTTGACCATCTGTAGAAAGTTTGCAGGTCACGGGTCATCGTTTTTCATCAGAAAATTGATTTTTTCGACGGTAGAAAAATTGAATCAAAATGTCATTTGGATTGTGCCTCATGTTGAATAACTACTTTTTAAAGCCTCAATGTGACCAAAATTGACATTTTTACAGAGTTTTTCTCCTACTCAGAAGCTTCTATTTTCACCAATTTCAGGCATTAAAATGACTCTAAACACACTTATTTTAGTTCCAAAAGTGATAATTCACATGCAATAGTCAATTACAGTCAAAAAATTTAATATTACAAATTTATTCTTTTTGACCATCTGGAGAAAGTTTGACAGGTCACGGGTCATCGTTTTTCATCAGAAAATTGATTTTTTTCACTGTAGAAAAATTGATTCAAAATGTCATTTGGATTGTGCCTCATGTTGAATAACTACTTTTTAAAGCCTCAATGTGACCAAAATTGACATTTTTACAGACTTTTTCTCCTACTCAGAAGCCTCTATTTTCACCAATTTCAGGCATTAAAATGACTCTAAACACACTTATTTTTATTCCAAAAGTGACAATTCACATGCAATAGTCATTTACAGTCAAAAAATTAAATATTACAAATTTATTATTTTTGACCATCTGTAGAAAATTCGACAGGTCACGGGTCTTAATTTTTCATCAGAAAATTGATTTTTTGGACTGTAGAAAAATTAATTCAAAATGTCATTTGGATTGTGCCTCGTGTTAAATAACTACTTTTTAAAGCCTCAATGCGACCAAAATTGACATTTTTTACAGACTTTTTCTCCTACTCAGAAGCCTCTATTTTCACCAATTTCAGGCATTAAAATGACTCTAAACACACTTATTTTTATTCCAAAATTGACAATTCACATGCAATAGTCATTTACAGTCAAAAAATTAAATATTACAAATTTATTATTTTTGACCATCTGTAGAAAATTCGACAGGTCACGGGTCTTAATTTTTCATCAGAAAATTGATTTTTTGGACTGTAGAAAAATTGAATCAAAATGTCATTTGGATTGTGCCTCATGTTGAATAACTACTTTTTAAAGCCTCGATGTGACCAAAATTGACATTTTTACAGACTTTTTCTCCTACTCAGAAGCTTCTATTTTCACCAATTTCAGGCATTAAAATGACTCTAAACACACTTATTTTTGTTCCAAAAGTGATAATTCACATGCAGTAGTCATTTACAGTCAAAAAATTTAATATTACAAATTTATTATTTTTGACCATCTGGAGAAAGTTTGACAGGTCACGGGTCATCGTTTTTCATCAGAAAATTGATTTTTTCGACTGTAGAAAAATTGAATCAAAATGTCATTTGGATTGTGCCTCATGTTGAATAACTACTTTTTAAAGCCTCAATGTGACCAAAATTGACATTTTTACAGAGTTTTTCTCCTACTCAGAAGCTTCTATTTTCACCAATTTCAGGCATTAAAATGACTCTAAACACACTTATTTTTGTTCCAAAAGTGATAATTCACATGCAATAGTCATTTACAGTCAAAAAATTAAATATTACAAATTTATTATTTTTGACCACCTGTAGAAAGCTTGACAGGTCACGGGTCATAGTTTTTCATCAGAAAATTGATTTTTTTCGACTGTAGAAAAATTGAATCAAAATGTCATTTGGATTGAGCCTCATGTTGAATAACTACTTTTTAAAGCCTCAATGTGACCAAAATTGACATTTTTACAGACTTTTTCTCCTACTCAGAAGCTTCTATTTTGACCAATTTCAGGCATTAAAATGACTCTAAACACACTTATTTTTGTTCCAAAAGTGATAATTCACATGCAATAGTCATTTACAGTCAAAAAATTCAATATTAAAAATTTACCATTTTTGACCATCTGGAGAAAATTCGACAGGTCACGGGTAATCGTTTTTCATCAGAAAATAGATTTTTTTCGACTGTAGAAAAATTGAATCAAAATGTCATTTGGATTGTGCCTCATGTTGAATAACTACTTTTTAAAGCCTCAATGTGACCAAAATTGACATTTTTACAGAGTTTTTCTCCTACTCAGAAGCTTCTATTTTCACCAATTTCAGGCATTAAAATGACTCTAAACACACTTATTTCAGTTCCAAAAGTGATAATTCACATGCAATAGTCATTTACAGTCAAAAAATTAAATATTACAAATTTATTATTTTTTAACATCTGGAGAAAGTTTGACAGGTCACGGGTCATCGTTTTTCATCAGAAAATTGATTTTTTCGACTGTAGAAAAATTGAATCAAAATGTCATTTGGATTGTGCCTCTTGTTGAATAATTACTTTTTAAAGCCTCAATGTGACCAAAATTGACATTTTTACAGACTTTTTCTCCTACTCAGAAGCTTCTATTTTCACCAATTTCAGGCATTAAAATGACTCTAAACACACTTATTTTAGTTCCAAAAGTGATAATTCACATGCAATAGTCATTTACAGTCAAAAAATTTAATATTACAAATTTATTATTTTTGACCATCTGTAGAAAGTTTGCAGGTCACGGGTCATCGTTTTTCATCAGAAAATTGATTTTTTCGACGGTAGAAAAATTGAATCAAAATGTCATTTGGATTATGCCTCATGTTGAATAACTACTTTTTAAAGCCTCAATGTGACCAAAATTGACATTTTTACAGACTTTTTCTCCTACTCAGAAGCTTCTATTTTCACCAATTTCAGGCATTAAAATGACTCTAAACACACTTATTTTAGTTCCAAAAGTGATAATTCACATGCAATAGTCATTTACAGTCAAAAAATTAAATATTACAAATTTATTATTTTTGACCATCTGTAGAAAGTTTGCAGGTCACGGGTCATCGTTTTTCATCAGAAAATTGATTTTTTCGACGGTAGAAAAATTGAATCAAAATGTCATTTGGATTGTGCCTCATGTTGAATAACTACTTTTTAAAGCCTCAATGTGACCAAAATTGACATT
This sequence comes from Triturus cristatus, assembly GCF_964204655.1. Taxonomy (NCBI): domain Eukaryota; kingdom Metazoa; phylum Chordata; class Amphibia; order Caudata; family Salamandridae; genus Triturus; species Triturus cristatus. The sequence continues at coordinate 1,019,502,438 of NC_140591.1, read as the reverse complement.
TTTACAGAGTTTTTCTCCTACTCAGAAGCTTCTATTTTCACCAATTTCAGGCATTAAAATGACTCTAAACACACTTATTTTTGTTCCAAAAGTGATAATTCACATGCAATAGTCATTTACAGTCAAAAAATTTAATATTACAAATTTATTATTTTTGACCATCTGGAGAAAGTTTGACAGGTCACGGGTCATCGTTTTTCATCAGAAAATTGATTTTTTCGACTGTAGAAAAATTGAATCAAAATGTCATTTGGATTGTGCCTCATGTTGAATAACTACTTTTTAAAGCCTCAATGTGACCAAAATTGACATTTTTACAGAGTTTTTCTCCTACTCAGAAGCTTCTATTTTCACCAATTTCAGGCATTAAAATGACTCTAAACACACTTATTTTTGTTCCAAAAGTGATAATTCACATGCAATAGTCATTTACAGTCAAAAAATTAAATATTACAAATTTATTATTTTTGACCACCTGTAGAAAGCTTGACAGGTCACGGGTCATAGTTTTTCATCAGAAAATTGATTTTTTTCTACTGTAGAAAAATTGAATCAAAATGTCATTTGGATTGAGCCTCATGTTGAATAACTACTTTTTAAAGCCTCAATGTGACCAAAATTGCCATTTTTACAGACTTTTTCTCCTACTCAGAAGCTTCAATTTTGACCAATTTCAGGCATTAAAATGACTCTAAACACACTTATTTTTGTTCCAAAAGTGATAATTCACATGCAATAGTCATTTACAGTCAAAAAATTCAATATTAAAAATTTACCATTTTTGACCATCTGTAGAAAGTTTGACAGGTCACGGGTCATCGTTTTTCATCAGAAAATTGATTTTTTCGACTGTAGAAAAATTGAATCAAAATGTCATTTGGATTGTGCCTCTTGTTGAATAATCACTTTTTAAAGCCTCAATGTGACCAAAATTGACATTTTTACAGACTATTTCTCCTACTCAGAAGCTTCTATTTTCACCAATTTCAGGCATTAAAATGACTCTAAACACACTTATTTTAGTTCCAAAAGTGATAATTCACATGCAATAGTCAATTACAGTCAAAAAATTTAATATTACAAATTTATTCTTTTTGACCATCTGGAGAAAGTTTGACAGGTCACGGGTCATCGTTTTTCATCAGAAAATTGATTTTTTTCACTGTAGAAAAATTGATTCAAAATGTCATTTGGATTGTGCCTCATGTTGAATAACTACTTTTTAAAGCCTCAATGTGACCAAAATTGACATTTTTACAGACTTTTTCTCCTACTCAGAAGCCTCTATTTTCACCAATTTCAGGCATTAAAATGACTCTAAACACACTTATTTTTATTCCAAAAGTGACAATTCACATGCAATAGGCATTTACAGTCAAGAAAACAAATATTAAAAATTTATTATTTTTGACCATCTGTAGAAAATTCGACAGGTCACGGGTCTTAATTTTTCATCAGAAAATTGATTTTTTGGACTGTAGAAAAATTAATTCAAAATGTCATTTGGATTGTGCCTCGTGTTAAATAACTACTTTTTAAAGCCTCAATGCGACCAAAATTGACATTTTTTACAGACTTTTTCTCCTACTTAGAAGCTTCTATTTTGACCAATTTCAGGCATTAAAATGACTCTAAACACACCTATTTTAGTTCCAAAAGTGATAATTCACATGCAATAGTCATTTACAGTCAAAAAATTTAATATTACAAATTTTTTATTTTTGACCATCTGGAGAAAGTTTGACAGGTCACGGGTCATCATTTTTCATCAGAAAATTGATTTTTTTGACTGTAGAAAAATTGAATCAAAATGTCATTTGGATTGTGCCTCATGTTGAATAACTACTTTTTAAAGCCTCAATATGACCAAAATCGACATTTTTACAGAGTTTTTCTCCTACTCAGAAGCTTCTATTTTCACCAATTTCAGGCATTAAAATGACTCTAAACACACTTATTTTTCTTCCAAAAGTGACAATTCACATGCAATAGTCATTTACAGTCAAAAAATTAAATATTACAAATTTATTAATTTTTGACCATCTGTAGAAAGTTTTACAGGTCACGGGTCATCGTTTTTCATCAGAAAATTGATTTTTTCGACGGTAGAAAAATTGAATCAAAATGTCATTTGGATTGTGCCTCATGTTGAATAACTACTTTTTAAAGCCTCAACGTGACCAAAATTGACATTTTTACAGAGTTTTTCTCCTACTCAGAAGCTTCTATTTTCACCAATTTCAGGCATTAAAATGACTCTAAACACACTTATTTTAGTTCCAAAAGTGATAATTCACATGCAATAGTCAATTACAGTCAAAAAATTTAATATTACAAATTTATTCTTTTTGACCATCTGGAGAAAGTTTGACAGGTCACGGGTCATCGTTTTTCATCAGAAAATTGTTTTTTTTCACTGTAGAAAAATTGATTCAAAATGTCATTTGGATTGTGCCTCATGTTGAATAACTACTTTTTAAAGCCTCAATGTGACCAAAATTGACATTTTTACAGACTTTTTCTCCTACTCAGAAGCCTCTATTTTCACCAATTTCAGGCATTAAAATGACTCTAAACACACTTATTTTTATTCCAAAAGTGACAATTCACATGCAATAGTCATTTACAGTCAAAAAATTAAATATTACAAATTTATTATTTTTGACCATCTGTAGAAAATTCGACAGGTCACGGGTCTTAATTTTTCATCAGAAAATTGATTTTTTGGACTGTAGAAAAATTGAATCAAAATGTCATTTGGATTGTGCCTCATGTTGAATAACTACTTTTTAAAGCCTCAATATGACCAAAATCGACATTTTTACAGAGTTTTTCTCCTACTCAGAAGCTTCTATTTTCACCAATTTCAGGCATTAAAATGACTCTAAACACACTTATTTTTCTTCCAAAAGTGACAATTCACATGCAATAGTCATTTACAGTCAAAAAATTAAATATTACAAATTTATTAATTTTTGACCATCTGTAGAAAGTTTGACAGGTCACGGGTCATCGTTTTTCATCAGAAAATTGATTTTTTCGACTGTAGAAAAATTGAATCAAAATGTCATTTGGATTGTGCCTCTTGTTGAATAATCACTTTTTAAAGCCTCAATGTGACCAAAATTGACATTTTTACAGACTATTTCTCCTACTCAGAAGCTTCTATTTTCACCAATTTCAGAAATTAAAATGACTCTAAACACACTTATTTTAGTTCCAAAAGTGATAATTCACATGCAATAGTCATTTACAGTCAAAAAATTAAATATTACCAATTTATTATTTTTGACCATCTGTAGAAAGTTTGCAGGTCACGGGTCATCGTTTTTCATCTGAAAATAGATTTTTTTCGACGGTAGAAAAATTGAATCAAAATGTCATTTGGATTGTGCCTCATGTTGAATAACTACTTTTTAAAGCCTCAATGTGACCAAAATTGACATTTTTACAGACTTTTTCTCCTACTCAGAAGCTTCTATTTTCACCAATTTCAGGCATTAAAATGACTATAAACACACTTATTTTAGTTCCAAAAGTGATAATTAACATGCAATAGTCATTTACAGTCAAAAAATGCAATATTAAAGATTTACCATTTTTGACCATCTGGAGAAAATTCGACAGGTCACGGGGTCATCGTTTTTCATCAGAAAATTGATTTTTTCGACTGTAGAAAAATTGAATCAAAATGTCATTTGGATTGTGCCTCATGTTGAATAACTACTTTTTAAAGCCTCAATGTGACCAAAATTGACATTTTTACCGACTTTTTCTCCTACTCAGAAGCTTCTATTCTCACCAATTTCAGGCATTAAAATGACTCTAAACACACTTATTTTTATTCCAAAAGTGACAATTCACATGCAATAGTCATTTACAGTCAAAAAACTAAATATTACAAATTTATTATTTTTGACCATCTGTAGAAAATTTGACAGGTCACGGGTCATCGTTTTTCATCAGAAAATTGATTTTTTTGACTGTAGAAAAATTGAATCAAAATGTCATTTGGATTGTGCCTCATGTTGAATAACTACTTTTTAAAGCCTCAATGTGACCAAAATCGACATTTTTACAGAGTTTTTCTCCTACTCAGAAGCTTCTATTTTCACCAATTTCAGGCATTAAAATGACTCTAAACACACTTATTTTTCTTCCAAAAGTGACAATTCACATGCAATAGTCATTTACAGTCAAAAAATTAAATATTACAAATTTATTAATTTTTGACCATCTGTAGAAAGTTTGACAGGTCACGGGTCATCGTTTTTCATCAGAAAATTGATTTTTTCGACTGTAGAAAAATTGAATCAAAATGTCATTTGGATTGTGCCTCTTGTTGAATAATCACTTTTTAAAGCCTCAATGTGACCAAAATTGACATTTTTACAGACTTTTTCTCCTACTCAGAAGCTTCTGTTTTCACCAATTTCAGGCATTAAAATGACTCTAAACACACTTATTTTAGTTCCAAAAGTGATAATTCACATGCAATAGTCATTTACAGTCAAAAAATTAAATATTACAAATTTATTATTTTTGACCATCTGTAGAAAGTTTGCAGGTCACGGGTCATCGTTTTTCATCAGAAAATTGATTTTTTCGACGGTAGAAAAATTGAATCAAAATGTCATTTGGATTGTGCCTCATGTTGAATAACTACTTTTTAAAGCCTCAATGTGACCAAAATTGACATTTTTACAGAGTTTTTCTCCTACTCAGAAGCTTCTATTTTCACCAATTTCAGGCATTAAAATGACTCTAAACACACTTATTTTAGTTCCAAAAGTGATAATTCACATGCAATAGTCAATTACAGTCAAAAAATTTAATATTACAAATTTATTCTTTTTGACCATCTGGAGAAAGTTTGACAGGTCACGGGTCATCGTTTTTCATCAGAAAATTGATTTTTTTCACTGTAGAAAAATTGATTCAAAATGTCATTTGGATTGTGCCTCATGTTGAATAACTACTTTTTAAAGCCTCAATGTGACCAAAATTGACATTTTTACAGACTTTTTCTCCTACTCAGAAGCCTCTATTTTCACCAATTTCAGGCATTAAAATGACTCTAAACACACTTATTTTTATTCCAAAAGTGACAATTCACATGCAATAGTCATTTACAGTCAAGAAAACAAATATTAAAAATTTATTATTTTTGACCATCTGTAGAAAATTCGACAGGTCACGGGTCTTAATTTTTCATCAGAAAATTGATTTTTTGGACTGTAGAAAAATTAATTCAAAATGTCATTTGGATTGTGCCTCGTGTTAAATAACTACTTTTTAAAGCCTCAATGCGACCAAAATTGACATTTTTTACAGACTTTTTCTCCTACTTAGAAGCTTCTATTTTGACCAATTTCAGGCATTAAAATGACTCTAAACACACCTATTTTAGTTCCAAAAGTGATAATTCACATGCAATAGTCATTTACAGTCAAAAAATTTAATATTACAAATTTTTTATTTTTGACCATCTGGAGAAAGTTTGACAGGTCACGGGTCATCATTTTTCATCAGAAAATTGATTTTTTTGACTGTAGAAAAATTGAATCAAAATGTCATTTGGATTGTGCCTCATGTTGAATAACTACTTTTTAAAGCCTCAATATGACCAAAATCGACATTTTTACAGAGTTTTTCTCCTACTCAGAAGCTTCTATTTTCACCAATTTCAGGCATTAAAATGACTCTAAACACACTTATTTTTCTTCCAAAAGTGACAATTCACATGCAATAGTCATTTACAGTCAAAAAATTAAATATTACAAATTTATTAATTTTTGACCATCTGTAGAAAGTTTTACAGGTCACGGGTCATCGTTTTTCATCAGAAAATTGATTTTTTCGACTGTAGAAAAATTGAATCAAAATGTCATTTGGATTGTGCCTCATGTTGAATAACTACTTTTTAAAGCCTCAATGTGACCAAAATTGACATTTTTACAGAGTTTTTCTCCTACTCAGAAGCTTCTATTTTCACCAATTTCAGGCATTAAAATGACTCTAAACACACTTATTTTTGTTCCAAAAGTGATAATTCACATGCAATAGTCATTTACAGTCAAAAAATTAAATATTACAAATTTATTATTTTTGACCACCTGTAGAAAGCTTGACAGGTCACGGGTCATAGTTTTTCATCAGAAAATTGATTTTTTTCGACTGTAGAAAAATTGAATCAAAATGTCATTTGGATTGAGCCTCATGTTGAATAACTACTTTTTAAAGCCTCAATGTGACCAAAATTGACATTTTTACAGACTTTTTCTCCTACTCAGAAGCTTCTATTTTTACCAATTTCAGGCATTAAAATGACTCTAAACACACTTATTTTTGTTCCAAAAGTGATAATTCACATGCAATAGTCATTTACAGTCAAAAAATTCAATATTAAAAATTTACCATTTTTGACCATCTGGAGAAAATTCGACAGGTCACGGGTAATCGTTTTTCATCAGAAAATAGATTTTTTTCGACTGTAGAAAAATTGAATCAAAATGTCATTTGGATTGTGCCTCATGTTGAATAACTACTTTTTAAAGCCTCAATGTGACCAAAATTGACATTTTTACAGAGTTTTTCTCCTACTCAGAAGCTTCTATTTTCACCAATTTCAGGCATTAAAATGACTCTAAACACACTTATTTCAGTTCCAAAAGTGATAATTCACATGCAATAGTCATTTACAGTCAAAAAATTAAATATTACAAATTTATTATTTTTTAACATCTGGAGAAAGTTTGACAGGTCACGGGTCATCGTTTTTCATCAGAAAATTGATTTTTTCGACTGTAGAAAAATTGAATCAAAATGTCATTTGGATTGTGCCTCTTGTTGAATAATTACTTTTTAAAGCCTCAATGTGACCAAAATTGACATTTTTACAGACTTTTTCTCCTACTCAGAAGCTTCTATTTTCACCAATTTCAGGCATTAAAATGACTCTAAACACACTTATTTTAGTTCCAAAAGTGATAATTCACATGCAATAGTCATTTACAGTCAAAAAATTTAATATTACAAATTTATTATTTTTGACCATCTGTAGAAAGTTTGCAGGTCACGGGTCATCGTTTTTCATCAGAAAATTGATTTTTTCGACGGTAGAAAAATTGAATCAAAATGTCATTTGGATTATGCCTCATGTTGAATAACTACTTTTTAAAGCCTCAATGTGACCAAAATTGACATTTTTACAGACTTTTTCTCCTACTCAGAAGCTTCTATTTTCACCAATTTCAGGCATTAAAATGACTCTAAACACACTTATTTTAGTTCCAAAAGTGATAATTCACATGCAATAGTCATTTACAGTCAAAAAATTAAATATTACAAATTTATTATTTTTGACCATCTGTAGAAAGTTTGCAGGTCACGGGTCATCGTTTTTCATCAGAAAATTGATTTTTTCGACGGTAGAAAAATTGAATCAAAATGTCATTTGGATTGTGCCTCATGTTGAATAACTACTTTTTAAAGCCTCAATGTGACCAAAATTGACATTTTTACAGAGTTTTTCTCCTACTCAGAAGCTTCTATTTTCACCAATTTCAGGCATTAAAATGACTCTAAACACACTTATTTTTGTTCCAAAAGTGATAATTCACATGCAATAGTCATTTACAGTCAAAAAATTTAATATTACAAATTTATTATTTTTGACCATCTGGAGAAAGTTTGACAGGTCACGGGTCATCGTTTTTCATCAGAAAATTGATTTTTTCGACTGTAGAAAAATTGAATCAAAATGTCATTTGGATTGTGCCTCATGTTGAATAACTACTTTTTAAAGCCTCAATGTGACCAAAATTGACATTTTTACAGAGTTTTTCTCCTACTCAGAAGCTTCTATTTTCACCAATTTCAGGCATTAAAATGACTCTAAACACACTTATTTTTGTTCCAAAAGTGATAATTCACATGCAATAGTCATTTACAGTCAAAAAATTAAATATTACAAATTTATTATTTTTGACCACCTGTAGAAAGCTTGACAGGTCACGGGTCATAGTTTTTCATCAGAAAATTGATTTTTTTCTACTGTAGAAAAATTGAATCAAAATGTCATTTGGATTGAGCCTCATGTTGAATAACTACTTTTTAAAGCCTCAATGTGACCAAAATTGCCATTTTTACAGACTTTTTCTCCTACTCAGAAGCTTCAATTTTGACCAATTTCAGGCATTAAAATGACTCTAAACACACTTATTTTTGTTCCAAAAGTGATAATTCACATGCAATAGTCATTTACAGTCAAAAAATTCAATATTAAAAATTTACCATTTTTGACCATCTGTAGAAAGTTTGACAGGTCACGGGTCATCGTTTTTCATCAGAAAATTGATTTTTTCGACTGTAGAAAAATTGAATCAAAATGTCATTTGGATTGTGCCTCTTGTTGAATAATCACTTTTTAAAGCCTCAATGTGACCAAAATTGACATTTTTACAGACTATTTCTCCTACTCAGAAGCTTCTATTTTCACCAATTTCAGGCATTAAAATGACTCTAAACACACTTATTTTAGTTCCAAAAGTGATAATTCACATGCAATAGTCAATTACAGTCAAAAAATTTAATATTACAAATTTATTCTTTTTGACCATCTGGAGAAAGTTTGACAGGTCACGGGTCATCGTTTTTCATCAGAAAATTGATTTTTTTCACTGTAGAAAAATTGATTCAAAATGTCATTTGGATTGTGCCTCATGTTGAATAACTACTTTTTAAAGCCTCAATGTGACCAAAATTGACATTTTTACAGACTTTTTCTCCTACTCAGAAGCCTCTATTTTCACCAATTTCAGGCATTAAAATGACTCTAAACACACTTATTTTTATTCCAAAAGTGACAATTCACATGCAATAGTCATTTACAGTCAAGAAAACAAATATTAAAAATTTATTATTTTTGACCATCTGTAGAAAATTCGACAGGTCACGGGTCTTAATTTTTCATCAGAAAATTGATTTTTTGGACTGTAGAAAAATTAATTCAAAATGTCATTTGGATTGTGCCTCGTGTTAAATAACTACTTTTTAAAGCCTCAATGCGACCAAAATTGACATTTTTTACAGACTTTTTCTCCTACTTAGAAGCTTCTATTTTGACCAATTTCAGGCATTAAAATGACTCTAAACACACCTATTTTAGTTCCAAAAGTGATAATTCACATGCAATAGTCATTTACAGTCAAAAAATTTAATATTACAAATTTTTTATTTTTGACCATCTGGAGAAAGTTTGACAGGTCACGGGTCATCATTTTTCATCAGAAAATTGATTTTTTTGACTGTAGAAAAATTGAATCAAAATGTCATTTGGATTGTGCCTCATGTTGAATAACTACTTTTTAAAGCCTCAATATGACCAAAATCGACATTTTTACAGAGTTTTTCTCCTACTCAGAAGCTTCTATTTTCACCAATTTCAGGCATTAAAATGACTCTAAACACACTTATTTTTCTTCCAAAAGTGACAATTCACATGCAATAGTCATTTACAGTCAAAAAATTAAATATTACAAATTTATTAATTTTTGACCATCTGTAGAAAGTTTTACAGGTCACGGGTCATCGTTTTTCATCAGAAAATTGATTTTTTCGACGGTAGAAAAATTGAATCAAAATGTCATTTGGATTGTGCCTCATGTTGAATAACTACTTTTTAAAGCCTCAACGTGACCAAAATTGACATTTTTACAGAGTTTTTCTCCTACTCAGAAGCTTCTATTTTCACCAATTTCAGGCATTAAAATGACTCTAAACACACTTATTTTAGTTCCAAAAGTGATAATTCACATGCAATAGTCAATTACAGTCAAAAAATTTAATATTACAAATTTATTCTTTTTGACCATCTGGAGAAAGTTTGACAGGTCACGGGTCATCGTTTTTCATCAGAAAATTGTTTTTTTTCACTGTAGAAAAATTGATTCAAAATGTCATTTGGATTGTGCCTCATGTTGAATAACTACTTTTTAAAGCCTCAATGTGACCAAAATTGACATTTTTACAGACTTTTTCTCCTACTCAGAAGCCTCTATTTTCACCAATTTCAGGCATTAAAATGACTCTAAACACACTTATTTTTATTCCAAAAGTGACAATTCACATGCAATAGTCATTTACAGTCAAAAAATTAAATATTACAAATTTATTATTTTTGACCATCTGTAGAAAATTCGACAGGTCACGGGTCTTAATTTTTCATCAGAAAATTGATTTTTTGGACTGTAGAAAAATTGAATCAAAATGTCATTTGGATTGTGCCTCATGTTGAATAACTACTTTTTAAAGCCTCAATATGACCAAAATCGACATTTTTACAGAGTTTTTCTCCTACTCAGAAGCTTCTATTTTCACCAATTTCAGGCATTAAAATGACTCTAAACACACTTATTTTTCTTCCAAAAGTGACAATTCACATGCAATAGTCATTTACAGTCAAAAAATTAAATATTACAAATTTATTAATTTTTGACCATCTGTAGAAAGTTTGACAGGTCACGGGTCATCGTTTTTCATCAGAAAATTGATTTTTTCGACTGTAGAAAAATTGAATCAAAATGTCATTTGGATTGTGCCTCTTGTTGAATAATCACTTTTTAAAGCCTCAATGTGACCAAAATTGACATTTTTACAGACTATTTCTCCTACTCAGAAGCTTCTATTTTCACCAATTTCAGAAATTAAAATGACTCTAAACACACTTATTTTAGTTCCAAAAGTGATAATTCACATGCAATAGTCATTTACAGTCAAAAAATTAAATATTACCAATTTATTATTTTTGACCATCTGTAGAAAGTTTGCAGGTCACGGGTCATCGTTTTTCATCTGAAAATAGATTTTTTTCGACGGTAGAAAAATTGAATCAAAATGTCATTTGGATTGTGCCTCATGTTGAATAACTACTTTTTAAAGCCTCAATGTGACCAAAATTGACATTTTTACAGACTTTTTCTCCTACTCAGAAGCTTCTATTTTCACCAATTTCAGGCATTAAAATGACTATAAACACACTTATTTTAGTTCCAAAAGTGATAATTAACATGCAATAGTCATTTACAGTCAAAAAATGCAATATTAAAGATTTACCATTTTTGACCATCTGGAGAAAATTCGACAGGTCACGGGGTCATCGTTTTTCATCAGAAAATTGATTTTTTCGACTGTAGAAAAATTGAATCAAAATGTCATTTGGATTGTGCCTCATGTTGAATAACTACTTTTTAAAGCCTCAATGTGACCAAAATTGACATTTTTACCGACTTTTTCTCCTACTCAGAAGCTTCTATTCTCACCAATTTCAGGCATTAAAATGACTCTAAACACACTTATTTTTATTCCAAAAGTGACAATTCACATGCAATAGTCATTTACAGTCAAAAAACTAAATATTACAAATTTATTATTTTTGACCATCTGTAGAAAATTTGACAGGTCACGGGTCATCGTTTTTCATCAGAAAATTGATTTTTTTGACTGTAGAAAAATTGAATCAAAATGTCATTTGGATTGTGCCTCATGTTGAATAACTACTTTTTAAAGCCTCAATGTGACCAAAATCGACATTTTTACAGAGTTTTTCTCCTACTCAGAAGCTTCTATTTTCACCAATTTCAGGCATTAAAATGACTCTAAACACACTTATTTTTCTTCCAAAAGTGACAATTCACATGCAATAGTCATTTACAGTCAAAAAATTAAATATTACAAATTTATTAATTTTTGACCATCTGTAGAAAGTTTGACAGGTCACGGGTCATCGTTTTTCATCAGAAAATTGATTTTTTCGACTGTAGAAAAATTGAATCAAAATGTCATTTGGATTGTGCCTCTTGTTGAATAATCACTTTTTAAAGCCTCAATGTGACCAAAATTGACATTTTTACAGACTTTTTCTCCTACTCAGAAGCTTCTGTTTTCACCAATTTCAGGCATTAAAATGACTCTAAACACACTTATTTTAGTTCCAAAAGTGATAATTCACATGCAATAGTCATTTACAGTCAAAAAATTAAATATTACAAATTTATTATTTTTGACCATCTGTAGAAAGTTTGCAGGTCACGGGTCATCGTTTTTCATCAGAAAATTGATTTTTTCGACGGTAGAAAAATTGAATCAAAATGTCATTTGGATTGTGCCTCATGTTGAATAACTACTTTTTAAAGCCTCAATGTGACCAAAATTGACATTTTTACAGAGTTTTTCTCCTACTCAGAAGCTTCTATTTTCACCAATTTCAGGCATTAAAATGACTCTAAACACACTTATTTTAGTTCCAAAAGTGATAATTCACATGCAATAGTCAATTACAGTCAAAAAATTTAATATTACAAATTTATTCTTTTTGACCATCTGGAGAAAGTTTGACAGGTCACGGGTCATCGTTTTTCATCAGAAAATTGATTTTTTTCACTGTAGAAAAATTGATTCAAAATGTCATTTGGATTGTGCCTCATGTTGAATAACTACTTTTTAAAGCCTCAATGTGACCAAAATTGACATTTTTACAGACTTTTTCTCCTACTCAGAAGCCTCTATTTTCACCAATTTCAGGCATTAAAATGACTCTAAACACACTTATTTTTATTCCAAAAGTGACAATTCACATGCAATAGTCATTTACAGTCAAGAAAACAAATATTAAAAATTTATTATTTTTGACCATCTGTAGAAAATTCGACAGGTCACGGGTCTTAATTTTTCATCAGAAAATTGATTTTTTGGACTGTAGAAAAATTAATTCAAAATGTCATTTGGATTGTGCCTCGTGTTAAATAACTACTTTTTAAAGCCTCAATGCGACCAAAATTGACATTTTTTACAGACTTTTTCTCCTACTTAGAAGCTTCTATTTTGACCAATTTCAGGCATTAAAATGACTCTAAACACACCTATTTTAGTTCCAAAAGTGATAATTCACATGCAATAGTCATTTACAGTCAAAAAATTTAATATTACAAATTTTTTATTTTTGACCATCTGGAGAAAGTTTGACAGGTCACGGGTCATCATTTTTCATCAGAAAATTGATTTTTTTGACTGTAGAAAAATTGAATCAAAATGTCATTTGGATTGTGCCTCATGTTGAATAACTACTTTTTAAAGCCTCAATATGACCAAAATCGACATTTTTACAGAGTTTTTCTCCTACTCAGAAGCTTCTATTTTCACCAATTTCAGGCATTAAAATGACTCTAAACACACTTATTTTTCTTCCAAAAGTGACAATTCACATGCAATAGTCATTTACAGTCAAAAAATTAAATATTACAAATTTATTAATTTTTGACCATCTGTAGAAAGTTTTACAGGTCACGGGTCATCGTTTTTCATCAGAAAATTGATTTTTTCGACTGTAGAAAAATTGAATCAAAATGTCATTTGGATTGTGCCTCTTGTTGAATAATCACTTTTTAAAGCCTCAATGTGACCAAAATTGACATTTTTACAGACTTTTTCTCCTACTCAGAAGCTTCTATTTTCACCAATTTCAGGCATTAAAATGACTCTAAACACACTTATTTTAGTTCGAAAAGTGATAATTCACATGCAATAGTCATTTACAGTCAAAAAATTAAATATTACAAATTTATTATTTTTGACCATCTGTAGAAAGTTTGCAGGTCACGGGTCATCGTTTTTCATCAGAAAATTGATTTTTTCGACGGTAGAAAAATTGAATCAAAATGTCATTTGGATTGTGCCTCATGTTGAATAACTACTTTTTAAAGCCTCAATGTGACCAAAATTGACATTTTTACAGAGTTTTTCTCCTACTCAGAAGCTTCTATTTTCACCAATTTCAGGCATTAAAATGACTCTAAACACACTTATTTTAGTTCCAAAAGTGATAATTCACATGCAATAGTCAATTACAGTCAAAAAATTTAATATTACAAATGTATTCTTTTTGACCATCTGGAGAAAGTTTGACAGGTCACGGGTCATCGTTTTTCATCAGAAAATTGTTTTTTTTCACTGTAGAAAAATTGATTCAAAATGTCATTTGGATTGTGCCTCATGTTGAATAACTACTTTTTAAAGCCTCAATGTGACCAAAATTGACATTTTTACAGACTTTTTCTCCTACTCAGAAGCCTCTATTTTCACCAATTTCAGGCATTAAAATGACTCTAAACACACTTATTTTTATTCCAAAAGTGACAATTCACATGCAATAGTCATTTACAGTCAAAAAATTAAATATTACAAATTTATTATTTTTGACCATCTGTAGAAAATTCGACAGGTCACGGGTCTTAATTTTTCATCAGAAAATTGATTTTTTGGACTGTAGAAAAATTGAATCAAAATGTCATTTGGATTGTGCCTCATGTTGAATAACTACTTTTTAAAGCCTCAATATGACCAAAATCGACATTTTTACAGAGTTTTTCTCCTACTCAGAAGCTTCTATTTTCACCAATTTCAGGCATTAAAATGACTCTAAACACACTTATTTTTCTTCCAAAAGTGACAATTCACATGCAATAGTCATTTACAGTCAAAAAATTAAATATTACAAATTTATTAATTTTTGACCATCTGTAGAAAGTTTGACAGGTCACGGGTCATCGTTTTTCATCAGAAAATTGATTTTTTCGACTGTAGAAAAATTGAATCAAAATGTCATTTGGATTGTGCCTCTTGTTGAATAATCACTTTTTAAAGCCTCAATGTGACCAAAATTGACATTTTTACAGACTTTTTCTCCTACTCAGAAGCTTCTATTTTCACCAATTTCAGGCATTAAAATGACTCTAAACACACTTATTTTAGTTCCAAAAGTGATAATTCACATGCAATAGTCATTTACAGTCAAAAAATTAAATATTACAAATTTATTATTTTTGACCATCTGTAGAAAGTTTGCAGGTCACGGGTCATCGTTTTTCATCAGAAAATTGATTTTTTCGACGGTAGAAAAATTGAATCAAAATGTCATTTGGATTGTGCCTCATGTTGAATAACTACTTTTTAAAGCCTCAATGTGACCAAAATTGACATTTTTACAGACTTTTTCTCCTACTCAGAAGCTTCTAGTTTGACCAATTTCAGGCATTAAAATGACTCTAAACACACTTATTTTTGTTCCAAAAGTGATCATTCATATGCAATAGTCATTTACAGTCAAAAAATTCAATATTAAAAATTTACCATTTTTGACCATCTGTAGAAAGTTTGACAGGTCACGGGTCATCGTTTTTCATCAGAAAATTGATTTTTTCGACTGTAGAAAAATTGAATCAAAATGTCATTTGGATTGTGCCTGCTGTTGAATAATCACTTTTTAAAGCCTCAATGTGACCAAAATTGACATTTTTACAGACTATTTCTCCTACTCAGAAGCTTCTATTTTCACCAATTTCAGGCATTAAAATGACTCTAAACACACTTATTTTAGTTCCAAAAGTGATAATTCACATGCAATAGTCATTTACAGTCAAAAAATTAAATATTACCAATTTATTATTTTTGACCATCTGTAGAAAGTTTGCAGGTCACGGGTCATCGTTTTTCATCAGAAAATAGATTTTTTTCGACGGTAGAAAAATTGAATCAAAATGTCATTTGGATTGTGCCTCATGTTGAATAACTACTTTTTAAAGCCTCAATGTGACCAAAATTGACATTTTTACAGACTTTTTCTCCTACTCAGAAGCTTCTATTTTCACCAATTGCAGGCATTAAAATGACTATAAACACACTTATTTTAGTTCCAAAAGTGATAATTAACATGCAATAGTCATTTACAGTCAAAAAATGCAATATTAAAAATTTACCATTTTTGACCATCTGGAGAAAATTCGACAGGTCACGGGGTCATCGTTTTTCATCAGAAAATTGATTTTTTCGACTGTAGAAAAATTGAATCAAAATGTCATTTGGATTGTGCCTCATGTTGAATAACTACTTTTTAAAGCCTCAATGTGACCAAAATTGACATTTTTACCGACTTTTTCTCCTACTCAGAAGCTTCTATTTTCACCAATTTCAGGCATTAAAATGACTCTAAACACACTTATTTTTATTCCAAAAGTGACAATTCACATGCAATAGTCATTTACAGTCAAAAAACTAAATATTACAAATTTATTATTTTTGACCATCTGTAGAAAATTTGACAGGTCACGGGTCATCGTTTTTCATCAGAAAATTGATTTTTTTGACTGTAGAAAAATTGAATCAAAATGTCATTTGGATTGTGCCTCATGTTGAATAACTACTTTTTAAAGCCTCAATGTGACCAAAATCGACATTTTTACAGAGTTTTTCTCCTACTCAGAAGCTTCTATTTTCACCAATTTCAGGCATTAAAATGACTCTAAACACACTTATTTTTCTTCCAAAAGTGACAATTCACATGCAATAGTCATTTACAGTCAAAAAATTAAATATTACAAATTTATTAATTTTTGACCATCTGTAGAAAGTTTGACAGGTCACGGGTCATCGTTTTTCATCAGAAAATTGATTTTTTCGACTGTAGAAAAATTGAATCAAAATGTCATTTGGATTGTGCCTCTTGTTGAATAATCACTTTTTAAAGCCTCAATGTGACCAAAATTGACATTTTTACAGACTTTTTCTCCTACTCAGAAGCTTCTATTTTCACCAATTTCAGGCATTAAAATGACTCTAAACACACTTATTTTAGTTCCAAAAGTGATAATTCACATGCAATAGTCATTTACAGTCAAAAAATTAAATATTACAAATTTATTATTTTTGACCATCTGTAGAAAGTTTGCAGGTCACGGGTCATCGTTTTTCATCAGAAAATTGATTTTTTCGACGGTAGAAAAATTGAATCAAAATGTCATTTGGATTGTGCCTCATGTTGAATAACTACTTTTCAAAGCCTCAATGTGACCAAAATTGACATTTTTACAGAGTTTTTCTCCTACTCAGAAGCTTCTATTTTCACCAATTTCAGGCATTAAAATGACTCTAAACACACTTATTTTAGTTCCAAAAGTGATAATTCACATGCAATAGTCAATTACAGTCAAAAAATTTTATATTACAAATTTATTCTTTTTGACCATCTGGAGAAAGTTTGACAGGTCACGGGTCATCGTTTTTCATCAGAAAATTGATTTTTTTCACTGTAGAAAAATTGATTCAAAATGTCATTTGGATTGTGCCTCATGTTGAATAACTACTTTTTAAAGCCTCAATGTGACCAAAATTGACATTTTTACAGACTTTTTCTCCTACTCAGAAGCCTCTATTTTCACCAATTTCAGGCATTAAAATGACTCTAAACACACTTATTTTTATTCCAAAAGTGACAATTCACATGCAATAGTCATTTACAGTCAAAAAATTAAATATTACAAATTTATTATTTTTGACCATCTGTAGAAAATTCGACAGGTCACGGGTCTTAATTTTTCATCAGAAAATTGATTTTTTGGACTGTAGAAAAATTAATTCAAAATGTCATTTGGATTGTGCCTCGTGTTAAATAACTACTTTTTAAAGCCTCAATGCGACCAAAATTGACATTTTTTACAGACTTTTTCTCCTACTTAGAAGCTTCTATTTTGACCAATTTCAGGCATTAAAATGACTCTAAACACACTTATTTTAGTTCCAAAAGTGATAATTCACATGCAATAGTCATTTACAGTCAAAAAATTTAATATTACAAATTTATTATTTTTGACCATCTGGAGAAAGTTTGACAGGTCACGGGTCATCATTTTTCATCAGAAAATTGATTTTTTTGACTGTAGAAAAATTGAATCAAAATGTCATTTGGATTGTGCCTCATGTTGAATAACTACTTTTTAAAGCCTCAATGTGACCAAAATCGACATTTTTACAGAGTTTTTCTCCTACTCAGAAGCTTCTATTTTCACCAATTTCAGGCATTAAAATGACTCTAAACACACTTATTTTTCTTCCAAAAGTGACAATTCACATGCAATAGTCATTTACAGTCAAAAAATTAAATATTACAAATTTATTAATTTTTGACCATCTGTAGAAAGTTTGACAGGTCACGGGTCATCGTTTTTCATCAGAAAATTGATTTTTTCGACTGTAGAAAAATTGAATCAAAATGTCATTTGGATTGTGCCTCTTGTTGAATAATCACTTTTTAAAGCCTCAATGTGACCAAAATTGACATTTTTACAGACTTTTTCTCCTACTCAGAAGCTTCTATTTTCACCAATTTCAGGCATTAAAATGACTCTAAACACACTTATTTTAGTTCCAAAAGTGATAATTCACATGCAATAGTCATTTACAGTCAAAAAATTAAATATTACAAATTTATTATTTTTGACCATCTGTAGAAAGTTTGCAGGTCACGGGTCATCGTTTTTCATCAGAAAATTGATTTTTTCGACGGTAGAAAAATTGAATCAAAATGTCATTTGGATTGTGCCTCATGTTGAATAACTACTTTTTAAAGCCTCAATGTGACCAAAATTGACATTTTTACAGAGTTTTTCTCCTACTCAGAAGCCTCTATTTTCACCAATTTCAGGCATTAAAATGACTCTAAACACACTTATTTTTATTCCAAAAGTGACAATTCACATGCAATAGTCATTTAGAGTCAAAAAAGTAAATATTACAAATTTATTATTTTTGACCATCTGTAGAAAATTCGACAGGTCACGGGTCTTAATTTTTCATCAGAAAATTGATTTTTTGGACTGTAGAAAAATTGAATCAAAATGTCATTTGGATTGTGCCTCATGTTGAATAACTACTTTTTAAAGCCTCAATGTGACCAAAATTGACATTTTTACAGACTTTTTCTCCTACTCAGAAGCTTCTATTTTCACCAATGTCAGGCATTAAAATGACTCTAAACACACTTATTTTTGTTCCAAAAGTGATAATTCACATGCAATAGTCATTTAAAGTCAAAAAATTTAATATTACAAATTTATTATTTTTGACCATCTGGAGAAAGTTTGACAGGTCACGGGTCATCGTTTTTCGTCAGAAAATTGATTTTTTCGACTGTAGAAAAATTGAATCAAAATGTCATTTGGATTGTGCCTCATGTTGAATAACTACTTTTTAAAGCCTCAATGTGACAAAATTTGACATTTTTACAGAGTTTTTCTCCTACTCAGAAGCTTCTATTTTCACCAATTTCAGGCATTAAAATGACTCTAAACACACTTATTTCAGTTCCAAAAGTGATAATTCACATACAATAGTCATTTACAGTCAAAAAATTAAATATTACAAATTTATTATTTTTTAACATCTGGAGAAAGTTTGACAGGTCACGGGTCATCGTTTTTCATCAGAAAATTGATTTTTTCGACTGTAGAAAAATTGAATCAAAATGTCATTTGGATTGTGCCTCATGTTGAATAACTACTTTTTAAAGCCTCAATGTGACCAAAATTGACATTTTTACAGAGTTTTTCTCCTACTCAGAAGCTTCTATTTTCACCAATTTCAGGCATTAAAATGACTCTAAACACACTTATTTTTCTTCCAAAAGTGACAATTCACATGCAATAGTCATTTACAGTCAAAAAATTAAATATTTCAAATTTATTATTTTTGACCATCTGTAGAAAGTTTGACAGGTCACGGGTCATCGTTTTTCATCAGAAAATTGATTTTTTCGACTGTAGAAAAATTGAATCAAAATGTCATTTGGATTGTGCCTCTTGTTGAATAATCACTTTTTAAAGCCTCAATGTGACCAAAATTGACATTTTTACAGACTTTTTCTCCTACTCAGAAGCTTCTATTTTCACCAATTTCAGGCATAAAATGACTCTAAACACACTTATTTTAGTTCCAAAAGTGATAATTCACATGCAATAGTCATTTACAGTCAAAAAATTAAATATTACAAATTTATTATTTTTGACCATCTGTAGAAAGTTTGCAGGTCATCGTTTTTCATCAGAAAATTGATTTTTTCGACGGTAGAAAAATTGAATCAAAATGTCATTTGGATTGTGCCTCATGTTGAATAACTACTTTTTAAAGCCTCAATGTGACCAAAATTGACATTTTTACAGAGTTTTTCTCCTACTCAGAAGCTTCTACTTTCACCAATTTCAGGCATTAAAATGACTCTAAACACACTTATTTTTCTTCCAAAAGTGACAATTCACATGCAATAGTAATTTACAGTCAAAAAATTAAATATTACAAATGTATTATTTTTGACCATCTGTAGAAAGTTTGACAGGTCACGGGTCATCGTTTTTCATCAGAAAATTGATTTTTTCGACTGTAGAAAAATTGAATCAAAATGTCATTTGGATTGTGCCTCTTGTTGAATAATCACTTTTTAAAGCCTCAATGTGACCAAAATTGACATTTTTACAGACTTTTTCTCCTACTCAGAAGCTTCTATTTTCACCAATTTCAGGCATTAAAATGACTCTAAACACACTTATTTCAGTTCCAAAAGTGATAATTCACATGCAATAGTCATTTACAGTCAAAAAATTAAATATTACAAATTTATTATTTTTTAACATCTGGAGAAAGTTTGACAGGTCACGGGTCATCGTTTTTCATCAGAAAATTGATTTTTTCGACTGTAGAAAAATTGAATCAAAATGTCCTTTGGATTGTGCCTCATGTTGAATAACTACTTTTTAAAGCCTCAATGTGACCAAAATTGACATTTTTACAGACTTTTTCTCCTACTTAGAAGCTTCTATTTTGACCAATTTCAGGCATTAAAATGACTCTAAACACACTTATTTTTGTTCCAAAAGTGATAAGTCACATACAATAGTCATTTACAGTCAAAAAATTCAATATTAAAAAATTACAATTTTTGACCATCTGGAGAAAATTCGACAGGTCACGGGTCATCGTTTTTCATCAGAAAATAGATTTTTTTCGACTGTAGAAAAATTGAATCAAAATGTCATTTGGATTGTGCCTCTTGTTGAATAATCACTTTTTAAAGCCTCAATGTGACCAAAATTGACATTTTTACAGACTTTTTCTCCTACTCAGAAGCTTCTATTTTCACCAATTTCAGGCATTAAAATGACTCTAAACACACTTATTTTAGTTCCAAAAGTGATAATTCACATGCAATAGTCATTTACAGTCAAAAAATTAAATATTACAAATTTATTATTTTTGACCATCTGTAGAAAGTTTGCAGGTCACGGGTCATCATTTTTCATCAGAAAATTGATTTTTTTTCGACGGTAGAAAAATTGAATCAAAATGTCATTTGGATTGTGCCTCATGTTGAATACCTACTTTATAAAGCCTCAATGTGACCAAAATTGACATTTTTACAGACTTTTTCTCCTACTTAGAAGCTTCTATTTTTACCAATTTCAGGCATTAAAATGACTCTAAACACACTTATTTTTGTTCCAAAAGTGACAATTCACATGCAATAGTCATTTACAGTCAAAAAATTAAATATTACAAATTTATTATTTTTGACCATCTGTAGAAAATTCGACAGGTCACGGGTCTTAATTTTTCATCAGAAAATTGATTTTTTGGACTGTAGAAAAATTAATTCAAAATGTCATTTGGATTGTGCCTCGTGTTAAATAACTACTTTTTAAAGCCTCAATGCGACCAAAATTGACATTTTTTACAGACTTTTTCTCCTACTTAGAAGCTTCTATTTTGACCAATTTCAGGCATTAAAATGACTCTAAACACACTTATTTTAGTTCCAAAAGTGATAATTCACATGCAATAGTCATTTACAGTCAAAAAATTTAATATTACAAATTTATTATTTTTGACCATCTGGAGAAAGTTTGACAGGTCACGGGTCATCGTTTTTCATCAGAAAATTGATTTTTTTGACTGTAGAAAAATTGAATCAAAATGTCATTTGGATTGTGCCTCATGTTGAATAACTACTTTTTAAAGCCTCAATGTGACCAAAATTGACATTTTTACAGAGTTTTTCTCCTACTCAGAAGCCTCTATTTTCACCAATTTCAGGCATTAAAATGACTCTAAACACACTTATTTTTCTTCCAAAAGTGACAATTCACATGCAATAGTCATTTACAGTCAAAAAATTAAATATTACAAATTTATTATTTTTGACCATCTGTAGAAAATTCGACAGGTCACGGGTCTTAATTTTTCATCAGAAAATTGATTTTTTGGACTGTAGAAAAATTGAATCAAAATGTCATTTGGATTGTGCCTCATGTTGAATAACTACTTTTTAAAGCCTCAATGTGACCAAAATTGACATTTTTACAGACTTTTTCTCCTACTCAGAAGCTTCTATTTTCACCAATGTCAGGCATTAAAATGACTCTAAACACACTTATTTTTGTTCCAAAAGTGATAATTCACATGCAATAGTCATTTAAAGTCAAAAAATTTAATATTACAAATTTCTTATTTTTGACCACCTGTAGAAAGCTTGACAGGTCACGGGTCATAATTTTTTATCAGAAAATTGATTTTTTCGACTGTAAAAAAATTGAATCAAAATGTCATTTGGATTGTGGCTCATGTTGAATAACTAATTTTTAAAGCCTCAATGTGACCAAAATTGACATTTTTACAGACGTTTTCTCCTACTCAGAAGCTTCTATTTTCACCAATTTCAGGCATTAAAATGACTCTAAACACACTTATTTTTATTCCAAAAGTGACAATTCACATGCAATAGTCATTTACAGTCAAAAAAATAAATATTACAAATTTATTATTTTTGACCATCTGTAGAAAATTTGACAGGTCACGGGTCATCGTTTTTCATCAGAAAATTGATTTTTTCGACTGTAGAAAAATTGAATCAAAATGTCATTTGGATTGTGCCTCATGTTGAATAACTACTTTTTAAAGCCTCAATGTGACCAAAATTGACATTTTTACAGTTTTTCTCCTACTCAGAAGCTTCTATTTTCACCAATTTCAGGCATTAAAATGACTCTAAACACACTTATTTTTCTTCCAAAAGTGACAATTCACATGCAATAGTCATTTACAGTCAAAAAATTAAATATTACAAATTTATTATTTTTGACCATCTGTAGAAAGTTTGACAGGTCACGGGTCATCGTTTTTCATCAGAAAATTGATTTTTTCGACTGTAGAAAAATTGAATCAAAATGTCATTTGGATTGTGCCTCTTGTTGAATAATCACTTTTTAAAGCCTCAATGTGACCAAAATTGACATTTTTACAGACTTTTTCTCCTACTCAGAAGCTTCTATTTTCACCAATTTCAGGCATTAAAATGACTCTAAACACACTTATTTTAGTTCCAAAAGTGATAATTCACATGCAATAGTCATTTACAGTCAAAAAATTAAATATTACAAATTTATTATTTTTGACCATCTGTAGAAAGTTTGCAGGTCATCGTTTTTCATCAGAAAATTGATTTTTTCGACGGTAGAAAAATTGAATCAAAATGTCATTTGGATTGTGCCTCATGTTGAATAACTACTTTTTAAAGCCTCAATGTGACCAAAATTGACATTTTTACAGAGATTTTCTCCTACTCAGAAGCTTCTATTTTGACCAATTTCAGGCATTAAAATGACTCTAAACACACTTATTTGTGTTCCAAAAGTGATAATTCACATGCAATAGTCATTTACAGTCTAAAAATTCAATATTAAAAATTTACCATTTTTGACCATCTGGAGAAAATTCGACAGGTCACGGGGTCATTGTTTTTCATCAGAAAATTGATTTTTTCGACTGTAGAAAAATTGAATCAAAATGTCATTTGGATTGTGCCTCATGTTGAATAACTACTTTTTAAAGCCTCAATGTGACCAAAATTGACATTTTTACCGACTTTTTCTCCTACTCAGAAGATTCAATTCTCACCAATTTCAGGCATTAAAATGACTCTAAACACACTTATTTTTATTCCAAAAGTGACAATTCACATGCAATAGTCATTTACAGTCAAAAAATTCAATATTAAAAAATTACCATTTTTGACCATCTGGAGAAAATTCAACTGGTCACGGGTCATCATTTTTCATCAGAAAATTGATTTTTTTGGACTGTAGAAAAATTAATTCAAAATGTCATTTGGATTGTGCCTCGTGTTAAATAACTAATTTTTAAAGCCTCAATGTGACCAAAATTGACATTTTTACAGACGTTTTCTCCTATTCAGAAGCTTCTATTTTCACCAATTTCAGGCATTAAAATGACTCTAAACACACTTATTTTTATTCCAAAAGTGACAATTCACATGCAATAGTCATTTACAGTCAAAAAACTAAATATTACAAATTTATTATTTTTGACCATCTGTAGAAAATTTGACAGGTCACGGGTCATCGATTTTCATCAGAAAATTGATTTTTTTGACTGTAGAAAAATTGAATCAAAATGTCATTTGGATTGTGCCTCATGTTGAATAACTACTTTTTAAAGCCTCAATGTGACCAAAATTGACATTTTTACAGACTTTTTCTCCTACTCAGAAGCTTTTATTTTCACCAATTTCAGGCATTAAAATAACTCTAAACACACTTATTTTTGTTCCAAAAGTGATAATTCACATGCAATAGTCATTTAAAGTCAAAAAATTTAATATTACAAATGTATTATTTTTGACCATCTGGAGAAAGTTTGACAGGTCACGGGTCATCGTTTTTCGTCAGAAAATTGATTTTTTCGACTGTAGAAAAATTGAATCAAAATGTCATTTGGATTGTGCCTCATGTTGAATAACTACTTTTTAAAGCCTCAATGTGACCAAAATTGACATTTTTACAGAGTTTTTCTCCTACTCAGAAGCTTCTATTTTCACCAATTTCAGGCATTAAAATGACTCTAAACACACTTATTTCAGTTCCAAAAGTGATAATTCACATGCAATAGTCATTTACAGTCACAAAATGAAAATATTACAAATTTATTATTTTTTAACATCTGGAGAAAGTTTGACAGGTCACGGGTCATCGTTTTTCATCAGAAAATTGATTTTTTCGACTGTAGAAAAATTGAATCAAAATGTCATTTGGATTGTGCCTCATGTTCAATAACTACTTTTTAAAGCCTCAATTTGACCAAAATTGACATTTTTACAGACTTTTTCTCCTACTTAGAAGCTTCTATTTTGACCAATTTCAGGCATTAAAATGACTCTAAACACACTTATTTTTGTTCCAAAAGTGATAAGTCACATACAATAGTCATTTACAGTCAAAAAATTCAATATTAAAAAATTACAATTTTTGACCATCTGGAGAAAATTCGACAGGTCACGGGTCATCGTTTTTCATCAGAAAATAGATTTTTTTCGACTGTAGAAAAATTGAATCAAAATGTCATTTGGATTGTGCCTCATGTTGAATAACTACTTTTTAAAGCCTCAATGTGACCAAAATTGACATTTTTACAGACTTTTTCTCCTACTCAGAAGCTTCTATTTTCACCAATTTCAGGCATTAAAATGACTCTAAACACACCTATTTTTGTTCCAAAAGTGATAATTCACATGCAATAGTCATTTAAAGTTAAAAAATTTAATATTACAAATTTATTATTTTTGACCATCTGGAGAAAGTTTGACAGGTCACGGGTCATCGTTTTTCGTCAGAAAATTGATTTTTTCGACTGTAGAAAAATTGAATCAAAATGTCATTTGGATTGTGCCTCATGTTGAATAACTACTTTTTAAAGCCTCAATGTGATCAAAATTGACATTTTTACAGAGTTTTTCTCCTACTCAGAAGTTTCTATTTTCACCCATTTCAGGCATTAAAATGACTCTAAACACACTTATTTTTGATCCAAAAGTGATAATGCACATGCAATAGTCATTTACAGTCAAAAAATTAAATATTACAAATTTCTTATTTTTGACCACCTGTAGAAAGCTTGACAGGTCACGGGTCATAATTTTTTATCAGAAAATTGATTTTTTCGACTGTAGAAAAATTGAATCAAAATGTCATTTGGATTGTGCCTCATGTTGAATAACTAATTTTTAAAGCCTCAATGTGACCAAAATTGACATTTTTACAGACGTTTTCTCCTACTCAGAAGCTTCTATTTTCACCAATTTCAGGCATTAAAATGACTCTAAACACACTTATTTTTATTCCAAAAGTGACAATTCACATGCAATAGTCATTTACAGTCAAAAAAATAAATATTACAAATGTATTAGTTTTTGACCATCTGTAGAAAATTTGACAGGTCACGGGTCATCGTTTTTCATCAGAAAATTGATTTTTTCGACTGTAGAAAAATTGAATCAAAATGTCATTTGGATTGTGCCTCATGTTGAATAACTACTTTTTAAAGCCTCAATGTGACCAAAATTGACATTTTTACAGTTTTTCTCCTACTCAGAAGCTTCTATTTTCACCAATTTCAGGCATTAAAATGACTCTAAACACACTTATTTTTCTTCCAAAAGTGACAATTCACATGCAATAGTCATTTACAGTCAAAAAATTAAATATTACAAATTTATTATTTTTGACCATCTGTAGAAAGTTTGACAGGTCACGGGTCATCGTTTTTCATCAGAAAATTGATTTTTTCGACTGTAGAAAAATTGAATCAAAATGTCATTTGGATTGTGCCTCTTGTTGAATAATCACTTTTTAAAGCCTCAATGTGACCAAAATTGACATTTTTACAGACTTTTTCTCCTACTCAGAAGCTTCTATTTTCACCAATTTCAGGCATTAAAATGACTCTAAACACACTTATTTTAGTTCCAAAAGTGATAATTCACATGCAATAGTCATTTACAGTCAAAAAATTAAATATTACAAATTTATTATTTTTGACCATCTGTAGAAAGTTTGCAGGTCATCGTTTTTCATCAGAAAATTGATTTTTTCGACGGTAGAAAAATTGAATCAAAATGTCATTTGGATTGTGCCTCATGTTGAATAACTACTTTTTAAAGCCTCAATGTGAACAAAATTGACATTTTTACAGAGATTTTCTCCTACTCAGAAGCTTCTATTTTGACCAATTTCAGGCATTAAAATGACTCTAAACACACTTATTTTTGTTCCAAAAGTGATAATTCACATGCAATAGTCATTTACAGTCAAAAAATACAATATTAAAAAATGAACATTTTTGACCATCTGGAGAAAATTCGACAGGTCACGGGTCATCGTTTTTCATCAGAAAATTGATTTTTTGGACTGTAGAAAAATTAATTCAAAATGTCATGTGGATTGTGCCTCATGTTGAATAACTACTTTTTTAAGCCTCAATGTGACCAAAATTGACATTTTTACCGACTTTTTCTCCTACTCAGAAGCTTCTATTCTCACCAATTTCAGGCATTAAAATGACTCTAAACACACTTATTTTTATTCCAAAAGTGACAATTCACATGCAATAGTCATTTACAGTCAAAAAATTCAATATTAAAAAATTACCATTTTTGACCATCTGGAGAAAATTCGACAGGTCACGGGTCATCGTTTTTCATCAGAAAATAGATTTTTTTCGACTGTAGAAAAATTGAATCAAAATGTCATTTGGATTGTGCCTCATGTTGAATAACTACTTTTTAAAGCCTCAATGTGACCAAAATTGACATTTTACAGACTTTTTCTCCTACTCAGAAGCCTCTATTTTCACCAATTTCAGGCATTAAAATGACTCTAAACACACTTATTTTTGTTCCAAAAGTGATAATTCACATGCAATAGTCATTTACAGTCAAAAAATGTAATATTACAAATTTATTTTTTTTTAACATCTGGAGAAAGTTTGACAGGTCACGGGTCATCGTTTTTCATCAGAAAATTGATTTTTTTGGACTGTAGAAAAATTAATTCAAAATGTCATTTGGATTGTGCCTCGTGTTAAATAACTAATTTTTAAAGCCTCAATGTGACCAAAATTGACATTTTTACAGACGTTTTCTCCTACTCAGAAGCTTCTATTTTCACCAATTTCAGGCATTAAAATGACTCTAAACACACTTATTTTTATTCCAAAAGTGACAATTCACATGCAATAGTCATTTACAGTCAAAAAAATAAATATTACAAATTTAATATTTTTGGCCATCTGTAGAAAATTTGAGAGGTCACGGGTCATCGTTTTTCATCAGAAAATTGATTTTTTCGACTGTAGAAAAATTGAATCAAAATGTCATTTGGATTGTGCCTCATGTTGAATAACTACTTTTTAAAGCCTCAATGTGACCAAAATTGACATTTTTACAGACTTTTTCTCCTACTCAGAAGCTTCAATTTTGACCAATTTCAGGCATTAAAATGACTCTAAACACACTTATTTTTGTTCCAAAAGTGATAATTCACATGCAATAGTCATTTACAGTCAAAAAATACAATATTAACAAATGACCATTTTTGACCATCTGGAGAAAATTCGACAGATCACGGGTCATCGTTTTTCATCAGAAAATAGATTTTTTGGACTGTAGAAAAATTAATTCAAAATGTTATTTGGATTGTGCCTCATGTTGAATAACTACTTTTTTAAGCCTCAATGTGACCAAAATTGACATTTTTACCGACTTTTTCTCCTACTCAGAAGCTTCTATTCTCACCAATTTCAGGCATTAAAATGACTCTAAACACACTTATTTTTATTCCAAAAGTGACAATTCACATGCAATAGTCATTTACAGTCAAAAAATTCAATATTAAAAAATTACCATTTTTGACCATCTGGAGAAAATTCGACAGGTCACGGGTCATCGTTTTTCATCAGAAAATAGATTTTTTTCGACTGTAGAAAAATTGAATCAAAATGTCATTTGGATTGTGCCTCATGTTGAATAACTACTTTTTAAAGCCTCAATGTGACCAAAATTGACATTTTACAGACTTTTTCTCCTACTCAGAAGCTTCTATTTTCACCAATTTCAGGCATTAAAATGACTCTAAACACACTTATTTTTGTTCCAAAAGTGATAATTCACATGCAATAGTCATTTACAGTCAAAAAATTTAATATTACAAATTTATTATTTTTTAACATCTGGAGAAAGTTTGACAGGTCACGGGTCATCGTTTTTCATCAGAAAATTGATTTTTTCGACTGTAGAAAAATTGAATCAAAATGTCATTTGGATTGTGCCTCATGTTGAATAACTACTTTTTAAAGCCTCAATGTGACCAAAATTGACATTTTTACCGACTTTTTCTCCTACTCAGAAGCTTCTATTCTCACCAATTTCAGGCATTAAAATGACTCTAAACACACTTATTTTTATTCCAAAAGTGACAATTCACATGCAATAATCATTTACAGTCAAAAAATTCAATATTAAAAAATTTCCATTTTTGACCATCTGGAGAAAATTCGACAGGTCACGGGTCATCATTTTTCATCAGAAAATTGATTTTTTTGGACTGTAGAAAAATTAATTCAAAATGTCATTTGGATTGTGCCTCGTGTTAAATAACTAATTTTTAAAGCCTCAAAGTGACCAAAATTGACATTTTTACAGATATTTTCTCCTACTCAGAAGCTTCTATTTTCACCAATTTCAGGCATTAAAATGACTCTAAACACACTTATTTTTATTCCAAAAGTGACAATTCACATGCAATAGTCATTTACAGTCAAAAAAATAAATGTTACAAATTTATTATTTTTGGCCATCTGTAGAAAATTTGAGAGGTCACGGGTCATCGTTTTTCATCAGAAAATTGATTTTTTCGACTGTAGAAAAATTGAATCAAAATGTCATTTGGATTGTGCCTCATGTTGAATAACTACTTTTTAAAGCCTCAATGTGACCAAAATTGACATTTTTACAGACTTTTTCTCCTACTCAGAAGCTTCTATTTTCACCAATTTCGGCATTAAAATGACTCTAAACACACTTATTTTTATTCCAAAAGTGACAGTTCACATGCAATAGTCATTTACAGTCAAAAAACTTAAATATTACAAATTTATTATTTTTGACCATCTGTAGAAAGTTTGCAGGTCACGGGTCATCGTTTTTCATCAGAAAATTGATTTTTTTGACTGTAGAAAAATTGAATCAAAATGTCATTTGTATTGTGCCTCATGTTGAATAACTACTTTTTAAAGCCTCAATCTGACCAAAATTGACATTTTTACAGAGTTTTTCTCCTACTCAGAAGCTTCTATTTTCACCAATTTCAGGCATTAAAATGACTCTAAACACACTTATTTTTCTCCCAAAAGTGACAATTCACATGCAATAGTCATTTACAGTCAAAAAATTAAATATTACAAATTTATTATTTTTGACCATCTGTAGAAAGTTTGACAGGTCACGGGTCATCGTTTTTCATCAGAAAATTGATTTTTTCGACTGTAGAAAAATTGAATCAAAATGTCATTTGGATTGTGCCTCTTGTTGATTAATCACTTTTTAAAGCCTCAATGTGACCAAAATTGACATTTTTACAGACTTTTTCTCCTACTCAGAAGCCTCTATTTTCACCAATTTCAGGCATTAAAATGACTCTAAACACACTTATTTTTCTTCCAAAAGTGACAATTCACATGCAATAGTCATTTACAGTCAAAAAATTTAATATTACAAATTTAATATTTTTGACCATCTGGAGAAAGTTTGACAGGTCACGGGTCATCGTTTTTCATCAGAAAATTGATTTTTTCGACTGTAGAAAAATTGAATCAAAATGTCATTTGGATTGTGCCTCATGTTGAATAACTACTTTTTAAAGCCTCAATGTGACCAAAATTGACATTTTTACAGAGTTTTTCTCCTACTCAGAAGCTTCTATTTTCACCAATTTCAGGCATTAAAATGACTCTAAACACACTTATTTCAGTTCCAAAAGTGATAATTCACATGCAATAGTCATTTACAGTCAAAAAATTAAATATTACAAATTTATTATTTTTTAACATCTGAAGAAAGTTTGACAGGTCACGGGTCATCGTTTTTCATCAGAAAATTGATTTTTTCGACTGTAGAAAAATTGAATCAAAATGTCATTTGGATTGTGCCTCTTGTTGAATAATTACTTTTTAAAGCCTCAATGTGACCAAAATTGACATTTTTACAGACTTTTTCTCCTACTCAGAAGCTTCTATTTTCACCAATTTCAGGCATTAAAATGACTCTAAACACACTTATTTTAGTTCCAAAAGTGATAATTCACATGCAATAGTCAATTACAGTCAAAAAATTTAATATTACAAATTTATTATTTTTGACCATCTGGAGAAAGTTTGACAGGTCACGGGTCATCGTTTTTCATCAGAAAATTGATTTTTTGGACTGTAGAAAAATTGATTCAAAATGTCATTTGGATTGTGCCTCATGTTGAATAACTACTTTTTAAAGCCTCAATGTGACCAAAATTGACATTTTTACAGACTTTTTCTCCTACTCAGAAGCCTCTATTTTCACCAATTTCAGGCATTAAAATGACTCTAAACACACTTATTTTTATTCCAAAAGTGACAACTCACATGCAATAGTCATTTACAGTAAAAAAATTAAATATTACAAATTTATTATTTTTGACCATCTGTAGAAAATTCGACAGGTCACGAGTCTTAATTTTTCATCAGAAAATTGATTTTTTGGACTGTAGAAAAATTAATTCAAAATGTCATTTGGATTGTGCCTCGTGTTAAATAACTACTTTTTAAAGCCTCAATGCGACCAAAATTGACATTTTTTACAGACTTTTTCTCCTACTTAGAAGCTTCTATTTTGACCAATTTCAGGCATTAAAATGACTCTAAACACACTTATTTTATTTCCAAAAGTGATAATTCACATGCAATAGTCATTTACAGTCAAAAAATTTAATATTACAAATTTATTATTTTTGACCATCTGGAGAAAGTTTGACAGGTCACGGGTCATCATTTTTCATCAGAAAATTGATTTTTTGGACTGTAGAAAAATTGATTCAAAATGTCATTTGGATTGTGCCTGTTGTTGAATAATCACTTTGTAAAGCCTCAATGTGACCAAAATTGACATTTTTACAGACTTTTTCTCCTACTCAGAAGCTTCTATTTTCACCAATTTCAGGCATTAAAATGACTCTAAACACACTTATTTTAGTTCCAAAAGTGATAATTCACATGCAATAGTCATTTACAGTCAAAAAATTAAATATTACAAATTTATTATTTTTGACCATCTGTAGAAAGTTTGCAGGTCATCGTTTTTCATCAGAAAATTGATTTTTTCGACGGTAGAAAAATTGAATCAAAATGTCATTTGGATTGTGCCTCATGTTGAATAACTACTTTTTAAAGCCTCAATGTGACCAAAATTGACATTTTTACAGAGTTTTTCTCCTACTCAGAAGCTTCTATTTTCACCAATTTCAGGCATTAAAATGACTCTAAACACACTTATTTTTCTTCCAAAAGTGACAATTCACATGCAATAGTCATTTACAGTCAAAAAATTAAATATTACAAATGTATTATTTTTGACCATCTGTAGAAAGTTTGACAGGTCACGGGTCATCGTTTTTCATCAGAAAATTGATTTTTTCGACTGTAGAAAAATTGAATCAAAATGTCATTTGGATTGTGCCTCTTGTTGAATAATCACTTTTTAAAGCCTCAATGTGACCAAAATTGACATTTTTACAGACTTTTTCTCCTACTCAGAAGCTTCTATTTTCACCAATTTCAGGCATTAAAATGACTCTAAACACACTTATTTTTGTTCCAAAAGTGATAATTCACATGCAATAGTCATTTACAGTCCAAAAATTCAATATTAAAAATTTACCATTTTTGACCATCTGGAGAAAATTCGACAGGTCACGGGTCATCGTTTTTCATCAGAAAATTGATTTTTTCGACTGTAGAAAAATTGAATCAAAATGTCATTTGGATTGTGCCTCATGTTGAATAACTACTTTTTAAAGCCTCAATGTGACCAAAATTGACATTTTTACCGACTTTTTCTCCTACTCAGAAGCTTCTATTCTCACCAATTTCAGGCATTAAAATGACTCTAAACACACTTATTTTTATTCCAAAAGTGACAATTCACATGCAATAATCATTTACAGTCAAAAAATTCAATATTAAAAAATTTCCATTTTTGACCATCTGGAGAAAATTCGACAGGTCACGGGTCATCATTTTTCATCAGAAAATTGATTTTTTTGGACTGTAGAAAAATTGATTCAAAATGTCATTTGGATTGTGCCTCATGTTGAATAACTACTTTTTAAAGCCTCAATGTGACCAAAATTGACATTTTTACAGACTTTTTCTCCTACTCAGAAGCCTCTATTTTCACCAATTTCAGGCATTAAAATGACTCTAAACACACTTATTTTAGTTCCAAAAGTGATAATTCACATGCAATAGTCATTTACAGTCAAAAAATACAATATTAAAAAATGAACATTTTTGACCATCTGGAGAAAATTCGACAGGTCACGGGTCATCGTTTTTCATCAGAAAATTGATTTTTTGGACTGTAGAAAAATTAATTCAAAATGTCATTTGGATTGTGCCTCATGTTGAATAACTACTTTTTTAAGCCTCAATGTGACCAAAATTGACATTTTTACCGACTTTTTCTCCTACTCAGAAGCTTCTATTCTCACCAATTTCAGGCATTAAAATGACTCTAAACACACTTATTTTTATTCCAAAAGTGACAATTCACATGCAATAGTCATTTACAGTCAAAAAATTCAATATTAAAAAATTACCATTTCTGACCATCTGGAGAAAATTCGACAGGTCACGGGTCATCGTTTTTCATCAGAAAATAGATTTTTTTCGACTGTAGAAAAATTGAATCAAAATGTCATTTGGATTGTGCCTCATGTTGAATAACTACTTTTTAAAGCCTCAATGTGACCAAAATTGACATTTTACAGACTTTTTCTCCTACTCAGAAGCCTCTATTTTCACCAATTTCAGGCATTAAAATGACTCTAAACACACTTATTTTTGTTCCAAAAGTGATAATTCACATGCAATAGTCATTTACAGTCAAAAAATTTAATATTACAAATTTATTATTTTTTAACATCTGGAGAAAGTTTGACAGGTCACGGGTCATCGTTTTTCATCAGAAAATTGATTTTTTCGACTGTAGAAAAATTGAATCAAAATGATGTCATTTGGATTGTGCCTCATGTTGAATAACTACTTTTTAAAGCCTCAATGTGACCAAAATTGACATTTTTACCGACTTTTTCTCCTACTCTGAAGCTTCTATTCGCACCAATTTCAGGCATTAAAATGACTCTAAACACACTTATTTTTATTCCAAAAGTGACAATTCACATGCAATAGTCATTTACAGTCAAAAAATTCAATATTAAAAAATTTCCATTTTTGACCATCTGGAGAAAATTCGACAGGTCACGGGTCATCATTTTTCATCAGAAAATTGATTTTTTTGGACTGTAGAAAAATTAATTCAAAATGTCATTTGGATTGTGCCTCGTGTTAAATAACTAATTTTTAAAGCCTCAATGTGACCAAAATTGACATTTTTACAGACGTTTTCTCCTACTCAGAAGCTTCTATTTTCACCAATTTCAGGCATTAAAATGACTCTAAACACACTTATTTTTATTCCAAAAGTGACAATTCACATGCAATAGTCATTTACAGTCAAAAAAATAAATATTACAAATTTAATATTTTTGGCCATCTGTAGAAAATTTGAGAGGTCACGGGTCATCGTTTTTCATCAGAAAATTGATTTTTTCGACTGTAGAAAAATTGAATCAAAATGTCATTTGGATTGTGCCTCATGTTGAATAACTACTTTTTAAAGCCTCAATGTGACCAAAATTGACATTTTTACAGACTTTTTCTCCTACTCAGAAGCTTCTATTTTCACCAATTTCAGGCATTAAAATGACTCTAAACACACTTATTTTTCTTCCAAAAGTGACAATTCACATGCAATAGTCATTTACAGTCAAAAAATTAAATATTACAAATTTATTATTTTTGACCATCTGTAGAAAGTTTGACAGGTCACGGGTCATCGTTTTTCATCAGAAAATTGATTTTTTCGACTGTAGAAAAATTGAATCAAAATGTCATTTGGATTGTGCCTCATGTTGAATAACTACTTTTTAAAGCCTCAATGTGACCAAAATTGACATTTTTACAGACTTTTTCTCCTACTCAGAAGCTTCAATTTTGACCAATTTCAGGCATTAAAATGACTCTAAACACACTTATTGTTGTTCCAAAAGTGATAATTCACATGCAATAGTCATTTACAGTCAAAAAATACAATATTAACAAATGACCATTTTTGACCATCTGGAGAAAATTCGACAGGTCACGGGTCATCGTTTTTCATCAGAAAATAGATTTTTTGGACTGTAGAAAAATAATTCAAAATGTCATTTGGATTGTGCCTCATGTTGAATAACTACTTTTTTAAGCCTCAATGTGACCAAAATTGACATTTTTACCGACTTTTTCTCCTACTCAGAAGCTTCTATTCTCACCAATTTCAGGCATTAAAATGACTCTAAACACACTTATGTTTATTCCAAAAGTGACAATTCACATGCAATAGTCATTTACAGTCAAAAAATTCAATATTAAAAAATTACCATTTTTGACCATCTGGAGAAAATTCGACAGGTCACGGGTCATCGTTTTTCATCAGAAAATAGATTTTTTTCGACTGTAGAAAAATTGAATCAAAATGTCATTTGGATTGTGCCTCATGTTGAATAACTACTTTTTAAAGCCTCAATGTGACCAAAATTGACATTTTACAGACTTTTTCTCCTACTCAGAAGCTTCTATTTTCACCAATTTCAGGCATTAAAATGACTCTAAACACACTTATTTTTGTTCCAAAAGTGATAATTCACATGCAATAGTCATTTACAGTCAAAAAAATTAATATTACAAATTTATTATTTTTTAACATCTGGAGAAAGTTTGACAGGTCACGGGTCATCGTTTTTCATCAGAAAATTGATTTTTTCGACTGTAGAAAAATTGGATCAAAATGTCATTTGGATTGTGCCTCATGTTGAATAACTACTTTTTAAAGCCTCAATGTGACCAAAATTGACATTTTTACAGAGTTTTTCTCCTACTCAGAAGCTTCTATTTTCACCCATTTCAGGCATTAAAATGACTCTAAACACACTTATTTTTGTTCCAAATGTGATAATTCACATGCAATAGTCATTTACAGTCAAAAAATTAAATATTACAAATTTATTATTTTTGACCACCTGTAGAAAGCTTGACAGGTCACGGGTCATAGTTTTCATCAGAAAATTGATTTTTTCGACTGTAGAAAAATTGAATCAAAATGTCATTTGGATTGTGCCTCCTGTTGAATAACTACTTTTTAAAGCCTCAATGTGACCAAAATTGACATTTTTACAGAGTTTTTCTCCTACTCAGAAGCTTCTATTTTGACCAATTTCAGGCATTAAAATGACTCTAAATACACTTATTTTTGTTCCAAAAGTGATAATTCACATGCAATAGTCATTTACAGTCAAAAAATTCAATATTAAAAATTTACCATTTTTGACCATCTGGAGAAAATTCGACAGGTCACGGGTCATCGTTTTTCATCAGAAAATTGATTTTTTCGACTGTAGAAAAATTGAATCAAAATGTCATTTGGATTGTGCCTCATGTTGAATAACTACTTTTTAAAGCCTCAATGTGACCAAAATTGACATTTTTACCGACTTTTTCTCCTACTCAGAAGCTTCTATTTTCACCAATTTCAGGCATTAAAATGACTCTAAACACACTTATTTTTATTCCAAAAGTGACAATTCACATGCAATAGTCATTTACAGTCAAAAAAATAAATGTTACAAATTTATTATTTTTGGCCATCTGTTGAAAATTTGAGAGGTCACGGGTCATCGTTTTTCATCAGAAAATTGATTTTTTCGACTGTAGAAAAATTCAATCAAAATGTCATTTGGATTGTGCCTCATGTTGAATAACTACTTTTTAAAGCCTCAATGTGACCAAAATTGACATTTTTACAGACTTTTTCTCCTACTCAGAAGCTTCTATTTTCACCAATTTCAGGCATTAAAATTACTCTAAACACACTTATTTTTATTCCAAAAGTGACAGTTCACATGCAATAGTCATTTACAGTCAAAAAACTTAAATATTACAAATTTATTATTTTTGACCATCTGTAGAAAGTTTGCAGGTCACGGGTCATCGTTTTTCATCAGGAAATTGATTTTTTTGACTGTAGAAAAATTGAATCAAAATGTCATTTGTATTGTGCCTCATGTTGAATAACTACTTTTTAAAGCCTCAATCTGACCAAAATTGACATTTTTACAGAGTTTTTCTCCTACTCAGAAGCTTCTATTTTCACCAATTTCAGGCATTAAAATGACTCTAAACACACTTATTTTTCTTCCAAAAGTGACAATTCACATGCAATAGTCATTTACAGTCAAAAAATTTAATATTACAAATTTATTATTTTTGACCATCTGTAGAAAGTTTGACAGGTCACGGGTCATCGTTTTTCATCAGAAAATTGATTTTTTCGACTGTAGAAAAATTGAATCAAAATGTCATTTGGATTGTGCCTCTTGTTGATTAATCACTTTTTAAAGCCTCAATGTGACCAAAATTGACATTTTTACAGACTTTTTCTCCTACTCAGAAGCCTCTATTTTCACCAATTTCAGGCATTAAAATGACTCTAAACACACTTATTTCAGTTCCAAAAGTGATAATTCACATGCAATAGTCATTTACAGTCAAAAAATTAAATATTACAAATTTATTATTTTTTAACATCTGGAGAAAGTTTGACAGGTCACGGGTCATCGTTTTTCATCAGAAAATTGATTTTTTCGACTGTAGAAAAATTGAATCAAAATGTCATTTGGATTGTGCCTCATGTTGAAGAACTACTTTTTAAAGCCTCAATGTGACCAAAATTGACATTTTTACAGAGTTTTTCTCCTACTCAGAAGCTTCTATTTTCACCAATTTCAGGCATTAAAATGACTCTAAACACACTTATTTTTCTTCCAAACGTGACAATTCACATGCAATAGTCATTTACAGTCAAAAAATTAAATATTACAAATTTATTATTTTTGACCATCTGTAGAAAGTTTGACAGGTCACGGGTCATCGTTTTTCATCAGAAAATTGATTTTTTCGACTGTAGAAAAATTGAATCAAAATGTCATTTGGATTGTGCCTCTTGTTGAATAATTACTTTTTAAAGCCTCAATGTGACCAAAATTGACATTTTTACAGACTTTTTCTCCTACTCAGAAGCCTCTATTTTCACCAATTTCAGGCATTAAAATGACTCTAAACACACTTATTTTTCTTCCAAAAGTGACAATTCACATGCAATAGTCATTTACAGTCAAAAAATTTAATATTACAAATTTAATATTTTTGACCATCTGGAGAAAGTTTGACAGGTCACGGGTCATCGTTTTTCATCAGAAAATTGATTTTTTCGACTGTAGAAAAATTGAACCAAAATGTC
Organism: Triturus cristatus; assembly: GCF_964204655.1. Taxonomy (NCBI): domain Eukaryota; kingdom Metazoa; phylum Chordata; class Amphibia; order Caudata; family Salamandridae; genus Triturus; species Triturus cristatus. The sequence continues at coordinate 1,019,464,013 of NC_140591.1, read as the reverse complement.
ATTTGGATTGTGCCTCTTGTTGATTAATCACTTTTTAAAGCCTCAATGTGACCAAAATTGACATTTTTACAGACTTTTTCTCCTACTCAGAAGCCTCTATTTTCACCAATTTCAGGCATTAAAATGACTCTAAACACACTTATTTTTCTTCCAAAAGTGACAATTCACATGCAATAGTCATTTACAGTCAAAAAATTAAATATTACAAATGTATTATTTTTGACCATCTGTAGAAAGTTTGACAGGTCACGGGTCATCGTTTTTCATCAGAAAATTGATTTTTTCGACTGTAGAAAAATTGAATCAAAATGTCATTTGGATTGTGCCTCTTGTTGAATAATCACTTTTTAAAGCCTCAATGTGACCAAAATTGACATTTTTACAGACTTTTTCTCCTACTCAGAAGCTTCTATTTTCACCAATTTCAGGCATTAAAATGACTCTAAACACACTTATTTTTGTTCCAAAAGTGATAATTCACATGCAATAGTCATTTACAGTCAAAAAATTCAATATTAAAAATTTACCATTTTTGACCATCTGGAGAAAATTCGACAGGTCACGGGTCATCGTTTTTCATCAGAAAATTGATTTTTTCGACTGTAGAAAAATTGAATCAAAATGTCATTTGGATTGTGCCTCATGTTGAATAACTACTTTTTAAAGCCTCAATGTGACCAAAATTGACATTTTTACTGACTTTTTCTCCTACTCAGAAGCTTCTATTCTCACCAATTGCAGGCATTAAAATGACTCTAAACACACTTATTTTTATTCCAAAAGTGACAATTCACATGCAATAATCATTTACAGTCAAAAAATTCAATATTAAAAAATTTCCATTTTTGACCATCTGGAGAAAATTCGACAGGTCACGGGTCATCATTTTTCATCAGAAAATTGATTTTTTTGGACTGTAGAAAAATTGATTCAAAATGTCATTTGGATTGTGCCTCATGTTGAATAACTACTTTTTAAAGCCTCAATGTGACCAAAATTGACATTTTTACAGACTTTTTCTCCTACTCAGAAGCCTCTATTTTCACCAATTTCAGGCATTAAAATGACTCTAAACACACTTATTTTAGTTCCAAAAGTGATAATTCACATGCAATAGTCATTTACAGTCAAAAAATACAATATTAAAAAATGAACATTTTTGACCATCTGGAGAAAATTCGACAGGTCACGGGTCATCGTTTTTCATCAGAAAATTGATTTTTTGGACTGTAGAAAAATTAATTCAAAATGTCATTTGGATTGTGCCTCATGTTGAATAACTACTTTTTTAAGCCTCAATGTGACCAAAATTGACATTTTTACCGACTTTTTCTCCTACTCAGAAGCTTCTATTCTCACCAATTTCAGGCATTAAAATGACTCTAAACACACTTATTTTTATTCCAAAAGTGACAATTCACATGCAATAGTCATTTACAGTCAAAAAATTCAATATTAAAAAATTACCATTTTTGACCATCTGGAGAAAATTCGACAGGTCACGGGTCATCGTTTTTCATCAGAAAATAGATTTTTTTCGACTGTAGAAAAATTGAATCAAAATGTCATTTGGATTGTGCCTCATGTTGAATAACTACTTTTTAAAGCCTCAATGTGACCAAAATTGACATTTTACAGACTTTTTCTCCTACTCAGAAGCCTCTATTTTCACCAATTTCAGGCATTAAAATGACTCTAAACACACTTATTTTTGTTCCAAAAGTGATAATTCACATGCAATAGTCATTTACAGTCAAAAAATTTAATATTACAAATTTATTATTTTTTAACATCTGGAGAAAGTTTGACAGGTCACGGGTCATCGTTTTTCATCAGAAAATTGATTTTTTCGACTGTAGAAAAATTGAATCAAAATGATGTCATTTGGATTGTGCCTCATGTTGAATAACTACTTTTTAAAGCCTCAATGTGACCAAAATTGACATTTTTACCGACTTTTTCTCCTACTCTGAAGCTTCTATTCGCACCAATTTCAGGCATTAAAATGACTCTAAACACACTTATTTTTATTCCAAAAGTGACAATTCACATGCAATAGTCATTTACAGTCAAAAAATTCAATATTAAAAAATTTCCATTTTTGACCATCTGGAGAAAATTCGACAGGTCACGGGTCATCATTTTTCATCAGAAAATTGATTTTTTTGGACTGTAGAAAAATTAATTCAAAATGTCATTTGGATTGTGCCTCGTGTTAAATAACTAATTTTTAAAGCCTCAATGTGACCAAAATTGACATTTTTACAGAGTTTTTCTCCTACTCAGAAGCTTCTATTTTCACCAATTTCAGGCATTAAAATGACTCTAAACACACTTATTTTTATTCCAAAAGTGACAATTCACATGCAATAGTCATTTACAGTCAAAAAAATAAATATTACAAATTTAATATTTTTGGCCATCTGTAGAAAATTTGAGAGGTCACGGGTCATCGTTTTTCATCAGAAAATTGATTTTTTCGACTGTAGAAAAATTGAATCAAAATGTCATTTGGATTGTGCCTCATGTTGAATAACTACTTTTTAAAGCCTCAATGTGACCAAAATTGACATTTTTACAGACTTTTTCTCCTACTCAGAAGCTTCTATTTTCACCAATTTCAGGCATTAAAATGACTCTAAACACACTTATTTTTCTTCCAAAAGTGACAATTCACATGCAATAGTCATTTACAGTCAAAAAATTAAATATTACAAATTTATTATTTTTGACCATCTGTAGAAAGTTTGACAGGTCACGGGTCATCGTTTTTCATCAGAAAATTGATTTTTTCGACTGTAGAAAAATTGAATCAAAATGTCATTTGGATTGTGCCTCATGTTGAATAACTACTTTTTAAAGCCTCAATGTGACCAAAATTGACATTTTTACAGACTTTTTCTCCTACTCAGAAGCTTCAATTTTGACCAATTTCAGGCATTAAAATGACTCTAAACACACTTATTTTTGTTCCAAAAGTGATAATTCACATGCAATAGTCATTTACAGTCAAAAAATACAATATTAACAAATGACCATTTTTGACCATCTGGAGAAAATTCGACAGGTCACGGGTCATCGTTTTTCATCAGAAAATAGATTTTTTGGACTGTAGAAAAATAATTCAAAATGTCATTTGGATTGTGCCTCATGTTGAATAACTACTTTTTTAAGCCTCAATGTGACCAAAATTGACATTTTTACCGACTTTTTCTCCTACTCAGAAGCTTCTATTCTCACCAATTTCAGGCATTAAAATGACTCTAAACACACTTATGTTTATTCCAAAAGTGACAATTCACATGCAATAGTCATTTACAGTCAAAAAATTCAATATTAAAAAATTACCATTTTTGACCATCTGGAGAAAATTCGACAGGTCACGGGTCATCGTTTTTCATCAGAAAATAGATTTTTTTCGACTGTAGAAAAATGGAATCAAAATGTCATTTGGATTGTGCCTCATGTTGAATAACTACTTTTTAAAGCCTCAATGTGACCAAAATTGACATTTTACAGACTTTTTCTCCTACTCAGAAGCTTCTATTTTCACCAATTTCAGGCATTAAAATGACTCTAAACACACTTATTTTTGTTCCAAAAGTGATAATTCACATGCAATAGTCATTTACAGTCAAAAAAATTAATATTACAAATTTATTATTTTTTAACATCTGGAGAAAGTTTGACAGGTCACGGGTCATCGTTTTTCATCAGAAAATTGATTTTTTCGACTGTAGAAAAATTGGATCAAAATGTCATTTGGATTGTGCCTCATGTTGAATAACTACTTTTTAAAGCCTCAATGTGACCAAAATTGACATTTTTACAGAGTTTTTCTCCTACTCAGAAGCTTCTATTTTCACCCATTTCAGGCATTAAAATGACTCTAAACACACTTATTTTTGTTCCAAATGTGATAATTCACATGCAATAGTCATTTACAGTCAAAAAATTAAATATTACAAATTTATTATTTTTGACCACCTGTAGAAAGCTTGACAGGTCACGGGTCATAGTTTTCATCAGAAAATTGATTTTTTCGACTGTAGAAAAATTGAATCAAAATGTCATTTGGATTGTGCCTCCTGTTGAATAACTACTTTTTAAAGCCTCAATGTGACCAAAATTGACATTTTTACAGAGTTTTTCTCCTACTCAGAAGCTTCTATTTTGACCAATTTCAGGCATTAAAATGACTCTAAATACACTTATTTTTGTTCCAAAAGTGATAATTCACATGCAATAGTCATTTACAGTCAAAAAATTCAATATTAAAAATTTACCATTTTTGACCATCTGGAGAAAATTCGACAGGTCACGGGTCATCGTTTTTCATCAGAAAATTGATTTTTTCGACTGTAGAAAAATTGAATCAAAATGTCATTTGGATTGTGCCTCATGTTGAATAACTACTTTTTAAAGCCTCAATGTGACCAAAATTGACATTTTTACCGACTTTTTCTCCTACTCAGAAGCTTCTATTTTCACCAATTTCAGGCATTAAAATGACTCTAAACACACTTATTTTTATTCCAAAAGTGACAATTCACATGCAATAGTCATTTACAGTCAAAAAAATAAATGTTACAAATTTATTATTTTTGGCCATCTGTAGAAAATTTGAGAGGTCACGGGTCATCGTTTTTCATCAGAAAATTGATTTTTTCGACTGTAGAAAAATTCAATCAAAATGTCATTTGGATTGTGCCTCATGTTGAATAACTACTTTTTAAAGCCTCAATGTGACCAAAATTGACATTTTTACAGAGTTTTTCTCCTACTCAGAAGCTTCTATTTTCACCAATTTCAGGCATTAAAATGACTCTAAACACACTTATTTTTCTTCCAAAAGTGACAATTCACATGCAATAGTCATTTACAGTCAAAAAATTTAATATTACAAATTTATTATTTTTGACCATCTGTAGAAAGTTTGACAGGTCACGGGTCATCGTTTTTCATCAGAAAATTGATTTTTTCGACTGTAGAAAAATTGAATCAAAATGTCATTTGGATTGTGCCTCTTGTTGATTAATCACTTTTTAAAGCCTCAATGTGACCAAAATTGACATTTTTACAGACTTTTTCTCCTACTCAGAAGCTTCTATTTTCACCAATTTCAGGCATTAAAATGACTCTAAACACACTTATTTTTCTTCCAAACGTGACAATTCACATGCAATAGTCATTTACAGTCAAAAACTTAAATATTACAAATTTATTATTTTTGACCATCTGTAGAAAGTTTGCAGGTCACGGGTCATCGTTTTTCATCAGGAAATTGATTTTTTTGACTGTAGAAAAATTGAATCAAAATGTCATTTGTATTGTGCCTCATGTTGAATAACTACTTTTTAAAGCCTCAATCTGACCAAAATTGACATTTTTACAGAGTTTTTCTCCTACTCAGAAGCTTCTATTTTCACCAATTTCAGGCATTAAAATGACTCTAAACACACTTATTTTTCTTCCAAAAGTGACAATTCACATGCAATAGTCATTTACAGTCAAAAAATTTAATATTACAAATTTATTATTTTTGACCATCTGTAGAAAGTTTGACAGGTCACGGGTCATCGTTTTTCATCAGAAAATTGATTTTTTCGACTGTAGAAAAATTGAATCAAAATGTCATTTGGATTGTGCCTCTTGTTGATTAATCACTTTTTAAAGCCTCAATGTGACCAAAATTGACATTTTTACAGACTTTTTCTCCTACTCAGAAGCCTCTATTTTCACCAATTTCAGGCATTAAAATGACTCTAAACACACTTATTTCAGTTCCAAAAGTGATAATTCACATGCAATAGTCATTTACAGTCAAAAAATTAAATATTACAAATTTATTATTTTTTAACATCTGGAGAAAGTTTGACAGGTCACGGATCATCGTTTTTCATCAGAAAATTGATTTTTTCGACTGTAGAAAAATTGAATCAAAATGTCATTTGGATTGTGCCTCATGTTGAAGAACTACTTTTTAAAGCCTCAATGTGACCAAAATTGACATTTTTACAGAGTTTTTCTCCTACTCAGAAGCTTCTATTTTCACCAATTTCAGGCATTAAAATGACTCTAAACACACTTATTTTTCTTCCAAACGTGACAATTCACATGCAATAGTCATTTACAGTCAAAAAATTAAATATTACAAATTTATTATTTTTGACCATCTGTAGAAAGTTTGACAGGTCACGGGTCATCGTTTTTCATCAGAAAATTGATTTTTTCGACTGTAGAAAAATTGAATCAAAATGTCATTTGGATTGTGCCTCTTGTTGAATAATTACTTTTTAAAGCCTCAATGTGACCAAAATTGACATTTTTACAGACTTTTTCTCCTACTCAGAAGCCTCTATTTTCACCAATTTCAGGCATTAAAATGACTCTAAACACACTTATTTTTCTTCCAAAAGTGACAATTCACATGCAATAGTCATTTACAGTCAAAAAATTTAATATTACAAATTTAATATTTTTGACCATCTGGAGAAAGTTTGACAGGTCACGGGTCATCGTTTTTCATCAGAAAATTGATTTTTTCGACTGTAGAAAAATTGAACCAAAATGTCATTTGGATTGTGCCTCTTGTTGATTAATCACTTTTTAAAGCCTCAATGTGACCAAAATTGACATTTTTACAGACTTTTTCTCCTACTCAGAAGCCTCTATTTTCACCAATTTCAGGCATTAAAATGACTCTAAACACACTTATTTTTCTTCCAAAAGTGACAATTCACATGCAATAGTCATTTACAGTCAAAAAATTAAATATTACAAATGTATTATTTTTGACCATCTGTAGAAAGTTTGACAGGTCACGGGTCATCGTTTTTCATCAGAAAATTGATTTTTTCGACTGTAGAAAAATTGAATCAAAATGTCATTTGGATTGTGCCTCTTGTTGAATAATCACTTTTTAAAGCCTCAATGTGACCAAAATTGACATTTTTACAGACTTTTTCTCCTACTCAGAAGCTTCTATTTTCACCAATTTCAGGCATTAAAATGACTCTAAACACACTTATTTTTGTTCCAAAAGTGATAATTCACATGCAATAGTCATTTACAGTCAAAAAATTCAATATTAAAAATTTACCATTTTTGACCATCTGGAGAAAATTCGACAGGTCACGGGTCATCGTTTTTCATCAGAAAATTGATTTTTTCGACTGTAGAAAAATTGAATCAAAATGTCATTTGGATTGTGCCTCATGTTGAATAACTACTTTTTAAAGCCTCAATGTGACCAAAATTGACATTTTTACTGACTTTTTCTCCTACTCAGAAGCTTCTATTCTCACCAATTGCAGGCATTAAAATGACTCTAAACACACTTATTTTTATTCCAAAAGTGACAATTCACATGCAATAATCATTTACAGTCAAAAAATTCAATATTAAAAAATTTCCATTTTTGACCATCTGGAGAAAATTCGACAGGTCACGGGTCATCATTTTTCATCAGAAAATTGATTTTTTTGGACTGTAGAAAAATTGATTCAAAATGTCATTTGGATTGTGCCTCATGTTGAATAACTACTTTTTAAAGCCTCAATGTGACCAAAATTGACATTTTTACAGACTTTTTCTCCTACTCAGAAGCCTCTATTTTCACCAATTTCAGGCATTAAAATGACTCTAAACACACTTATTTTAGTTCCAAAAGTGATAATTCACATGCAATAGTCATTTACAGTCAAAAAATACAATATTAAAAAATGAACATTTTTGACCATCTGGAGAAAATTCGACAGGTCACGGGTCATCGTTTTTCATCAGAAAATTGATTTTTTGGACTGTAGAAAAATTAATTCAAAATGTCATTTGGATTGTGCCTCATGTTGAATAACTACTTTTTTAAGCCTCAATGTGACCAAAATTGACATTTTTACCGACTTTTTCTCCTACTCAGAAGCTTCTATTCTCACCAATTTCAGGCATTAAAATGACTCTAAACACACTTATTTTTATTCCAAAAGTGACAATTCACATGCAATAGTCATTTACAGTCAAAAAATTCAATATTAAAAAATTACCATTTTTGACCATCTGGAGAAAATTCGACAGGTCACGGGTCATCGTTTTTCATCAGAAAATAGATTTTTTTCGACTGTAGAAAAATTGAATCAAAATGTCATTTGGATTGTGCCTCATGTTGAATAACTACTTTTTAAAGCCTCAATGTGACCAAAATTGACATTTTACAGACTTTTTCTCCTACTCAGAAGCCTCTATTTTCACCAATTTCAGGCATTAAAATGACTCTAAACACACTTATTTTTGTTCCAAAAGTGATAATTCACATGCAATAGTCATTTACAGTCAAAAAATTTAATATTACAAATTTATTATTTTTTAACATCTGGAGAAAGTTTGACAGGTCACGGGTCATCGTTTTTCATCAGAAAATTGATTTTTTCGACTGTAGAAAAATTGAATCAAAATGATGTCATTTGGATTGTGCCTCATGTTGAATAACTACTTTTTAAAGCCTCAATGTGACCAAAATTGACATTTTTACCGACTTTTTCTCCTACTCTGAAGCTTCTATTCGCACCAATTTCAGGCATTAAAATGACTCTAAACACACTTATTTTTATTCCAAAAGTGACAATTCACATGCAATAGTCATTTACAGTCAAAAAATTCAATATTAAAAAATTTCCATTTTTGACCATCTGGAGAAAATTCGACAGGTCACGGGTCATCATTTTTCATCAGAAAATTGATTTTTTTGGACTGTAGAAAAATTAATTCAAAATGTCATTTGGATTGTGCCTCGTGTTAAATAACTAATTTTTAAAGCCTCAATGTGACCAAAATTGACATTTTTACAGACGTTTTCTCCTACTCAGAAGCTTCTATTTTCACCAATTTCAGGCATTAAAATGACTCTAAACACACTTATTTTTATTCCAAAAGTGACAATTCACATGCAATAGTCATTTACAGTCAAAAAAATAAATATTACAAATTTAATATTTTTGGCCATCTGTAGAAAATTTGAGAGGTCACGGGTCATCGTTTTTCATCAGAAAATTGATTTTTTCGACTGTAGAAAAATTGAATCAAAATGTCATTTGGATTGTGCCTCATGTTGAATAACTACTTTTTAAAGCCTCAATGTGACCAAAATTGACATTTTTACAGACTTTTTCTCCTACTCAGAAGCTTCTATTTTCACCAATTTCAGGCATTAAAATGACTCTAAACACACTTATTTTTCTTCCAAAAGTGACAATTCACATGCAATAGTCATTTACAGTCAAAAAATTAAATATTACAAATTTATTATTTTTGACCATCTGTAGAAAGTTTGACAGGTCACGGGTCATCGTTTTTCATCAGAAAATTGATTTTTTCGACTGTAGAAAAATTGAATCAAAATGTCATTTGGATTGTGCCTCATGTTGAATAACTACTTTTTAAAGCCTCAATGTGACCAAAATTGACATTTTTACAGACTTTTTCTCCTACTCAGAAGCTTCAATTTTGACCAATTTCAGGCATTAAAATGACTCTAAACACACTTATTTTTGTTCCAAAAGTGATAATTCACATGCAATAGTCATTTACAGTCAAAAAATACAATATTAACAAATGACCATTTTTGACCATCTGGAGAAAATTCGACAGGTCACGGGTCATCGTTTTTCATCAGAAAATAGATTTTTTGGACTGTAGAAAAATAATTCAAAATGTCATTTGGATTGTGCCTCATGTTGAATAACTACTTTTTTAAGCCTCAATGTGACCAAAATTGACATTTTTACCGACTTTTTCTCCTACTCAGAAGCTTCTATTCTCACCAATTTCAGGCATTAAAATGACTCTAAACACACTTATGTTTATTCCAAAAGTGACAATTCACATGCAATAGTCATTTACAGTCAAAAAATTCAATATTAAAAAATTACCATTTTTGACCATCTGGAGAAAATTCGACAGGTCACGGGTCATCATTTTTCATCAGAAAATTGATTTTTTTGGACTGTAGAAAAATTAATTCAAAATGTCATTTGGATTGTGCCTCGTGTTAAATAACTAATTTTTAAAGCCTCAATGTGACCAAAATTGACATTTTTACAGAGTTTTTCTCCTACTCAGAAGCTTCTATTTTGACCAATTTCAGGCATTAAAATGACTCTAAATACACTTATTTTTGTTCCAAAAGTGATAATTCACATGCAATAGTCATTTACAGTCAAAAAATTCAATATTAAAAATTTACCATTTTTGACCATCTGGAGAAAATTCGACAGGTCACGGGTCATCGTTTTTCATCAGAAAATTGATTTTTTCGACTGTAGAAAAATTGAATCAAAATGTCATTTGGATTGTGCCTCATGTTGAATAACTACTTTTTAAAGCCTCAATGTGACCAAAATTGACATTTTTACCGACTTTTTCTCCTACTCAGAAGCTTCTATTTTCACCAATTTCAGGCATTAAAATGACTCTAAACACACTTATTTTTATTCCAAAAGTGACAATTCACATGCAATAGTCATTTACAGTCAAAAAAATAAATGTTACAAATTTATTATTTTTGGCCATCTGTAGAAAATTTGAGAGGTCACGGGTCATCGTTTTTCATCAGAAAATTGATTTTTTCGACTGTAGAAAAATTCAATCAAAATGTCATTTGGATTGTGCCTCATGTTGAATAACTACTTTTTAAAGCCTCAATGTGACCAAAATTGACATTTTTACAGAGTTTTTCTCCTACTCAGAAGCTTCTATTTTCACCAATTTCAGGCATTAAAATGACTCTAAACACACTTATTTTTCTTCCAAAAGTGACAATTCACATGCAATAGTCATTTACAGTCAAAAAATTTAATATTACAAATTTATTATTTTTGACCATCTGTAGAAAGTTTGACAGGTCACGGGTCATCGTTTTTCATCAGAAAATTGATTTTTTCGACTGTAGAAAAATTGAATCAAAATGTCATTTGGATTGTGCCTCTTGTTGATTAATCACTTTTTAAAGCCTCAATGTGACCAAAATTGACATTTTTACAGACTTTTTCTCCTACTCAGAAGCTTCTATTTTCACCAATTTCAGGCATTAAAATGACTCTAAACACACTTATTTTTCTTCCAAACGTGACAATTCACATGCAATAGTCATTTACAGTCAAAAAATTAAATATTACAAATTTATTTTTTTTGACCATCTGTAGAAAGTTTGACAGGTCACGGGTCATCGTTTTTCATCAGAAAATTGATTTTTTCGACTGTAGAAAAATTGAATCAAAATGTCATTTGGATTGTGCCTCTTGTTGAATAATTACTTTTTAAAGCCTCAATGTGACCAAAATTGACATTTTTACAGACTTTTTCTCCTACTCAGAAGCCTCTATTTTCACCAATTTCAGGCATTAAAATGACTCTAAACACACTTATTTTTCTTCCAAAAGTGACAATTCACATGCAATAGTCATTTACAGTCAAAAAATTTAATATTACAAATTTAATATTTTTGACCATCTGGAGAAAGTTTGACAGGTCACGGGTCATCGTTTTTCATCAGAAAATTGATTTTTTCGACTGTAGAAAAATTGAACCAAAATGTCATTTGGATTGTGCCTCTTGTTGATTAATCACTTTTTAAAGCCTCAATGTGACCAAAATTGACATTTTTACAGACTTTTTCTCCTACTCAGAAGCCTCTATTTTCACCAATTTCAGGCATTAAAATGACTCTAAACACACTTATTTTTCTTCCAAAAGTGACAATTCACATGCAATAGTCATTTACAGTCAAAAAATTTAATATTACAAATTTAATATTTTTGACCATCTGGAGAAAGTTTGACAGGTCACGGGTCATCGTTTTTCATCAGAAAATTGATTTTTTCGACTGTAGAAAAATTGAATCAAAATGTCATTTGGATTGTGCCTCATGTTGAATAACTACTTTTTAAAGCCTCAATGTGACCAAAATTGACATTTTTACAGAGTTTTTCTCCTACTCAGAAGCTTCTATTTTCACCAATTTCAGGCATTAAAATGACTCTAAACACACTTATTTCAGTTCCAAAAGTGATAATTCACATGCAATAGTCATTTACAGTCAAAAAATTAAATATTACAAATTTATTATTTTTTAACATCTGGAGAAAGTTTGACAGGTCACGGGTCATCGTTTTTCATCAGAAAATTGATTTTTTCGACTGTAGAAAAATTGAATCAAAATGTCATTTGGATTGTGCCTCATGTTGAATAACTACTTTTTAAAGCCTCAATGTGACCAAAATTGACATTTTTACAGAGTTTTTCTCCTACTCAGAAGCTTCTATTTTCACCAATTTCAGGCATTAAAATGACTCTAAACACACTTATTTTTCTTCCAAACGTGACAATTCACATGCAATAATCATTTACAGTCAAAAAATTCAATATTAAAAAATTTCCAGTTTTGACCATCTGGAGAAAATTCGACAGGTCACGGGTCATCATTTTTCATCAGAAAATTGATTTTTTTTGGACTGTAGAAAAATTAATTCAAAATGTCATTTGGATTGTGCCTCGTGTTAAATAACTAATTTTTAAAGCCTCAATGTGACCAAAATTGACATTTTTACAGATGTTTTCTCCTACTCAGAAGCTTCTATTTTCACCAATTTCAGGCATTAAAATGACTCTAAACACACTTATTTTTATTCCAAAAGGGACAATTCACATGCAATAGTCATTTACAGTCAAAAAAATAAATGTTACAAATTTATTATTTTTGGCCATCTGTAGAAAATTTGAGAGGTCACGGGTCATCGTTTTTCATCAGAAAATTGATTTTTTCGACTGTAGAAAAATTGAATCAAAATGTCATTTGGATTGTGCCTCATGTTGAATAACTACTTTTTAAAGCCTCAATGTGACCAAAATTGACATTTTTACAGACTTTTTCTCCTACTCAGAAGCTTCTATTTTCACCAATTTCAGGCATTAAAATTACTCTAAACACACTTATTTGTATTCCAAAAGTGACAGTTCACATGCAATAGTCATTTACAGTCAAAAAACTTAAATATTACAAATTTATTATTTTTGACCATCTGTAGAAAGTTTGCAGGTCACGGGTCATCGTTTTTCATCAGAAAATTGATTTTTTTGACTGTAGAAAAATTGAATCAAAATGTCATTTGTATTGTGCCTCATGTTGAATAACTACTTTTTAAAGCCTCAATCTGACCAAAATTGACATTTTTACAGAGTTTTTCTCCTACTCAGAAGCTTCTATTTTCACCAATTTCAGGCATTAAAATGACTCTAAACACACTTATTTTTCTTCCAAAAGTGACAATTCACATGCAATAGTCATTTACAGTCAAAAAATTAAATATTACAAATTTATTATTTTTGACCATCTGTAGAAAGTTTGACAGGTCACGGGTCATCGTTTTTCATCAGAAAATTGATTTTTTCGACTGTAGAAAAATTGAATCAAAATGTCATTTGGATTGTGCCTCATGTTGAATAACTACTTTTTAAAGCCTCAATGTGACCAAAATTGACATTTTTACAGAGTTTTTCTCCTACTCAGAAGCTTCTATTTTCACCAATTTCAGGCATTAAAATGACTCTAAACACACTTATTTCAGTTCCAAAAGTGATAATTCACATGCAATAGTCATTTACAGTCAAAAAATTAAATATTACAAATTTATTATTTTTTAACATCTGGAGAAAGTTTGACAGGTCACGGGTCATCGTTTTTCATCAGAAAATTGATTTTTTCGACTGTAGAAAAATTGAATCAAAATGTCATTTGGATTGTGCCTCATGTTGAATAACTACTTTTTAAAGCCTCAATGTGACCAAAATTGACATTTTTACAGAGTTTTTCTCCTACTCAGAAGCTTCTATTTTCACCAATTTCAGGCATTAAAATGACTCTAAACACACTTATTTTTCTTCCAAACGTGACAATTCACATGCAATAGTCATTTACAGTCAAAAAATTAAATATTACAAATTTATTATTTTTGACCATCTGTAGAAAGTTTGACAGGTCACGGGTCATCGTTTTTCATCAGAAAATTGATTTTTTCGACTGTAGAAAAATTGAATCAAAATGTCATTTGGATTGTGCCTCATGTTGAATAACTACTTTTTAAAGCCTCAATGTGACCAAAATTGACATTTTTACAGAGTTTTTCTCCTACTCAGAAGCTTCTATTTTCACCAATTTCAGGCATTAAAATGACTCTAAACACACTTATTTCAGTTCCAAAAGTGATAATTCACATGCAATAGTCATTTACAGTCAAAAAATTAAATATTACAAATTTATTATTTTTTAACATCTGGAGAAAGTTTGACAGGTCACGGGTCATCGTTTTTCATCAGAAAATTGATTTTTTCGACTGTAGAAAAATTGAATCAAAATGTCATTTGGATTGTGCCTCATGTTGAATAACTACTTTTTAAAGCCTCAATGTGACCAAAATTGACATTTTTACAGAGTTTTTCTCCTACTCAGAAGCTTCTATTTTCACCAATTTCAGGCATTAAAATGACTCTAAACACACTTATTTTTCTTCCAAACGTGACAATTCACATGCAATAGTCATTTACAGTCAAAAAATTAAATATTACAAATTTATTATTTTTGACCATCTGTAGAAAGTTTGACAGGTCACGGGTCATCGTTTTTCATCAGAAAATTGATTTTTTCGACTGTAGAAAAATTGAATCAAAATGTCATTTGGATTGTGCCTCTTGTTGAATAATTACTTTTAAAGCCTCAATGTGACCAAAATTGACATTTTTACAGACTTTTTCTCCTACTCAGAAGCTTCTATTTTCACCAATTTCAGGCATTAAAATGACTCTAAACACACTTATTTTAGTTCCAAAAGTGATAATTCACATGCAATAGTCAATTACAGTCAAAAAATTTAATATTACAAATTTATTATTTTTGACCATCTGGAGAAAGTTTGACAGGTCACGGGTCATCATTTTTCATCAGAAAATTGATTTTTTGGACTGTAGAAAAATTGATTCAAAATGTCATTTGGATTGTGCCTGTTGTTGAATAATCACTTTGTAAAGCCTCAATGTGACCAAAATTGACATTTTTACAGACTTTTTCTCCTACTCAGAAGCTTCTATTTTCACCAATTTCAGGCATTAAAATGACTCTAAACACACCTATTTTAGTTCCAAAAGTGATAATTCACATGCAATAGTCATTTACAGTCAAAAAATTAAATATTACAAATTTATTATTTTTGACCATCTGTAGAAAGTTTGCAGGTCATCGTTTTTCATCAGAAAATTGATTTTTTCGACGGTAGAAAAATTGAATCAAAATGTCATTTGGATTGTGCCTCATGTTGAATAACTACTTTTTAAAGCCTCAATGTGACCAAAATTGACATTTTTACAGAGTTTTTCTCCTACTCAGAAGCTTCTATTTTCACCAATTTCAGGCATTAAAATGACTCTAAACACACTTATTTTTCTTCCAAAAGTGACAATTCACATGCAATAGTCATTTACAGTCAAAAAATTCAATATTAAAAATTTACCATTTTTGACCATCTGGAGAAAATTCGACAGGTCACGGGTCATCGTTTTTCATCAGAAAATTGATTTTTTCGACTGTAGAAAAATTGAATCAAAATGTCATTTGGATTGTGCCTCATGTTGAATAACTACTTTTTAAAGCCTCAATGTGACCAAAATTGACATTTTTACAGAGTTTTTCTCCTACTCAGAAGCTTCTATTTTCACCAATTTCAGGCATTAAAATGACTCTAAACACACTTATTTCAGTTCCAAAAGTGATAATTCACATGCAATAGTCATTTACAGTCAAAAAATTAAATATTACAAATTTATTATTTTTTAACATCTGGAGAAAGTTTGACAGGTCACGGGTCATCGTTTTTCATCAGAAAATTGATTTTTTCGACTGTAGAAAAATTGAATCAAAATGTCATTTCGATTGTGCCTCATGTTGAATAACTACTTTTTAAAGCCTCAATGTGACCAAAATTGACATTTTTACAGAGTTTTTCTCCTACTCAGAAGCTTCTATTTTCACCAATTTCAGGCATTAAAATGACTCTAAACACACTTATTTTTCTTCCAAACGTGACAATTCACATGCAATAGTCATTTACAGTCAAAAAATTATATATTACAAATTTATTATTTTTGACCATCTGTAGAAAGTTTGACAGGTCACGGGTCATCGTTTTTCATCAGAAAATTGATTTTTTCGACTGTAGAAAAATTGAATCAAAATGTCATTTGGATTGTGCCTCTTGTTGAATAATTACTTTTTAAAGCCTCAATGTGACCAAAATTGACATTTTTACAGACTTTTTCTCCTACTCAGAAGCTTCTATTTTCACCAATTTCAGGCATTAAAATGACTCTAAACACACTTATTTTAGTTCCAAAAGTGATAATTCACATGCAATAGTCAATTACAGTCAAAAAATTTAATATTACAAATTTATTATTTTTGACCATCTGGAGAAAGTTTGACAGGTCACGGGTCATCATTTTTCATCAGAAAATTGATTTTTTGGACTGTAGAAAAATTGATTCAAAATGTCATTTGGATTGTGCCTGTTGTTGAATAATCACTTTGTAAAGCCTCAATGTGACCAAAATCGACATTTTTACAGACTTTTTCTCCTACTCAGAAGCTTCTATTTTCACCAATTTCAGGCATTAAAATGACTCTAAACACACTTATTTTTCTTCCAAAAGTGACAATTCACATGCAATAGTCATTTACAGTCAAAAAATTAAATATTACAAATGTATTATTTTTGACCATCTGTAGAAAGTTTGACAGGTCACGGGTCATCGTTTTTCATCAGAAAATTGATTTTTTCGACTGTAGAAAAATTGAATCAAAATGTCATTTGGATTGTGCCTCTTGTTGAATAATCACTTTTTAAAGCCTCAATGTGACCAAAATTGACATTTTTACAGACTTTTTCTCCTACTCAGAAGCTTCTATTTTCACCAATTTCAGGAATTAAAATGACTCTAAACACACTTATTTTTGTTCCAAAAGTGATAATTCACATGCAATAGTCATTTACAGTCAAAAAATTCAATATTAAAAATTTACCATTTTTGACCATCTGGAGAAAATTCGACAGGTCACGGGTCATCGTTTTTCATCAGAAAATTGATTTTTTCGACTGTAGAAAAATTGAATCAAAATGTCATTTGGATTGTGCCTCATGTTGAATAACTACTTTTTAAAGCCTCAATGTGACCAAAATTGACATTTTTACAGACTTTTTCTCCTACTCAGAAGCTTCTATTTTCACCAATTTCAGGCATTAAAATGACTCTAAACACACGTATTTTAGTTCCAAAAGTGATAATTCACATGCAATAGTCAATTACAGTCAAAAAATTTAATATTACAAATTTATTGTTTTTGACCATCTGTAGAAAGTTTGCAGGTCATCGTTTTTCATCAGAAAATTGATTTTTTCGACGGTAGAAAAATTGAATCAAAATGTCATTTGGATTGTGCCTCATGTTGAATAACTACTTTTTAAAGCCTCAATGTGAGCAAAATTGACATTTTTACAGAGTTTTTCTCCTACTCAGAAGCTTCTATTTTCACCAATTTCAGGCATTAAAATGACTCTAAACACACTTATTTTTCTTCCAAAAGTGACAATTCACATGCAATAGTCATTTACAGTCAAAAAATTAAATATTACAAATTTATTATTTTTGACCATCTGTAGAAAGTTTGCAGGTCACGGGTCATCATTTTTCATCAGAAAATTGATTTTTTCGACGGTAGAAAAATTGAATCAAAATGTCATTTGGATTGTGCCTCATGTTGAATACCTACTTTATAAAGCCTCAATGTGACCAAAATTGACATTTTTACAGTCTTTTTCTCCTACTCAGAAGCTTCTGTTTTCACCAATTTCAGGCATTAAAATGACTCTAAACACACTTATTTCAGTTCCAAAAGTGATAATTCACATGCAATAGTCATTTACAGTCAAAAAATTAAATATTACAAATTTATTATTTTTTAACATCTGGAGAAAGTTTGACAGGTCACGGGTCATCGTTTTTCATCAGAAAATTGATTTTTTCGACTGTAGAAAAATTGAATCAAAATGTCATTTGGATTGTGCCTCATGTTGAATAACTACTTTTTAAAGCCTCAATGTGACCAAAATAGACATTTTTACAGACTTTTTCTCCTACTTAGAAGCTTCTATTTTGACCAATTTCAGGCATTAAAATGACTCTAAACACACTTATTTTTGTTCCAAAAGTGATAAGTCACATACAATAGTCATTTACAGTCAAAAAATTCAATATTAAAAAATTACAATTTTTGACCATCTGGAGAAAATTCGACAGGTCACGGGTCATCGTTTTTCATCAGAAAATAGATTTTTTTCGACTGTAGAAAAATTGAATCAAAATGTCATTTGGATTGTGCCTCATGTTGAATAACTACTTTTTAAAGCCTCAATGTGACCAAAATTGACATTTTTACAGACTTTTTCTCCTACTCAGAAGCTTCTATTTTCACCAATTTCAGGCATTAAAATAACTCTAAACACACTTATTTTTGTTCCAAAAGTGATAATTCACATGCAATAGTCAGTTAAAGTCCAAAAATTTAATATTACAAATTTATTATTTTTGACCATCTGGAGAAAGTTTGACAGGTCACGGGTCATCGTTTTTCGTCAGAAAATTGATTTTTTCGACTGTAGAAAAATTGAATCAAAATGTCATTTGGATTGTTCCTCATGTTGAATAACTACTTTTTAAAGCCTCAATGTGACCAAAATTGACATTTTTACAGAGTTTTTCTCCTACTCAGAAGCTTCTATTTTCACCAATTTCAGGCATTAAAATGACTCTAAACACACTTATTTCAGTTCCAAAAGTTATAATTCACATGCAATAGTCATTTACAGTCAAAAAATTAAATATTACAAATTTATTATTTTTTAACATCTGGAGAAAGTTTGACAGGTCACGGGTCATCGTTTTTCATCAGAAAATTGATTTTTTCGACTGTAGAAAAATTGAATCAAAATGTCATTTGGATTGTGCCTCATGTTAAATAACAACTTTTTAAAGCCTCAATGTGACCAAAATTGACATTTTTACAGACTTTTTCTCCTACTTAGAAGCCTCTATTTTGACCAATTTCAGGCATTAAAATGACTCTAAACACACTTATTTTTGTTCCAAAAGTGATAAGTCACATACAATAGTCATTTACAGTCAAAAAATTCAATATTAAAAAATTACAATTTTTGACCATCTGGAGAAAATTCGACAGGTCACGGGTCATCGTTTTTCATCAGAAAATTGATTTTTTCGACTGTAGAAAAATTGAATCAAAATGTCATTTGGATTGTGCCTCATGTTGAATAACTACTTTTTAAAGCCTCAATGTGACCAAAATTGACATTTTTACCGACTTTTTCTCCTACTCAGAAGCTTCTATTCTCACCAATTTCAGGCATTAAAATGACTCTAAACACACTTATTTTTATTCCAAAAGTGACAATTCACATGCAATAGTCATTTACAGTCAAAAAATTCAATATTAAAAAATTACCATTTTTGACCATCTGGAGAAAATTCGACAGGTCACGGGTCATCGTTTTTCATCAGAAAATAGATTTTTTTCGACTGTAGAAAAATTGAATCAAAATGTCATTTGGATTGTGCCTCATGTTGAATAACTACTTTTTAAAGCCTCAATGTGACCAAAATTGACATTTTACAGACTTTTTCTCCTACTCAGAAGCTTCTATTTTCACCAATTTCAGGCATTAAAATGACTCTAAACACACTTATTTTTGTTCCAAAAGTGATAATTCACATGCAATAGTCATTTACAGTCAAAAAATTAAATATTACAAATTTATTATTTTTAACATCTGGAGAAAGTTTGACAGGTCACGGGTCATCGTTTTTCATCAGAAAATTGATTTTTTCGACTGTAGAAAAATTGAATCAAAATGTCATTTGGATTGTGCCTCATGTTGAATAACTACTTTTTAAAGCCTCAATGTGACCAAAATTGACATTTTTACAGAGTTTTTCTCCTACTCAGAAGCTTCTATTTTGACCAATTTCAGGCATTAAAATGACTCTAAACACACTTATTTTTGTTCCAAAAGTGATAATTCACATGCAATAGTCATTTACAGTCAAAAAATTCAATATTAAAAATTTACCATTTTTGACCATCTGGAGAAAATTCGACAGGTCACGGGTCATCGTTTTTCATCAGAAAATTGATTTTTTCGACTGTAGAAAAATTGAATCAAAATGTCATTTGGATTGTGCCTCATGTTGAATAACTACTTTTTAAAGCCTCAATGTGACCAAAATTGACATTTTTACCGACTTTTTCTCCTACTCAGAAGCTTCTATTCTCACCAATTTCAGGCATTAAAATGACTCTAAACACACTTATTTTTATTCCAAAAGTGACAATTCACATGCAATAGTCATTTACAGTCAAAAAATTCAATATTAAAAAATTTCAATTTTTGACCATCTGGAGAAAATTCGACAGGTCACGGGTCATCATTTTTCATCAGAAAATTGATTTTTTCGACTGTAGAAAAATTTAATCAAAATGTCATTTGGATTGTGCCTCGTGTTGAATAACTACTTTTTAAAGCCTCAATGTGACCAAAATTGACATTTTTACCGACTTTTTCTCCTACTCTGAAGCTTCTATTCTCACCAATTTCAGGCATTAAAATGACTCTAAACACACTTATTTTTATTCCAAAAGTGACAATTCACATGCAATAGTCATTTACAGTCAAAAAATTCAATATTAAAAAATTTCCATTTTTGACCATCTGGAGAAAATTCGACAGGTCACGGGTCATCATTTTTCATCAGAAAATTGATTTTTTTGGACTGTAGAAAAATTAATTCAAAATGTCATTTGGATTGTGCCTCGTGTTAAATAACTAATTTTTAAAGCCTCAATGTGACCAAAATTGACATTTTTACAGACGTTTTCTCCTACTCAGAAGCTTCTATTTTCACCAATTTCAGGCATTAAAATGACTCTAAACACACTTATTTTTATTCCAAAAGTGACAATTCACATGCAATAGTCATTTACAGTCAAAAAAATAAATATTACAAATTTATTATTTTTGGCCATCTGTAGAAAATTTGAGAGGTCACGGGTCATCGTTTTTCATCAGAAAATTGATTTTTTCGACTGTAGAAAAATTGAATCAAAATGTCATTTGGATTGTGCCTCATGTTGAATAACTACTTTTTAAAGCCTCAATGTGACCAAAATTGACATTTTTACAGACTTTTTCTCCTACTCAGAAGCTTCTATTTTCACCAATTTCAGGCATTAAAATGACTCTAAACACACTTATTTTTCTTCCAAAAGTGACAATTCACATGCAATAGTCATTTACAGTCAAAACATTAAATATTACAAATTTATTATTTTTGACCATCTGTAGAAAGTTTGACAGGTCACGGGTCATCGTTTTTCATCAGAAAATTGATTTTTTCGACTGTAGAAAAATTGAATCAAAATGTCATTTGGATTGTGCCTCATGTTGAATAACTACTTTTTAAAGCCTCAATGTGACCAAAATTGACATTTTTACAGACGTTTTCTCCTACTCACAAGCTTCAATTTTGACCAATTTCAGGCATTAAAATGACTCTAAACACACTTATTTTTGTTCCAAAAGTGATAATTCACATGCAATAGTCATTTACAGTCAAAAAATACAATATTAAAAAATGACCATTTTTGACCATCTGGAGAAAATTCGACAGGTCACGGGTCATCGTTTTTCATCAGAAAATAGATTTTTTGGACTGTAGAAAAATTAATTCAAAATGTCATTTGGATTGTGCCTCATGTTGAATAACTACTTTTTAAAGCCTCAATGTGACCAAAATTGACATTTTTACCGACTTTTTCTCCTACTCAGAAGCTTCTATTCTCACCAATTTCAGGCATTAAAATGACTCTAAACACACTTATTTTTATTCCAAAAGTGACAATTCACATGCAATAGTCATTTACAGTCAAAAAATTCAATATTAAAAAATTACCATTTTTGACCATCTGGAGAAAATTCGACAGGTCACGGGTCATCGTTTTTCATCAGAAAATAGATTTTTTTCGACTGTAGAAAAATTGAATCAAAATGTCATTTGGATTGTGCCTCATGTTGAATAACTACTTTTTAAAGCCTCAATGTGACCAAAATTGACATTTTACAGACTTTTTCTCCTACTCAGAAGCTTCTATTTTCACCAATTTCAGGCATTAAAATGACTCTAAACACACTTATTTTTGTTCCAAAAGTGATAATTCACATGCAATAGTCATTTACAGTCAAAAAATTTAATATTACAAATTTATTATTTTTTAACATCTGGAGAAAGTTTGACAGGTCACGGGTCATCGTTTTTCATCAGAAAATTGATTTTTTCGACTGTAGAAAAATTGAATCAAAATGTCATTTGGATTGTGCCTCATGTTGAATAACTACTTTTTAAAGCCTCAATGTGACCAAAATTGACATTTTTACAGAGTTTTTCTCCTACTCAGAAGCTTCTATTTTCACCCATTTCAGGCATTAAAATGACTCTAAACACACTTATTTTTGTTCCAAAAGTGATAATTCACATGCAATAGTCATTTACAGTCAAAAAATTAAATATTACAAATTTATTATTTTTGACCACCTGTAGAAAGCTTGACAGGTCACGGGTCATAGTTTTTCATCAGAAAATTGATTTTTTCGACTGTAGAAAAATTGAATCAAAATGTCATTTGGATTGTGCCTCATGTTGAATAACTACTTTTTAAAGCCTCAATGTGACCAAAATTGACATTTTTACAGAGTTTTTCTCCTACTCAGAAGCTTCTATTTTGACCAATTTCAGGCATTAAAATGACTCTAAACACACTTATTTTTATTCCAAAAGTGACAATTCACATGCAATAGTCATTTACAGTCAAAAAATTCAATATTAAAAAATTTCAATTTTTGACCATCTGGAGAAAATTCGACAGGTCACGGGTCATCATTTTTCATCAGAAAATTGATTTTTTTGGACTGTAGAAAAATTAATTCAAAATGTCATTTGGATTGTGCCTCGTGTTAAATAACTAATTTTTAAAGCCTCAATGTGACCAAAATTGACATTTTTACAGATGTTTTCTCCTACTCAGAAGCTTCTATTTTCACCAATTTCAAGCATTAAAATGACTCTAAACACACTTATTTTTATTCCAAAAGTGACAATTCACATGCAATAGTCATTTACAGTCAAAAAAATAAATATTACAAATTTATTATTTTTGGCCATCTGTAGAAAATTTGAGAGGTCACGGGTCATCGTTTTTCATCAGAAAATTGATTTTTTCGACTGTAGAAAAATTGAATCAAAATGTCATTTGGATTGTGCCTCATGTTGAATAACTACTTTTTAAAGCCTCAATGTGACCAAAATTGACATTTTTACAGAGTTTTTCTCCTACTCAGAGGCTTCTATTTTCACCAATTTCAGGCATTAAAATGACTCTAAACACACTTATTTTTGTTCCAAAAGTGATAATTCACATGCAATAGTCATTTACAGTCAAAAAATTCAATATTAAAAATTTACCATTTTTGACCATCTGGAGAAAATTCGACAGGTCACGGGTCATCGTTTTTCATCAGAAAATTGATTTTTTCGACTGTAGAAAAATTGAATCAAAATGATGTCATTTGGATTGTGCCTCATGTTGAATAACTACTTTTTAAAGCCTCAATGTGACCAAAATTGACATTTTTACCGACTTTTTCTCCTACTCTGAAGCTTCTATTCTCACCAATTTCAGGCATTAAAATGACTCTAAACACACTTATTTTTATTCCAAAAGTGACAATTCACATGCAATAGTCATTTACAGTCAAAAAATTCAATATTAAAAAATTTCCATTTTTGACCATCTGGAGAAAATTCGACAGGTCACGGGTCATCATTTTTCATCAGAAAATTGATTTTTTTGGACTGTAGAAAAATTAATTCAAAATGTCATTTGGATTGTGCCTCGTGTTAAATAACTAATTTTTAAAGCCTCAATGTGACCAAAATTGACATTTTTACAGACGTTTTCTCCTACTCAGAAGCTTCTATTTTCACCAATTTCAGGCATTAAAATGACTCTAAACACACTTATTTTTATTCCAAAAGTGACAATTCACATGCAATAGTCATTTACAGTCAAAAAAATAAATATTACAAATTTAATATTTTTGGCCATCTGTAGAAAATTTGAGAGGTCACGGGTCATCGTTTTTCATCAGAAAATTGATTTTTTCGACTGTAGAAAAATTGAATCAAAATGTCATTTGGATTGTGCCTCATGTTGAATAACTACTTTTTAAAGCCTCAATGTGACCAAAATTGACATTTTTACAGACTTTTTCTCCTACTCAGAAGCTTCTATTTTCACCAATTTCAGGCATTAAAATGACTCTAAACACACTTATTTTTCTTCCAAAAGTGATAATTCACATGCAATAGTCATTTACAGTCAAAAAATACAATATTAAAAAATGACCATTTTTGACCATCTGGAGAAAATTCGACAGGTCACGGGTCATCGTTTTTCATCAGAAAATAGATTTTTTGGACTGTAGAAAAATTAATTCAAAATGTCATTTGGATTGTGCCTCATGTTGAATAACTACTTTTTAAAGCCTCAATGTGACCAAAATTGACATTTTTACCGACTTTTTCTCCTACTCAGAAGCTTCT
Organism: Triturus cristatus; assembly: GCF_964204655.1. Classification (NCBI taxonomy): domain Eukaryota; kingdom Metazoa; phylum Chordata; class Amphibia; order Caudata; family Salamandridae; genus Triturus; species Triturus cristatus. The sequence goes on along the minus strand of NC_140591.1, from coordinate 1,019,439,191 downwards.
ATTCTCACCAATTTCAGGCATTAAAATGACTCTAAACACACTTATTTTTATTCCAAAAGTGACAATTCACATGCAATAGTCATTTACAGTCAAAAAATTCAATATTAAAAAATTACCATTTTTGACCATCTGGAGAAAATTCGACAGGTCACGGGTCATCGTTTTTCATCAGAAAATAGATTTTTTTCGACTGTAGAAAAATTGAATCAAAATGTCATTTGGATTGTGCCTCATGTTGAATAACTACTTTTTAAAGCCTCAATGTGACCAAAATTGACATTTTACAGACTTTTTCTCCTACTCAGAAGCTTCTATTTTCACCAATTTCAGGCATTAAAATGACTCTAAACACACTTATTTTTGTTCCAAAAGTGATAATTCACATGCAATAGTCATTTACAGTCAAAAAATTTAATATTACAAATTTATTATTTTTTAACATCTGGAGAAAGTTTGACAGGTCACGGGTCATCGTTTTTCATCAGAAAATTGATTTTTTCGACTGTAGAAAAATTGAATCAAAATGTCATTTGGATTGTGCCTCATGTTGAATAACTACTTTTTAAAGCCTCAATGTGACCAAAATTGACATTTTTACAGACTTTTTCTCCTACTCAGAAGCTTCTATTTTCACCCATTTCAGGCATTAAAATGACTCTAAACACACTTATTTTTGTTCCAAAAGTGATAATTCACATGCAATAGTCATTTACAGTCAAAAAATTAAATATTACAAATTTATTATTTTTGACCACCTGTAGAAAGCTTGACAGGTCACGGGTCATAGTTTTTCATCAGAAAATTGATTTTTTCGACTGTAGAAAAATTGAATCAAAATGTCATTTGGATTGTGCCTCATGTTGAATAACTACTTTTTAAAGCCTCAATGTGACCAAAATTGACATTTTTACAGAGTTTTTCTCCTACTCAGAAGCTTCTATTTTGACCAATTTCAGGCATTAAAATGACTCTAAACACACTTATTTTTGTTCCAAAAGTGATAATTCACATGCAATAGTCATTTACAGTCAAAAAATTCAATATTAAAAATTTACCATTTTTGACCATCTGGAGAAAATTCGACAGGTCACGGGTCATCGTTTTTCATCAGAAAATTGATTTTTTCGACTGTAGAAAAATTGAATCAAAATGTCATTTGGATTGTGCCTCATGTTGAATAACTACTTTTTAAAGCCTCAATGTGACCAAAATTGACATTTTTACCGACTTTTTCTCCTACTCAGAAGCTTCTATTCTCACCAATTTCAGGCATTAAAATGACTCTAAACACACTTATTTTTATTCCAAAAGTGACAATTCACATGCAATAGTCATTTACAGTCAAAAAATTCAATATTAAAAAATTTCAATTTTTGACCATCTGGAGAAAATTCGACAGGTCACGGGTCATCATTTTTCATCAGAAAATTGATTTTTTTGGACTGTAGAAAAATTAATTCAAAATGTCATTTGGATTGTGCCTCGTGTTAAATAACTAATTTTTAAAGCCTCAATGTGACCAAAATTGACATTTTTACAGATGTTTTCTCCTACTCAGAAGCTTCTATTTTCACCAATTTCAAGCATTAAAATGACTCTAAACACACTTATTTTTATTCCAAAAGTGACAATTCACATGCAATAGTCATTTACAGTCAAAAAAATAAATATTACAAATTTATTATTTTTGGCCATCTGTAGAAAATTTGAGAGGTCACGGGTCATCGTTTTTCATCAGAAAATTGATTTTTTCGACTGTAGAAAAATTGAATCAAAATGTCATTTGGATTGTGCCTCATGTTGAATAACTACTTTTTAAAGCCTCAATGTGACCAAAATTGACATTTTTACAGAGTTTTTCTCCTACTCAGAGGCTTCTATTTTCACCAATTTCAGGCATTAAAATGACTCTAAACACACTTATTTTTGTTCCAAAAGTGATAATTCACATGCAATAGTCATTTACAGTCAAAAAATTCAATATTAAAAATTTACCATTTTTGACCATCTGGAGAAAGTTCGACAGGTCACGGGTCATCGTTTTTCATCAGAAAATTGATTTTTTCGACTGTAGAAAAATTGAATCAAAATGATGTCATTTGGATTGTGCCTCATGTTGAATAACTACTTTTTAAAGCCTCAATGTGACCAAAATTGACATTTTTACCGACTTTTTCTCCTACTCAGAAGCTTCTATTCTCACCAATTTCAGGCATTAAAATGACTCTAAACACACTTATTTTTATTCCAAAAGTGACAATTCACATGCAATAGTCATTTACAGTCAAAAAATTCAATATTAAAAAATTTCAATTTTTGACCATCTGGAGAAAATTCGACAGGTCACGGGTCATCATTTTTCATCAGAAAATTGATTTTTTTGGACTGTAGAAAAATTAATTCAAAATGTCATTTGGATTGTGCCTCGTGTTAAATAACTAATTTTTAAAGCCTCAATGTGACCAAAATTGACATTTTTACAGATGTTTTCTCCTACTCAGAAGCTTCTATTTTCACCAATTTCAAGCATTAAAATGACTCTAAACACACTTATTTTTATTCCAAAAGTGACAATTCACATGCAATAGTCATTTACAGTCAAAAAAATAAATATTACAAATTTATTATTTTTGGCCATCTGTAGAAAATTTGAGAGGTCACGGGTCATCGTTTTTCATCAGAAAATTGATTTTTTCGACTGTAGAAAAATTGAATCAAAATGTCATTTGGATTGTGCCTCATGTTGAATAACTACTTTTTAAAGCCTCAATGTGACCAAAATTGACATTTTTACAGAGTTTTTCTCCTACTCAGAGGCTTCTATTTTCACCAATTTCAGGCATTAAAATGACTCTAAACACACTTATTTTTGTTCCAAAAGTGATAATTCACATGCAATAGTCATTTACAGTCAAAAAATTCAATATTAAAAATTTACCATTTTTGACCATCTGGAGAAAATTCGACAGGTCACGGGTCATCGTTTTTCATCAGAAAATTGATTTTTTCGACTGTAGAAAAATTGAATCAAAATGATGTCATTTGGATTGTGCCTCATGTTGAATAACTACTTTTTAAAGCCTCAATGTGACCAAAATTGACATTTTTACCGACTTTTTCTCCTACTCTGAAGCTTCTATTCTCACCAATTTCAGGCATTAAAATGACTCTAAACACACTTATTTTTATTCCAAAAGTGACAATTCACATGCAATAGTCATTTACAGTCAAAAAATTCAATATTAAAAAATTTCCATTTTTGACCATCTGGAGAAAATTCGACAGGTCACGGGTCATCATTTTTCATCAGAAAATTGATTTTTTTGGACTGTAGAAAAATTAATTCAAAATGTCATTTGGATTGTGCCTCGTGTTAAATAACTAATTTTTAAAGCCTCAATGTGACCAAAATTGACATTTTTACAGACGTTTTCTCCTACTCAGAAGCTTCTATTTTCACCAATTTCAGGCATTAAAATGACTCTAAACACACTTATTTTTATTCCAAAAGTGACAATTCACATGCAATAGTCATTTACAGTCAAAAAAATAAATATTACAAATTTAATATTTTTGGCCATCTGTAGAAAATTTGAGAGGTCACGGGTCATCGTTTTTCATCAGAAAATTGATTTTTTCGACTGTAGAAAAATTGAATCAAAATGTCATTTGGATTGTGCCTCATGTTGAATAACTACTTTTTAAAGCCTCAATGTGACCAAAATTGACATTTTTACAGACTTTTTCTCCTACTCAGAAGCTTCTATTTTCACCCATTTCAGGCATTAAAATGACTCTAACACACTTATTTTTGTTCCAAAAGTGATAATTCACATGCAATAGTCATTTACAGTCAAAAAATTAAATATTACAAATTTATTATTTTTGACCACCTGTAGAAAGCTTGACAGGTCACGGGTCATAGTTTTTCATCAGAAAATTGATTTTTTCGACTGTAGAAAAATTGAATCAAAATGTCATTTGGATTGTGCCTCATGTTGAATAACTACTTTTTAAAGCCTCAATGTGACCAAAATTGACATTTTTACAGAGTTTTTCTCCTACTCAGAAGCTTCTATTTTGACCAATTTCAGGCATTAAAATGACTCTAAACACACTTATTTTTGTTCCAAAAGTGATAATTCACATGCAATAGTCATTTACAGTCAAAAAATTCAATATTAAAAATTTACCATTTTTGACCATCTGGAGAAAATTCGACAGGTCACGGGTCATCGTTTTTCATCAGAAAATTGATTTTTTCGACTGTAGAAAAATTGAATCAAAATGTCATTTGGATTGTGCCTCATGTTGAATAACTACTTTTTAAAGCCTCAATGTGACCAAAATTGACATTTTTACCGACTTTTTCTCCTACTCAGAAGCTTCTATTCTCACCAATTTCAGGCATTAAAATGACTCTAAACACACTTATTTTTATTCCAAAAGTGACAATTCACATGCAATAGTCATTTACAGTCAAAAAATTCAATATTAAAAAATTTCAATTTTTGACCATCTGGAGAAAATTCGACAGGTCACGGGTCATCATTTTTCATCAGAAAATTGATTTTTTTGGACTGTAGAAAAATTAATTCAAAATGTCATTTGGATTGTGCCTCGTGTTAAATAACTAATTTTTAAAGCCTCAATGTGACCAAAATTGACATTTTTACAGATGTTTTCTCCTACTCAGAAGCTTCTATTTTCACCAATTTCAAGCATTAAAATGACTCTAAACACACTTATTTTTATTCCAAAAGTGACAATTCACATGCAATAGTCATTTACAGTCAAAAAAATAAATATTACAAATTTATTATTTTTGGCCATCTGTAGAAAATTTGAGAGGTCACGGGTCATCGTTTTTCATCAGAAAATTGATTTTTTCGACTGTAGAAAAATTGAATCAAAATGTCATTTGGATTGTGCCTCATGTTGAATAACTACTTTTTAAAGCCTCAATGTGACCAAAATTGACATTTTTACAGAGTTTTTCTCCTACTCAGAGGCTTCTATTTTCACCAATTTCAGGCATTAAAATGACTCTAAACACACTTATTTTTGTTCCAAAAGTGATAATTCACATGCAATAGTCATTTACAGTCAAAAAATTCAATATTAAAAATTTACCATTTTTGACCATCTGGAGAAAATTCGACAGGTCACGGGTCATCGTTTTTCATCAGAAAATTGATTTTTTCGACTGTAGAAAAATTGAATCAAAATGATGTCATTTGGATTGTGCCTCATGTTGAATAACTACTTTTTAAAGCCTCAATGTGACCAAAATTGACATTTTTACCGACTTTTTCTCCTACTCTGAAGCTTCTATTCTCACCAATTTCAGGCATTAAAATGACTCTAAACACACTTATTTTTATTCCAAAAGTGACAATTCACATGCAATAGTCATTTACAGTCAAAAAATTCAATATTAAAAAATTTCCATTTTTGACCATCTGGAGAAAATTCGACAGGTCACGGGTCATCATTTTTCATCAGAAAATTGATTTTTTTGGACTGTAGAAAAATTAATTCAAAATGTCATTTGGATTGTGCCTCGTGTTAAATAACTAATTTTTAAAGCCTCAATGTGACCAAAATTGACATTTTTACAGACGTTTTCTCCTACTCAGAAGCTTCTATTTTCACCAATTTCAGGCATTAAAATGACTCTAAACACACTTATTTTTATTCCAAAAGTGACAATTCACATGCAATAGTCATTTACAGTCAAAAAAATAAATATTACAAATTTAATATTTTTGGCCATCTGTAGAAAATTTGAGAGGTCACGGGTCATCGTTTTTCATCAGAAAATTGATTTTTTCGACTGTAGAAAAATTGAATCAAAATGTCATTTGGATTGTGCCTCATGTTGAATAACTACTTTTTAAAGCCTCAATGTGACCAAAATTGACATTTTTACAGACTTTTTCTCCTACTCAGAAGCTTCTATTTTCACCAATTTCAGGCATTAAAATGACTCTAAACACACTTATTTTTCTTCCAAAAGTGATAATTCACATGCAATAGTCATTTACAGTCAAAAAATACAATATTAAAAAATGACCATTTTTGACCATCTGGAGAAAATTCGACAGGTCACGGGTCATCGTTTTTCATCAGAAAATAGATTTTTTGGACTGTAGAAAAATTAATTCAAAATGTCATTTGGATTGTGCCTCATGTTGAATAACTACTTTTTAAAGCCTCAATGTGACCAAAATTGACATTTTTACCGACTTTTTCTCCTACTCAGAAGCTTCTATTCTCACCAATTTCAGGCATTAAAATGACTCTAAACACACTTATTTTTATTCCAAAAGTGACAATTCACATGCAATAGTCATTTACAGTCAAAAAATTCAATATTAAAAAATTACCATTTTTGACCATCTGGAGAAAATTCGACAGGTCACGGGTCATCGTTTTTCATCAGAAAATAGATTTTTTTCGACTGTAGAAAAATTGAATCAAAATGTCATTTGGATTGTGCCTCATGTTGAATAACTACTTTTTAAAGCCTCAATGTGACCAAAATTGACATTTTACAGACTTTTTCTCCTACTCAGAAGCTTCTATTTTCACCAATTTCAGGCATTAAAATGACTCTAAACACACTTATTTTTGTTCCAAAAGTGATAATTCACATGCAATAGTCATTTACAGTCAAAAAATTTAATATTACAAATTTATTATTTTTTAACATCTGGAGAAAGTTTGACAGGTCACGGGTCATCGTTTTTCATCAGAAAATTGATTTTTTCGACTGTAGAAAAATTGAATCAAAATGTCATTTGGATTGTGCCTCATGTTGAATAACTACTTTTTAAAGCCTCAATGTGACCAAAATTGACATTTTTACAGACTTTTTCTCCTACTCAGAAGCTTCTATTTTCACCCATTTCAGGCATTAAAATGACTCTAAACACACTTATTTTTGTTCCAAAAGTGATAATTCACATGCAATAGTCATTTACAGTCAAAAAATTAAATATTACAAATTTATTATTTTTGACCACCTGTAGAAAGCTTGACAGGTCACGGGTCATAGTTTTTCATCAGAAAATTGATTTTTTCGACTGTAGAAAAATTGAATCAAAATGTCATTTGGATTGTGCCTCATGTTGAATAACTACTTTTTAAAGCCTCAATGTGACCAAAATTGACATTTTTACAGAGTTTTTCTCCTACTCAGAAGCTTCTATTTTGACCAATTTCAGGCATTAAAATGACTCTAAACACACTTATTTTTGTTCCAAAAGTGATAATTCACATGCAATAGTCATTTACAGTCAAAAAATTCAATATTAAAAATTTACCATTTTTGACCATCTGGAGAAAATTCGACAGGTCACGGGTCATCGTTTTTCATCAGAAAATTGATTTTTTCGACTGTAGAAAAATTGAATCAAAATGTCATTTGGATTGTGCCTCATGTTGAATAACTACTTTTTAAAGCCTCAATGTGACCAAAATTGACATTTTTACCGACTTTTTCTCCTACTCAGAAGCTTCTATTCTCACCAATTTCAGGCATTAAAATGACTCTAAACACACTTATTTTTATTCCAAAAGTGACAATTCACATGCAATAGTCATTTACAGTCAAAAAATTCAATATTAAAAAATTTCAATTTTTGACCATCTGGAGAAAATTCGACAGGTCACGGGTCATCATTTTTCATCAGAAAATTGATTTTTTTGGACTGTAGAAAAATTAATTCAAAATGTCATTTGGATTGTGCCTCGTGTTAAATAACTAATTTTTAAAGCCTCAATGTGACCAAAATTGACATTTTTACAGATGTTTTCTCCTACTCAGAAGCTTCTATTTTCACCAATTTCAAGCATTAAAATGACTCTAAACACACTTATTTTTATTCCAAAAGTGACAATTCACATGCAATAGTCATTTACAGTCAAAAAAATAAATATTACAAATTTATTATTTTTGGCCATCTGTAGAAAATTTGAGAGGTCACGGGTCATCGTTTTTCATCAGAAAATTGATTTTTTCGACTGTAGAAAAATTGAATCAAAATGTCATTTGGATTGTGCCTCATGTTGAATAACTACTTTTTAAAGCCTCAATGTGACCAAAATTGACATTTTTACAGAGTTTTTCTCCTACTCAGAGGCTTCTATTTTCACCAATTTCAGGCATTAAAATGACTCTAAACACACTTATTTTTGTTCCAAAAGTGATAATTCACATGCAATAGTCATTTACAGTCAAAAAATTCAATATTAAAAATTTACCATTTTTGACCATCTGGAGAAAGTTCGACAGGTCACGGGTCATCGTTTTTCATCAGAAAATTGATTTTTTCGACTGTAGAAAAATTGAATCAAAATGATGTCATTTGGATTGTGCCTCATGTTGAATAACTACTTTTTAAAGCCTCAATGTGACCAAAATTGACATTTTTACCGACTTTTTCTCCTACTCAGAAGCTTCTATTCTCACCAATTTCAGGCATTAAAATGACTCTAAACACACTTATTTTTATTCCAAAAGTGACAATTCACATGCAATAGTCATTTACAGTCAAAAAATTCAATATTAAAAAATTTCAATTTTTGACCATCTGGAGAAAATTCGACAGGTCACGGGTCATCATTTTTCATCAGAAAATTGATTTTTTTGGACTGTAGAAAAATTAATTCAAAATGTCATTTGGATTGTGCCTCGTGTTAAATAACTAATTTTTAAAGCCTCAATGTGACCAAAATTGACATTTTTACAGATGTTTTCTCCTACTCAGAAGCTTCTATTTTCACCAATTTCAAGCATTAAAATGACTCTAAACACACTTATTTTTATTCCAAAAGTGACAATTCACATGCAATAGTCATTTACAGTCAAAAAAATAAATATTACAAATTTATTATTTTTGGCCATCTGTAGAAAATTTGAGAGGTCACGGGTCATCGTTTTTCATCAGAAAATTGATTTTTTCGACTGTAGAAAAATTGAATCAAAATGTCATTTGGATTGTGCCTCATGTTGAATAACTACTTTTTAAAGCCTCAATGTGACCAAAATTGACATTTTTACAGAGTTTTTCTCCTACTCAGAGGCTTCTATTTTCACCAATTTCAGGCATTAAAATGACTCTAAACACACTTATTTTTGTTCCAAAAGTGATAATTCACATGCAATAGTCATTTACAGTCAAAAAATTCAATATTAAAAATTTACCATTTTTGACCATCTGGAGAAAATTCGACAGGTCACGGGTCATCGTTTTTCATCAGAAAATTGATTTTTTCGACTGTAGAAAAATTGAATCAAAATGATGTCATTTGGATTGTGCCTCATGTTGAATAACTACTTTTTAAAGCCTCAATGTGACCAAAATTGACATTTTTACCGACTTTTTCTCCTACTCTGAAGCTTCTATTCTCACCAATTTCAGGCATTAAAATGACTCTAAACACACTTATTTTTATTCCAAAAGTGACAATTCACATGCAATAGTCATTTACAGTCAAAAAATTCAATATTAAAAAATTTCCATTTTTGACCATCTGGAGAAAATTCGACAGGTCACGGGTCATCATTTTTCATCAGAAAATTGATTTTTTTGGACTGTAGAAAAATTAATTCAAAATGTCATTTGGATTGTGCCTCGTGTTAAATAACTAATTTTTAAAGCCTCAATGTGACCAAAATTGACATTTTTACAGACGTTTTCTCCTACTCAGAAGCTTCTATTTTCACCAATTTCAGGCATTAAAATGACTCTAAACACACTTATTTTTATTCCAAAAGTGACAATTCACATGCAATAGTCATTTACAGTCAAAAAAATAAATATTACAAATTTAATATTTTTGGCCATCTGTAGAAAATTTGAGAGGTCACGGGTCATCGTTTTTCATCAGAAAATTGATTTTTTCGACTGTAGAAAAATTGAATCAAAATGTCATTTGGATTGTGCCTCATGTTGAATAACTACTTTTTAAAGCCTCAATGTGACCAAAATTGACATTTTTACAGACTTTTTCTCCTACTCAGAAGCTTCTATTTTCACCCATTTCAGGCATTAAAATGACTCTAACACACTTATTTTTGTTCCAAAAGTGATAATTCACATGCAATAGTCATTTACAGTCAAAAAATTAAATATTACAAATTTATTATTTTTGACCACCTGTAGAAAGCTTGACAGGTCACGGGTCATAGTTTTTCATCAGAAAATTGATTTTTTCGACTGTAGAAAAATTGAATCAAAATGTCATTTGGATTGTGCCTCATGTTGAATAACTACTTTTTAAAGCCTCAATGTGACCAAAATTGACATTTTTACAGAGTTTTTCTCCTACTCAGAAGCTTCTATTTTGACCAATTTCAGGCATTAAAATGACTCTAAACACACTTATTTTTGTTCCAAAAGTGATAATTCACATGCAATAGTCATTTACAGTCAAAAAATTCAATATTAAAAATTTACCATTTTTGACCATCTGGAGAAAATTCGACAGGTCACGGGTCATCGTTTTTCATCAGAAAATTGATTTTTTCGACTGTAGAAAAATTGAATCAAAATGTCATTTGGATTGTGCCTCATGTTGAATAACTACTTTTTAAAGCCTCAATGTGACCAAAATTGACATTTTTACCGACTTTTTCTCCTACTCAGAAGCTTCTATTCTCACCAATTTCAGGCATTAAAATGACTCTAAACACACTTATTTTTATTCCAAAAGTGACAATTCACATGCAATAGTCATTTACAGTCAAAAAATTCAATATTAAAAAATTTCAATTTTTGACCATCTGGAGAAAATTCGACAGGTCACGGGTCATCATTTTTCATCAGAAAATTGATTTTTTTGGACTGTAGAAAAATTAATTCAAAATGTCATTTGGATTGTGCCTCGTGTTAAATAACTAATTTTTAAAGCCTCAATGTGACCAAAATTGACATTTTTACAGATGTTTTCTCCTACTCAGAAGCTTCTATTTTCACCAATTTCAAGCATTAAAATGACTCTAAACACACTTATTTTTATTCCAAAAGTGACAATTCACATGCAATAGTCATTTACAGTCAAAAAAATAAATATTACAAATTTATTATTTTTGGCCATCTGTAGAAAATTTGAGAGGTCACGGGTCATCGTTTTTCATCAGAAAATTGATTTTTTCGACTGTAGAAAAATTGAATCAAAATGTCATTTGGATTGTGCCTCATGTTGAATAACTACTTTTTAAAGCCTCAATGTGACCAAAATTGACATTTTTACAGAGTTTTTCTCCTACTCAGAGGCTTCTATTTTCACCAATTTCAGGCATTAAAATGACTCTAAACACACTTATTTTTGTTCCAAAAGTGAATATTCACATGCAATAGTCATTTACAGTCAAAAAATTCAATATTAAAAATTTACCATTTTTGACCATCTGGAGAAAATTCGACAGGTCACGGGTCATCGTTTTTCATCAGAAAATTGATTTTTTCGACTGTAGAAAAATTGAATCAAAATGATGTCATTTGGATTGTGCCTCATGTTGAATAACTACTTTTTAAAGCCTCAATGTGACCAAAATTGACATTTTTACCGACTTTTTCTCCTACTCTGAAGCTTCTATTCTCACCAATTTCAGGCATTAAAATGACTCTAAACACACTTATTTTTATTCCAAAAGTGACAATTCACATGCAATAGTCATTTACAGTCAAAAAATTCAATATTAAAAAATTTCCATTTTTGACCATCTGGAGAAAATTCGACAGGTCACGGGTCATCATTTTTCATCAGAAAATTGATTTTTTTGGACTGTTGAAAAATTAATTCAAAATGTCATTTGGATTGTGCCTCGTGTTAAATAACTAATTTTTAAAGCCTCAATGTGACCAAAATTGACATTTTTACAGACGTTTTCTCCTACTCAGAAGCTTCTATTTTCACCAATTTCAGGCATTAAAATGACTCTAAACACACTTATTTTTATTCCAAAAGTGACAATTCACATGCAATAGTCATTTACAGTCAAAAAAATAAATATTACAAATTTAATATTTTTGGCCATCTGTAGAAAATTTGAGAGGTCACGGGTCATCGTTTTTCATCAGAAAATTGATTTTTTCGACTGTAGAAAAATTGAATCAAAATGTCATTTGGATTGTGCCTCATGTTGAATAACTACTTTTTAAAGCCTCAATGTGACCAAAATTGACATTTTTACAGACTTTTTCTCCTACTCAGAAGCTTCTATTTTCACCAATTTCAGGCATTAAAATGACTCTAAACACACTTATTTTTCTTCCAAAAGTGATAATTCACATGCAATAGTCATTTACAGTCAAAAAATACAATATTAAAAAATGACCATTTTTGACCATCTGGAGAAAATTCGACAGGTCACGGGTCATCGTTTTTCATCAGAAAATAGATTTTTTGGACTGTAGAAAAATTAATTCAAAATGTCATTTGGATTGTGCCTCATGTTGAATAACTACTTTTTAAAGCCTCAATGTGACCAAAATTGACATTTTTACCGACTTTTTCTCCTACTCAGAAGCTTCTATTCTCACCAATTTCAGGCATTAAAATGACTCTAAACACACTTATTTTTATTCCAAAAGTGACAATTCACATGCAATAGTCATTTACAGTCAAAAAATTCAATATTAAAAAATTACCATTTTTGACCATCTGGAGAAAATTCGACAGGTCACGGGTCATCGTTTTTCATCAGAAAATAGATTTTTTTCGACTGTAGAAAAATTGAATCAAAATGTCATTTGGATTGTGCCTCATGTTGAATAACTACTTTTTAAAGCCTCAATGTGACCAAAATTGACATTTTACAGACTTTTTCTCCTACTCAGAAGCTTCTATTTTCACCAATTTCAGGCATTAAAATGACTCTAAACACACTTATTTTTGTTCTAAAAGTGATAATTCACATGCAATAGTCATTTACAGTCAAAAAATTTAATATTACAAATTTATTATTTTTTAACATCTGGAGAAAGTTTGACAGGTCACGGGTCATCGTTTTTCATCAGAAAATTGATTTTTTCGACTGTAGAAAAATTGAATGAAAATGTCATTTGGATTGTGCCTCATGTTGAATAACTACTTTTTAAAGCCTCAATGTGACCAAAATTGACATTTTTACAGAGTTTTTCTCCTACTCAGAAGCTTCTATTTTCACCCATTTCAGGCATTAAAATGACTCTAAACACACTTATTTTTGTTCCAAAAGTGATAATTCACATGCAATAGTCATTTACAGTCAAAAAATTCAATATTACAAATTTATTATTTTTGACCACCTGTAGAAAGCTTGACAGGTCACGGGTCATAGTTTTTCATCAGAAAATTGATTTTTTCGACTGTAGAAAAATTGAATCAAAATGTCATTTGGATTGTGCCTCATGTTGAATAACTACTTTTTAAAGCCTCAATGTGACCAAAATTGACATTTTTACAGAGTTTTTCTCCTACTCAGAAGCTTCTATTTTGACCAATTTCAGGCATTAAAATGACTCTAAACACACTTATTTTTGTTCCAAAAGTGATAATTCACATGCAATAGTCATTTACAGTCCAAAAATTCAATATTAAAAATTTACCATTTTTGACCATCTGGAGAAAATTCGACAGGTCACGGGTCATCGTTTTTCATCAGAAAATTGATTTTTTCGACTGTAGAAAAATTGAATCAAAATGTCATTTGGATTGTGCCTCATGTTGAATAACTACTTTTTAAAGCCTCAATGTGACCAAAATTGACATTTTTACCGACTTTTTCTCCTACTCAGAAGCTTCTATTCTCACCAATTTCAGGCATTAAAATGACTCTAAACACACTTATTTTTATTCCAAAAGTGACAATTCACATGCAATAGTCATTTACAGTCAAAAAATTCAATATTAAAAAATTTCAATTTTTGACCATCTGGAGAAAATTCGACAGGTCACGGGTCATCATTTTTCATCAGAAAATTGATTTTTTCGACTGTAGAAAAATTTAATCAAAATGTCATTTGGATTGTGCCTCGTGTTGAATAACTACTTTTTAAAGCCTCAATGTGACCAAAATTGACATTTTTACCGACTTTTTCTCCTACTCTGAAGCTTCTATTCTCACCAATTTCAGGCATTAAAATGACTCTAAACACACTTATTTTTATTCCAAAAGTGACAATTCACATGCAATAGTCATTTACAGTCAAAAAATTCAATATTAAAAAATTTCCATTTTTGACCATCTGGAGAAAATTCGACAGGTCACGGGTCATCATTTTTCATCAGAAAATTGATTTTTTTGGACTGTAGAAAAATTAATTCAAAATGTCATTTGGATTGTGCCTCGTGTTAAATAACTAATTTTTAAAGCCTCAATGTGACCAAAATTGACATTTTTACAGACGTTTTCTCCTACTCAGAAGCTTCTATTTTCACCAATTTCAGGCATTAAAATGACTCTAAACACACTTATTTTTATTCCAAAAGTGACAATTCACATGCAATAGTCATTTACAGTCAAAAAAATAAATATTACAAATTTATTATTTTTGGCCATCTGTAGAAAATTTGAGAGGTCACGGGTCATCGTTTTTCATCAGAAAATTGATTTTTTCGACTGTAGAAAAATTGAATCAAAATGTCATTTGGATTGTGCCTCATGTTGAATAACTACTTTTTAAAGCCTCAATGTGACCAAAATTGACATTTTTACAGACTTTTTCTCCTACTCAGAAGCTTCTATTTTCACCAATTTCAGGCATTAAAATGACTCTAAACACACTTATTTTTCTTCCAAAAGTGACAATTCACATGCAATAGTCATTTACAGTCAAAACATTAAATATTACAAATTTATTATTTTTGACCATCTGTAGAAAGTTTGACAGGTCACGGGTCATCGTTTTTCATCAGAAAATTGATTTTTTCGACTGTAGAAAAATTGAATCAAAATGTCATTTGGATTGTGCCTCATGTTGAATAACTACTTTTTAAAGCCTCAATGTGACCAAAATTGACATTTTTACAGACTTTTTCTCCTACTCAGAAGCTTCAATTTTGACCAATTTCAGGCATTAAAATGACTCTAAACACACTTATTTTTGTTCCAAAAGTGATAATTCACATGCAATAGTCATTTACAGTAAAAAAATACAATATTAAAAAATGACCATTTTTGACCATCTGGAGATAATTCGACAGGTCACGGGTCATCGTTTTTCATCAGAAAATAGATTTTTTGGACTGTAGAAAAATTAATTCAAAATGTCATTTGGATTGTGCCTCATGTTGAATAACTACTTTTTAAAGCCTCAATGTGACCAAAATTGACATTTTTACCGACTTTTTCTCCTACTCAGAAGCTTCTATTCTCACCAATTTCAGGCATTAAAATGACTCTAAACACACTTATTTTTATTCCAAAAGTGACAATTCACATGCAATAGTCATTTACAGTCAAAAAATTCAATATTAAAAAATTACCATTTTTGACCATCTGGAGAAAATTCGACAGGTCACGGGTCATCGTTTTTCATCAGAAAATAGATTTTTTTCGACTGTAGAAAAATTGAATCAAAATGTCATTTGGATTGTGCCTCATGTTGAATAACTACTTTTTAAAGCCTCAATGTGACCAAAATTGACATTTTACAGACTTTTTCTCCTACTCAGAAGCTTCTATTTTCACCAATTTCAGGCATTAAAATGACTCTAAACACACTTATTTTTGTTCTAAAAGTGATAATTCACATGCAATAGTCATTTACAGTCAAAAAATTTAATATTACAAATTTATTATTTTTTAACATCTGGAGAAAGTTTGACAGGTCACGGGTCATCGTTTTTCATCAGAAAATTGATTTTTTCGACTGTAGAAAAATTGAATCAAAATGTCATTTGGATTGTGCCTCATGTTGAATAACTACTTTTTAAAGCCTCAATGTGACCAAAATTGACATTTTTACAGAGTTTTTCTCCTACTCAGAAGCTTCTATTTTCACCCATTTCAGGCATTAAAATGACTCTAAACACACTTATTTTTGTTCCAAAAGTGATAATTCACATGCAATAGTCATTTACAGTCAAAAAATTCAATATTACAAATTTATTATTTTTGACCACCTGTAGAAAGCTTGACAGGTCACGGGTCATAGTTTTTCATCAGAAAATTGATTTTTTCGACTGTAGAAAAATTGAATCAAAATGTCATTTGGATTGTGCCTCATGTTGAATAACTACTTTTTAAAGCCTCAATGTGACCAAAATTGACATTTTTACAGAGTTTTTCTCCTACTCAGAAGCTTCTATTTTGACCAATTTCAGGCATTAAAATGACTCTAAACACACTTATTTTTGTTCCAAAAGTGATAATTCACATGCAATAGTCATTTACAGTCCAAAAATTCAATATTAAAAATTTACCATTTTTGACCATCTGGAGAAAATTCGACAGGTCACGGGTCATCGTTTTTCATCAGAAAATTGATTTTTTCGACTGTAGAAAAATTGAATCAAAATGTCATTTGGATTGTGCCTCATGTTGAATAACTACTTTTTAAAGCCTCAATGTGACCAAAATTGACATTTTTACCGACTTTTTCTCCTACTCAGAAGCTTCTATTCTCACCAATTTCAGGCATTAAAATGACTCTAAACACACTTATTTTTATTCCAAAAGTGACAATTCACATGCAATAGTCATTTACAGTCAAAAAATTCAATATTAAAAAATTTCAATTTTTGACCATCTGGAGAAAATTCGACAGGTCACGGGTCATCATTTTTCATCAGAAAATTGATTTTTTCGACTGTAGAAAAATTTAATCAAAATGTCATTTGGATTGTGCCTCGTGTTGAATAACTACTTTTTAAAGCCTCAATGTGACCAAAATTGACATTTTTACCGACTTTTTCTCCTACTCTGAAGCTTCTATTCTCACCAATTTCAGGCATTAAAATGACTCTAAACACACTTATTTTTATTCCAAAAGTGACAATTCACATGCAATAGTCATTTACAGTCAAAAAATTCAATATTAAAAAATTTCCATTTTTGACCATCTGGAGAAAATTCGACAGGTCACGGGTCATCATTTTTCATCAGAAAATTGATTTTTTTGGACTGTAGAAAAATTAATTCAAAATGTCATTTGGATTGTGCCTCGTGTTAAATAACTAATTTTTAAAGCCTCAATGTGACCAAAATTGACATTTTTACAGACGTTTTCTCCTACTCAGAAGCTTCTATTTTCACCAATTTCAGGCATTAAAATGACTCTAAACACACTTATTTTTATTCCAAAAGTGACAATTCACATGCAATAGTCATTTACAGTCAAAAAAATAAATATTACAAATTTATTATTTTTGGCCATCTGTAGAAAATTTGAGAGGTCACGGGTCATCGTTTTTCATCAGAAAATTGATTTTTTCGACTGTAGAAAAATTGAATCAAAATGTCATTTGGATTGTGCCTCATGTTGAATAACTACTTTTTAAAGCCTCAATGTGACCAAAATTGACATTTTTACAGACTTTTTCTCCTACTCAGAAGCTTCTATTTTCACCAATTTCAGGCATTAAAATGACTCTAAACACACTTATTTTTCTTCCAAAAGTGACAATTCACATGCAATAGTCATTTACAGTCAAAACATTAAATATTACAAATTTATTATTTTTGACCATCTGTAGAAAGTTTGACAGGTCACGGGTCATCGTTTTTCATCAGAAAATTGATTTTTTCGACTGTAGAAAAATTGAATCAAAATGTCATTTGGATTGTGCCTCATGTTGAATAACTACTTTTTAAAGCCTCAATGTGACCAAAATTGACATTTTTACAGACTTTTTCTCCTACTCAGAAGCTTCAATTTTGACCAATTTCAGGCATTAAAATGACTCTAAACACACTTATTTTTGTTCCAAAAGTGATAATTCACATGCAATAGTCATTTACAGTAAAAAAATACAATATTAAAAAATGACCATTTTTGACCATCTGGAGATAATTCGACAGGTCACGGGTCATCGTTTTTCATCAGAAAATAGATTTTTTGGACTGTAGAAAAATTAATTCAAAATGTCATTTGGATTGTGCCTCATGTTGAATAACTACTTTTTAAAGCCTCAATGTGACCAAAATTGACATTTTTACCGACTTTTTCTCCTACTCAGAAGCTTCTATTCTCACCAATTTCAGGCATTAAAATGACTCTAAACACACTTATTTTTATTCCAAAAGTGACAATTCACATGCAATAGTCATTTACAGTCAAAAAATTCAATATTAAAAAATTACCATTTTTGACCATCTGGAGAAAATTCGACAGGTCACGGGTCATCGTTTTTCATCAGAAAATAGATTTTTTTCGACTGTAGAAAAATTGAATCAAAATGTCATTTGGATTGTGCCTCATGTTGAATAACTACTTTTTAAAGCCTCAATGTGACCAAAATTGACATTTTACAGACTTTTTCTCCTACTCAGAAGCTTCTATTTTCACCAATTTCAGGCATTAAAATGACTCTAAACACACTTATTTTTGTTCTAAAAGTGATAATTCACATGCAATAGTCATTTACAGTCAAAAAATGTAATATTACAAATTTATTATTTTTTAACATCTGGAGAAAGTTTGACAGGTCACGGGTCATCGTTTTTCATCAGAAAATTGATTTTTTCGACTGTAGAAAAATTGAATCAAAATGTCATTTGGATTGTGCCTCATGTTGAATAACTACTTTTTAAAGCCTCAATGTGACCAAAATTGACATTTTTACAGAGTTTTTCTCCTACTCAGAAGCTTCTATTTTCACCCATTTCAGGCATTAAAATGACTCTAAACACACTTATTTTTGTTCCAAAAGTGATAATTCACATGCAATAGTCATTTACAGTCAAAAAATTCAATATTACAAATTTATTATTTTTGACCACCTGTAGAAAGCTTGACAGGTCACGGGTCATAGTTTTTCATCAGAAAATTGATTTTTTCGACTGTAGAAAAATTGAATCAAAATGTCATTTGGATTGTGCCTCATGTTGAATAACTACTTTTTAAAGCCTCAATGTGACCAAAATTGACATTTTTACAGAGTTTTTCTCCTACTCAGAAGCTTCTATTTTGACCAATTTCAGGCATTAAAATGACTCTAAACACACTTATTTTTGTTCCAAAAGTGATAATTCACATGCAATAGTCATTTACAGTCCAAAAATTCAATATTAAAAATTTACCATTTTTGACCATCTGGAGAAAATTCGACAGGTCACGGGTCATCGTTTTTCATCAGAAAATTGATTTTTTCGACTGTAGAAAAATTGAATCAAAATGTCATTTGGATTGTGCCTCATGTTGAATAACTACTTTTTAAAGCCTCAATGTGACCAAAATTGACATTTTTACCGACTTTTTCTCCTACTCAGAAGCTTCTATTCTCACCAATTTCAGGCATTAAAATGACTCTAAACACACTTATTTTTATTCCAAAAGTGACAATTCACATGCAATAGTCATTTACAGTCAAAAAATTCAATATTAAAAAATTTCAATTTTTGACCATCTGGAGAAAATTCGACAGGTCACGGGTCATCATTTTTCATCAGAAAATTGATTTTTTCGACTGTAGAAAAATTTAATCAAAATGTCATTTGGATTGTGCCTCGTGTTGAATAACTACTTTTTAAAGCCTCAATGTGACCAAAATTGACATTTTTACCGACTTTTTCTCCTACTCTGAAGCTTCTATTCTCACCAATTTCAGGCATTAAAATGACTCTAAACACACTTATTTTTATTCCAAAAGTGACAATTCACATGCAATAGTCATTTACAGTCAAAAAATTCAATATTAAAAAATTTCCATTTTTGACCATCTGGAGAAAATTCGACAGGTCACGGGTCATCATTTTTCATCAGAAAATTGATTTTTTTGGACTGTAGAAAAATTAATTCAAAATGTCATTTGGATTGTGCCTCGTGTTAAATAACTAATTTTTAAAGCCTCAATGTGACCAAAATTGACATTTTTACAGACGTTTTCTCCTACTCAGAAGCTTCTATTTTCACCAATTTCAGGCATTAAAATGACTCTAAACACACTTATTTTTATTCCAAAAGTGACAATTCACATGCAATAGTCATTTACAGTCAAAAAAATAAATATTACAAATTTATTATTTTTGGCCATCTGTAGAAAATTTGAGAGGTCACGGGTCATCGTTTTTCATCAGAAAATTGATTTTTTCGACTGTAGAAAAATTGAATCAAAATGTCATTTGGATTGTGCCTCATGTTGAATAACTACTTTTTAAAGCCTCAATGTGACCAAAATTGACATTTTTACAGACTTTTTCTCCTACTCAGAAGCTTCTATTTTCACCAATTTCAGGCATTAAAATGACTCTAAACACACTTATTTTTCTTCCAAAAGTGACAATTCACATGCAATAGTCATTTACAGTCAAAACATTAAATATTACAAATTTATTATTTTTGACCATCTGTAGAAAGTTTGACAGGTCACGGGTCATCGTTTTTCATCAGAAAATTGATTTTTTCGACTGTAGAAAAATTGAATCAAAATGTCATTTGGATTGTGCCTCATGTTGAATAACTACTTTTTAAAGCCTCAATGTGACCAAAATTGACATTTTTACAGACTTTTTCTCCTACTCAGAAGCTTCAATTTTGACCAATTTCAGGCATTAAAATGACTCTAAACACACTTATTTTTGTTCCAAAAGTGATAATTCACATGCAATAGTCATTTACAGTAAAAAAATACAATATTAAAAAATGACCATTTTTGACCATCTGGAGATAATTCGACAGGTCACGGGTCATCGTTTTTCATCAGAAAATAGATTTTTTGGACTGTAGAAAAATTAATTCAAAATGTCATTTGGATTGTGCCTCATGTTGAATAACTACTTTTTAAAGCCTCAATGTGACCAAAATTTACATTTTTACCGACTTTTTCTCCTACTCAGAAGCTTCTATTCTCACCAATTTCAGGCATTAAAATGACTCTAAACACACTTATTTTTATTCCAAAAGTGACAATTCACATGCAATAGTCATTTACAGTCAAAAAATTCAATATTAAAAAATTACCATTTTTGACCATCTGGAGAAAATTCGACAGGTCACGGGTCATCGTTTTTCATCAGAAAATAGATTTTTTTCGACTGTAGAAAAATTGAATCAAAATGTCATTTGGATTGTGCCTCATGTTGAATAACTACTTTTTAAAGCCTCAATGTGACCAAAATTGACATTTTACAGACTTTTTCTCCTACTCAGAAGCTTCTATTTTCACCAATTTCAGGCATTAAAATGACTCTAAACACACTTATTTTTGTTCCAAAAGTGATAATTCACATGCAATAGTCATTTACAGTCAAAAAATTTAATATTACAAATTTATTATTTTTTAACATCTGGAGAAAGTTTGACAGGTCACGGGTCATCGTTTTTCATCAGAAAATTGATTTTTTCGACTGTAGAAAAATTGAATCAAAATGTCATTTGGATTGTGCCTCATGTTGAATAACTACTTTTTAAAGCCTCAATGTGACCAAAATTGACATTTTTACAGAGTTTTTCTCCTACTCAGAAGCTTCTATTTTCACCCATTTCAGGCATTAAAATGACTCTAAACACACTTATTTTTGTTCCAAAAGTGATAATTCACATGCAATAGTCATTTACAGTCAAAAAATTCAATATTACAAATTTATTATTTTTGACCACCTGTAGAAAGCTTGACAGGTCACGGGTCATAGTTTTTCATCAGAAAATTGATTTTTTCGACTGTAGAAAAATTGAATCAAAATGTCATTTGGATTGTGCCTCATGTTGAATAACTACTTTTTAAAGCCTCAATGTGACCAAAATTGACATTTTTACAGAGTTTTTCTCCTACTCAGAAGCTTCTATTTTGACCAATTTCAGGCATTAAAATGACTCTAAACACACTTATTTTTGTTCCAAAAGTGATAATTCACATGCAATAGTCATTTACACTCAAAAAATTCAATATTAAAAATTTACCATTTTTGACCATCTGGAGAAAATTCGACAGGTCACGGGTCATCGTTTTTCATCAGAAAATTGATTTTTTCGACTGTAGAAAAATTGAATCAAAATGTCATTTGGATTGTGCCTCATGTTGAATAACTACTTTTTAAAGCCTCAATGTGACCAAAATTGACATTTTTACCGACTTTTTCTCCTACTCAGAAGCTTCTATTCTCACCAATTTCAGGCATTAAAATGACTCTAAACACACTTATTTTTATTCCAAAAGTGACAATTCACATGCAATAGTCATATACAGTCAAAAAATTCAATATTAAAAAATTTCAATTTTTGACCATCTGGAGAAAATTCGACAGGTCACGGGTCATCATTTTTCATCAGAAAATTGATTTTTTTGGACTGTAGAAAAATTAATTCAAAATGTCATTTGGATTGTGCCTCGTGTTAAATAACTAATTTTTAATGCCTCAATGTGACCAAAATTGACATTTTTACAGATGTTTTCTCCTACTCAGAAGCTTCTATTTTCACCAATTTCAGGCATTAAAATGAC
Source organism: Triturus cristatus (assembly GCF_964204655.1). Classification (NCBI taxonomy): domain Eukaryota; kingdom Metazoa; phylum Chordata; class Amphibia; order Caudata; family Salamandridae; genus Triturus; species Triturus cristatus. The sequence goes on along the minus strand of NC_140591.1, from coordinate 1,019,416,595 downwards.
TCTAAACACACTTATTTTTATTCCAAAAGTGACAATTCACATGCAATAGTCATTTACAGTCAAAAAAATAAATATTACAAATTTATTATTTTTGGCCATCTGTAGAAAATTTGAGAGGTCACGGGTCATCGTTTTTCATCAGAAAATTGATTTTTTCGACTGTAGAAAAATTGAATCAAAATGTCATTTGGATTGTGCCTCATGTTAAATAACTACTTTTTAAAGCCTCAATGTGACCAAAATTGACATTTTTACAGAGTTTTTCTCCTACTCAGAAGCTTCTATTTTCACCAATTTCAGGCATTAAAATGACTCTAAACACACTTATTTTTGTTCCAAAAGTGATAATTCACATGCAATAGTCATTTACAGTCAAAAAATTCAATATTAAAAATTTACCATTTTTGACCATCTGGAGAAAATTCGACAGGTCACGGGTCATCGTTTTTCATCAGAAAATTGATTTTTTCGACTGTAGAAAAATTGAATCAAAATGATGTCATTTGGATTGTGCCTCATGTTGAATAACTACTTTTTAAAGCCTCAATGTGACCAAAATTGACATTTTTACCGACTTTTTCTCCTACTCTGAAGCTTCTATTCTCACCAATTTCAGGCATTAAAATGACTCTAAACACACTTATTTTTATTCCAAAAGTGACAATTCACATGCAATAGTCATTTACAGTCAAAAAATTCAATATTAAAAAATTTCCATTTTTGACCATCTGGAGAAAATTCGACAGGTCACGGGTCATCATTTTTCATCAGAAAATTGATTTTTTTGGACTGTAGAAAAATTAATTCAAAATGTCATTTGGATTGTGCCTCGTGTTAAATAACTAATTTTTAAAGCCTCAATGTGACCAAAATTGACATTTTTACAGACGTTTTCTCCTACTCAGAAGCTTCTATTTTCACCAATTTCAGGCATTAAAATGACACTAAACACACTTATTTTTATTCCAAAAGTGACAATTCACATGCAATAGTCATTTACAGTCAAAAAAATAAATATTACAAATTTAATATTTTTGGCCATCTGTAGAAAATTTGAGAGGTCACGGGTCATCGTTTTTCATCAGAAAATTGATTTTTTCGACTGTAGAAAAATTGAATCAAAATGTCATTTGGATTGTGCCTCATGTTGAATAACTACTTTTTAAAGCCTCAATGTGACCAAAATTGACATTTTTACAGACTTTTTCTCCTACTCAGAAGCTTCTATTTTCACCAATTTCAGGCATTAAAATGACTCTAAACACACTTATTTTTCTTCCAAAAGTGACAATTCACATGCAATAGTCATTTACAGTCAAAACATTAAATATTACAAATTTATTATTTTTGACCATCTGTAGAAAGTTTGACAGGTCACGGGTCATCGTTTTTCATCAGAAAATTGATTTTTTCGACTGTAGAAAAATTGAATCAAAATGTCATTTGGATTGTGCCTCATGTTGAATAACTACTTTTTAAAGCCTCAATGTGACCAAAATTGACATTTTACAGACTTTTTCTCCTACTCAGAAGCTTCTATTTTCACCCATTTCAGGCATTAAAATGACTCTAAACACACTTATTTTTGTTCCAAAAGTGATAATTCACATGCAATAGTCATTTACAGTCAAAAAATTAAATATTACAAATTTATTATTTTTGACCACCTGTAGAAAGCTTGACAGGTCACGGGTCATAGTTTTTCATCAGAAAATTGATTTTTTCGACTGTAGAAAAATTGAATCAAAATGTCATTTGGATTGTGCCTCATGTTGAATAACTACTTTTTAAAGCCTCAATGTGACCAAAATTGACATTTTTACAGAGTTTTTCTCCTACTCAGAAGCTTCTATTTTGACCAATTTCAGGCATTAAAATGACTCTAAACACACTTATTTTTGTTCCAAAAGTGATAATTCACATGCAATAGTCATTTACAGTCAAAAAATTCAATATTAAAAATTTACCATTTTTGACCATCTGGAGAAAATTCGACAGGTCACGGGTCATCGTTTTTCATCAGAAAATTGATTTTTTCGACTGTAGAAAAATTGAATCAAAATGTCATTTGGATTGTGCCTCATGTTGAATAACTACTTTTTAAAGCCTCAATGTGACCAAAATTGACATTTTTACCGACTTTTTCTCCTACTCAGAAGCTTCTATTCTCACCAATTTCAGGCATTAAAATGACTCTAAACACACTTATTTTTATTCCAAAAGTGACAATTCACATGCAATAGTCATTTACAGTCAAAAAATTCAATATTAAAAAATTTCAATTTTTGACCATCTGGAGAAAATTCGACAGGTCACGGGTCATCATTTTTCATCAGAAAATTGATTTTTTTGGACTGTAGAAAAATTAATTCAAAATGTCATTTGGATTGTGCCTCGTGTTAAATAACTAATTTTTAAAGCCTCAATGTGACCAAAATTGACATTTTTACAGATGTTTTCTCCTACTCAGAAGCTTCTATTTTCACCAATTTCAGGCATTAAAATGACTCTAAACACACTTATTTTTATTCCAAAAGTGACAATTCACATGCAATAGTCATTTACAGTCAAAAAAATAAATATTACAAATTTATTATTTTTGGCCATCTGTAGAAAATTTGAGAGGTCACGGGTCATCGTTTTTCATCAGAAAATTGATTTTTTTGACTGTAGAAAAATTGAATCAAAATGTCATTTGGATTGTGCCTCATGTTGAATAACTACTTTTTAAAGCCTCAATGTGACCAAAATTGACATTTTTACAGAGTTTTTCTCCTACTCAGAGGCTTCTATTTTCACCAATTTCAGGCATTAAAATGACTCTAAACACACTTATTTTTGTTCCAAAAGTGATAATTCACATGCAATAGTCATTTACAGTCAAAAAATTCAATATTAAAAATTTACCATTTTTGACCATCTGGAGAAAATTCGACAGGTCACGGGTCATCGTTTTTCATCAGAAAATTGATTTTTTCGACTGTAGAAAAATTGAATCAAAATGATGTCATTTGGATTGTGCCTCATGATAAATAACTACTTTTTAAAGCCTCAATGTGACCAAAATTGACATTTTTACCGACTTTTTCTCCTACTCTGAAGCTTCTATTCTCACCAATTTCAGGCATTAAAATGACTCTAAACACACTTATTTTTATTCCAAAAGTGACAATTCACATGCAATAGTCATTTACAGTCAAAAAATTCAATATTAAAAAATTTCCATTTTTGACCATCTGGAGAAAATTCGACAGGTCACGGGTCATCATTTTTCATCAGAAAATTGATTTTTTTGGACTGTAGAAAAATTAATTCAAAATGTCATTTGGATTGTGCCTCGTGTTAAATAACTAATTTTTAAAGCCTCAATGTGACCAAAATTGACATTTTTACAGACGTTTTCTCCTACTCAGAAGCTTCTATTTTCACCAATTTCAGGCATTAAAATGACTCTAAACACACTTATTTTTATTCCAAAAGTGACAATTCACATGCAATAGTCATTTACAGTCAAAAAAATAAATATTACAAATTTAATATTTTTGGCCATCTGTAGAAAATTTGAGAGGTCACGGGTCATCGTTTTTCATCAGAAAATTGATTTTTTCGACTGTAGAAAAATTGAATCAAAATGTCATTTGGATTGTGCCTCATGTTGAATAACTACTTTTTAAAGCCTCAATGTGACCAAAATTGACATTTTTACAGACTTTTTCTCCTACTCAGAAGCTTCTATTTTCACCAATTTCAGGCATTAAAATGACTCTAAACACACTTATTTTTCTTCCAAAAGTGATAATTCACATGCAATAGTCATTTACAGTCAAAAAATACAATATTAAAAAATGACCATTTTTGACCATCTGGAGAAAATTCGACAGGTCACGGGTCATCGTTTTTCATCAGAAAATAGATTTTTTGGACTGTAGAAAAATTAATTCAAAATGTCATTTGGATTGTGCCTCATGTTGAATAACTACTTTTTAAAGCCTCAATGTGACCAAAATTGACATTTTTACCGACTTTTTCTCCTACTCAGAAGCTTCTATTCTCACCAATTTCAGGCATTAAAATGACTCTAAACACACTTATTTTTATTCCAAAAGTGACAATTCACATGCAATAGTCATTTACAGTCAAAAAATTCAATATTAAAAAATTACCATTTTTGACCATCTGGAGAAAATTCGACAGGTCACGGGTCATCGTTTTTCATCAGAAAATAGATTTTTTTCGACTGTAGAAAAATTGAATCAAAATGTCATTTGGATTGTGCCTCATGTTGAATAACTACTTTTTAAAGCCTCAATGTGACCAAAATTGACATTTTACAGACTTTTTCTCCTACTCAGAAGCTTCTATTTTCACCAATTTCAGGCATTAAAATGACTCTAAACACACTTATTTTTGTTCCAAAAGTGATAATTCACATGCAATAGTCATTTACAGTCAAAAAATTTAATATTACAAATTTATTATTTTTTAACATCTGGAGAAAGTTTGACAGGTCACGGGTCATCGTTTTTCATCAGAAAATTGATTTTTTCGACTGTAGAAAAATTGAATCAAAATGTCATTTGGATTGTGCCTCATGTTGAATAACTACTTTTTAAAGCCTCAATGTGACCAAAATTGACATTTTTACAGAGTTTTTCTCCTACTCAGAAGCTTCTATTTTCACCCATTTCAGGCATTAAAATGACTCTAAACACACTTATTTTTGTTCCAAAAGTGATAATTCACATGCAATAGTCATTTACAGTCAAAAAATTCAATATTACAAATTTATTATTTTTGACCACCTGTAGAAAGCTTGACAGGTCACGGGTCATAGTTTTTCATCAGAAAATTGATTTTTTCGACTGTAGAAAAATTGAATCAAAATGTCATTTGGATTGTGCCTCATGTTGAATAACTACTTTTTAAAGCCTCAATGTGACCAAAATTGACATTTTTACAGAGTTTTTCTCCTACTCAGAAGCTTCTATTTTGACCAATTTCAGGCATTAAAATGACTCTAAACACACTTATTTTTGTTCCAAAAGTGATAATTCACATGCAATAGTCATTTACAGTCAAAAAATTCAATATTAAAAATTTACCATTTTTGACCATCTGGAGAAAATTCGACAGGTCACGGGTCATCGTTTTTCATCAGAAAATTGATTTTTTCGACTGTAGAAAAATTGAATCAAAATGTCATTTGGATTGTGCCTCATGTTGAATAACTACTTTTTAAAGCCTCAATGTGACCAAAATTGACATTTTTACCGACTTTTTCTCCTACTCAGAAGCTTCTATTCTCACCAATTTCAGGCATTAAAATGACTCTAAACACACTTATTTTTATTCCAAAAGTGACAATTCACATGCAATAGTCATTTACAGTCAAAAAATTCAATATTAAAAAATTTCAATTTTTGACCATCTGGAGAAAATTCGACAGGTCACGGGTCATCATTTTTCATCAGAAAATTGATTTTTTTGGACTGTAGAAAAATTAATTCAAAATGTCATTTGGATTGTGCCTCGTGTTAAATAACTAATTTTTAATGCCTCAATGTGACCAAAATTGACATTTTTACAGATGTTTTCTCCTACTCAGAAGCTTCTATTTTCACCAATTTCAGGCATTAAAATGACTCTAAACACACTTATTTTTATTCCAAAAGTGACAATTCACATGCAATAGTCATTTACAGTCAAAAAAATAAATATTACAAATTTATTATTTTTGGCCATCTGTAGAAAATTTGAGAGGTCACGGGTCATCGTTTTTCATCAGAAAATTGATTTTTTCGACTGTAGAAAAATTGAATCAAAATGTCATTTGGATTGTGCCTCATGTTGAATAACTACTTTTTAAAGCCTCAATGTGACCAAAATTGACATTTTTACAGAGTTTTTCTCCTACTCAGAAGCTTCTATTTTCACCAATTTCAGGCATTAAAATGACTCTAAACACACTTATTTTTGTTCCAAAAGTGATAATTCACATGCAATAGTCATTTACAGTCAAAAAATTCAATATTAAAAATTTACCATTTTTGACCATCTGGAGAAAATTCGACAGGTCACGGGTCATCGTTTTTCATCAGAAAATTGATTTTTTCGACTGTAGAAAAATTGAATCAAAATGATGTCATTTGGATTGTGCCTCATGTTGAATAACTACTTTTTAAAGCCTCAATGTGACCAAAATTGACATTTTTACCGACTTTTTCTCCTACTCTGAAGCTTCTATTCTCACCAATTTCAGGCATTAAAATGACTCTAAACACACTTATTTTTATTCCAAAAGTGACAATTCACATGCAATAGTCATTTACAGTCAAAAAATTCAATATTAAAAAATTTCCATTTTTGACCATCTGGAGAAAATTCGACAGGTCACGGGTCATCATTTTTCATCAGAAAATTGATTTTTTTGGACTGTAGAAAAATTAATTCAAAATGTCATTTGGATTGTGCCTCGTGTTAAATAACTAATTTTTAAAGCCTCAATGTGACCAAAATTGACATTTTTACAGACGTTTTCTCCTACTCAGAAGCTTCTATTTTCACCAATTTCAGGCATTAAAATGACACTAAACACACTTATTTTTATTCCAAAAGTGACAATTCACATGCAATAGTCATTTACAGTCAAAAAAATAAATATTACAAATTTAATATTTTTGGCCATCTGTAGAAAATTTGAGAGGTCACGGGTCATCGTTTTTCATCAGAAAATTGATTTTTTCGACTGTAGAAAAATTGAATCAAAATGTCATTTGGATTGTGCCTCATGTTGAATAACTACTTTTTAAAGCCTCAATGTGACCAAAATTGACATTTTTACAGACTTTTTCTCCTACTCAGAAGCTTCTATTTTCACCAATTTCAGGCATTAAAATGACTCTAAACACACTTATTTTTCTTCCAAAAGTGACAATTCACATGCAATAGTCATTTACAGTCAAAACATTAAATATTACAAATTTATTATTTTTGACCATCTGTAGAAAGTTTGACAGGTCACGGGTCATCGTTTTTCATCAGAAAATTGATTTTTTCGACTGTAGAAAAATTGAATCAAAATGTCATTTGGATTGTGCCTCATGTTGAATAACTACTTTTTAAAGCCTCAATGTGACCAAAATTGACATTTTACAGACTTTTTCTCCTACTCAGAAGCTTCTATTTTCACCAATTTCAGGCATTAAAATGACTCTAAACACACTTATTTTTGTTCCAAAAGTGATAATTCACATGCAATAGTCATTTACAGTCAAAAAATTTAATATTACACATTTATTATTTTTTAACATCTGGAGAAAGTTTGACAGGTCACGGGTCATCGTTTTTCATCAGAAAATTGATTTTTTCGACTGTAGAAAAATTGAATCAAAATGTCATTTGGATTGTGCCTCATGTTGAATAACTACTTTTTAAAGCCTCAATGTGACCAAAATTGACATTTTTACAGAGTTTTTCTCCTACTCAGAAGCTTCTATTTTCACCCATTTCAGGCATTAAAATGACTCTAAACACACTTATTTTTGTTCCAAAAGTGATAATTCACATGCAATAGTCATTTACAGTCAAAAAATTAAATATTACAAATTTATTATTTTTGACCACCTGTAGAAAGCTTGACAGGTCACGGGTCATAGTTTTTCATCAGAAAATTGATTTTTTCGACTGTAGAAAAATTGAATCAAAATGTCATTTGGATTGTGCCTCATGTTGAATAACTACTTTTTAAAGCCTCAATGTGACCAAAATTGACATTTTTACAGAGTTTTTCTCCTACTCAGAAGCTTCTATTTTGACCAATTTCAGGCATTAAAATGACTCTAAACACACTTATTTTTGTTCCAAAAGTGATAATTCACATGCAATAGTCATTTACAGTCAAAAAATTCAATATTAAAAATTTACCATTTTTGACCATCTGGAGAAAATTCGACAGGTCACGGGTCATCGTTTTTCATCAGAAAATTGATTTTTTCGACTGTAGAAAAATTGAATCAAAATGTCATTTGGATTGTGCCTCATGTTGAATAACTACTTTTTAAAGCCTCAATGTGACCAAAATTGACATTTTTACAGAGTTTTTCTCCTACTCAGAGGCTTCTATTTTCACCAATTTCAGGCATTAAAATGACTCTAAACACACTTATTTTTGTTCCAAAAGTGATAATTCACATGCAATAGTCATTTACAGTCAAAAAATTCAATATTAAAAATTTACCATTTTTGACCATCTGGAGAAAATTCGACAGGTCACGGGTCATCGTTTTTCATCAGAAAATTGATTTTTTCGACTGTAGAAAAATTGAATCAAAATGATGTCATTTGGATTGTGCCTCATGTTAAATAACTACTTTTTAAAGCCTCAATGTGACCAAAATTGACATTTTTACCGACTTTTTCTCCTACTCTGAAGCTTCTATTCTCACCAATTTCAGGCATTAAAATGACTCTAAACACACTTATTTTTATTCCAAAAGTGACAATTCACATGCAATAGTCATTTACAGTCAAAAAATTCAATATTAAAAAATTTCCATTTTTGACCATCTGGAGAAAATTCGACAGGTCACGGGTCATCATTTTTCATCAGAAAATTGATTTTTTTGGACTGTAGAAAAATTAATTCAAAATGTCATTTGGATTGTGCCTCGTGTTAAATAACTAATTTTTAAAGCCTCAATGTGACCAAAATTGACATTTTTACAGACGTTTTCTCCTACTCAGAAGCTTCTATTTTCACCAATTTCAGGCATTAAAATGACTCTAAACACACTTATTTTTATTCCAAAAGTGACAATTCACATGCAATAGTCATTTACAGTCAAAAAAATAAATATTACAAATTTAATATTTTTGGCCATCTGTAGAAAATTTGAGAGGTCACGGGTCATCGTTTTTCATCAGAAAATTGATTTTTTCGACTGTAGAAAAATTGAATCAAAATGTCATTTGGATTGTGCCTCATGTTGAATAACTACTTTTTAAAGCCTCAATGTGACCAAAATTGACATTTTTACAGACTTTTTCTCCTACTCAGAAGCTTCTATTTTCACCAATTTCAGGCATTAAAATGACTCTAAACACACTTATTTTTCTTCCAAAAGTGATAATTCACATGCAATAGTCATTTACAGTCAAAAAATACAATATTAAAAAATGACCATTTTTGACCATCTGGAGAAAATTCGACAGGTCACGGGTCATCGTTTTTCATCAGAAAATAGATTTTTTGGACTGTAGAAAAATTAATTCAAAATGTCATTTGGATTGTGCCTCATGTTGAATAACTACTTTTTAAAGCCTCAATGTGACCAAAATTGACATTTTTACCGACTTTTTCTCCTACTCAGAAGCTTCTATTCTCACCAATTTCAGGCATTAAAATGACTCTAAACACACTTATTTTTATTCCAAAAGTGACAATTCACATGCAATAGTCATTTACAGTCAAAAAATTCAATATTAAAAAATTACCATTTTTGACCATCTGGAGAAAATTCGACAGGTCACGGGTCATCGTTTTTCATCAGAAAATAGATTTTTTTCGACTGTAGAAAAATTGAATCAAAATGTCATTTGGATTGTGCCTCATGTTGAATAACTACTTTTTAAAGCCTCAATGTGACCAAAATTGACATTTTACAGACTTTTTCTCCTACTCAGAAGCTTCTATTTTCACCAATTTCAGGCATTAAAATGACTCTAAACACACTTATTTTTGTTCCAAAAGTGATAATTCACATGCAATAGTCATTTACAGTCAAAAAATTTAATATTACAAATTTATTATTTTTTAACATCTGGAGAAAGTTTGACAGGTCACGGGTCATCGTTTTTCATCAGAAAATTGATTTTTTCGACTGTAGAAAAATTGAATCAAAATGTCATTTGGATTGTGCCTCATGTTGAATAACTACTTTTTAAAGCCTCAATGTGACCAAAATTGACATTTTTACAGAGTTTTTCTCCTACTCAGAAGCTTCTATTTTCACCCATTTCAGGCATTAAAATGACTCTAAACACACTTATTTTTGTTCCAAAAGTGATAATTCACATGCAATAGTCATTTACAGTCAAAAAATTAAATATTACAAATTTATTATTTTTGACCACCTGTAGAAAGCTTGACAGGTCACGGGTCATAGTTTTTCATCAGAAAATTGATTTTTTCGACTGTAGAAAAATTGAATCAAAATGTCATTTGGATTGTGCCTCATGTTGAATAACTACTTTTTAAAGCCTCAATGTGACCAAAATTGACATTTTTACAGAGTTTTTCTCCTACTCAGAAGCTTCTATTTTGACCAATTTCAGGCATTAAAATGACTCTAAACACACTTATTTTTGTTCCAAAAGTGATAATTCACATGCAATAGTCATTTACAGTCAAAAAATTCAATATTAAAAATGTACCATTTTTGACCATCTGGAGAAAATTCGACAGGTCACGGGTCATCGTTTTTCATCAGAAAATTGATTTTTTCGACTGTAGAAAAATTGAATCAAAATGTCATTTGGATTGTGCCTCATGTTGAATAACTACTTTTTAAAGCCTCAATGTGACCAAAATTGACATTTTTACCGACTTTTTCTCCTACTCAGAAGCTTCTATTCTCACCAATTTCAGGCATTAAAATGACTCTAAACACACTTATTTTTATTCCAAAAGTGACAATTCACATGCAATAGTCATTTACAGTCAAAAAATTCAATATTAAAAAATTTCAATTTTTGACCATCTGGAGAAAATTCGACAGGTCACGGGTCATCATTTTTCATCAGAAAATTGATTTTTTCGACTGTAGAAAAATTTAATCAAAATGTCATTTGGATTGTGCCTCGTGTTGAATAACTACTTTTTAAAGCCTCAATGTGACCAAAATTGACATTTTTACCGACTTTTTCTCCTACTCTGAAGCTTCTATTCTCACCAATTTCAGGCATTAAAATGACTCTAAACACACTTATTTTTATTCCAAAAGTGACAATTCACATGCAATAGTGATTTACAGTCAAAAAATTCAATATTAAAAAATTTCCATTTTTGACCATCTGGAGAAAATTCGACAGGTCACGGGTCATCATTTTTCATCAGAAAATTGATTTTTTTGGACTGTAGAAAAATTAATTCAAAATGTCATTTGGATTGTGCCTCGTGTTAAATAACTAATTTTTAAAGCCTCAATGTGACCAAAATTGACATTTTTACAGACGTTTTCTCCTACTCAGAAGCTTCTATTTTCACCAATTTCAGGCATTAAAATGACTCTAAACACACTTATTTTTATTCCAAAAGTGACAATTCACATGCAATAGTCATTTACAGTCAAAAAAATAAATATTACAAATTTATTATTTTTGGCCATCTGTAGAAAATTTGAGAGGTCACGGGTCATCGTTTTTCATCAGAAAATTGATTTTTTCGACTGTAGAAAAATTGAATCAAAATGTCATTTGGATTGTGCCTCATGTTGAATAACTACTTTTTAAAGCCTCAATGTGACCAAAATTGACATTTTTACAGACTTTTTCTCCTACTCAGAAGCTTCTATTTTCACCAATTTCAGGCATTAAAATGACTCTAAACACACTTATTTTTCTTCCAAAAGTGACAATTCACATGTAATAGTCATTTACAGTCAAAACATTAAATATTACAAATTTATTATTTTTGACCATCTGTAGAAAGTTTGACAGGTCACGGGTCATCGTTTTTCATCAGAAAATTGATTTTTTCGACTGTAGAAAAATTGAATCAAAATGTCATTTGGATTGTGCCTCATGTTGAATAACTACTTTTTAAAGCCTCAATGTGACCAAAATTGACATTTTTACAGACGTTTTCTCCTACTCACAAGCTTCAATTTTGACCAATTTCAGGCATTAAAATGACTCTAAACACACTTATTTTTGTTCCAAAAGTGATAATTCACATGCAATAGTCATTTACAGTCAAAAAATACAATATTAAAAAATGACCATTTTTGACCATCTGGAGAAAATTCGACAGGTCACGGGTCATCGTTTTTCATCAGAAAATAGATTTTTTGGACTGTAGAAAAATTAATTCAAAATGTCATTTGGATTGTGCCTCATGTTGAATAACTACTTTTTAAAGCCTCAATGTGACCAAAATTGACATTTTTACCGACTTTTTCTCCTACTCAGAAGCTTCTATTCTCACCAATTTCAGGCATTAAAATGACTCTAAACACACTTATTTTTATTCCAAAAGTGACAATTCACATGCAATAGTCATTTACAGTCAAAAAATTCAATATTAAAAAATTACCATTTTTGACCATCTGGAGAAAATTCGACAGGTCACGGGTCATCGTTTTTCATCAGAAAATAGATTTTTTTCGACTGTAGAAAAATTGAATCAAAATGTCATTTGGATTGTGCCTCATGTTGAATAACTACTTTTTAAAGCCTCAATGTGACCAAAATTGACATTTTACAGACTTTTTCTCCTACTCAGAAGCTTCTATTTTCACCAATTTCAGGCATTAAAATGACTCTAAACACACTTATTTTTGTTCCAAAAGTGATAATTCACATGCAATAGTCATTTACAGTCAAAAAATTTAATATTACAAATTTATTATTTTTTAACATCTGGAGAAAGTTTGACAGGTCACGGGTCATCGTTTTTCATCAGAAAATTGATTTTTTCGACTGTAGAAAAATTGAATCAAAATGTCATTTGGATTGTGCCTCATGTTGAATAACTACTTTTTAAAGCCTCAATGTGACCAAAATTGACATTTTTACAGAGTTTTTCTCCTACTCAGAAGCTTCTATTTTCACCCATTTCAGGCATTAAAATGACTCTAAACACACTTATTTTTGTTCCAAAAGTGATAATTCACATGCAATAGTCATTTACAGTCAAAAAATTAAATATTACAAATTTATTATTTTTGACCACCTGTAGAAAGCTTGACAGGTCACGGGTCATAGTTTTTCATCAGAAAATTGATTTTTTCGACTGTAGAAAAATTGAATCAAAATGTCATTTGGATTGTGCCTCATGTTGAATAACTACTTTTTAAAGCCTCAATGTGACCAAAATTGACATTTTTACAGAGTTTTTCTCCTACTCAGAAGCTTCTATTTTGACCAATTTCAGGCATTAAAATGACTCTAAACACACTTATTTTTATTCCAAAAGTGACAATTCACATGCAATAGTCATTTACAGTCAAAAAATTCAATATTAAAAAATTTCAATTTTTGACCATCTGGAGAAAATTCGACAGGTCACGGGTCATCATTTTTCATCAGAAAATTGATTTTTTTGGACTGTAGAAAAATTAATTCAAAATGTCATTTGGATTGTGCCTCGTGTTAAATAACTAATTTTTAAAGCCTCAATGTGACCAAAATTGACATTTTTACAGATGTTTTCTCCTACTCAGAAGCTTCTATTTTCACCAATTTCAAGCATTAAAATGACTCTAAACACACTTATTTTTATTCCAAAAGTGACAATTCACATGCAATAGTCATTTACAGTCAAAAAAATAAATATTACAAATTTATTATTTTTGGCCATCTGTAGAAAATTTGAGAGGTCACGGGTCATCGTTTTTCATCAGAAAATTGATTTTTTCGACTGTAGAAAAATTGAATCAAAATGTCATTTGGATTGTGCCTCATGTTGAATAACTACTTTTTAAAGCCTCAATGTGACCAAAATTGACATTTTTACAGAGTTTTTCTCCTACTCAGAGGCTTCTATTTTCACCAATTTCAGGCATTAAAATGACTCTAAACACACTTATTTTTGTTCCAAAAGTGATAATTCACATGCAATAGTCATTTACAGTCAAAAAATTCAATATTAAAAATTTACCATTTTTGACCATCTGGAGAAAATTCGACAGGTCACGGGTCATCGTTTTTCATCAGAAAATTGATTTTTTCGACTGTAGAAAAATTGAATCAAAATGATGTCATTTGGATTGTGCCTCATGTTGAATAACTACTTTTTAAAGCCTCAATGTGACCAAAATTGACATTTTTACCGACTTTTTCTCCTACTCTGAAGCTTCTATTCTCACCAATTTCAGGCATTAAAATGACTCTAAACACACTTATTTTTATTCCAAAAGTGACAATTCACATGCAATAGTCATTTACAGTCAAAAAATTCAATATTAAAAAATTTCCATTTTTGACCATCTGGAGAAAATTCGACAGGTCACGGGTCATCATTTTTCATCAGAAAATTGATTTTTTTGGACTGTAGAAAAATTAATTCAAAATGTCATTTGGATTGTGCCTCGTGTTAAATAACTAATTTTTAAAGCCTCAATGTGACCAAAATTGACATTTTTACAGACGTTTTCTCCTACTCAGAAGCTTCTATTTTCACCAATTTCAGGCATTAAAATGACTCTAAACACACTTATTTTTATTCCAAAAGTGACAATTCACATGCAATAGTCATTTACAGTCAAAAAAATAAATATTACAAATTTAATATTTTTGGCCATCTGTAGAAAATTTGAGAGGTCACGGGTCATCGTTTTTCATCAGAAAATTGATTTTTTCGACTGTAGAAAAATTGAATCAAAATGTCATTTGGATTGTGCCTCATGTTGAATAACTACTTTTTAAAGCCTCAATGTGACCAAAATTGACATTTTTACAGACTTTTTCTCCTACTCAGAAGCTTCTATTTTCACCAATTTCAGGCATTAAAATGACTCTAAACACACTTATTTTTCTTCCAAAAGTGATAATTCACATGCAATAGTCATTTACAGTCAAAAAATACAATATTAAAAAATGACCATTTTTGACCATCTGGAGAAAATTCGACAGGTCACGGGTCATCGTTTTTCATCAGAAAATAGATTTTTTGGACTGTAGAAAAATTAATTCAAAATGTCATTTGGATTGTGCCTCATGTTGAATAACTACTTTTTAAAGCCTCAATGTGACCAAAATTGACATTTTTACCGACTTTTTCTCCTACTCAGAAGCTTCTATTCTCACCAATTTCAGGCATTAAAATGACTCTAAACACACTTATTTTTATTCCAAAAGTGACAATTCACATGCAATAGTCATTTACAGTCAAAAAATTCAATATTAAAAAATTACCATTTTTGACCATCTGGAGAAAATTCGACAGGTCACGGGTCATCGTTTTTCATCAGAAAATAGATTTTTTTCGACTGTAGAAAAATTGAATCAAAATGTCATTTGGATTGTGCCTCATGTTGAATAACTACTTTTTAAAGCCTCAATGTGACCAAAATTGACATTTTACAGACTTTTTCTCCTACTCAGAAGCTTCTATTTTCACCAATTTCAGGCATTAAAATGACTCTAAACACACTTATTTTTGTTCCAAAAGTGATAATTCACATGCAATAGTCATTTACAGTCAAAAAATTTAATATTACAAATTTATTATTTTTTAACATCTGGAGAAAGTTTGACAGGTCACGGGTCATCGTTTTTCATCAGAAAATTGATTTTTTCGACTGTAGAAAAATTGAATCAAAATGTCATTTGGATTGTGCCTCATGTTGAATAACTACTTTTTAAAGCCTCAATGTGACCAAAATTGACATTTTTACAGACTTTTTCTCCTACTCAGAAGCTTCTATTTTCACCCATTTCAGGCATTAAAATGACTCTAAACACACTTATTTTTGTTCCAAAAGTGATAATTCACATGCAATAGTCATTTACAGTCAAAAAATTAAATATTACAAATTTATTATTTTTGACCACCTGTAGAAAGCTTGACAGGTCACGGGTCATAGTTTTTCATCAGAAAATTGATTTTTTCGACTGTAGAAAAATTGAATCA
The DNA here is from genome assembly GCF_964204655.1 of Triturus cristatus. NCBI lineage: Eukaryota > Metazoa > Chordata > Amphibia > Caudata > Salamandridae > Triturus > Triturus cristatus. Next base: position 1,019,400,745 of record NC_140591.1, on the reverse strand, counting down.
AAATGTCATTTGGATTGTGCCTCATGTTGAATAACTACTTTTTAAAGCCTCAATGTGACCAAAATTGACATTTTTACAGAGTTTTTCTCCTACTCAGAAGCTTCTATTTTGACCAATTTCAGGCATTAAAATGACTCTAAACACACTTATTTTTGTTCCAAAAGTGATAATTCACATGCAATAGTCATTTACAGTCAAAAAATTCAATATTAAAAATTTACCATTTTTGACCATCTGGAGAAAATTCGACAGGTCACGGGTCATCGTTTTTCATCAGAAAATTGATTTTTTCGACTGTAGAAAAATTGAATCAAAATGTCATTTGGATTGTGCCTCATGTTGAATAACTACTTTTTAAAGCCTCAATGTGACCAAAATTGACATTTTTACCGACTTTTTCTCCTACTCAAAAGCTTCTATTCTCACCAATTTCAGGCATTAAAATGACTCTAAACACACTTATTTTTATTCCAAAAGTGACAATTCACATGCAATAGTCATTTACAGTCAAAAAATTCAATATTAAAAAATTTCAATTTTTGACCATCTGGAGAAAATTCGACAGGTCACGGGTCATCATTTTTCATCAGAAAATTGATTTTTTTGGACTGTAGAAAAATTAATTCAAAATGTCATTTGGATTGTGCCTCGTGTTAAATAACTAATTTTTAAAGCCTCAATGTGACCAAAATTGACATTTTTACAGATGTTTTCTCCTACTCAGAAGCTTCTATTTTCACCAATTTCAAGCATTAAAATGACTCTAAACACACTTATTTTTATTCCAAAAGTGACAATTCACATGCAATAGTCATTTACAGTCAAAAAAATAAATATTACAAATTTATTATTTTTGGCCATCTGTAGAAAATTTGAGAGGTCACGGGTCATCGTTTTTCATCAGAAAATTGATTTTTTCGACTGTAGAAAAATTGAATCAAAATGTCATTTGGATTGTGCCTCATGTTGAATAACTACTTTTTAAAGCCTCAATGTGACCAAAATTGACATTTTTACAGAGTTTTTCTCCTACTCAGAGGCTTCTATTTTCACCAATTTCAGGCATTAAAATGACTCTAAACACACTTATTTTTGTTCCAAAAGTGATAATTCACATGCAATAGTCATTTACAGTCAAAAAATTCAATATTAAAAATTTACCATTTTTGACCATCTGGAGAAAATTCGACAGGTCACGGGTCATCGTTTTTCATCAGAAAATTGATTTTTTCGACTGTAGAAAAATTGAATCAAAATGATGTCATTTGGATTGTGCCTCATGTTGAATAACTACTTTTTAAAGCCTCAATGTGACCAAAATTGACATTTTTACCGACTTTTTCTCCTACTCTGAAGCTTCTATTCTCACCAATTTCAGGCATTAAAATGACTCTAAACACACTTATTTTTATTCCAAAAGTGACAATTCACATGCAATAGTCATTTACAGTCAAAAAATTCAATATTAAAAAATTTCCATTTTTGACCATCTGGAGAAAATTCGACAGGTCACGGGTCATCATTTTTCATCAGAAAATTGATTTTTTTGGACTGTAGAAAAATTAATTCAAAATGTCATTTGGATTGTGCCTCGTGTTAAATAACTAATTTTTAAAGCCTCAATGTGACCAAAATTGACATTTTTACAGACGTTTTCTCCTACTCAGAAGCTTCTATTTTCACCAATTTCAGGCATTAAAATGACTCTAAACACACTTATTTTTATTCCAAAAGTGACAATTCACATGCAATAGTCATTTACAGTCAAAAAAATAAATATTACAAATTTAATATTTTTGGCCATCTGTAGAAAATTTGAGAGGTCACGGGTCATCGTTTTTCATCAGAAAATTGATTTTTTCGACTGTAGAAAAATTGAATCAAAATGTCATTTGGATTGTGCCTCATGTTGAATAACTACTTTTTAAAGCCTCAATGTGACCAAAATTGACATTTTTACAGACTTTTTCTCCTACTCAGAAGCTTCTATTTTCACCAATTTCAGGCATTAAAATGACTCTAAACACACTTATTTTTCTTCCAAAAGTGATAATTCACATGCAATAGTCATTTACAGTCAAAAAATACAATATTAAAAAATGACCATTTTTGACCATCTGGAGAAAATTCGACAGGTCACGGGTCATCGTTTTTCATCAGAAAATAGATTTTTTGGACTGTAGAAAAATTAATTCAAAATGTCATTTGGATTGTGCCTCATGTTGAATAACTACTTTTTAAAGCCTCAATGTGACCAAAATTGACATTTTTACCGACTTTTTCTCCTACTCAGAAGCTTCTATTCTCACCAATTTCAGGCATTAAAATGACTCTAAACACACTTATTTTTATTCCAAAAGTGACAATTCACATGCAATAGTCATTTACAGTCAAAAAATTCAATATTAAAAAATTACCATTTTTGACCATCTGGAGAAAATTCGACAGGTCACGGGTCATCGTTTTTCATCAGAAAATAGATTTTTTTCGACTGTAGAAAAATTGAATCAAAATGTCATTTGGATTGTGCCTCATGTTGAATAACTACTTTTTAAAGCCTCAATGTGACCAAAATTGACATTTTACAGACTTTTTCTCCTACTCAGAAGCTTCTATTTTCACCAATTTCAGGCATTAAAATGACTCTAAACACACTTATTTTTGTTCCAAAAGTGATAATTCACATGCAATAGTCATTTACAGTCAAAAAATTTAATATTACAAATTTATTATTTTTTAACATCTGGAGAAAGTTTGACAGGTCACGGGTCATCGTTTTTCATCAGAAAATTGATTTTTTCGACTGTAGAAAAATTGAATCAAAATGTCATTTGGATTGTGCCTCATGTTGAATAACTACTTTTTAAAGCCTCAATGTGACCAAAATTGACATTTTTACAGACTTTTTCTCCTACTCAGAAGCTTCTATTTTCACCCATTTCAGGCATTAAAATGACTCTAAACACACTTATTTTTGTTCCAAAAGTGATAATTCACATGCAATAGTCATTTACAGTCAAAAAATTAAATATTACAAATTTATTATTTTTGACCACCTGTAGAAAGCTTGACAGGTCACGGGTCATAGTTTTTCATCAGAAAATTGATTTTTTCGACTGTAGAAAAATTGAATCAAAATGTCATTTGGATTGTGCCTCATGTTGAATAACTACTTTTTAAAGCCTCAATGTGACCAAAATTGACATTTTTACAGAGTTTTTCTCCTACTCAGAAGCTTCTATTTTGACCAATTTCAGGCATTAAAATGACTCTAAACACACTTATTTTTGTTCCAAAAGTGATAATTCACATGCAATAGTCATTTACAGTCAAAAAATTCAATATTAAAAATTTACCATTTTTGACCATCTGGAGAAAATTCGACAGGTCACGGGTCATCGTTTTTCATCAGAAAATTGATTTTTTCGACTGTAGAAAAATTGAATCAAAATGTCATTTGGATTGTGCCTCATGTTGAATAACTACTTTTTAAAGCCTCAATGTGACCAAAATTGACATTTTTACCGACTTTTTCTCCTACTCAAAAGCTTCTATTCTCACCAATTTCAGGCATTAAAATGACTCTAAACACACTTATTTTTATTCCAAAAGTGACAATTCACATGCAATAGTCATTTACAGTCAAAAAATTCAATATTAAAAAATTTCAATTTTTGACCATCTGGAGAAAATTCGACAGGTCACGGGTCATCATTTTTCATCAGAAAATTGATTTTTTTGGACTGTAGAAAAATTAATTCAAAATGTCATTTGGATTGTGCCTCGTGTTAAATAACTAATTTTTAAAGCCTCAATGTGACCAAAATTGACATTTTTACAGATGTTTTCTCCTACTCAGAAGCTTCTATTTTCACCAATTTCAAGCATTAAAATGACTCTAAACACACTTATTTTTATTCCAAAAGTGACAATTCACATGCAATAGTCATTTACAGTCAAAAAAATTAAATATTACAAATTTATTATTTTTGGCCATCTGTAGAAAATTTGAGAGGTCACGGGTCATCGTTTTTCATCAGAAAATTGATTTTTTCGACTGTAGAAAAATTGAATCAAAATGATGTCATTTGGATTGTGCCTCATGTTGAATAACTACTTTTTAAAGCCTCAATGTGACCAAAATTGACATTTTTACCGACTTTTTCTCCTACTCTGAAGCTTCTATTCTCACCAATTTCAGGCATTAAAATGACTCTAAACACACTTATTTTTATTCCAAAAGTGACAATTCACATGCAATAGTCATTTACAGTCAAAAAATTCAATATTAAAAAATTTCCATTTTTGACCATCTGGAGAAAATTCGACAGGTCACGGGTCATCATTTTTCATCAGAAAATTGATTTTTTTGGACTGTAGAAAAATTAATTCAAAATGTCATTTGGATTGTGCCTCGTGTTAAATAACTAATTTTTAAAGCCTCAATGTGACCAAAATTGACATTTTTACAGACGTTTTCTCCTACTCAGAAGCTTCTATTTTCACCAATTTCAGGCATTAAAATGACTCTAAACACACTTATTTTTATTCCAAAAGTGACAATGCACATGCAATAGTCATTTACAGTCAAAAAAATAAATATTACAAATTTAATATTTTTGGCCATCTGTAGAAAATTTGAGAGGTCACGGGTCATCGTTTTTCATCAGAAAATTGATTTTTTCGACTGTAGAAAAATTGAATCAAAATGTCATTTGGATTGTGCCTCATGTTGAATAACTACTTTTTAAAGCCTCAATGTGACCAAAATTGACATTTTTACAGACTTTTTCTCCTACTCAGAAGCTTCTATTTTCACCAATTTCAGGCATTAAAATGACTCTAAACACACTTATTTTTCTTCCAAAAGTGATAATTCACATGCAATAGTCATTTACAGTCAAAAAATACAATATTAAAAAATGACCATTTTTGACCATCTGGAGAAAATTCGACAGGTCACGGGTCATCGTTTTTCATCAGAAAATAGATTTTTTGGACTGTAGAAAAATTAATTCAAAATGTCATTTGGATTGTGCCTCATGTTGAATAACTACTTTTTAAAGCCTCAATGTGACCAAAATTGACATTTTTACCGACTTTTTCTCCTACTCAGAAGCTTCTATTCTCACCAATTTCAGGCATTAAAATGACTCTAAACACACTTATTTTTATTCCAAAAGTGACAATTCACATGCAATAGTCATTTACAGTCAAAAAATTCAATATTAAAAAATTACCATTTTTGACCATCTGGAGAAAATTCGACAGGTCACGGGTCATCGTTTTTCATCAGAAAATAGATTTTTTTCGACTGTAGAAAAATTGAATCAAAATGTCATTTGGATTGTGCCTCATGTTGAATAACTACTTTTTAAAGCCTCAATGTGACCAAAATTGACATTTTACAGACTTTTTCTCCTACTCAGAAGCTTCTATTTTCACCAATTTCAGGCATTAAAATGACTCTAAACACACTTATTTTTGTTCCAAAAGTGATAATTCACATGCAATAGTCATTTACAGTCAAAAAATTTAATATTACAAATTTATTATTTTTTAACATCTGGAGAAAGTTTGACAGGTCACGGGTCATCGTTTTTCATCAGAAAATTGATTTTTTCGACTGTAGAAAAATTGAATCAAAATGTCATTTGGATTGTGCCTCATGTTGAATAACTACTTTTTAAAGCCTCAATGTGACCAAAATTGACATTTTTACAGAGTTTTTCTCCTACTCAGAAGCTTCTATTTTCACCCATTTCAGTCATTAAAATGACTCTAAACACACTTATTTTTGTTCCAAAAGTGATAATTCACATGCAATAGTCATTTACAGTCAAAAAATTAAATATTACAAATTTATTATTTTTGACCACCTGTAGAAAGCTTGACAGGTCACGGGTCATAGTTTTTCATCAGAAAATTGATTTTTTCGACTGTAGAAAAATTGAATCAAAATGTCATTTGGATTGTGCCTCATGTTGAATAACTACTTTTTAAAGCCTCAATGTGACCAAATTGACATTTTTACAGAGTTTTTCTCCTACTCAGAAGCTTCTATTTTGACCAATTTCAGGCATTAAAATGACTCTAAACACACTTATTTTTGTTCCAAAAGTGATAATTCACATGCAATAGTCATTTACAGTCCAAAAATTCAATATTAAAAATTTACCATTTTTGACCATCTGGAGAAAATTCGACAGGTCACGGGTCATCGTTTTTCATCAGAAAATTGATTTTTTCGACTGTAGAAAAATTGAATCAAAATGTCATTTGGATTGTGCCTCATGTTGAATAACTACTTTTTAAAGCCTCAATGTGACCAAAATTGACATGTTTACCGACTTTTTCTCCTACTCAGAAGCTTCTATTCTCACCAATTTCAGGCATTAAAATGACTCTAAACACACTTATTTTTATTCCAAAAGTGACAATTCACATGCAATAGTCATTTACAGTCAAAAAATTCAATATTAAAAAATTTCAATTTTTGACCATCTGGAGAAAATTCGACAGGTCACGGGTCATCATTTTTCATCAGAAAATTGATTTTTTCGACTGTAGAAAAATTTAATCAAAATGTCATTTGGATTGTGCCTCGTGTTGAATAACTACTTTTTAAAGCCTCAATGTGACCAAAATTGACATTTTTACCGACTTTTTCTCCTACTCTGAAGCTTCTATTCTCACCAATTTCAGGCATTAAAATGACTCTAAACACACTTATTTTTATTCCAAAAGTGACAATTCACATGCAATAGTCATTTACAGTCAAAAAATTCAATATTAAAAAATTTCCATTTTTGACCATCTGGAGAAAATTCGACAGGTCACGGGTCATCATTTTTCATCAGAAAATTGATTTTTTTGGACTGTAGAAAAATTAATTCAAAATGTCATTTGGATTGTGCCTCGTGTTAAATAACTAATTTTTAAAGCCTCAATGTGACCAAAATTGACATTTTTACAGACGTTTTCTCCTACTCAGAAGCTTCTATTTTCACCAATTTCAGGCATTAAAATGACTCTAAACACACTTATTTTTATTCCAAAAGTGACAATTCACATGCAATAGTCATTTACAGTCAAAAAAATAAATATTACAAATTTATTATTTTTGGCCATCTGTAGAAAATTTGAGAGGTCACGGGTCATCGTTTTTCATCAGAAAATTGATTTTTTCGACTGTAGAAAAATTGAATCAAAATGTCATTTGGATTGTGCCTCATGTTGAATAACTACTTTTTAAAGCCTCAATGTGACCAAAATTGACATTTTTACAGACTTTTTCTCCTACTCAGAAGCTTCTATTTTCACCAATTTCAGGCATTAAAATGACTCTAAACACACTTATTTTTCTTCCAAAAGAGACAATTCACATGCAATAGTCATTTACAGTCAAAACATTAAATATTACAAATTTATTATTTTTGACCATCTGTAGAAAGTTTGACAGGTCACGGGTCATCGTTTTTCATCAGAAAATTGATTTTTTCGACTGTAGAAAAATTGAATCAAAATGTCATTTGGATTGTGCCTCATGTTGAATAACTACTTTTTAAAGCCTCAATGTGACCAAAATTGACATTTTTACAGACGTTTTCTCCTACTCAGAAGCTTCAATTTTGACCAATTTCAGGCATTAAAATGACTCTAAACACACTTATTTTTGTTCCAAAAGTGATAATTCACATGCAATAGTCATTTACAGTCAAAAAATACAATATTAAAAAATGACCATTTTTGACCATCTGGAGAAAATTCGACAGGTCACGGGTCATCGTTTTTCATCAGAAAATTGATTTTTTCGACTGTAGAAAAATTGAATCAAAATGTCATTTGGATTGTGCCTCATGTTGAATAACTACTTTTTAAAGCCTCAATGTGACCAAAATTGACATTTTTACAGAGTTTTTCTCCTACTCAGAAGCTTCTATTTTGACCAATTTCAGGCATTAAAATGACTCTAAACACACTTATTTTTGTTCCAAAAGTGATAATTCACATGCAATAATCATTTACAGTCAAAAAATTCAATATTAAAAATTTACCATTTTTGACCATCTGGAGAAAATTCGACAGGTAACGGGTCATCGTTTTTCATCAGAAAATTGATTTTTTCGACTGTAGAAAAATTGAATCAAAATGTCATTTGGATTGTGCCTCATGTTGAATAACTACTTTTTAAAGCCTCAATGTGACCAAAATTGACATTTTTACCGACTTTTTCTCCTACTCAGAAGCTTCTATTCTCACCAATTTCAGGCATTAAAATGACTCTAAACACACTTATTTTTATTCCAAAAGTGACAATTCACATGCAATAGTCATTTACAGTCAAAAAATGCAATATTAAAAAATTTCAATTTTTGACCATCTGGAGAAAATTCGACAGGTCACGGGTCATCATTTTTCATCAGAAAATTGATTTTTTTGGACTGTAGAAAAAAAATTCAAAATGTCATTTGGATTGTGCCTCGTGTTAAATAACTAATTTTTAAAGCCTCAATGTGACCAAAATTGACATTTTTACAGATGTTTTCTCCTACTCAGAAGCTTCTATTTTCACCAATTTCAGGCATTAAAATGACTCTAAACACACTTATTTTTGCTCCAAAAGTGATAATTCACATGCAATAGTCATTTACAGTCAAAAAATTTAATATTACAAATTTATTATTTTTGACCATCTGTAGAAAGTTTGACAGGTCACGGGTCATCGTTTTTCATCAGAAAATTGATTTTTTCGACTGTAGAAAAATTGAATCAAAATGTCATTTGGATTGTGCCTCTTGTTGAATAATCACTTTTTAAAGCCTCAATGTGACCAAAATTGACATTTTTACAGACTTTTTCTCCTACTCAGAAGCTTTTATTTTCACCAATTTCAGGCATTAAAATAACTCTAAACACACTTATTTTTGTTCCAAAAGTGATAATTCACATGCAATAGTCATTTACAGTCAAAAAATGCAATATTAAAAAATTTCAATTTTTGACCATCTGGAGAAAATTCGACAGGTCACGGGTCATCATTTTTCATCAGAAAATTGATTTTTTTGGACTGTAGAAAAAAAATTCAAAATGTCATTTGGATTGTGCCTCGTGTTAAATAACTAATTTTTAAAGCCTCAATGTGACCAAAATTGACATTTTTACAGATGTTTTCTCCTACTCAGAAGCTTCTATTTTCACCAATTTCAGGCATTAAAATGACTCTAAACACACTTATTTTTATTCCAAAAGTGACAATTCACATGCAATAGTCATTTACAGTCAAAAAAATAAATATTACAAATTTATTATTTTTGGCCATCTGTAGAAAATTTGAGAGGTCACGGGTCATCGTTTTTCATCAGAAAATTGATTTTTTCGACTGTAGAAAAATTGAATCAAAATGTCATTTGGATTGTGCCTCATGTTGAATAACTACTTTTTAAAGCCTCAATGTGACCAAAATTGACATTTTTACAGAGTTTTTCTCCTACTCAGAAGCTTCTATTTTCACCAATTTCAGGCATTAAAATGATTCTAAACACACTTATTTTTGTTCCAAAAGTGATAATTCACATGCAATAGTCATTTACAGTCAAAAAATTCAATATTAAAAATTTACCATTTTTGACCATCTGGAGAAAATTCGACAGGTCACGGGTCATCGTTTTTCATCAGAAAATTGATTTTTTCGACTGTAGAAAAATTGAATCAAAATGATGTCATTTGGATTGTGCCTCATGTTGAATAACTACTTTTTAAAGCCTCAATGTGACCAAAATTGACATTTTTTCCGACTTTTTCTCCTACTCTGAAGCTTCTATTCTCACCAATTTCAGGCATTAAAATGACTCTAAACACACTTATTTTTATTCCAAAAGTGACAATTCACATGCAATAGTCATTTACAGTCAAAAAATTCAATATTAAAAAATTTCCATTTTTGACCATCTGGAGAAAATTCGACAGGTCACGGGTCATCATTTTTCATCAGAAAATTGATTTTTTTGGACTGTAGAAAAATTAATTCAAAATGTCATTTGGATTGTGCCTCGTGTTAAATAACTAATTTTTAAAGCCTCAATGTGACCAAAATTGACATTTTTACAGACGTTTTCTCCTACTCAGAAGCTTCTATTTTCACCAATTTCAGGCATTAAAATGACTCTAAACACACTTATTTTTATTCCAAAAGTGACAATTCACATGCAATAGTCATTTACAGTCAAAAAAATAAATATTACAAATTTATTATTTTTGGCCATCTGTAGAAAATTTGAGAGGTCACGGGTCATCGTTTTTCATCAGAAAATTGATTTTTTCGACTGTAGAAAAATTGAATCAAAATGTCATTTGGATTGTGCCTCATGTTGAATAACTACTTTTTAAAGCCTCAATGTGACCAAAATTGACATTTTTACAGACTTTTTCTCCTACTCAGAAGCTTCTATTTTCACCAATTTCAGGCATTAAAATGACTCTAAACACACTTATTTTTCTTCCAAAAGTGACAATTCACATGCAATAGTCATTTACAGTCAAAACATTAAATATTACAAATTTATTATTTTTGACCATCTGTAGAAAGTTTGACAGGTCACGGGTCATCGTTTTTCATCAGAAAATTGATTTTTTCGACTGTAGAAAAATTGAATCAAAATGTCATTTGGATTGTGCCTCATGTTGAATAACTACTTTTTAAAGCCTCAATGTGACCAAAATTGACATTTTTACAGACTTTTTCTCCTACTCAGAAGCTTCAATTTTGACCAATTTCAGGCATTAAAATGACTCTAAACACACTTATTTTTGTTCCAAAAGTGATAATTCACATGCAATAGTCATTTACAGTAAAAAAATACAATATTAAAAAATGACCATTTTTGACCATCTGGAGATAATTCGACAGGTCACGGGTCATCGTTTTTCATCAGAAAATAGATTTTTTGGACTGTAGAAAAATTAATTCAAAATGTCATTTGGATTGTGCCTCATGTTGAATAACTACTTTTTAAAGCCTCAATGTGACCAAAATTTACATTTTTACCGACTTTTTCTCCTACTCAGAAGCTTCTATTCTCACCAATTTCAGGCATTAAAATGACTCTAAACACACTTATTTTTATTCCAAAAGTGACAATTCACATGCAATAGTCATTTACAGTCAAAAAATTCAATATTAAAAAATTACCATTTTTGACCATCTGGAGAAAATTCGACAGGTCACGGGTCATCGTTTTTCATCAGAAAATAGATTTTTTTCGACTGTAGAAAAATTGAATCAAAATGTCATTTGGATTGTGCCTCATGTTGAATAACTACTTTTTAAAGCCTCAATGTGACCAAAATTGACATTTTACAGACTTTTTCTCCTACTCAGAAGCTTCTATTTTCACCAATTTCAGGCATTAAAATGACTCTAAACACACTTATTTTTGTTCCAAAAGTGATAATTCACATGCAATAGTCATTTACAGTCAAAAAATTTAATATTACAAATTTATTATTTTTTAACATCTGGAGAAAGTTTGACAGGTCACGGGTCATCGTTTTTCATCAGAAAATTGATTTTTTCGACTGTAGAAAAATTGAATCAAAATGTCATTTGGATTGTGCCTCATGTTGAATAACTACTTTTTAAAGCCTCAATGTGACCAAAATTGACATTTTTACAGAGTTTTTCTCCTACTCAGAAGCTTCTATTTTCACCCATTTCAGGCATTAAAATGACTCTAAACACACTTATTTTTGTTCCAAAAGTGATAATTCACATGCAATAGTCATTTACAGTCAAAAAATTCAATATTACAAATTTATTATTTTTGACCACCTGTAGAAAGCTTGACAGGTCACGGGTCATAGTTTTTCATCAGAAAATTGATTTTTTCGACTGTAGAAAAATTGAATCAAAATGTCATTTGGATTGTGCCTCATGTTGAATAACTACTTTTTAAAGCCTCAATGTGACCAAAATTGACATTTTTACAGAGTTTTTCTCCTACTCAGAAGCTTCTATTTTGACCAATTTCAGGCATTAAAATGACTCTAAACACACTTATTTTTGTTCCAAAAGTGATAATTCACATGCAATAGTCATTTACAGTCAAAAAATTCAATATTAAAAATTTACCATTTTTGACCATCTGGAGAAAATTCGACAGGTCACGGGTCATCGTTTTTCATCAGAAAATTGATTTTTTCGACTGTAGAAAAATTGAATCAAAATGTCATTTGGATTGTGCCTCATGTTGAATAACTACTTTTTAAAGCCTCAATGTGACCAAAATTGACATTTTTACCGACTTTTTCTCCTACTCAGAAGCTTCTATTCTCACCAATTTCAGGCATTAAAATGACTCTAAACACACTTATTTTTATTCCAAAAGTGACAATTCACATGCAATAGTCATTTACAGTCAAAAAATTCAATATTAAAAAATTTCAATTTTTGACCATCTGGAGAAAATTCGACAGGTCACGGGTCATCATTTTTCATCAGAAAATTGATTTTTTTGGACTGTAGAAAAATTAATTCAAAATGTCATTTGGATTGTGCCTCGTGTTAAATAACTAATTTTTAATGCCTCAATGTGACCAAAATTGACATTTTTACAGATGTTTTCTCCTACTCAGAAGCTTCTATTTTCACCAATTTCAGGCATTAAAATGACTCTAAACACACTTATTTTTATTCCAAAAGTGACAATTCACATGCAATAGTCATTTACAGTCAAAAAAATAAATATTACAAATGTATTATTTTTGGCCATCTGTAGAAAATTTGAGAGGTCACGGGTCATCGTTTTTCATCAGAAAATTGATTTTTTCGACTGTAGAAAAATTGAATCAAAATGTCATTTGGATTGTGCCTCATGTTGAATAACTACTTTTTAAAGCCTCAATGTGACCAAAATTGACATTTTTACAGAGTTTTTCTCCTACTCAGAAGCTTCTATTTTCACCAATTTCAGGCATTAAAATGACTCTAAACACACTTATTTTTGTTCCAAAAGTGATAATTCACATGCAATAGTCATTTACAGTCAAAAAATTCAATATTAAAAATTTACCATTTTTACCATCTGGAGAAAATTCGACAGGTCACGGGTCATCGTTTTTCATCAGAAAATTGATTTTTTCGACTGTAGAAAAATTGAATCAAAATGATGTCATTTGGATTGTGCCTCATGTTGAATAACTACTTTTTAAAGCCTCAATGTGACCAAAATTGACATTTTTACCGACTTTTTCTCCTACTCTGAAGCTTCTATTCTCACCAATTTCAGGCATTAAAATGACTCTAAACACACTTATTTGTATTCCAAAAGTGACAATTCACATGCAATAGTCATTTACAGTCAAAAAATTCAATATTAAAAAATTTCCATTTTTGACCATCTGGAGAAAATTCGACAGGTCACGGGTCATCATTTTTCATCAGAAAATTGATTTTTTCGACTGTAGAAAAATTGAATCAAAATGTCATTTGGATTGTGCCTCATGTTGAATAACTACTTTTTAAAGCCTCAATGTGACCAAAATTGACATTTTTACCGACTTTTTCTCCTACTCAGAAGCTTCTATTCTCACCAATTTCAGGCATTAAAATGACTCTAAACACACTTATTTTTATTCCAAAAGTGACAATTCACATGCAATAGTCATTTACAGTCAAAAAATTCAATATTAAAAAATTTCAATTTTTGACCATCTGGAGAAAATTCGACAGGTCACGGGTCATCATTTTTCATCAGAAAATTGATTTTTTTGGACTGTAGAAAAATTAATTCAAAATGTCATTTGGATTGTGCCTCGTGTTAAATAACTAATTTTTAAAGCCTCAATGTGACCAAAATTGACATTTTTACAGATGTTTTCTCCTACTCAGAAGCTTCTATTTTCACCAATTTCAGGCATTAAAATGACTCTAAACACACTTATTTTTATTCCAAAAGTGACAATTCACATGCAATAGTCATTTACAGTCAAAAAAATAAATATTACAAATTTATTATTTTTGGCCATCTGTAGAAAATTTGAGAGGTCACGGGTCATCGTTTTTCATCAGAAAATTGATTTTTTCGACTGTAGAAAAATTGAATCAAAATGTCATTTGGATTGTGCCTCATGTTGAATAACTACTTTTTAAAGCCTCAATGTGACCAAAATTGACATTTTTACAGAGTTTTTCTCCTACTCAGAAGCTTCTATTTTCACCAATTTCAGGCATTAAAATGACTCTAAACACACTTATTTTTGTTCCAAAAGTGATAATTCACATGCAATAGTCATTTACAGTCAAAAAATTCAATATTAAAAATTTACCATTTTTGACCATCTGGAGAAAATTCGACAGGTCACGGGTCATCGTTTTTCATCAGAAAATTGATTTTTTCGACTGTAGAAAAATTGAATCAAAATGATGTCATTTGGATTGTGCCTCATGTTGAATAACTACTTTTTAAAGCCTCAATGTGACCAAAATTGACATTTTTACCGACTTTTTCTCCTACTCTGAAGCTTCCCATCTCACCAATTTCAGGCATTAAAATGACTCTAAACACACTTATTTTTATTCCAAAAGTGACAATTCACATGCAATAGTCATTTACAGTCAAAAAATTCAATATTAAAAAATTTCCATTTTTGACCATCTGGAGAAAATTCGACAGATCACGGGTCATCATTTTTCATCAGAAAATTGATATTTTTGGACTGTAGAAAAATTAATTCAAAATGTCATTTGGATTGTGCCTCGTGTTAAATAACTAATTTTTAAAGCCTCAATGTGACCAAAATTGACATTTTTACAGACGTTTTCTCCTACTCAGAAGCTTCTATTTTCACCAATTTCAGGCATTAAAATGACTCTAAACACACTTATTTTTATTCCAAAAGTGACAATTCACATGCAATAGTCATTTACAGTCAAAAAAATAAATATTACAAATTTAATATTTTTGGCCATCTGTAGAAAATTTGAGAGGTCACGGGTCATCGTTTTTCATCAGAAAATTGATTTTTTCGACTGTAGAAAAATTGAATCAAAATGTCATTTGGATTGTGCCTCATGTTGAATAACTACTTTTTAAAGCCTCAATGTGACCAAAATTGACATTTTTACAGACTTTTTCTCCTACTCAGAAGCTTCTATTTTCACCAATTTCAGGCATTAAAATGACTCTAAACACACTTATTTTTCTTCCAAAAGTGACAATTCACATGCAATAGTCATTTACAGTCAAAACATTAAATATTACAAATTTATTATTTTTGACCATCTGTAGAAAGTTTGACAGGTCACGGGTCATCGTTTTTCATCAGAAAATTGATTTTTTCGACTGTAGAAAAATTGAATCAAAATGTCATTTGGATTGTGCCTCATGTTGAATAACTACTTTTTAAAGCCTCAATGTGACCAAAATTGACATTTTTACAGACTTTTTCTCCTACTCAGAAGCTTCAATTTTGACCAATTTCAGGCATTAAAATGACTCTAAACACACTTATTTTTGTTCCAAAAGTGATAATTCACATGCAATAGTCATTTACAGTCAAAAAATACAATATTAAAAAATGACCATTTTTGACCATCTGGAGAAAATTCGACAGGTCACGGGTCATCGTTTTTCATCACAAAATAGATTGTTTGGACTGTAGAAAAATTAATTCAAAATGTCATTTGGATTGTGCCTCGTGTTAAATAACTAATTTTTAAAGCCTCAATGTGACCAAAATTGACATTTTTACAGATGTTTTCTCCTACTCAGAAGCTTCTATTTTCACCAATTTCAGGCATTAAAATGACTCTAAACACACTTATTTTTATTCCAAAAGTGACAATTCACATGCAATAGTCATTTACAGTCAAAAAAATAAATATTACAAATTTATTATTTTTGGCCATCTGTAGAAAATTTGAGAGGTCACGGGTCATCGTTTTTCATCAGAAAATTGATTTTTTCGACTGTAGAAAAATTGAATCAAAATGTCATTTGGATTGTGCCTCATGTTGAATAACTACTTTTTAAAGCCTCAATGTGACCAAAATTGACATTTTTACAGAGTTTTTCTCCTACTCAGAAGCTTCTATTTTCACCAATTTCAGGCATTAAAATGACTCTAAACACACTTATTTTTGTTCCAAAAGTGATAATTCACATGCAATAGTCATTTACAGTCAAAAAATTCAATATTAAAAATTTACCATTTTTGACCATCTGGAGAAAATTCGACAGGTCACGGGTCATCGTTTTTCATCAGAAAATTGATTTTTTCGACTGTAGAAAAATTGAATCAAAATGATGTCATTTGGATTGTGCCTCATGTTGAATAACTACTTTTTAAA
Source organism: Triturus cristatus (assembly GCF_964204655.1). Classification (NCBI taxonomy): domain Eukaryota; kingdom Metazoa; phylum Chordata; class Amphibia; order Caudata; family Salamandridae; genus Triturus; species Triturus cristatus. Next base: position 1,019,384,397 of record NC_140591.1, on the reverse strand, counting down.
GCCTCAATGTGACCAAAATTGACATTTTTACCGACTTTTTCTCCTACTCTGAAGCTTCCATTCTCACCAATTTCAGGCATTAAAATGACTCTAAACACACTTATTTTTATTCCAAAAGTGACAATTCACATGCAATAATCATTTACAGTCAAAAAATTCAATATTAAAAAATTTCCATTTTTGACCATCTGGAGAAAATTCGACAGATCACGGGTCATCATTTTTCATCAGAAAATTGATATTTTTGGACTGTAGAAAAATTAATTCAAAATGTCATTTGGATTGTGCCTCGTGTTAAATAACTAATTTTTAAAGCCTCAATGTGACCAAAATTGACATTTTTACAGACGTTTTCTCCTACTCAGAAGCTTCTATTTTCACCAATTTCAGGCATTAAAATGACTCTAAACACACTTATTTTTATTCCAAAAGTGACAATTCACATGCAATAGTCATTTACAGTCAAAAAAATAAATATTACAAATTTAATATTTTTGGCCATCTGTAGAAAATTTGAGAGGTCACGGGTCATCGTTTTTCATCAGAAAATTGATTTTTTCGACTGTAGAAAAATTGAATCAAAATGTCATTTGGATTGTGCCTCATGTTGAATAACTACTTTTTAAAGCCTCAATGTGACCAAAATTGACATTTTTACAGACTTTTTCTCCTACTCAGAAGCTTCTATTTTCACCAATTTCAGGCATTAAAATGACTCTAAACACACTTATTTTTCTTCCAAAAGTGACAATTCACATGCAATAGTCATTTACAGTCAAAACATTAAATATTACAAATTTATTATTTTTGACCATCTGTAGAAAGTTTGACAGGTCACGGGTCATCGTTTTTCATCAGAAAATTGATTTTTTCGACTGTAGAAAAATTGAATCAAAATGTCATTTGGATTGTGCCTCATGTTGAATAACTACTTTTTAAAGCCTCAATGTGACCAAAATTGACATTTTTACAGACTTTTTCTCCTACTCAGAAGCTTCAATTTTGACCAATTTCAGGCATTAAAATGACTCTAAACACACTTATTTTTGTTCCAAAAGTGATAATTCACATGCAATAGTCATTTACAGTCAAAAAATACAATATTAAAAAATGACCATTTTTGACCATCTGGAGAAAATTCGACAGGTCACGGGTCATCGTTTTTCATCACAAAATAGATTTTTTGGACTGTAGAAAAATTAATTCAAAATGTCATTTGGATTGTGCCTCATGTTGAATAACTACTTTTTAAAGCCTCAATGTGACCAAAATTGACATTTTTACCGACTTTTTCTCCTACTCAGAAGCTTCTATTCTCACCAATTTCAGGCATTAAAATGACTCTAAACACACTTATTTTTATTCCAAAAGTGACAATTCATATGCAATAGTCATTTACAGTCAAAAAATTCAATATTAAAAAATTACCATTTTTGACCATCTGGAGAAAATTCGACAGGTCACGGGTCATCGTTTTTCATCAGAAAATAGATTTTTTTCGACTGTAGAAAAATTGAATCAAAATGTCATTTGGATTGTGCCTCATGTTGAATAACTACTTTTTAAATCCTCAATGTGACCAAAATTGACATTTTACAGACTTTTTCTCCTACTCAGAAGCTTCTATTTTCACCAATTTCAGGCATTAAAATGACTCTAAACACACTTATTTTTGTTCCAAAAGTGATAATTCACATGCAATAGTCATTTACAGTCAAAAAATTTAATATTACAAATTTATTATTTTTTAACATCTGGAGAAAGTTTGACAGGTCACGGGTCATCGTTTTTCATCAGAAAATTGATTTTTTCGACTGTTGAAAAATTGAATCAAAATGTCATTTGGATTGTGCCTCATGTTGAATAACTACTTTTTAAAGCCTCAATGTGACCAAAATTGACATTTTTACAGAGTTTTTCTCCTACTCAGAAGCTTCTATTTTCACCCATTTCAGGCATTAAAATGACTCTAAACACACTTATTTTTGTTCCAAAAGTGATAATTCACATGCAATAGTCATTTACAGTCAAAAAATTAAATATTACAAATTTATTATTTTTGACCACCTGTAGAAAGCTTGACAGGTCACGGGTCATAGTTTTTCATCAGAAAATTGATTTTTTCGACTGTAGAAAAATTGAATCAAAATGTCATTTGGATTGTGCCTCATGTTGAATAACTACTTTTAAAGCCTCAATGTGACCAAAATTGACATTTTTACAGAGTTTTTCTCCTACTCAGAAGCTTCTATTTTGACCAATTTCAGGCATTAAAATGACTCTAAACACACTTATTTTTGTTCCAAAAGTGATAATTCACATGCAATAGTCATTTACAGTCAAAAAATTCCATATTAAAAATTTACCATTTTTGACCATCTGGAGAAAATTCGACAGGTCACGGGTCATCGTTTTTCATGAGAAAATTGATTTTTTCGACTGTAGAAAAATTGAATCAAAATGTCATTTGGATTGTGCCTCATGTTGAATAACTACTTTTTAAAGCCTCAATGTGACCAAAATTGACATTTTTACCGACTTTTTCTCCTACTCAGAAGCTTCTATTCTCACCAATTTCAGGCATTAAAATGACTCTAAACACACTTATTTTTATTCCAAAAGTGACAATTCACATGCAATAGTCATTTACAGTCAAAAAATTCAATATTAAAAAATTTCAATTTTTGACCATCTGGAGAAAATTCGACAGGTCACGGGTCATCATTTTTCATCAGAAAATTGATTTTTTCGACTGTAGAAAAATTTAATCAAAATGTCATTTGGATTGTGCCTCGTGTTGAATAACTACTTTTTAAAGCCTCAATGTGACCAAAATTGACATTTTTACCGACTTTTTCTCCTACTCTGAAGCTTCTATTCTCACCAATTTCAGGCATTAAAATGACTCTAAACACACTTATTTTTATTCCAAAAGTGACAATTCACATGCAATAGTCATTTACAGTCAAAAAATTCAATATTAAAAAATTTCCATTTTTGACCATCTGGAGAAAATTCGACAGGTCACGGGTCATCATTTTTCATCAGAAAATTGATTTTTTTGGACTGTAGAAAAATTAATTCAAAATGTCATTTGGATTGTGCCTCGTGTTAAATAACTAATTTTTAAAGCCTCAATGTGACCAAAATTGACATTTTTACAGACGTTTTCTCCTACTCAGAAGCTTCTATTTTCACCAATTTCAGGCATTAAAATGACTCTAAACACACTTATTGTTATTCCAAAAGTGACAATTCACATGCAATAGTCATTTACAGTCAAAAAAATAAATATTACAAATTTATTATTTTTGGCCATCTGTAGAAAATTTGAGAGGTCACGGGTCATCGTTTTTCATCAGAAAATTGATTTTTTCGACTGTAGAAAAATTGAATCAAAATGTCATTTGGATTGTGCCTCATGTTGAATAACTACTTTTTAAAGCCTCAATGTGACCAAAATTGACATTTTTACAGACTTTTTCTCCTACTCAGAAGCTTCTATTTTCACCAATTTCAGGCATTAAAATGACTCTAAACACACTTATTTTTCTTCCAAAAGTGACAATTCACATGCAATAGTCATTTACAGTCAAAACATTAAATATTACAAATGTATTATTTTTGACCATCTGTAGAAAGTTTGACAGGTCACGGGTCATCGTTTTTCATCAGAAAATTGATTTTTTCGACTGTAGAAAAATTGAATCAAAATGTCATTTGGATTGTGCCTCATGTTGAATAACTACTTTTTAAAGCCTCAATGTGACCAAAATTGACATTTTTACAGACGTTTTCTCCTACTCAGAAGCTTCAATTTTGACCAATTTCAGGCATTAAAATGACTCTAAACACACTTATTTTTGTTCCAAAAGTGATAATTCACATGCAATAGTCATTTACAGTCAAAAAATACAATATTAAAAAATGACCATTTTTGACCATCTGGAGAAAATTCGACAGGTCACGGGTCATCGTTTTTCATCAGAAAATAGATTTTTTGGACTGTAGAAAAATTAATTCAAAATGTCATTTGGATTGTGCCTCATGTTGAATAACTACTTTTTAAAGCCTCAATGTGACCAAAATTGACATTTTTACCGACTTTTTCTCCTACTCAGAAGCTTCTATTCTCACCAATTTCAGGCATTAAAATGACTCTAAACACACTTATTTTTATTCCAAAAGTGACAATTCACATGCAATAGTCATTTACAGTCAAAAAATTCAATATTAAAAAATTACCATTTTTGACCATCTGGAGAAAATTCGACAGGTCACGGGTCATCGTTTTTCATCAGAAAATAGATTTTTTTCGACTGTAGAAAAATTGAATCAAAATGTCATTTGGATTGTGCCTCATGTTGAATAACTACTTTTTAAAGCCTCAATGTGACCAAAATTGACATTTTTACAGAGTTTTTCTCCTACTCAGAAGCTTCTATTTTCACCAATTTCAGGCATTAAAATGACTCTAAACACACTTATTTTTGTTCCAAAAGTGATAATTCACATGCAATAGTCATTTACAGTCAAAAAATTCAATATTAAAAATTTACCATTTTTGACCATCTGGAGAAAATTCGACAGGTCACGGGTCATCGTTTTTCATCAGAAAATTGATTTTTTCGACTGTAGAAAAATTGAATCAAAATGTCATTTGGATTGTGCCTCATGTTGAATAACTACTTTTTAAAGCCTCAATGTGACCAAAATTGACATTTTTACCGACTTTTTCTCCTACTCTGAAGCTTCTATTCTCACCAATTTCAGGCATTAAAATGACTCTAAACACACTTATTTTTATTCCAAAAGTGACAATTCACATGCAATAGTCATTTACAGTCAAAAAATTCAATATTAAAAAATTTCAATTTTTGACCATCTGGAGAAAATTCGACAGGTCACGGGTCATCATTTTTCATCAGAAAATTGATTTTTTTGGACTGTAGAAAAATAATTCAAAATGTCATTTGGATTGTGCCTCGTGTTAAATAACTAATTTTTAAAGCCTCAATGTGACCAAAATTGACATTTTTACAGATGTTTTCTCCTACTCAGAAGCTTCTATTTTCACCATTTTCAGGCATTAAAATGACTCTAAACACACTTATTTTTATTCCAAAAGTGACAATTCACATGCAATAGTCATTTACAGTCAAAAAAATAAATATTACAAATTTATTATTTTTGGCCATCTGTAGAAAATTTGAGAGGTCACGGGTCATCGTTTTTCATCAGAAAATTGATTTTTTCGACTGTAGAAAAATTGAATCAAAATGTCATTTGGATTGTGCCTCATGTTGAATAACTACTTTTTAAAGCCTCAATGTGACCAAAATTGACATTTTTACAGAGTTTTTCTCCTACTCAGAAGCTTCTATTTTCACCAATTTCAGGCATTAAAATGATTCTAAACACACTTATTTTTGTTCCAAAAGTGATAATTCACATGCAATAGTCATTTACAGTCAAAAAATTCAATATTAAAAATTTACCATTTTTGACCATCTGGAGAAAATTCGACTGGTCACGGGTCATCGTTTTTCATCAGAAAATTGATTTTTTCGACTGTAGAAAAATTGAATCAAAATGATGTCATTTGGATTGTGCCTCATGTTGAATAACTACTTTTTAAAGCCTCAATATGACCAAAATTGACATTTTTACCGACTTTTTCTCCTACTCTGAAGCTTCTATTCTCACCAATTTCAGGCATTAAAATGACTCTAAACACACTTATTTTTATTCCAAAAGTGACAATTCACATGCAATAGTCATTTACAGTCAAAAAATTCAATATTAAAAAATTTCCATTTTTGACCATCTGGAGAAAATTCGACAGGTCACGGGTCATCATTTTTCATCAGAAAATTGATTTTTTTGGACTGTAGAAAAATTAATTCAAAATGTCATTTGGATTGTGCCTCGTGTTAAATAACTAATTTTTAAAGCCTCAATGTGACCAAAATTGACATTTTTACAGATGTTTTCTCCTACTCAGAAGCTTCTATTTTCACCAATTTCAGGCATTAAAATGACTCTAAACACACTTATTTTTATTCCAAAAGTGACAATTCACATGCAATAGTCATTTACAGTCAAAAAAATAAATATTACAAATTTATTATTTTTGGCCATCTGTAGAAAATTTGAGAGGTCACGGGTCATCGTTTTTCATCAGAAAATAGATTTTTTCGACTGTAGAAAAATTGAATCAAAATGTCATTTGGATTGTGCCTCATGTTGAATAACTACTTTTTAAAGCCTCAATGTGACCAAAATTGACATTTTTACAGAGTTTTTCTCCTACTCAGAAGCTTCTATTTTCACCAATTTCAGGCATTAAAATGACTCTAAACACACTTATTTTTGTTCCAAAAGTGATAATTCACATGCAATAGTCATTTACAGTCAAAAAATTCAATATTAAAAATTTACCATTTTTGACCATCTGGAGAAAATTCGACAGGTCACGGGTCATCGTTTTTCATCAGAAAATTGATTTTTTCGACTGTAGAAAAATTGAATCAAAATGATGTCATTTGGATTGTGCCTCATGTTGAATAACTACTTTTTAAAGCCTCAATGTGACCAAAATTGACATTTTTACCGACTTTTTCTCCTACTCTGAAGCTTCCATTCTCACCAATTTCAGGCATTAAAATGACTCTAAACACACTTATTTTTATTCCAAAAGTGACAATTCACATGCAATAGTCATTTACAGTCAAAAAATTCAATATTAAAAAATTTCCATTTTTGACCATCTGGAGAAAATTCGACAGATCACGGGTCATCATTTTTCATCAGAAAATTGATATTTTTGGACTGTAGAAAAATTAATTCAAAATGTCATTTGGATTGTGCCTCGTGTTAAATAACTAATTTTTAAAGCCTCAATGTGACCAAAATTGACATTTTTACAGACGTTTTCTCCTACTCAGAAGCTTCTATTTTCACCAATTTCAGGCATTAAAATGACTCTAAACACACTTATTTTTATTCCAAAAGTGACAATTCACATGCAATAGTCATTTACAGTCAAAAAAATAAATATTACAAATTTAATATTTTTGGCCATCTGTAGAAAATTTGAGAGGTCACGGGTCATCGTTTTTCATCAGAAAATTGATTTTTTCGACTGTAGAAAAATTGAATCAAAATGTCATTTGGATTGTGCCTCATGTTGAATAACTACTTTTTAAAGCCTCAATGTGACCAAAATTGACATTTTTACAGACTTTTTCTCCTACTCAGAAGCTTCTATTTTCACCAATTTCAGGCATTAAAATGACTCTAAACACACTTATTTTTCTTCCAAAAGTGACAATTCACATGCAATAGTCATTTACAGTCAAAACATTAAATATTACAAATTTATTATTTTTGACCATCTGTAGAAAGTTTGACAGGTCACGGGTCATCGTTTTTCATCAGAAAATTGATTTTTTCGACTGTAGAAAAATTGAATCAAAATGTCATTTGGATTGTGCCTCATGTTGAATAACTACTTTTTAAAGCCTCAATGTGACCAAAATTGACATTTTTACAGACTTTTTCTCCTACTCAGAAGCTTCAATTTTGACCAATTTCAGGCATTAAAATGACTCTAAACACACTTATTTTTGTTCCAAAAGTGATAATTCACATGCAATAGTCATTTACAGTAAAAAAATACAATATTAAAAAATGACCATTTTTGACCATCTGGAGAAAATTCGACAGGTCACGGGTCATCGTTTTTCATCACAAAATAGATTTTTTGGACTGTAGAAAAATTAATTCAAAATGTCATTTGGATTGTGCCTCATGTTGAATAACTACTTTTTAAAGCCTCAATGTGACCAAAATTGACATTTTTACCGACTTTTTCTCCTACTCAGAAGCTTCTATTCTCACCAATTTCAGGCATTAAAATGACTCTAAACACACTTATTTTTATTCCAAAAGTGACAATTCATATGCAATAGTCATTTACAGTCAAAAAATTCAATATTAAAAAATTACCATTTTTGACCATCTGGAGAAAATTCGACAGGTCACGGGTCATCGTTTTTCATCAGAAAATAGATTTTTTTCGACTGTAGAAAAATTGAATCAAAATGTCATTTGGATTGTGCCTCATGTTGAATAACTACTTTTTAAAGCCTCAATGTGACCAAAATTGACATTTTACAGACTTTTTCTCCTACTCAGAAGCTTCTATTTTCACCAATTTCAGGCATTAAAATGACTCTAAACACACTTATTTTTGTTCCAAAAGTGATAATTCACATGCAATAGTCATTTACAGTCAAAAAATTTAATATTACAAATTTATTATTTTTTAACATCTGGAGAAAGTTTGACAGGTCACGGGTCATCGTTTTTCATCAGAAAATTGATTTTTTCGACTGTTGAAAAATTGAATCAAAATGTCATTTGGATTGTGCCTCATGTTGAATAACTACTTTTTAAAGCCTCAATGTGACCAAAATTGACATTTTTACAGAGTTTTTCTCCTACTCAGAAGCTTCTATTTTCACCCATTTCAGGCATTAAAATGACTCTAAACACACTTATTTTTGTTCCAAAAGTGATAATTCACATGCAATAGTCATTTACAGTCAAAAAATTAAATATTACAAATTTATTATTTTTGACCACCTGTAGAAAGCTTGACAGGTCACGGGTCATAGTTTTTCATCAGAAAATTGATTTTTTCGACTGTAGAAAAATTGAATCAAAATGTCATTTGGATTGTGCCTCATGTTGAATAACTACTTTTAAAGCCTCAATGTGACCAAAATTGACATTTTTACAGAGTTTTTCTCCTACTCAGAAGCTTCTATTTTGACCAATTTCAGGCATTAAAATGACTCTAAACACACTTATTTTTGTTCCAAAAGTGATAATTCACATGCAATAGTCATTTACAGTCAAAAAATTCCATATTAAAAATTTACCATTTTTGACCATCTGGAGAAAATTCGACAGGTCACGGGTCATCGTTTTTCATGAGAAAATTGATTTTTTCGACTGTAGAAAAATTGAATCAAAATGTCATTTGGATTGTGCCTCATGTTGAATAACTACTTTTTAAAGCCTCAATGTGACCAAAATTGACATTTTTACCGACTTTTTCTCCTACTCAGAAGCTTCTATTCTCACCAATTTCAGGCATTAAAATGACTCTAAACACACTTATTTTTATTCCAAAAGTGACAATTCACATGCAATAGTCATTTACAGTCAAAAAATTCAATATTAAAAAATTTCAATTTTTGACCATCTGGAGAAAATTCGACAGGTCACGGGTCATCGTTTTTCATCAGAAAATTGATTTTTTCGACTGTAGAAAAATTGAATCAAAATGTCATTTGGATTGTGCCTCATGTTGAATAACTACTTTTTAAAGCCTCAATGTGACCAAAATTGACATTTTTACAGACGTTTTCTCCTACTCAGAAGCTTCAATTTTGACCAATTTCAGGCATTAAAATGACTCTAAACACACTTATTTTTGTTCCAAAAGTGATAATTCACATGCAATAGTCATTTACAGTCAAAAAATACAATATTAAAAAATGACCATTTTTGACCATCTGGAGAAAATTCGACAGGTCACGGGTCATCGTTTTTCATCAGAAAATAGATTTTTTGGACTGTAGAAAAATTAATTCAAAATGTCATTTGGATTGTGCCTCATGTTGAATAACTACTTTTTAAAGCCTCAATGTGACCAAAATTGACATTTTTACCGACTTTTTCTCCTACTCAGAAGCTTCTATTCTCACCAATTTCAGGCATTAAAATGACTCTAAACACACTTATTTTTATTCCAAAAGTGACAATTCACATGCAATAGTCATTTACAGTCAAAAAATTCAATATTAAAAAATTACCATTTTTGACCATCTGGAGAAAATTCGACAGGTCACGGGTCATCGTTTTTCATCAGAAAATAGATTTTTTTCGACTGTAGAAAAATTGAATCAAAATGTCATTTGGATTGTGCCTCATGTTGAATAACTACTTTTTAAAGCCTCAATGTGACCAAAATTGACATTTTTACAGAGTTTTTCTCCTACTCAGAAGCTTCTATTTTCACCCATTTCAGGCATTAAAATGACTCTAAACACACTTATTTTTGTTCCAAAAGTGATAATTCACATGCAATAGTCATTTACAGTCAAAAAATTAAATATTACAAATTTATTATTTTTGACCACCTGTAGAAAGCTTGACAGGTCACGGGTCATAGTTTTTCATCAGAAAATTGATTTTTTCGACTGTAGAAAAATTGAATCAAAATGTCATTTGGATTGTGCCTCATGTTGAATAACTACTTTTTAAAGCCTCAATGTGACCAAAATTGACATTTTTACAGAGTTTTTCTCCTACTCAGAAGCTTCTATTTTGACCAATTTCAGGCATTAAAATGACTCTAAACACACTTATTTTTGTTCCAAAAGTGATAATTCACATGCAATAGTCATTTACAGTCAAAAAATTCAATATTAAAAATTTACCATTTTTGACCATCTGGAGAAAATTCGACAGGTCACGGGTCATCGTTTTTCATCAGAAAATTGATTTTTTCGACTGTAGAAAAATTGAATCAAAATGTCATTTGGATTGTGCCTCATGTTGAATAACTACTTTTTAAAGCCTCAATGTGACCAAAATTGACATTTTTACCGACTTTTTCTCCTACTCTGAAGCTTCTATTCTCACCAATTTCAGGCATTAAAATGACTCTAAACACACTTATTTTTATTCCAAAAGTGACAATTCACATGCAATAGTCATTTACAGTCAAAAAATTCAATATTAAAAAATTTCAATTTTTGACCATCTGGAGAAAATTCGACAGGTCACGGGTCATCATTTTTCATCAGAAAATTGATTTTTTTGGACTGTAGAAAAATAATTCAAAATGTCATTTGGATTGTGCCTCGTGTTAAATAACTAATTTTTAAAGCCTCAATGTGACCAAAATTGACATTTTTACAGATGTTTTCTCCTACTCAGAAGCTTCTATTTTCACCATTTTCAGGCATTAAAATGACTCTAAACACACTTATTTTTATTCCAAAAGTGACAATTCACATGCAATAGTCATTTACAGTCAAAAAAATAAATATTACAAATTTATTATTTTTGGCCATCTGTAGAAAATTTGAGAGGTCACGGGTCATCGTTTTTCATCAGAAAATTGATTTTTTCGACTGTAGAAAAATTGAATCAAAATGTCATTTGGATTGTGCCTCATGTTGAATAACTACTTTTTAAAGCCTCAATGTGACCAAAATTGACATTTTTACAGAGTTTTTCTCCTACTCAGAAGCTTCTATTTTCACCAATTTCAGGCATTAAAATGATTCTAAACACACTTATTTTTGTTCCAAAAGTGATAATTCACATGCAATAGTCATTTACAGTCAAAAAATTAAATATTACAAATTTATTATTTTTGACCACCTGTAGAAAGCTTGACAGGTCACGGGTCATAGTTTTTCATCAGAAAATTGATTTTTTCGACTGTAGAAAAATTGAATCAAAATGTCATTTGGATTGTGCCTCATGTTGAATAACTACTTTTAAAGCCTCAATGTGACCAAAATTGACATTTTTACAGAGTTTTTCTCCTACTCAGAAGCTTCTATTTTGACCAATTTCAGGCATTAAAATGACTCTAAACACACTTATTTTTGTTCCAAAAGTGATAATTCACATGCAATAGTCATTTACAGTCAAAAAATTCCATATTAAAAATTTACCATTTTTGACCATCTGGAGAAAATTCGACAGGTCACGGGTCATCGTTTTTCATGAGAAAATTGATTTTTTCGACTGTAGAAAAATTGAATCAAAATGTCATTTGGATTGTGCCTCATGTTGAATAACTACTTTTTAAAGCCTCAATGTGACCAAAATTGACATTTTTACCGACTTTTTCTCCTACTCAGAAGCTTCTATTCTCACCAATTTCAGGCATTAAAATGACTCTAAACACACTTATTTTTATTCCAAAAGTGACAATTCACATGCAATAGTCATTTACAGTCAAAAAATTCAATATTAAAAAATTTCAATTTTTGACCATCTGGAGAAAATTCGACAGGTCACGGGTCATCATTTTTCATCAGAAAATTGATTTTTTCGACTGTAGAAAAATTTAATCAAAATGTCATTTGGATTGTGCCTCGTGTTGAATAACTACTTTTTAAAGCCTCAATGTGACCAAAATTGACATTTTTACCGACTTTTTCTCCTACTCTGAAGCTTCTATTCTCACCAATTTCAGGCATTAAAATGACTCTAAACACACTTATTTTTATTCCAAAAGTGACAATTCACATGCAATAGTCATTTACAGTCAAAAAATTCAATATTAAAAAATTTCCATTTTTGACCATCTGGAGAAAATTCGACAGGTCACGGGTCATCATTTTTCATCAGAAAATTGATTTTTTTGGACTGTAGAAAAATTAATTCAAAATGTCATTTGGATTGTGCCTCGTGTTAAATAACTAATTTTTAAAGCCTCAATGTGACCAAAATTGACATTTTTACAGACGTTTTCTCCTACTCAGAAGCTTCTATTTTCACCAATTTCAGGCATTAAAATGACTCTAAACACACTTATTTTTATTCCAAAAGTGACAATTCACATGCAATAGTCATTTACAGTCAAAAAAATAAATATTACAAATTTATTATTTTTGGCCATCTGTAGAAAATTTGAGAGGTCACGGGTCATCGTTTTTCATCAGAAAATTGATTTTTTCGACTGTAGAAAAATTGAATCAAAATGTCATTTGGATTGTGCCTCATGTTGAATAACTACTTTTTAAAGCCTCAATGTGACCAAAATTGACATTTTTACAGACTTTTTCTCCTACTCAGAAGCTTCTATTTTCACCAATTTCAGGCATTAAAATGACTCTAAACACACTTATTTTTCTTCCAAAAGTGACAATTCACATGCAATAGTCATTTACAGTCAAAACATTAAATATTACAAATTTATTATTTTTGACCATCTGTAGAAAGTTTGACAGGTCACGGGTCATCGTTTTTCATCAGAAAATTGATTTTTTCGACTGTAGAAAAATTGAATCAAAATGTCATTTGGATTGTGCCTCATGTTGAATAACTACTTTTTAAAGCCTCAATGTGACCAAAATTGACATTTTTACAGACTTTTTCTCCTACTCAGAAGCTTCAATTTTGACCAATTTCAGGCATTAAAATGACTCTAAACACACTTATTTTTGTTCCAAAAGTGATAATTCACATGCAATAGTCATTTACAGTAAAAAAATACAATATTAAAAAATGACCATTTTTGACCATCTGGAGAAAATTCGACAGGTCACGGGTCATCGTTTTTCATCACAAAATAGATTTTTTGGACTGTAGAAAAATTAATTCAAAATGTCATTTGGATTGTGCCTCATGTTGAATAACTACTTTTTAAAGCCTCAATGTGACCAAAATTGACATTTTTACCGACTTTTTCTCCTACTCAGAAGCTTCTATTCTCACCAATTTCAGGCATTAAAATGACTCTAAACACACTTATTTTTATTCCAAAAGTGACAATTCATATGCAATAGTCATTTACAGTCAAAAAATTCAATATTAAAAAATTACCATTTTTGACCATCTGGAGAAAATTCGACAGGTCACGGGTCATCGTTTTTCATCAGAAAATAGATTTTTTTCGACTGTAGAAAAATTGAATCAAAATGTCATTTGGATTGTGCCTCATGTTGAATAACTACTTTTTAAAGCCTCAATGTGACCAAAATTGACATTTTACAGACTTTTTCTCCTACTCAGAAGCTTCTATTTTCACCAATTTCAGGCATTAAAATGACTCTAAACACACTTATTTTTGTTCCAAAAGTGATAATTCACATGCAATAGTCATTTACAGTCAAAAAATTTAATATTACAAATTTATTATTTTTTAACATCTGGAGAAAGTTTGACAGGTCACGGGTCATCGTTTTTCATCAGAAAATTGATTTTTTCGACTGTTGAAAAATTGAATCAAAATGTCATTTGGATTGTGCCTCATGTTGAATAACTACTTTTTAAAGCCTCAATGTGACCAAAATTGACATTTTTACAGAGTTTTTCTCCTACTCAGAAGCTTCTATTTTCACCCATTTCAGGCATTAAAATGACTCTAAACACACTTATTTTTGTTCCAAAAGTGATAATTCACATGCAATAGTCATTTACAGTCAAAAAATTAAATATTACAAATTTATTATTTTTGACCACCTGTAGAAAGCTTGACAGGTCACGGGTCATAGTTTTTCATCAGAAAATTGATTTTTTCGACTGTAGAAAAATTGAATCAAAATGTCATTTGGATTGTGCCTCATGTTGAATAACTACTTTTAAAGCCTCAATGTGACCAAAATTGACATTTTTACAGAGTTTTTCTCCTACTCAGAAGCTTCTATTTTGACCAATTTCAGGCATTAAAATGACTCTAAACACACTTATTTTTGTTCCAAAAGTGATAATTCACATGCAATAGTCATTTACAGTCAAAAAATTCCATATTAAAAATTTACCATTTTTGACCATCTGGAGAAAATTCGACAGGTCACGGGTCATCGTTTTTCATGAGAAAATTGATTTTTTCGACTGTAGAAAAATTGAATCAAAATGTCATTTGGATTGTGCCTCATGTTGAATAACTACTTTTTAAAGCCTCAATGTGACCAAAATTGACATTTTTACCGACTTTTTCTCCTACTCAGAAGCTTCTATTCTCACCAATTTCAGGCATTAAAATGACTCTAAACACACTTATTTTTATTCCAAAAGTGACAATTCACATGCAATAGTCATTTACAGTCAAAAAATTCAATATTAAAAAATTTCAATTTTTGACCATCTGGAGAAAATTCGACAGGTCACGGGTCATCGTTTTTCATCAGAAAATTGATTTTTTCGACTGTAGAAAAATTGAATCAAAATGTCATTTGGATTGTGCCTCATGTTGAATAACTACTTTTTAAAGCCTCAATGTGACCAAAATTGACATTTTTACAGACGTTTTCTCCTACTCAGAAGCTTCAATTTTGACCAATTTCAGGCATTAAAATGACTCTAAACACACTTATTTTTGTTCCAAAAGTGATAATTCACATGCAATAGTCATTTACAGTCAAAAAATACAATATTAAAAAATGACCATTTTTGACCATCTGGAGAAAATTCGACAGGTCACGGGTCATCGTTTTTCATCAGAAAATAGATTTTTTGGACTGTAGAAAAATTAATTCAAAATGTCATTTGGATTGTGCCTCATGTTGAATAACTACTTTTTAAAGCCTCAATGTGACCAAAATTGACATTTTTACCGACTTTTTCTCCTACTCAGAAGCTTCTATTCTCACCAATTTCAGGCATTAAAATGACTCTAAACACACTTATTTTTATTCCAAAAGTGACAATTCACATGCAATAGTCATTTACAGTCAAAAAATTCAATATTAAAAAATTACCATTTTTGACCATCTGGAGAAAATTCGACAGGTCACGGGTCATCGTTTTTCATCAGAAAATAGATTTTTTTCGACTGTAGAAAAATTGAATCAAAATGTCATTTGGATTGTGCCTCATGTTGAATAACTACTTTTTAAAGCCTCAATGTGACCAAAATTGACATTTTTACAGAGTTTTTCTCCTACTCAGAAGCTTCTATTTTCACCCATTTCAGGCATTAAAATGACTCTAAACACACTTATTTTTGTTCCAAAAGTGATAATTCACATGCAATAGTCATTTACAGTCAAAAAATTAAATATTACAAATTTATTATTTTTGACCACCTGTAGAAAGCTTGACAGGTCACGGGTCATAGTTTTTCATCAGAAAATTGATTTTTTCGACTGTAGAAAAATTGAATCAAAATGTCATTTGGATTGTGCCTCATGTTGAATAACTACTTTTTAAAGCCTCAATGTGACCAAAATTGACATTTTTACAGAGTTTTTCTCCTACTCAGAAGCTTCTATTTTGACCAATTTCAGGCATTAAAATGACTCTAAACACACTTATTTTTGTTCCAAAAGTGATAATTCACATGCAATAGTCATTTACAGTCAAAAAATTCAATATTAAAAATTTACCATTTTTGACCATCTGGAGAAAATTCGACAGGTCACGGGTCATCGTTTTTCATCAGAAAATTGATTTTTTCGACTGTAGAAAAATTGAATCAAAATGTCATTTGGATTGTGCCTCATGTTGAATAACTACTTTTTAAAGCCTCAATGTGACCAAAATTGACATTTTTACCGACTTTTTCTCCTACTCTGAAGCTTCTATTCTCACCAATTTCAGGCATTAAAATGACTCTAAACACACTTATTTTTATTCCAAAAGTGACAATTCACATGCAATAGTCATTTACAGTCAAAAAATTCAATATTAAAAAATTTCAATTTTTGACCATCTGGAGAAAATTCGACAGGTCACGGGTCATCATTTTTCATCAGAAAATTGATTTTTTTGGACTGTAGAAAAATAATTCAAAATGTCATTTGGATTGTGCCTCGTGTTAAATAACTAATTTTTAAAGCCTCAATGTGACCAAAATTGACATTTTTACAGATGTTTTCTCCTACTCAGAAGCTTCTATTTTCACCATTTTCAGGCATTAAAATGACTCTAAACACACTTATTTTTATTCCAAAAGTGACAATTCACATGCAATAGTCATTTACAGTCAAAAAAATAAATATTACAAATTTATTATTTTTGGCCATCTGTAGAAAATTTGAGAGGTCACGGGTCATCGTTTTTCATCAGAAAATTGATTTTTTCGACTGTAGAAAAATTGAATCAAAATGTCATTTGGATTGTGCCTCATGTTGAATAACTACTTTTTAAAGCCTCAATGTGACCAAAATTGACATTTTTACAGAGTTTTTCTCCTACTCAGAAGCTTCTATTTTCACCAATTTCAGGCATTAAAATGATTCTAAACACACTTATTTTTGTTCCAAAAGTGATAATTCACATGCAATAGTCATTTACAGTCAAAAAATTAAATATTACAAATTTATTATTTTTGACCACCTGTAGAAAGCTTGACAGGTCACGGGTCATAGTTTTTCATCAGAAAATTGATTTTTTCGACTGTAGAAAAATTGAATCAAAATGTCATTTGGATTGTGCCTCATGTTGAATAACTACTTTTAAAGCCTCAATGTGACCAAAATTGACATTTTTACAGAGTTTTTCTCCTACTCAGAAGCTTCTATTTTGACCAATTTCAGGCATTAAAATGACTCTAAACACACTTATTTTTGTTCCAAAAGTGATAATTCACATGCAATAGTCATTTACAGTCAAAAAATTCCATATTAAAAATTTACCATTTTTGACCATCTGGAGAAAATTCGACAGGTCACGGGTCATCGTTTTTCATGAGAAAATTGATTTTTTCGACTGTAGAAAAATTGAATCAAAATGTCATTTGGATTGTGCCTCATGTTGAATAACTACTTTTTAAAGCCTCAATGTGACCAAAATTGACATTTTTACCGACTTTTTCTCCTACTCAGAAGCTTCTATTCTCACCAATTTCAGGCATTAAAATGACTCTAAACACACTTATTTTTATTCCAAAAGTGACAATTCACATGCAATAGTCATTTACAGTCAAAAAATTCAATATTAAAAAATTTCAATTTTTGACCATCTGGAGAAAATTCGACAGGTCACGGGTCATCATTTTTCATCAGAAAATTGATTTTTTCGACTGTAGAAAAATTTAATCAAAATGTCATTTGGATTGTGCCTCGTGTTGAATAACTACTTTTTAAAGCCTCAATGTGACCAAAATTGACATTTTTACCGACTTTTTCTCCTACTCTGAAGCTTCTATTCTCACCAATTTCAGGCATTAAAATGACTCTAAACACACTTATTTTTATTCCAAAAGTGACAATTCACATGCAATAGTCATTTACAGTCAAAAAATTCAATATTAAAAAATTTCCATTTTTGACCATCTGGAGAAAATTCGACAGGTCACGGGTCATCATTTTTCATCAGAAAATTGATTTTTTTGGACTGTAGAAAAATTAATTCAAAATGTCATTTGGATTGTGCCTCGTGTTAAATAACTAATTTTTAAAGCCTCAATGTGACCAAAATTGACATTTTTACAGACGTTTTCTCCTACTCAGAAGCTTCTATTTTCACCAATTTCAGGCATTAAAATGACTCTAAACACACTTATTTTTATTCCAAAAGTGACAATTCACATGCAATAGTCATTTACAGTCAAAAAAATAAATATTACAAATTTATTATTTTTGGCCATCTGTAGAAAATTTGAGAGGTCACGGGTCATCGTTTTTCATCAGAAAATTGATTTTTTCGACTGTAGAAAAATTGAATCAAAATGTCATTTGGATTGTGCCTCATGTTGAATAACTACTTTTTAAAGCCTCAATGTGACCAAAATTGACATTTTTACAGACTTTTTCTCCTACTCAGAAGCTTCTATTTTCACCAATTTCAGGCATTAAAATGACTCTAAACACACTTATTTTTCTTCCAAAAGTGACAATTCACATGCAATAGTCATTTACAGTCAAAACATTAAATATTACAAATGTATTATTTTTGACCATCTGTAGAAAGTTTGACAGGTCACGGGTCATCGTTTTTCATCAGAAAATTGATTTTTTCGACTGTAGAAAAATTGAATCAAAATGTCATTTGGATTGTGCCTCATGTTGAATAACTACTTTTTAAAGCCTCAATGTGACCAAAATTGACATTTTTACAGACGTTTTCTCCTACTCAGAAGCTTCAATTTTGACCAATTTCAGGCATTAAAATGACTCTAAACACACTTATTTTTGTTCCAAAAGTGATAATTCACATGCAATAGTCATTTACAGTCAAAAAATACAATATTAAAAAATGACCATTTTTGACCATCTGGAGAAAATTCGACAGGTCACGGGTCATCGTTTTTCATCAGAAAATAGATTTTTTGGACTGTAGAAAAATTAATTCAAAATGTCATTTGGATTGTGCCTCATGTTGAATAACTACTTTTTAAAGCCTCAATGTGACCAAAATTGACATTTTTACCGACTTTTTCTCCTACTCAGAAGCTTCTATTCTCACCAATTTCAGGCATTAAAATGACTCTAAACACACTTATTTTTATTCCAAAAGTGACAATTCACATGCAATAGTCATTTACAGTCACAAAATTCAATATTAAAAAATTACCATTTTTGACCATCTGGAGAAAATTCGACAGGTCACGGGTCATCGTTTTTCATCAGAAAATAGATTTTTTTCGACTGTAGAAAAATTGAATCAAAATGTCATTTGGATTGTGCCTCATGTTGAATAACTACTTTTTAAAGCCTCAATGTGACCAAAATTGACATTTTTACAGAGTTTTTCTCCTACTCAGAAGCTTCTATTTTCACCAATTTCAGGCATTAAAATGACTCTAAACACACTTATTTTTGTTCCAAAAGTGATAATTCACATGCAATAGTCATTTACAGTCAAAAAATTCAATATTAAAAATTTACCATTTTTGACCATCTGGAGAAAATTCGACAGGTCACGGGTCATCGTTTTTCATCAGAAAATTGATTTTTTCGACTGTAGAAAAATTGAATCAAAATGTCATTTGGATTGTGCCTCATGTTGAATAACTACTTTTTAAAGCCTCAATGTGACCAAAATTGACATTTTTACCGACTTTTTCTCCTACTCTGAAGCTTCTATTCTCACCAATTTCAGGCATTAAAATGACTCTAAACACACTTATTTTTATTCCAAAAGTGACAATTCACATGCAATAGTCATTTACAGTCAAAAAATTCAATATTAAAAAATTTCAATTTTTGACCATCTGGAGAAAATTCGACAGGTCACGGGTCATCATTTTTCATCAGAAAATTGATTTTTTTGGACTGTAGAAAAATAATTCAAAATGTCATTTGGATTGTGCCTCGTGTTAAATAACTAATTTTTAAAGCCTCAATGTGACCAAAATTGACATTTTTACAGATGTTTTCTCCTACTCAGAAGCTTCTATTTTCACCATTTTCAGGCATTAAAATGACTCTAAACACACTTATTTTTATTCCAAAAGTGACAATTCACATGCAATAGTCATTTACAGTCAAAAAAATAAATATTACAAATTTATTATTTTTGGCCATCTGTAGAAAATTTGAGAGGTCACGGGTCATCGTTTTTCATCAGAAAATTGATTTTTTCGACTGTAGAAAAATTGAATCAAAATGTCATTTGGATTGTGCCTCATGTTGAATAACTACTTTTTAAAGCCTCAATGTGACCAAAATTGAAATTTTTACAGAGTTTTTCTCCTACTCAGAAGCTTCTATTTTCACCAATTTCAGGCATTAAAATGATTCTAAACACACTTATTTTTGTTCCAAAAGTGATAATTCACATGCAATAGTCATTTACAGTCAAAAAATTCAATATTAAAAATTTACCATTTTTGACCATCTGGAGAAAATTCGACTGGTCACGGGTCATCGTTTTTCATCAGAAAATTGATTTTTTCGACTGTAGAAAAATTGAATCAAAATGATGTCATTTGGATTGTGCCTCATGTTGAATAACTACTTTTTAAAGCCTCAATATGACCAAAATTGACATTTTTACCGACTTTTTCTCCTACTCTGAAGCTTCTATTCTCACCAATTTCAGGCATTAAAATGACTCTAAACACACTTATTTTTATTCCAAAAGTGACAATTCACATGCAATAGTCATTTACAGTCAAAAAATTCAATATTAAAAAATTTCCATTTTTGACCATCTGGAGAAAATTCGACAGGTCACGGGTCATCATTTTTCATCAGAAAATTGATTTTTTTGGACTGTAGAAAAATTAATTCAAAATGTCATTTGGATTGTGCCTCGTGTTAAATAACTAATTTTTAAAGCCTCAATGTGACCAAAATTGACATTTTTACAGATGTTTTCTCCTACTCAGAAGCTTCTATTTTCACCAATTTCAGGCATTAAAATGACTCTAAACACACTTATTTTTATTCCAAAAGTGACAATTCACATGCAATAGTCATTTACAGTCAAAAAAATAAATATTACAAATTTATTATTTTTGGCCATCTGTAGAAAATTTGAGAGGTCACGGGTCATCGTTTTTCATCAGAAAATTGATTTTTTCGACTGTAGAAAAATTGAATCAAAATGTCATTTGGATTGTGCCTCATGTTGAATAACTACTTTTTAAAGCCTCAATGTGACCAAAATTGACATTTTTACAGAGTTTTTCTCCTACTCAGAAGCTTCTATTTTCACCAATTTCAGGCATTAAAATGACTCTAAACACACTTATTTTTGTTCCAAAAGTGATAATTCACATGCAATAGTCATTTACAGTCAAAAAATTCAATATTAAAAATTTACCATTTTTGACCATCTGGAGAAAATTCGACAGGTCACGGGTCATCGTTTTTCATCAGAAAATTGATTTTTTCGACTGTAGAAAAATTGAATCAAAATGATGTCATTTGGATTGTGCCTCATGTTGAATAACTACTTTTTAAAGCCTCAATGTGACCAAAATTGACATTTTTACCGACTTTTTCTTCTACTCTGAAGCTTCCATTCTCACCAATTTCAGGCATTAAAATGACTCTAAACACACTTATTTTTATTCCAAAAGTGACAATTCACATGCAATAGTCATTTACAGTCAAAAAATTCAATATTAAAAAATTTCCATTTTTGACCATCTGGAGAAAATTCGACAGATCACGGGTCATCATTTTTCATCAGAAAATTGATATTTTTGGACTGTAGAAAAATTAATTCAAAATGTCATTTGGATTGTGCCTCGTGTTAAATAACTAATTTTTAAAGCCTCAATGTGACCAAAATTGACATTTTTACAGACGTTTTCTCCTACTCAGAAGCTTCTATTTTCACCAATTTCAGGCATTAAAATGACTCTAAACACACTTATTTTTATTCCAAAAGTGACAATTCACATGCAATAGTCATTTACAGTCAAAAAAATAAATATTACAAATTTAATATTTTTGGCCATCTGTAGAAAATTTGAGAGGTCACGGGTCATCGTTTTTCATCAGAAAATTGATTTTTTCGACTGTAGAAAAATTGAATCAAAATGTCATTTGGATTGTGCCTCATGTTGAATAACTACTTTTTAAAGCCTCAATGTGACCAAAATTGACATTTTTACAGACTTTTTCTCCTACTCAGAAGCTTCTATTTTCACCAATTTCAGGCATTAAAATGACTCTAAACACACTTATTTTTCTTCCAAAAGTGACAATTCACATGCAATAGTCATTTACAGTCAAAACATTAAATATTACAAATTTATTATTTTTGACCATCTGTAGAAAGTTTGACAGGTCACGGGTCATCGTTTTTCATCAGAAAATTGATTTTTTCGACTGTAGAAAAATTGAATCAAAATGTCATTTGGATTGTGCCTCATGTTGAATAACTACTTTTTAAAGCCTCAATGTGACCAAAATTGACATTTTTACAGACTTTTTCTCCTACTCAGAAGCTTCAATTTTGACCAATTTCAGGCATTAAAATGACTCTAAACACACTTATTTTTGTTCCAAAAGTGATAATTCACATGCAATAGTCATTTACAGTCAAAAAATACAATATTAAAAAATGACCATTTTTGACCATCTGGAGAAAATTCGACAGGTCACGGGTCATCGTTTTTCATCACAAAATAGATTTTTTGGACTGTAGAAAAATTAATTCAAAATGTCATTTGGATTGTGCCTCATGTTGAATAACTACTTTTTAAAGCCTCAATGTGACCAAAATTGACATTTTTACCGACTTTTTCTCCTACTCAGAAGCTTCTATTCTCACCAATTTCAGGCATTAAAATGACTCTAAACACACTTATTTTTATTCCAAAAGTGACAATTCATATGCAATAGTCATTTACAGTCAAAAAATTCAATATTAAAAAATTACCATTTTTGACCATCTGGAGAAAATTCGACAGGTCACGGGTCATCGTTTTTCATCAGAAAATAGATTTTTTTCGACTGTAGAAAAATTGAATCAAAATGTCATTTGGATTGTGCCTCATGTTGAATAACTACTTTTTAAAGCCTCAATGTGACCAAAATTGACATTTTACAGACTTTTTCTCCTACTCAGAAGCTTCTATTTTCACCAATTTCAGGCATTAAAATGACTCTAAACACACTTATTTTTGTTCCAAAAGTGATAATTCACATGCAATAGTCATTTACAGTCAAAAAATTTAATATTACAAATTTATTATTTTTTAACATCTGGAGAAAGTTTGACAGGTCACGGGTCATCGTTTTTCATCAGAAAATTGATTTTTTCGACTGTTGAAAAATTGAATCAAAATGTCATTTGGATTGTGCCTCATGTTGAATAACTACTTTTTAAAGCCTCAATGTGACCAAAATTGACATTTTTACAGAGTTTTTCTCCTACTCAGAAGCTTCTATTTTCACCCATTTCAGGCATTAAAATGACTCTAAACACACTTATTTTTGTTCCAAAAGTGATAATTCACATGCAATAGTCATTTACAGTCAAAAAATTAAATATTACAAATTTATTATTTTTGACCACCTGTAGAAAGCTTGACAGGTCACGGGTCATAGTTTTTCATCAGAAAATTGATTTTTTCGACTGTAGAAAAATTGAATCAAAATGTCATTTGGATTGTGCCTCATGTTGAATAACTACTTTTAAAGCCTCAATGTGACCAAAATTGACATTTTTACAGAGTTTTTCTCCTACTCAGAAGCTTCTATTTTGACCAATTTCAGGCATTAAAATGACTCTAAACACACTTATTTTTGTTCCAAAAGTGATAATTCACATGCAATAGTCATTTACAGTCAAAAAATTCAATATTAAAAAATTTCCATTTTTGACCATCTGGAGAAAATTCGACAGGTCACGGGTCATCATTTTTCATCAGAAAATTGATTTTTTTGGACTGTAGAAAAATTAATTCAAAATGTCATTTGGATTGTGCCTCGTGTTAAATAACTAATTTTTAAAGCCTCAATGTGACCAAAATTGCGATTTTTACAGATGTTTTCTCCTACTCAGAAGCTTCTATTTTCACCAATTTCAGGCATTAAAATGACTCTAAACACACTTATTTTTATTCCAAAAGTGACAATTCACATGCAATAGTCATTTACAGTCAAAAAAATAAATATTACAAATTTATTATTTTTGGCCATCTGTAGAAAATTTGAGAGGTCACGGGTCATCGTTTTTCATCAGAAAATTGATTTTTTCGACTGTAGAAAAATTGAATCAAAATGTCATTTGGATTGTGCCTCATGTTGAATAACTACTTTTTAAAGCCTCAATGTGACCAAAATTGACATTTTTACAGAGTTTTTCTCCTACTCAGAAGCTTCTATTTTCACCAATTTCAGGCATTAAAATGACTCTAAACACACTTATTTTTGTTCCAAAAGTGATAATTCACTTGCAATAGTCATTTACAGTCAAAAAATTCAATATTAAAAATTTACCATTTTTGACCATCTGGAGAAAATTCGACAGGTCACGGGTCATCGTTTTTCATCAGAAAATTGATTTTTTCGACTGTAGAAAAATTGAATCAAAATGATGTCATTTGGATTGTGCCTCATGTTGAATAACTACTTTTTAAAGCCTCAATGTGACCAAAATTGACATTTTTACCGACTTTTTCTCCTACTCTGAAGCTTCCATTCTCACCAATTTCAGGCATTAAAATGACTCTAAACACACTTATTTTTATTCCAAAAGTGACAATTCACATGCAATAGTCATTTACAGTCAAAAAATTCAATATTAAAAAATTTCCATTTTTGACCATCTGGAGAAAATTCGACAGATCACGGGTCATCATTTTTCATCAGAAAATTGATATTTTTGGACTGTAGAAAAATTAATTCAAAATGTCATTTGGATTGTGCCTCGTGTTAAATAACTAATTTTTAAAGCCTCAATGTGACCAAAATTGACATTTTTACAGACGTTTTCTCCTACTCAGAAGCTTCTATTTTCACCAATTTCAGGCATTAAAATGACTCTAAACACACTTATTTTTATTCCAAAAGAGACAATTCACATGCAATAGTCATTTACAGTCAAAAAAATAAATATTACAAATTTAATATTTTTGGCCATCTGTAGAAAATTTGAGAGGTCACGGGTCATCGTTTTTCATCAGAAAATTGATTTTTTCGACTGTAGAAAAATTGAATCAAAATGTCATTTGGATTGTGCCTCATGTTGAATAACTACTTTTTAAAGCCTCAATGTGACCAAAATTGACATTTTTACAGACTTTTTCTCCTACTCAGAAGCTTCTATTTTCACCAATTTCAGGCATTAAAATGACTCTAAACACACTTATTTTTCTTCCAAAAGTGACAATTCACATGCAATAGTCATTTACAGTCAAAACATTAAATATTACAAATTTATTATTTTTGACCATCTGGAGAAAATTCGACAGGTCACGGGTCATCGTTTTACATCAGAAAATTGATTTTTTCGACTGTAGAAAAATTGAATCAAAATGTCATTTGGATTGTGCCTCATGTTGAATAACTACTTTTTAAAGCCTCAATGTGACCAAAATTGACATTTTTACAGACTTTTTCTCCTACTCAGAAGCTTCTATTTTCACCAATTTCAGGCATTAAAATGACTCTAAACACACTTATTTTTCTTCCAAAAGTGACAATTCACATGCAATAGTCATTTACAGTCAAAACATTAAATATTACAAATGTATTATTTTTGACCATCTGTAGAAAGTTTGACAGGTCACGGGTCATCGTTTTTCATCAGAAAATTGATTTTTTCGACTGTAGAAAAATTGAATCAAAATGTCATTTGGATTGTGCCTCATGTTGAATAACTACTTTTTAAAGCCTCAATGTGACCAAAATTGACATTTTTACAGACGTTTTCTCCTACTCAGAAGCTTCAATTTTGACCAATTTCAGGCATTAAAATGACTCTAAACACACTTATTTTTGTTCCAAAAGTGATAATTCACATGCAATAGTCATTTACAGTCAAAAAATACAATATTAAAAAATGACCATTTTTGACCATCTGGAGAAAATTCGACAGGTCACGGGTCATCGTTTTTCATCAGAAAATAGATTTTTTGGACTGTAGAAAAATTAATTCAAAATGTCATTTGGATTGTGCCTCATGTTGAATAACTACTTTTTAAAGCCTCAATGTGACCAAAATTGACATTTTTACCGACTTTTTCTCCTACTCAGAAGCTTCTATTCTCACCAATTTCAGGCATTAAAATGACTCTAAACACACTTATTTTTATTCCAAAAGTGACAATTCACATGCAATAGTCATTTACAGTCAAAAAATTCAATATTAAAAAATTACCATTTTTGACCATCTGGAGAAAATTCGACAGGTCACGGGTCATCGTTTTTCATCAGAAAATAGATTTTTTTCGACTGTAGAAAAATTGAATCAAAATGTCATTTGGATTGTGCCTCATGTTGAATAACTACTTTTTAAAGCCTCAATGTGACCAAAATTGACATTTTTACAGAGTTTTTCTCCTACTCAGAAGCTTCTATTTTCACCCATTTCAGGCATTAAAATGACTCTAAACACACTTATTTTTGTTCCAAAAGTGATAATTCACATGCAATAGTCATTTACAGTCAAAAAATTAAATATTACAAATTTATTATTTTTGACCACCTGTAGAAAGCTTGACAGGTCACGGGTCATAGTTTTTCATCAGAAAATTGATTTTTTCGACTGTAGAAAAATTGAATCAAAATGTCATTTGGATTGTGCCTCATGTTGAATAACTACTTTTTAAAGCCTCAATGTGACCAAAATTGACATTTTTACCGACTTTTTCTCCTACTCAGAAGCTTCTATTCTCACCAATTTCAGGCATTAAAATGACTCTAAACACACTTATTTTTATTCCAAAAGTGACAATTCACATGCAATAGTCATTTACAGTCAAAAAATTCAATATTAAAAAATTTCAATTTTTGACCATCTGGAGAAAATTCGACAGGTCACGGGTCATCGTTTTTCATCAGAAAATTGATTTTTTCGACTGTAGAAAAATTGAATCAAAATGTCATTTGGATTGTGCCTCATGTTGAATAACTACTTTTTAAAGCCTCAATGTGACCAAAATTGACATTTTTACAGACTTTTTCTCCTACTCAGAAGCTTCTATTTTCACCAATTTCAGGCATTAAAATGACTCTAAACACACTTATTTTTCTTCCAAAAGTGACAATTCACATGCAATAGTCATTTACAGTCAAAACATTAAATATTACAAATGTATTATTTTTGACCATCTGTAGAAAGTTTGACAGGTCACGGGTCATCGTTTTTCATCAGAAAATTGATTTTTTCGACTGTAGAAAAATTGAATCAAAATGTCATTTGGATTGTGCCTCATGTTGAATAACTACTTTTTAAAGCCTCAATGTGACCAAAATTGACATTTTTACAGACGTTTTCTCCTACTCAGAAGCTTCAATTTTGACCAATTTCAGGCATTAAAATGACTCTAAACACACTTATTTTTGTTCCAAAAGTGATAATTCACATGCAATAGTCATTTACAGTCAAAAAATACAATATTAAAAAATGACCATTTTTGACCATCTGGAGAAAATTCGACAGGTCACGGGTCATCGTTTTTCATCAGAAAATAGATTTTTTGGACTGTAGAAAAATTAATTCAAAATGTCATTTGGATTGTGCCTCATGTTGAATAACTACTTTTTAAAGCCTCAATGTGACCAAAATTGACATTTTTACCGACTTTTTCTCCTACTCAGAAGCTTCTATTCTCACCAATTTCAGGCATTAAAATGACTCTAAACACACTTATTTTTATTCCAAAAGTGACAATTCACATGCAATAGTCATTTACAGTCAAAAAATTCAATATTAAAAAATTACCATTTTTGACCATCTGGAGAAAATTCGACAGGTCACGGGTCATCGTTTTTCATCAGAAAATAGATTTTTTTCGACTGTAGAAAAATTGAATCAAAATGTCATTTGGATTGTGCCTCATGTTGAATAACTACTTTTTAAAGCCTCAATGTGACCAAAATTGACATTTTTACAGAGTTTTTCTCCTACTCAGAAGCTTCTATTTTCACCCATTTCAGGCATTAAAATGACTCTAAACACACTTATTTTTGTTCCAAAAGTGATAATTCACATGCAATAGTCATTTACAGTCAAAAAATTAAATATTACAAATTTATTATTTTTGACCACCTGTAGAAAGCTTGACAGGTCACGGGTCATAGTTTTTCATCAGAAAATTGATTTTTTCGACTGTAGAAAAATTGAATCAAAATGTCATTTGGATTGTGCCTCATGTTGAATAACTACTTTTTAAAGCCTCAATGTGACCAAAATTGACATTTTTACAGAGTTTTTCTCCTACTCAGAAGCTTCTATTTTGACCAATTTCAGGCATTAAAATGACTCTAAACACACTTATTTTTGTTCCAAAAGTGATAATTCACATGCAATAGTCATTTACAGTCAAAAAATTCAATATTAAAAATTTACCATTTTTGACCATCTGGAGAAAATTCGACAGGTCACGGGTCATCGTTTTTCATCAGAAAATTGATTTTTTCGACTGTAGAAAAATTGAATCAAAATGTCATTTGGATTGTGCCTCATGTTGAATAACTACTTTTTAAAGCCTCAATGTGACCAAAATTGACATTTTTACCGACTTTTTCTCCTACTCTGAAGCTTCTATTCTCACCAATTTCAGGCATTAAAATGACTCTAAACACACTTATTTTTATTCCAAAAGTGACAATTCACATGCAATAGTCATTTACAGTCAAAAAATTCAATATTAAAAAATTTCAATTTTTGACCATCTGGAGAAAATTCGACAGGTCACGGGTCATCATTTTTCATCAGAAAATTGATTTTTTTGGACTGTAGAAAAATAATTCAAAATGTCATTTGGATTGTGCCTCGTGTTAAATAACTAATTTTTAAAGCCTCAATGTGACCAAAATTGACATTTTTACAGATGTTTTCTCCTACTCAGAAGCTTCTATTTTCACCATTTTCAGGCATTAAAATGACTCTAAACACACTTATTTTTATTCCAAAAGTGACAATTCACATGCAATAGTCATTTACAGTCAAAAAAATAAATATTACAAATTTATTATTTTTGGCCATCTGTAGAAAATTTGAGAGGTCACGGGTCATCGTTTTTCATCAGAAAATTGATTTTTTCGACTGTAGAAAAATTGAATCAAAATGTCATTTGGATTGTGCCTCATGTTGAATAACTACTTTTTAAAGCCTCAATGTGACCAAAATTGACATTTTTACAGAGTTTTTCTCCTACTCAGAAGCTTCTATTTTCACCAATTTCAGGCATTAAAATGATTCTAAACACACTTATTTTTGTTCCAAAAGTGATAATTCACATGCAATAGTCATTTACAGTCAAAAAATTCAATATTAAAAATTTACCATTTTTGACCATCTGGAGAAAATTCGACTGGTCACGGGTCATCGTTTTTCATCAGAAAATTGATTTTTTCGACTGTAGAAAAATTGAATCAAAATGATGTCATTTGGATTGTGCCTCATGTTGAATAACTACTTTTTAAAGCCTCAATATGACCAAAATTGACATTTTTACCGACTTTTTCTCCTACTCTGAAGCTTCTATTCTCACCAATTTCAGGCATTAAAATGACTCTAAACACACTTATTTTTATTCCAAAAGTGACAATTCACATGCAATAGTCATTTACAGTCAAAAAATTCAATATTAAAAAATTTCCATTTTTGACCATCTGGAGAAAATTCGACAGGTCACGGGTCATCATTTTTCATCAGAAAATTGATTTTTTTGGACTGTAGAAAAATTAATTCAAAATGTCATTTGGATTGTGCCTCGTGTTAAATAACTAATTTTTAAAGCCTCAATGTGACCAAAATTGACATTTTTACAGATGTTTTCTCCTACTCAGAAGCTTCTATTTTCACCAATTTCAGGCATTAAAATGACTCTAAACACACTTATTTTTATTCCAAAAGTGACAATTCACATGCAATAGTCATTTACAGTCAAAAAAATAAATATTACAAATTTATTATTTTTGGCCATCTGTAGAAAATTTGAGAGGTCACGGGTCATCGTTTTTCATCAGAAAATTGATTTTTTCGACTGTAGAAAAATTGAATCAAAATGTCATTTGGATTGTGCCTCATGTTGAATAACTACTTTTTAAAGCCTCAATGTGACCAAAATTGACATTTTTACAGAGTTTTTCTCCTACTCAGAAGCTTCTATTTTCACCAATTTCAGGCATTAAAATGACTCTAAACACACTTATTTTTGTTCCAAAAGTGATAATTCACATGCAATAGTCATTTACAGTCAAAAAATTCAATATTAAAAATTTACCATTTTTGACCATCTGGAGAAAATTCGACAGGTCACGGGTCATCGTTTTTCATCAGAAAATTGATTTTTTCGACTGTAGAAAAATTGAATCAAAATGATGTCATTTGGATTGTGCCTCATGTTGAATAACTACTTTTTAAAGCCTCAATGTGACCAAAATTGACATTTTTACCGACTTTTTCTCCTACTCTGAAGCTTCCATTCTCACCAATTTCAGGCATTAAAATGACTCTAAACACACTTATTTTTATTCCAAAAGTGACAATTCACATGCAATAGTCATTTACAGTCAAAAAATTCAATATTAAAAAATTTCCATTTTTGACCATCTGGAGAAAATTCGACAGATCACGGGTCATCATTTTTCATCAGAAAATTGATATTTTTGGACTGTAGAAAAATTAATTCAAAATGTCATTTGGATTGTGCCTCGTGTTAAATAACTAATTTTTAAAGCCTCAATGTGACCAAAATTGACATTTTTACAGACGTTTTCTCCTACTCAGAAGCTTCTATTTTCACCAATTTCAGGCATTAAAATGACTCTAAACACACTTATTTTTATTCCAAAAGTGACAATTCACATGCAATAGTCATTTACAGTCAAAAAAATAAATATTACAAATTTAATATTTTTGGCCATCTGTAGAAAATTTGAGAGGTCACGGGTCATCGTTTTTCATCAGAAAATTGATTTTTTCGACTGTAGAAAAATTGAATCAAAATGTCATTTGGATTGTGCCTCATGTTGAATAACTACTTTTTAAAGCCTCAATGTGACCAAAATTGACATTTTTACAGACTTTTTCTCCTACTCAGAAGCTTCTATTTTCACCAATTTCAGGCATTAAAATGACTCTAAACACACTTATTTTTCTTCCAAAAGTGACAATTCACATGCAATAGTCATTTACAGTCAAAACATTAAATATTACAAATTTATTATTTTTGACCATCTGTAGAAAGTTTGACAGGTCACGGGTCATCGTTTTTCATCAGAAAATTGATTTTTTCGACTGTAGAAAAAATGAATCAAAATGTCATTTGGATTGTGCCTCATGTTGAATAACTACTTTTTAAAGCCTCAATGTGACCAAAATTGACATTTTTACAGACTTTTTCTCCTACTCAGAAGCTTCAATTTTGACCAATTTCAGGCATTAAAATGACTCTAAACACACTTATTTTTGTTCCAAAAGTGATAATTCACATGCAATAGTCATTTACAGTCAAAAAATACAATATTAAAAAATGACCATTTTTGACCATCTGGAGAAAATTCGACAGGTCACGGGTCATCGTTTTTCATCACAAAATAGATTTTTTGGACTGTAGAAAAATTAATTCAAAATGTCATTTGGATTGTGCCTCATGTTGAATAACTACTTTTTAAAGCCTCAATGTGACCAAAATTGACATTTTTACCGACTTTTTCTCCTACTCAGAAGCTTCTATTCTCACCAATTTCAGGCATTAAAATGACTCTAAACACACTTATTTTTATTCCAAAAGTGACAATTCATATGCAATAGTCATTTACAGTCAAAAAATTCAATATTAAAAAATTACCATTTTTGACCATCTGGAGAAAATTCGACAGGTCACGGGTCATCGTTTTTCATCAGAAAATAGATTTTTTTCGACTGTAGAAAAATTGAATCAAAATGTCATTTGGATTGTGCCTCATGTTGAATAACTACTTTTTAAAGCCTCAATGTGACCAAAATTGACATTTTACAGACTTTTTCTCCTACTCAGAAGCTTCTATTTTCACCAATTTCAGGCATTAAAATGACTCTAAACACACTTATTTTTGTTCCAAAAGTGATAATTCACATGCAATAGTCATTTACAGTCAAAAAATTTAATATTACAAATTTATTATTTTTTAACATCTGGAGAAAGTTTGACAGGTCACGGGTCATCGTTTTTCATCAGAAAATTGATTTTTTCGACTGTTGAAAAATTGAATCAAAATGTCATTTGGATTGTGCCTCATGTTGAATAACTACTTTTTAAAGCCTCAATGTGACCAAAATTGACATTTTTACAGAGTTTTTCTCCTACTCAGAAGCTTCTATTTTCACCCATTTCAGGCATTAAAATGACTCTAAACACACTTATTTTTTTTCCAAAAGTGATAATTCACATGCAATAGTCATTTACAGTCAAAAAATTAAATATTACAAATTTATTATTTTTGACCACCTGTAGAAAGCTTGACAGGTCACGGGTCATAGTTTTTCATCAGAAAATTGATTTTTTCGACTGTAGAAAAATTGAATCAAAATGTCATTTGGATTGTGCCTCATGTTGAATAACTACTTTTAAAGCCTCAATGTGACCAAAATTGACATTTTTACAGAGTTTTTCTCCTACTCAGAAGCTTCTATTTTGACCAATTTCAGGCATTAAAATGACTCTAAACACACTTATTTTTGTTCCAAAAGTGATAATTCACATGCAATAGTCATTTACAGTCAAAAAATTCCATATTAAAAATTTACCATTTTTGACCATCTGGAGAAAATTCGACAGGTCACGGGTCATCGTTTTTCATGAGAAAATTGATTTTTTCGACTGTAGAAAAATTGAATCAAAATGTCATTTGGATTGTGCCTCATGTTGAATAACTACTTTTTAAAGCCTCAATGTGACCAAAATTGACATTTTTACCGACTTTTTCTCCTACTCAGAAGCTTCTATTCTCACCAATTTCAGGCATTAAAATGACTCTAAACACACTTATTTTTATTCCAAAAGTGACAATTCACATGCAATAGTCATTTACAGTCAAAAAATTCAATATTAAAAAATTTCAATTTTTGACCATCTGGAGAAAATTCGACAGGTCACGGGTCATCATTTTTCATCAGAAAATTGATTTTTTCGACTGTAGAAAAATTTAATCAAAATGTCATTTGGATTGTGCCTCGTGTTGAATAACTACTTTTTAAAGCCTCAATGTGACCAAAATTGACATTTTTACCGACTTTTTCTCCTACTCTGAAGCTTCTATTCTCACCAATTTCAGGCATTAAAATGACTCTAAACACACTTATTTTTATTCCAAAAGTGACAATTCACATGCAATAGTCATTTACAGTCAAAAAATTCAATATTAAAAAATTTCCATTTTTGACCATCTGGAGAAAATTCGACAGGTCACGGGTCATCATTTTTCATCAGAAAATTGATTTTTTTGGACTGTAGAAAAATTAATTCAAAATGTCATTTGGATTGTGCCTCGTGTTAAATAACTAATTTTTAAAGCCTCAATGTGACCAAAATTGACATTTTTACAGATGTTTTCTCCTACTCAGAAGCTTCTATTTTCACCAATTTCAGGCATTAAAATGACTCTAAACACACTTATTTTTATTCCAAAAGTGACAATTCACATGCAATAGTCATTTACAGTCAAAAAAATAAATATTACAAATTTATTATTTTTGGCCATCTGTAGAAAATTTGAGAGGTCACGGGTCATCGTTTTTCATCAGAAAATTGATTTTTTCGACTGTAGAAAAATTGAATCAAAATGTCATTTGGATTGTGCCTCATGTTGAATAACTACTTTTTAAAGCCTCAATGTGACCAAAATTGACATTTTTACAGACTTTTTCTCCTACTCAGAAGCTTCTATTTTCACCAATTTCAGGCATTAAAATGACTCTAAACACACTTATTTTTCTTCCAAAAGTGACAATTCACATGCAATAGTCATTTACAGTCAAAACATTAAATATTACAAATTTATTATTTTTGACCATCTGTAGAAAGTTTGACAGGTCACGGGTCATCGTTTTTCATCAGAAAATTGATTTTTTCGACTGTAGAAAAATTGAATCAAAATGTCATTTGGATTGTGCCTCATGTTGAATAACTACTTTTTAAAGCCTCAATGTGACCAAAATTGACATTTTTACAGACGTTTTCTCCTACTCAGAAGCTTCAATTTTGACCAATTTCAGGCATTAAAATGACTCTAAACACACTTATTTTTGTTCCAAAAGTGATAATTCACATGCAATAGTCATTTACAGTCAAAAAATACAATATTAAAAAATGACCATTTTTGACCATCTGGAGAAAATTCGACAGGTCACGGGTCATCGTTTTTCATCAGAAAATAGATTTTTTGGACTGTAGAAAAATTAATTCAAAATGTCATTTGGATTGTGCCTCATGTTGAATAACTACTTTTTAAAGCCTCAATGTGACCAAAATTGACATTTTTACCGACTTTTTCTCCTACTCAGAAGCTTCTATTCTCACCAATTTCAGGCATTAAAATGACTCTAAACACACTTATTTTTATTCCAAAAGTGACAATTCACATGCAATAGTCATTTACAGTCAAAAAATTCAATATTAAAAAATTACCATTTTTGACCATCTGGAGAAAATTCGACAGGTCACGGGTCATCGTTTTTCATCAGAAAATAGATTTTTTTCGACTGTAGAAAAATTGAATCAAAATGTCATTTGGATTGTGCCTCATGTTGAATAACTACTTTTTAAAGCCTCAATGTGACCAAAATTGACATTTTTACAGAGTTTTTCTCCTACTCAGAAGCTTCTATTTTCACCCATTTCAGGCATTAAAATGACTCTAAACACACTTATTTTTGTTCCAAAAGTGATAATTCACATGCAATAGTCATTTACAGTCAAAAAATTAAATATTACAAATTTATTATTTTTGACCACCTGTAGAAAGCTTGACAGGTCACGGGTCATAGTTTTTCATCAGAAAATTGATTTTTTCGACTGTAGAAAAATTGAATCAAAATGTCATTTGGATTGTGCCTCATGTTGAATAACTACTTTTTAAAGCCTCAATGTGACCAAAATTGACATTTTTACAGAGTTTTTCTCCTACTCAGAAGCTTCTATTTTGACCAATTTCAGGCATTAAAATGACTCTAAACACACTTATTTTTGTTCCAAAAGTGATAATTCACATGCAATAGTCATTTACAGTCAAAAAATTCAATATTAAAAATTTACCATTTTTGACCATCTGGAGAAAATTCGACAGGTCACGGGTCATCGTTTTTCATCAGAAAATTGATTTTTTCGACTGTAGAAAAATTGAATCAAAATGTCATTTGGATTGTGCCTCATGTTGAATAACTACTTTTTAAAGCCTCAATGTGACCAAAATTGACATTTTTACCGACTTTTTCTCCTACTCTGAAGCTTCTATTCTCACCAATTTCAGGCATTAAAATGACTCTAAACACACTTATTTTTATTCCAAAAGTGACAATTCACATGCAATAGTCATTTACAGTCAAAAAATTCAATATTAAAAAATTTCAATTTTTGACCATCTGGAGAAAATTCGACAGGTCACGGGTCATCATTTTTCATCAGAAAATTGATTTTTTTGGACTGTAGAAAAATAATTCAAAATGTCATTTGGATTGTGCCTCGTGTTAAATAACTAATTTTTAAAGCCTCAATGTGACCAAAATTGACATTTTTACAGATGTTTTCTCCTACTCAGAAGCTTCTATTTTCACCATTTTCAGGCATTAAAATGACTCTAAACACACTTATTTTTATTCCAAAAGTGACAATTCACATGCAATAGTCATTTACAGTCAAAAAAATAAATATTACAAATTTATTATTTTTGGCCATCTGTAGAAAATTTGAGAGGTCACGGGTCATCGTTTTTCATCAGAAAATTGATTTTTTCGACTGTAGAAAAATTGAATCAAAATGTCATTTGGATTGTGCCTCATGTTGAATAACTACTTTTTAAAGCCTCAATGTGACCAAAATTGACATTTTTACAGAGTTTTTCTCCTACTCAGAAGCTTCTATTTTCACCAATTTCAGGCATTAAAATGATTCTAAACACACTTATTTTTGTTCCAAAAGTGATAATTCACATGCAATAGTCATTTACAGTCAAAAAATTCAATATTAAAAATTTACCATTTTTGACCATCTGGAGAAAATTCGACTGGTCACGGGTCATCGTTTTTCATCAGAAAATTGATTTTTTCGACTGTAGAAAAATTGAATCAAAATGATGTCATTTGGATTGTGCCTCATGTTGAATAACTACTTTTTAAAGCCTCAATATGACCAAAATTGACATTTTTACCGACTTTTTCTCCTACTCTGAAGCTTCTATTCTCACCAATTTCAGGCATTAAAATGACTCTAAACACACTTATTTTTATTCCAAAAGTGACAATTCACATGCAATAGTCATTTACAGTCAAAAAATTCAATATTAAAAAATTTCCATTTTTGACCATCTGGAGAAAATTCGACAGGTCACGGGTCATCATATTTCATCAGAAAATTGATTTTTTTGGACTGTAGAAAAATTAATTCAAAATGTCATTTGGATTGTGCCTCGTGTTAAATAACTAATTTTTAAAGCCTCAATGTGACCAAAATTGACATTTTTACAGACGTTTTCTCCTACTCAGAAGCTTCTATTTTCACCAATTTCAGGCATTAAAATGACTCTAAACACACTTATTTTTATTCCAAAAGTGACAATTCACATGCAATAGTCATTTACAGTCAAAAAAATAAATATTACAAATTTATTATTTTTGGCCATCTGTAGAAAATTTGAGAGGTCACGGGTCATCGTTTTTCATCAGAAAATGGATTTTTTCGACTGTAGAAAAATTGAATCAAAATGTCATTTGGATTGTGCCTCATGTTGAATAACTACTTTTTAAAGCCTCAATGTGACCAAAATTGACATTTTTACAGACTTTTTCTCCTACTCAGAAGCTTCTATTTTCACCATTTTCAGGCATTAAAATGACTCTAAACACACTTATTTTTCTTCCAAAAGTGACAATTCACATGCAATAGTCATTTACAGTCAAAAAATTCAATATTAAAAATTTACCATTTTTGACCATCTGGAGAAAATTCGACAGGTCACGGGTCATCGTTTTTCATCAGAAAATTGATTTTTTCGACTGTAGAAAAATTGAATCAAAATGATGTCATTTGGATTGTGCCTCATGTTGAATAACTACTTTTTAAAGCCTCAATGTGACCAAAATTGACATTTTTACCGACTTTTTCTCCTACTCTGAAGCTTCTATTCTCACCAATTTCAGGCATTAAAATGACTCTAAACACACTTATTTTTATTCCAAAAGTGACAATTCACATGCAATAGTCATTTACAGTCAAAAAATTCAATATTAAAAAATTTCCATTTTTGACCATCTGGAGAAAATTCGACAGGTCACGGGTCATCATTTTTCATCAGAAAATTGATTTTTTTGGACTGTAGAAAAATTAATTCAAAATGTCATTTGGATTGTGCCTCGTGTTAAATAACTAATTTTTAAAGCCTCAATGTGACCAAAATTGACATTTTTACAGACGTTTTCTCCTACTCAGAAGCTTCTATTTTCACCAATTTCAGGCATTAAAATGACTCTAAACACACTTATTTTTATTCCAAAAGTGACAATTCACATGCAATAGTCATTTACAGTCAAAAAAATAAATATTACAAATTTAATATTTTTGGCCATCTGTAGAAAATTTGAGAGGTCACGGGTCATCGTTTTTCATCAGAAAATTGATTTTTTCGACTGTAGCAAAATTGAATCAAAATGTCATTTGGATTGTGCCTCATGTTGAATAACTACTTTTTAAAGCCTCAATGTGACCAAAATTGACATTTTTACAGAGTTTTTCTCCTACTCAGAAGCTTCTATTTTGACCAATTTCAGGCATTAAAATGACTCTAAACACACTTATTTTTGTTCCAAAAGTGATAATTCACATGCAATAGTCATTTACAGTCAAAAAATTCCATATTAAAAATTTACCATTTTTGACCATCTGGAGAAAATTCGACAGGTCACGGGTCATCGTTTTTCATGAGAAAATTGATTTTTTCGACTGTAGAAAAATTGAATCAAAATGTCATTTGGATTGTGCCTCATGTTGAATAACTACTTTTTAAAGCCTCAATGTGACCAAAATTGACATTTTTACCGACCTTTTCTCCTACTCAGAAGCTTCTATTCTCACCAATTTCAGGCATTAAAATGACTCTAAACACACTTATTTTTATTCCAAAAGTGACAATTCACATGCAATAGTCATTTACAGTCAAAAAATTCAATATTAAAAAATTTCAATTTTTGACCATCTGGAGAAAATTCGACAGGTCACGGGTCATCATTTTTCATCAGAAAATTGATTTTTTCGACTGTAGAAAAATTTAATCAAAATGTCATTTGGATTGTGCCTCGTGTTGAATAACTACTTTTTAAAGCCTCAATGTGACCAAAATTGACATTTTTACCGACTTTTTCTCCTACTCTGAAGCTTCTATTCTCACCAATTTCAGGCATTAAAATGACTCTAAACACACTTATTTTTATTCCAAAAGTGACAATTCACATGCAATAGTCATTTACAGTCAAAAAATTCAATATTAAAAAATTTCCATTTTTGACCATCTGGAGAAAATTCGACAGGTCACGGGTCATCATTTTTCATCAGAAAATTGATTTTTTTGGACTGTAGAAAAATTAATTCAAAATGTCATTTGGATTGTGCCTCGTGTTAAATAACTAATTTTTAAAGCCTCAATGTGACCAAAATTGACATTTCAACAGACGTTTTCTCCTACTCAGAAGCTTCTATTTTCACCAATTTCAGGCATTAAAATGACTCTAAACACACTTATTTTTATTCCAAAAGTGACAATTCACATGCAATAGTCATTTACAGTCAAAAAAATAAATATTACAAATTTATTATTTTTGGCCATCTGTAGAAAATTTGAGAGGTCACGAGTCATCGTTTTTCATCAGAAAATTGATTTTTTCGACTGTAGAAAAATTTAATCAAAATGTCATTTGGATTGTGCCTCATGTTGAATAACTACTTTTTAAAGCCTCAATGTGACCAAAATTGACATTTTTACAGACTTTTTCTCCTACTCAGAAGCTTCTATTTTCACCAATTTCAGGCATTAAAATGACTCTAAACACACTTATTTTTGTTCCAAAAGTGATAATTCACATGCAATAGTCATTTACAGTCAAAAAATTTAATATTACAAATTTATTATTTTTTAACATCTGGAGAAAGTTTGACAGGTCACGGGTCATAGTTTTTCATCAGAAAATTGATTTTTTGGACTGTAGAAAAATTAATTCAAAATGTCATTTGGATTGTGCCTCATGTTGAATAACTACTTTTTAAAGCCTCAATGTGACCAAAATTGACATTTTTACCGACTTTTTCTCCTACTCAGAAGCTTCTATTCTCACCAATTTCAGGCATTAAAATGACTCTAAACACACTTATTTTTATTCCAAAAGTGACAATTCACATGCAATAGTCATTTACAGTCAAAAAATTCAATATTAAAAAATTACCATTTTTGACCATCTGGAGAAAATTCGACAGGTCACGGGTCATCGTTTTTCATCAGAAAATAGATTTTTTTCGACTGTAGAAAAATTGAATCAAAATGTCATTTGGATTGTGCCTCATGTTGAATAACTACTTTTTAAAGCCTCAATGTGACCAAAATTGACATTTTTACAGAGTTTTTCTCCTACTCAGAAGCTTCTATTTTCACCCATTTCAGGCATTAAAATGACTCTAAACACACTTATTTTTGTTCCAAAAGTGATAATTCACATGCAATAGTCATTTACAGTCAAAAAATTAAATATTACAAATTTATTATTTTTGACCACCTGTAGAAAGCTTGACAGGTCACGGGTCATAGTTTTTCATCAGAAAATTGATTTTTTCGACTGTAGAAAAATTGAATCAAAATGTCATTTGGATTGTGCCTCATGTTGAATAACTACTTTTTAAAGCCTCAATGTGACCAAAATTGACATTTTTACAGAGTTTTTCTCCTACTCAGAAGCTTCTATTTTGACCAATTTCAGGCATTAAAATGACTCTAAACACACTTATTTTTGTTCCAAAAGTGATAATTCACATGCAATAGTCATTTACAGTCAAAAAATTCAATATTAAAAATTTACCATTTTTGACCATCTGGAGAAAATTCGACAGGTCACGGGTCATCGTTTTTCATCAGAAAATTGATTTTTTCGACAGTAGAAAAATAATTCAAAATGTCATTTGGATTGTGCCTCGTGTTAAATAACTAATTTTTAAAGCCTCAATGTGACCAAAATTGACATTTTTACAGATGTTTTCTCCTACTCAGAAGCTTCTATTTTCACCAATTTCAGGCATTAAAATGACTCTAAACACACTTATTTTTATTCCAAAAGTGACAATTCACATGCAATAGTCATTTACAGTCAAAAAAATAAATATTACAAATTTATTATTTTTGGCCATCTGTAGAAAATTTGAGAGGTCACGGGTCATCGTTTTTCATCAGAAAATTGATTTTTTCGACTGTAGAAAAATTGAATCAAAATGTCATTTGGATTGTGCCTCATGTTGAATAACTACTTTTTAAAGCCTCAATGTGACCAAAATTGACATTTTTACAGAGTTTTTCTCCTACTCAGAAGCTTCTATTTTCACCAATTTCAGGCATTAAAATGACTCTAAACACACTTATTTTTGTTCCAAAAGTGATAATTCACATGCAATAGTCATTTACAGTCAAAAAATTCAATATTAAAAATTTACCATTTTTGACCATCTGGAGAAAATTCAACAGGTCACGGGTCATCGTTTTTCATCAGAAAATTGATTTTTTCGACTGTAGAAAAATTGAATCAAAATGATGTCATTTGGATTGTGCCTCATGTTGAATAACTACTTTTTAAAGCCTCAATGTGACCAAAATTGACATTTTTACCGACTTTTTCTCCTACTCTGAAGTAGAAGCTTCAGAGTAGGAGAAAAATTAATTCAAAATGTCATTTGGATTGTGCCTCGTGTTAAATAACTAATTTTTAAAGCCTCAATGTGACCAAAATTGACATTTTTACAGACGTTTTCTCCTACTCAGAAGCTTCTATTTTCACCAATTTCAGGCATTAAAATGACTCTAAACACACTTATTTTTCTTCCAAAAGTGACAATTCACATGCAATAGTCATTTACAGTCAAAAAAATAAATATTACAAATTTATTATTTTTGGCCATCTGTAGAAAATTTGAGAGGTCACGGGTCATCGTTTTTCATCAGAAAATTGATTTTTTTCGACTGTAGAAAAATTGAATCAAAATGTCATTTGGATTGTGCCTCATGTTGAATAACTACTTTTTAAAGCCTCAATGTGACCAAAATTGACATTTTTACAGACTTTTTCTCCTACTCAGAAGCTTCTATTTTCACCAATTTCAGGCATTAAAATGACTCTAAACACACTTATTTTTGTTCCAAAAGTGATAATTCACATGCAATAGTCATTTACAGTCAAAAAATTAAATATTACAAATTTATTATTTTTGACCACCTGTAGAAAGCTTGACAGGTCACGGGTCATAGTTTTTCATCAGAAAATTGATTTTTTCGACTGTAGAAATATTGAATCAAAATGTCATTTGGATTGTGCCTCATGTTGAATAACTACTTTTTAAAGCCTCAATGTGACCAAAATTGACATTTTTACCGACTTTTTCTCCTACTCAGAAGCTTCTATTCTCACCAATTTCAGGCATTAAAATGACTCTAAACACACTTATTTTTATTCCAAAAGTGACAATTCACATGCAATAGTCATTTACAGTCAAAAAATTCAATATTAAAAAATTTCAATTTTTGACCATCTGGAGAAAATTCGACAGGTCACGGGTCATCAGTTTTTCATCAGAAAATTGATTTTTTGGACTGTAGAAAAATTAATTCAAAATGTCATTTGGATTGTGCCTCGTGTTAAATAACTAATTTTTAAAGCCTCAATGTGACCAAAATTGACATTTTTACAGATGTTTTCTCCTACTCAGAAGCTTCTATTTTCACCAATTTCAGGCATTAAAATGACTCTAAACACACTTATTTTTATTCCAAAAGTGACAATTCACATGCAATAGTCATTTACAGTCAAAAAAATAAATATTACAAATTTATTATTTTTGGCCATCTGTAGAAAATTTGAGAGGTTCGGGTCATCGTTTTTCATCAGAAAATTGATTTTTTCGACTGTAGAAAAATTGAATCAAAATGTCATTTGGATTGTGCCTCATGTTGAATAACTACTTTTTAAAGCCTCAATGTGACCAAAATTGACATTTTTACAGAGTTTTTCTCCTACTCAGAAGCTTCTATTTTCACCAATTTCAGGCATTAAAATGACTCTAAACACACTTATTTTTGTTCCAAAAGTGATAATTCACATGCAATAGTCATTTACAGTCAAAAAATTCAATATTAAAAATTTACCATTTTTGACCATCTGGAGAAAATTCGACAGGTCACGGGTCATCGTTTTTCATCAGAAAATTGATTTTTTGGACTGTAGAAAAATTGAATCAAAATGTCATTTGGATTGTGCCTCATGTTGAATAACTACTTTTTAAAGCCTCAATGTGACCAAAATTGACATTTTTACCGACTTTTTCTCCTACTCAGAAGCTTCTATTTTCACCAATTTCAGGCATTAAAATGACTCTAAACACACTTATTTTTGTTCCAAAAGTGATAATTCACATGCAATAGTCATTTACAGTCAAAAAATTCAATATTAAAAATTTACCA
Source organism: Triturus cristatus (assembly GCF_964204655.1). Classification (NCBI taxonomy): domain Eukaryota; kingdom Metazoa; phylum Chordata; class Amphibia; order Caudata; family Salamandridae; genus Triturus; species Triturus cristatus. Next base: position 1,019,341,159 of record NC_140591.1, on the reverse strand, counting down.
TTTTTGACCATCTGGAGAAAATTCGACAGGTCACGGGTCATCGTTTTTCATCAGAAAATTGATTTTTTCGACTGTAGAAAAATTGAATCAAAATGATGTCATTTGGATTGTGCCTCATGTTGAATAACTACTTTTTAAAGCCTCAATGTGACCAAAATTGACATTTTTACCGACTTTTTCTCCTACTCTGAAGCTTCTATTCTCACCAATTTCAGGCATTAAAATGACTCTAAACACACTTATTTTTATTCCAAAAGTGACAATTCACATGCAATAGTCATTTACAGTCAAAAAATTCAATATTAAAAATTTTCCATTTTTGACCATCTGGAGAAAATTCGACAGGTCACGGGTCATCATTTTTCATCAGAAAATTGATTTTTTTGGACTGTAGAAAAATTAATTCAAAATGTCATTTGGATTGTGCCTCGTGTTAAATAACTAATTTTTAAAGCCTCAATGTGACCAAAATTGACATTTTTACAGACGTTTTCTCCTACTCAGAAGCTTCTATTTTCACCAATTTCAGGCATTAAAATGACTCTAAACACACTTATTTTTATTCCAAAAGTGACAATTCACATGCAATAGTCATTTACAGTCAAAAAAATAAATATTACAAATTTATTATTTTTGGCCATCTGTAGAAAATTTGAGAGGTCACGGGTCATCGTTTTTCATCAGAAAATTGATTTTTTCGACTGTAGAAAAATTGAATCAAAATGTCATTTGGATTGTGCCTCATGTTGAATAACTACTTTTTAAAGCCTCAATGTGACCAAAATTGACATTTTTACAGACTTTTTCTCCTACTCAGAAGCTTCTATTTTCACCAATTTCAGGCATTAAAATGACTCTAAACACACTTATTTTTGTTCCAAAAGTGACAATTCACATGCAATAGTCATTTACAGTCAAAACATTAAATATTACAAATTTATTATTTTTGACCATCTGTAGAAAGTTTGACAGGTCACGGGTCATCGTTTTTCATCAGAAAATTGATTTTTTCGACTGTAGAAAAATTGAATCAAAATGTCATTTGGATTGTGCCTCATGTTGAATAACTACTTTTTAAAGCCTCAATGTGACCAAAATTGACATTTTACAGACTTTTTCTCCTACTCAGAAGCTTCTATTTTCACCAATTTCAGGCATTAAAATGACTCTAAACACACTTATTTTTGTTCCAAAAGTGATAATTCACATGCAATAGTCATTTACAGTCAAAAAATTTAATATTACAAATTTATTATTTTTTAACATCTGGAGAAAGTTTGACAGGTCACGGGTCATCGTTTTTCATCAGAAAATTGATTTTTTCGACTGTAGAAAAATTGAATCAAAATGATGTCATTTGGATTGTGCCTCATGTTGAATAACTACTTTTTAAAGCCTCAATGTGACCAAAATTGACATTTTTACCGACTTTTTCTCCTACTCTGAAGCTTCTATTCTCACCAATTTCAGGCATTAAAATGACTCTAAACACACTTATTTTTATTCCAAAAGTGACAATTCACATGCAATAGTCATTTACAGTCAAAAAATTCAATATTAAAAATTTTCCATTTTTGACCATCTGGAGAAAATTCGACAGGTCACGGGTCATCATTTTTCATCAGAAAATTGATTTTTTTGGACTGTAGAAAAATTAATTCAAAATGTCATTTGGATTGTGCCTCGTGTTAAATAACTAATTTTTAAAGCCTCAATGTGACCAAAATTGACATTTTTACAGACGTTTTCTCCTACTCAGAAGCTTCTATTTTCACCAATTTCAGGCATTAAAATGACTCTAAACACACTTATTTTTATTCCAAAAGTGACAATTCACATGCAATAGTCATTTACAGTCAAAAAAATAAATATTACAAATTTATTATTTTTGGCCATCTGTAGAAAATTTGAGAGGTCACGGGTCATCGTTTTTCATCAGAAAATTGATTTTTTCGACTGTAGAAAAATTGAATCAAAATGTCATTTGGATTGTGCCTCATGTTGAATAACTACTTTTTAAAGCCTCAATGTGACCAAAATTGACATTTTTACAGACTTTTTCTCCTACTCAGAAGCTTCTATTTTCACCAATTTCAGGCATTAAAATGACTCTAAACACACTTATTTTTGTTCCAAAAGTGACAATTCACATGCAATAGTCATTTACAGTCAAAACATTAAATATTACAAATTTATTATTTTTGACCATCTGTAGAAAGTTTGACAGGTCACGGGTCATCGTTTTTCATCAGAAAATTGATTTTTTCGACTGTAGAAAAATTGAATCAAAATGTCATTTGGATTGTGCCTCATGTTGAATAACTACTTTTTAAAGCCTCAATGTGACCAAAATTGACATTTTACAGACTTTTTCTCCTACTCAGAAGCTTCTATTTTCACCAATTTCAGGCATTAAAATGACTCTAAACACACTTATTTTTGTTCCAAAAGTGATAATTCACATGCAATAGTCATTTACAGTCAAAAAATTTAATATTACAAATTTATTATTTTTTAACATCTGGAGAAAGTTTGACAGGTCACGGGTCATCGTTTTTCATCAGAAAATTGATTTTTTCGACTGTAGAAAAATTGAATCAAAATGTCATTTGGATTGTGCCTCATGTTGAATAACTACTTTTTAAAGCCTCAATGTGACCAAAATTGACATTTTTACAGAGTTTTTCTCCTACTCAGAAGCTTCTATTTTCACCCATTTCAGGCATTAAAATGACTCTAAACACACTTATTTTTGTTCCAAAAGTGATAATTCACATGCAATAGTCATTTACAGTCAAAAAATTCAATATTAAAAATTTACCATTTTTGACCATCTGGAGAAAATTCGACAGGTCACGGGTCATCGTTTTTCATCAGAAAATTGATTTTTTCGACTGTAGAAAAATTGAATCAAAATGTCATTTGGATTGTGCCTCATGTTGAATAACTACTTTTTAAAGCCTCAATGTGACCAAAATTGACATTTTTACCGACTTTTTCTCCTACTCAGAAGCTTCTATTCTCACCAATTTCAGGCATTAAAATGACTCTAAACACACTTATTTTTATTCCAAAAGTGACAATTCACATGCAATAGTCATTTACAGTCAAAAAATTCAATATTAAAAAATTTCAATTTTTGACCATCTGGAGAAAATTCGACAAGTCACGGGTCATCATTTTTCATCAGAAAATTGATTTTTTTGGACTGTAGAAAAATTAATTCAAAATGTCATTTGGATTGTGCCTCGTGTTAAATAACTAATTTTTAAAGCCTCAATGTGACCAAAATTGACATTTTTACAGATGTTTTCTCCTACTCAGAAGCTTCTATTTTCACCAATTTCATGCATTAAAATGACTCTAAACACACTTATTTTTATTCCAAAAGTGACAATTCACATGCAATAGTCATTTACAGTCAAAAAAATAAATATTACAAATTTATTATTTTTGGCCATCTGTAGAAAATTTGAGAGGTCACGGGTCATCGTTTTTCATCAGAAAATTGATTTTTTCGACTGTAGAAAAATTGAATCAAAATGTCATTTGGATTGTGCCTCATGTTGAATAACTACTTTTTAAAGCCTCAATGTGACCAAAATTGACATTTTTACAGAGTTTTTCTCCTACTCAGAAGCTTCTATTTTCACCAATTTCAGGCATTAAAATGACTCTAAACACACTTATTTTTGTTCCAAAAGTGATAATTCACATGCAATAGTCATTTACAGTCAAAAAATTCAATATTAAAAATTTACCATTTTTGACCATCTGGAGAAAATTCGACAGGTCACGGGTCATCGTTTTTCATCAGAAAATTGATTTTTTCGACTGTAGAAAAATTGAATCAAAATGTCATTTGGATTGTGCCTCATGTTGAATAACTACTTTTTAAAGCCTCAATGTGACCAAAATTGACATTTTTACCGACTTTTTCTCCTACTCAGAAGCTTCTATTTTCACCAATTTCAGGCATTAAAATGACTCTAAACACACTTATTTTTGTTCCAAAAGTGATAATTCACATGCAATAGTCATTTACAGTCAAAAAATTCAATATTAAAAATTTACCATTTTTGACCATCTGGAGAAAATTCGACAGGTCACGGGTCATCGTTTTTCATCAGAAAATTGATTTTTTCGACTGTAGAAAAATTGAATCAAAATGATGTCATTTGGATTGTGCCTCATGTTGAATAACTACTTTTTAAAGCCTCAATGTGACCAAAATTGACATTTTTACCGACTTTTTCTCCTACTCTGAAGCTTCTATTCTCACCAATTTCAGGCATTAAAATGACTCTAAACACACTTATTTTTATTCCAAAAGTGACAATTCACATGCAATAGTCATTTACAGTCAAAAAATTCAATATTAAAAAATTTCCATTTTTGACCATCTGGAGAAAATTCGACAGGTCACGGGTCATCATTTTTCATCAGAAAATTGATTTTTTTGGACTGTAGAAAAATTAATTCAAAATGTCATTTGGATTGTGCCTCGTGTTAAATAACTAATTTTTAAAGCCTCAATGTGACCAAAATTGACATTTTTACAGACGTTTTCTCCTACTCAGAAGCTTCTATTTTCACCAATTTCAGGCATTAAAATGACTCTAAACACACTTATTTTTATTCCAAAAGTGACAATTCACATGCAATAGTCATTTACAGTCAAAAAAATAAATATTACAAATTTATTATTTTTGGCCATCTGTAGAAAATTTGAGAGGTCACGGGTCATCGTTTTTCATCAGAAAATTGATTTTTTCGACTGTAGAAAAATTGAATCAAAATGTCATTTGGATTGTGCCTCATGTTGAATAACTACTTTTTAAAGCCTCAATGTGACCAAAATTGACATTTTTACAGACTTTTTCTCCTACTCAGAAGCTTCTATTTTCACCAATTTCAGGCATTAAAATGACTCTAAACACACTTATTTTTCTTCCAAAAGTGACAATTCACATGCAATAGTCATTTACAGTCAAAACATTAAATATTACAAATTTATTATTTTTGACCATCTGTAGAAAGTTTGACAGGTCACGGGTCATCATTTTTCATCAGAAAATTGATTTTTTCGACTGTAGAAAAATTGAATCAAAATGTCATTTGGATTGTGCCTCATGTTGAATAACTACTTTTTAAAGCCTCAATGTGACCAAAATTGACATTTTACAGACTTTTTCTCCTACTCAGAAGCTTCTATTTTCACCAATTTCAGGCATTAAAATGACTCTAAACACACTTATTTTTGTTCCAAAAGTGATAATTCACATGCAATAGTCATTTACAGTCAAAAAATTTAATATTACAAATTTATTATTTTTTAACATCTGGAGAAAGTTTGACAGGTCACGGGTCATCGTTTTTCATCAGAAAATTGATTTTTTCGACTGTAGAAAAATTGAATCAAAATGTCATTTGGATTGTGCCTCATGTTGAATAACTACTTTTTAAAGCCTCAATGTGACCAAAATTGACATTTTTACAGAGTTTTTCTCCTACTCAGAAGCTTCTATTTTCACCCATTTCAGGCATTAAAATGACTCTAAACACACTTATTTTTGTTCCAAAAGTGATAATTCACATGCAATAGTCATTTACAGTCAAAAAATTCAATATTAAAAATTTACCATTTTTGACCATCTGGAGAAAATTCGACAGGTCACGGGTCATCGTTTTTCATCAGAAAATTGATTTTTTCGACTGTAGAAAAATTGAATCAAAATGTCATTTGGATTGTGCCTCATGTTGAATAACTACTTTTTAAAGCCTCAATGTGACCAAAATTGACATTTTTACCGACTTTTTCTCCTACTCAGAAGCTTCTATTCTCACCAATTTCAGGCATTAAAATGACTCTAAACACACTTATTTTTATTCCAAAAGTGACAATTCACATGCAATAGTCATTTACAGTCAAAAAATTCAATATTAAAAAATTTCAATTTTTGACCATCTGGAGAAAATTCGACAGGTCACGGGTCATCATTTTTCATCAGAAAATTGATTTTTTTGGACTGTAGAAAAATTAATTCAAAATGTCATTTGGATTGTGCCTCGTGTTAAATAACTAATTTTTAAAGCCTCAATGTGACCAAAATTGACATTTTTACAGATGTTTTCTCCTACTCAGAAGCTTCTATTTTCACCAATTTCAGGCATTAAAATGACTCTAAACACACTTATTTTTATTCCAAAAGTGACAATTCACATGCAATAGTCATTTACAGTCAAAAAAATAAATATTACAAATGTATTATTTTTGGCCATCTGTAGAAAATTTGAGAGGTCACGGGTCATCGTTTTTCATCAGAAAATTGATTTTTTCGACTGTAGAAAAATTGAATCAAAATGTCATTTGGATTGTGCCTCATGTTGAATAACTACTTTTTAAAGCCTCAATGTGACCAAAATTGACATTTTTACAGAGTTTTTCTCCTACTCAGAAGCTTCTATTTTCACCAATTTCAGGCATTAAAATGACTCTAAACACACTTATTTGTGTTCCAAAAGTGATAATTCACATGCAATAGTCATTTACAGTCAAAAAATTCAATATTAAAAATTTACCATTTTTGACCATCTGGAGAAAATTCGACAGGTCACGGGTCATCGTTTTTCATCAGAAAATTGATTTTTTCGACTGTAGAAAAATTGAATCAAAATGATGTCATTTGGATTGTGCCTCATGTTGAATAACTACTTTTTAAAGCCTCAATGTGACCAAAATTGACATTTTTACAGACTTTTTCTCCTACTCAGAAGCTTCTATTTTCACCAATTTCAGGCATTAAAATGACTCTAAACACACTTATTTTTGTTCCAAAAGTGATAATTCACATGCAATAGTCATTTACAGTCAAACAATTTAATATTACAAATTTATTATTTTTTAACATCTGGAGAAAGTTTGACAGGTCACGGGTCATCGTTTTTCATCAGAAAATTGATTTTTTCGACTGTAGAAAAATTGAATCAAAATGTAATTTGGATTGTGCCTCATGTTGAATAACTACTTTTTAAAGCCTCAATGTGACCAAATTGACATTTTTACAGAGTTTTTCTCCTACTCAGAAGCTTCTATTTTCACCCATTTCAGGCATTAAAATGACTCTAAACACACTTATTTTTGTTCCAAAAGTGATAATTCACATGCAATAGTCATTTACAGTCAAAAAATTAAATATTACAAATTTATTATTTTTGACCACCTGTAGAAAGCTTGACAGGTCACGGGTCATAGTTTTTCATCAGAAAATTGATTTTTTCGACTGTAGAAAAATTGAATCAAAATGTCATTTGGATTGTGCCTCATGTTGAATAACTACTTTTTAAAGCCTCAATGTGACCAAAATTGACATTTTTACCGACTTTTTCTCCTACTCAGAAGCTTCTATTCTCACCAATTTCAGGCATTAAAATGACTCTAAACACACTTATTTTTATTCCAAAAGTGACAATTCACATGCAATAGTCATTTACAGTCAAAAAATTCAATATTAAAAAATTTCAATTTTTGACCATCTGGAGAAAATTCGACAGGTCACGGGTCATCAGTTTTTCATCAGAAAATTGATTTTTTGGACTGTAGAAAAATTAATTCAAAATGTCATTTGGATTGTGCCTCGTGTTAAATAACTAATTTTTAAAGCCTCAATGTGACCAAAATTGACATTTTTACAGATGTTTTCTCCTACTCAGAAGCTTCTATTTTCACCAATTTCAGGCATTAAAATGAATCTAAACACACTTATTTTTATTCCAAAAGTGACAATTCACATGCAATAGTCATTTACAGTCAAAAAAATAAATATTACAAATTTATTATTTTTGGCCATCTGTAGAAAATTTGAGAGGTCACGGGTCATCGTTTTTCATCAGAAAATTGATTTTTTCGACTGTAGAAAAATTGAATCAAAATGTCATTTGGATTGTGCCTCATGTTGAATAACTACTTTTTAAAGCCTCAATGTGACCAAAATTGACATTTTTACAGAGTTTTTCTCCTACTCAGAAGCTTCTATTTTCACCAATTTCAGGCATTAAAATGACTCTAAACACACTTATTTTTGTTCCAAAAGTGATAATTCACATGCAATAGTCATTTACAGTCAAAAAATTCAATATTAAAAATTTACCATTTTTGACCATCTGGAGAAAATTCGACAGGTCACGGGTCATCGTTTTTCATCAGAAAATTGATTTTTTGGACTGTAGAAAAATTGAATCAAAATGTCATTTGGATTGTGCCTCATGTTGAATAACTACTTTTTAAAGCCTCAATGTGACCAAAATTGACATTTTTACCGACTTTTTCTCCTACTCAGAAGCTTCTATTTTCACCAATTTCAGGCATTAAAATGACTCTAAACACACTTATTTTTGTTCCAAAAGTGATAATTCACATGCAATAGTCATTTACAGTCAAAAAATTCAATATTAAAAATTTACCATTTTTGACCATCTGGAGAAAATTCGACAGGTCACGGGTCATCGTTTTTCATCAGAAAATTGATTTTTTCGACTGTAGAAAAATTGAATCAAAATGATGTCATTTGGATTGTGCCTCATGTTGAATAACTACTTTTTAAAGCCTCAATGTGACCAAAATTGACATTTTTACAGAGTTTTTCTCCTACTCAGAAGCTTCTATTTTCACCAATTTCAGGCATTAAAATGACTCTAAACACACTTATTTTTGTTCCAAAAGTGATAATTCACATGCAATAGTCATTTACAGTAAAAAAATTCAATATTAAAAATTTACCATTTTTGACCATCTGGAGAAAATTCGACAGGTCACGGGTCATCGTTTTTCATCAGAAAATTGATTTTTTGGACTGTAGAAAAATTGAATCAAAATGTCATTTGGATTGTGCCTCATGTTGAATAACTACTTTTTAAAGCCTCAATGTGACCAAAATTGACATTTTTACAGAGTTTTTCTCCTACTCAGAAGCTTCTATTTTGACCAATTTCAGGCATTAAAATGACTCTAAACACACTTATTTTTGTTCCAAAAGTGATAATTCACATGCAATAGTCATTTACAGTCAAAAAATTCAATATTAAAAATTTACCATTTTTGACCATCTGGAGAAAATTCGACAGGTCACGGGTCATCGTTTTTCATCAGAAAATTGATTTTTTCGACTGTAGAAAAATTGAATCAAAATGATGTCATTTGGATTGTGCCTCATGTTGAATAACTACTTTTTAAAGCCTCAATGTGACCAAAATTGACATTTTTACCGACTTTTTCTCCTACTCTGAAGCTTCTATTCTCACCAATTTCAGGCATTAAAATGACTCTAAACACACTTATTTTTATTCCAAAAGTGACAATTCACATGCAATAGTCATTTACAGTCAAAAAATTCAATATTAAAAATTTTCCATTTTTGACCATCTGGAGAAAATTCGACAGGTCACGGGTCATCATTTTTCATCAGAAAATTGATTTTTTTGGACTGTAGAAAAATTAATTCAAAATGTCATTTGGATTGTGCCTCGTGTTAAATAACTAATTTTTAAAGCCTCAATGTGACCAAAATTGACATTTTTACAGACGTTTTCTCCTACTCAGAAGCTTCTATTTTCACCAATTTCAGGCATTAAAATGACTCTAAACACACTTATTTTTTTCCAAAAGTGACAATTCACATGCAATAGTCATTTACAGTCAAAAAAATAAATATTACAAATTTATTATTTTTGGCCATCTGTAGAAAATTTGAGAGGTCACGGGTCATCGTTTTTCATCAGAAAATTGATTTTTTCGACTGTAGAAAAATTGAATCAAAATGTCATTTGGATTGTGCCTCATGTTGAATAACTACTTTTTAAAGCCTCAATGTGACCAAAATTGACATTTTTACAGACTTTTTCTCCTACTCAGAAGCTTCTATTTTCACCAATTTCAGGCATTAAAATGACTCTAAACACACTTATTTTTGTTCCAAAAGTGACAATTCACATGCAATAGTCATTTACAGTCAAAACATTAAATATTACAAATTTATTATTTTTGACCATCTGTAGAAAGTTTGACAGGTCACGGGTCATCGTTTTTCATCAGAAAATTGATTTTTTCGACTGTAGAAAAATTGAATCAAAATGTCATTTGGATTGTGCCTCATGTTGAATAACTACTTTTTAAAGCCTCAATGTGACCAAAATTGACATTTTACAGACTTTTTCTCCTACTCAGAAGCTTCTATTTTCACCAATTTCAGGCATTAAAATGACTCTAAACACACTTATTTTTGTTCCAAAAGTGATAATTCACATGCAATAGTCATTTACAGTCAAAAAATTTAATATTACAAATTTATTATTTTTTAACATCTGGAGAAAGTTTGACAGGTCACGGGTCATCGTTTTTCATCAGAAAATTGATTTTTTCGACTGTAGAAAAATTGAATCAAAATGTCATTTGGATTGTGCCTCATGTTGAATAACTACTTTTTAAAGCCTCAATGTGACCAAAATTGACATTTTTACAGAGTTTTTCTCCTACTCAGAAGCTTCTATTTTCACCCATTTCAGGCATTAAAATGACTCTAAACACACTTATTTTTGTTCCAAAAGTGATAATTCACATGCAATAGTCATTTACAGTCAAAAAATTCAATATTAAAAATTTACCATTTTTGACCATCTGGAGAAAATTCGACAGGTCACGGGTCATCGTTTTTCATCAGAAAATTGATTTTTTCGACTGTAGAAAAATTGAATCAAAATGTCATTTGGATTGTGCCTCATGTTGAATAACTACTTTTTAAAGCCTCAATGTGACCAAAATTGACATTTTTACCGACTTTTTCTCCTACTCAGAAGCTTCTATTCTCACCAATTTCAGGCATTAAAATGACTCTAAACACACTTATTTTTATTCCAAAAGTGACAATTCACATGCAATAGTCATTTACAGTCAAAAAATTCAATATTAAAAAATTTCAATTTTTGACCATCTGGAGAAAATTCGACAGGTCACGGGTCATCATTTTTCATCAGAAAATTGATTTTTTTGGACTGTAGAAAAATTAATTCAAAATGTCATTTGGATTGTGCCTCGTGTTAAATAACTAATTTTTAAAGCCTCAATGTGACCAAAATTGACATTTTTACAGATGTTTTCTCCTACTCAGAAGCTTCTATTTTCACCAATTTCAGGCATTAAAATGACTCTAAACACACTTATTTTTATTCCAAAAGTGACAATTCACATGCAATAGTCATTTACAGTCAAAAAAATAAATATTACAAATTTATTATTTTTGGCCATCTGTAGAAAATTTGAGAGGTCACGGGTCATCGTTTTTCATCAGCAAATTGATTTTTTCGACTGTAGAAAAATTGAATCAAAATGTCATTTGGATTGTGCCTCATGTTGAATAACTACTTTTTAAAGCCTCAATGTGACCAAAATTGACATTTTTACAGAGTTTTTCTCCTACTCAGAAGCTTCTATTTTCACCAATTTCAGGCATTAAAATGACTCTAAACACACTTATTTTTGTTCCAAAAGTGATAATTCACATGCAATAGTCATTTACAGTCAAAAAATTCAATATTAAAAATTTACCATTTTTGACCATCTGGAGAAAATTCGACAGGTCACGGGTCATCGTTTTTCATCAGAAAATTGATTTTTTCGACTGTAGAAAAATTGAATCAAAATGATGTCATTTGGATTGTGCCTCATGTTGAATAACTACTTTTTAAAGCCTCAATGTGACCAAAATTGACATTTTTACCGACTTTTTCTCCTACTCTGAAGCTTCTATTCTCACCAATTTCAGGCATTAAAATGACTCTAAACACACTTATTTTTATTCCAAAAGTGACAATTCACATGCAATAGTCATTTACAGTCAAAAAATTCAATATTAAAAAATTTCCATTTTTGACCATCTGGAGAAAATTCGACAGGTCACGGGTCATCATTTTTCATCAGAAAATTGATTTTTTTGGACTGTAGAAAAATTAATTCAAAATGTCATTTGGATTGTGCCTCGTGTTAAATAACTAATTTTTAAAGCCTCAATGTGACCAAAATTGACATTTTTACAGACGTTTTCTCCTACTCAGAAGCTTCTATTTTCACCAATTTCAGGCATTAAAATGACTCTAAACACACTTATTTTTATTGCAAAAGTGACAATTCACATGCAATAGTCATTTACAGTCAAAAAAATAAATATTACAAATTTATTATTTTTGGCCATCTGTAGAAAATTTGAGAGGTCACGGGTCATCGTTTTTCATCAGAAAATTGATTTTTTCGACTGTAGAAAAATTGAATCAAAATGTCATTTGGATTGTGCCTCATGTTGAATAACTACTTTTTAAAGCCTCAATGTGACCAAAATTGACATTTTTACAGACTTTTTCTCCTACTCAGAAGCTTCTATTTTCACCAATTTCAGGCATTAAAATGACTCTAAACACACTTATTTTTCTTCCAAAAGTGACAATTCACATGCAATAGTCATTTACAGTCAAAACATTAAATATTACAAATTTATTATTTTTGACCATCTGTAGAAAGTTTGACAGGTCACGGGTCATCATTTTTCATCAGAAAATTGATTTTTTCGACTGTAGAAAAATTGAATCAAAATGTCATTTGGATTGTGCCTCATGTTGAATAACTACTTTTTAAAGCCTCAATGTGACCAAAATTGACATTTTACAGACTTTTTCTCCTACTCAGAAGCTTCTATTTTCACCAATTTCAGGCATTAAAATGACTCTAAACACACTTATTTTTGTTCCAAAAGTGATAATTCACATGCAATAGTCATTTACAGTCAAAAAATTTAATATTACAAATTTATTATTTTTTAACATCTGGAGAAAGTTTGACAGGTCACGGGTCATCGTTTTTCATCAGAAAATTGATTTTTTCGACTGTAGAAAAATTGAATCAAAATGTCATTTGGATTGTGCCTCATGTTGAATAACTACTTTTTAAAGCCTCAATGTGACCAAAATTGACATTTTTACAGAGTTTTTCTCCTACTCAGAAGCTTCTATTTTCACCCATTTCAGGCATTAAAATGACTCTAAACACACTTATTTTTGTTCCAAAAGTGATAATTCACATGCAATAGTCATTTACAGTCAAAAAATTCAATATTAAAAATTTACCATTTTTGACCATCTGGAGAAAATTCGACAGGTCACGGGTCATCGTTTTTCATCAGAAAATTGATTTTTTCGACTGTAGAAAAATTGAATCAAAATGTCATTTGGATTGTGCCTCATGTTGAATAACTACTTTTTAAAGCCTCAATGTGACCAAAATTGACATTTTTACAGAGTTTTTCTCCTACTCAGAAGCTTCTATTTTCACCAATTTCAGGCATTAAAATGACTCTAAACACACTTATTTGTGTTCCAAAAGTGATAATTCACATGCAATAGTCATTTACAGTCAAAAAATTCAATATTAAAAATTTACCATTTTTGACCATCTGGAGAAAATTCGACAGGTCACGGGTCATCGTTTTTCATCAGAAAATTGATTTTTTCGACTGTAGAAAAATTGAATCAAAATGATGTCATTTGGATTGTGCCTCATGTTGAATAACTACTTTTTAAAGCCTCAATGTGACCAAAATTGACATTTTTACAGACTTTTTCTCCTACTCAGAAGCTTCTATTTTCACCAATTTCAGGCATTAAAATGACTCTAAACACACTTATTTTTGTTCCAAAAGTGATAATTCACATGCAATAGTCATTTACAGTCAAACAATTTAATATTACAAATTTATTATTTTTTAACATCTGGAGAAAGTTTGACAGGTCACGGGTCATCGTTTTTCATCAGAAAATTGATTTTTTCGACTGTAGAAAAATTGAATCAAAATGTAATTTGGATTGTGCCTCATGTTGAATAACTACTTTTTAAAGCCTCAATGTGACCAAATTGACATTTTTACAGAGTTTTTCTCCTACTCAGAAGCTTCTATTTTCACCCATTTCAGGCATTAAAATGACTCTAAACACACTTATTTTTGTTCCAAAAGTGATAATTCACATGCAATAGTCATTTACAGTCAAAAAATTAAATATTACAAATTTATTATTTTTGACCACCTGTAGAAAGCTTGACAGGTCACGGGTCATAGTTTTTCATCAGAAAATTGATTTTTTCGACTGTAGAAAAATTGAATCAAAATGTCATTTGGATTGTGCCTCATGTTGAATAACTACTTTTTAAAGCCTCAATGTGACCAAAATTGACATTTTTACCGACTTTTTCTCCTACTCAGAAGCTTCTATTCTCACCAATTTCAGGCATTAAAATGACTCTAAACACACTTATTTTTATTCCAAAAGTGACAATTCACATGCAATAGTCATTTACAGTCAAAAAATTCAATATTAAAAAATTTCAATTTTTGACCATCTGGAGAAAATTCGACAGGTCACGGGTCATCAGTTTTTCATCAGAAAATTGATTTTTTGGACTGTAGAAAAATTAATTCAAAATGTCATTTGGATTGTGCCTCGTGTTAAATAACTAATTTTTAAAGCCTCAATGTGACCAAAATTGACATTTTTACAGATGTTTTCTCCTACTCAGAAGCTTCTATTTTCACCAATTTCAGGCATTAAAATGAATCTAAACACACTTATTTTTATTCCAAAAGTGACAATTCACATGCAATAGTCATTTACAGTCAAAAAAATAAATATTACAAATTTATTATTTTTGGCCATCTGTAGAAAATTTGAGAGGTCACGGGTCATCGTTTTTCATCAGAAAATTGATTTTTTCGACTGTAGAAAAATTGAATCAAAATGTCATTTGGATTGTGCCTCATGTTGAATAACTACTTTTTAAAGCCTCAATGTGACCAAAATTGACATTTTTACAGAGTTTTTCTCCTACTCAGAAGCTTCTATTTTCACCAATTTCAGGCATTAAAATGACTCTAAACACACTTATTTTTGTTCCAAAAGTGATAATTCACATGCAATAGTCATTTACAGTCAAAAAATTCAATATTAAAAATTTACCATTTTTGACCATCTGGAGAAAATTCGACAGGTCACGGGTCATCGTTTTTCATCAGAAAATTGATTTTTTGGACTGTAGAAAAATTGAATCAAAATGTCATTTGGATTGTGCCTCATGTTGAATAACTACTTTTTAAAGCCTCAATGTGACCAAAATTGACATTTTTACCGACTTTTTCTCCTACTCAGAAGCTTCTATTTTCACCAATTTCAGGCATTAAAATGACTCTAAACACACTTATTTTTGTTCCAAAAGTGATAATTCACATGCAATAGTCATTTACAGTCAAAAAATTCAATATTAAAAATTTACCATTTTTGACCATCTGGAGAAAATTCGACAGGTCACGGGTCATCGTTTTTCATCAGAAAATTGATTTTTTCGACTGTAGAAAAATTGAATCAAAATGATGTCATTTGGATTGTGCCTCATGTTGAATAACTACTTTTTAATGCCTCAATGTGACCAAAATTGACATTTTTACCGACTTTTTCTCCTACTCTGAAGCTTCTATTCTCACCAATTTCAGGCATTAAAATGACTCTAAACACACTTATTTTTATTCCAAAAGTGACAATTCACATGCAATAGTCATTTACAGTCAAAAAATTCAATATTAAAAAATTTCCATTTTTGACCATCTGGAGAAAATTCGACAGGTCACGGGTCATCATTTTTCATCAGAAAATTGATTTTTTTGGACTGTAGAAAAATTAATTCAAAATGTCATTTGGATTGTGCCTCGTGTTAAATAACTAATTTTTAAAGCCTCAATGTGACCAAAATTGACATTTTTACAGACGTTTTCTCCTACTCAGAAGCTTCTATTTTCACCAATTTCAGGCATTAAAATGACTCTAAACACACTTATTTTTATTCCAAAAGTGACAATTCACATGCAATAGTCATTTACAGTCAAAAAAATAAATATTACAAATTTATTATTTTTGGCCATCTGTAGAAAATTTGAGAGGTCACGGGTCATCGTTTTTCATCAGAAAATTGATTTTTTCGACTGTAGAAAAATTGAATTAAAATGTCATTTGGATTGTGCCTCATGTTGAATAACTACTTTTTAAAGCCTCAATGTGACCAAAATTGACATTTTTACAGACTTTTTCTCCTACTCAGAAGCTTCTAATTTCACCAATTTCAGGCATTAAAATGACTCTAAACACACTTATTTTTCTTCCAAAAGTGACAATTCACATGCAATAGTCATTTACAGTCAAAACATTAAATATTACAAATTTATTATTTTTGACCATCTGTAGAAAGTTTGACAGGTCACGGGTGATCGTTTTTCATCAGAAAATTGATTTTTTCGACTGTAGAAAAATTGAATCAAAATGTCATTTGGATTGTGCCTCATGTTGAATAACTACTTTTTAAAGCCTCAATGTGACCAAAATTGACATTTTACAGACTTTTTCTCCTACTCAGAAGCTTCTATTTTCACCAATTTCAGGCATTAAAATGACTCTAAACACACTTATTTTTGTTCCAAAAGTGATAATTCACATGCAATAGTCATTTACAGTCAAAAAATTTAATATTACAAATTTATTATTTTTTAACATCTGGAGAAAGTTTGACAGGTCACGGGTCATCGTTTTTCATCAGAAAATTGATTTTTTCGACTGTAGAAAAATTGAATCAAAATGTCATTTGGATTGTGCCTCATGTTGAATAACTACTTTTTAAAGCCTCAATGTGACCAAAATTGACATTTTTACAGAGTTTTTCTCCTACTCAGAAGCTTCTATTTTCACCAATTTCAGGCATTAAAATGACTCTAAACACACTTATTTGTGTTCCAAAAGTGATAATTCACATGCAATAGTCATTTACAGTCAAAAAATTCAATATTAAAAATTTACCATTTTTGACCATCTGGAGAAAATTCGACAGGTCACGGGTCATCGTTTTTCATCAGAAAATTGATTTTTTCGACTGTAGAAAAATTGAATCAAAATGATGTCATTTGGATTGTGCCTCATGTTGAATAACTACTTTTTAAAGCCTCAATGTGACCAAAATTGACATTTTTACAGACTTTTTCTCCTACTCAGAAGCTTCTATTTTCACCAATTTCAGGCATTAAAATGACTCTAAACACACTTATTTTTGTTCCAAAAGTGATAATTCACATGCAATAGTCATTTACAGTCAAACAATTTAATATTACAAATTTATTATTTTTTAACATCTGGAGAAAGTTTGACAGGTCACGGGTCATCGTTTTTCATCAGAAAATTGATTTTTTCGACTGTAGAAAAATTGAATCAAAATGTAATTTGGATTGTGCCTCATGTTGAATAACTACTTTTTAAAGCCTCAATGTGACCAAATTGACATTTTTACAGAGTTTTTCTCCTACTCAGAAGCTTCTATTTTCACCCATTTCAGGCATTAAAATGACTCTAAACACACTTATTTTTGTTCCAAAAGTGATAATTCACATGCAATAGTCATTTACAGTCAAAAAATTAAATATTACAAATTTATTATTTTTGACCACCTGTAGAAAGCTTGACAGGTCACGGGTCATAGTTTTTCATCAGAAAATTGATTTTTTCGACTGTAGAAAAATTGAATCAAAATGTCATTTGGATTGTGCCTCATGTTGAATAACTACTTTTTAAAGCCTCAATGTGACCAAAATTGACATTTTTACTGACTTTTTCTCCTACTCAGAAGCTTCTATTCTCACCAATTTCAGGCATTAAAATGACTCTAAACACACTTATTTTTATTCCAAAAGTGACAATTCACATGCAATAGTCATTTACAGTCAAAAAATTCAATATTAAAAAATTTCAATTTTTGACCATCTGGAGAAAATTCGACAGGTCACGGGTCATCAGTTTTTCATCAGAAAATTGATTTTTTGGACTGTAGAAAAATTAATTCAAAATGTCATTTGGATTGTGCCTCGTGTTAAATAACTAATTTTTAAAGCCTCAATGTGACCAAAATTGACATTTTTACAGATGTTTTCTCCTACTCAGAAGCTTCTATTTTCACCAATTTCAGGCATTAAAATGAATCTAAACACACTTATTTTTATTCCAAAAGTGACAATTCACATGCAATAGTCATTTACAGTCAAAAAAATAAATATTACAAATTTATTATTTTTGGCCATCTGTAGAAAATTTGAGAGGTCACGGGTCATCGTTTTTCATCAGAAAATTGATTTTTTCGACTGTAGAAAAATTGAATCAAAATGTCATTTGGATTGTGCCTCATGTTGAATAACTACTTTTTAAAGCCTCAATGTGACCAAAATTGACATTTTTACAGAGTTTTTCTCCTACTCAGAAGCTTCTATTTTCACCAATTTCAGGCATTAAAATGACTCTAAACACACTTATTTTTGTTCCAAAAGTGATAATTCACATGCAATAGTCATTTACAGTCAAAAAATTCAATATTAAAAATTTACCATTTTTGACCATCTGGAGAAAATTCGACAGGTCACGGGTCATCGTTTTTCATCAGAAAATTGATTTTTTGGACTGTAGAAAAATTGAATCAAAATGTCATTTGGATTGTGCCTCATGTTGAATAACTACTTTTTAAAGCCTCAATGTGACCAAAATTGACATTTTTACCGACTTTTTCTCCTACTCAGAAGCTTCTATTTTCACCAATTTCAGGCATTAAAATGACTCTAAACACACTTATTTTTGTTCCAAAAGTGATAATTCACATGCAATAGTCATTTACAGTCAAAAAATTCAATATTAAAAATTTACCATTTTTGACCATCTGGAGAAAATTCGACAGGTCACGGGTCATCGTTTTTCATCAGAAAATTGATTTTTTCGACTGTAGAAAAATTGAATCAAAATGATGTCATTTGGATTGTGCCTCATGTTGAATAACTACTTTTTAATGCCTCAATGTGACCAAAATTGACATTTTTACCGACTTTTTCTCCTACTCTGAAGCTTCTATTCTCACCAATTTCAGGCATTAAAATGACTCTAAACACACTTATTTTTATTCCAAAAGTGACAATTCACATGCAATAGTCATTTACAGTCAAAAAATTCAATATTAAAAAATTTCCATTTTTGACCATCTGGAGAAAATTCGACAGGTCACGGGTCATCATTTTTCATCAGAAAATTGATTTTTTTGGACTGTAGAAAAATTAATTCAAAATGTCATTTGGATTGTGCCTCGTGTTAAATAACTAATTTTTAAAGCCTCAATGTGACCAAAATTGACATTTTTACAGACGTTTTCTCCTACTCAGAAGCTTCTATTTTCACCAATTTCAGGCATTAAAATGACTCTAAACACACTTATTTTTATTCCAAAAGTGACAATTCACATGCAATAGTCATTTACAGTCAAAAAATTCAATATTAAAAATTTACCATTTTTGACCATCTGGAGAAAATTCGACAGGTCACGGGTCATCGTTTTTCATCAGAAAATTGATTTTTTGGACTGTAGAAAAATTAATTCAAAATGTCATTTGGATTGTGCCTCATGTTGAATAACTACTTTTTAAAGCCTCAATGTGACCAAAATTGACATTTTTACCGACTTTTTCTCCTACTCAGAAGCTTTTATTCTCACCAATTTCAGGCATTAAAATGACTCTAAACACACTTATTTTTATTCCAAAAGTGACAATTCACATGCAATAGTCATTTACAGTCAAAAAATTCAATATTAAAAAATTACCATTTTTGACCATCTGGAGAAAATTCGACAGGTCACGGGTCATCGTTTTTCATCAGAAAATAGATTTTTTTCGACTGTAGAAAAATTGAATCAAAATGTCATTTGGATTGTGCCTCATGTTGAATAACTACTTTTTAAAGCCTCAATGTGACCAAAATTGACATTTTTACAGACTTTTTCTCCTACTCAGAAGCTTCTATTTTCACCAATTTCAGGCATTAAAATGACTCTAAACACACTTATTTTTCTTCCAAAAGTGACAATTCACATGCAATAGTCATTTACAGTCAAAACATTAAATATTACAAATTTATTATTTTTGACCATCTGTAGAAAGTTTGACAGGTCACGGGTCATCGTTTTTCATCAGAAAATTGATTTTTTCGACTGTAGAAAAATTGAATCAAAATGTCATTTGGATTGTGCCTCATGTTGAATAACTACTTTTTAAAGCCTCAATGTGACCAAAATTGACATTTTTACCGACTTTTTCTCCTACTCAGAAGCTTCTATTTTCACCAATTTCAGGCATTAAAATGACTCTAAACACACTTATTTTTGTTCCAAAAGTGATAATTCACATGCAATAGTCATTTACAGTCAAAAAATTCAATATTAAAAATTTACCATTTTTGACCATCTGGAGAAAATTCGACAGGTCACGGGTCATCGTTTTTCATCAGAAAATTGATTTTTTCGACTGTAGAAAAATTGAATCAAAATGATGTCATTTGGATTGTGCCTCATGTTGAATAACTACTTTTTAAAGCCTCAATGTGACCAAAATTGACATTTTTACCGACTTTTTCTCCTACTCTGAAGCTTCTATTCTCACCAATTTCAGGCATTAAAATGACTCTAAACACACTTATTTTTATTCCAAAAGTGACAATTCACATGCAATAGTCATTTACAGTCAAAAAAATAAATATTACAAATTTATTATTTTTGGCCATCTGTAGAAAATTTGAGAGGTCACGGGTCATCGTTTTTCATCAGAAAATTGATTTTTTCGACTGTAGAAAAATTGAATCAAAATGTCATTTGGATTGTGCCTCATGTTGAATAACTACTTTTTAAAGCCTCAATGTGACCAAAATTGACATTTTTACAGACTTTTTCTCCTACTCAGAAGCTTCTATTTTCACCAATTTCAGGCATTAAAATGACTCTAAACACACTTATTTTTCTTCCAAAAGTGACAATTCACATGCAATAGTCATTTACAGTCAAAACATTAAATATTACAAATGTATTATTTTTGACCATCTGTAGAAAGTTTGACAGGTCACGGGTCATCGTTTTTCATCAGAAAATTGATTTTTTCGACTGTAGAAAAATTGAATCAAAATGTCATTTGGATTGTGCCTCTTGTTGATTAATCACTTTTTAAAGCCTCAATGTGACCAAAATTGACATTTTTACAGACTTTTTCTCCTACTCAGAAGCTTCAATTTTGACCAATTTCAGGCATTAAAATGACTCTAAACACACTTATTTTTGTTCCAAAAGTGATAATTCACATGCAATAGTCATTTACAGTCAAAAAATACAATATTAAAAAATGACCATTTTTGACCATCTGGAGAAAATTCGACAGGTCACGGGTCATCGTTTTTCATCAGAAAATAGATTTTTTGGACTGTAGAAAAATTAATTCAAAATGTCATTTGGATTGTGCCTCATGTTGAATAACTACTTTTTAAAGCCTCAATGTGACCAAAATTGACATTTTTACCGACTTTTTCTCCTACTCAGAAGCTTCTATTCTCACCAATTTCAGGCATTAAAATGACTCTAAACACACTTATTTTTATTCCAAAAGTGACAATTCACATGCAATAGTCATTTACAGTCAAAAAATTCAATATTAAAAAATTACCATTTTTGACCATCTGGAGAAAATTCGACAGGTCACGGGTCATCGTTTTTCATCAGAAAATAGATTTTTTTCGACTGTAGAAAAATTGAATCAAAATGTCATTTGGATTGTGCCTCATGTTGAATAACTACTTTTTAAAGCCTCAATGTGACCAAAATTGACATTTTACAGACTTTTTCTCCTACTCAGAAGCTTCTATTTTCACCAATTTCAGGCATTAAAATTAGTCTAAACACACTTATTTTTGTTCCAAAAGTGATAATTCACATGCAATAGTCATTTACAGTCAAAAAATTTAATATTACAAATGTATTATTTTTTAACATCTGGAGAAAGTTTGACAGGTCACGGGTCATCGTTTTTCATCAGAAAAGTGATTTTTTCGACTGTAGAAAAATTGAATCAAAATGTCATTTGGATAGTGCCTCATGTTGAATAACTACTTTTTAAAGCCTCAATGTGACCAAAATTGACATTTTTACAGAGTTTTTCTCCTACTCAGAAGCTTCTATTTTCACCCATTTCAGGCATTAAAATGACTCTAAACACACTTATTTTTGTTCCAAAAGTGATAATTCACATGCAATAGTCATTTACAGTCAAAAAATTAAATATTACAAATTTATTATTTTTGACCACCTGTAGAAAGCTTGACAGGTCACGGGTCATAGTTTTTCATCAGAAAATTGATTTTTTTGGACTGTAGAAAAATTAATTCAAAATGTCATTTGGATTGTGCCTCGTGTTAAATAACTAATTTTTAAAGCCTCAATGTGACCAAAATTGACATTTTTACAGACGTTTTCTCCTACTCAGAAGCTTCTATTTTCACCAATTTCAGGCATTAAAATGACTCTAAACACACTTATTTTTATTCCAAAAGTGACAATTCACATGCAATAGTCATTTACAGTCAAAAAAATAAATATTACAAATTTATTATTTTTGGCCATCTGTAGAAAATTTGAGAGGTCACGGGTCATCGTTTTTCATCAGAAAATTGATTTTTTCGACTGTAGAAAAATTGAATCAAAATGTCATTTGGATTGTGCCTCATGTTGAATAACTACTTTTTAAAGCCTCAATGTGACCAAAATTGACAGTTTTTATAGACTTTTTCTCCTACTCAGAAGCTTCTATTTTCACCAATTTCAGGCATTAAAATGACTCTAAACACACTTATTTTTCTTCCAAAAGTGACAATTCACATGCAATAGTCATTTACAGTCAAAACATTAAATATTACAAATTTTTTTTTTTTGACCATCTGTAGAAAGTTTGACAGGTCACGGGTCATCGTTTTTCATCAGAAAATTGATTTTTTCGACTGTAGAAAAATTGAATCAAAATGTCATTTGGATTGTGCCTCATGTTGAATAACTACTTTTTAAAGCCTCAATGTGACCAAAATTGACATTTTTACAGACTTTTTCTCCTACTCAGAAGCTTCAATTTTGACCAATTTCAGGCATTAAAATGACTCTAAACACACTTATTTTTGTTCCAAAAGTGATAATTCACATGCAATAGTCATTTACAGTCAAAAAATACAATATTAAAAAATGACCATTTTTGACCATCTGGAGAAAATTCGACAGGTCACGGGTCATCGTTTTTCATCAGAAAATAGATTTTTTGGACTGTAGAAAAATTAATTCAAAATGTCATTTGGATTGTGCCTCATGTTGAATAACTACTTTTTAAAGCCTCAATGTGACCAAAATTGACATTTTTACCGACTTTTTCTCCTACTCAGAAGCTTCTATTCTCACCAATTTCAGGCATTAAAATGACTCTAAACACACTTATTTTTATTCCAAAAGTGACAATTCACATGCAATAGTCATTTACAGTCAAAAAATTCAATATTAAAAAATTACCATTTTTGACCATCTGGAGAAAATTCGACAGGTCACGGGTCATCGTTTTTCATCAGAAAATAGATTTTTTTCGACTGTAGAAAAATTGAATCAAAATGTCATTTGGATTGTGCCTCATGTTGAATAACTACTTTTTAAAGCCTCAATGTGACCAAAATTGACATTTTACAGACTTTTTCTCCTACTCAGAAGCTTCTATTTTCACCAATTTCAGGCATTAAAATTACTCTAAACACACTTATTTTGTTCCAAAAGTGATAATTCACATGCAATAGTCATTTACAGTCAAAAAATTAAATATTACAAATTTATTATTTTTGACCACCTGTAGAAAGCTTGACAGGTCACGGGTCATAGTTTTTCATCAGAAAATTGATTTTTTCGACTGTAGAAAAATTGAATCAAAATGTCATTTGGATTGTGCCTCATGTTGAATAACTACTTTTTAAAGCCTCAATGTGACCAAAATTGACATTTTTACAGAGTTTTTCTCCTACTCAGAAGCTTCTATTTTCACCAATTTCAGGCATTAAAATGACTCTAAACACACTTATTTTTGTTCCAAAAGTGATAATTCACATGCAATAGTCATTTACAATCAAAAAATTCAATATTAAAAATTTACCATTTTTGACCATCTGGAGAAAATTCGACAGGTCACGGGTCATCGTTTTTCATCAGAAAATTGATTTTTTCGACTGTAGAAAAATTGAATCAAAATGATGTCATTTGGATTGTGCCTCATGTTGAATAACTACTTTTTAAAGCCTCAATGTGACCAAAATTGACATTTTTACCGACTTTTTCTCCTACTCAGAAGCTTCTATTCTCACCAATTTCAGGCATTAAAATGACTCTAAACACACTTATTTTTATTCCAAAAGTGACAATTCACATGCAATAGTCATTTACAGTCAAAAAATTCAATATTAAAAAATTTCAATTTTTGACCATCTGGAGAAAATTCGACAGGTCACGGGTCATCATTTTTCATCAGAAAATTGATTTTTTTGGACTGTAGAAAAAATAATTCAAAATGTCATTTGGATTGTGCCTCGTGTTAAATAACTAATTTTTAAAGCCTCAATGTGACCAAAATTGACATTTTTACAGATGTTTTCTCCTACTCAGAAGCTTCTATTTTCACCAATTTCAGGCATTAAAATGACTCTAAACACACTTATTTTTATTCCAAAAGTGACAATTCACATGCAATAGTCATTTACAGTCAAAAAAATAAATATTACAAATTTATTATTTTTGGCCATCTGTAGAAAATTTGAGAGGTCACGGGTCATCGTTTTTCATCAGAAAATTGATTTTTTCGACTGTAGAAAAATTGAATCAAAATGTCATTTGGATTGTGCCTCCTGTTGAATAACTACTTTTTAAAGCCTCAATGTGACCAAAATTGACATTTTTACAGAGTTTTTCTCCTACTCAGAAGCTTCTATTTTGACCAATTTCAGGCATTAAAATGACTCTAAACACACTTATTTTTGTTCCAAAAGTGATAATTCACATGCAATAGTCATTTACAGTCAAAAAATTAAATATTACAAATTTATTATTTTTGACCACCTGTAGAAAGCTTGACAGGTCACGGGTCATAGTTTTTCATCAGAAAATTGATTTTTTCGACTGTAGAAAAATTGAATCAAAATGTCATTTGGATTGTGCCTCATGTTGAATAACTACTTTTTAAAGCCTCAATGTGACCAAAATTGACATTTTTACAGAGTATTTCTCCTACTCAGAAGCTTCTATTTTGACCAATTTCAGGCATTAAAATGACTCTAAACACACTTATTTTTGTTCCAAAAGTGATAATTCACATGCAATAGTCATTTACAGTCAAAAAATTCAATATTAAAAATTTACCATTTTTGACCATCTGGAGAAAATTCGACAGGTCACGGGTCATCGTTTTTCATCAGAAAATTGATTTTTTCGACTGTAGAAAAATTGAATCAAAATGTCATTTGGATTGTGCCTCATGTTGAATAACTACTTTTTAAAGCCTCAATGTGACCAAAATTGACATTTTTACCGACTTTTTCTCCTACTCAGAAGCTTCTATTTTCACCAATTTCAGGCATTAAAATGACTCTAAACACACTTATTTTTATTCCAAAAGTGACAATTCACATGCAATAGTCATTTACAGTCAAAAAAATAAATATTACAAATTTATTATTTTTGGCCATCTGTAGAAAATTTGAGAGGTCACGGGTCATCGTTTTTCATCAGAAAATTGATTTTTTCGACTGTAGAAAAATTGAATCAAAATGTCATTTGGATTGTGCCTCATGTTGAATAACTACTTTTTAAAGTCTCAATGTGACCAAAGTTGACATTTTTACAGAGTTTTTCTCCTACTCAGAAGCTTCTATTTTCACCAATTTCAGGCATTAAAATGACTCTAAGCACACTTATTTTTGTTCCAAAAGTGATAATTCACATGCAGTAGTCATTTACAGACAAAAAATTAAATATTACAAAATTACCATTTTTGACCATCTGGAGAAAATTCGACAGGTCACGGGTCATCGTTTTTCATCAGAAAATTGATTTTTTGGACTGTAGAAAAATTAATTCAAAATGTCATTTGGATTGTGCCTCATGTTGAATAACTACTTTTTAAAGCCTCAATGTGACCAAAATTGACATTTTTACCGACTTTTTCTCCTACTCAGAAGCTTCTATTTTCACCAATTTCAGGCATTAAAATGACTCTAAACACACTTATTTTTCTTCCAAAAGTGACAATTCACATGCAATAGTCATTTACAGTCAAAACATTAAATATTAAAAATTTATTATTTTTGACCATCTGTAGAAAGTTTGACAGGTCACGGGTCATCGTTTTTCATCAGAAAATTGATTTTTTCGACTGTAGAAAAATTGAATCAAAATGTCATTTGGATTGTGCCTCATGTTGAATAACTACTTTTTAAAGCCTCAATGTGACCAAAATTGACATTTTTACAGACTTTTTCTCCTACTCAGAAGCTTCAATTTTGACCAATTTCAGGCATTAAAATGACTCTAAACACACTTATTTGTGTTCCAAAAGTGATAATTCACATGCAATAGTCATTTACAGTCAAAAAATACAATATTAAAAATGACCATTTTTGACCATCTGGAGAAAATTCGACAGGTCACGGGTCATCGTTTTTCATCAGAAAATAGATTTTTTGGACTGTAGAAAAATTAATTCAAAATGTCATTTGGATTGTGCCTCATGTTGAATAACTACTTTTTAAAGCCTCAATGTGACCAAAATTGACATTTTTACCGACTTTTTCTCCTACTCAGAAGCTTCTATTCTCACCAATTTCAGGCATTAAAATGACTCTAAACACACTTATTTTTATTCCAAAAGTGACAATTCACATGCAATAGTCATTTACAGTCAAAAAATTCAATATTAAAAAATTACCATTTTTGACCATCTGGAGAAAATTCGACAGGTCACGGGTCATCGTTTTTCATCAGAAAATAGATTTTTTTCGACTGTAGAAAAATTGAATCAAAATGTCATTTGGATTGTGCCTCATGTTGAATAACTACTTTTTAAAGCCTCAATGTGACCAAAATTGACATTTTACAGACTTTTTCTCCTACTCAGAAGCTTCTATTTTCACCAATTTCAGGCATTAAAATTACTCTAAACACACTTATTTTTGTTCCAAAAGTGATAATTCACATGTAATAGTCATTTACAGTCAAAAAATTTAATATTACAAATTTATTATTTTTTAACATCTGGAGAAAGTTTGACAGGTCACGGGTCATCGTTTTTCATCAGAAAATTGATTTTTTCGACTGTAGAAAAATTGAATCAAAATGTCATTTGGATTGTGCCTCATGTTGAATAACTACTTTTTAAAGCCTCAATGTGACCAAAATTGACATTTTTACAGAGTTTTTCTCCTACTCAGAAGCTTCTATTTTCACCCATTTCAGGCATTAAAATGACTCTAAGCACACTTATTTTTGTTCCAAAAGTGATAATTCACATGCAATAGTCATTTACAGTCAAAAAATTAAATATTACAAATTTATTATTTTTGACCACCTGTAGAAAGCTTGACAGGTCACGGGTCATAGTTTTTCATCAGAAAATTGATTTTTTCGACTGTAGAAAAATTGAATCAAAATGTCATTTGGATTGTGCCTCATGTTGAATAACTACTTTTTAAAGCCTCAATGTGACCAAAATTGACATTTTTACAGAGTTTTTCTCCTACTCAGAAGCTTCTATTTTGACCAATTTCAGGCATTAAAATGACTCTAAACACACGTATTTTTGTTCCAAAAGTGATAATTCACATGCAATAGTCATTTACAGTCAAAAAATTCAATATTAAAAATTTACCATTTTTGACCATCTGGAGAAAATTCGACAGGTCACGGGTCATTGTTTTTTATCAGAAAATTGATTTTTTCGACTGTAGAAAAATTGAATCAAAATGTCATTTGGATTGTGCCTCATGTTGAATAACTACTTTTTAAAGCCTCAATGTGACCAAAATTGACATTTTTACCGACTTTTTCTCCTACTCAGAAGCTTCTATTCTCACCAATTTCAGGCATTAAAATGACTCTAAACACACTTATTTTTATTCCAAAAGTGACAATTCACATGCAATAGTCATTTACAGTCAAAAAATTCAATATTAAAAAATTTCAATTTTTGACCATCTGGAGAAAATTCGACAGGTCACGGGTCATCATTTTTCATCAGAAAATTGATTTTTTTGGACTGTAGAAAAATTAATTCAAAATGTCATTTGGATTGTGCCTCGTGTTAAATAACTAATTTTTAAAGCCTCAATGTGACCAAAATTGACATTTTTACAGATGTTTTCTCCTACTCAGACGCTTCTATTTTCACCAATTTCAGGCATTAAAATGACTCTAAACACACTTATTTTTATTCCAAAAGTGACAATTCACATGCAATAGTCATTTACAGTCAAAAAAATAAATATTACAAATTTATTATTTTTGGCCATCTGTAGAAAATTTGAGAGGTCACGGGTCATCGTTTTTCATCAGAAAATTGATTTTTTCGACTGTAGAAAAATTGAATCAAAATGTCATTTGGATTGTGCCTCATGTTGAATAACTACTTTTTAAAGCCTCAATGTGACCAAAATTGACATTTTTACAGAGTTTTTCTCCTACTCAGAAGCTTCTATTTTGACCAATTTCAGGCATTAAAATGACTCTAAACACACTTATTTTTGTTCCAAAAGTGATAATTCACATGCAATAGTCATTTACAGTCAAAAAATTCAATATTAAAAATTTACCATTTTTGACCATCTGGAGAAAATTCGACAGGTCACGGGTCATCGTTTTTCATCAGAAAATTGATTTTTTCGACTGTAGAAAAATTGAATCAAAATGATGACATTTGGATTGTGCCTCATGTTGAATACCTACTTTTTAAAGCCTCAATGTGACCAAAATTGACATTTTTACCGACTTTTTCTCCTACTCTGAAGCTTCTATTCTCACCAATTTCAGGCATTAAAATGACTCTAAACACACTTATTTTTATTCCAAAAGTGACAATTCACATGCAATAGTCATTTACAGTCAAAAAATTCAATATTAAAAAATTTCCAATTTTGACCATCTGGAGAAAATTCGACAGGTCACGGGTCATCATTTTTTATCAGAAAATTGATTTTTTTGGACTGTAGAAAAATTAATTCAAAATGTCATTTGGATTGTGCCTCGTGTTAAATAACTAATTTTTAAAGCCTCAATGTGACCAAAATTGACATTTTTACAGACGTTTTCTCCTACTCAGAAGCTTCTATTTTCACCAATTTCAGGCATTAAAATGACTCTAAACACACTTATTTTTATTCCAAAAGTGACAATTCACATGCAATAGTCATTTACAGTCAAAAAAATAAATATTACAAATTTATTATTTTTGGCCATCTGTAGAAAATTTGAGAGGTCACGGGTCATCGTTTTTCATCAGAAAATTGATTTTTTCGACTGTAGAAAAATTGAATCAAAATGTCATTTGGATTGTGCCTCATGTTGAATAACTACTTTTTAAAGCCTCAATTTGACCAAAATTGACATTTTTACAGACTTTTTCTCCTACTCAGAAGCTTCTATTTTCACCAATTTCAGGCATTAAAATGACTCTAAACACACTTATTTTTCTTCCAAAAGTGACAATTCACATGCAATAGTCATTTACAGTCAAAACAATAAATATTACAAATTTATTATTTTTGACCATCTGTAGAAAGTTTGACAGGTCACGGGTCATCGTTTTTCATCAGAAAATAGATTTTTTGGACTGTAGAAAAATTAATTCAAAATGTCATTTGGATTGTGCCTCATGTTGAATAACTACTTTTTAAAGCCTCAATGTGACCAAAATTGACATTTTTACCGACTTTTTCTCCTACTCAGAAGCTTCTATTCTCACCAATTTCAGGCATTAAAATGACTCTAAACACACTTATTTTTATTCCAAAAGTGACAATTCACATGCAATAGTCATTTACAGTCAAAAAATTCAATATTAAAAAATTACCATTTTTGACCATCTGGAGAAAATTCGACAGGTCACGGGTCATCGTTTTTCATCAGAAAATAGATTTTTTTCGACTGTAGAAAAATTGAATCAAAATGTCATTTGGATTGTGCCTCATGTTGAATAACTACTTTTTAAAGCCTCAATGTGACCAAAATTGACATTTTACAGACTTTTTCTCCTACTCAGAAGCTTCTATTTTCACCAATTTCAGGCATTAAAATGACTCTAAACACACTTATTTTTGTTCCAAAAGTGATAATTCACATGCAATAGTCATTTACAGTCAAAAAATTTAATATTACAAATTTATTATTTTTTAACATCTGGAGAAAGTTTGACAGGTCACGGGTCATCGTTTTTCATCAGAAAATTGATTTTTTCGACTGTAGAAAAATTGAATCAAAATGTCATTTGGATTGTGCCTCATGTTGAATAACTACTTTTTAAAGCCTCAATGTGACAAAAATTGACATTTTTACAGAGTTTTTCTCCTACTCAGAAGCTTCTATTTTCACCCATTTCAGGCATTAAAATGACTCTAAACACACTTATTTTTGTTCCAAAAGTGATAATTCACATGCAATAGTCATTTACAGTCAAAAAATTAAATATTACAAATTTATTATTTTTGACCACCTGTAGAAAGCTTGACAGGTCACGGGTCATAGTTTTTCATCAGAAAATTGATTTTTTCGACTGTAGAAAAATTGAATCAAAATGTCATTTGGATTGTGCCTCATGTTGAATAACTACTTTTTAAAGCCTCAATGTGACCAAAATTGACATTTTTACAGAGTTTTTCTCCTACTCAGAAGCTTCTATTTTGACCAATTTCAGGCATTAAAATGACTCTAAACACACTTATTTTTGTTCCAAAAGTGATAATTCACATGCAATAGTCATTTACAGTCAAAAAATTCAATATTAAAAATTTACCATTTTTGACCATCTGGAGAAAATTCGACAGGTCACGGGTCATCGTTTTTCATCAGAAAATTGATTTTTTCGACTGTAGAAAAATTGAATCAAAATGTCATTTGGATTGTGCCTCATGTTGAATAACTACTTTTTAAAGCCTCAATGTGACCAAAATTGACATTTTTACCGACTTTTTCTCCTACTCAGAAGCTTCTATTCTCACCAATTTCAGGCATTAAAATGACTCTAAACACACTTATTTTTATTCCAAAAGTGACAATTCACATGCAATAGTCATTTACAGTCAAAAAATTCAATATTAAAAAATTTCAATTTTTGACCATCTGGAGAAAATTCGACAGGTCACGGGTCATCAGTTTTTCATCAGAAAATTGATTTTTTGGACTGTAGAAAAATTAATTCAAAATGTCATTTGGATTGTGCCTCGTGTTAAATAACTAATTTTTAAAGCCTCAATGTGACCAAAATTGACATTTTTACAGATGTTTTCTCCTACTCAGAAGCTTCTATTTTCACCAATTTCAGGCATTAAAATGACTCTAAACACACTTATTTTTATTCCAAAAGTGACAATTCACATGCAATAGTCATTTACAGTCAAAAAAATTAATATTACAAATTTATTATTTTTGGCCATCTGTAGAAAATTTGAGAGGTCACGGGTCATCGTTTTTCATCAGAAAATTGATTTTTTCGACTGTAGAAAAATTGAATCAAAATGTCATTTGGATTGTGCCTCATGTTGAATAACTACTTTTTAAAGCCTCAATGTGACCAAAATTGACATTTTTACAGACTTTTTCTCCTACTCAGAAGCTTCTATTTTCACCCATTTCAGGCATTAAAATGACTCTAAGCACACTTATTTTTGTTCCAAAAGTGATAATTCACATGCAATAGTCATTTACAGTCAAAAAATTAAATATTACAAATTTATTATTTTTGACCACCTGTAGAAAGCTTGACAGGTCACGGGTCATAGTTTTTCATCAGAAAATTGATTTTTTCGACTGTAGAAAAATTGAATCAAAATGTCATTTGGATTGTGCCTCATGTTGAATAACTACTTTTTAAAGCCTCAATGTGACCAAAATTGACATTTTTACAGAGTTTTTCTCCTACTCAGAAGCTTCTATTTTGACCAATTTCAGGCATTAAAATGACTCTAAACACACGTATTTTTGTTCCAAAAGTGATAATTCACATGCAATAGTCATTTACAGTCAAAAAATTCAATATTAAAAATTTACCATTTTTGACCATCTGGAGAAAATTCGACAGGTCACGGGTCATTGTTTTTTATCAGAAAATTGATTTTTTCGACTGTAGAAAAATTGAATCAAAATGTCATTTGGATTGTGCCTCATGTTGAATAACTACTTTTTAAAGCCTCAATGTGACCAAAATTGACATTTTTACCGACTTTTTCTCCTACTCAGAAGCTTCTATTCTCACCAATTTCAGGCATTAAAATGACTCTAAACACACTTATTTTTATTCCAAAAGTGACAATTCACATGCAATAGTCATTTACAGTCAAAAAATTCAATATTAAAAAATTTCAATTTTTGACCATCTGGAGAAAATTCGACAGGTCACGGGTCATCATTTTTCATCAGAAAATTGATTTTTTTGGACTGTAGAAAAATTAATTCAAAATGTCATTTGGATTGTGCCTCGTGTTAAATAACTAATTTTTAAAGCCTCAATGTGACCAAAATTGACATTTTTACAGATGTTTTCTCCTACTCAGACGCTTCTATTTTCACCAATTTCAGGCATTAAAATGACTCT
The DNA here is from genome assembly GCF_964204655.1 of Triturus cristatus. NCBI lineage: Eukaryota > Metazoa > Chordata > Amphibia > Caudata > Salamandridae > Triturus > Triturus cristatus. The sequence goes on along the minus strand of NC_140591.1, from coordinate 1,019,308,328 downwards.
AAACACACTTATTTTTATTCCAAAAGTGACAATTCACATGCAATAGTCATTTACAGTCAAAAAAATAAATATTACAAATTTATTATTTTTGGCCATCTGTAGAAAATTTGAGAGGTCACGGGTCATCGTTTTTCATCAGAAAATTGATTTTTTCGACTGTAGAAAAATTGAATCAAAATGTCATTTGGATTGTGCCTCATGTTGAATAACTACTTTTTAAAGCCTCAATGTGACCAAAATTGACATTTTTACAGAGTTTTTCTCCTACTCAGAAGCTTCTATTTTGACCAATTTCAGGCATTAAAATGACTCTAAACACACTTATTTTTGTTCCAAAAGTGATAATTCACATGCAATAGTCATTTACAGTCAAAAAATTCAATATTAAAAATTTACCATTTTTGACCATCTGGAGAAAATTCGACAGGTCACGGGTCATCGTTTTTCATCAGAAAATTGATTTTTTCGACTGTAGAAAAATTGAATCAAAATGATGACATTTGGATTGTGCCTCATGTTGAATACCTACTTTTTAAAGCCTCAATGTGACCAAAATTGACATTTTTACCGACTTTTTCTCCTACTCTGAAGCTTCTATTCTCACCAATTTCAGGCATTAAAATGACTCTAAACACACTTATTTTTATTCCAAAAGTGACAATTCACATGCAATAGTCATTTACAGTCAAAAAATTCAATATTAAAAAATTTCCAATTTTGACCATCTGGAGAAAATTCGACAGGTCACGGGTCATCATTTTTTATCAGAAAATTGATTTTTTTGGACTGTAGAAAAATTAATTCAAAATGTCATTTGGATTGTGCCTCGTGTTAAATAACTAATTTTTAAAGCCTCAATGTGACCAAAATTGACATTTTTACAGACGTTTTCTCCTACTCAGAAGCTTCTATTTTCACCAATTTCAGGCATTAAAATGACTCTAAACACACTTATTTTTATTCCAAAAGTGACAATTCACATGCAATAGTCATTTACAGTCAAAAAAATAAATATTACAAATTTATTATTTTTGGCCATCTGTAGAAAATTTGAGAGGTCACGGGTCATCGTTTTTCATCAGAAAATTGATTTTTTCGACTGTAGAAAAATTGAATCAAAATGTCATTTGGATTGTGCCTCATGTTGAATAACTACTTTTTAAAGCCTCAATTTGACCAAAATTGACATTTTTACAGACTTTTTCTCCTACTCAGAAGCTTCTATTTTCACCAATTTCAGGCATTAAAATGACTCTAAACACACTTATTTTTCTTCCAAAAGTGACAATTCACATGCAATAGTCATTTACAGTCAAAACAATAAATATTACAAATTTATTATTTTTGACCATCTGTAGAAAGTTTGACAGGTCACGGGTCATCGTTTTTCATCAGAAAATAGATTTTTTGGACTGTAGAAAAATTAATTCAAAATGTCATTTGGATTGTGCCTCATGTTGAATAACTACTTTTTAAAGCCTCAATGTGACCAAAATTGACATTTTTACCGACTTTTTCTCCTACTCAGAAGCTTCTATTCTCACCAATTTCAGGCATTAAAATGACTCTAAACACACTTATTTTTATTCCAAAAGTGACAATTCACATGCAATAGTCATTTACAGTCAAAAAATTCAATATTAAAAAATTACCATTTTTGACCATCTGGAGAAAATTCGACAGGTCACGGGTCATCGTTTTTCATCAGAAAATAGATTTTTTTCGACTGTAGAAAAATTGAATCAAAATGTCATTTGGATTGTGCCTCATGTTGAATAACTACTTTTTAAAGCCTCAATGTGACCAAAATTGACATTTTACAGACTTTTTCTCCTACTCAGAAGCTTCTATTTTCACCAATTTCAGGCATTAAAATGACTCTAAACACACTTATTTTTGTTCCAAAAGTGATAATTCACATGCAATAGTCATTTACAGTCAAAAAATTTAATATTACAAATTTATTATTTTTTAACATCTGGAGAAAGTTTGACAGGTCACGGGTCATCGTTTTTCATCAGAAAATTGATTTTTTCGACTGTAGAAAAATTGAATCAAAATGTCATTTGGATTGTGCCTCATGTTGAATAACTACTTTTTAAAGCCTCAATGTGACAAAAATTGACATTTTTACAGAGTTTTTCTCCTACTCAGAAGCTTCTATTTTCACCCATTTCAGGCATTAAAATGACTCTAAACACACTTATTTTTGTTCCAAAAGTGATAATTCACATGCAATAGTCATTTACAGTCAAAAAATTAAATATTACAAATTTATTATTTTTGACCACCTGTAGAAAGCTTGACAGGTCACGGGTCATAGTTTTTCATCAGAAAATTGATTTTTTCGACTGTAGAAAAATTGAATCAAAATGTCATTTGGATTGTGCCTCATGTTGAATAACTACTTTTTAAAGCCTCAATGTGACCAAAATTGACATTTTTACAGAGTTTTTCTCCTACTCAGAAGCTTCTATTTTGACCAATTTCAGGCATTAAAATGACTCTAAACACACTTATTTTTGTTCCAAAAGTGATAATTCACATGCAATAGTCATTTACAGTCAAAAAATTCAATATTAAAAATTTACCATTTTTGACCATCTGGAGAAAATTCGACAGGTCACGGGTCATCGTTTTTCATCAGAAAATTGATTTTTTCGACTGTAGAAAAATTGAATCAAAATGTCATTTGGATTGTGCCTCATGTTGAATAACTACTTTTTAAAGCCTCAATGTGACCAAAATTGACATTTTTACCGACTTTTTCTCCTACTCAGAAGCTTCTATTCTCACCAATTTCAGGCATTAAAATGACTCTAAACACACTTATTTTTATTCCAAAAGTGACAATTCACATGCAATAGTCATTTACAGTCAAAAAATTCAATATTAAAAAATTTCAATTTTTGACCATCTGGAGAAAATTCGACAGGTCACGGGTCATCAGTTTTTCATCAGAAAATTGATTTTTTGGACTGTAGAAAAATTAATTCAAAATGTCATTTGGATTGTGCCTCGTGTTAAATAACTAATTTTTAAAGCCTCAATGTGACCAAAATTGACATTTTTACAGATGTTTTCTCCTACTCAGAAGCTTCTATTTTCACCAATTTCAGGCATTAAAATGACTCTAAACACACTTATTTTTATTCCAAAAGTGACAATTCACATGCAATAGTCATTTACAGTCAAAAAAATTAATATTACAAATTTATTATTTTTGGCCATCTGTAGAAAATTTGAGAGGTCACGGGTCATCGTTTTTCATCAGAAAATTGATTTTTTCGACTGTAGAAAAATTGAATCAAAATGTCATTTGGATTGTGCCTCATGTTGAATAACTACTTTTTAAAGCCTCAATGTGACCAAAATTGACATTTTTACAGACTTTTTCTCCTACTCAGAAGCTTCTATTTTCACCAATTTCAGGCATTAAAATGACTCTAAACACACTTATTTTTATTCCAAAAGTGACAGTTCACATGCAATAGTCATTTACAGTCAAAAAATTAAATATTACAAATTTATTATTTTTGACCATCTGTAGAAAGTTTGCAGGTAACGGGTCATCGTTTTTCATCAGAAAATTGATTTTTTTGACTGTAGAAAAATTGAATCAAAATGTCATTGTATTGTGCCTCATGTTGAATAACTACTTTTTAAAGCCTCAATGTGACCAAAATTGACATTTTTACAGACTTTTTCTCCTACTCAGAAGCTTCTATTTTCACCAATTTCAGGCATTAAAATGACTCTAAACACACTTATTTTTATTCCAAAAGTGACAATTCACATGCAATAGTCATTTACAGTCAAAACATTAAATATTACAAATTTATTATTTTTGACCATCTGTAGAAAGTTTGACAGGTCACGGGTCATCGTTTTTCATCAGAAAATTGATTTTTTCGACTGTAGAAAAATTGAATCAAAATGTCATTTGGATTGTGCCTCATGTTGAATAACTACTTTTTAAAGCCTCAATGTGACCGAAATTGACATTTTTACAGACTTTTTCTCCTACTCAGAAGCTTCAATTTTGACCAATTTCAGGCATTAAAATGACTCTAAACACACTTATTTTTGTTCCAAAAGTGATAATTCACATGCAATAGTCATTTACAGTCAAAAAATACAATATTAAAAAATGACCATTTTTGACCATCTGGAGAAAATTCGACAGGTCACGGGTCATCGTTTTTCATCAGAAAATAGATTTTTTGGACTGTAGAAAAATTAATTCAAAATGTCATTTGGATTGTGCCTCATGTTGAATAACTACTTTTTAAAGCCTCAATGTGACCAAAATTGAAATTTTTACCGACTTTTTCTCCTACTCAGAAGCTTCTATTCTCACCAATTTCAGGCATTAAAATGACTCTAAACACACTTATTTTTATTCCAAAAGTGACAATTCACATGCAATAGTCATTTACAGTCAAAAAATTCAATATTAAAAAATTACCATTTTTGACCATCTGGAGAAAATTCGACAGGTCACGGGTCATCGTTTTTCATCAGAAAATAGATTTTTTCGACTGTAGAAAAATTGAATCAAAATGTCATTTGGATTGTGCCTCATGTTGAATAACTACTTTTTAAAGCCTCAATGTGACCAAAATTGACATTTTTACAGAGTTTTTCTCCTACTCAGAAGCTTCTATTTTCACCAATTTCAGGCATTAAAATGACTCTAAACACACTTATTTTTGTTCCAAAAGTGATAATTCACATGCAATAGTCATTTACAGTCAAAAAATTAAATATTACAAATTTATTATTTTTGACCACCTGTAGAAAGCTTGACAGGTCACGGGTCATAGTTTTTCATCAGAAAATTGATTTTTTTCGACTGTAGAAAAATTGAATCAAAATGTCATTTGGATTGAGCCTCATGTTGAATAACTACTTTTTAAAGCCTCAATGTGACCAAAATTGACATTTTTACAGACTTTTTCTCCTACTCAGAAGCTTCTATTTTGACCAATTTCAGGCATTAAAATGACTCTAAACACACTTATTTTTGTTCCAAAAGTGATAATTCACATGCAATAGTCATTTACAGTCAAAAAATTCAATATGAAAAATTTACCATTTTTGACCATCTGGAGAAAATTCGACAGGTCACGGGTAATCGTTTTTCATCAGAAAATAGATTTTTTTCGACTGTAGAAAAATTGAATCAAAATGTCATTTGGATTGTGCCTCATGTTGAATAACTACTTTTTAAAGCCTCAATGTGACCAAAATTGACATTTTTACAGTGTTTTTCTCCTACTCAGAAGCTTCTATTTTCACCAATTTCAGGCATTAAAATGACTCTAAACACACTGATTTTAGTTCCAAAAGTGATAATTCACATGCAATAGTCAATTACAGTCAAAAAATTTAATATTACAAATTTATTATTTTTGACCATCTGGAGAAAGTTTGACAGGTCACGGGTCATCGTTTTTCATCAGAAAATTGATTTTTTCGACTGTAGAAAAATTGATTCAAAATGTCATTTGGATTGTCCCTCATGTTGAATAACTACTTTTTAAAGCCTCAATGTGACCAAAATTGACATTTTACAGACTTTTTCTCCTACTCAGAAGCTTCCATTTTTACCAATTTCAGGCATTAAAATGACTCTAAACACACTTATTTTTGTTCCAAAAGTGATAATTCACATGCAATAGTCATTTACAGTCAAAAAATTTAATATTACAAATTTATTATTTTTTAACATCTGGAGAAAGTTTGACAGGTCACGGGTCATCGTTTTTCATCAGAAAATTGATTTTTTCGACTGTAGAAAAATTGAATCAAAATGTCATTTGGATTGTGCCTCATGTTGAATAACTACTTTTTAAAGCCTCAATGTGACCAAAATTGACATTTTTACAGAGTTTTTCTCCTACTCAGAAGCTTCTATTTTCACCCATTTCAGGCATTAAAATGACTCTAAACACACTTATTTTTATTCCAAAAGTGACAATTCACATGCAATAGTCATTTACAGTCAAAAAATTCAATATTAAAAAATTTCAATTTTTGACCATCTGGAGAAAATTCGACAGGTCACGGGTCATCAGTTTTTCATCAGAAAATTGATTTTTTGGACTGTAGAAAAATTAATTCAAAATGTCATTTGGATTGTGCCTCGTGTTAAATAACTAATTTTTAAAGCCTCAATGTGACCAAAATTGACATTTTTACAGATGTTTTCTCCTACTCAGAAGCTTCTATTTTCACCAATTTCAGGCATTAAAATGACTCTAAACACACTTATTTTTATTCCAAAAGTGACAATTCACATGCAATAGTCATTTACAGTCAAAAAAATTAATATTACAAATTTATTATTTTTGGCCATCTGTAGAAAATTTGAGAGGTCACGGGTCATCGTTTTTCATCAGAAAATTGATTTTTTCGACTGTAGAAAAATTGAATCAAAATGTCATTTGGATTGTGCCTCATGTTGAATAACTACTTTTTAAAGCCTCAATGTGACCAAAATTGACATTTTTACAGACTTTTTCTCCTACTCAGAAGCTTCTATTTTCACCAATTTCAGGCATTAAAATGACTCTAAACACACTTATTTTTATTCCAAAAGTGACAGTTCACATGCAATAGTCATTTACAGTCAAAAAATTAAATATTACAAATTTATTATTTTTGACCATCTGTAGAAAGTTTGCAGGTAACGGGTCATCGTTTTTCATCAGAAAATTGATTTTTTTTTACTGTAGAAAAATTGAATCAAAATGTCATTTGTATTGTGCCTCATGTTGAATAACTACTTTTTAAAGCCTCAATGTGACCAAAATTGACATTTTTACAGACTTTTTCTCCTACTCAGAAGCTTCTATTTTCACCAATTTCAGGCATTAAAATGACTCTAAACACACTTATTTTTCTTCCAAAAGTGACAATTCACATGCAATAGTCATTTACAGTCAAAACATTAAATATTACAAATTTATTATTTTTGACCATCTGTAGAAAGTTTGACAGGTCACGGGTCATCGTTTTTCATCAGAAAATTGATTTTTTCGACTGTAGAAAAATTGAATCAAAATGTCATTTGGATTGTGCCTCATGTTGAATAACTACTTTTTAAAGCCTCAATGTGACCAAAATTGACATTTTTACAGACTTTTTCTCCTACTCAGAAGCTTCAATTTTGACCAATTTCAGGCATTAAAATGACTCTAAACACACTTATTTTTGTTCCAAAAGTGATAATTCACATGCAATAGTCATTTACAGTCAAAAAATACAATATTAAAAAATGACCATTTTTGACCATCTGGAGAAAATTCGACAGGTCACGGGTCATCGTTTTTCATCAGAAAATAGATTTTTTGGACTGTAGAAAAATTAATTCAAAATGTCATTTGGATTGTGCCTCATGTTGAATAACTACTTTTTAAAGCCTCAATGTGACCAAAATTGACATTTTTACCGACTTTTTCTCCTACTCAGAAGCTTCTATTCTCACCAATTTCAGGCATTAAAATGACTCTAAACACACTTATTTTTATTCCAAAAGTGACAATTCACATGCAATAGTCATTTACAGTCAAAAAATTCAATATTAAAAAATTACCATTTTTGACCATCTGGAGAAAATTCGACAGGTCACGGGTCATCGTTTTTCATCAGAAAATAGATTTTTTTCGACTGTAGAAAAATTGAATCAAAATGTCATTTGGATTGTGCCTCATGTTGAATAACTACTTTTTAAAGCCTCAATGTGACCAAAATTGACATTTTACAGACTTTTTCTCCTACTCAGAAGCTTCCATTTTTACCAATTTCAGGCATTAAAATGACTCTAAACACACTTATTTTTGTTCCAAAAGTGATAATTCACATGCAATAGTCATTTACAGTCAAAAAATTTAATATTACAAATTTATTATTTTTTAACATCTGGAGAAAGTTTGACAGGTCACGGGTCATCGTTTTTCATCAGAAAATTGATTTTTTCGACTGTAGAAAAATTGAATCAAAATGTCATTTGGATTGTGCCTCATGTTGAATAACTACTTTTTAAAGCCTCAATGTGACCAAAATTGACATTTTTACAGAGTTTTTCTCCTACTCAGAAGCTTCTATTTTGACCAATTTCAGGCATTAAAATGACTCTAAACACACTTATTTTTGTTCCAAAAGTGATAATTCACATGCAATAGTCATTTACAGTCAAAAAATTCAATATTAAAAATTTACCATTTTTGACCATCTGGAGAAAATTCGACAGGTCACGGGTCATCGTTTTTCATCAGAAAATTGATTTTTTCGACTGTAGAAAAATTGAATCAAAATGTCATTTGGATTGTGCCTCATGTTGAATAACTACTTTTTAAAGCCTCAATGTGACCAAAATTGACATTTTTACCGACTTTTTCTCCTACTCAGAAGCTTCTATTCTCACCAATTTCAGGCATTAAAATGACTCTAAACACACTTATTTTTATTCCAAAAGTGACAATTCACATGCAATAGTCATTTACAGTCAAAAAATTCAATATTAAAAAATTTCAATTTTTGACCATCTGGAGAAAATTCGACAGGTCACGGGTCATCATTTTTCATCAGAAAATTGATTTTTTTGGACTGTAGAAAAATTAATTCAAAATGTCATTTGGATTGTGCCTCGTGTTAAATAACTAATTTTTAAAGCCTCAATGTGACCAAAATTGACATTTTTACAGATGTTTTCTCCTACTCAGAAGCTTCTATTTTCACCAATTTCAGGCATTAAAATGACTCTAAACACACTTATTTTTATTCCAAAAGTGACAATTCACATGCAATAGTCATTTACAGTCAAAAAAATTAATATTACAAATTTATTATTTTTGGCCATCTGTAGAAAATTTGAGAGGTCACGGGTCATCGTTTTTCATCAGAAAATTGATTTTTTCGACTGTAGAAAAATTGAATCAAAATGTCATTTGGATTGTGCCTCATGTTGAATAACTACTTTTTAAAGCCTTAATGTGACCAAAATTGACATTTTTACAGACTTTTTCTCCTACTCAGAAGCTTCTATTTTCACCAATTTCAGGCATTAAAATGACTCTAAACACACTTATTTTTATTCCAAAAGTGACAGTTCACATGCAATAGTCATTTACAGTCAAAAAATTAAATATTACAAATTTATTATTTTTGACCATCTGTAGAAAGTTTGCAGGTCACGGGTCATCGTTTTTCATCAGAAAATTGATTTTTTTGACTGTAGAAAAATTGAATCAAAATGTCATTTGTATTGTGCCTCATGTTGAATAACTACTTTTTAAAGCCTCAATGTGACCAAAATTGACATTTTTACAGACTTTTTCTCCTTCTCAGAAGCTTCTATTTTCACCAATTTCAGGCATTAAAATGACTCTAAACACACTTATTTTTCTTCCAAAAGTGACAATTCACATGCAATAGTCATTTACAGTCAAAAAATTAAATATTACAAATTTATTATTATTGACCATCTGTAGAAAGTTTGACAGGTCACGGGTCATCGTTTTTCATCAGAAAATTGATTTTTTCGACTGTAGAAAAATTGAATCAAAATGTCATTTGGATTGTGCCTCTTGTTGATTAATCACTTTTTAAAGCCTCAATGTGACCAAAATTGACATTTTTACAGACTTTTTCTCCTACTCAGAAGCCTCTATTTTCACCAATTTCAGGCATTAAAATGACTCTAAACACACTTATTTTTCTTCCAAAAGTGACAATTCACATGCAATAGTCATTTACAGTCAAAAAATTAAATATTACAAATTTATTATTTTTCACCATCTGTAGAAAGTTTGACAGGTCACGGGTCATCGTTTTTCATCAGAAAATTGATTTTTTCGACTGTAGAAAAATTTAATCAAAATGTCATTTGGATTGTGCCTCTTGTTGAATAATCACTTTTTAAAGCCTCAATGTGACCAAAATTGACATTTTTACAGACTTTTTCTCCTACTCAGAAGCTTCTATTTTCACCAATTTCAGGCATTAAAATGACTCTAAACACACGTATTTTAGTTCCAAAAGTGATAATTCACATGCAATAGTCATTTACAGTCAAAAAATTCAATATTACAAATTTATTATTTTTTAACATCTGAAGAAAGTTTGACAGGTGACGGGTCATCATTTTTCATCAGAAAATGGATTTTTTCGACTGTAGAAAAATTGAATCAAAATGTCATTTGGATTGTGCCTCCTGTTGAATAACTACTTTTTAAAGCCTCAATGTGACCAAAATTGACATTTTTACAGAGTTTTTCTCCTACTCAGAAGCTTCTATTTTCACCAATTTCAGGCATTAAAATGACTCTAAACACACTTATTTTAGTTCCAAAAGTGATAATTCACATGCAATAGTGAATTACAGTCAAAAAATTTAATATTACAAATTTATTATTTTTGACCATCTGGAGAAAGTTTGACAGGTCACGGGTCATCGTTTTTCATCAGAAAATTGATTTTTTGGACTGTAGAAAAATTGATTCAAAATGTCATTTGTATTGTGCCTCATGTTGAATAACTACTTTTTAAAGCCTCAATGTGACCAAAATTGACATTTTTACAGACTTTTTCTCCTACTCAGAAGCTTCTATTTTCACCAATTTCAGGCATTAAAATGACTCTAAACACACTTATTTTTCTTCCAAAAGTGACAATTCACATGCAATAGTCATTTACAGTCAAAACATTAAATATTACAAATTTATTATTTTTGACCATCTGTAGAAAGTTTGACAGGTCACGGGTCATCGTTTTTCATCAGAAAATTGATTTTTTCGACTGTAGAAAAATTGAATCAAAATGTCATTTGGATTGTGCCTCATGTTGAATAACTACTTTTTAAAGCCTCAATGTGACCAAAATTGACATTTTTACAGACTTTTTCTCCTACTCAGAAGCTTCAATTTTGACCAATTTCAGGCATTAAAATGACTCTAAACACACTTATTTGTGTTCCAAAAGTGATAATTCACATGCAATAGTCATTTACAGTCAAAAAATACAATATTAAAAAATGACCATTTTTGACCATCTGGAGAAAATTCGACAGGTCACGGGTCATCGTTTTTCATCAGAAAATAGATTTTTTGGACTGTAGAAAAATTAATTCAAAATGTCATTTGGATTGTGCCTCATGTTGAATAACTACTTTTTAAAGCCTCAATGTGACCAAAATTGACATTTTTACCGACTTTTTCTCCTACTCAGAAGCTTCTATTCTCACCAATTTCAGGCATTAAAATGACTCTAAACACACTTATTTTTATTCCAAAAGTGACAATTCACATGCAATAGTCATTTACAGTCAAAAAATTCAATATTAAAAAATTACCATTTTTGACCATCTGGAGAAAATTCGACAGGTCACGGGTCATCGTTTTTCATCAGAAAATAGATTTTTTTCGACTGTAGAAAAATTGAATCAAAATGTCATTTGGATTGTGCCTCATGTTGAATAACTACTTTTTAAAGCCTCAATGTGACCAAAATTGACATTTTACAGACTTTTTCTCCTACTCAGAAGCTTCAATTTTCACCAATTTCAGGCATTAAAATTACTCTAAACACACTTATTTTTGTTCCAAAAGTGATAATTCACATGTAATAGTCATTTACAGTCAAAAAATTTAATATTACAAATTTATTATTTTTTAACATCTGGAGAAAGTTTGACAGGTCACGGGTCATCGTTTTTCATCAGAAAATTGATTTTTTCGACTGTAGAAAAATTGAATCAAAATGTCATTTGGATTGTGCCTCATGTTGAATAACTACTTTTTAAAGCCTCAATGTGACCAAAATTGACATTTTTACAGAGTTTTTCTCCTACTCAGAAGCTTCTATTTTCACCCATTTCAGGCATTAAAATGACTCTAAGCACACTTATTTTTGTTCCAAAAGTGATAATTCACATGCAATAGTCATTTACAGTCAAAAAATTAAATATTACAAATTTATTATTTTTGACCACCTGTAGAAAGCTTGACAGGTCACGGGTCATAGTTTTTCATCAGAAAATTGATTTTTTCGACTGTAGAAAAATTGAATCAAAATGTCATTTGGATTGTGCCTCATGTTGAATAACTACTTTTTAAAGCCTCAATGTGACCAAAATTGACATTTTTACAGAGTTTTTCTCCTACTCAGAAGCTTCTATTTTGACCAATTTCAGGCATTAAAATGACTCTAAACACACGTATTTTTGTTCCAAAAGTGATAATTCACATGCAATAGTCATTTACAGTCAAAAAATTCAATATTAAAAATTTACCATTTTTGACCATCTGGAGAAAATTCGACAGGTCACGGGTCATTGTTTTTTATCAGAAAATTGATTTTTTCGACTGTAGAAAAATTGAATCAAAATGTCATTTGGATTGTGCCTCATGTTGAATAACTACTTTTTAAAGCCTCAATGTGACCAAAATTGACATTTTTACCGACTTTTTCTCCTACTCAGAAGCTTCTATTCTCACCAATTTCAGGCATTAAAATGACTCTAAACACACTTATTTTTATTCCAAAAGTGACAATTCACATGCAATAGTCATTTACAGTCAAAAAATTCAATATTAAAAAATTTCAATTTTTGACCATCTGGAGAAAATTCGACAGGTCACGGGTCATCATTTTTCATCAGAAAATTGATTTTTTTGGACTGTAGAAAAATTAATTCAAAATGTCATTTGGATTGTGCCTCGTGTTAAATAACTAATTTTTAAAGCCTCAATGTGACCAAAATTGACATTTTTACAGATGTTTTCTCCTACTCAGACGCTTCTATTTTCACCAATTTCAGGCATTAAAATGACTCTAAACACACTTATTTTTATTCCAAAAGTGACAATTCACATGCAATAGTCATTTACAGTCAAAAAAATAAATATTACAAATTTATTATTTTTGGCCATCTGTAGAAAATTTGAGAGGTCACGGGTCATCGTTTTTCATCAGAAAATTGATTTTTTCGACTGTAGAAAAATTGAATCAAAATGTCATTTGGATTGTGCCTCATGTTGAATAACTACTTTTTAAAGCCTCAATGTGACCAAAATTGACATTTTTACAGAGTTTTTCTCCTACTCAGAAGCTTCTATTTTGACCAATTTCAGGTATTAAAATGACTCTAAACACACTTATTTTTGTTCCAAAAGTGATAATTCACATGCAATAGTCATTTACAGTCAAAAAATTCAATATTAAAAATTTACCATTTTTGACCATCTGGAGAAAATTCGACAGGTCACGGGTCATCGTTTTTCATCAGAAAATTGATTTTTTCGACTGTAGAAAAATTGAATCAAAATGATGTCATTTGGATTGTGCCTCATGTTGAATACCTACTTTTTAAAGCCTCAATGTGACCAAAATTGACATTTTTACCGACTTTTTCTCCTACTCTGAAGCTTCTATTCTCACCAATTTCAGGCATTAAAATGACTCTAAACACACTTATTTTTATTCCAAAAGTGACAATTCACATGCAATAGTCATTTACAGTCAAAAAATTCAATATTAAAAAATTTCCAATTTTGACCATCTGGAGAAAATTCGACAGGTCACGGGTCATCATTTTTTATCAGAAAATTGATTTTTTTGGACTGTAGAAAAATTAATTCAAAATGTCATTTGGATTGTGCCTCGTGTTAAATAACTAATTTTTAAAGCCTCAATGTGACCAAAATTGACATTTTTACAGACGTTTTCTCCTACTCAGAAGCTTCTATTTTCACTAATTTCAGGCATTAAAATGACTCTAAACACACTTATTTTTATTCCAAAAGTGACAATTCACATGCAATAGTCATTTACAGTCAAAAAAATAAATATTACAAATTTATTATTTTTGGCCATCTGTAGAAAATTTGAGAGGTCACGGGTCATCGTTTTTCATCAGAAAATTGATTTTTTCGACTGTAGAAAAATTGAATCAAAATGTCATTTGGATTGTGCCTCATGTTGAATAACTACTTTTTAAAGCCTCAATTTGACCAAAATTGACATTTTTACAGACTTTTTCTCCTACTCAGAAGCTTCTATTTTCACCAATTTCAGGCATTAAAATGACTCTAAACACACTTATTTTTCTTCCAAAAGTGACAATTCACATGCAATAGTCATTTACAGTCAAAACAATAAATATTACAAATTTATTATTTTTGACCATCTGTAGAAAGTTTGACAGGTCACGGGTCATCGTTTTTCATCAGAAAATAGATTTTTTGGACTGTAGAAAAATTAATTCAAAATGTCATTTGGATTGTGCCTCATGTTGAATAACTACTTTTTAAAGCCTCAATGTGACCAAAATTGACATTTTTACCGACTTTTTCTCCTACTCAGAAGCTTCTATTCTCACCAATTTCAGGCATTAAAATGACTCTAAACACACTTATTTTTATTCCAAAAGTGACAATTCACATGCAATAGTCATTTACAGTCAAAAAATTCAATATTAAAAAATTACCATTTTTGACCATCTGGAGAAAATTCGACAGGTCACGGGTCATCGTTTTTCATCAGAAAATAGATTTTTTTCGACTGTAGAAAAATTGAATCAAAATGTCATTTGGATTGTGCCTCATGTTGAATAACTACTTTTTAAAGCCTCAATGTGACCAAAATTGACATTTTACAGACTTTTTCTCCTACTCAGAAGCTTCTATTTTCACCAATTTCAGGCATTAAAATGACTCTAAACACACTTATTTTTGTTCCAAAAGTGATAATTCACATGCAATAGTCATTTACAGTCAAAAAATTTAATATTACAAATTTATTATTTTTTAACATCTGGAGAAAGTTTGACAGGTCACGGGTCATCGTTTTTCATCAGAAAATTGATTTTTTCGACTGTAGAAAAATTGAATCAAAATGTCATTTGGATTGTGCCTCATGTTGAATAACTACTTTTTAAAGCCTCAATGTGACAAAAATTGACATTTTTACAGAGTTTTTCTCCTACTCAGAAGCTTCTATTTTCACCCATTTCAGGCATTAAAATGACTCTAAACACACTTATTTTTGTTCCAAAAGTGATAATTCACATGCAATAGTCATTTACAGTCAAAAAATTAAATATTACAAATTTATTATTTTTGACCACCTGTAGAAAGCTTGACAGGTCACGGGTCATAGTTTTTCATCAGAAAATTGATTTTTTCGACTGTAGAAAAATTGAATCAAAATGTCATTTGGATTGTGCCTCATGTTGAATAACTACTTTTTAAAGCCTCAATGTGACCAAAATTGACATTTTTACAGAGTTTTTCTCCTACTCAGAAGCTTCTATTTTGACCAATTTCAGGCATTAAAATGACTCTAAACACACTTATTTTTGTTCCAAAAGTGATAATTCACATGCAATAGTCATTTACAGTCAAAAAATTCAATATTAAAAATTTACCATTTTTGACCATCTGGAGAAAATTCGACAGGTCACGGGTCATCGTTTTTCATCAGAAAATTGATTTTTTCGACTGTAGAAAAATTGAATCAAAATGTCATTTGGATTGTGCCTCATGTTGAATAACTACTTTTTAAAGCCTCAATGTGACCAAAATTGACATTTTTACCGACTTTTTCTCCTACTCAGAAGCTTCTATTCTCACCAATTTCAGGCATTAAAATGACTCTAAACACACTTATTTTTATTCCAAAAGTGACAATTCACATGCAATAGTCATTTACAGTCAAAAAATTCAATATTAAAAAATTTCAATTTTTGACCATCTGGAGAAAATTCGACAGGTCACGGGTCATCAGTTTTTCATCAGAAAATTGATTTTTTGGACTGTAGAAAAATTAATTCAAAATGTCATTTGGATTGTGCCTCGTGTTAAATAACTAATTTTTAAAGCCTCAATGTGACCAAAATTGACATTTTTACAGATGTTTTCTCCTACTCAGAAGCTTCTATTTTCACCAATTTCAGGCATTAAAATGACTCTAAACACACTTATTTTTATTCCAAAAGTGACAATTCACATGCAATAGTCATTTACAGTCAAAAAAATTAATATTACAAATTTATTATTTTTGGCCATCTGTAGAAAATTTGAGAGGTCACGGGTCATCGTTTTTCATCAGAAAATTGATTTTTTCGACTGTAGAAAAATTGAATCAAAATGTCATTTGGATTGTGCCTCATGTTGAATAACTACTTTTTAAAGCCTCAATGTGACCAAAATTGACATTTTTACAGACTTTTTCTCCTACTCAGAAGCTTCTATTTTCACCAATTTCAGGCATTAAAATGACTCTAAACACACTTATTTTTATTCCAAAAGTGACAGTTCACATGCAATAGTCATTTACAGTCAAAAAATTAAATATTACAAATTTATTATTTTTGACCATCTGTAGAAAGTTTGCAGGTAACGGGTCATCGTTTTTCATCAGAAAATTGATTTTTTTGACTGTAGAAAAATTGAATCAAAATGTCATTGTATTGTGCCTCATGTTGAATAACTACTTTTTAAAGCCTCAATGTGACCAAAATTGACATTTTTACAGACTTTTTCTCCTACTCAGAAGCTTCTATTTTCACCAATTTCAGGCATTAAAATGACTCTAAACACACTTATTTTTATTCCAAAAGTGACAATTCACATGCAATAGTCATTTACAGTCAAAACATTAAATATTACAAATTTATTATTTTTGACCATCTGTAGAAAGTTTGACAGGTCACGGGTCATCGTTTTTCATCAGAAAATTGATTTTTTCGACTGTAGAAAAATTGAATCAAAATGTCATTTGGATTGTGCCTCATGTTGAATAACTACTTTTTAAAGCCTCAATGTGACCGAAATTGACATTTTTACAGACTTTTTCTCCTACTCAGAAGCTTCAATTTTGACCAATTTCAGGCATTAAAATGACTCTAAACACACTTATTTTTGTTCCAAAAGTGATAATTCACATGCAATAGTCATTTACAGTCAAAAAATACAATATTAAAAAATGACCATTTTTGACCATCTGGAGAAAATTCGACAGGTCACGGGTCATCGTTTTTCATCAGAAAATAGATTTTTTGGACTGTAGAAAAATTAATTCAAAATGTCATTTGGATTGTGCCTCATGTTGAATAACTACTTTTTAAAGCCTCAATGTGACCAAAATTGAAATTTTTACCGACTTTTTCTCCTACTCAGAAGCTTCTATTCTCACCAATTTCAGGCATTAAAATGACTCTAAACACACTTATTTTTATTCCAAAAGTGACAATTCACATGCAATAGTCATTTACAGTCAAAAAATTCAATATTAAAAAATTACCATTTTTGACCATCTGGAGAAAATTCGACAGGTCACGGGTCATCGTTTTTCATCAGAAAATAGATTTTTTCGACTGTAGAAAAATTGAATCAAAATGTCATTTGGATTGTGCCTCATGTTGAATAACTACTTTTTAAAGCCTCAATGTGACCAAAATTGACATTTTTACAGAGTTTTTCTCCTACTCAGAAGCTTCTATTTTCACCAATTTCAGGCATTAAAATGACTCTAAACACACTTATTTTTGTTCCAAAAGTGATAATTCACATGCAATAGTCATTTACAGTCAAAAAATTAAATATTACAAATTTATTATTTTTGACCACCTGTAGAAAGCTTGACAGGTCACGGGTCATAGTTTTTCATCAGAAAATTGATTTTTTTCGACTGTAGAAAAATTGAATCAAAATGTCATTTGGATTGAGCCTCATGTTGAATAACTACTTTTTAAAGCCTCAATGTGACCAAAATTGACATTTTTACAGACTTTTTCTCCTACTCAGAAGCTTCTATTTTGACCAATTTCAGGCATTAAAATGACTCTAAACACACTTATTTTTGTTCCAAAAGTGATAATTCACATGCAATAGTCATTTACAGTCAAAAAATTCAATATGAAAAATTTACCATTTTTGACCATCTGGAGAAAATTCGACAGGTCACGGGTAATCGTTTTTCATCAGAAAATAGATTTTTTTCGACTGTAGAAAAATTGAATCAAAATGTCATTTGGATTGTGCCTCATGTTGAATAACTACTTTTTAAAGCCTCAATGTGACCAAAATTGACATTTTTACAGTGTTTTTCTCCTACTCAGAAGCTTCTATTTTCACCAATTTCAGGCATTAAAATGACTCTAAACACACTGATTTTAGTTCCAAAAGTGATAATTCACATGCAATAGTCAATTACAGTCAAAAAATTTAATATTACAAATTTATTATTTTTGACCATCTGGAGAAAGTTTGACAGGTCACGGGTCATCGTTTTTCATCAGAAAATTGATTTTTTCGACTGTAGAAAAATTGATTCAAAATGTCATTTGGATTGTCCCTCATGTTGAATAACTACTTTTTAAAGCCTCAATGTGACCAAAATTGACATTTTACAGACTTTTTCTCCTACTCAGAAGCTTCCATTTTTACCAATTTCAGGCATTAAAATGACTCTAAACACACTTATTTTTGTTCCAAAAGTGATAATTCACATGCAATAGTCATTTACAGTCAAAAAATTTAATATTACAAATTTATTATTTTTTAACATCTGGAGAAAGTTTGACAGGTCACGGGTCATCGTTTTTCATCAGAAAATTGATTTTTTCGACTGTAGAAAAATTGAATCAAAATGTCATTTGGATTGTGCCTCATGTTGAATAACTACTTTTTAAAGCCTCAATGTGACCAAAATTGACATTTTTACAGAGTTTTTCTCCTACTCAGAAGCTTCTATTTTCACCCATTTCAGGCATTAAAATGACTCTAAACACACTTATTTTTATTCCAAAAGTGACAATTCACATGCAATAGTCATTTACAGTCAAAAAATTCAATATTAAAAAATTTCAATTTTTGACCATCTGGAGAAAATTCGACAGGTCACGGGTCATCAGTTTTTCATCAGAAAATTGATTTTTTGGACTGTAGAAAAATTAATTCAAAATGTCATTTGGATTGTGCCTCGTGTTAAATAACTAATTTTTAAAGCCTCAATGTGACCAAAATTGACATTTTTACAGATGTTTTCTCCTACTCAGAAGCTTCTATTTTCACCAATTTCAGGCATTAAAATGACTCTAAACACACTTATTTTTATTCCAAAAGTGACAATTCACATGCAATAGTCATTTACAGTCAAAAAAATTAATATTACAAATTTATTATTTTTGGCCATCTGTAGAAAATTTGAGAGGTCACGGGTCATCGTTTTTCATCAGAAAATTGATTTTTTCGACTGTAGAAAAATTGAATCAAAATGTCATTTGGATTGTGCCTCATGTTGAATAACTACTTTTTAAAGCCTCAATGTGACCAAAATTGACATTTTTACAGACTTTTTCTCCTACTCAGAAGCTTCTATTTTCACCAATTTCAGGCATTAAAATGACTCTAAACACACTTATTTTTATTCCAAAAGTGACAGTTCACATGCAATAGTCATTTACAGTCAAAAAATTAAATATTACAAATTTATTATTTTTGACCATCTGTAGAAAGTTTGCAGGTAACGGGTCATCGTTTTTCATCAGAAAATTGATTTTTTTTTACTGTAGAAAAATTGAATCAAAATGTCATTTGTATTGTGCCTCATGTTGAATAACTACTTTTTAAAGCCTCAATGTGACCAAAATTGACATTTTTACAGACTTTTTCTCCTACTCAGAAGCTTCTATTTTCACCAATTTCAGGCATTAAAATGACTCTAAACACACTTATTTTTCTTCCAAAAGTGACAATTCACATGCAATAGTCATTTACAGTCAAAACATTAAATATTACAAATTTATTATTTTTGACCATCTGTAGAAAGTTTGACAGGTCACGGGTCATCGTTTTTCATCAGAAAATTGATTTTTTCGACTGTAGAAAAATTGAATCAAAATGTCATTTGGATTGTGCCTCATGTTGAATAACTACTTTTTAAAGCCTCAATGTGACCAAAATTGACATTTTTACAGACTTTTTCTCCTACTCAGAAGCTTCAATTTTGACCAATTTCAGGCATTAAAATGACTCTAAACACACTTATTTTTGTTCCAAAAGTGATAATTCACATGCAATAGTCATTTACAGTCAAAAAATACAATATTAAAAAATGACCATTTTTGACCATCTGGAGAAAATTCGACAGGTCACGGGTCATCGTTTTTCATCAGAAAATAGATTTTTTGGACTGTAGAAAAATTAATTCAAAATGTCATTTGGATTGTGCCTCATGTTGAATAACTACTTTTTAAAGCCTCAATGTGACCAAAATTGACATTTTTACCGACTTTTTCTCCTACTCAGAAGCTTCTATTCTCACCAATTTCAGGCATTAAAATGACTCTAAACACACTTATTTTTATTCCAAAAGTGACAATTCACATGCAATAGTCATTTACAGTCAAAAAATTCAATATTAAAAAATTACCATTTTTGACCATCTGGAGAAAATTCGACAGGTCACGGGTCATCGTTTTTCATCAGAAAATAGATTTTTTTCGACTGTAGAAAAATTGAATCAAAATGTCATTTGGATTGTGCCTCATGTTGAATAACTACTTTTTAAAGCCTCAATGTGACCAAAATTGACATTTTACAGACTTTTTCTCCTACTCAGAAGCTTCCATTTTTACCAATTTCAGGCATTAAAATGACTCTAAACACACTTATTTTTGTTCCAAAAGTGATAATTCACATGCAATAGTCATTTACAGTCAAAAAATTTAATATTACAAATTTATTATTTTTTAACATCTGGAGAAAGTTTGACAGGTCACGGGTCATCGTTTTTCATCAGAAAATTGATTTTTTCGACTGTAGAAAAATTGAATCAAAATGTCATTTGGATTGTGCCTCATGTTGAATAACTACTTTTTAAAGCCTCAATGTGACCAAAATTGACATTTTTACAGAGTTTTTCTCCTACTCAGAAGCTTCTATTTTGACCAATTTCAGGCATTAAAATGACTCTAAACACACTTATTTTTGTTCCAAAAGTGATAATTCACATGCAATAGTCATTTACAGTCAAAAAATTCAATATTAAAAATTTACCATTTTTGACCATCTGGAGAAAATTCGACAGGTCACGGGTCATCGTTTTTCATCAGATAATTGATTTTTTCGACTGTAGAAAAATTGAATCAAAATGTCATTTGGATTGTGCCTCATGTTGAATAACTACTTTTTAAAGCCTCAATGTGACCAAAATTGACATTTTTACCGACTTTTTCTCCTACTCAGAAGCTTCTATTCTCACCAATTTCAGGCATTAAAATGACTCTAAACACACTTATTTTTATTCCAAAAGTGACAATTCACATGCAATAGTCATTTACAGTCAAAAAATTCAATATTAAAAAATTTCAATTTTTGACCATCTGGAGAAAATTCGACAGGTCACGGGTCATCATTTTTCATCAGAAAATTGATTTTTTTGGACTGTAGAAAAATTAATTCAAAATGTCATTTGGATTGTGCCTCGTGTTAAATAACTAATTTTTAAAGCCTCAATGTGACCAAAATTGACATTTTTACAGATGTTTTCTCCTACTCAGAAGCTTCTATTTTCACCAATTTCAGGCATTAAAATGACTCTAAACACACTTATTTTTATTCCAAAAGTGACAATTCACATGCAATAGTCATTTACAGTCAAAAAAATTAATATTACAAATTTATTATTTTTGGCCATCTGTAGAAAATTTGAGAGGTCACGGGTCATCGTTTTTCATCAGAAAATTGATTTTTTCGACTGTAGAAAAATTGAATCAAAATGTCATTTGGATTGTGCCTCATGTTGAATAACTACTTTTTAAAGCCTTAATGTGACCAAAATTGACATTTTTACAGACTTTTTCTCCTACTCAGAAGCTTCTATTTTCACCAATTTCAGGCATTAAAATGACTCTAAACACACTTATTTTTATTCCAAAAGTGACAGTTCACATGCAATAGTCATTTACAGTCAAAAAATTAAATATTACAAATTTATTATTTTTGACCATCTGTAGAAAGTTTGCAGGTCACGGGTCATCGTTTTTCATCAGAAAATTGATTTTTTTGACTGTAGAAAAATTGAATCAAAATGTCATTTGTATTGTGCCTCATGTTGAATAACTACTTTTTAAAGCCTCAATGTGACCAAAATTGACATTTTTACAGACTTTTTCTCCTTCTCAGAAGCTTCTATTTTCACCAATTTCAGGCATTAAAATGACTCTAAACACACTTATTTTTCTTCCAAAAGTGACAATTCACATGCAATAGTCATTTACAGTCAAAAAATTAAATATTACAAATTTATTATTATTGACCATCTGTAGAAAGTTTGACAGGTCACGGGTCATCGTTTTTCATCAGAAAATTGATTTTTTCGACTGTAGAAAAATTGAATCAAAATGTCATTTGGATTGTGCCTCTTGTTGATTAATCACTTTTTAAAGCCTCAATGTGACCAAAATTGACATTTTTACAGACTTTTTCTCCTACTCAGAAGCCTCTATTTTCACCAATTTCAGGCATTAAAATGACTCTAAACACACTTATTTTTCTTCCAAAAGTGACAATTCACATGCAATAGTCATTTACAGTCAAAAAATTAAATATTACAAATTTATTATTTTTCACCATCTGTAGAAAGTTTGACAGGTCACGGGTCATCGTTTTTCATCAGAAAATTGATTTTTTTCGACTGTAGAAAAATTTAATCAAAATGTCATTTGGATTGTGCCTCTTGTTGAATAATCACTTTTTAAAGCCTCA
The DNA here is from genome assembly GCF_964204655.1 of Triturus cristatus. NCBI lineage: Eukaryota > Metazoa > Chordata > Amphibia > Caudata > Salamandridae > Triturus > Triturus cristatus. The sequence continues at coordinate 1,019,285,553 of NC_140591.1, read as the reverse complement.
ATGTGACCAAAATTGACATTTTTACAGACTTTTTCTCCTACTCAGAAGCTTCTATTTTCACCAATTTCAGGCATTAAAATGACTCTAAACACACGTATTTTAGTTCCAAAAGTGATAATTCACATGCAATAGTCATTTACAGTCAAAAAATTCAATATTACAAATTTATTATTTTTTAACATCTGAAGAAAGTTTGACAGGTGACGGGTCATCATTTTTCATCAGAAAATGGATTTTTTCGACTGTAGAAAAATTGAATCAAAATGTCATTTGGATTGTGCCTCCTGTTGAATAACTACTTTTTAAAGCCTCAATGTGACCAAAATTGACATTTTTACAGAGTTTTTCTCCTACTCAGAAGCTTCTATTTTCACCAATTTCAGGCATTAAAATGACTCTAAACACACTTATTTTAGTTCCAAAAGTGATAATTCACATGCAATAGTGAATTACAGTCAAAAAATTTAATATTACAAATTTATTATTTTTGACCATCTGGAGAAAGTTTGACAGGTCACGGGTCATCGTTTTTCATCAGAAAATTGATTTTTTGGACTGTAGAAAAATTGATTCAAAATGTCATTTGTATTGTGCCTCATGTTGAATAACTACTTTTTAAAGCCTCAATGTGACCAAAATTGACATTTTTACAGACTTTTTCTCCTACTCAGAAGCTTCTATTTTCACCAATTTCAGGCATTAAAATGACTCTAAACACACTTATTTTTCTTCCAAAAGTGACAATTCACATGCAATAGTCATTTACAGTCAAAACATTAAATATTACAAATTTATTATTTTTGACCATCTGTAGAAAGTTTGACAGGTCACGGGTCATCGTTTTTCATCAGAAAATTGATTTTTTCGACTGTAGAAAAATTGAATCAAAATGTCATTTGGATTGTGCCTCATGTTGAATAACTACTTTTTAAAGCCTCAATGTGACCAAAATTGACATTTTTACAGACTTTTTCTCCTACTCAGAAGCTTCAATTTTGACCAATTTCAGGCATTAAAATGACTCTAAACACACTTATTTGTGTTCCAAAAGTGATAATTCACATGCAATAGTCATTTACAGTCAAAAAATACAATATTAAAAAATGACCATTTTTGACCATCTGGAGAAAATTCGACAGGTCACGGGTCATCGTTTTTCATCAGAAAATAGATTTTTTGGACTGTAGAAAAATTAATTCAAAATGTCATTTGGATTGTGCCTCATGTTGAATAACTACTTTTTAAAGCCTCAATGTGACCAAAATTGACATTTTTACCGACTTTTTCTCCTACTCAGAAGCTTCTATTCTCACCAATTTCAGGCATTAAAATGACTCTAAACACACTTATTTTTATTCCAAAAGTGACAATTCACATGCAATAGTCATTTACAGTCAAAAAATTCAATATTAAAAAATTACCATTTTTGACCATCTGGAGAAAATTCGACAGGTCACGGGTCATCGTTTTTCATCAGAAAATAGATTTTTTTCGACTGTAGAAAAATTGAATCAAAATGTCATTTGGATTGTGCCTCATGTTGAATAACTACTTTTTAAAGCCTCAATGTGACCAAAATTGACATTTTACAGACTTTTTCTCCTATTCAGAAGCTTCTATTTTCACCAATTTCAGGCATTAAAATTACTCTAAACACACTTATTTTTGTTCCAAAAGTGATAATTCACATGTAATAGTCATTTACAGTCAAAAAATTTAATATTACAAATTTATTATTTTTTAACATCTGGAGAAAGTTTGACAGGTCACGGGTCATCGTTTTTCATCAGAAAATTGATTTTTTCGACTGTAGAAAAATTGAATCAAAATGTCATTTGGATTGTGCCTCATGTTGAATAACTACTTTTTAAAGCCTCAATGTGACCAAAATTGACATTTTTACAGAGTTTTTCTCCTACTCAGAAGCTTCTATTTTCACCCATTTCAGGCATTAAAATGACTCTAAGCACACTTATTTTTGTTCCAAAAGTGATAATTCACATGCAATAGTCATTTACAGTCAAAAAATTAAATATTACAAATTTATTATTTTTGACCACCTGTAGAAAGCTTGACAGGTCACGGGTCATAGTTTTTCATCAGAAAATTGATTTTTTCGACTGTAGAAAAATTGAATCAAAATGTCATTTGGATTGTGCCTCATGTTGAATAACTACTTTTTAAAGCCTCAATGTGACCAAAATTGACATTTTTACAGAGTTTTTCTCCTACTCAGAAGCTTCTATTTTGACCAATTTCAGGCATTAAAATGACTCTAAACACACGTATTTTTGTTCCAAAAGTGATAATTCACATGCAATAGTCATTTACAGTCAAAAAATTCAATATTAAAAATTTACCATTTTTGACCATCTGGAGAAAATTCGACAGGTCACGGGTCATTGTTTTTTATCAGAAAATTGATTTTTTCGACTGTAGAAAAATTGAATCAAAATGTCATTTGGATTGTGCCTCATGTTGAATAACTACTTTTTAAAGCCTCAATGTGACCAAAATTGACATTTTTACCGACTTTTTCTCCTACTCAGAAGCTTCTATTCTCACCAATTTCAGGCATTAAAATGACTCTAAACACACTTATTTTTATTCCAAAAGTGACAATTCACATGCAATAGTCATTTACAGTCAAAAAATTCAATATTAAAAAATTTCAATTTTTGACCATCTGGAGAAAATTCGACAGGTCACGGGTCATCATTTTTCATCAGAAAATTGATTTTTTTGGACTGTAGAAAAATTAATTCAAAATGTCATTTGGATTGTGCCTCGTGTTAAATAACTAATTTTTAAAGCCTCAATGTGACCAAAATTGACATTTTTACAGATGTTTTCTCCTACTCAGACGCTTCTATTTTCACCAATTTCAGGCATTAAAATGACTCTAAACACACTTATTTTTATTCCAAAAGTGACAATTCACATGCAATAGTCATTTACAGTCAAAAAAATAAATATTACAAATTTATTATTTTTGGCCATCTGTAGAAAATTTGAGAGGTCACGGGTCATCGTTTTTCATCAGAAAATTGATTTTTTCGACTGTAGAAAAATTGAATCAAAATGTCATTTGGATTGTGCCTCATGTTGAATAACTACTTTTTAAAGCCTCAATGTGACCAAAATTGACATTTTTACAGAGTTTTTCTCCTACTCAGAAGCTTCTATTTTGACCAATTTCAGGCATTAAAATGACTCTAAACACACTTATTTTTGTTCCAAAAGTGATAATTCACATGCAATAGTCATTTACAGTCAAAAAATTCAATATTAAAAATTTACCATTTTTGACCATCTGGAGAAAATTCGACAGGTCACGGGTCATCGTTTTTCATCAGAAAATTGATTTTTTCGACTGTAGAAAAATTGAATCAAAATGATGTCATTTGGATTGTGCCTCATGTTGAATACCTACTTTTTAAAGCCTCAATGTGACCAAAATTGACATTTTTACCGACTTTTTCTCCTACTCTGAAGCTTCTATTCTCACCAATTTCAGGCATTAAAATGACTCTAAACACACTTATTTTTATTCCAAAAGTGACAATTCACATGCAATAGTCATTTACAGTCAAAAAATTCAATATTAAAAAATTTCCAATTTTGACCATCTGGAGAAAATTCGACAGGTCACGGGTCATCATTTTTTATCAGAAAATTGATTTTTTTGGACTGTAGAAAAATTAATTCAAAATGTCATTTGGATTGTGCCTCGTGTTAAATAACTAATTTTTAAAGCCTCAATGTGACCAAAATTGACATTTTTACAGACGTTTTCTCCTACTCAGAAGCTTCTATTTTCACTAATTTCAGGCATTAAAATGACTCTAAACACACTTATTTTTATTCCAAAAGTGACAATTCACATGCAATAGTCATTTACAGTCAAAAAAATAAATATTACAAATTTATTATTTTTGGCCATCTGTAGAAAATTTGAGAGGTCACGGGTCATCGTTTTTCATCAGAAAATTGATTTTTTCGACTGTAGAAAAATTGAATCAAAATGTCATTTGGATTGTGCCTCATGTTGAATAACTACTTTTTAAAGCCTCAATTTGACCAAAATTGACATTTTTACAGACTTTTTCTCCTACTCAGAAGCTTCTATTTTCACCAATTTCAGGCATTAAAATGACTCTAAACACACTTATTTTTCTTCCAAAAGTGACAATTCACATGCAATAGTCATTTACAGTCAAAACAATAAATATTACAAATTTATTATTTTTGACCATCTGTAGAAAGTTTGACAGGTCACGGGTCATCGTTTTTCATCAGAAAATAGATTTTTTGGACTGTAGAAAAATTAATTCAAAATGTCATTTGGATTGTGCCTCATGTTGAATAACTACTTTTTAAAGCCTCAATGTGACCAAAATTGACATTTTTACCGACTTTTTCTCCTACTCAGAAGCTTCTATTCTCACCAATTTCAGGCATTAAAATGACTCTAAACACACTTATTTTTATTCCAAAAGTGACAATTCACATGCAATAGTCATTTACAGTCAAAAAATTCAATATTAAAAAATTACCATTTTTGACCATCTGGAGAAAATTCGACAGGTCACGGGTCATCGTTTTTCATCAGAAAATAGATTTTTTTCGACTGTAGAAAAATTGAATCAAAATGTCATTTGGATTGTGCCTCATGTTGAATAACTACTTTTTAAAGCCTCAATGTGACCAAAATTGACATTTTACAGACTTTTTCTCCTACTCAGAAGCTTCTATTTTCACCAATTTCAGGCATTAAAATGACTCTAAACACACTTATTTTTGTTCCAAAAGTGATAATTCACATGCAATAGTCATTTACAGTCAAAAAATTTAATATTACAAATTTATTATTTTTTAACATCTGGAGAAAGTTTGACAGGTCACGGGTCATCGTTTTTCATCAGAAAATTGATTTTTTCGACTGTAGAAAAATTGAATCAAAATGTCATTTGGATTGTGCCTCATGTTGAATAACTACTTTTTAAAGCCTCAATGTGACAAAAATTGACATTTTTACAGAGTTTTTCTCCTACTCAGAAGCTTCTATTTTCACCCATTTCAGGCATTAAAATGACTCTAAACACACTTATTTTTGTTCCAAAAGTGATAATTCACATGCAATAGTCATTTACAGTCAAAAAATTAAATATTACAAATTTATTATTTTTGACCACCTGTAGAAAGCTTGACAGGTCACGGGTCATAGTTTTTCATCAGAAAATTGATTTTTTCGACTGTAGAAAAATTGAATCAAAATGTCATTTGGATTGTGCCTCATGTTGAATAACTACTTTTTAAAGCCTCAATGTGACCAAAATTGACATTTTTACAGAGTTTTTCTCCTACTCAGAAGCTTCTATTTTGACCAATTTCAGGCATTAAAATGACTCTAAACACACTTATTTTTGTTCCAAAAGTGATAATTCACATGCAATAGTCATTTACAGTCAAAAAATTCAATATTAAAAATTTACCATTTTTGACCATCTGGAGAAAATTCGACAGGTCACGGGTCATCGTTTTTCATCAGAAAATTGATTTTTTCGACTGTAGAAAAATTGAATCAAAATGTCATTTGGATTGTGCCTCATGTTGAATAACTACTTTTTAAAGCCTCAATGTGACCAAAATTGACATTTTTACCGACTTTTTCTCCTACTCAGAAGCTTCTATTCTCACCAATTTCAGGCATTAAAATGACTCTAAACACACTTATTTTTATTCCAAAAGTGACAATTCACATGCAATAGTCATTTACAGTCAAAAAATTCAATATTAAAAAATTTCAATTTTTGACCATCTGGAGAAAATTCGACAGGTCACGGGTCATCAGTTTTTCATCAGAAAATTGATTTTTTGGACTGTAGAAAAATTAATTCAAAATGTCATTTGGATTGTGCCTCGTGTTAAATAACTAATTTTTAAAGCCTCAATGTGACCAAAATTGACATTTTTACAGATGTTTTCTCCTACTCAGAAGCTTCTATTTTCACCAATTTCAGGCATTAAAATGACTCTAAACACACTTATTTTTATTCCAAAAGTGACAATTCACATGCAATAGTCATTTACAGTCAAAAAAATTAATATTACAAATTTATTATTTTTGGCCATCTGTAGAAAATTTGAGAGGTCACGGGTCATCGTTTTTCATCAGAAAATTGATTTTTTCGACTGTAGAAAAATTGAATCAAAATGTCATTTGGATTGTGCCTCATGTTGAATAACTACTTTTTAAAGCCTCAATGTGACCAAAATTGACATTTTTACAGACTTTTTCTCCTACTCAGAAGCTTCTATTTTCACCAATTTCAGGCATTAAAATGACTCTAAACACACTTATTTTTATTCCAAAAGTGACAGTTCACATGCAATAGTCATTTACAGTCAAAAAATTAAATATTACAAATTTATTATTTTTGACCATCTGTAGAAAGTTTGCAGGTAACGGGTCATCGTTTTTCATCAGAAAATTGATTTTTTTGACTGTAGAAAAATTGAATCAAAATGTCATTGTATTGTGCCTCATGTTGAATAACTACTTTTTAAAGCCTCAATGTGACCAAAATTGACATTTTTACAGACTTTTTCTCCTACTCAGAAGCTTCTATTTTCACCAATTTCAGGCATTAAAATGACTCTAAACACACTTATTTTTATTCCAAAAGTGACAATTCACATGCAATAGTCATTTACAGTCAAAACATTAAATATTACAAATTTATTATTTTTGACCATCTGTAGAAAGTTTGACAGGTCACGGGTCATCGTTTTTCATCAGAAAATTGATTTTTTCGACTGTAGAAAAATTGAATCAAAATGTCATTTGGATTGTGCCTCATGTTGAATAACTACTTTTTAAAGCCTCAATGTGACCGAAATTGACATTTTTACAGACTTTTTCTCCTACTCAGAAGCTTCAATTTTGACCAATTTCAGGCATTAAAATGACTCTAAACACACTTATTTTTGTTCCAAAAGTGATAATTCACATGCAATAGTCATTTACAGTCAAAAAATACAATATTAAAAAATGACCATTTTTGACCATCTGGAGAAAATTCGACAGGTCACGGGTCATCGTTTTTCATCAGAAAATAGATTTTTTGGACTGTAGAAAAATTAATTCAAAATGTCATTTGGATTGTGCCTCATGTTGAATAACTACTTTTTAAAGCCTCAATGTGACCAAAATTGAAATTTTTACCGACTTTTTCTCCTACTCAGAAGCTTCTATTCTCACCAATTTCAGGCATTAAAATGACTCTAAACACACTTATTTTTATTCCAAAAGTGACAATTCACATGCAATAGTCATTTACAGTCAAAAAATTCAATATTAAAAAATTACCATTTTTGACCATCTGGAGAAAATTCGACAGGTCACGGGTCATCGTTTTTCATCAGAAAATAGATTTTTTCGACTGTAGAAAAATTGAATCAAAATGTCATTTGGATTGTGCCTCATGTTGAATAACTACTTTTTAAAGCCTCAATGTGACCAAAATTGACATTTTTACAGAGTTTTTCTCCTACTCAGAAGCTTCTATTTTCACCAATTTCAGGCATTAAAATGACTCTAAACACACTTATTTTTGTTCCAAAAGTGATAATTCACATGCAATAGTCATTTACAGTCAAAAAATTAAATATTACAAATTTATTATTTTTGACCACCTGTAGAAAGCTTGACAGGTCACGGGTCATAGTTTTTCATCAGAAAATTGATTTTTTTCGACTGTAGAAAAATTGAATCAAAATGTCATTTGGATTGAGCCTCATGTTGAATAACTACTTTTTAAAGCCTCAATGTGACCAAAATTGACATTTTTACAGACTTTTTCTCCTACTCAGAAGCTTCTATTTTGACCAATTTCAGGCATTAAAATGACTCTAAACACACTTATTTTTGTTCCAAAAGTGATAATTCACATGCAATAGTCATTTACAGTCAAAAAATTCAATATGAAAAATTTACCATTTTTGACCATCTGGAGAAAATTCGACAGGTCACGGGTAATCGTTTTTCATCAGAAAATAGATTTTTTTCGACTGTAGAAAAATTGAATCAAAATGTCATTTGGATTGTGCCTCATGTTGAATAACTACTTTTTAAAGCCTCAATGTGACCAAAATTGACATTTTTACAGTGTTTTTCTCCTACTCAGAAGCTTCTATTTTCACCAATTTCAGGCATTAAAATGACTCTAAACACACTGATTTTAGTTCCAAAAGTGATAATTCACATGCAATAGTCAATTACAGTCAAAAAATTTAATATTACAAATTTATTATTTTTGACCATCTGGAGAAAGTTTGACAGGTCACGGGTCATCGTTTTTCATCAGAAAATTGATTTTTTCGACTGTAGAAAAATTGATTCAAAATGTCATTTGGATTGTCCCTCATGTTGAATAACTACTTTTTAAAGCCTCAATGTGACCAAAATTGACATTTTACAGACTTTTTCTCCTACTCAGAAGCTTCCATTTTTACCAATTTCAGGCATTAAAATGACTCTAAACACACTTATTTTTGTTCCAAAAGTGATAATTCACATGCAATAGTCATTTACAGTCAAAAAATTTAATATTACAAATTTATTATTTTTTAACATCTGGAGAAAGTTTGACAGGTCACGGGTCATCGTTTTTCATCAGAAAATTGATTTTTTCGACTGTAGAAAAATTGAATCAAAATGTCATTTGGATTGTGCCTCATGTTGAATAACTACTTTTTAAAGCCTCAATGTGACCAAAATTGACATTTTTACAGAGTTTTTCTCCTACTCAGAAGCTTCTATTTTCACCCATTTCAGGCATTAAAATGACTCTAAACACACTTATTTTTATTCCAAAAGTGACAATTCACATGCAATAGTCATTTACAGTCAAAAAATTCAATATTAAAAAATTTCAATTTTTGACCATCTGGAGAAAATTCGACAGGTCACGGGTCATCAGTTTTTCATCAGAAAATTGATTTTTTGGACTGTAGAAAAATTAATTCAAAATGTCATTTGGATTGTGCCTCGTGTTAAATAACTAATTTTTAAAGCCTCAATGTGACCAAAATTGACATTTTTACAGATGTTTTCTCCTACTCAGAAGCTTCTATTTTCACCAATTTCAGGCATTAAAATGACTCTAAACACACTTATTTTTATTCCAAAAGTGACAATTCACATGCAATAGTCATTTACAGTCAAAAAAATTAATATTACAAATTTATTATTTTTGGCCATCTGTAGAAAATTTGAGAGGTCACGGGTCATCGTTTTTCATCAGAAAATTGATTTTTTCGACTGTAGAAAAATTGAATCAAAATGTCATTTGGATTGTGCCTCATGTTGAATAACTACTTTTTAAAGCCTCAATGTGACCAAAATTGACATTTTTACAGACTTTTTCTCCTACTCAGAAGCTTCTATTTTCACCAATTTCAGGCATTAAAATGACTCTAAACACACTTATTTTTATTCCAAAAGTGACAGTTCACATGCAATAGTCATTTACAGTCAAAAAATTAAATATTACAAATTTATTATTTTTGACCATCTGTAGAAAGTTTGCAGGTAACGGGTCATCGTTTTTCATCAGAAAATTGATTTTTTTTTACTGTAGAAAAATTGAATCAAAATGTCATTTGTATTGTGCCTCATGTTGAATAACTACTTTTTAAAGCCTCAATGTGACCAAAATTGACATTTTTACAGACTTTTTCTCCTACTCAGAAGCTTCTATTTTCACCAATTTCAGGCATTAAAATGACTCTAAACACACTTATTTTTCTTCCAAAAGTGACAATTCACATGCAATAGTCATTTACAGTCAAAACATTAAATATTACAAATTTATTATTTTTGACCATCTGTAGAAAGTTTGACAGGTCACGGGTCATCGTTTTTCATCAGAAAATTGATTTTTTCGACTGTAGAAAAATTGAATCAAAATGTCATTTGGATTGTGCCTCATGTTGAATAACTACTTTTTAAAGCCTCAATGTGACCAAAATTGACATTTTTACAGACTTTTTCTCCTACTCAGAAGCTTCAATTTTGACCAATTTCAGGCATTAAAATGACTCTAAACACACTTATTTTTGTTCCAAAAGTGATAATTCACATGCAATAGTCATTTACAGTCAAAAAATACAATATTAAAAAATGACCATTTTTGACCATCTGGAGAAAATTCGACAGGTCACGGGTCATCGTTTTTCATCAGAAAATAGATTTTTTGGACTGTAGAAAAATTAATTCAAAATGTCATTTGGATTGTGCCTCATGTTGAATAACTACTTTTTAAAGCCTCAATGTGACCAAAATTGACATTTTTACCGACTTTTTCTCCTACTCAGAAGCTTCTATTCTCACCAATTTCAGGCATTAAAATGACTCTAAACACACTTATTTTTATTCCAAAAGTGACAATTCACATGCAATAGTCATTTACAGTCAAAAAATTCAATATTAAAAAATTACCATTTTTGACCATCTGGAGAAAATTCGACAGGTCACGGGTCATCGTTTTTCATCAGAAAATAGATTTTTTTCGACTGTAGAAAAATTGAATCAAAATGTCATTTGGATTGTGCCTCATGTTGAATAACTACTTTTTAAAGCCTCAATGTGACCAAAATTGACATTTTACAGACTTTTTCTCCTACTCAGAAGCTTCCATTTTTACCAATTTCAGGCATTAAAATGACTCTAAACACACTTATTTTTGTTCCAAAAGTGATAATTCACATGCAATAGTCATTTACAGTCAAAAAATTTAATATTACAAATTTATTATTTTTTAACATCTGGAGAAAGTTTGACAGGTCACGGGTCATCGTTTTTCATCAGAAAATTGATTTTTTCGACTGTAGAAAAATTGAATCAAAATGTCATTTGGATTGTGCCTCATGTTGAATAACTACTTTTTAAAGCCTCAATGTGACCAAAATTGACATTTTTACAGAGTTTTTCTCCTACTCAGAAGCTTCTATTTTGACCAATTTCAGGCATTAAAATGACTCTAAACACACTTATTTTTGTTCCAAAAGTGATAATTCACATGCAATAGTCATTTACAGTCAAAAAATTCAATATTAAAAATTTACCATTTTTGACCATCTGGAGAAAATTCGACAGGTCACGGGTCATCGTTTTTCATCAGAAAATTGATTTTTTCGACTGTAGAAAAATTGAATCAAAATGTCATTTGGATTGTGCCTCATGTTGAATAACTACTTTTTAAAGCCTCAATGTGACCAAAATTGACATTTTTACCGACTTTTTCTCCTACTCAGAAGCTTCTATTCTCACCAATTTCAGGCATTAAAATGACTCTAAACACACTTATTTTTATTCCAAAAGTGACAATTCACATGCAATAGTCATTTACAGTCAAAAAATTCAATATTAAAAAATTTCAATTTTTGACCATCTGGAGAAAATTCGACAGGTCACGGGTCATCATTTTTCATCAGAAAATTGATTTTTTTGGACTGTAGAAAAATTAATTCAAAATGTCATTTGGATTGTGCCTCGTGTTAAATAACTAATTTTTAAAGCCTCAATGTGACCAAAATTGACATTTTTACAGATGTTTTCTCCTACTCAGAAGCTTCTATTTTCACCAATTTCAGGCATTAAAATGACTCTAAACACACTTATTTTTATTCCAAAAGTGACAATTCACATGCAATAGTCATTTACAGTCAAAAAAATTAATATTACAAATTTATTATTTTTGGCCATCTGTAGAAAATTTGAGAGGTCACGGGTCATCGTTTTTCATCAGAAAATTGATTTTTTCGACTGTAGAAAAATTGAATCAAAATGTCATTTGGATTGTGCCTCATGTTGAATAACTACTTTTTAAAGCCTTAATGTGACCAAAATTGACATTTTTACAGACTTTTTCTCCTACTCAGAAGCTTCTATTTTCACCAGTTTCAGGCATTAAAATGACTCTAAACACACTTATTTTTATTCCAAAAGTGACAGTTCACATGCAATAGTCATTTACAGTCAAAAAATTAAATATTACAAATTTATTATTTTTGACCATCTGTAGAAAGTTTGCAGGTCACGGGTCATCGTTTTTCATCAGAAAATTGATTTTTTTGACTGTAGAAAAATTGAATCAAAATGTCATTTGTATTGTGCCTCATGTTGAATAACTACTTTTTAAAGCCTCAATGTGACCAAAATTGACATTTTTACAGACTTTTTCTCCTTCTCAGAAGCTTCTATTTTCACCAATTTCAGGCATTAAAATGACTCTAAACACACTTATTTTTCTTCCAAAAGTGACAATTCACATGCAATAGTCATTTACAGTCAAAAAATTAAATATTACAAATTTATTATTATTGACCATCTGTAGAAAGTTTGACAGGTCACGGGTCATCGTTTTTCATCAGAAAATTGATTTTTTCGACTGTAGAAAAATTGAATCAAAATGTCATTTGGATTGTGCCTCTTGTTGATTAATCACTTTTTAAAGCCTCAATGTGACCAAAATTGACATTTTTACAGACTTTTTCTCCTACTCAGAAGCCTCTATTTTCACCAATTTCAGGCATTAAAATGACTCTAAACACACTTATTTTTCTTCCAAAAGTGACAATTCACATGCAATAGTCATTTACAGTCAAAAAATTAAATATTACAAATTTATTATTTTTGACCATCTGTAGAAAGTTTGACAGGTCACGGGTCATCGTTTTTCATCAGAAAATTGATTTTTTCGACTGTAGAAAAATTTAATCAAAATGTCATTTGGATTGTGCCTCTTGTTGAATAATCACTTTTTAAAGCCTCAATGTGACCAAAATTGACATTTTTACAGACTTTTTCTCCTACTCAGAAGCTTCTATTTTCACCAATTTCAGGCATTAAAATGACTCTAAACACACGTATTTTAGTTCCAAAAGTGATAATTCACATGCAATAGTCATTTACAGTCAAAAAATTCAATATTACAAATTTATTATTTTTTAACATCTGAAGAAAGTTTGACAGGTGACGGGTCATCATTTTTCATCAGAAAATGGATTTTTTCGACTGTAGAAAAATTGAATCAAAATGTCATTTGGATTGTGCCTCCTGTTGAATAACTACTTTTTAAAGCCTCAATGTGACCAAAATTGACATTTTTACAGAGTTTTTCTCCTACTCAGAAGCTTCTATTTTCACCAATTTCAGGCATTAAAATGACTCTAAACACACTTATTTTAGTTCCAAAAGTGATAATTCACATGCAATAGTGAATTACAGTCAAAAAATTTAATATTACAAATTTATTATTTTTGACCATCTGGAGAAAGTTTGACAGGTCACGGGTCATCGTTTTTCATCAGAAAATTGATTTTTTGGACTGTAGAAAAATTGATTCAAAATGTCATTTGGATTGTCCCTCATGTTGAATAACTACTTTTTAAAGCCTCAATGTGACCAAAATTGACATTTTTACAGTCTTTTTCTCCTACTCAGAAGCTTCTATTTTCACTAATTTCAGGCATTAAAATGACTCTAAACACACTTATTTTAGTTCCAAAAGTGATAATTCACATGCAATAGTCATTTACAGTCAAAAAATTAAATATTACAAATTTATTGGTTTTTAACATCTGGAGAAAGTTTGACAGGTGACGGGTCTTAATTTTTCATCAGAAAATTGATTTTTTGGACTGTAGAAAAATTAATTCAAAATGTCATTTGGATTGTGCCTCGTGTTAAACAACGACTTTTTAAAGCCTCAATGCGACCAAAATTGACATTTTTACAGACTTTTTCTCCTACTTAGAAGCTTCTATTTTGACCAATTTCAGGCATTAAAATGACTCTAAACACACTTATTTTAGTTCCAAAAGTGATCATTCACATGCAATAGTCATTTACAGTCAAAAAATGTAATATTACAAATTTATTATTTTTGTCCATCTGGAGAAAGTTTGACAGGTCACGGGTCATCATTTTTCATCAGAAAATTGATTTTTTGGACTGTAGAAAAATTGAATCAAAATGTCATTTGGATTGTGCCTCATGTTGAATAACTACTTTTTAAAGCCTCAATGTGACCAAAATTGACATTTTTACAGACTTTTTCTCCTACTCAGAAGCTTCTATTTTCACCAATTTCAGGCATTAAAATGACTCTAAACACACTTATTTTTGTTCCAAAAGTGATAATTCACATGCAATAGTCATTTACAGTCAAAAAATTAAATATTACAAATTTATTATTTTTTAACATCTGGAGAAAGTTTGACAGGTCACGGGTCATCGTTTTTCATCAGAAAATTGATTTTTTCGACTGTAGAAAAATTGAATCAAAATGTCATTTGGATTGTGCCTCATGTTGAATAACTACTTTTTAAAGCCTCAATGTGACCAAAATTGACATTTTTACAGAGTTTTTCTCCTACTCAGAAGCTTCTATTTTCACCAATTTCAGGCATTAAAATGACTCTAAACACACTTATTTTTCTTCCAAACGTGACAATTCACATGCAATAGTCATTTACAGTCAAAAAATTAAATATTACAAATTTATTATTTTTGACCATCTGTAGAAAGTTTGACAGGTCACGGGTCATCGTTTTTCATCAGAAAATTGATTTTTTCGACTGTAGAAAAATTGAATCAAAATGTCATTTGGATTGTGCCTCTTGTTGAATAATTACTTTTTAAAGCCTCAATGTGACCAAAATTGACATTTTTACAGACTTTTTCTCCTACTCAGAAGCTTCTATTTTCACTATTTCAGGCATTAAAATGACTCTAAACACACTTATTTTAGTTCCAAAAGTGATAATTCACATGCAATAGTCAATTACAGTCAAAAAATTTAATATTATAAATTTATTATTTTTGACCATCTGGAGAAAGTTTGACAGGTCACGGGTCATCGTTTTTCATCAGAAAATTGATTTTTTGGACTGTAGAAAAATTGATTCAAAATGTCATTTGGATTGTGCCTCATGTTGAATAACTACTTTTTAAAGCCTCAATGCGACCAAAATTGACATTTTTTACAGACTTTTTCTCCTACTTAGAAGCTTCTATTTTGACCAATTTCAGGCATTAAAATGACTCTAAACACACTTATTTTATTTCCAAAAGTGATAATTCACATGCAATAGTCATTTACAGTCAAAAAATGTAATATAACAAATTTATTATTTTTGACCATCTGGAGAAAGTTTGACAGGTCACGGGTCATCATTTTTCATCAGAAAATTGATTTTTTGGACTGTAGAAAAATTGAATCAAAATGTCATTTGGATTGTGCCTCATGTTGAATAACTACTTTTTAAAGCCTCAATGTGACCAAAATTGACATTTTTACAGACTTTTTCTCCTACTCAGAAGCTTCTATTTTCACCAATGTCAGGCATTAAAATGACTCTAAACACACTTATTTTTGTTCCAAAAGTGATAATTCACATGCAATAGTCATTTACAGTCAAAAAATTAAATATTACAAATTTATTATTTTTTAACATCTTGAGAAAGTTTGACAGGTCACGGGTCATCGTTTTTCATCAGAAAATTGATTTTTTCGACTGTAGAAAAATTGAATCAAAATGTCATTTGGATTGTGCCTCATGTTGAATACCTACTTTTTTAAGCCTCAATGTGACCAAAATTGACATTTTTACAGAGTTTTTCTCCTACTCAGAAGCTTCTATTTTCACCAATGTCAGGCATTAAAATGACTCTAAACACACTTATTTTTGTGCCAAAAGTGATAATTCACATGCAATAGTCAATTACAGTCAAAAAATTTAATATTACAAATTTATTATTTTTGACCATCTGGAGAAAGTTTGACAGGTCACGGGTCATCATTTTTCATCAGAAAATTGATTTTTTTCAACTGTAGAAAAATTGAATCAAAATGTCATTTGGATTGTGCCTCATGTTGAATAACTACTTTTTAAAGCCTCAATTTGACCAAAATTGACATTTTTACAGACTTTTTCTCCTACTCAGAAGCTTCTATTTTCACCAATTTCAGGCATTAAAATGACTCTAAACACACTTATTTTTATTCCAAAAGTGACAATTCACATGCAATAGTCATTTGCAGTCAAAAAATTAAATATTACAAATTTATTATTTTTGACCATCTGTAGAAAATTCGACAGGTCACGGGTCTTAATTTTTCATCAGAAAATTGATTTTTTGGACTGTAGAAAAATTAATTCAAAATGTCATTTGGATTGTGCCTCGTGTTAAATAACTACTTTTTAAAGCCTCAATGCGACCAAAATTGACATTTTTACAGACTTTTTCTCCTACTTAGAAGCTTCTATTTTGACCAATTTCAGGCATTAAAATGACTCTAAACACAATTATTTTAGTTCCAAAAGTGATAATTCACATGCAATAGTCATTTACAGTCAAAAAATTTAATATTACAAATTTATTATTTTTGACCATCTGGAGAAAGTTTGACAGGTCACGGGTCATCATTTTTCATCAGAAAATAGATTTTTTGGACTGTAGAAAAATTGAATCAAAATGTCATTTGGATTGTGCCTCATGTTGAATAACTACTTTTTAAAGCCTCAATGTGACCAAAATTGACATTTTTACAGACTTTTTCTCCTACTCAGAAGCTTCTATTTTGACCAATTTCAGGCATTAAAATGACTCTAAACACACTTATGTTTGTTCCAAAAGTGATAATTCACATGCAATAGTCATTTACAGTCAAAAAATTCAATATTAAAAAATTACCCTTTTTGACCATCTGGAGAAAATTCGGCAGGTCACGGGTCATCATTTTTCATCAGAAAATTGATTTTTTGGACTGTAGAAAAATTGATTCAAAATGTCATTTGGATTGTGCCTGTTGTTGAATAATCACTTTTTAAAGCCTGAATGTGACCAAAATTGACATTTTTACAGACTTTTTCTCCTACTCAGAAGCTTCTATTTTCACCAATTTCAGGCATTAAAATGACTCTAAACACACTTATTTTTGTTCCAAAAGTGATAATTCACATGCAATAGTCATTTACAGTCAAAAAATTAAATATTACAAATTTATTATTTTTTAACATCTGGAGAAAGTTTGACAGGTCACGGGTCATCGTTTTTCATCAGAAAATTGATGTTTTCGACTGTAGAAAAATTGAATCAAAATGTCATTTGGATTGTGCCTCATGTTGAATAACTACTTTTTAGGCCTCAATGTGACCAAAATTGACATTTTTACAGAGTTTTTCTCCTACTCAGAAGCTTCTATTTTCACCAATGTCAGGCATTAAAATGACTCTAAACACACTTATTTTTGTGCCAAAAGTGATAATTCACATGCAATAGTCAATTACAGTCAAAAAATTTAATATTACAAATTTATTATTTTTGACCATCTGGAGAAAGTTTGACAGGTCACGGGTCATCGTTTTTCATCAGAAAATTGATTTTTTGGACTGTAGAAAAATTGTTTCAAAATGTCATTTGGATTGTCCCTCATGTTGAATAACTACTTTTTAAAGCCTCAATGTGACCAAAATTGACATTTTTACAGTCTTTTTCTCCTACTCAGAAGCTTCTATTTTCACTAATTTCAGGCATTAAAATGACTCTAAACACACTTATTTTAGTTCCAAAAGTGATAATTCACATGCAATAGTCATTTACAGTCAAAAAATGTAATATAACAAATTTATTATTTTTGACCATCTGGAGAAAGTTTGACAGGTCACGGGTCATCATTTTTCATCAGAAAATTGATTTTTTGGACTGTAGAAAAATTGAATCAAAATGTCATTTGGATTGTGCCTCATGTTGAATAACTACTTTTTAAAGCCTCAATGTGACCAAAATTGACATTTTTACAGACTTTTTCTCCTACTCAGAAGCTTCTATTTTCACCAATGTCAGGCATTAAAATGACTCTAAACACACTTATTTTTGTTCCAAAAGTGATAATTCACATGCAATAGTCATTTATAGTCAAAAAATTAAATATTACAAATTTATTATTTTTTAACATCTTGAGAAAGTTTGACAGGTCACGGGTCATCGTTTTTCATCAGAAAATTGATTTTTTCGACTGTAGAAAAATTGAATCAAAATGTCATTTGGATTGTGCCTCATGTTGAATACCTACTTTTTTAAGCCTCAATGTGACCAAAATTGACATTTTTACAGACTTTTTCTCCTACTCAGAAGCTTCTATTTTCACCAATTTCAGGCATTAAAATGACTCTAAACACACTTATTTTTATTCCAAAAGTGACAATTCACATGCAATAGTCATTTGCAGTCAAAAAATTAAATATTACAAATTTATTATTTTTGACCATCTGTAGAAAATTCGACAGGTCACGGGTCATCATTTTTCATCAGAAAATTGATTTTTTGGACTGTAGAAAAATTGAATCAAAATGTCATTTGGATTGTGCCTCATGTTGAATAACTACTTTTTAAAGCCTCAATGTGACCAAAATTGACATTTTTACAGACTTTTTCTCCTACTCAGAAGCTTCTATTTTGACCAATTTCAGGCATTAAAATGACTCTAAACACACTTATTTTTGTTCCAAAAGTGATAATTCACATGCAATAGTCATTTACAGTCAAAAAATTCAATATTAAAAAATTACCCTTTTTGACCATCTGGAGAAAATTCGGCAGGTCACGGGTCATCATTTTTCATCAGAAAATTGATTTTTTGGACTGTAGAAAAATTGATTCAAAATGTCATTTGGATTGTGCCTGTTGTTGAATAATCACTTTTTAAAGCCTGAATGTGACCAAAATTGACATTTTTACAGACTTTTTCTCCTACTCAGAAGCTTCTATTTTCACCAATTTCAGGCATTAAAATGACTCTAAACACACTTATTTTTGTTCCAAAAGTGATAATTCACATGCAATAGTCATTTACAGTCAAAAAATTTAATATTACAAATTTATTATTTTTGACCATCTGGAGAAAGTTTGACAGGTCACGGGTCATCGTTTTTCATCAGAAAATTGATTTTTTCGACTGTAGAAAAATTGAATCAAAATGTTATTTGGATTGTGCCTCATGTTGAATAACTACTTTTTAAAGCCTCAATGTGACCAAAATTGACATTTTTACAGAGTTTTTCTCCTACTCAGAAGCTTCTATTTTCACCAATTTCAGGCATTAAAATGACTCTAAACACACTTATTTTTGTTCCAAAAGTGATAATTCACATGCAATAGTCATTTACAGTCAAAAAATTAAATATTACAAATTTATTATTTTTGACCACCTGT
This sequence comes from Triturus cristatus, assembly GCF_964204655.1. Lineage (NCBI taxonomy): Eukaryota > Metazoa > Chordata > Amphibia > Caudata > Salamandridae > Triturus > Triturus cristatus. The sequence goes on along the minus strand of NC_140591.1, from coordinate 1,019,266,268 downwards.
AGAAAGCTTGACAGGTCACGGGTCATAGTTTTTCATCAGAAAATTGATTTTTTTCGACTGTAGAAAAATTGAATCAAAATGTCATTTGGATTGAGCCTCATGTTGAATAACTACTTTTTAAAGCCTCAATGTGACCAAAATTGACATTTTTACAGAGTTTTTCTCCTACTCAGAAGCTTCTATTTTGACCAATTTCAGGCATTAAAATGACTCTAAACACACTTATTTTTGTTCCAAAAGTGATAATTCACATGCAATAGTCATTTACAGTCAAAAAATTTAATATTACAAATTTATTATTTTTGACCATCTGGAGAAAGTTTGACAGGTCACGGGTCATCGTTTTTCATCAGAAAATTGATTTTTTCGACTGTAGAAAAATTGAATCAAAATGTCATTTGGATTGTGCCTCATGTTGAATAACTACTTTTTAAAGCCTCAATGTGACCAAAATTGACATTTTTACAGAGTTTTTCTCCTACTCAGAAGCTTCTATTTTCACCAATTTCAGGCATTAAAATGACTCTAAACACACTTATTTTTGTTCCAAAAGTGATAATTCACATGCAATAGTCATTTACAGTCAAAAAATTAAATATTACAAATTTATTATTTTTGACCACCTGTAGAAAGCTTGACAGGTCACGGGTCATAGTTTTTCATCAGAAAATTGATTTTTTTCGACTGTAGAAAAATTGAATCAAAATGTCATTTGGATTGAGCCTCATGTTGAATAACTACTTTTTAAAGCCTCAATGTGACCAAAATTGACATTTTTACAGACTTTTTCTCCTACTCAGAAGCTTCTATTTTGACCAATTTCAGGCATTAAAATGACTCTAAACACACTTATTTTTGTTCCAAAAGTGATAATTCACATGCAATAGTCATTTACAGTCAAAAAATTCAATATTAAAAATTTACCATTTTTGACCATCTGGAGAAAATTCGACAGGTCACGGGTAATCGTTTTTCATCAGAAAATAGATTTTTTTCGACTGTAGAAAAATTGAATCAAAATGTCATTTGGATTGTGCCTCATGTTGAATAACTACTTTTTAAAGCCTCAATGTGACCAAAATTGACATTTTTACAGTGTTTTTCTCCTACTCAGAAGCTTCTATTTTCACCAATTTCAGGCATTAAAATGACTCTAAACACACTGATTTTAGTTCCAAAAGTGATAATTCACATGCAATAGTCAATTACAGTCAAAAAATTTAATATTACAAATTTATTATTTTTGACCATCTGGAGAAAGTTTGACAGGTCACGGGTCATCGTTTTTCATCAGAAAATTGATTTTTTCGACTGTAGAAAAATTGATTCAAAATGTCATTTGGATTGTCCCTCATGTTGAATAACTACTTTTTAAAGCCTCAATGTGACCAAAATTGACATTTTTACAGTCTTTTTCTCCTACTCAGAAGCTTCTATTTTCACTAATTTCAGGCATTAAAATGACTCTAAACACACTTATTTTAGTTCCAAAAGTGATAATTCACATGCAATAGTCATTTACAGTCAAAAAATTAAATATTACAAATTTATTGTTTTTTAACATCTGGAGAAAGTTTGACAGGTGACGGGTCATCATTTTTCATCAGAAAATAGATTTTTTCGACTGTAGAAAAATTGAATCAAAATGTCATTTGGATTGTGCCTCATGTTGAATAACTACTTTTTAAAGCCTCAATTTGACCAAAATTGACATTTTTACAGACTTTTTCTCCTACTCAGAAGCTTCTATTTTCACCAATTTCAGGCATTAAAATGAGTCTAAACACACTTATATTTATTCCAAAAGTGACAATTCACATGCAATAGTCATTTACAGTCAAAAAATTAAATATTACAAATTTATTATTTTTGACCATCTGGAGAAAGTTTGACAGGTCACGGGTCATCATTTTTCATCAGAAAATTGATTTTTTGGACTGTAGAAAAATTGATTCAAAATGTCATTTGGATTGTGCCTGTTGTTGAATAATCACTTTTGAAAGCCTCAATGTGACCAAAATTGACATTTTTACAGACTTTTTCTCCTACTCAGAAGCTTCTATTTTCACCAATTTCAGGCATTAAAATGACTCTAAACACACTTATTTTTGTTCCAAAAGTGATAATTCACATGCAATAGTCATTTACAGTCAAAAAATTAAATATTACAAATTTATTGTTTTTTAACATCTGGAGAAAGTTTGACAGGTGACGGGTCATCATTTTTCATCAGAAAATTGATTTTTTTGACTGTAGAAAAATTGAATCAAAATGTCATTTGGATTGAGCCTCATGTTGAATAACTACTTTTTAAAGCCTCAATTTGACCAAAATTGACATTTTTACAGACTTTTTCTCCTACTCAGAAGCTTCTATTTAAACCAATTTCAGGCATTAAAATGACTCTAAACACACTTATTTTTATTCCAAAAGTGACAATTCACATGCAATAGTCATTTGCAGTCAAAAAATTAAATATTACAAATTTATTATTTTTGACCATCTGTAGAAAATTCGACAGGTCACGGGTCTTAATTTTTCATCAGAAAATTGATTTTTTGGACTGTAGAAAAATTAATTCAAAATGTCATTTGGATTGTGCCTCGTGTTAAATAACTACTTTTTAAAGCCTCAATGCGACCAAAATTGACATTTTTACAGACTTTTTCTCCTACTTAGAAGCTTCTATTTTGACCAATTTCAGGCATTAAAATGACTCTAAACACACTTATTTTAGTTCCAAAAGTGATAATTCACATGCAATAGTCATTTACAGTCAAAAAATTTAATATTACAAATTTATTATTTTTGACCATCTGGAGAAAGTTTGACAGGTCACGGGTCAGTTTTCATCAGAAAATTGATTTTTTGGACTGTAGAAAAATTGAATCAAAATGTCATTTGGATTGTGCCTCATGTTGAATAACTACTTTTTAAAGCCTCAATGTGACCAAAATTGACATTTTTACAGACTTTTTCTCCTACTCAGAAGCTTCTATTTTGACCAATTTCAGGCATTAAAATGACTCTAAACACACTTATTTTTGTTCCAAAAGTGATAATTCACATGCAATAGTCATTTACAGTCAAAAAATTCAATATTAAAAAATTACCCTTTTTGACCATCTGGAGAAAATTCGGCAGGTCACGGGTCATCATTTTTCATCAGAAAATTGATTTTTTGGACTGTAGAAAAATTGATTCAAAATGTCATTTGGATTGTGCCTGTTGTTGAATAATCACTTTTTAAAGCCTGAATGTGACCAAAATTGACATTTTTACAGACTTTTTCTCCTACTCAGAAGCTTCTATTTTCACCAATTTCAGGCATTAAAATGACTCTAAACACACTTATTTTTGTTCCAAAAGTGATAATTCACATGCAATAGTCATTTACAGTCAAAAAATTTAATATTACAAATTTATTATTTTTGACCATCTGGAGAAAGTTTGACAGGTCACGGGTCATCGTTTTTCATCAGAAAATTGATTTTTTCGACTGTAGAAAAATTGAATCAAAATGTTATTTGGATTGTGCCTCATGTTGAATAACTACTTTTTAAAGCCTCAATGTGACCAAAATTGATATTTTTACAGAGTTTTTCTCCTACTCAGAAGCTTCTATTTTCACCAATTTCAGGCATTAAAATGACTCTAAACACACTTATTTTTGTTCCAAAAGTGATAATTCACATGCAATAGTCATTTACAGTCAAAAAATTAAATATTACAAATTTATTATTTTTGACCACCTGTAGAAAGCTTGACAGGTCACGGGTCATAGTTTTTCATCAGAAAATTGATTTTTTTCGACTGTAGAAAAATTGAATCAAAATGTCATTTGGATTGAGCCTCATGTTGAATAACTACTTTTTAAAGCCTCAATGTGACCAAAATTGACATTTTTACAGACTTTTTATCCTACTCAGAAGCTTCGATTTTGACCAATTTCAGGCATTAAAATGACTCTAAACACACTTATTTTTGTTCCAAAAGTGATAATTCACATGCAATAGTCATTTACAGTCAAAAAATTCAATATTAAAAATTTACCATTTTTGACCATCTGGAGAAAATTCGACAGGTCACGGGTAATCGTTTTTCATCAGAAAATAGATTTTTTTCGACTGTAGAAAAATTGAATCAAAATGTCATTTGGATTGTGCCTCATGTTGAATAACTACTTTTTAAAGCCTCAATGTGACCAAAATTGACATTTTTACAGACTTTTTATCCTACTCAGAAGCTTCTATTTTCACCAATTTCAGGCATTAAAATGACTCTAAACACACTGATTTTAGTTCCAAAAGTGATAATTCACATGCAATAGTCAATTACAGTCAAAAAATTTAATATTACAAATTTATTATTTTTGACCATCTGGAGAAAGTTTGACAGGTCACGGGTCATCGTTTTTCATCAGAAAATTGATTTTTTCGACTGTAGAAAAATTGATTCAAAATGTCATTTGGATTGTCCCTCATGTTGAATAACTACTTTTTAAAGCCTCAATGTGACCAAAATTGACATTTTTACAGTCTTTTTCTCCTACTCAGAAGCTTCTATTTTCACTAATTTCAGGCATTAAAATGACTCTAAACACACTTATTTTAGTTCCAAAAGTGATAATTCACATGCAATAGTCATTTACAGTCAAAAAATTAAATATTACAAATTTATTGTTTTTTAACATCTGGAGAAAGTTTGACAGGTGACGGGTCATAATTTTTCATCAGAAAATTGATTTTTTCGACTGTAGAAAAATTGAATCAAAATGTCATTTGGATTGTGCCTCATGTTGAATAACTACTTTTTAAAGCCTCAATTTGACCAAAATTGACATTTTTACAGACTTTTTCTCCTACTCAGAAGCTTCTATTTTCACCAATTTCAGGCATTAAAATGACTCTAAACACACTTATATTTATTCCAAAAGTGACAATTCACATGCAATAGTCATTTACAGTCAAAAAATTGAATATTACAAATTTATTGTTTTTTAACATCTGGAGAAAGTTTGACAGGTGACGGGTCATCATTTTTCATCAGAAAATTGATTTTTTCGACTGTAGAAAAATTGAATCAAAATGTCATTTGGATTGAGCCTCATGTTGAATAACTACTTTTTAAAGCCTCAATTTGACCAAAATTGACATTTTTACAGACTTTTTCTCCTACTCAGAAGCTTCTATTTAAACCAATTTCAGGCATTAAAATGACTCTAAACACACTTATTTTTATTCCAAAAGTGACAATTCACATGCAATAGTCATTTGCAGTCAAAAAATTAAATATTACAAATTTATTATTTTTGACCATCTGTAGAAAATTCGACAGGTCACGGGTCTTAATTTTTCATCAGAAAATTGATTTTTTGGACTGTAGAAAAATTAATTCAAAATGTCATTTGGATTGTGCCTCGTGTTAAATAACTACTTTTTAAAGCCTCAATGCGACCAAAATTGACATTTTTACAGACTTTTTCTCCTACTTAGAAGCTTCTATTTTGACCAATTTCAGGCATTAAAATGACTCTAAACACACTTATTTTAGTTCCAAAAGTGATAATTCACATGCAATAGTCATTTACAGTCAAAAATTTAATATTACAAATTTATTATTTTTGACCATCTGGAGAAAGTTTGACAGGTCACGGGTCATCATTTTTCATCAGAAAATTGATTTTTTGGACTGTAGAAAAATTGAATCAAAATGTCATTTGGATTGTGCCTCACGTTGAATAACTACTTTTTAAAGCCTCAATGTGACCAAAATTGACATTTTTACAGACTTTTTCTCCTACTCAGAAGCTTCTATTTTGACCAATTTCAGGCATTAATATGACTCTAAACACACTTATTTTTGTTCCAAAAGTGATAATTCACATGCAATAGTCATTTACAGTCAAAAAATTCAATATTAAAAAATTACCCTTTTTGACCATCTGGAGAAAATTCGGCAGGTCACGGGTCATCATTTTTCATCAGAAAATTGATTTTTTGGACTGTAGAAAAATTGATTCAAAATGTCATTTGGATTGTGCCTGTTGTTGAATAATCACTTTTTAAAGCCTGAATGTGACCAAAATTGACATTTTTACAGACTTTTTCTCCTACTCAGAAGCTTCTATTTTCACCAATTTCAGGCATTAAAATGACTCTAAACACACTTATTTTTGTTCCAAAAGTGATAATTCACATGCAATAGTCATTTACAGTCAAAAAATTTAATATTACAAATTTATTATTTTTGACCATCTGGAGAAAGTTTGACAGGTCACGGGTCATCATTTTTCATCAGAAAATTGATTTTTTCGACTGTAGAAAAATTGAATCAAAATGTTATTTGGATTGTGCCTCATGTTGAATAACTACTTTTTAAAGCCTCAATGTGACCAAAATTGACATTTTTACAGAGTTTTTCTCCTACTCAGAAGCTTCTATTTTCACCAATTTCAGGCATTAAAATGACTCTAAACACACTTATTTTTGTTCCAAAAGTGATAATTCACATGCAATAGTCATTTACAGTCAAAAAATTAAATATTACAAATTTATTATTTTTAACCACCTGTAGAAAGCTTGACAGGTCACGGGTCATAGTTTTTCATCAGAAAATTGATTTTTTTCGACTGTAGAAAAATTGAATCAAAATGTCATTTGGATTGAGCCTCATGTTGAATAACTACTTTTTAAAGCCTCAATGTGACCAAAATTGACATTTTTACAGACTTTTTCTCCTACTCAGAAGCTTCTATTTTGACCAATTTCAGGCATTAAAATGACTCTAAACACACTTATTTTTGTTCCAAAAGTGATAATTCACATGCAATAGTCATTTACAGTCAAAAAATTCAATATTAAAAATTTACCATTTTTGACCATCTGGAGAAAATTCGACAGGTCACGGGTAATCGTTTTTCATCAGAAAATAGATTTTTTTCGACTGTAGAAAAATTGAATCAAAATGTCATTTGGATTGTGCCTCATGTTGAATAACTACTTTTTAAAGCCTCAATGTGACCAAAATTGACATTTTTACAGTCTTTTTCTCCTACTCAGAAGCTTCTATTTTCACCAATTTCAGGCATTAAAATGACTCTAAACACACTTATTTTAGTTCCAAAAGTGATAATTCACATGCAATAGTCATTTACAGTCAAAAAATTAAATATTACAAATTTATTGTTTTTTAACATCTGGAGAAAGTTTGACAGGTGACGGGTCATAATTTTTCATCAGAAAATTGATTTTTTCGACTGTAGAAAAATTGAATCAAAATGTCATTTGGATTGTGCCTCATGTTGAATAACTACTTTTTAAAGCCTCAATTTGACCAAAATTGACATTTTTACAGACTTTTTCTCCTACTCAAAAGCTTCTATTTTCACCAATTTCAGGCATTAAAATGACTCTAAACACACTTATTTTAGTTCCAAAAGTGATAATTCACATGCAATAGTCATTTACAGTCAAAAAATTTAATATTACAAATTTATTATTTTTGACCATCTGGAGAAAGTTTGACAGGTCACGTGTCATCATTTTTCATCAGAAAATTGATTTTTTTGGACTGTAGAAAAATTGAATCAAAATGTCATTTGGATTGTGCCTCATGTTGAATAACTACTTTTTAAAGCCTCAATGTGAGCCAAAATTGACATTTTTACAGACTTTTTCTCCTACTCAGAAGCTTCTATTTTGACCAATTTCAGGCATTAAAATGACTCTAAACACACTTATTTTTGTTCCAAAAGTGATAATTCACATGCAATAGTCATTTACAGTCAAAAAATTCAATATTAAAAAATTACCCTTTTTGACCATCTGGAGAAAACTCGGCAGGTCACGGGTCATCATTTTTCATCAGAAAATTGATTTTTTGGACTGTAGAAAAATTGATTCAAAATGTCATTTGGATTGTGCCTGTTGTTGAATAATCACTTTTTAAAGCCTCAATGTGACCAAAATTGACATTTTTACAGACTTTTTCTCCTACTCAGAAGCTTCTATTTTCACTAATTTCAGGCATTAAAATGACTCTAAACACACTTATTTTTGTTCCAAAAGTGATAATTCACATGCAATAGTCATTTACAGTCAAAAAATTTAATATTACAAATTTATTATTTTTGACCATCTGGAGAAAGTTTGACAGTTCACGGGTCATCGTTTTTCATCAGAAAATTGATTTTTTCGACTGTAGAAAAATTGAATCAAAATGTCATTTGGATTGTGCCTCATGTTGAATAACTACTTTTTAAAGCCTCAATGTGACCAAAATTGACATTTTTACAGAGTTTTTCTCCTACTCAGAAGCTTCTATTTTCACCAATTTCAGGCATTAAAATGACTCTTAACACACTTATTTCAGTTCCAAAAGTGATAATTCACATGCAATAGTCATTTACAGTCAAAAAATTAAATATTACAAATTTATTATTTTTTAACATCTGGAGAAAGTTTGACAGGTCACGGGTCATCGTTTTTCATCAGAAAATTGATTTTTTCGACGGTAGAAAAATTGAATCAAAATGTCATTTGGATTGTGCCTCATGTTGAATAACTACTTTTTAAAGCCTCAATGTGACCAAAATTGACATTTTTACAGAGTTTTTCTCCTACCCAAAAGCTTCTATTTTCACCAATTTCAGGCATTAAAATGACTCTAAACACACTTATTTTAGTTCCAAAAGTGATAATTCACATGCAATAATCAATTACAGTAAAAAAATGTAATATTACAAATTTATTATTTTTGACCATCTGGAGAAAGTTTGACAGGTCACGGGTCATCGTTTTTCATCAGAAAATTGATTTTTTGGACTGTAGAAAAATTGATATAAAATGTCATTTGGATTGTGCCTCATGTTGAATAACTACTTTTCAAAGCCTCAATGTGACCAAAATTGACAGTTTTTTACAGACTTTTTCTCCTACTTAGAAGCTTCTATTTTGACCAATTTCAGGCATTAAAATGACTCTAAACACACTTATTTTTGTTCCAAAAGTGATAATTCACATGCAATAGTCATTTACAGTCAAAAAATTTAATATTACAAATTTATTATTTTTGACCATCTGGAGAAAGTTTGACAGGTCACGGGTCATCATTTTTCATCAGAAAATTGATTTTTTGGACTGTAGAAAAATTGAATCAAAATGTCATTTGGATTGTGCCTCATGTTGAATAACTACTTTTTAAAGCCTCAATGTGACCAAAATTGACATTTTTACAGACTTTTTCTCCTACTCAGAAGCTTCTATTTTCACCAATGTCAGGCATTAAAATGACTCTAAACACACTTATTTTTGTTCCAAAAGTGATAATTCACATGCAATAGTCATTTACAGTCAAAAAATTAAATATTACAAATGTATTATTTTTTAACATCTGGAGAAAGTTTGACAGGTCACGGGTCATCGTTTTTCATCAGAAAATTGATTTTTTCGACTGTAGAAAAATTGAATCAAAATGTCATTTGGATTGTGCCTCATGTTGAATAACTACTTTTTAAAGCCTCAATGTGACCAAAATTGACATTTTTACAGAGTTTTTCTCCTACTCAGAAGCTTCTATTTTCACCAATTTCAGGCATTAAAATGACTCTAAACACACTTATTTTTGTTCCAAAAGTGATAATTCACATGCAATAGTCATTTACAGTCAAAAAATTAAATATTACAAATTTATTATTTTTGACCACCTGTAGAAAGCTTGACAGGTCACGGGTCATAGTTTTTCATCAGAAAATTGTTTTTTTTCGACTGTAGAAAAATTGAATCAAAATGTCATTTGGATTGAGCCTCATGTTGAATAACTACTTTTTAAAGCCTCAATGTGACCAAAATTGACATTTTTACAGACTTTTTCTCCTACTCAGAAGCTTCTATTTTGACCAATTTCAGGCATTAAAATGACTCTAAACACACTTATTTTTGTTCCAAAAGTGATAATTCACATGCAATAGTCATTTACAGTCAAAAAATTCAATATTAAAAATTTACCATTTTTGACCATCTGGAGAAAATCCGACAGGTCACGGGTAATCGTTTTTCATCAGAAAATAGATTTTTTTCGACTGTAGAAAAATTGAATCAAAATGTCATTTGGATTGTGCCTCATGTTGAATAACTACTTTTTAAAGCCTCAATGTGACCAAAATTGACATTTTTACAGTGTTTTTCTCCTACTCAGAAGCTTCTATTTTCACCAATTTCAGGCATTAAAATGACTCTAAACACACTGATTTTAGTTCCAAAAGTGATAATTCACATGCAATAGTCAATTACAGTCAAAAAATTTAATATTACAAATTTATTATTTTTGACCATCTGGAGAAAGTTTGACAGGTCACGGGTCATCGTTTTTCATCAGAAAATTGATTTTTTCGACTGTAGAAAAATTGATTCAAAATGTCATTTGGATTGTCCCTCATGTTGAATAACTACTTTTTAAAGCCTCAATGTGACCAAAATTGACATTTTTACAGTCTTTTTCTCCTACTCAGAAGCTTCTATTTTCACTAATTTCAGGCATTAAAATGACTCTAAACACACTTATTTTAGTTCCAAAAGTGATAATTCACATGCAATAGTCATTTACAGTCAAAAAATTAAATATTACAAATTTAGTGTTTTTTAACATCTGGAGAAAGTTTGACAGGTGACGGGTCATCATTTTTCATCAGAAAATTGATTTTTTCGACTGTAGAAAAATTGAATCAAAATGTCATTTGGATTGTGCCTCATGTTGAATAACTACTTTTTAAAGCCTCAATTTGACCAAAATTGACATTTTTACAGACTTTTTCTCCTACTCAGAAGCTTCTATTTTGACCAATTTCAGGCATTAAAATGACTCTAAACACACTTATTTTAGTTCCAAAAGTGATAATTCACATGCAATAGTCATTTACAGTCAAAAAATTTAATATTACAAATTTATTATTTTTGACCATCTGGAGAAAGTTTGACAGGTCACGGGTCATCATTTTTCATCAGAAAATTGATTTTTTGGACTGTAGAAAAATTGAATCAAAATGTCATTTGGATTGTGCCTCATGTTGAATAACTACTTTTTAAAGCCTCAATGTGACCAAAATTGACATTTTTACAGACTTTTTCTCCTACTCAGAAGCTTCTATTTTGACCAATTTCAGGCATTAAAATGACTCTAAACACACTTATTTTTGTTCCAAAAGTGATAATTCACATGCAATAGTCATTTACAGTCAAAAAATTCAATATTAAAAAATTACCCTTTTTGACCATCTGGAGAAAATTCGGCAGGTCACGGGTCATCATTTTTCATCAGAAAATTGATTTTTTGGACTGTAGAAAAATTGATTCAAAATGTCATTTGGATTGTGCCTGTTGTTGAATAATCACTTTTTAAAGCCTCAATGTGACCAAAATTGACATTTTTACAGACTTTTTCTCCTACTCAGAAGCTTCTATTTTCACCAATTTCAGGCATTAAAATGACTCTAAACACACTTATTTTTGTTCCAAAAGTGATAATTCACATGCAATAGTCATTTACAGTCAAAAAATTTAATATTACAAATTTATTATTTTTGACCATCTGGAGAAAGTTTGACAGTTCACGGGTCATCGTTTTTCATCAGAAAATTGATTTTTTCGACTGTAGAAAAATTGAATCAAAATGTCATTTGGATTGGGCCTCATGTTGAATAACTACTTTTTAAAGCCTCAATGTGACCAAAATTGACATTTTTACAGAGTTTTTCTCCTACTCAGAAGCTTCTATTTTCACCAATTTCAGGCATTAAAATGACTCTAAACACACTTATTTCAGTTCCAAAAGGGATAATTCACATGCAATAGTCATTTACAGTCAAAAAATTAAATATTACAAATTTATTATTTTTTAACATCTGGAGAAAGTTTGACAGGTCACGGGTCATCGCTTTTCATCAGAAAATTGATTTTTTCGACTGTAGAAAAATTGAATCAAAATGTCATTTGGATTGTGCCTCATGTTGAATAACTACTTTTTAAAGCCTCAATGAGACCAAAATTGACATTTTTACAGACTTTTTCTCCTACTCAGAAGCTTCTATTTTGACCAATTTCAGGCATTAAAATGACTCTAAACACACTTATTTTTGTTCCAAAAGTGATAATTCACATGCAATAGTCATTTACAGTCAAAAAATTCAATATTAAAAATTTACCATTTTTGACCATCTGGAGAAAATTCGACAGGTCACGGGTAATCGTTTTTCATTAGAAAATAGATTTTTTTCGAATGTAGAAAAATTGAATCAAAATGTCATTTGGATTTTGCCTCATGTTGAATAACTACTTTTTAAAGCCTCAATGTGACCAAAATTGACATTTTTACAGTGTTTTTCTCCTACTCAGAAGCTTCTATTTTCACCAATTTCAGGCATTAAAATGACTCTAAACACACTGATTTTAGTTCCAAAAGTGATAATTCACATGCAATAGTCAATTACAGTCAAAAAATTTAATATTACAAATTTATTATTTTTGACCATCTGGAGAAAGTTTGTCAGGTCACGGGTCATCGTTTTTCATCAGAAAATTGATTTTTTCGACTGTAGAAAAATTGATTCAAAATGTCATTTGGATTGTCCCTCATGTTGAATAACTACTTTTTAAAGCCTCAATGTGACCAAAATTGACATTTTTACAGTCTTTTTCTCCTACTCAGAAGCTTCTATTTTCACTAATTTCAGGCATTAAAATGACTCTAAACACACTTATTTTAGTTCCAAAAGTGATAATTCACATGCAATAGTCATTTACAGTCAAAAAATTAAATATTACAAATTTATTGTTTTTTAACATCTGGAGAAAGTTTGACAGGTGACGGGTCATCATTTTTCATCAGAAAATAGATTTTTTCGACTGTAGAAAAATTGAATCAAAATGTCATTTGGATTGTGCCTCATGTTGAATAACTACTTTTTAAAGCCTCAATTTGACCAAAATTGACATTTTTACAGACTTTTTCTCCTACTCAGAAGCTTCTATTTTCACCAATTTCAGGCATTAAAATGACTCTAAACACACTTATATTTATTCCAAAAGTGACAATTCACATGCAATAGTCATTTACAGTCAAAAAATTTAATATTACAAATTTATTATTTTTGACCATCTGGAGAAAGTTTGACAGGTCACGGGTCATAATTTTTCATCAGAAAATTGATTTTTTGGACTGTAGAAAAATTGATTCAAAATGTCATTTGGATTGTGCCTGTTGTTGAATAATCACTTTTTAAAGCCTCAATGTGACCAAAATTGACATGTTTACAGACTTTTTCTCCTACTCAGAAGCTTCTATTTTCACCAATTTCAGGCATTAAAATGACTCTAAACACACTTATTTCAGTTCCAAAAGTGATAATTCACATGCAATAGTCATTTACAGTCAAAAAATTAAATATTACAAATTTATTATTTTTTAACATCTGGAGAAAGTTTGACAGGTCACGGGTCATCGCTTTTCATCAGAAAATTGATTTTTTCGACTGTAGAAAAATTGAATCAAAATGTCATTTGGATTGGGCCTCATGTTGAATAACTACTTTTTAAAGCCTCAATGTGACCAAAATTGACATTTTTACAGAGTTTTTCTCCTACTCAGAAGCTTCTATTTTCACCAATTTCAGGCATTAAAATGACTCTAAACACACTTATTTCAGTTCCAAAAGTGATAATTGACATGCAATAGTCATTTACAGTCAAAAAATTAAATATTACAAATTTATTATTTTTTAACATCTGGAGAAAGTTTGACAGGTCACGGGTCATCGCTTTTCATCAGAAAATTGATTTTTTCGACTGTAGAAAAATTGAATCAAAATGTCATTTGGATTGTGCCTCATGTTGAATAACTACTTTTTAAAGCCTCAATGAGACCAAAATTGACATTTTTACAGACTTTTTCTCCTACTCAGAAGCTTCTATTTTGACCAATTTCAGGCATTAAAATGACTCTAAACACACTTATTTTTGTTCCAAAAGTGATAATTCACATGCAATAGTCATTTACAGTCAAAAAATTCAATATTAAAAATTTACCATTTTTGACCATCTGGAGAAAATTCGACAGGTCACGGGTAATCGTTTTTCATCAGAAAATAGATTTTTTTCGAATGTAGAAAAATTGAATCAAAATGTCATTTGGATTGTGCCTCATGTTGAATAACTACTTTTTAAAGCCTCAATGTGACCAAAATTGACATTTTTACAGTGTTTTTCTCCTACTCAGAAGCTTCTATTTTCACCAATTTCAGGCATTAAAATGACTCTAAACACACTGATTTTAGTTCCAAAAGTGATAATTCACATGCAATAGTCAATTACAGTCAAAAAATTTAATATTACAAATTTATTATTTTTGACCATCTGGAGAAAGTTTGACAGGTCACGGGTCATCATTTTTCATCAGAAAATTGATTTTTTCGACTGTAGAAAAATTGATTCAAAATGTCATTAGATTGTCCCTCATGTTGAATAACTACTTTTTAAAGCCTTAATGTGACCAAAATTGACATTTTTACAGTCTTTTTCTCCTACTCAGAAGCTTCTATTTTCACTAATTTCAGGCATTAAAATGACTCTAAACACACTTATTTTAGTTCCAAAAGTGATAATTCACATGCAATAGTCATTTACAGTCAAAAAATTAAATATTACAAATTTATTGTTTTTTAACATCTGGAGAAAGTTTGACAGGTGACGGGTCATCATTTTTCATCAGAAAATAGATTTTTTCGACTGTAGAAAAATTGAATCAAAATGTCATTTGGATTGTGCCTCATGTTGAATAACTACTTTTTAAAGCCTCAATTTGACCAAAATTGACATTTTTACAGACTTTTTCTCCTACTCAAAAGCTTCTATTTTCACCAATTTCAGGCATTAAAATGACTCTAAACACACTTATATTTATTCCAAAAGTGACAATTCACATGCAATAGTCATTTACAGTCAAAAAATTAAATATTACAAATTTATTATTTTTGACCATCTGGAGAAAGTTTGACAGGTCACGGGTCATCATTTTTCATCAGAAAATTGATTTTTTGGACTGTAGAAAAATTGATTCAAAATGTCATTTGGATTGTGCCTGTTGTTGAATAATCACTTTTTAAAGCCTCAATGTGACCAAAATTGACATGTTTACAGACTTTTTCTCCTACTCAGAAGCTTCTATTTTCACCAATTTCAGGCATTAAAATGACTCTAAACACACTTATTTTTGTTCCAAAAGTGATAATTCACATGCAATAGTCATTTACAGTCAAAAAATTTAATATTACAAATTTATTATTTTTGACCATCTGGAGAAAGTTTGACAGTTCACGGGTCATCGTTTTTCATCAGAAAATTGATTTTTTCGACTGTAGAAAAATTGAATCAAAATGTCATTTGGATTGTGCCTCATGTTGAATAACTACTTTTTAAAGCCTCAATGTGACCAAAATTGACATTTTTACACAGTTTTTCTCCTACTCAGAAGCTTCTATTTTCACCAATTTCAGGCATTAAAATGACTCTAAACACACTTATTTCAGTTCCAAAAGTGATAATTCACATGCAATAGTCATTTACAGTCAAAAAATTAAATATTACAAATTTATTATTTTTTAACATCTGGAGAAAGTTTGACAGGTCACGGGTCATCGTTTTTCATCAGAAAATTGATTTTTTCGACTGTAGAAAAATTGAATCAAAATGTCATTTGGATTGTGCCTCATGTTGAATAACTACTTTTTAAAGCCTCAATGTGACCAAAATTGACATTTTTACAGACTTTTTCTCCTACTCAGAAGCTTCTATTTTCACCAATTTCAGGCATTAAAATGACTCTAAACACACTTATTTTTCTTCCAAACGTGACAATTCACATGCAATAGTCATTTACAGTCAAAAAATTAAATATTACAAATTTATTATTTTTGACCATCTGTAGAAAGTTTGACAGGTCACGGGTCATCGTTTTTCATCAGAAAATTGATTTTTTCGAATGTAGAAAAATTGAATCAAAATGTCATTTGGATTGTGCCTCTTGTTGAATAATTACTTTTTAAAGCCTCAATGTGACCAAAATTGACATTTTTACCGACTTTTTCTCCTACTCAGAAGCTTCTATTCTCACCAATTTCAGGCATTAAAATGACTCTAAACACTTATTTTTCTTCCAAACGTGACAATTCACATGCAATAGTCATTTACAGTCAAAAAATTAAATATTACAAATTTATTATTTTTGACCATCTGGAGAAAGTTTGACAGGTCACGGGTCATCATTTTTCATCAGAAAATTGATTTTTTGGACTGTAGAAAAATTGATTCAAAATGTCATTTGGATTGTGCCTGTTGTTGAATAATCACTTTTTAAAGCCTCAATGTGACCAAAATTGACATGTTTACAGACTTTTTCTCCTACTCAGAAGCTTCTATTTTTACCAATTTCAGGCATTAAAATGACTCTAAACACACTTATTTTTGTTCCAAAAGTGATAATTCACATGCAATAGTCATTTACAGTCAAAAAATTTAATATTACAAATTTATTATTTTTGACCATCTGGAGAAAGTTTGACAGTTCACGGGTCATCGTTTTTCATCAGAAAATTGATTTTTTCGACTGTAGAAAAATTGAATCAAAATGTCATTTGGATTGTGCCTCATGTTGAATAACTACTTTTTAAAGCCTCAATGTGACCAAAATTGACATTTTTACACAGTTTTTCTCCTACTCAGAAGCTTCTATTTTCACCAATTTCAGGCATTAAAATGACTCTAAACACACTTATTTCAGTTCCAAAAGTGATAATTCACATGCAATAGTCATTTACAGTCAAAAAATTAAATATTACAAATTTATTATTTTTTAACATCTGGAGAAAGTTTGACAGGTCACGGGTCATCGTTTTTCATCAGAAAATTGATTTTTTCGACTGTAGAAAAATTGATTCAAAATGTCATTTGGATTGTGCCT
This sequence comes from Triturus cristatus, assembly GCF_964204655.1. NCBI lineage: Eukaryota > Metazoa > Chordata > Amphibia > Caudata > Salamandridae > Triturus > Triturus cristatus. The sequence continues at coordinate 1,019,249,261 of NC_140591.1, read as the reverse complement.
CATGTTGAATAACTACTTTTTAAAGCCTCAATGTGACCAAAATTGACATTTTTACAGACTTTTTCTCCTACTCAGAAGCTTCTATTTTCACCAATTTCAGGCATTAAAATGACTCTAAACACACTTATTTTTCTTCCAAACGTGACAATTCACATGCAATAGTCATTTACAGTCAAAAAATTAAATATTACAAATTTATTATTTTTGACCATCTGTAGAAAGTTTGACAGGTCACGGGTCATCGTTTTTCATCAGAAAATTGATTTTTTCGAATGTAGAAAAATTGAATCAAAATGTCATTTGGATTGTGCCTCTTGTTGAATAATTACTTTTTAAAGCCTCAATGTGACCAAAATTGACATTTTTACAGACTTTTTCTCCTACTCAGAAGCTTCTATTTTCACCAATTTCAGGCATTAAAATGACTCTAAACACACTTATTTTAGTTCCAAAAGTGATAATTCACATGCAATAGTCATTTACAGTCAAAAAATTAAATATTACAAATTTATTATTTTTGACCATCTGTAGAAAGTTTGCAGGTCACGGGTCATCGTTTTTCATCAGAAAATTGATTTTTTCGACGGTAGAAAAATTGAATCAAAATGTCATTTGGATTGTGCCTCATGTTGAATAACTACTTTTTAAAGCCTCAATGTGACCAAAATTGACATTTTTACAGACTTTTTCTCCTACTCAGAAGCTTCTATTTTCACCAATTTCAGGCATTAAAATGACTCTAAACACACTTATTTTAGTTCCAAAAGTGATAATTCACATGCAATAGTCAATTACAGTCAAAAAATGTAATATTACAAATTTATTATTTTTGACCATCTGGAGAAAGTTTGACAGGTCACGGGTCATCGTTTTTCTTCAGAAAATTGATTTTTTGGACTGTAGAAAAATTGATATAAAATGTCATTTGGATTGTGCCTCATGTTGAATAACTACTTTTTAAAGCCTCAATGTGACCAAAATTGACATTTTTTACAGACTTTTTCTCCTACTTAGAAGCTTCTATTTTGACCAATTTCAGGCATTAAAATGACTCTAAACACACTTATTTTATTTCCAAAAGTGATAATTCACATGCAATAGTCATTTACAGTCAAAAAATTTAATATTACAAATTTATTATTTTTGACCATCTGGAAAAAGTTTGACAGGTCACGGGTCATCATTTTTCATCAGAAAATTGATTTTTTGGACTGTAGAAAAATTGAATCAAAATGTCATTTGGATTGTGCCTCATGTTGAATAACTACTTTTTAAAGCCTCAATGTGACCAAAATTGACATTTTTACAGACTTTTTCTCCTACTCAGAAGCTTCTATTTTCACCAATGTCATGCATTAAAATGACTCTAAACACACTTATTTTTGTTCCAAAAGTGATAATTCACATGCAATAGTCATTTACAGTCAAAAAATTAAATATTACAAATGTAATATTTTTTAACATCTGGAGAAAGTTTGACAGGTCACGGGTCATCGTTTTTCATCAGAAAATTGATTTTTTCGACTGTAGAAAAATTGAATCAAAATGTCATTTGGATTGTGCCTCATGTTGAATAACTACTTTTTAAAGCCTCAATGTGACCAAAATTGACATTTTTACAGAGTTTTTCTCCTACTCAGAAGCTTCTATTTTCACCAATTTCAGGCATTAAAATGACTCTAAACACACTTATTGTTGTTCCAAAAGTGATAATTCACATGCAATAGTCATTTACAGTCAAAAAATTAAATATTACAAATTTATTATTTTTGACCACCTGTAGAAAGCTTGACAGGTCACGGGTCATAGTTTTTCATCAGAAAATTGATTTTTTTCGACTGTAGAAAAATTGAATCAAAATGTCATTTGGATTGAGCCTCATGTTGAATAACTACTTTTTAAAGCCTCAATGTGACCAAAATTGACATTTTTACAGACTTTTTCTCCTACTCAGAAGCTTCTATTTTGACCAATTTCAGGCATTAAAATGACTCTAAACACACTTATTTTTGTTCCAAAAGTGATAATTCACATGCAATAGTCATTTACAGTCAAAAAATTCAATATTAAAAATTTACCTTTTTGACCATCTGGAGAAAATCCGACAGGTCACGGGTAATCGTTTTTCATCAGAAAATAGATTTTTTTCGACTGTAGAAAAATTGAATCAAAATGTCATTTGGATTGTGCCTCATGTTGAATAACTACTTTTTAAAGCCTCAATGTGACCGAAATTGACATTTTTACAGTGTTTTTCTCCTACTCAGAAGCTTCTATTTTCACCAATTTCAGGCATTAAAATGACTCTAAACACACTGATTTTAGTTCCAAAAGTGATAATTCACATGCAATAGTCAATTACAGTCAAAAAATTTAATATTACAAATTTATTATTTTTGACCATCTGGAGAAAGTTTGACAGGTCACGGGTCATCGTTTTTCATCAGAAAATTGATTTTTTTGACTGTAGAAAAATTGATTCAAAATGTCATTTGGATTGTCCCTCATGTTGAATAACTACTTTTTAAAGCTCAATGTGACCAAAATTGACATTTTTACAGTCTTTTTCTCCTACTCAGAAGCTTCTATTTTCACTAATTTCAGGCATTAAAATGACTCTAAACACACTTATTTTAGTTCCAAAAGTGATAATTCACATGCAATAGTCATTTACAGTCAAAAAATTAAATATTACAAATTTATTGTTTTTTAACATCTGGAGAAAGTTTGACAGGTCACGGGTCATCATTTTTCATCAGAAAATTGATTTTTTGGACTGTAGAAAAATTGAATCAAAATGTCATTTGGATTGTGCCTCATGTTGAATAACTACTTTTTAAAGCCTCAATGTGACCAAAATTGACATTTTTACAGACTTTTTCTCCTACTCAGAAGCTTCTATTTTGACCAATTTCAGGCATTAAAATGACTCTAAACACACTTATTTTTGTTCCAAAAGTGATAATTCACATGCAATAGTCATTTACAGTCAAAAAATTCAATATTAAAAAATTACCCTTTTTGACCATCTGGAGAAAATTCGGCAGGTCACGGGTCATCATTTTTCATCAGAAAATTGATTTTTTGGACTGTAGAAAAATTGATTCAAAATGTCATTTGGATTGTGCCTGTTGTTGAATAATCACTTTTTAAAGCCTCAATGTGACCAAAATTGACATTTTAACAGACTTTTTCTCCTACTCAGAAGCTTCTATTTTCACCAATTTCAGGCATTAAAATGACTCTAAACACACTTATTTTTGTTCCAAAAGTGATAATTCACATGCAATAGTCATTTACAGTCAAAAAATTTAATATTACAAATTTATTATTTTTGACCATCTGGAGAAAGTTTGACAGTTCACGGGTCATCGTTTTTCATCAGAAAATTGATTTTTTCGACTGTAGAAAAATTGAATCAAAATGTCATTTGGATTGGGCCTCATGTTGAATAACTACTTTTTAAAGCCTCAATGTGACCAAAATTGACATTTTTACAGAGTTTTTCTCCTACTCAGAAGCTTCTATTTTCACCAATTTCAGGCATTAAAATGACTCTAAACACACTTATTTCAGTTCCAAAAGTGATAATTCACATGCAAAAGTCATTTACAGTCAAAAAATTAAATATTACAAATTTATTATTTTTTAACATCTGGAGAAAGTTTGACAGGTCACGGGTCATCGTTTTTCATCAGAAAATTGATTTTTTCGACTGTAGAAAAATTGAATCAAAATGTCATTTGGATTGTGCCGCATGTTGAATAACTACTTTTTAAAGCCTCAATGTGACCAAAATTGACATTTTTACAGTGTTTTTCTCCTACTCAGAAGCTTCTATTTTCACCAATTTCAGGCATTAAAATGACTCTAAACACACTGATTTTAGTTCCAAAAGTGATAATTCACATGCAATAGTCAATTACAGTCAAAAAATTTAATATTACAAATTTATTATTTTTGACCATCTGGAGAAAGTTTGACAGGTCACGGGTCATCGTTTTTCATCAGAAAATTGATTTTTTCGACTGTAGAAAAATTGATTCAAAATGTCATTTGGATTGTCCCTCATGTTGAATAACTACTTTTTAAAGCCTCAATGTGACCAAAATTGACATTTTTACAGTCTTTTTCTCCTACTCAGAAGCTTCTATTTTCACTAATTTCAGGCATTAAAATGACTCTAAACACACTTATTTTAGTTCCAAAAGTGATAAGTCACATGCAATAGTCATTTACAGTCAAAAAATTAAATATTACAAATTTATTGTTTTTTAACATCTGGAGAAAGTTTGACAGGTGACGGGTCATCATTTTTCATCAGAAAATAGATTTTTTCGACTGTAGAAAAATTGAATCAAAATGTCATTTGGATTGTGCCTCATGTTGAATAACTACTTTTTAAAGCCTCAATTTGACCAAAATTGACATTTTTACAGACTTTTTCTCCTACTCTGAAGCTTCTATTTTCACCAATTTCAGGCATTAAAATGACTCTAAACACACTTATTTTTGTTCCAAAAGTGATAATTCACATGCAATAGTCATTTACAGTCAAAAAATTCAATATTAAAAAATTACCCTTTTTGACCATCTGGAGAAAATTCGGCAGGTCACGGGTCATCATTTTTCATCAGAAAATTGATTTTTTGGACTGTAGAAAAATTGATTCAAAATGTCATTTGGATTGTGCCTGTTGTTGAATAATCACTTTTTAAAGCCTCAATGTGACCAAAATTGACATTTTTACAGACTTTTTCTCCTACTCAGAAGCTTCTATTTTCACCAATTTCAGGCATTAAAATGACTCTAAACACACTTATTTTTGTTCCAAAAGTGATAATTCACATGCAATAGTCATTTACAGTCAAAAAATTTAATATTACAAATTTATTATTTTTGACCATCTGGAGAAAGTTTGACAGTTCACAGGTCATCGTTTTTCATCAGAAAATTGATTTTTTCGACTGTAGAAAAATTGAATCAAAATGTCATTTGGATTGGGCCTCATGTTGAATAACTACTTTTTAAAGCCTCAATGTGACCAAAATTGACATTTTTACAGAGTTTTTCTCCTACTCAGAAGCTTCTATTTTCACCAATTTCAGGCATTAAAATGACTCTAAACACACTTATTTCAGTTCCAAAAGTGATAATTCACATGCAATAGTCATTTACAGTCAAAAAATTAAATATTACAAATTTATTATTTTTTAACATCTGGAGAAAGTTTGACAGGTCACGGGTCATCGTTTTTCATCAGAAAATTGATTTTTTCGACTGTAGAAAAATTGAATCAAAATGTCATTTGGATTGTGCCTCATGTTGAATAACTACTTTTTAAAGCCTCAATGAGACCAAAATTGACATTTTTACAGACTTTTTCTCCTACTCAGAAGCTTCTATTTTGACCAATTTCAGGCATTAAAATGACTCTAAACACACTTATTTTTGTTCCAAAAGTGATAATTCACATGCAATAGTCATTTACAGTCAAAAAATTCAATATTAAAAATTTACCATTTTTGACCATCTGGAGAAAATTCGACAGGTCACGGGTAATCATTTTTCATCAGAAAATAGATTTTTTTCGAATGTAGAAAAATTGAATCAAAATGTCATTTGGATTGTGCCTCATGTTGAATAACTACTTTTTAAAGCCTCAATGTGACCAAAATTGACATTTTTACAGTGTTTTTCTCCTACTCAGAAGCTTCTATTTTCACCAATTTCAGGCATTAAAATGACTCTAAACACACTGATTTTAGTTCCAAAAGTGATAATTCACATGCAATAGTCAATTACAGTCAAAAAATTTAATATTACAAATTTATTATTTTTGACCATCTGGAAAAAGTTTGACAGGTCACGGGTCATCGTTTTTCATCAGAAAATTGATTTTTTCGACTGTAGAAAAATTGATTCATAATGTCATTTGGATTGTCCCTCATGTTGAATAACTACTTTTTAAAGCCTCAATGTGACCAAAATTGACATTTTTACAGTCTTTTTCTCCTACTCAGAAGCTTCTATTTTCACTAATTTCAGGCATTAAAATGACTCTAAACACACTTATTTTAGTTCCAAAAGTGATAATTCACATGCAATAGTCATTTACAGTCAAAAAATTAAATATTACAAATTTATTGTTTTTTAACATCTGGAGAAAGTTTGACAGGTGACGGGTCATCATTTTTCATCAGAAAATAGATTTTTTCGACTGTAGAAAAATTGAATCAAAATGTCATTTGGATTGTGCCTCATGTTGAATAACTACTTTTTAAAGCCTCAATTTGACCAAAATTGACATTTTTACAGACTTTTTCTCCTACTCAGAAGCTTCTATTTTCACCAATGTCAGGCATTAAAATGACTCTAAACACACTTATTTTAGTTCCAAAAGTGATAATTCACATGCAATAGTCATTTACAGTCAAAAAATTAAATATTACAAATTTATTGTTTTTTAACATCTGGAGAAAGTTTGACAGGTGACGGGTCATCATTTTTCATCAGAAAATTGATTTTTTCGACTGTAGAAAAATTGAATCAAAATGTCATTTGGATTGTGCCTCATGTTGAATAACTACTTTTTAAAGCCTCAATTTGACCAAAATTGACATTTTTACAGACTTTTTCTCCTACTCTGAAGCTTCTATTTTCACCAATTTCAGGCATTAAAATGACTCTAAACACACTTATTTTTGTTCCAAAAGTGATAATTCACATGCAATAGTCATTTACAGTCAAAAAATTCAATATTAAAAAATTACCCTTTTTGACCATCTGGAGAAAATTCGGCAGGTCACGGGTCATCATTTTTCATCAGAAAATTGATTTTTTGGACTGTAGAAAAATTGATTCAAAATGTCATTTGGATTGTGCCTGTTGTTGAATAATCACTTTTTAAAGCCTCAATGTGACCAAAATTGACATTTTTACAGACTTTTTCTCCTACTCAGAAGCTTCTATTTTCACCAATTTCAGGCATTAAAATGACTCTAAACACACTTATATTTATTCCAAAAGTGACAATTCACATGCAATAGTCATTTACAGTCAAAAAATTAAATATTACAAATTTATTATTTTTGACCATCTGTAGAAAATTCGACAGGTCACGGGTCTTAATTTTTCATCAGAAAATTGATTTTTTGGACTGTAGAAAAATTAATTCAAAATGTCATTTGGATTGTGCCTCGTGTTAAATAACTACTTTTTAAAGCCTCAATGCGACCAAAATTACTTTTTTACAGACTTTTTCTCCTACTTAGAAGCTTCTATTTTGACCAATTTCAGGCATTACAATGACTCTAAACACACTTATTTTAGTTCCAAAAGTGATAATTCACATGCAATAGTCATTTACAGTCAAAAAATTTAATATTACAAATTTATTATTTTTGACCATCTGGAGAAAGTTTGACAGGTCACGGGTCATCATTTTTCATCAGAAAATTGATTTTTTTGGACTGTAGAAAAATTGAATCAAAATGTCATTTGGATTGTGCCTCATGTTGAATAAATACTTTTTAAAGCCTCAATGTGACCAAAATTGACATTTTTACAGACTTTTTCTCCTACTCAGAAGCTTCTATTTTGACCAATTTCAGGCATTAAAATGACTCTAAACACACTTATTTTTGTTCCAAAAGTGATAATTCACATGCAATAGTCATTTACAGTCAAAAAATTCAATATTAAAAAATTACCCTTTTTGACCATCTGGAGAAAATTCGGCAGGTCACGGGTCATCATTTTTCATCAGAAAATTGATTTTTTGGACTGTAGAAAAATTGATTCAAAATGTCATTTGGATTGTGCCTGTTGTTGAATAATCACTTTTTAAAGCCTCAATGTGACCAAAATTGACATTTTTACAGACTTTTTCTCCTACTCAGAAGCTTCTATTTTCACCAATTTCAGGCATTAAAATGACTCTAAACACACTTATTTTTGTTCCAAAAGTGATAATTCACATGCAATAGTCATTTACAGTCAAAAAATTTAATATTACAAATTTATTATTTTTGACCATCTGGAGAAAGTTTGACAGTTCACGGGTCATCGTTTTTCATCAGAAAATCGATTTTTTCGACTGTAGAAAAATTGAATCAAAATGTCATTTGGATTGTGCCTCATGTTGAATAACTACTTTTTAAAGCCTCAATGTGACCAAAATTGACATTTTTACAGAGTTTTTCTCCTACTCAGAAGCTTCTATTTTCACCAATTTCAGGCATTAAAATGACTCTAAACACACTTATTTCAGTTCCAAAAGTGATAATTCACATGCAATAGTCATTTACAGTCAAAAAATTAAATATTACAAATTTATTATTTTTTAACATCTGGAGAAAGTTTGACAGGTCACGGGTCATCGTTTTTCATCAGAAAATTGATTTTTTCGACTGTAGAAAAATTGAATCAAAATGTCATTTGGATTGTGCCTCATGTTGAATAACTACTTTTTAAAGCCTCAATGTGACCAAAATTGACATTTTTACAGACTTTTTCTCCTACTCAGAAGCTTCTATTTTCACCAATTTCAGGCATTAAAATGACTCTAAACACACTTATTTTTCTTCCAAACGTGACAATTCACATGCAATAGTCATTTACAGTCAAAAAATTAAATATTACAAATTTATTATTTTTGACCATCTGTAGAAAGTTTGACAGGTCACGGGTCATCGTTTTTCATCAGAAAATTGATTTTTTCGACTGTAGAAAAATTGAATCAAAATGTCATTTGGATTGTGCCTCTTGTTGAATAATTACTTTTTAAAGCCTCAATGTGACCAAAATTGACATTTTTACAGACTTTTTCTCCTACTCAGAAGCTTCTATTTTCACCAATTTCAGGCATTAAAATGACTCTAAACACACTTATTTTAGTTCCAAAAGTGATAATTCACATGCAATAGTCATTTACAGTCAAAAAATTAAATATTACAAATTTATTATTTTTGACCATCTGTAGAAAGTTTGCAGGTCACGGGTCATCGTTTTTCATCAGAAAATTGATTTTTTCGACGGTAGAAAAATTGAATCAAAATGTCATTTGGATTGTGCCTCATGTTGAATAACTACTTTTTAAAGCCTCAATGTGACCAAAATTGACATTTTTACAGAGTTTTTCTCCTACTCAGAAGCTTCTATTTTCACCAATTTCAGGCATTAAAATGACTCTAAACACACTTATTTTAGTTCCAAAAGTGATAATTCACATGCAATAGTCAATTACAGTAAAAAAATGTAATATTACAAATTTATTATTTTTGACCATCTGGAGAAAGTTTGACAGGTCACGGGTCATCGTTTTTCATCAGAAAATTGATTTTTTGGACTGTAGAAAAATTGATATAAAATGTCATTTGGATTGTGCCTCATGTTGAATAACTACTTTTTAAAGCCTCAATGTGACCAAAATTGACATTTTTTACAGACTTTTTCTCCTACTTAGAAGCTTCTATTTTGACCAATTTCAGGCATTAAAATGACTCTAAACACACTTATTTTAGTTCCAAAAGTGATAATTCACATGCAATAGTCATTTACAGTCAAAAAATTAAATATTACAAATTTATTATTTTTGACCATCTGTAGAAAGTTTGCAGGTCACGGGTCATCGTTTTTCATCAGAAAATTGATTTTTTCGACGGTAGAAAAATTGAATCAAAATGTCATTTGGATTGTGCCTCATGTTGAATAACTACTTTTTAAAGCCTCAATGTGACCAAAATTGACATTTTTACAGAGTTTTTCTCCTACTCAGAAGCTTCTATTTTCACCAATTTCAGGCATTAAAATGACTCTAAACACACTTATTTTAGTTCCAAAAGTGATAATTCACATGCAATAGTCAATTACAGTAAAAAAATGTAATATTACAAATTTATTATTTTTGACCATCTGGAGAAAGTTTGACAGGTCACGGGTCATCGTTTTTCATCAGAAAATTGATTTTTTGGACTGTAGAAAAATTGATATAAAATGTCATTTGGATTGTGCCTCATGTTGAATAACTACTTTTTAAAGCCTCAATGTGACCAAAATTGACATTTTTTACAGACTTTTTCTCCTACTTAGAAGCTTCTATTTTGACCAATTTCAGGCATTAAAATGACTCTAAACACACTTATTTTTGTTCCAAAAGTGATAATTCACATGCAATAGTCATTTACAGTCAAAAAATGTAATATTACAAATTTACCATTTTTGACCATCTGGAGAAAGTTTGACAGGTGACGGGTCATCATTTTTCATCAGAAAATTGATTTTTTGGACTGTAGAAAAATTGAATCAAAATGTCATTTGGATTGTGCCTCATGTTGAATAACTACTTTTTAAAGCCTCAATGTGACCAAAATTGACATTTTTACAGACTTTTTCTCCTACTCAGAAGCTTCTATTTTCACCAATGTCAGGCATTAAAATGACTCTAAACACACTTATTTTTGTTCCAAAAGTGATAATTCACATGCAATAGTCATTTACAGTCAAAAAATTAAATATTACAAATGTATTATTTTTTAACATCTGGAGAAAGTTTGACAGGTCACGGGTCATCGTTTTTCATCAGAAAATTGATTTTTTCGACTGTAGAAAAATTGAATCAAAATGTCATTTGGATTGTGCCTCATGTTGAATAACTACTGTTTAAAGCCTCAATGTGACCAAAATTGACATTTTTACAGAGTTTTTCTCCTACTCAGAAGCTTCTATTTTCACCAATTTCAGGCATTAAAATGACTCTAAACACACTTATTTTTGTTCCAAAAGTGATAATTCACATGCAATAGTCATTTACAGTCAAAAAATTAAATATTACAAATTTATTATTTTTGACCACCTGTAGAAAGCTTGACAGGTCACGGGTCATAGTTTTTCATCAGAAAATTGATTTTTTTCGACTGTAGAAAAATTGAATCAAAATGTCATTTGGATTGAGCCTCATGTTGAATACCTACTTTTTAAAGCCTCAATGTGACCAAAATTGACATTTTTACAGACTTTTTCTCCTACTCAGAAGCTTCTATTTTGACCAATTTCAGGCATTAAAATGACTCTAAACACACTTATTTTTGTTCCAAAAGTGATAATTCACATGCAATAGTCATTTACAGTCAAAAAATTCAATATTAAAAATTTACCATTTTTGACCATCTGGAGAAAATTCGACAGGTCACGGGTAATCGTTTTTCATCAGAAAATAGATTTTTTTCGACTGTAGAAAAATTGAATCAAAATGTCATTTGGATTGTGCCTCATGTTGAATAACTACTTTTTAAAGCCTCAATGTGACCAAAATTGACATTTTTACAGACTTTTTCTCCTACTCAGAAGCTTCTATTTTCACCAATTTCAGGCATTAAAATGACTCTAAACACACTGATTTTAGTTCCAAAAGTGAAAATTCACATGCAATAGTCAATTACAGTCAAAAAATTTAATATTACAAATTTATTATTTTTGACCATCTGGAGAAAGTTTGACAGGTCACGGGTCATCGTTTTTCATCAGAAAATTGATTTTTTCGACTGTAGAAAAATTGATTCAAAATGTCATTTGGATTGTCCCTCATGTTGAATAACTACTTTTTAAAGCCTCAATGTGACCAAAATTGACATTTTTACAGTCTTTTTCTCCTACTCAGAAGCTTCTATTTTCACTAATTTCAGGCATTAAAATGACTCTAAACACACTTATTTTAGTTCCAAAAGTGATAATTCACATGCAATAGTCATTTACAGTCAAAAAATTAAATATTACAAATTTATTGTTTTTTAACATCTGGAGAAAGTTTGACAGGTGACGGGTCATCATTTTTCATCAGAAAATTGATTTTTTCGACTGTAGAAAAATTGAATCAAAATGTCATTTGGATTGTGCCTCGTGTTAAATAACTACTTTTTAAAGCCTCAATGCGACCAAAATTGACATTTTTACAGACTTTTTCTCCTACTTAGAAGCTTCTATTTTGACCAATTTCAGGCATTACAATGACTCTAAACACACTTATTTTAGTTCCAAAAGTGATAATTCACATGCAATAGTCATTTACAGTCAAAAAATTTAATATTACAAATTTATTATTTTTGACCATCTGGAGAAAGTTTGACAGGTCACGGGTCATCATTTTTCATCAGAAAATTGATTTTTTTGGACTGTAGAAAAATTGAATCAAAATGTCATTTGGATTGTGCCTCAAGTTGAATAACTACTTTTTAAAGCCTCAATGTGACCAAAATTGACATTTTTACAGACTTTTTCTCCTACTCAGAAGCTTCTATTTTGACCAATTTCAGGCATTAAAATGACTCTAAACACACTTATTTTTGTTCCAAAAGTGATAATTCACATGCAATAGTCATTTACAGTCAAAAAATTCAATATTAAAAAATTACCCTTTTTTTTTAACATCTGGAGAAAGTTTGACAGGTCACGGGTCATCGTTTTTCATCAGAAAATTGATTTTTTCGACTGTAGAAAAATTGAATCAAAATGTCATTTGGATTGTGCCTCATGTTGAATAACTACTTTTTAAAGCCTCAATGAGACCAAAATTGACATTTTTACAGACTTTTTCTCCTACTCAGAAGCTTCTATTTTGACCAATTTCAGGCATTAAAATGACTCTAAACACACTTATTTTTGTTCCAAAAGTGATAATTCACATGCAATAGTCATTTACAGTCAAAAAATTCAATATTAAAAATTTACCATTTTTGACCATCTGGAGAAAATTCGACAGGTCACGGGTAATCATTTTTCATCAGAAAATAGATTTTTTTCGTATGTAGAAAAATTGAATCAAAATGTCATTTGGATTGTGCCTCATGTTGAATAACTACTTTTTAAAGCCTCAATGTGACCAAAATTGACATTTTTACAGTGTTTTTCTCCTACGCAGAAGCTTCTATTTTCACCAATTTCAGGCATTAAAATGACTCTAAACACACTGATTTTAGTTCCAAAAGTGATAATTCACATGCAATAGTCAATTACAGTCAAAAAATTTAATATTACAAATTTATTATTTTTGACCATCTGGAGAAAGTTTGACAGGTCACGGGTCATCGTTTTTCATCAGAAAATTGATTTTTTCGACTGTAGAAAAATTGATTCAAAATGTCATTTGGATTGTCCCTCATGTTGAATAACTACTTTTTAAAGCCTCAATGTGACCAAAATTGACATTTTTACAGTCTTTTTCTCCTACTCAGAAGCTTCTATTTTCACTAATTTCAGGCATTAAAATGACTCTAAACACACTTATTTTAGTTCCAAAAGTGATAATTCACATGCAATAGTCATTTACAGTCAAAAAATTAAATATTACAAATTTATTGTTTTTTAACATCTGGAGAAAGTTTGACAGGTGACGGGTCATCATTTTTCATCAGAAAATAGATTTTTTCGACTGTAGAAAAATTGAATCAAAATGTCATTTGGATTGTGCCTCATGTTGAATAACTACTTTTTAAAGCCTCAATTTGACCAAAATTGACATTTTTACAGACTTTTTCTCCTACTCAGAAGCTTCTATTTTCACCAATGTCAGGCATTAAAATGACTCTAAACACACTTATTTTAGTTCCAAAAGTGATAATTCACATGCAATAGTCATTTACAGTCAAAAAATTAAATATTACAAATTTATTGTTTTTTAACATCTGGAGAAAGTTTGACAGGTGACGGGTCATCATTTTTCATCAGAAAATTGATTTTTTCGACTGTAGAAAAATTGAATCAAAATGTCATTTGGATTGTGCCTCATGTTGAATAACTACTTTTTAAAGCCTCAATTTGACCAAAATTGACATTTTTACAGACTTTTTCTCCTACTCAGAAGCTTCTATTTTCACCAATTTCAGGCATTAAAATGACTCTAAACACACTTATATTTATTCCAAAAGTGACAATTCACATGCAATAGTCATTTACAGTCAAAAAATTAAATATTACAAATTTATTATTTTTGACCATCTGTAGAAAATTCGACAGGTCACGGGTCTTAATTTTTCATAAGAAAATTGATTTTTTGGACTGTAGAAAAATTAATTCAAAATGTCATTTGGATTGTGCCTCGTGTTAAATAACTACTTTTTAAAGCCTCAATGCGACCAAAATTGACATTTTTACAGACTTTTTCTCCTACTTAGAAGCTTCTATTTTGACCAATTTCAGGCATTACAATGACTCTAAACACACTTATTTTAGTTCCAAAAGTGATAATTCACATGCAATAGTCATTTACAGTCAAAAAATTTAATATTACAAATTTATTATTTTTGACCATCTGGAGAAAGTTTGACAGGTCACGGGTCATCATTTTTCATCAGAAAATTGATTTTTTTGGACTGTAGAAAAATTGAATCAAAATGTCATTTGGATTGTGCCTCATGTTGAATAAATACTTTTTAAAGCCTCAATGTGACCAAAATTGACATTTTTACAGACTTTTTCTCCTACTCAGAAGCTTCTATTTTGACCAATTTCAGGCATTAAAATGACTCTAAACACACTTATTTTTGTTCCAAAAGTGATAATTCACATGCAATAGTCATTTACAGTCAAAAAATTCAATATTAAAAAATTACCCTTTTTGACCATCTGGAGAAAATTCGGCAGGTCACGGGTCATCATTTTTCATCAGAAAATTGATTTTTTGGACTGTAGAAAAATTGATTCAAAATGTCATTTGGATTGTGCCTGTTGTTGAATAATCACTTTTTAAAGCCTCAATGTGACCAAAATTGACATTTTTACAGACTTTTTCTCCTACTCAGAAGCTTCTATTTTCACCAATTTCAGGCATTAAAATGACTCTAAACACACTTATTTTTGTTCCAAAAGTGATAATTCACATGCAATAGTCATTTACAGTCAAAAAATTTAATATTACAAATTTATTATTTTTGACCATCTGGAGAAAGTTTGACATCACGGGTCATCGTTTTTCATCAGAAAATTGATTTTTTCGACTGTAGAAAAATTGAATCAAAATGTCATTTGGATTGTGCCTCATGTTGAATACCTACTTTTTAAAGCCTCAATGTGACCAAAATTGACATTTTTACAGAGTTTTTCTCCTACTCAGAAGCTTCTATTTTGACCAATTTCAGGCATTAAAATGACTCTAAACACACTTATTTTAGTTCCAAAAGTGATAATTCACATGCAATAGTCATTTACAGTCAAAAAATTAAATATTACAAATTTATTATTTTTGACCATCTGTAGAAAGTTTGCAGGTCACGGGTCATCGTTTTTCATCAGAAAATTGATTTTTTCGACGGTAGAAAAATTGAATCAAAATGTCATTTGGATTGTGCCTCATGTTGAATAACTACTTTTTAAAGCCTCAATGTGACCAAAATTGACATTTTTACAGAGTTTTTCTCCTACTCAGAAGCTTCTATTTTCACCAATTTCAGGCATTAAAATGACTCTAAACACACTTATTTTAGTTCCAAAAGTGATAATTCACATGCAATAGTCAATTACAGTAAAAAAATGTAATATTACAAATTTATTATTTTTGACCATCTGGAGAAAGTTTGACAGGTCACGGGTCATCGTTTTTCATCAGAAAATTGATTTTTTGGACTGTAGAAAAATTGATATAAAATGTCATTTGGATTGTGCCTCATGTTGAATAACTACTTTTTAAAGCCTCAATGTGACCAAAATTGACATTTTTTACAGACTTTTTCTCCTACTTAGAAGCTTCTATTTTGACCAATTTCAGGCATTAAAATGACTCTAAACACACTTATTTTTGTTCCAAAAGTGATAATTCACATGCAATAGTCATTTACAGTCAAAAAATGTAATATTACAAATTTACCATTTTTGACCATCTGGAGAAAGTTTGACAGGTGACGGGTCATCATTTTTCATCAGAAAATTGATTTTTTGGACTGTAGAAAAATTGAATCAAAATGTCATTTGGATTGTGCCTCATGTTGAATAACTACTTTTTAAAGCCTCAATGTGACCAAAATTGACATTTTTACAGACTTTTTCTCCTACTCAGAAGCTTCTATTTTCACCAATGTCAGGCATTAAAATGACTCTAAACACACTTATTTTTGTTCCAAAAGTGATAATTCACATGCAATAGTCATTTACAGTCAAAAAATTAAATATTACAAATGTATTATTTTTTAACATCTGGAGAAAGTTTGACAGGTCACGGGTCATCGTTTTTCATCAGAAAATTGATTTTTTCGACTGTAGAAAAATTGAATCAAAATGTCATTTGGATTGTGCCTCATGTTGAATAACTACTGTTTAAAGCCTCAATGTGACCAAAATTGACATTTTTACAGAGTTTTTCTCCTACTCAGAAGCTTCTATTTTCACCAATTTCAGGCATTAAAATGACTCTAAACACACTTATTTTTGTTCCAAAAGTGATAATTCACATGCAATAGTCATTTACAGTCAAAAAATTAAATATTACAAATTTATTATTTTTGACCACCTGTAGAAAGCTTGACAGGTCACGGGTCATAGTTTTTCATCAGAAAATTGATTTTTTTCGACTGTAGAAAAATTGAATCAAAATGTCATTTGGATTGAGCCTCATGTTGAATACCTACTTTTTAAAGCCTCAATGTGACCAAAATTGACATTTTTACAGACTTTTTCTCCTACTCAGAAGCTTCTATTTTGACCAATTTCAGGCATTAAAATGACTCTAAACACACTTATTTTTGTTCCAAAAGTGATAATTCACATGCAATAGTCATTTACAGTCAAAAAATTCAATATTAAAAATTTACCATTTTTGACCATCTGGAGAAAATTCGACAGGTCACGGGTAATCGTTTTTCATCAGAAAATAGATTTTTTTCGACTGTAGAAAAATTGAATCAAAATGTCATTTGGATTGTGCCTCATGTTGAATAACTACTTTTTAAAGCCTCAATGTGACCAAAATTGACATTTTTACAGACTTTTTCTCCTACTCAGAAGCTTCTATTTTCACCAATTTCAGGCATTAAAATGACTCTAAACACACTGATTTTAGTTCCAAAAGTGAAAATTCACATGCAATAGTCAATTACAGTCAAAAAATTTAATATTACAAATTTATTATTTTTGACCATCTGGAGAAAGTTTGACAGGTCACGGGTCATCGTTTTTCATCAGAAAATTGATTTTTTCGACTGTAGAAAAATTGATTCAAAATGTCATTTGGATTGTCCCTCATGTTGAATAACTACTTTTTAAAGCCTCAATGTGACCAAAATTGACATTTTTACAGTCTTTTTCTCCTACTCAGAAGCTTCTATTTTCACTAATTTCAGGCATTAAAATGACTCTAAACACACTTATTTTAGTTCCAAAAGTGATAATTCACATGCAATAGTCATTTACAGTCAAAAAATTAAATATTACAAATTTATTGTTTTTTAACATCTGGAGAAAGTTTGACAGGTGACGGGTCATCATTTTTCATCAGAAAATTGATTTTTTCGACTGTAGAAAAATTGAATCAAAATGTCATTTGGATTGTGCCTCGTGTTAAATAACTACTTTTTAAAGCCTCAATGCGACCAAAATTGACATTTTTACAGACTTTTTCTCCTACTTAGAAGCTTCTATTTTGACCAATTTCAGGCATTACAATGACTCTAAACACACTTATTTTAGTTCCAAAAGTGATAATTCACATGCAATAGTCATTTACAGTCAAAAAATTTAATATTACAAATTTATTATTTTTGACCATCTGGAGAAAGTTTGACAGGTCACGGGTCATCATTTTTCATCAGAAAATTGATTTTTTTGGACTGTAGAAAAATTGAATCAAAATGTCATTTGGATTGTGCCTCAAGTTGAATAACTACTTTTTAAAGCCTCAATGTGACCAAAATTGACATTTTTACAGACTTTTTCTCCTACTCAGAAGCTTCTATTTTGACCAATTTCAGGCATTAAAATGACTCTAAACACACTTATTTTTGTTCCAAAAGTGATAATTCACATGCAATAGTCATTTACAGTCAAAAAATTCAATATTAAAAAATTACCCTTTTTTTTTAACATCTGGAGAAAGTTTGACAGGTCACGGGTCATCGTTTTTCATCAGAAAATTGATTTTTTCGACTGTAGAAAAATTGAATCAAAATGTCATTTGGATTGTGCCTCATGTTGAATAACTACTTTTTAAAGCCTCAATGAGACCAAAATTGACATTTTTACAGACTTTTTCTCCTACTCAGAAGCTTCTATTTTGACCAATTTCAGGCATTAAAATGACTCTAAACACACTTATTTTTGTTCCAAAAGTGATAATTCACATGCAATAGTCATTTACAGTCAAAAAATTCAATATTAAAAATTTACCATTTTTGACCATCTGGAGAAAATTCGACAGGTCACGGGTAATCATTTTTCATCAGAAAATAGATTTTTTTCGTATGTAGAAAAATTGAATCAAAATGTCATTTGGATTGTGCCTCATGTTGAATAACTACTTTTTAAAGCCTCAATGTGACCAAAATTGACATTTTTACAGTGTTTTTCTCCTACGCAGAAGCTTCTATTTTCACCAATTTCAGGCATTAAAATGACTCTAAACACACTGATTTTAGTTCCAAAAGTGATAATTCACATGCAATAGTCAATTACAGTCAAAAAATTTAATATTACAAATTTATTATTTTTGACCATCTGGAGAAAGTTTGACAGGTCACGGGTCATCGTTTTTCATCAGAAAATTGATTTTTTCGACTGTAGAAAAATTGATTCAAAATGTCATTTGGATTGTCCCTCATGTTGAATAACTACTTTTTAAAGCCTCAATGTGACCAAAATTGACATTTTTACAGTCTTTTTCTCCTACTCAGAAGCTTCTATTTTCACTAATTTCAGGCATTAAAATGACTCTAAACACACTTATTTTAGTTCCAAAAGTGATAATTCACATGCAATAGTCATTTACAGTCAAAAAATTAAATATTACAAATTTATTGTTTTTTAACATCTGGAGAAAGTTTGACAGGTGACGGGTCATCATTTTTCATCAGAAAATAGATTTTTTCGACTGTAGAAAAATTGAATCAAAATGTCATTTGGATTGTGCCTCATGTTGAATAACTACTTTTTAAAGCCTCAATTTGACCAAAATTGACATTTTTACAGACTTTTTCTCCTACTCAGAAGCTTCTATTTTCACCAATGTCAGGCATTAAAATGACTCTAAACACACTTATTTTAGTTCCAAAAGTGATAATTCACATGCAATAGTCATTTACAGTCAAAAAATTAAATATTACAAATTTATTGTTTTTTAACATCTGGAGAAAGTTTGACAGGTGACGGGTCATCATTTTTCATCAGAAAATTGATTTTTTCGACTGTAGAAAAATTGAATCAAAATGTCATTTGGATTGTGCCTCATGTTGAATAACTACTTTTTAAAGCCTCAATTTGACCAAAATTGACATTTTTACAGACTTTTTCTCCTACTCAGAAGCTTCTATTTTCACCAATTTCAGGCATTAAAATGACTCTAAACACACTTATATTTATTCCAAAAGTGACAATTCACATGCAATAGTCATTTACAGTCAAAAAATTAAATATTACAAATTTATTATTTTTGACCATCTGTAGAAAATTCGACAGGTCACGGGTCTTAATTTTTCATAAGAAAATTGATTTTTTGGACTGTAGAAAAATTAATTCAAAATGTCATTTGGATTGTGCCTCGTGTTAAATAACTACTTTTTAAAGCCTCAATGCGACCAAAATTGACATTTTTACAGACTTTTTCTCCTACTTAGAAGCTTCTATTTTGACCAATTTCAGGCATTACAATGACTCTAAACACACTTATTTTAGTTCCAAAAGTGATAATTCACATGCAATAGTCATTTACAGTCAAAAAATTTAATATTACAAATTTATTATTTTTGACCATCTGGAGAAAGTTTGACAGGTCACGGGTCATCATTTTTCATCAGAAAATTGATTTTTTTGGACTGTAGAAAAATTGAATCAAAATGTCATTTGGATTGTGCCTCATGTTGAATAAATACTTTTTAAAGCCTCAATGTGACCAAAATTGACATTTTTACAGACTTTTTCTCCTACTCAGAAGCTTCTATTTTGACCAATTTCAGGCATTAAAATGACTCTAAACACACTTATTTTTGTTCCAAAAGTGATAATTCACATGCAATAGTCATTTACAGTCAAAAAATTCAATATTAAAAAATTACCCTTTTTGACCATCTGGAGAAAATTCGGCAGGTCACGGGTCATCATTTTTCATCAGAAAATTGATTTTTTGGACTGTAGAAAAATTGATTCAAAATGTCATTTGGATTGTGCCTGTTGTTGAATAATCACTTTTTAAAGCCTCAATGTGACCAAAATTGACATTTTTACAGACTTTTTCTCCTACTCAGAAGCTTCTATTTTCACCAATTTCAGGCATTAAAATGACTCTAAACACACTTATTTTTGTTCCAAAAGTGATAATTCACATGCAATAGTCATTTACAGTCAAAAAATTTAATATTACAAATTTATTATTTTTGACCATCTGGAGAAAGTTTGACATCACGGGTCATCGTTTTTCATCAGAAAATTGATTTTTTCGACTGTAGAAAAATTGAATCAAAATGTCATTTGGATTGTGCCTCATGTTGAATAACGACTTTTTAAAGCCTCAATGTGACCAAAATTGACATTTTTACAGAGTTTTTCTCCTACTCAGAAGCTTCTATTTTCACCAATTTCAGGCATTAAAATGACTCTAAACACACTTATTTCAGTTCCAAAAGTGATAATTCACATGCAATAGTCATTTACAGTCAAAAAATTAAATATTACAAATTTATTATTTTTTAACATCTGGAGAAAGTTTGACAGGTCACGGGTCATCGTTTTTCATCAGAAAATTGATTTTTTCGACTGTAGAAAAATTGAATCAAAATGTCATTTGGATTGTGCCTCATGTTGAATAACTACTTTTTAAAGCCTCAATGTGACCAAAATTGACATTTTTACAGACTTTTTCTCCTACTCAGAAGCTTCTATTTTCACCAATTTCAGGCATTAAAATGACTCTAAACACACTTATTTTTCTTCCAAACGTGACAATTCACATGCAATAGTCATTTACAGTCAAAAAATTAAATATTACAAATTTATTATTTTTGACCATCTGTAGAAAGTTTGACAGGTCACGGGTCATCGTTTTTCATCAGAAAATTGATTTTTTCGACTGTAGAAAAATTGAATCAAAATGTCATTTGGATTGTGCCTCTTGTTGAATAATTACTTTTTAAAGCCTCAATGTGACCAAAATTGACATTTTTACAGACTTTTTCTCCTACTCAGAAGCTTCTATTTTCACCAATTTCAGGCATTAAAATGACTCTAAACACACTTATTTTAGTTCCAAAAGTGATAATTCACATGCAATAGTCATTTACAGTCAAAAAATTAAATATTACAAATTTATTATTTTTGACCATCTGTAGAAAGTTTGCAGGTCACGGGTCATCGTTTTTCATCAGAAAATTGATTTTTTCGACGGTAGAAAAATTGAATCAAAATGTCATTTGGATTGTGCCTCATGTTGAATAACTACTTTTTAAAGCCTCAATGTGACCAAAATTGACATTTTTACAGAGTTTTTCTCCTACTCAGAAGCTTCTATTTTCACCAATTTCAGGCATTAAAATGACTCTAAACACACTTATTTTAGTTCCAAAAGTGATAATTCACATGCAATAGTCAATTACAGTAAAAAAATGTAATATTACAAATTTATTATTTTTGACCATCTGGAGAAAGTTTGACAGGTCACGGGTCATCGTTTTTCATCAGAAAATTGATTTTTTGGACTGTAGAAAAATTGATATAAAATGTCATTTGGATTGTGCCTCATGTTGAATAACTACTTTTTAAAGCCTCAATGTGACCAAAATTGACATTTTTTACAGACTTTTTCTCCTACTTAGAAGCTTCTATTTTGACCAATTTCAGGCATTAAAATGACTCTAAACACACTTATTTTTGTTCCAAAAGTGATAATTCACATGCAATAGTCATTTACAGTCAAAAAATTTAATATTACAAATTTACCATTTTTGACCATCTGGAGAAAGTTTGACAGGTGACGGGTCATCATTTTTCATCAGAAAATTGATTTTTTGGACTGTAGAAAAATTGAATCAAAATGTCATTTGGATTGTGCCTCATGTTGAATAACTACTTTTTAAAGCCTCAATGTGACCAAAATTGACATTTTTACAGACTTTTTCTCCTACTCAGAAGCTTCTATTTTCACCAATGTCAGGCATTAAAATGACTCTAAACACACTTATTTTTGTTCCAAAAGTGATAATTCACATGCAATAGTCATTTACAGTCAAAAAATTAAATATTACAAATGTATTATTTTTTAACATCTGGAGAAAGTTTGACAGGTCACGGGTCATCGTTTTTCATCAGAAAATTGATTTTTTCGACTGTAGAAAAATTGAATCAAAATGTCATTTGGATTGTGCCTCATGTTGAATAACTACTGTTTAAAGCCTCAATGTGACCAAAATTGACATTTTTACAGAGTTTTTCTCCTACTCAGAAGCTTCTATTTTCACCAATTTCAGGCATTAAAATGACTCTAAACACACTTATTTTTGTTCCAAAAGTGATAATTCACATGCAATAGTCATTTACAGTCAAAAAATTAAATATTACAAATTTATTATTTTTGACCACCTGTAGAAAGCTTGACAGGTCACGGGTCATAGTTTTTCATCAGAAAATTGATTTTTTTCGACTGTAGAAAAATTGAATCAAAATGTCATTTGGATTGAGCCTCATGTTGAATAACTACTTTTTAAAGCCTCAATGTGACCAAAATTGACATTTTTATAGACTTTTTCTCCTACTCAGAAGCTTCTATTTTGACCAATTTCAGGCATTAAAATGACTCTAAACACACTTATTTTTGTTCCAAAAGTGATAATTCACATGCAATAGTCATTTACAGTCAAAAAATTCAATATTAAAAATTTACCATTTTTGACCATCTGGAGAAAATTCGACAGGTCACGGGTAATCGTTTTTCATCAGAAAATAGATTTTTTTCGACTGTAGAAAAATTGAATCAAAATGTCATTTGGATTGTGCCTCATGTTGAATAACTACTTTTTAAAGCCTCAATGTGACCAAAATTGACATTTTTACAGTGTTTTTCTCCTACTCAGAAGCTTCTATTTTCACCAATTTCAGGCATTAAAATGACTCTAAACACACTGATTTTAGTTCCAAAAGTGATAATTCACATGCAATAGTCAATTACAGTCAAAAAATTTAATATTACAAATTTATTATTTTTGACCATCTGGAGAAAGTTTGACAGGTCACGGGTCATCGTTTTTCATCAGAAAATTGATTTTTTCGACTGTAGAAAAATTGATTCAAAATGTCATTTGGATTGTCCCTCATGTTGAATAACTACTTTTTAAAGCCTCAATGTGACCAAAATTGACATTTTTACAGTCTTTTTCTCCTACTCAGAAGCTTCTATTTTCACTAATTTCAGGCATTAAAATGACTCTAAACACACTTATTTTAGTTCCAAAAGTGATAATTCACATGCAATAGTCATTTACAGTCAAAAAATTAAATATTACAAATTTATTGTTTTTTAACATCTGGAGAAAGTTTGACAGGTGACGGGTCATCATTTTTCATCAGAAAATTGATTTTTTCGACTGTAGAAAAATTGAATCAAAATGTCATTTGGATTGTGCCTCGTGTTAAATAACTACTTTTTAAAGCCTCAATGCGACCAAAATTGACATTTTTACAGACTTTTTCTCCTACTTAGAAGCTTCTATTTTGACCAATTTCAGGCATTACAATGACTCTAAACACACTTATTTTAGTTCCAAAAGTGATAATTCACATGCAATAGTCATTTACAGTCAAAAAATTTAATATTACAAATGTATTATTTTTGACCATCTGGAGAAAGTTTGACAGGTCACGGGTCATCATTTTTCATCAGAAAATTGATTTTTTTGGACTGTAGAAAAATTGAATCAAAATGTCATTTGGATTGTGCCTCAAGTTGAATAACTACTTTTTAAAGCCTCAATGTGACCAAAATTGACATTTTTACAGACTTTTTCTCCTACTCAGAAGCTTCTATTTTGACCAATTTCAGGCATTAAAATGACTCTAAACACACTTATTTTTGTTCCAAAAGTGATAATTCACATGCAATAGTCATTTACAGTCAAAAAATTCAATATTAAAAAATTACCCTTTTTGACCATCTGGAGAAAATTCGGCAGGTCACGGGTCATCATTTTTCATCAGAAAATTGATTTTTTGGACTGTAGAAAAATGGATTCAAAATGTCATTTGGATTGTGCCTGTTGTTGAATAATCACTTTTTAAAGCCTCAATGTGACCAAAATTGACATTTTTACAGACTTTTTCTCCTACTCAGAAGCTTCTATTTTCACCAATTTCAGGCATTAAAATGACTCTAAACACACTTATTTTTATTCCAAAAGTGACAATTCACATGCAATAGTCATTTACAGTCAAAAAATTTAATATTACAAATTTATTATTTTTGACCATCTGGAGAAAGTTTGACAGTTCACGGGTCATCGTTTTTCATCAGAAAATTGATTTTTTCGACTGTAGAAAAATTGAATCAAAATGTCATTTGGATTGTGCCTCATGTTGAATAACTACTTTTTAAAGCCTCAATGTGACCAAAATTGACATTTTTACAGAGTTTTTCTCCTACTCAGAAGCTTCTATTTTCACCAATTTCAGGCATTAAAATGACTCTAAACACACTTATTTCAGTTCCAAAAGTGATAATTCACATGCAATAGTCATTTACAGTCAAAAAATTAAATATTACAAATTTATTATTTTTTAACATCTGGAGAAAGTTTGACAGGTCACGGGTCATCGTTTTTCATCAGAAAATTGATTTTTTCGACTGTAGAAAAATTGAATCAAAATGTCATTTGGATTGTGCCTCATGTTGAATAACTACTTTTTAAAGCCTCAATGTGACCAAAATTGACATTTTTACAGACTTTTTCTCCTACTCAGAAGCTTCTATTTTCACCAATTTCAGGCATTAAAATGACTCTAAACACACTTATTTTTCTTCCAAACGTGACAATTCACATGCAATAGTCATTTACAGTCAAAAAATTAAATATTACAAATTTATTATTTTTGACCATCTGTAGAAAGTTTGACAGGTCACGGGTCATCGTTTTTCATCAGAAAATTGATTTTTTCGACTGTAGAAAAATTGAATCAAAATGTCATTTGGATTGTGCCTCTTGTTGAATAATTACTTTTTAAAGCCTCAATGTGACCAAAATTGACATTTTTACAGACTTTTTCTCCTACTCAGAAGCTTCTATTTTCACCAATTTCAGGCATTAAAATGACTCTAAACACACTTATTTTAGTTCCAAAAGTGATAATTCACATGCAATAGTCATTTACAGTCAAAAAATTAAATATTACAAATTTATTATTTTTGACCATCTGTAGAAAGTTTGCAGGTCACGGGTCATCGTTTTTCATCAGAAAATTGATTTTTTCGACGGTAGAAAAATTGAATCAAAATGTCATTTGGATTGTGCCTCATGTTGAATAACTACTTTTTAAAGCCTCAATGTGACCAAAATTGACATTTTTACAGAGTTTTTCTCCTACTCAGAAGCTTCTATTTTCACCAATGTCAGGCATTAAAATGACTCTAAACACACTTATTTTTGTTCCAAAAGTGATAATTCACATGCAATAGTCATTTACAGTCAAAAAATTTAATATTACAAATTTACCATTTTTGACCATCTGGAGAAAGTTTGACAGGTGACGGGTCATCATTTTTCATCAGAAAATTGATTTTTTGGACTGTAGAAAAATTGAATCAAAATGTCATTTGGGTTGTGCCTCATGTTGAATAACTACTTTTTAAAGCCTCAATGTGACCAAAATTGACATTTTTACAGACTTTTTCTCCTACTCAGAAGCTTCTATTTTCACCAATGTCAGGCATTAAAATGACTCTAAACACACTTATTTTTGTTCCAAAAGTGATAATTCACATGCAATAGTCATTTACAGTCAAAAAATTAAATATTACAAATGTATTATTTTTTAACATCTGGAGAAAGTTTGACAGGGCACGGGTCATCGTTTTTCATCAGAAAATTGATTTTTTCGACTGTAGAAAAATTGAATCAAAATGTCATTTGGATTGTGCCTCATGTTGAATAACTACTGTTTAAAGCCTCAATGTGACCAAAATTGACATTTTTACAGAGTTTTTCTCCTACTCAGAAGCTTCTATTTTCACCAATTTCAGGCATTAAAATGACTCTAAACACACTTATTTTTGTTCCAAAAGTGATAATTCACATGCAATAGTCATTTACAGTCAAAAAATTAAATATTACAAATTTATTATTTTTGACCACCTGTAGAAAGCTTGACAGGTCACGGGTCATAGTTTTTCATCAGAAAATTGATTTTTTTCGACTGTAGAAAAATTGAATCAAAATGTCATTTGGATTGAGCCTCATGTTGAATAACTACTTTTTAAAGCCTCAATGTGACCAAAATTGACATTTTTACAGACTTTTTCTCCTACTCAGAAGCTTCTATTTTGACCAATTTCAGGCATTAAAATGACTCTAAACACACTTATTTTTGTTCCAAAAGTGATAATTCACATGCAATAGTCATTTACAGTCAAAAAATGCAATATTAAAAATTTACCATTTTTGACCATCTGGAGAAAATTCGACAGGTCACGGGTAATCGTTTTTCATCAGAAAATAGATTTTTTTCGACTGTAGAAAAATTGAATCAAAATGTCATTTGGATTGTGCCTCATGTTGAATAACTACTTTTTAAAGCCTCAATGTGACCAAAATTGACATTTTTACAGTGTTTTTCTCCTACTCAGAAGCTTCTATTTTCACCAATTTCAGGCATTAAAATGACTCTAAACACACTGATTTTAGTTCCAAAAGTGATAATTCACATGCAATAGTCAATTACAGTCAAAAAATTTAATATTACAAATTTATTATTTTTGACCATCTGGAGAAAGTTTGACAGGTGACGGGTCATCGTTTTTCATCAGAAAATTGATTTTTTCGACTGTAGAAAAATTGATTCAAAATGTCATTTGGATTGTCCCTCATGTTGAATAACTACTTTTTAATGCCTCAATGTGACCAAAATTGACATTTTTACAGTCTTTTTCTCCTACTCAGAAGCTTCTATTTTCACTAATTTCAGGCATTAAAATGACTCTAAACACACTTATTTTAGGTCCAAAAGTGATAATTCACATGCAATAGTCATTTACAGTCAAAAAATTAAATATTACAAATGTATTGTTTTTTAACATCTGGAGAAAGTTTGACAGGTGACGGGTCATCATTTTTCATCAGAAAATTGATTTTTTCGACTGTAGAAAAATTAAATCAAAATGTCATTTGGATTGTGCCTCATGTTGAATAACTACTTTTTAAAGCCTCAATTTGACCAAAATTGACATTTTTACAGACTTTTTCTCCTACTCAGAAGCTTCTATTTTCACCAATTTCAGGCATTAAAATGACTCTAAACGCACTTATTTTTATTCCAAAAGTGACAATTCACATGCAATAGTCATTTACAGTCAAAAAATTAAATATTACAAATTTATTATTTTTGACCATCTGTAGAAAATTTGACAGGTCACGGGTCTTAATTTTTCATCAGAAAATTGATTTTTTGGACTGTAGAAAAATTAATTCAAAATGTCATTTGGATTGTGCCTCGTGTTAAATAACTACTTTTTGAAGCCTCAATGCGACCAAAATTGACATTTTTACAGACTTTTTCTCCTACTTAGAAGCTTCTATTTTGACCAATTTCAGGCATTAAAATGACTCTAAAGACACTTATTTTAGTTCCAAAAGTGATAATTCACATGCAATAGTCATTTACAGTCAAAAAATTCAATATTAAAAAATTACCCTTTTTGACCATCTGGAGAAAATTCGGCAGGTCACGGGTCATCATTTTTCATCAGAAAATTGATTTTTTGGACTGTAGAAAAATTGATTCAAAATGTCATTTGGATTGTGCCTGTTGTTGAATAATCACTTTTTAAAGCCTCAATGTGACCAAAATTGACATTTTTACAGACTTTTTCTCCTACTCAGAAGCTTCTATTTTCACCAATTTCAGGCATTAAAATGACTCTAAACACACTTATTTTAGTTCCAAAAGTGATAATTCACATGCAATGGTCATTTACAGTCAAAAAATTTAATATTACAAATGTATTATTTTTGACCATCTGTAGAAAGTTTGCAGGTCACGGGTCATCGTTTTTCATCAGAAAATTGATTTTTTCGACGGTAGAAAAATTGAATCAAAATGTCATTTGGATTGTGCCTCATGTTGAATAACTACTTTTTAAAGCCTCAATGTGACCAAAATTGACATTTTTACAGACTTTTTCTCTTACTCAGAAGCTTCTATTTTCACCAATTTCAGGCATTAAAATGACTCTAAACACACTTATTTTTGTTCCAAAAGTGATAATTCACATGCAATAGTCATTTACAGTCAAAAAATGTAATATTACAAATTTATTATTTTTGACCATCTGGAGAAAGTTTGACAGGTCACGGGTCATCATTTTTCATCAGAAAATTGATTTTTTGGACTGTAGAAAAATTGAATCAAAATGTCATTTGGATTGTGCCTCATGTTGAATAACTACTTTTTAAAGCCTCAATGTGACCAAAATTGACATTTTTACAGACTTTTTCTCCTACTCAGAAGCTTCTATTTTGACCAATTTCAGGAATTAAAATGACTCTAAACACACTTATTTTTGTTCCAAAAGTGATAATTCACATGCAATAGTCATTTACAGTCAAAAAATTCAATATTAAAAAATTACCCTTTTTGACCATCTGGAGAAAATTCGGCAGGTCACGGGTCATCATTTTTCATCTGAAAATTGATTTTTTGGACTGTAGAAAAATTGATTCAAAATGTCATTTGGATTGTGCCTGTTGTTGAATAATCACTTTTTAAAGCCTCAATGTGACCAAAATTGACATTTTTACAGACTTTTTCTCCTACTCAGAAGCTTCTATTTTCACCAATTCCAGGCATTAAAATGACTCTAAACACACTTATTTTTGTTCCAAAAGTGATAATTCACATGCAATAGTCATTTACAGTCAAAAAATTTAATATTACAAATTTATTATTTTTGACCATCTGGAGAAAGTTTGACAGGTCACGGGTCATCGTTTTTCATCAGAAAATTGATTTTTTCGACTGTAGAAAAATTGAATCAAAATGTCATTTGGATTGTGCCTCATGTTGAATAACTACTTTTTAAAGCCTCAATGTGACCAAAATTGACATTTTTACAGAGTTTTTCTCCTACTCAGAAGCTTCTATTTTCACCAATTTCAGGCATTAAAATGACTCTAAACACACTTATTTTTGTTCCAAAAGTGATAATTCACATGCAATAGTCATTTACAGTCAAAAAATTAAATATTACAAATTTATTATTTTTGACCACCTGTAGAAAGCTTGACAGGTCACGGGTCATAGTTTTTCATCAGAAAATTGATTTTTTTCCACTGTAGAAAAATTGAATCAAAATGTCATTTGGATTGAGCCTCATGTTGAATAACTACTTTTTAAAGCCTCAATGTGACCAAAATTGACATTTTTACAGACTTTTTCTCCTTCTCAGAAGCTTCTATTTTGACCAATTTCAGGCATTAAAATGACTCTAAACACACTTATTTTTCTTCCAAAAGTGACAATTCACATGCAATAGTCATTTACAGTCAAAACATTAAATATTACAAATTTATTATTTTTGACCATCTGTAGAAAGTTTGACAGGTCACGGGTCATCGTTTTTCATCAGAAAATTGATTTTTTCGACTGTAGAAAAATTGAATCAAAATGTCATTTGGATTGTGCCTCATGTTGAATAACTACTTTTTAAAGCCTCAATGTGACCAAAATTGACATTTTTACAGAGTTTTTCTCCTACTCAGAAGCTTCTATTTTCACCAATTTCAGGCATTAAAATGACTCTAAACACACTTATTTTAGTTCCAAAAGTGATAATTCACATGCAATAGTCATTTACAGTCAAAAAATTAAATATTACAAATTTATTATTTTTTAACATCTGGAGAAAGTTTGACAGGTCACGGGTCATCGTTTTTCATCAGAAAATAGATTTTTTCGACTGTAGAAAAATTGAATCAAAATGTCATTTGGATTGTGCCTCTTGTTGAATAATTACTTTTTAAAGCCTCAATGTGACAAAAATTGACATTTTTACAGACTTTTTCTCCTACTCAGAAGCTTCTATTTTCACCAATTTCAGGCATTAAAATGACTCTAAACACACTTATTTTTGTTCCAAAAGTGATAATTCACATGCAATAGTCATTTACAGTCAAAAAATTTAATATTACAAATTTATTATTTTTGACCATCTGGAGAAAGTTTGACAGGTCACGGGTCATCGTTTTTCATCAGAAAATTGATTTTTTCGACTGTAGAAAAATTGAATCAAAATGTCATTTGGATTGTGCCTCATGTTGAATAACTACTTTTTAAAGCCTCAATGTGACCAAAATTGACATTTTTACAGAGTTTTTCTCCTACTCAGAAGCTTCTATTTTCACCAATTTCAGGCATTAAAATGACTCTAAACACACTTATTTTTGTTCCAAAAGTGATAATTCACATGCAATAGTCATTTACAGTCAAAAAATTAAATATTACAAATTTATTATTTTTGACCACCTGTAGAAAGCTTGACAGGTCACGGGTCATAGTTTTTCATCAGAAAATTGATTTTTTTCGACTGTAGAAAAATTGAATCAAAATGTCATTTGGATTGAGCCTCATGTTGAATAACTACTTTTTAAAGCCTCAATGTGACCAAAATTGACATTTTTACAGACTTTTTCTCCTACTCAGAAGCTTCTATTTTGACCAATTTCAGGCATTAAAATGACTCTAAACACACTTATTTTTGTTCCAAAAGTGATAATTCACATGCAATAGTCATTTACAGTCAAAAAATTCAATATTAAAAATTTACCATTTTTGACCATCTGGAGAAAATTCGACAGGTCACGGGTAATCGTTTTTCATCAGAAAATAGATTTTTTTCGACTGTAGAAAAATTGAATCAAAATGTCATTTGGATTGTGCCTCATGTTGAATAACTACTTTTTAAAGCCTCAATGTGACCAAAATTGACATTTTTACAGAGTTTTTCTCCTACTCAGAAGCTTCTATTTTCACCAATTTCAGGCATTAAAATGACTCTAAACACACTTATTTCAGTTCCAAAAGTGATAATTCACATGCAATAGTAATTTACAGTCAAAAAATTAAATATTACAAATTTATTATTTTTTAACATCTGGAGAAAGTTTGACAGGTCACGGGTCATCGTTTTTCATCAGAAAATTGATTTTTTCGACTGTAGAAAAATTGAATCAAAATGTCATTTGGATTGTGCCTCTTGTTGAATAATTACTTTTTAAAGCCTCAATGTGACCAAAATTGACATTTTTACAGACTTTTTCTCCTACTCAGAAGCTTCTATTTTCACCAATTTCAGGCATTAAAATTACTCTAAACACACTTATTTTAGTTCCAAAAGTGATAATTCACATGCAATAGTCATTTACAGTCAAAAAATTTAATATTACAAATTTATTATTTTTGACCATCTGTAGAAAGTTTGCAGGTCACGGGTCATCGTTTTTCATCAGAAAATTGATTTTTTCGACGGTAGAAAAATTGAATCAAAATGTCATTTGGATTGTGCCTCATGTTGAATAACTACTTTTTAAAGCCTCAATGTGACCAAAATTGACATTTTTACAGAGTTTTTCTCCTACTCAGAAGCTTCTATTTCACCAATTTCAGGCATTAAAATGACTCTAAACACACTTATTTTTGTTCCAAAAGTGATAATTCACATGCAATAGTCATTTACAGTCAAAAAATTTAATATTACAAATTTATTATTTTTGACCATCTGGAGAAAGTTTGACAGGTCACGGGTCATCGTTTTTCATCAGAAAATTGATTTTTTCGACTGTAGAAAAATTGAATCAAAATGTCATTTGGATTGTGCCTCATGTTGAATAACTACTTTTTAAAGCCTCAATGTGACCAAAATTGACATTTTTACAGAGTTTTTCTCCTACTCAGAAGCTTCTATTTTCACCAATTTCAGGCATTAAAATGACTCTAAACACACTTATTTTTGTTCCAAAAGTGATAATTCACATGCAATAGTCATTTACAGTCAAAAAATTAAATATTACAAATTTATTATTTTTGACCACCTGTAGAAAGCTTGACAGGTCACGGGTCATAGTTTTTCATCAGAAAATTGATTTTTTTCGACTGTAGAAAAATTGAATCAAAATGTCATTTGGATTGAGCCTCATGTTGAATAACTACTTTTTAAAGCCTCAATGTGACCAAAATTGACATTTTTACAGACTTTTTCTCCTACTCAGAAGCTTCTATTTTGACCAATTTCAGGCATTAAAATGACTCTAAACACACTTATTTTTGTTCCAAAAGTGATAATTCACATGCAATAGTCATTTACAGTCAAAAAATTCAATATTAAAAATTTACCATTTTTGACCATCTGGAGAAAATTCGACAGGTCACGGGTAATCGTTTTTCATCAGAAAATAGATTTTTTTCGACTGTAGAAAAATTGAATCAAAATGTCATTTGGATTGTGCCTCATGTTGAATAACTACTTTTTAAAGCCTCAATGTGACCAAAATTGACATTTTTACAGAGTTTTTCTCCTACTCAGAAGCTTCTATTTTCACCAATTTCAGGCATTAAAATGACTCTAAACACACTTATTTCAGTTCCAAAAGTGATAATTCACATGCAATAGTAATTTACAGTCAAAAAATTAAATATTACAAATTTATTATTTTTTAACATCTGGAGAAAGTTTGACAGGTCACGGGTCATCGTTTTTCATCAGAAAATTGATTTTTTCGACTGTAGAAAAATTGAATCAAAATGTCATTTGGATTGTGCCTCTTGTTGAATAATTACTTTTTAAAGCCTCAATGTGACCAAAATTGACATTTTTACAGACTTTTTCTCCTACTCAGAAGCTTCTATTTTCACCAATTTCAGGCATTAAAATTACTCTAAACACACTTATTTTAGTTCCAAAAGTGATAATTCACATGCAATAGTCATTTACAGTCAAAAAATTTAATA
The DNA here is from genome assembly GCF_964204655.1 of Triturus cristatus. NCBI lineage: Eukaryota > Metazoa > Chordata > Amphibia > Caudata > Salamandridae > Triturus > Triturus cristatus. The sequence continues at coordinate 1,019,215,877 of NC_140591.1, read as the reverse complement.
TTACAAATTTATTATTTTTGACCATCTGTAGAAAGTTTGCAGGTCACGGGTCATCGTTTTTCATCAGAAAATTGATTTTTTCGACGGTAGAAAAATTGAATCAAAATGTCATTTGGATTGTGCCTCATGTTGAATAACTACTTTTTAAAGCCTCAATGTGACCAAAATTGACATTTTTACAGTTTTTCTCCTACTCAGAAGCTTCTATTTCACCAATTTCAGGCATTAAAATGACTCTAAACACACTTATTTTTGTTCCAAAAGTGATAATTCACATGCAATAGTCATTTACAGTCAAAAAATTTAATATTACAAATTTATTATTTTTGACCATCTGGAGAAAGTTTGACAGGTCACGGGTCATCGTTTTTCATCAGAAAATTGATTTTTTCGACTGTAGAAAAATTGAATCAAAATGTCATTTGGATTGTGCCTCATGTTGAATAACTACTTTTTAAAGCCTCAATGTGACCAAAATTGACATTTTTACAGAGTTTTTCTCCTACTCAGAAGCTTCTATTTTCACCAATTTCAGGCATTAAAATGACTCTAAACACACTTATTTTTGTTCCAAAAGTGATAATTCACATGCAATAGTCATTTACAGTCAAAAAATTAAATATTACAAATTTATTATTTTTGACCACCTGTAGAAAGCTTGACAGGTCACGGGTCATAGTTTTTCATCAGAAAATTGATTTTTTTCGACTGTAGAAAAATTGAATCAAAATGTCATTTGGATTGAGCCTCATGTTGAATAACTACTTTTTAAAGCCTCAATGTGACCAAAATTGACATTTTTACAGACTTTTTCTCCTACTCAGAAGCTTCTATTTTGACCAATTTCAGGCATTAAAATGACTCTAAACACACTTATTTTTGTTCCAAAAGTGATAATTCACATGCAATAGTCATTTACAGTCAAAAAATTCAATATTAAAAATTTACCATTTTTGACCATCTGGAGAAAATTCGACAGGTCACGGGTAATCGTTTTTCATCAGAAAATAGATTTTTTTCGACTGTAGAAAAATTGAATCAAAATGTCATTTGGATTGTGCCTCATGTTGAATAACTACTTTTTAAAGCCTCAATGTGACCAAAATTGACATTTTTACAGAGTTTTTCTCCTACTCAGAAGCTTCTATTTTCACCAATTTCAGGCATTAAAATGACTCTAAACACACTTATTTCAGTTCCAAAAGTGATAATTCACATGCAATAGTAATTTACAGTCAAAAAATTAAATATTACAAATTTATTATTTTTTAACATCTGGAGAAAGTTTGACAGGTCACGGGTCATCGTTTTTCATCAGAAAATTGATTTTTTCGACTGTAGAAAAATTGAATCAAAATGTCATTTGGATTGTGCCTCTTGTTGAATAATTACTTTTTAAAGCCTCAATGTGACCAAAATTGACATTTTTACAGACTTTTTCTCCTACTCAGAAGCTTCTATTTTCACCAATTTCAGGCATTAAAATGACTCTAAACACACTTATTTTAGTTCCAAAAGTGATAATTCACATGCAATAGTCATTTACAGTCAAAAAATTTAATATTACAAATTTATTATTTTTGACCATCTGTAGAAAGTTTGCAGGTCACGGGTCATCGTTTTTCATCAGAAAATTGATTTTTTCGACGGTAGAAAAATTGAATCAAAATGTCATTTGGATTGTGCCTCATGTTGAATAACTACTTTTTAAAGCCTCAATGTGACCAAAATTGACATTTTTACAGAGTTTTTCTCCTACTCAGAAGCTTCTATTTCACCAATTTCAGGCATTAAAATGACTCTAAACACACTTATTTTTGTTCCAAAAGTGATAATTCACATGCAATAGTCATTTACAGTCAAAAAATTTAATATTACAAATTTATTATTTTTGACCATCTGGAGAAAGTTTGACAGGTCACGGGTCATCGTTTTTCATCAGAAAATTGATTTTTTCGACTGTAGAAAAATTGAATCAAAATGTCATTTGGATTGTGCCTCATGTTGAATAACTACTTTTTAAAGCCTCAATGTGACCAAAATTGACATTTTTACAGAGTTTTTCTCCTACTCAGAAGCTTCTATTTTCACCAATTTCAGGCATTAAAATGACTCTAAACACACTTATTTTTGTTCCAAAAGTGATAATTCACATGCAATAGTCATTTATAGTCAAAAAATTAAATATTACAAATTTATTATTTTTGACCACCTGTAGAAAGCTTGACAGGTCACGGGTCATAGTTTTTCATCAGAAAATTGATTTTTTTCGACTGTAGAAAAATTGAATCAAAATGTCATTTGGATTGAGCCTCATGTTGAATAACTACTTTTTAAAGCCTCAATGTGACCAAAATTGAAATTTTTACAGAGTTTTTCTCCTACTCAGAAGCTTCTATTTTCACCAATTTCAGGCATTAAAATGACTCTAAACACACTTATTTCATTTCCAAAAGTGATAATTCACATGCAATAGTCATTTACAGTCAAAAAATTTAATATTACAAATTTATTATTTTTGACCATCTGTAGAAAGTTTGCAGGTCAACGGTCATCGTTTTTCATCAGAAAATTGATTTTTTCGACGGTAGAAAAATTGAATCAAAATGTCATTTGGATTGTGCCTCATGTTGAATAACTACTTTTTAAAGCCTCAATGTGACCAAAATTGACATTTTTACAGAGTTTTTCTCCTACTCAGAAGCTTCTATTTTCACCAATTTCAGGCATTAAAATGACTCTAAACACACTTATTTTTGTTCCAAAAGTGATAATTCACATGCAATAGTCATTTACAGTCAAAAAATTTAATATTACAAATTTATTATTTTTGACCATCTGGAGAAAGTTTGACAGGTCACGGGTCATCGTTTTTCATCAGAAAATTGATTTTTTCGACTGTAGAAAAATTGAATCAAAATGTCATTTGGATTGTGCCTCATGTTGAATAACTACTTTTTAAAGCCTCAATGCGACCAAAATTGACATTTTTACAGAGTTTTTCTCCTACTCAGAAGCTTCTATTTTCACCAATTTCAGGCATTAAAATGACTCTAAACACACTTATTTTTGTTCCAAAAGTGATAATTCACACGCAATAGTCATTTACAGTCAAAAAATTAAATATTACAAATTTATTATTTTTGACCACCTGTAGAAAGCTTGACAGGTCACGGGTCATAGTTTTTCATCAGAAAATTGATTTTTTTCGACTGTAGAAAAATTGAATCAAAATGTCATTTGGATTGAGCCTCATGTTGAATAACTACTTTTTAAAGCCTCAATGTGACCAAAATTGACATTTTTACAGACTTTTTCTCCTACTCAGAAGCTTCTATTTTGACCAATTTCAGGCATTAAAATGACTCTAAACACACTTATTTTTGTTCCAAAAGTGATAATTCACATGCAATAGTCATTTACAGTCAAAAAATTCAATATTAAAAATTTACCATTTTTGACCATCTGGAGAAAATTCGACAGGTCACGGGTAATCGTTTTTCATCAGAAAATAGATTTTTTTCGACTTTAGAAAAATTGAATCAAAATGTCATTTGGATTGTGCCTCATGTTGAATAACTACTTTTTAAAGCCTCAATGTGACCAAAATTGACATTTTTACAGAGTTTTTCTCCTACTCAGAAGCTTCTATTTTCACCAATGTCAGGCATTAAAATGACTCTAAACACACTTATTTTCGTTCCAAAAGTGATAATTCACATGCAATAGTCATTTACAGTCAAAAAATTAAATATTACAAATTTTTTTTTTTTAACATCTGGAGAAAGTTTGACAATTCACGGGTCATCGTTTTTCATCAGAAAATTGATTTTTTCGACTGTAGAAAAATTGAATCAAAATGTCATTTGGATTGTGCCTCATGTTGAATAACTACTTTTTAAAGCCTCAATGTGACCAAAATTGACATTTTTACAGAGTTTTTCTCCTACTCAGAAGCTTCTATTTTCACCAATTTCAGGCATTAAAATGACTCTAAACACACTTATTTCAGTTCCAAAAGTGATAATTCACATGCAATAGTCATTTACAGTCAAAAAATTTAATATTACAAATTTATTATTTTTGACCATCTGTAGAAAGTTTGCAGGTCAACGGTCATCGTTTTTCATCAGAAAATTGATTTTTTCGACGGTAGAAAAATTGAATCAAAATGTCATTTGGATTGTGCCTCATGTTGAATAACTACTTTTTAAAGCCTCAATGTGACCAAAATTGACATTTTTACAGAGTTTTTCTCCTACTCAGAAGCTTCTATTTTCACCAATTTCAGGCATTAAAATGACTCTAAACACACTTATTTTTGTTCCAAAAGTGATAATTCACATGCAATAGTCATTTACAGTCAAAAAATTTAATATTACAAATTTATTATTTTTGACCATCTGGAGAAAGTTTGACAGGTCACGGGTCATCGTTTTTCATCAGAAAATTGATTTTTTCGACTGTAGAAAAATTGAATCAAAATGTCATTTGGATTGTGCCTCATGTTGAATAACTACTTTTTAAAGCCTCAATGCGACCAAAATTGACATTTTTACAGAGTTTTTCTCCTACTCAGAAGCTTCTATTTTCACCAATTTCAGGCATTAAAATGACTCTAAACACACTTATTTTTGTTCCAAAAGTGATAATTCACACGCAATAGTCATTTACAGTCAAAAAATTAAATATTACAAATTTATTATTTTTGACCACCTGTAGAAAGCTTGACAGGTCACGGGTCATAGTTTTTCATCAGAAAATTGATTTTTTTCGACTGTAGAAAAATTGAATCAAAATGTCATTTGGATTGAGCCTCATGTTGAATAACTACTTTTTAAAGCCTCAATGTGACCAAAATTGACATTTTTACAGACTTTTTCTCCTACTCAGAAGCTTCTATTTTGACCAATTTCAGGCATTAAAATGACTCTAAACACACTTATTTTTGTTCCAAAAGCGATAATTCACATGCAATAGTCATTTACAGTCAAAAAATTCAATATTAAAAATTTACCATTTTTGACCATCTGGAGAAAATTCGACAGGTCACGGGTAATCGTTTTTCATCAGAAAATAGATTTTTTTCGACTTTAGAAAAATTGAATCAAAATGTCATTTGGATTGTGCCTCATGTTGAATAACTACTTTTTAAAGCCTCAATGTGACCAAAATTGACATTTTTACAGAGTTTTTCTCCTACTCAGAAGCTTCTATTTTCACCAATGTCAGGCATTAAAATGACTCTAAACACACTTATTTTCGTTCCAAAAGTGATAATTCACATGCAATAGTCATTTACAGTCAAAAAATTAAATATTACAAATTTTTTTTTTTTAACATCTGGAGAAAGTTTGACAATTCACGGGTCATCGTTTTTCATCAGAAAATTGATTTTTTCGACTGTAGAAAAATTGAATCAAAATGTCATTTGGATTGTGCCTCATGTTGAATAACTACTTTTTAAAGCCTCAATGTGACCAAAATTGACATTTTTACAGAGTTTTTCTCCTACTCAGAAGCTTCTATTTTCACCAATGTGTCAGGCATTAAAATGACTCTAAACACACTTATTTTTGTTCCAAAAGTGATAATTCACATGCAATAGTCATTTACAGTCAAAAAATTCAATATTAAAAATTTACCATTTTTGACCAACTGGAGAAAATTCGACAGGTCACGGGTCATAGTTTTTCATCAGAAAATTGATTTTTTCGACTGTAGAAAAAGTGAATCAAAATGTCATTTGGATTGAGCCTCATGTTGAATAACTACTTTTTAAAGCCTCAATGTGAGCAAAATTGACATTTTTACAGACTTTTTCTCCTACTCAGAAGCTTCTAGTTTGACCAATTTCAGGCATTAAAATGACTCTAAACACACTTATTTTTGTTCCAAAAGTGATAATTCACATGCAATAGTCATTTACAGTCAAAAAATTAAATATTACCAATTTATTATTTTTGACCATCTGTAGAAAGTTTGCAGGTCACGGGTCATCGTTTTTCATCAGAAAATAGATTTTTTTCGACGGTAGAAAAATTGAATCAAAATGTCATTTGGATTGTGCCTCATGTTGAATAACTACTTTTTAAAGCCTCAATGTGACCAAAATTGACATTTTTACAGACTTTTTCTCCTACTCAGAAGCTTCTATTTTCACCAATTTCAGGCATTAAAATGACTCTAAACACACTTATTTCAGTTCCAAAAGTGATAATTCACATGCAATAGTCATTTACAGTCAAAAAATTAAATATTACAAATTTATTATTTTTTAACATCTGGAGAAAGTTTGACAGGTCACGGGTCATCGTTTTTCATCAGAAAATTGATTTTTTCGACTGTAGAAAAATTGAATCAAAATGTCATTTGGATTGTGCCTCATGTTGAATAACTACTTTTTAAAGCCTCAATGTGACCAAAATTGACATTTTTACAGACTTTTTCTCCTACTCAGAAGCTTCTATTTTCACCAATTTCAGGCATTAAAATGACTCTAAACACACTTATTTTTCTTCCAAACGTGACAATTCACATGCAATAGTCATTTACAGTCAAAAAATTAAATATTACAAATTTATTATTTTTGACCATCTGTAGAAAGTTTGACAGGTCACGGGTCATCGTTTTTCATCAGAAAATTGATTTTTTGGACTGTAGAAAAATTGATATAAAATGTCATTTGGATTGTGCCTCATGTTGAATAACTACTTTTTAAAGCCTCAATGTGACCAAAATTGACATTTTTTACAGACTTTTTCTCCTACTTAGAAGCTTCTATTTTGACCAATTTCAGGCATTAAAATGACTCTAAACACACTTATTTTATTTCCAAAAGTGATAATTCACATGCAATAGTCATTTACAGTCAAAAAATTTAATATTACAAATTTATTATTTTTGACCATCTGGAGAAAGTTTGACAGGTCACGGGTCATCATTTTTCATCAGAAAATTGATTTTTTGGACTGTAGAAAAATTGAATCAAAATGTCATTTGGATTGTGCCTCATGTTGAATAACTACTTTTTAAAGCTTCAATGTGACCAAAATTGACATTTTTACAGACTTTTTCTCCTACTCAGAAGCTTCTATTTTCACCAATGTCAGGAATTAAAATGACTCTAAACACACTTATTTTTGTTCCAAAAGTGATAATTCACATGCAATAGTCATTTACAGTCAAAAAATTAAATATTACACATTTATTATTTTTTAACATCTGGAGAAAGTTTGACAGGTCACGGGTCATCGTTTTTCATCAGAAAATTGATTTTTTCGACTGTAGAAAAATTGATTCAAAATGTCATTTGGATTGTCCCTCATGTTGAATAACTACTTTTTAATGCCTCAATGTGACCAAAATTGACATTTTTACAGTCTTTTTCTCCTACTCAGAAGCTTCTATTTTCACTAATTTCAGGCATTAAAATGACTCTAAACACACTTATTTTAGGTCCAAAAGTGATAATTCACATGCAATAGTCATTTACAGTCAAAAAATTAAATATTACAAATGTATTGTTTTTTAACATCTGGAGAAAGTTTGACAGGTGACGGGTCATCATTTTTCATCAGAAAATTGATTTTTTCGACTGTAGAAAAATTGAATCAAAATGTCATTTGGATTGTGCCTCATGTTGAATAACTACTTTTTAAAGCCTCAATTTGACCAAAATTGACATTTTTACAGACTTTTTCTCCTACTCAGAAGCTTCTATTTTCACCAATTTCAGGCATTAAAATGACTCTAAACGCACTTATTTTTATTCCAAAAGTGACAATTCACATGCAATAGTCATTTACAGTCAAAAAATTAAATATTACAAATTTATTATTTTTGACCATCTGTAGAAAATTCGACAGGTCACGGGTCTTAATTTTTCATCAGAAAATTGATTTTTTGGACTGTAGAAAAATTAATTCAAAATGTCATTTGGATTGTGCCTCGTGTTAAATAACTACTTTTTAAAGCCTCAATGCGACCAAAATTGACATTTTTACAGACTTTTTCTCCTACTTAGAAGCTTATTTTTTGACCAATTTCAGGCATTAAAATGACTCTAAAGACACTTATTTTAGTTCCAAAAGTGATAATTCACATGCAATAGTCATTTACAGTCAAAAAATTCAATATTAAAAAATTACCCTTTTTGACCATCTGGAGAAAATTCGGCAGGTCACGGGTCATCATTTTTCATCAGAAAATTGATTTTTTGGACTGTAGAAAAATTGATTCAAAATGTCATTTGGATTGTGCCTGTTGTTGAATAATCACTTTTTAAAGCCTCAATGTGACCAAAATTGACATTTTTACAGACTTTTTCTCCTACTCAGAAGCTTCTATTTTCACCAATTTCAGGCATTAAAATGACTCTAAACACACTTATTTTAGTTCCAAAAGTGATAATTCACATGCAAAAGTCATTTACAGTCAAAAAATTTAATATTACAAATGTATTATTTTTGACCATCTGTAGAAAGTTTGCAGGTCACGGGTCATCGTTTTTCATCAGAAAATTGATTTTTTCGACGGTAGAAAAATTGAATCAAAATGTCATTTGGATTGTGCCTCATGTTGAATAACTACTTTTTAAAGCCTCAATGTGACCAAAATTGACATTTTTACAGACTTTTTCTCCTACTCAGAAGCTTCTATTTTCACCAATTTCAGGCATTAAAATGACTCTAAACACACTTATTTTTGTTCCAAAAGTGATAATTCACATGCAATAGTCATTTACAGTCAAAAAATGTAATATTACAAATTTATTATTTTTGACCATCTGGAGAAAGTTTGACAGGTCACGGGTCATCATTTTTCATCAGAAAATTGATTTTTTGGACTGTAGAAAAATTGAATCAAAATGTCATTTGGATTGTGCCTCATGTTGAATAACTACTTTTTAAAGCCTCAATGTGACCAAAATTGACATTTTTACAGACTTTTTCTCCTACTCAGAAGCTTCTATTTTGACCAATTTCAGGAATTAAAATGACTCTAAACACACTTATTTTTGTTCCAAAAGTGATAATTCACATGCAATAGTCATTTACAGTCAAAAAATTCAATATTAAAAAATTACCCTTTTTGACCATCTGGAGAAAATTCGGCAGGTCACGGGTCATCATTTTTCATCAGAAAATTGATTTTTTGGACTGTAGAAAAATTGATTCAAAATGTCATTTGGATTGTGCCTGTTGTTGAATAATCACTTTTTAAAGCCTCAATGTGACCAAAATTGACATTTTTACAGACTTTTTCTCCTACTCAGAAGCTTCTATTTTCACCAATTCCAGGCATTAAAATGACTCTAAACACACTTATTTTTGTTCCAAAAGTGATAATTCACATGCAATAGTCATTTACAGTCAAAAAATTAAATATTACAAATTTATTATTTTTGACCACCTGTAGAAAGCTTGACAGGTCACGGGTCATAGTTTTTCATCAGAAAATTGATTTTTTTCCACTGTAGAAAAATTGAATCAAAATGTCATTTGGATTGAGCCTCATGTTGAATAACTACTTTTTAAAGCCTCAATGTGACCAAAATTGACATTTTTACAGACTTTTTCTCCTACTCAGAAGCTTCTATTTTGACCAATTTCAGGCATTAAAATGACTCTAAACACACTTATTTTTGTTCCAAAAGTGATAATTCACATGCAATAGTCATTTACAGTCAAAAAATTCAATATTAAAAATTTACCATTTTTGACCATCTGGAGAAAATTCGACAGGTCACGGGTAATCGTTTTTCATCAGAAAATAGATTTTTTTCGACTGTAGAAAAATTGAATCAAAATGTCATTTGGATTGTGCCTCATGTTGAATAACTACTTTTTAAAGCCTCAATGTGACCAAAATTGACATTTTTACAGAGTTTTTCTCCTACTCAGAAGCTTCTATTTTCACCAATTTCAGGCATTAAAATGACTCTAAACACACTTATTTCAGTTCCAAAAGTGATAATTCACATGCAATAGTCATTTACAGTCAAAAAATTAAATATTACAAATTTATTATTTTTTAACATCTGGAGAAAGTTTGACAGGTCACGGGTCATCGTTTTTCATCAGAAAATAGATTTTTTCGACTGTAGAAAAATTGAATCAAAATGTCATTTGGATTGTGCCTCTTGTTGAATAATTACTTTTTAAAGCCTCAATGTGACAAAAATTGACATTTTTACAGACTTTTTCTCCTACTCAGAAGCTTCTATTTTCACCAATTTCAGGCATTAAAATGACTCTAAACACACTTATTTTAGTTCCAAAAGTGATAATTCACATGCAATAGTCATTTACAGTCAAAAAATTTAATATTACAAATTTATTATTTTTGACCATCTGTAGAAAGTTTGCAGGTCACGGGTCATCGTTTTTCATCAGAAAATTGATTTTTTCGACGGTAGAAAAATTGAATCAAAATGTCATTTGGATTGTGCCTCATGTTAAATAACTACTTTTTAAAGCCTCAATGTGACCAAAATTGACATTTTTACAGACTTTTTCTCCTACTCAGAAGCTTCTATTTTGACCAATTTCAGGCATTAAAATGACTCTAAACACACTTATTTTTGTTCCAAAAGTGATAATTCACATGCAATAGTCATTTACAGTCAAAAAATTCAATATTAAAAATTTACCATTTTTGACCATCTGGAGAAAATTCGACAGGTCACGGGTAATCGTTTTTCATCAGAAAATAGATTTTTTTCGACTGTAGAAAAATTGAATCAAAATGTCATTTGGATTGTGCCTCATGTTGAATAACTACTTTTTAAAGCCTCAATGTGACCAAAATTGACATTTTTACAGAGTTTTTCTCCTTCTCAGAAGCTTCTATTTTCACCAATTTCAGGCATTAAAATGACTCTAAACACACTTATTTCAGTTCCAAAAGTGATAATTCACATGCAATAGTCATTTACAGTCAAAAAATAAATATTACAAATTTATTATTTTTTAACATCTGGAGAAAGTTTGACAGGTCACGGGTCATCGTTTTTCATCAGAAAATAGATTTTTTCGACTGTAGAAAAATTGAATCAAAATGTCATTTGGATTGTGCCTCTTGTTGAATAATTACTTTTTAAAGCCTCAATGTGACAAAAATTGACATTTTTACAGACTTTTTCTCCTACTCAGAAGCTTCTATTTTCACCAATTTCAGGCATTAAAATGACTCTAAACACACTCTTTTTAGTTCCAAAAGTGATAATTCACATGCAATAGTCATTTACAGTCAAAAAATTTAATATTACAAATTTATTATTTTTGACCATCTGTAGAAAGTTTGCAGGTCACGGGTCATCGTTTTTCATCAGAAAATTGATTTTTTCGACGGTAGAAAAATTGAATCAAAATGTCATTTGGATTGTGCCTCATGTTAAATAACTACTTTTTAAAGCCTCAATGTGACCAAAATTGACATTTTTACAGACTTTTTCTCCTACTCAGAAGCTTCTATTTTCACCAATTTCAGGCATTAAAATGACTCTAAACACACTTATTTTTGTTCCAAAAGTGATAATTCACATGCAATAGTCATTTACAGTCAAAAAATTTAATATTACAAATTTATTATTTTTGACCATCTGGAGAAAGTTTGACAGGTCACGGGTCATCGTTTTTCATCAGAAAATTGATTTTTTCGACTGTAGAAAAATTGAATCAAAATGTCATTTGGATTGTGCCTCATGTTGAATAACTACTTTTTAAAGCCTCAATGTGACCAAAATTGACATTTTTACAGAGTTTTTCTCCTACTCAGAAGCTTCTATTTTCACCAATTTCAGGCATTAAAATGACTCTAAACACACTTATTTTTGTTCCAAAAGTGATAATTCACATGCAATAGTCATTTACAGTCAAAAAATTAAATATTACAAATTTATTATTTTTGACCACCTGTAGAAAGCTTGACAGGTCACGGGTCATAGTTTTTCATCAGAAAATTGATTTTTTTCGACTGTAGAAAAATTGAATCAAAATGTCATTTGGATTGAGCCTCATGTTGAATAACTACTTTCTAAAGCCTCAATGTGACCAAAATTGACATTTTTACAGACTTTTTCTCCTACTCAGAAGCTTCTATTTTGACCAATTTCAGGCATTAAAATGACTCTAAACACACTTATTTTTGTTCCAAAATTGATAATTCACATGCAATAGTCATTTACAGTCAAAAAATTAAATATTACAAATTTATTATTTTTGACCACCTGTAGAAAGCTTGACAGGTCACGGGTCATAGTTTTTCATCAGAAAATTGATTTTTTTCGACTGTAGAAAAATTGAATCAAAATGTCATTTGGATTGAGCCTCATGTTGAATAACTACTTTTTAAAGCCTCAATGTGACCAAAATTGACATTTTTACAGACTTTTTCTCCTACTCAGAAGCTTCTATTTTGACCAATTTCAGGCATTAAAATGACTCTAAACACACTTATTTTTGTTCCAAAAGTGATAATTCACATGCAATAGTCATTTACAGTCAAAAAATTCAATATTAAAAATTTACCATTTTTGACCATCTGGAGAAAATTCGACAGGTCACGGGTAATCGTTTTTCATCAGAAAATAGATTTTTTTCGACTGTAGAAAAATTGAATCAAAATGTCATTTGGATTGTGCCTCATGTTGAATAACTACTTTTTAAAGCCTCAATGTGACCAAAATTGACATTTTTACAGAGTTTTTCTCCTACTCAGAAGCTTCTATTTTCACCAATTTCAGGCATTAAAATGACTCTAAACACACTTATTTCAGTTCCAAAAGTGATAATTCACATGCAATAGTAATTTACAGTCAAAAAATTAAATATTACAAATTTATTATTTTTTAACATCTGGAGAAAGTTTGACAGGTCACGGGTCATCGTTTTTCATCAGAAAATTGATTTTTTCGACTGTAGAAAAATTGAATCAAAATGTCATTTGGATTGTGCCTCTTGTTGAATAATTACTTTTTAAAGCCTCAATGTGACCAAAATTGACATTTTTACAGACTTTTTCTCCTACTCAGAAGCTTCTATTTTCACCAATTTCAGGCATTAAAATGACTCTAAACACACTTATTTTAGTTCCAAAAGTGATAATTCACATGCAATAGTCATTTACAGTCAAAAAATTTAATATTACAAATTTATTATTTTTGACCATCTGTAGAAAGTTTGCAGGTCACGGGTCATCGTTTTTCATCAGAAAATTGATTTTTTCGACGGTAGAAAAATTGAATCAAAATGTCATTTGGATTGTGCCTCATGTTGAATAACTACTTTTTAAAGCCTCAATGTGACCAAAATTGACATTTTTACAGAGTTTTTCTCCTACTCAGAAGCTTCTATTTCACCAATTTCAGGCATTAAAATGACTCTAAACACACTTATTTTTGTTCCAAAAGTGATAATTCACATGCAATAGTCATTTACAGTCAAAAAATTTAATATTACAAATTTATTATTTTTGACCATCTGGAGAAAGTTTGACAGGTCACGGGTCATCGTTTTTCATCAGAAAATTGATTTTTTCGACTGTAGAAAAATTGAATCAAAATGTCATTTGGATTGTGCCTCATGTTGAATAACTACTTTTTAAAGCCTCAATGTGACCAAAATTGACATTTTTACAGAGTTTTTCTCCTACTCAGAAGCTTCTATTTTCACCAATTTCAGGCAATAAAATGACTCTAAACACACTTATTTTTGTTCCAAAAGTGATAATTCACATGCAATAGTCATTTATAGTCAAAAAATTAAATATTACAAATGTATTATTTTTGACCACCTGTAGAAAGCTTGACAGGTCACGGGTCATAGTTTTTCATCAGAAAATTGATTTTTTTCGACTGTAGAAAAATTGAATCAAAATGTCATTTGGATTGAGCCTCATGTTGAATAACTACTTTTTAAAGCCTCAATGTGACCAAAATTGAAATTTTTACAGAGTTTTTCTCCTACTCAGAAGCTTCTATTTTCACCAATTTCAGGCATTAAAATGACTCTAAACACACTTATTTCATTTCCAAAAGTGATAATTCACATGCAATAGTCATTTACAGTCAAAAAATTTAATATTACAAATTTATTATTTTTGACCATCTGTAGAAAGTTTGCAGGTCAACGGTCATCGTTTTTCATCAGAAAATTGATTTTTTCGACGGTAGAAAAATTGAATCAAAATGTCATTTGGATTGTGCCTCATGTTGAATAACTACTTTTTAAAGCCTCAATGTGACCAAAATTGACATTTTTACAGAGTTTTTCTCCTACTCAGAAGCTTCTATTTTCACCAATTTCAGGCATTAAAATGACTCTAAACACACTTATTTTTGTTCCAAAAGTGATAATTCACATGCAATAGTCATTTACAGTCAAAAAATTTAATATTACAAATTTATTATTTTTGACCATCTGGAGAAAGTTTGACAGGTCACGGGTCATCGTTTTTCATCAGAAAATTGATTTTTTCGACTGTAGAAAAATTGAATCAAAATGTCATTTGGATTGTGCCTCATGTTGAATAACTACTTTTTAAAGCCTCAATGCGACCAAAATTGACATTTTTACAGAGTTTTTCTCCTACTCAGAAGCTTCTATTTTCACCAATTTCACGCATTAAAATGACTCTAAACACACTTATTTTTGTTCCAAAAGTGATAATTCACACGCAATAGTCATTTACAGTCAAAAAATTAAATATTACAAATTTATTATTTTTGACCACCTGTAGAAAGCTTGACAGGTCACGGGTCATAGTTTTTCATCAGAAAATTGATTTTTTTCGACTGTAGAAAAATTGAATCAAAATGTCATTTGGATTGAGCCTCATGTTGAATAACTACTTTTTAAAGCCTCAATGTGACCAAAATTGACATTTTTACAGACTTTTTCTCCTACTCAGAAGCTTCTATTTTGACCAATTTCAGGCATTAAAATGACTCTAAACACACTTATTTTTGTTCCAAAAGTGATAATTCACATGCAATAGTCATTTACAGTCAAAAAATTCAATATTAAAAATTTACCATTTTTGACCATCTGGAGAAAATTCGACAGGTCACGGGTAATCGTTTTTCATCAGAAAATAGATTTTTTTCGACTTTAGAAAAATTGAATCAAAATGTCATTTGGATTGTGCCTCATGTTGAATAACTACTTTTTAAAGCCTCAATGTGAACAAAATTGACATTTTTACAGAGTTTTTCTCCTACTCAGAAGCTTCTATTTTCACCAATGTCAGGCATTAAAATGACTCTAAACACACTTATTTTCGTTCCAAAAGTGATAATTCACATGCAATAGTCATTTACAGTCAAAAAATTAAATATTACAAATTTTTTTTTTTTAACATCTGGAGAAAGTTTGACAATTCACGGGTCATCGTTTTTCATCAGAAAATTGATTTTTTCGACTGTAGAAAAATTGAATCAAAATGTCATTTGGATTGTGCCTCATGTTGAATAACTACTTTTTAAAGCCTCAATGTGACCAAAATTGACATTTTTACAGACTTTTTCTCCTACTCAGAAGCTTCTATTTTCACCAATTTCAGGCATTAAAATGACTCTAAACACACTTATTTTTCTTCCAAACGTGACAATTCACATGCAATAGTCATTTACAGTCAAAAAATTAAATATTACAAATTTATTATTTTTGACCATCTGTAGAAAGTTTGACAGGTCACGGGTCATCGTTTTTCATCAGAAAATTGATTTTTTGGACTGTAGAAAAATTGATATAAAATGTCATTTGGATTGTGCCTCATGTTGAATAACTACTTTTTAAAGCCTCAATGTGACCAAAATTGACATTTTTTACAGACTTTTTCTCCTACTTAGAAGCTTCTATTTTGACCAATTTCAGGCATTAAAATGACTCTAAACACACTTATTTTATTTCCAAAAGTGATAATTCACATGCAATAGTCATTTACAGTCAAAAAATTTAATATTACAAATTTATTATTTTTGACCATCTGGAGAAAGTTTGACAGGTCACGGGTCATCATTTTTCATCAGAAAATTGATTTTTTGGACTGTAGAAAAATTGAATCAAAATGTCATTTGGATTGTGCCTCATGTTGAATAACTACTTTTTAAAGCTTCAATGTGACCAAAATTGACATTTTTACAGACTTTTTCTCCTACTCAGAAGCTTCTATTTTCACCAATGTCAGGAATTAAAATGACTCTAAACACACTTATTTTTGTTCCAAAAGTGATAATTCACATGCAATAGTCATTTACAGTCAAAAAATTAAATATTACACATTTATTATTTTTTAACATCTGGAGAAAGTTTGACAGGTCACGGGTCATCGTTTTTCATCAGAAAATTGATTTTTTCGACTGTAGAAAAATTGAATCAAAATGTCATTTGGATTGTGCCTCATGTTGAATAACTACTTTTTTAAGCCTCAATGTGACCAAAATTGACATTTTTACAGAGTTTTTCTCCTACTCAGAAGCTTCTATTTTCACCAATGTCAGGCATTAAAATGACTCTAAACACACTTATTTTTGTTCCAAAAGTGATAATTCACATGCAATAGTCAATTACAGTCAAAAAATTTAATATTACAAATTTATTATTTTTGACCATCTGGAGAAAGTTTGACAGGTCACGGGTCATCGTTTTTCATCAGAAAATTGATTTTTTGGACTGTAGAAAAATTGATTCAAAATGTCATTTGGATTGTCCCTCATGTTGAATAACTACTTTTTAATGCCTCAATGTGACCAAAATTGACATTTTTACAGTCTTTTTCTCCTACTCAGAAGCTTCTATTTTCACTAATTTCAGGCATTAAAATGACTCTAAACACACTTATTTTAGGTCCAAAAGTGATAATTCACATGCAATAGTCATTTACAGTCAAAAAATTAAATATTACAAATGTATTGTTTTTTAACATCTGGAGAAAGTTTGACAGGTGACGGGTCATCATTTTTCATCAGAAAATTGATTTTTTCGACTGTAGAAAAATTGAATCAAAATGTCATTTGGATTGTGCCTCATGTTGAATAACTACTTTTTAAAGCCTCAATTTGACCAAAATTGACATTTTTACAGACTTTTTCTCCTACTCAGAAGCTTCTATTTTCACCAATTTCAGGCATTAAAATGACTCTAAACGCACTTATTTTTATTCCAAAAGTGACAATTCACATGCAATAGTCATTTACAGTCAAAAAATTAAATATTACAAATTTATTATTTTTGACCATCTGTAGAAAATTCGACAGGTCACGGGTCTTAATTTTTCATCAGAAAATTGATTTTTTGGACTGTAGAAAAATTAATTCAAAATGTCATTTGGATTGTGCCTCGTGTTAAATAACTACTTTTTAAAGCCTCAATGCGACCAAAATTGACATTTTTACAGACTTTTTCTCCTACTTAGAAGCTTATTTTTTGACCAATTTCAGGCATTAAAATGACTCTAAAGACACTTATTTTAGTTCCAAAAGTGATAATTCACATGCAATAGTCATTTACAGTCAAAAAATTCAATATTAAAAAATTACCCTTTTTGACCATCTGGAGAAAATTCGGCAGGTCACGGGTCATCATTTTTCATCAGAAAATTGATTTTTTGGACTGTAGAAAAATTGATTCAAAATGTCATTTGGATTGTGCCTGTTGTTGAATAATCACTTTTTAAAGCCTCAATGTGACCAAAATTGACATTTTTACAGACTTTTTCTCCTACTCAGAAGCTTCTATTTTTACCAATTTCAGGCATTAAAATGACTCTAAACACACTTATTTTAGTTCCAAAAGTGATAATTCACATGCAATAGTCATTTACAGTCAAAAAATTTAATATTACAAATGTATTATTTTTGACCATCTGTAGAAAGTTTGCAGGTCACGGGTCATCGTTTTTCATCAGAAAATTGATTTTTTCGACGGTAGAAAAATTGAATCAAAATGTCATTTGGATTGTGCCTCATGTTGAATAACTACTTTTTAAAGCCTCAATGTGACCAAAATTGACATTTTTACAGACTTTTTCTCCTACTCAGAAGCTTCTATTTTCACCAATTTCAGGCATTAAAATGACTCTAAACACACTTATTTTTGTTCCAAAAGTGATAATTCACATGCAATAGTCATTTACAGTCAAAAAATGTAATATTACAAATTTATTATTTTTGACCATCTGGAGAAAGTTTGACAGGTCACGGGTCATCATTTTTCATCAGAAAATTGATTTTTTGGACTGTCGAAAAATTGATTCAAAATGTCATTTGGATTGTGCCTGTTGTTGAATAATCACTTTTTAAAGCCTCAATGTGACCAAAATTGACATTTTTACAGACTTTTTCTCCTACTCAGAAGCTTCTATTTTCACCAATTCCAGGCATTAAAATGACTCTAAACACACTTATTTTTGTTCCAAAAGTGATAATTCACATGCAATAGTCATTTACAGTCAAAAAATTAAATATTACAAATTTATTATTTTTGACCACCTGTAGAAAGCTTGACAGGTCACGGGTCATAGTTTTTCATCAGAAAATTGATTTTTTTCCACTGTAGAAAAATTGAATCAAAATGTCATTTGGATTGAGCCTCATGTTGAATAACTACTTTTTAAAGCCTCAATGTGACCAAAATTGACATTTTTACAGACTTTTTCTCCTACTCAGAAGCTTCTATTTTGACCAATTTCAGGCATTAAAATGACTCTAAACACACTTATTTTTGTTCCAAAAGTGATAATTCACATGCAATAGTCATTTACAGTCAAAAAATTCAATATTAAAAATTTACCATTTTTGACCATCTGGAGAAAATTCGACAGGTCACGGGTAATCGTTTTTCATCAGAAAATAGATTTTTTTCGACTGTAGAAAAATTGAATCAAAATGTCATTTGGATTGTGCCTCATGTTGAATAACTACTTTTTAAAGCCTCAATGTGACCAAAATTGACATTTTTACAGAGTTTTTCTCCTACTCAGAAGCTTCTATTTTCACCAATTTCAGGCATTAAAATGACTCTAAACACACTTATTTCAGTTCCAAAAGTGATAATTCACATGCAATAGTCATTTACAGTCAAAAAATTAAATATTACTAATTTATTATTTTTTAACATCTGGAGAAAGTTTGACAGGTCACGGGTCATCGTTTTTCATCAGAAAATAGATTTTTTCGACTGTAGAAAAATTGAATCAAAATGTCATTTGGATTGTGCCTCTTGTTGAATAATTACTTTTTAAAGCCTCAATGTGACAAAAATTGACATTTTTACAGACTTTTTCTCCTACTCAGAAGCTTCTATTTTCACCAATTTCAGGCATTAAAATGACTCTAAACACACTTATTTTAGTTCCAAAAGTGATAATTCACATGCAATAGTCATTTACAGTCAAAAAATTTAATATTACAAATTTATTATTTTTGACCATCTGTAGAAAGTTTGCAGGTCACGGGTCATCGTTTTTCATCAGAAAATTGATTTTTTCGACGGTAGAAAAATTGAATCAAAATGTCATTTGGATTGTGCCTCATGTTAAATAACTACTTTTTAAAGCCTCAATGTGACCAAAATTGACATTTTTACAGACTTTTTCTCCTACTCAGAAGCTTCTATTTTCACCAATTTCAGGCATTAAAATGACTCTAAACACACTTATTTTTGTTCCAAAAGTGATAATTCACATGCAATAGTCATTTACAGTCAAAAAATTTAATATTACAAATTTATTATTTTTGACCATCTGGAGAAAGTTTGACAGGTCACGGGTCATCGTTTTTCATCAGAAAATTGATTTTTTCGACTGTAGAAAAATTGAATCAAAATGTCATTTGGATTGTGCCTCATGTTGAATAACTACTTTTTAAAGCCTCAATGTGACCAAAATTGACATTTTTACAGAGTTTTTCTCCTACTCAGAAGCTTCTATTTTCACCAATTTCAGGCATTAAAATGACTCTAAACACACTTATTTTTGTTCCAAAAGTGATAATTCACATGCAATAGTCATTTACAGTCAAAAAATTAAATATTACAAATTTATTATTTTTGACCACCTGTAGAAAGCTTGACAGGTCACGGGTCATAGTTTTTCATCAGAAAATTGATTTTTTTCGACTGTAGAAAAATTGAATCAAAATGTCATTTGGATTGAGCCTCATGTTGAATAACTACTTTCTAAAGCCTCAATGTGACCAAAATTGACATTTTTACAGACTTTTTCTCCTACTCAGAAGCTTCTATTTTGACCAATTTCAGGCATTAAAATGACTCTAAACACACTTATTTTTGTTCCAAAAGTGATAATTCACATGCAATAGTCATTTACAGTCAAAAAATTCAATATTAAAAATTTACCATTTTTGACCATCTGGAGAAAATTCGACAGGTCACGGGTAATCGTTTTTCATCAGAAAATAGATTTTTTTCGACTGTAGAAAAATTGAATCAAAATGTCATTTGGATTGTGCCTCATGTTGAATAACTACTTTTTAAAGCCTCAATGTGACCAAAATGGACATTTTTACAGAGTTTTTCTCCTACTCAGAAGCTTCTATGTTCACCAATTTCAGGCATTAAAATGACTCTAAACACACTTATTTTTGTTCCAAAAGTGATAAGTCACATACAATAGTCATTTACAGTCAAAAAATTCAATATTAAAAAATTACAATTTTTGACCATCTGGAGAAAATTCGACAGGTCACGGGTCATCGTTTTTCATCAGAAAATAGATTTTTTTCGACTGTAGAAAAATTGAATCAAAATGTCATTTGGATTGTGCCTCATGTTGAATAACTACTTTTTAAAGCCTCAATGTGACCAAAATTGACATTTTTACAGACTTTTTCTCCTACTCAGAAGCTTAAATTTTGACCAATTTCAGGCATTAAAATGACTCTAAACACACTTATTTTAGTTCCAAAAGTAATAATTCACATGCAATAGTCATTTACAGTCAAAAAATTTAATATTACAAATTTATTATTTTTGACCATCTGTAGAAAGTTTGCAGGTCATGGGTCATCGTTTTTCATCAGAAAATTGATTTTTTCGACGGTAGAAAAATTGAATCAAAATGTCATTTGGATTGTGCCTCATGTTGAATAACTACTTTTTAAAGCCTCAATGTGACCAAAATTGACATTTTTACAGACTTTTTCTCCTACTCAGAAGCTTCTATTTTCACCAATTTCAGGCATTAAAATGACTCTAAACACACTTATTTTAGTTCCAAAAGTGATAATTCACATGCAATAGTCATTTACAGTCAAAAAATTAAATATTACAAATTTATTATTTTTGACCATCTGTAGAAAGTTTGCAGGTCACGGGTCATCGTTTTTCATCAGAAAATTGATTTTTTCGACGGTAGAAAAATTGAATCAAAATGTCATTTGGATTGTGCCTCATGTTGAATAACTACTTTTTAAAGCCTCAATGTGACCAAAATTGACATTTTTACAGTTTTTCTCCTACTCAGAAGCTTCTATTTTCACCAATTTCAGGCATTAAAATGACTCTAAACACACTTATTTTTGTTCCAAAAGTGATAATTCACATGCAATAGTCATTTACAGTCAAAAAATTTAATATTACAGATTTATTATTTTTGACCATCTGGAGAAAGTTTGACAGGTCACGGGTCATCGTTTTTCATCAGAAAATTGATTTTTTCGACTGTAGAAAAATTGAATCAAAATGTCATTTGGAGTGTGCCTCATGTTGAATAACTACTTTTTAAAGCCTCAATGTGACCAAAATTGACATTTTTACAGAGTTTTTCTCCTACTCAGAAGCTTCTATTTTCACCAATTTCAGGCATTAAAATGACTCTAAACACACTTATTTTTGTTCCAAAAGTGATAATTCACATGCAATAGTCATTTACAGTCAAAAAATTAAATTTTACAAATTTATTATTTTTGACCACCTGTAGAAAGCTTGACAGGTCACGGGTCATAGTTTTTCATCAGAAAATTGATTTTTTTCGACTGTAGAAAAATTGAATCAAAATGTCATTTGGATTGAGCCTCATGTTGAATAACTACTTTTTAAAGCCTCAATGTGACCAAAATTGACATTTTTACAGAGTTTTTCTCCTACTCAGAAGCTTCTATTTTCACCAATTTCAGGCATTAAAATGACTCTAAACACACTTATTTCAGTTCCAAAAGTGATAATTCACATGCAATAGTCATTTACAGTCAAAAAATTTAATATTACAAATTTATTATTTTTGACCATCTGTAGAAAGTTTGCAGGTCACGGGTCATCGTTTTTCATCAGAAAATTGATTTTTTCGACGGTAGAAAAATTGAATCAAAATGTCATTTGGATTGTGCCTCATGTTGAATAACTACTTTTTAAAGCCTCAATGTGACCAAAATTGACATTTTTACAGACTTTTTCTCCTACTCAGAAGCTTCTATTTTCACCAATTTCAGGCATTAAAATGACTCTAAACACACTTATTTTAGTTCCAAAAGTGATAATTCACATGCAATAGTCATTTACAGTCAAAAAATTAAATATTACAAATTTATTATTTTTGACCATCTGTAGAAAGTTTGCAGGTCACGGGTCATCGTTTTTCATCAGAAAATTGATTTTTTCGACGGTAGAAAAATTGAATCAAAATGTCATTTGGATTGTGCCTCATGTTGAATAACTACTTTTTAAAGCCTCAATGTGACCAAAATTGACATTTTTACAGAGTTTTTCTCCTACTCAGAAGCTTCTATTTTCACCAATTTCAGGCATTAAAATGACTCTAAAGACACTTATTTTAGTTCCAAAAGTGATAATTCACATGCAATAGTCATTTACAGTCAAAAAATTCAATATTAAAAAATTACCCTTTTTGACCATCTGGAGAAAATTCGGCAGGTCACGGGTCATCATTTTTCATCAGAAAATTGATTTTTTGGACTGTAGAAAAATTGATTCAAAATGTCATTTGGATTGTGCCTGTTGTTGAATAATCACTTTTTAAAGCCTCAATGTGACCAAAATTGACATTTTTACAGACTTTTTCTCCTACTCAGAAGCTTCTATTTTCACCAATTTCAGGCATTAAAATGACTCTAAACACACTTATTTTAGTTCCAAAAGTGATAATTCACATGCAATAGTCATTTACAGTCAAAAAATTTAATATTACAAATTTATTATTTTTGACCATCTGTAGAAAGTTTGCAGGTCACGGGTCATCGTTTTTCATCAGAAAATTGATTTTTTCAATGGTAGAAAAATTGAATCAAAATGTCATTTGGATTGTGCCTCATGTTGAATAACTACTTTTTAAAGCCTCAATGTGACCAAAATTGACATTTTTACAGACTTTTTCTCCTACTCAGAAGCTTCTATTTTCACCAATTTCAGGCATTAAAATGACTCTAAACACACTTATTTTTGTTCCAAAAGTGATAATTCACATGCAATAGTCATTTACAGTCAAAAAATGTAATATTACAAATTTATTATTTTTGACCATCTGGAGAAAGTTTGACAGGTCACGGGTCATCATTTTTCATCAGAAAATTGATTTTTTGGACTGTAGAAAAATTGAATCAAAATGTCATTTGGATTGTGCCTCATGTTGAATAACTACTTTTTAAAGCCTCAATGTGACCAAAATTGACATTTTTACAGACTTTTTCTCCTACTCAGAAGCTTCTATTTTGACCAATTTCAGGAATTAAAATGACTCTAAACACACTTATTTTTGTTCCAAAAGTGATAATTCACATGCAATAGTCATTTACAGTCAAAAAATTCAATATTAAAAAATTACCCTTTTTGACCATCTGGAGAAAATTCGGCAGGTCACGGGTCATCATTTTTCATCAGAAAATTGATTTTTTGGACTGTAGAAAAATTGATTCAAAATGTCATTTGGATTGTGCCTGTTGTTGAATAATCACTTTTTAAAGCCTCAATGTGACCAAAATTGACATTTTTACAGACTTTTTCTCCTACTCAGAAGCTTCTATTTTCACCAATTCCAGGCATTAAAATGACTCTAAACACACTTATTTTTGTTCCAAAAGTGATAATTCACATGCAATAGTCATTTACAGTCAAAAAATTAAATATTACAAATTTATTATTTTTGACCACCTGTAGAAAGCTTGACAGGTCACGGGTCATAGTTTTTCATCAGAAAATTGATTTTTTTCCACTGTAGAAAAATTGAATCAAAATGTCATTTGGATTGAGCCTCATGTTGAATAACTACTTTTTAAAGCCTCAATGTGACCAAAATTGACATTTTTACAGACTTTTTCTCCTACTCAGAAGCTTCTATTTTGACCAATTTCAGGCATTAAAATGACTCTAAACACACTTATTTTTGTTCCAAAAGTGATAATTCACATGCAATAGTCATTTACAGTCAAAAAATTCAATATTAAAAATTTACCATTTTTGACCATCTGGAGAAAATTCGACAGGTCACGGGTAATCGTTTTTCATCAGAAAATAGATTTTTTTCGACTGTAGAAAAATTGAATCAAAATGTCATTTGGATTGTGCCTCATGTTGAATAACTACTTTTTAAAGCCTCAATGTGACCAAAATTGACATTTTTACAGAGTTTTTCTCCTACTCAGAAGCTTCTATTTTCACCAATTTCAGGCATTAAAATGACTCTAAACACACTTATTTCAGTTCCAAAAGTGATAATTCACATGCAATAGTCATTTACAGTCAAAAAATTAAATATTACAAATTTATTATTTTTTAACATCTGGAGAAAGTTTGACAGGTCACGGGTCATCGTTTTTCATCAGAAAATAGATTTTTTCGACTGTAGAAAAATTGAATCAAAATGTCATTTGGATTGTGCCTCTTGTTGAATAATTACTTTTTAAAGCCTCAATGTGACAAAAATTGACATTTTTACAGACTTTTTCTCCTACTCAGAAGCTTCTATTTTCACCAATTTTAGGCATTAAAATGACTCTAAACACACTTATTTTAGTTCCAAAAGTGATAATTCACATGCAATAGTCATTTACAAGTCAAAAAATTTAATATTACAAATTTATTATTTTTGACCATCTGTAGAAAGTTTGCAGGTCACGGGTCATCGTTTTTCATCAGAAAATTGATTTTTTCGACGGTAGAAAAATTGAATCAAAATGTCATTTGGATTGTGCCTCATGTTAAATAACTACTTTTTAAAGCCTCAATGTGACCAAAATTGACATTTTTACAGACTTTTTCTCCTACTCAGAAGCTTCTATTTTCACCAATTTCAGGCATTAAAATGACTCTAAACACACTTATTTTTGTTCCAAAAGTGATAATTCACATGCAATAGTCATTTACAGTCAAAAAATTTAATATTACAAATTTATTATTTTTGACCATCTGGAGAAAGTTTGACAGGTCACGGGTCATCGTTTTTCATCAGAAAATTGATTTTTTCGACTGTAGAAAAATTGAATCAAAATGTCATTTGGATTGTGCCTCATGTTGAATAACTACTTTTTAAAGCCTCAATGTGACCAAAATTGACATTTTTACAGAGTTTTTCTCCTACTCAGAAGCTTCTATTTTCACCAATTTCAGGCATTAAAATGACTCTAAACACACTTATTTTTGTTCCAAAAGTGATAATTCACATGCAATAGTCATT
This sequence comes from Triturus cristatus, assembly GCF_964204655.1. Classification (NCBI taxonomy): domain Eukaryota; kingdom Metazoa; phylum Chordata; class Amphibia; order Caudata; family Salamandridae; genus Triturus; species Triturus cristatus. The sequence continues at coordinate 1,019,190,230 of NC_140591.1, read as the reverse complement.
TACAGTCAAAAAATTAAATATTACAAATTTATTATTTTTGACCACCTGTAGAAAGCTTGACAGGTCACGGGTCATAGTTTTTCATCAGAAAATTGATTTTTTTCGACTGTAGAAAAATTGAATCAAAATGTCATTTGGATTGAGCCTCATGTTGAATAACTACTTTCTAAAGCCTCAATGTGACCAAAATTGACATTTTTACAGACTTTTTCTCCTACTCAGAAGCTTCTATTTTGACCAATTTCAGGCATTAAAATGACTCTAAACACACTTATTTTTGTTCCAAAAGTGATAATTCACATGCAATAGTCATTTACAGTCAAAAAATTCAATATTAAAAATTTACCATTTTTGACCATCTGGAGAAAATTCGACAGGTCACGGGTAATCGTTTTTCATCAGAAAATAGATTTTTTTCGACTGTAGAAAAATTGAATCAAAATGTCATTTGGATTGTGCCTCATGTTGAATAACTACTTTTTAAAGCCTCAATGTGACCAAAATGGACATTTTTACAGAGTTTTTCTCCTACTCAGAAGCTTCTATGTTCACCAATTTCAGGCATTAAAATGACTCTAAACACACTTATTTTTGTTCCAAAAGTGATAAGTCACATAGAATAGTCATTTACAGTCAAAAAATTCAATATTAAAAAATTACAATTTTTGACCATCTGGAGAAAATTCGACAGGTCACGGGTCATCGTTTTTCATCAGAAAATAGATTTTTTTCGACTGTAGAAAAATTGAATCAAAATGTCATTTGGATTGTGCCTCATGTTCAATAACTACTTTTTAAAGCCTCAATGTGACCAAAATTGACATTTTTACAGACTTTTTCTCCTACTCAGAAGCTTAAATTTTGACCAATTTCAGGCATTAAAATGACTCTAAACACACTTATTTTAGTTCCAAAAGTGATAATTCACATGCAATAGTCATTTACAGTCAAAAAATTTAATATTACAAATTTATTATTTTTGACCATCTGTAGAAAGTTTGCAGGTCACGGGTCATCGTTTTTCATCAGAAAATTGATTTTTTCGACGGTAGAAAAATTGAATCAAAATGTCATTTGGATTGTGCCTCATGTTGAATAACTACTTTTTAAAGCCTCAATGTGACCAAAATTGACATTTTTACAGACTTTTTCTCCTACTCAGAAGCTTCTATTTTCACCAATTTCAGGCATTAAAATGACTCTAAACACACTTATTTTAGTTCCAAAAGTGATAATTCACATGCAATAGTCATTTACAGTCAAAAAATTAAATATTACAAATTTATTATTTTTGACCATCTGTAGAAAGTTTGCAGGTCACGGGTCATCGTTTTTCATCAGAAAATTGATTTTTTCGACGGTAGAAAAATTGAATCAAAATGTCATTTGGATTGTGCCTCATGTTGAATAACTACTTTTTAAAGCCTCAATGTGACCAAAATTGACATTTTTACAGTTTTTCTCCTACTCAGAAGCTTCTATTTTCACCAATTTCAGGCATTAAAATGACTCTAAACACACTTATTTTTGTTCCAAAAGTGATAATTCACATGCAATAGTCATTTACAGTCAAAAAATTTAATATTACAAATTTATTATTTTTGACCATCTGGAGAAAGTTTGACAGGTCACGGGTCATCGTTTTTCATCAGAAAATTGATTTTTTCGACTGTAGAAAAATTGAATCAAAATGTAATTTGGAGTGTGCCTCATGTTGAATAACTACTTTTTAAAGCCTCAATGTGACCAAAATTGACATTTTTACAGAGTTTTTCTCCTACTCAGAAGCTTCTATTTTCACCAATTTCAGGCATTAAAATGACTCTAAACACACTTATTTTTGTTCCAAAAGTGATAATTCACATGCAATAGTCATTTACAGTCAAAAAATTTAATATTACAAATTTATTATTTTTGACCATCTGGAGAAAGTTTGACAGGTCACGGGTCATCGTTTTTCATCAGAAAATTGATTTTTTCGACTGTAGAAAAATTGAATCAAAATGTCATTTGGATTGTGCCTCATGTTGAATAACTACTTTTTAAAGCCTCAATGTGACCAAAATTGACATTTTTACAGAGTTTTTCTCCTACTCAGAAGCTTCTATTTTCACCAATTTCAGGCATTAAAATGACTCTAAACACACTTATTTTTGTTCCAAAAGTGATAATTCACATGCAATAGTCATTTACAGTCAAAAAATTAAATATTACAAATTTATTATTTTTGACCACCTGTAGAAAGCTTGACAGGTCACGGGTCATAGTTTTTCATCAGAAAATTGATTTTTTTCGACTGTAGAAAAATTGAATCAAAATGTCATTTGGATTGAGCCTCATGTTGAATAACTACTTTCTAAAGCCTCAATGTGACCAAAATTGACATTTTTACAGACTTTTTCTCCTACTCAGAAGCTTCTATTTTGACCAATTTCAGGCATTAAAATGACTCTAAACACACTTATTTTTGTTCCAAAAGTGATAATTCACATGCAATAGTCATTTACAGTCAAAAAATTCAATATTAAAAATTTACCATTTTTGACCATCTGGAGAAAATTCGACAGGTCACGGGTAATCGTTTTTCATCAGAAAATAGATTTTTTTCGACTGTAGAAAAATTGAATCAAAATGTCATTTGGATTGTGCCTCATGTTGAATAACTACTTTTTAAAGCCTCAATGTGACCAAAATGGACATTTTTACAGAGTTTTTCTCCTACTCAGAAGCTTCTATGTTCACCAATTTCAGGCATTAAAATGACTCTAAACACACTTATTTTTGTTCCAAAAGTGATAAGTCACATAGAATAGTCATTTAGAGTCAAAAAATTCAATATTAAAAAATTACAATTTTTGACCATCTGGAGAAAATTCGACAGGTCACGGGTCATCGTTTTTCATCAGAAAATAGATTTTTTTCGACTGTAGAAAAATTGAATCAAAATGTCATTTGGATTGTGCCTCATGTTCAATAACTACTTTTTAAAGCCTCAATGTGACCAGAATTGACATTTTTACAGACTTTTTCTCCTACTCAGAAGCTTAAATTTTGACCAATTTCAGGCATTAAAATGACTCTAAACACACTTATTTTAGTTCCAAAAGTGATAATTCACATGCAATAGTCATTTACAGTCAAAAAATTTAATATTACAAATTTATTATTTTTGACCATCTGTAGAAAGTTTGCAGGTCACGGGTCATCGTTTTTCATCAGAAAATTGATTTTTTCGACGGTAGAAAAATTGAATCAAAATGTCATTTGGATTGTGCCTCATGTTGAATAACTACTTTTTAAAGCCTCAATGTGACCAAAATTGACATTTTTACAGACTTTTTCTCCTACTCAGAAGCTTCTATTTTCACCAATTTCAGGCATTAAAATGACTCTAAACACACTTATTTTAGTTCCAAAAGTGATAATTCACATGCAATAGTCATTTACAGTCAAAAAATTAAATATTACAAATTTATTATTTTTGACCATCTGTAGAAAGTTTGCAGGTCACGGGTCATCGTTTTTCATCAGAAAATTGATTTTTTCGACGGTAGAAAAATTGAATCAAAATGTCATTTGGATTGTGCCTCATGTTGAATAACTACTTTTTAAAGCCTCAATGTGACCAAAATTGACATTTTTACAGTTTTTCTCCTACTCAGAAGCTTCTATTTTCACCAATTTCAGGCATTAAAATGACTCTAAACACACTTATTTTTGTTCCAAAAGTGATAATTCACATGCAATAGTCATTTACAGTCAAAAAATTTAATATTACAAATTTATTATTTTTGACCATCTGGAGAAAGTTTGACAGGTCACGGGTCATCGTTTTTCATCAGAAAATTGATTTTTTCGACTGTAGAAAAATTGAATCAAAATGTAATTTGGAGTGTGCCTCATGTTGAATAACTACTTTTTAAAGCCTCAATGTGACCAAAATTGACATTTTTACAGAGTTTTTCTCCTACTCAGAAGCTTCTATTTTCACCAATTTCAGGCATTAAAATGACTCTAAACACACTTATTTTTGTTCCAAAAGTGATAATTCACATGCAATAGTCATTTACAGTCAAAAAATTAAATATTACAAATTTATTATTTTTGACCACCTGTAGAAAGCTTGACAGGTCACGGGTCATAGTTTTTCATCAGAAAATTGATTTTTTTCGACTGTAGAAAAATTGAATCAAAATGTCATTTGGATTGAGCCTCATGTTGAATAACTACTTTTTAAAGCCTCAATGTGACCAAAATTGACATTTTTACAGAGTTTTTCTCCTACTCAGAAGCTTCTATTTTCACCAATTTCAGGCATTAAAATGACTCTAAACACACTTATTTCAGTTCCAAAAGTGATAATTCACATGCAATAGTCATTTACAGTCAAAAAATTTAATATTACAAATTTATTATTTTTGACCATCTGTCGAAAGTTTGCAGGTCACGGGTCATCGTTTTTCATCAGAAAATTGATTTTTTCGACGGTAGAAAAATTGAATCAAAATGTCATTTGGATTGTGCCTCATGTTGAATAACTACTTTTTAAAGCCTCAATGTGACCAAAATTGACATTTTTACAGACTTTTTCTCCTACTCAGAAGCTTCTATTTTCACCAATTTCAGGCATTAAAATGACTCTAAACACACTTATTTTAGTTCCAAAAGTGATAATTCACATGCAATAGTCATTTACAGTCAAAAAATTAAATATTACAAATTTATTATTTTTGACCATCTGTAGAAAGTTTGCAGGTCACGGGTCATCGTTTTTCATCAGAAAATTGATTTTTTCGACGGTAGAAAAATTGAATCAAAATGTCATTTGGATTGTGCCTCATGTTGAATAACTACTTTTTAAAGCCTCAATGTGACCAAAATTGACATTTTTACAGAGTTTTTCTCCTACTCAGAAGCTTCTATTTTCACCAATTTCAGGCATTAAAATGACTCTAAACACACTTATTTTTGTTCCAAAAGTGATAATTCACATGCAATAGTCATTTACAGTCAAAAAATTTAATATTACAAATTTATTATTTTTGACCATCTGGAGAAAGTTTGACAGGTCACGGGTCATCGTTTTTCATCAGAAAATTGATTTTTTGGACTGTAGAAAAATTAATTCAAAATGTCATTTGGATTGTGCCTCATGTTGAATAACTACTTTTTAAAGCCTCAATGTGATCAAAATTGACATTTTTACAGACTTTTTCTCCTACTCAGAAGCTTCTATTTTCACCAATTTTTAGGCATTAAAATGACTCTAAACACACTTATTTTTGTTCCAAAAGTGAAAATTCACATGCAATAGTCATTTACAGTCAAAAAATTAAATATTACAAATTTATTATTTTTGACCACCTGTAGAAAGCTTGACAGGTCACGGGTCATAGTTTTTCATCAGAAAATTGATTTTTTTCGACTGTAGAAAAATTGAATCAAAATGTCATTTGGATTGAGCCTCATGTTGAATAACTACTTTTTAAAGCCTCAATGTGACCAAAATTGACATTTTTACAGACTTTTTCTCCTACTCAGAAGCTTCTATTTTGACCAATTTCAGGCATTAAAATGACTCTAAACACACTTATTTTTGTTCCAAAAGTGATAATTCACATGCAATAGTCATTTACAGTCAAAAAATTCAATATTAAAAATTTACCATTTTTGACCATCTGGAGAAAATTCGACAGGTCACGGGTAATCGTTTTTCATCAGAAAATAGATTTTTTTCGACTTTAGAAAAATTGAATCAAAATGTCATTTGGATTGTGCCTCATGTTGAATAACTACTTTTTAAAGCCTCAATGTGACCAAAATTGACATTTTTACAGAGTTTTTCTCCTACTCAGAAGCTTCTATTTTCACCAATGTCAGGCATTAAAATGACTCTAAACACACTTATTTTCGTTCTTAAAGTGATAATTCACATGCAATAGTCATTTACAGTCAAAAAATTCAATATTAAAAATTTATTATTTTTGACCATCTGTAGAAAGTTTGCAGGTCACGGGTCATCGTTTTTCATCAGAAAATTGATTTTTTCGACGGTAGAAAAATTGAATCAAAATGTCATTTGGATTGTGCCTCATGTTGAATAACTACTTTTTAAAGCCTCAATGTGACCAAAATTGACATTTTTACAGACTTTTTCTCCTACTCAGAAGCTTCTATTTTCACCAATTTCAGGCATTAAAATGACTCTAAACACACTTATTTTAGTTCCAAAAGTGATAATTCACATGCAATAGTCATTTACAGTCAAAAAATTAAATATTACAAATTTATTATTTTTGACCATCTGTAGAAAGTTTGCAGGTCACGGGTCATCGTTTTTCATCAGAAAATTGATTTTTTCGACGGTAGAAAAATTGAATCAAAATGTCATTTGGATTGTGCCTCATGTTGAATAACTACTTTTTAAAGCCTCAATGTGACCAAAATTGACATTTTTACAGTTTTTCTCCTACTCAGAAGCTTCTATTTTCACCAATTTCAGGCATTAAAATGACTCTAAACACACTTATTTTTGTTCCAAAAGTGATAATTCACATGCAATAGTCATTTACAGTCAAAAAATTTAATATTACAAATTTATTATTTTTGACCATCTGGAGAAAGTTTGACAGGTCACGGGTCATCGTTTTTCATCAGAAAATTGATTTTTTCGACTGTAGAAAAATTGAATCAAAATGTAATTTGGAGTGTGCCTCATGTTGAATAACTACTTTTTAAAGCCTCAATGTGACCAAAATTGACATTTTTACAGAGTTTTTCTCCTACTCAGAAGCTTCTATTTTCACCAATTTCAGGCATTAAAATGACTCTAAACACACTTATTTTTGTTCCAAAAGTGATAATTCACATGCAATAGTCATTTACAGTCAAAAAATTTAATATTACAAATTTATTATTTTTGACCATCTGGAGAAAGTTTGACAGGTCACGGGTCATCGTTTTTCATCAGAAAATTGATTTTTTCGACTGTAGAAAAATTGAATCAAAATGTCATTTGGATTGTGCCTCATGTTGAATAACTACTTTTTAAAGCCTCAATGTGACCAAAATTGACATTTTTACAGAGTTTTTCTCCTACTCAGAAGCTTCTATTTTCACCAATTTCAGGCATTAAAATGACTCTAAACACACTTATTTTTGTTCCAAAAGTGATAATTCACATGCAATAGTCATTTACAGTCAAAAAATTAAATATTACAAATTTATTATTTTTGACCACCTGTAGAAAGCTTGACAGGTCACGGGTCATAGTTTTTCATCAGAAAATTGATTTTTTTCGACTGTAGAAAAATTGAATCAAAATGTCATTTGGATTGAGCCTCATGTTGAATAACTACTTTCTAAAGCCTCAATGTGACCAAAATTGACATTTTTACAGACTTTTTCTCCTACTCAGAAGCTTCTATTTTGACCAATTTCAGGCATTAAAATGACTCTAAACACACTTATTTTTGTTCCAAAAGTGATAATTCACATGCAATAGTCATTTACAGTCAAAAAATTCAATATTAAAAATTTACCATTTTTGACCATCTGGAGAAAATTCGACAGGTCACGGGTAATCGTTTTTCATCAGAAAATAGATTTTTTTCGACTGTAGAAAAATTGAATCAAAATGTCATTTGGATTGTGCCTCATGTTGAATAACTACTTTTTAAAGCCTCAATGTGACCAAAATGGACATTTTTACAGAGTTTTTCTCCTACTCAGAAGCTTCTATGTTCACCAATTTCAGGCATTAAAATGACTCTAAACACACTTATTTTTGTTCCAAAAGTGATAAGTCACATAGAATAGTCATTTACAGTCAAAAAATTCAATATTAAAAAATTACAATTTTTGACCATCTGGAGAAAATTCGACAGGTCACGGGTCATCGTTTTTCATCAGAAAATAGATTTTTTTCGACTGTAGAAAAATTGAATCAAAATGTCATTTGGATTGTGCCTCATGTTCAATAACTACTTTTTAAAGCCTCAATGTGACCAGAATTGACATTTTTACAGACTTTTTCTCCTACTCAGAAGCTTAAATTTTGACCAATTTCAGGCATTAAAATGACTCTAAACACACTTATTTTAGTTCCAAAAGTGATAATTCACATGCAATAGTCATTTACAGTCAAAAAATTTAATATTACAAATTTATTATTTTTGACCATCTGTAGAAAGTTTGCAGGTCACGGGTCATCGTTTTTCATCAGAAAATTGATTTTTTCGACGGTAGAAAAATTGAATCAAAATGTCATTTGGATTGTGCCTCATGTTGAATAACTACTTTTTAAAGCCTCAATGTGACCAAAATTGACATTTTTACAGACTTTTTCTCCTACTCAGAAGCTTCTATTTTCACCAATTTCAGGCATTAAAATGACTCTAAACACACTTATTTTAGTTCCAAAAGTGATAATTCACATGCAATAGTCATTTACAGTCAAAAAATTAAATATTACAAATTTATTATTTTTGACCATCTGTAGAAAGTTTGCAGGTCACGGGTCATCGTTTTTCATCAGAAAATTGATTTTTTCGACGGTAGAAAAATTGAATCAAAATGTCATTTGGATTGTGCCTCATGTTGAATAACTACTTTTTAAAGCCTCAATGTGACCAAAATTGACATTTTTACAGTTTTTCTCCTACTCAGAAGCTTCTATTTTCACCAATTTCAGGCATTAAAATGACTCTAAACACACTTATTTTTGTTCCAAAAGTGATAATTCACATGCAATAGTCATTTACAGTCAAAAAATTTAATATTACAAATTTATTATTTTTGACCATCTGGAGAAAGTTTGACAGGTCACGGGTCATCGTTTTTCATCAGAAAATTGATTTTTTCGACTGTAGAAAAATTGAATCAAAATGTAATTTGGAGTGTGCCTCATGTTGAATAACTACTTTTTAAAGCCTCAATGTGACCAAAATTGACATTTTTACAGAGTTTTTCTCCTACTCAGAAGCTTCTATTTTCACCAATTTCAGGCATTAAAATGACTCTAAACACACTTATTTTTGTTCCAAAAGTGATAATTCACATGCAATAGTCATTTACAGTCAAAAAATTAAATATTACAAATTTATTATTTTTGACCACCTGTAGAAAGCTTGACAGGTCACGGGTCATAGTTTTTCATCAGAAAATTGATTTTTTTCGACTGTAGAAAAATTGAATCAAAATGTCATTTGGATTGAGCCTCATGTTGAATAACTACTTTTTAAAGCCTCAATGTGACCAAAATTGACATTTTTACAGAGTTTTTCTCCTACTCAGAAGCTTCTATTTTCACCAATTTCAGGCATTAAAATGACTCTAAACACACTTATTTCAGTTCCAAAAGTGATAATTCACATGCAATAGTCATTTACAGTCAAAAAATTTAATATTACAAATTTATTATTTTTGACCATCTGTCGAAAGTTTGCAGGTCACGGGTCATCGTTTTTCATCAGAAAATTGATTTTTTCGACGGTAGAAAAATTGAATCAAAATGTCATTTGGATTGTGCCTCATGTTGAATAACTACTTTTTAAAGCCTCAATGTGACCAAAATTGACATTTTTACAGACTTTTTCTCCTACTCAGAAGCTTCTATTTTCACCAATTTCAGGCATTAAAATGACTCTAAACACACTTATTTTAGTTCCAAAAGTGATAATTCACATGCAATAGTCATTTACAGTCAAAAAATTAAATATTACAAATTTATTATTTTTGACCATCTGTAGAAAGTTTGCAGGTCACGGGTCATCGTTTTTCATCAGAAAATTGATTTTTTCGACGGTAGAAAAATTGAATCAAAATGTCATTTGGATTGTGCCTCATGTTGAATAACTACTTTTTAAAGCCTCAATGTGACCAAAATTGACATTTTTACAGAGTTTTTCTCCTACTCAGAAGCTTCTATTTTCACCAATTTCAGGCATTAAAATGACTCTAAACACACTTATTTTTGTTCCAAAAGTGATAATTCACATGCAATAGTCATTTACAGTCAAAAAATTTAATATTACAAATTTATTATTTTTGACCATCTGGAGAAAGTTTGACAGGTCACGGGTCATCGTTTTTCATCAGAAAATTGATTTTTTGGACTGTAGAAAAATTAATTCAAAATGTCATTTGGATTGTGCCTCATGTTGAATAACTACTTTTTAAAGCCTCAATGTGATCAAAATTGACATTTTTACAGACTTTTTCTCCTACTCAGAAGCTTCTATTTTCACCAATTTTTAGGCATTAAAATGACTCTAAACACACTTATTTTTGTTCCAAAAGTGAAAATTCACATGCAATAGTCATTTACAGTCAAAAAATTAAATATTACAAATTTATTATTTTTGACCACCTGTAGAAAGCTTGACAGGTCACGGGTCATAGTTTTTCATCAGAAAATTGATTTTTTTCGACTGTAGAAAAATTGAATCAAAATGTCATTTGGATTGAGCCTCATGTTGAATAACTACTTTTTAAAGCCTCAATGTGACCAAAATTGACATTTTTACAGACTTTTTCTCCTACTCAGAAGCTTCTATTTTGACCAATTTCAGGCATTAAAATGACTCTAAACACACTTATTTTTGTTCCAAAAGTGATAATTCACATGCAATAGTCATTTACAGTCAAAAAATTCAATATTAAAAATTTACCATTTTTGACCATCTGGAGAAAATTCGACAGGTCACGGGTAATCGTTTTTCATCAGAAAATAGATTTTTTTCGACTTTAGAAAAATTGAATCAAAATGTCATTTGGATTGTGCCTCATGTTGAATAACTACTTTTTAAAGCCTCAATGTGACCAAAATTGACATTTTTACAGAGTTTTTCTCCTACTCAGAAGCTTCTATTTTCACCAATGTCAGGCATTAAAATGACTCTAAACACACTTATTTTCGTTCCAAAAGTGATAATTCACATGCAATAGTCATTTACAGTCAAAAAATTCAATATTAAAAATTTACCATTTTTGACCATCTGGAGAAAATTCGACAGGTCACGGGTCATAGTTTTTCATCAGAAAATTGATTTTTTCGACTGTAGAAAAAGTGAATCAAAATGTCATTTGGATTGAGCCTCATGTTGAATAACTACTTTTTAAAGCCTCAATGTGAGCAAAATTGACATTTTTACAGACTTTTTCTCCTACTCAGAAGCTTCTAGTTTGACCAATTTCAGGCATTAAAATGACTCTAAACACACTTATTTTTGTTCCAAAAGTGATAATTCACATGCAATAGTCATTTACAGTCAAAAAATTCAATATTAAAAATTTACCATTTTTGACCATCTGTAGAAAGTTTGACAGGTCACGGGTCATCGTTTTTCATCAGAAAATTGATTTTTTCGACTGTAGAAAAATTGAATCAAAATGTCATTTGGATTGTGCCTCTTGTTGAATAATCACTTTTTAAAGCCTCAATGTGACCAAAATTGACATTTTTACAGACTATTTCTCCTACTCAGAAGCTTCTATTTTCACCAATTTCAGGCATTAAAATGACTCTAAACACACTTATTTTAGTTCCAAAAGTGATAATTCACATGCAATAGTCATTTACAGTCAAAAAATTAAATATTACCAATTTATTATTTTTGACCATCTGTAGAAAGTTTGCAGGTCACGGGTCATCGTTTTTCATCAGAAAATAGATTTTTTTCGACGGTAGAAAAATTGAATCAAAATGTCATTTGGATTGTGCCTCATGTTGAATAACTACTTTTTAAAGCCTCAATGTGACCAAAATTGACATTTTTACAGACTTTTTCTCCTACTCAGAAGCTTCTATTTTCACCAATTTCAGGCATTAAAATGACTCTAAACACACTTATTTTTATTCCAAAAGTGACAATTCACATGCAATAGTCATTTACAGTCAAAAAATTAAATATTACAAATTTATTATTTTTGACCATCTGTAGAAAATTCGACAGGTCACGGGTCTTAATTTTTCATCAGAAAATTGATTTTTTGGACTGTAGAAAAATTGAATCAAAATGTCATTTGGATTGTGCCTCATGTTGAATAACTACTTTTTAAAGCCTCAATGTGACCAAAATTGACATTTTTACAGACTTTTTCTCCTACTTAGAAGCTTCTATTTTGACCAATTTCAGGCATTAAAATGACTCTAAACACACTTATTTTTGTTCCAAAAGTGATAAGTCACATACAATAGTCATTTACAGTCAAAAAATTCAATATTAAAAAATTACAATTTTTGACCATCTGGAGAAAATTCGACAGGTCACGGGTCATAGTTTTTCATCAGAAAATTGATTTTTTTCGACTGTAGAAAAATTGAATCAAAATGTCATTTGGATTGAGCCTCATGTTGAATAACTACTTTTTAAAGCCTCAATGTGACCAAAATTGACATTTTTACAGACTTTTTCTCCTACTCAGAAGCTTCTATTTTGACCAATTTCAGGCATTAAAATGACTCTAAACACACTTATTTTTGTTCCAAAAGTGATAATTCACATGCAATAGTCATTTACAGTCAAAAAATTCAATATTAAAAATTTACCATTTTTGACCATCTGGAGAAAATTCGACAGGTCACGGGTAATCGTTTTTCATCAGAAAATAGATTTTTTTCGACTTTAGAAAAATTGAATCAAAATGTCATTTGGATTGTGCCTCATGTTGAATAACTACTTTTTAAAGCCTCAATGTGACCAAAATTGACATTTTTACAGAGTTTTTCTCCTACTCAGAAGCTTCTATTTTCACCAATGTCAGGCATTAAAATGACTCTAAACACACTTATTTTCGTTCCAAAAGTGATAATTCACATGCAATAGTCATTTACAGTCAAAAAATTCAATATTAAAAATTTACCATTTTTGACCATCTGGAGAAAATTCGACAGGTCACGGGGTCATCGTTTTTCATCAGAAAATTGATTTTTTCGACTGTAGAAAAATTGAATCAAAATGTCATTTGGATTGTGCCTCATGTTGAATAACTACTTTTTAAAGCCTCAATGTGACCAAAATTGACATTTTTACCGACTTTTTCTCCTACTCAGAAGCTTCTATTCTCACCAATTTCAGGCATTAAAATGACTCTAAACACACTTATTTTTCTTCCAAAAGTGACAATTCACATGCAATAGTCATTTACAGTCAAAAAATAAATATTACAAATTTATTAATTTTTGACCATCTGTAGAAAGTTTGACAGGTCACGGGTCATCGTTTTTCATCAGAAAATTGATTTTTTCGACTGTAGAAAAATTGAATCAAAATGTCATTTGGATTGTGCCTCTTGTTGAATAATCACTTTTTAAAGCCTCAACGTGACCAAAATTGACATTTTTACAGACTTTTTCTCCTACTCAGAAGCTTCTATTTTCACCAATTTCAGGCATTAAAATGACTCTAAACACACTTATTTTAGTTCCAAAAGTGATAATTCACATGCAATAGTCATTTACAGTCAAAAAATTAAATATTACAAATTTATTATTTTTGACCATCTGTAGAAAGTTTGCAGGTCACGGGTCATCGTTTTTCATCAGAAAATTGATTTTTTCGACGGTAGAAAAATTGAATCAAAATGTCATTTGGATTGTGCCTCATGTTGAATAACTACTTTTTAAAGCCTCAATGTGACCAAAATTGACATTTTTACAGAGTTTTTCTCCTACTCAGAAGCTTCTATTTTCACCAATTTCAGGCATTAAAATGACTCTAAACACACTTATTTTAGTTCCAAAAGTGATAATTCACATGCAATAGTCAATTACAGTCAAAAAATTTAATATTACAAATTTATTCTTTTTGACCATCTGGAGAAAGTTTGACAGGTCACGGGTCATCGTTTTTCATCAGAAAATTGATTTTTTTCACTGTAGAAAAATTGATTCAAAATGTCATTTGGATTGTGCCTCATGTTGAATAACTACTTTTTAAAGCCTCAATGTGACCAAAATTGACATTTTTACAGACTTTTTCTCCTACTCAGAAGCCTCTATTTTCACCAATTTCAGGCATTAAAATGACTCTAAACACACTTATTTTTATTCCAAAAGTGACAATTCACATGCAATAGTCATTTACAGTCAAAAAATTAAATATTACAAATTTATTATTTTTGACCATCTGTAGAAAATTCGACAGGTCACGGGTCTTAATTTTTCATCAGAAAATTGATTTTTTGGACTGTAGAAAAATTAATTCAAAATGTCATTTGGATTGTGCCTCGTGTTAAATAACTACTTTTTAAAGCCTCAATGCGACCAAAATTGACATTTTTTACAGACTTTTTCTCCTACTCAGAAGCCTCTATTTTCACCAATTTCAGGCATTAAAATGACTCTAAACACACTTATTTTTATTCCAAAAGTGACAATTCACATGCAATAGTCATTTACAGTCAAAAAATTAAATATTACAAATTTATTATTTTTGACCATCTGTAGAAAATTCGACAGGTCACGGGTCTTAATTTTTCATCAGAAAATTGATTTTTTGGACTGTAGAAAAATTGAATCAAAATGTCATTTGGATTGTGCCTCATGTTGAATAACTACTTTTTAAAGCCTCAATGTGACCAAAATTGACATTTTTACAGACTTTTTCTCCTACTTAGAAGCTTCTATTTTGACCAATTTCAGGCATTAAAATGACTCTAAACACACTTATTTTTGTTCCAAAAGTGATAAGTCACATACGATAGTCATTTACAGTCAAAAAATTCAATATTAAAAAATTACAATTTTTGACCATCTGGAGAAAATTCGACAGGTCACGGGTCATAGTTTTTCATCAGAAAATTGATTTTTTTCGACTGTAGAAAAATTGAATCAAAATGTCATTTGGATTGAGCCTCATGTTGAATAACTACTTTTTAAAGCCTCAATGTGACCAAAATTGACATTTTTACAGACTTTTTCTCCTACTCAGAAGCTTCTATTTTGACCAATTTCAGGCATTAAAATGACTCTAAACACACTTATTTTTGTTCCAAAAGTGATAATTCACATGCAATAGTCATTTACAGTCAAAAAATTCAATATTAAAAATTTACCATTTTTGACCATCTGGAGAAAATTCGACAGGTCACGGGTAATCGTTTTTCATCAGAAAATAGATTTTTTTCGACTTTAGAAAAATTGAATCAAAATGTCATTTGGATTGTGCCTCATGTTGAATAACTACTTTTTAAAGCCTCAATGTGACCAAAATTGACATTTTTACAGAGTTTTTCTCCTACTCAGAAGCTTCTATTTTCACCAATGTCAGGCATTAAAATGACTCTAAACACACTTATTTTCGTTCCAAAAGTGATAATTCACATGCAATAGTCATTTACAGTCAAAAAATTCAATATTAAAAATTTACCATTTTTGACCATCTGGAGAAAATTCGACAGGTCACGGGTCATAGTTTTTCATCAGAAAATTGATTTTTTCGACTGTAGAAAAAGTGAATCAAAATGTCATTTGGATTGAGCCTCATGTTGAATAACTACTTTTTAAAGCCTCAATGTGAGCAAAATTGACATTTTTACAGACTTTTTCTCCTACTCAGAAGCTTCTAGTTTGACCAATTTCAGGCATTAAAATGACTCTAAACACACTTATTTTTGTTCCAAAAGTGATAATTCACATGCAATAGTCATTTACAGTCAAAAAATTCAATATTAAAAATTTACCATTTTTGACCATCTGTAGAAAGTTTGACAGGTCACGGGTCATCGTTTTTCATCAGAAAATTGATTTTTTCGACTGTAGAAAAATTGAATCAAAATGTCATTTGGATTGTGCCTCTTGTTGAATAATCACTTTTTAAAGCCTCAATGTGACCAAAATTGACATTTTTACAGA
This sequence comes from Triturus cristatus, assembly GCF_964204655.1. Lineage (NCBI taxonomy): Eukaryota > Metazoa > Chordata > Amphibia > Caudata > Salamandridae > Triturus > Triturus cristatus. Next base: position 1,019,174,374 of record NC_140591.1, on the reverse strand, counting down.
CTATTTCTCCTACTCAGAAGCTTCTATTTTCACCAATTTCAGGCATTAAAATGACTCTAAACACACTTATTTTAGTTCCAAAAGTGATAATTCACATGCAATAGTCATTTACAGTCAAAAAATTAAATATTACCAATTTATTATTTTTGACCATCTGTAGAAAGTTTGCAGGTCACGGGTCATCGTTTTTCATCAGAAAATAGATTTTTTTCGACGGTAGAAAAATTGAATCAAAATGTCATTTGGATTGTGCCTCATGTTGAATAACTACTTTTTAAAGCCTCAATGTGACCAAAATTGACATTTTTACAGACTTTTTCTCCTACTCAGAAGCTTCTATTTTCACCAATTTCAGGCATTAAAATGACTCTAAACACACTTATTTTAGTTCCAAAAGTGATAATTAACATGCAATAGTCATTTAAAGTCAAAAAATTTAATATTACAAATTTATTATTTTTGACCATCTGGAGAAAGTTTGACAGGTCACGGGTCATCGTTTTTCGTCAGAAAATTGATTTTTTCGACTGTAGAAAAATTGAATCAAAATGTCATTTGGATTGTGCCTCATGTTGAATAACTACTTTTTAAAGCCTCAATGTGACCAAAATTGACATTTTTACAGACTTTTTCTCCTACTCAGAAGCCTCTATTTTGACCAATTTCAGGCATTAAAATGACTCTAAACACACTTATTTTTGTTCCAAAAGTGATAATTCACATGCAATAGTCATTTACAGTCAAAAAATGCAATATTAAAAATTTACCATTTTTGACCATCTGGAGAAAATTCGACAGGTCACGGGGTCATCGTTTTTCATCAGAAAATTGATTTTTTCGACTGTAGAAAAATTGAATCAAAATGTCATTTGGATTGTGCCTCATGTTGAATAACTACTTTTTAAAGCCTCAATGTGACCAAAATTGACATTTTTACCGACTTTTTCTCCTACTCAGAAGCTTCTATTCTCACCAATTTCAGGCATTAAAATGACTCTAAACACACTTATTTTTATTCCAAAAGTGACAATTCACATGCAATAGTCATTTACAGTCAAAAAACTAAATATTACAAATTTATTATTTTTGACCATCTGTAGAAAATTTGACAGGTCACGGGTCATCGTTTTTCATCAGAAAATTGATTTTTTTGACTGTAGAAAAATTGAATCAAAATGTCATTTGGATTGTGCCTCATGTTGAATAACTACTTTTTAAAGCCTCAATGTGACCAAAATCGACATTTTTACAGAGTTTTTCTCCTACTCAGAAGCTTCTATTTTCACCAATTTCAGGCATTAAAATGACTCTAAACACACTTATTTTTCTTCCAAAAGTGACAATTCACATGCAATAGTCATTTACAGTCAAAAAATTAAATATTACAAATTTATTAATTTTTGACCATCTGTAGAAAGTTTGACAGGTCACGGGTCATCGTTTTTCATCAGAAAATTGATTTTTTCGACTGTAGAAAAATTGAATCAAAATGTCATTTGGATTGTGCCTCTTGTTGAATAATCACTTTTTAAAGCCTCAATGTGACCAAAATTGACATTTTTACAGACTTTTTCTCCTACTCAGAAGCTTCTATTTTCACCAATTTCAGGCATTAAAATGACTCTAAACACACTTATTTTAGTTCCAAAAGTGATAATTCACATGCAATAGTCATTTACAGTCAAAAAATTAAATATTACAAATTTATTATTTTTGACCATCTGTAGAAAGTTTGCAGGTCACGGGTCATCGTTTTTCATCAGAAAATTGATTTTTTCGACGGTAGAAAAATTGAATCAAAATGTCATTTGGATTGTGCCTCATGTTGAATAACTACTTTTTAAAGCCTCAATGTGACCAAAATTGACATTTTTACAGAGTTTTTCTCCTACTCAGAAGCTTCTATTTTCACCAATTTCAGGCATTAAAATGACTCTAAACACACTTATTTTAGTTCCAAAAGTGATAATTCACATGCAATAGTCAATTACAGTCAAAAAATTTAATATTACAAATTTATTCTTTTTGACCATCTGGAGAAAGTTTGACAGGTCACGGGTCATCGTTTTTCATCAGAAAATTGATTTTTTTCACTGTAGAAAAATTGATTCAAAATGTCATTTGATTGTGCCTCATGTTGAATAACTACTTTTTAAAGCCTCAATGTGACCAAAATTGAAATTTTTACAGACTTTTTCTCCTACTCAGAAGCCTCTATTTTCACCAATTTCAGGCATTGAAATGACTCTAAACACACTTATTTTTATTCCAAAAGTGACAATTCACATGCAATAGTCATTTACAGTCAAAAAATTAAATATTACAAATTTATTATTTTTGACCATCTGTAGAAAATTCGACAGGTCACGGGTCTTAATTTTTCATCAGAAAATTGATTTTTTGGACTGTAGAAAAATTAATTCAAAATGTCATTTGGATTGTGCCTCGTGTTAAATAACTACTTTTTAAAGCCTCAATGCGACCAAAATTGACATTTTTTACAGACTTTTTCTCCTACTCAGAAGCCTCTATTTTCACCAATTTCAGGCATTAAAATGACTCTAAACACACTTATTTTTATTCCAAAAGTGACAATTCACATGCAATAGTCATTTACAGTCAAAAAATTAAATATTACAAATTTATTATTTTTGACCATCTGTAGAAAATTCGACAGGTCACGGGTCTTAATTTTTCATCAGAAAATTGATTTTTTGGACTGTAGAAAAATTGAATCAAAATGTCATTTGGATTGTGCCTCATGTTGAATAACTACTTTTTAAAGCCTCAATGTGACCAAAATTGACATTTTTACAGACTTTTTCTCCTACTTAGAAGCTTCTATTTTGACCAATTTCAGGCATTAAAATGACTCTAAACACACTTATTTTTGTTCCAAAAGTGATAAGTCACATACAATAGTCATTTACAGTCAAAAAATTCAATATTAAAAAATTACAATTTTTGACCATCTGGAGAAAATTCGACAGGTCACGGGTCATCGTTTTTCATCAGAAAATAGATTTTTTTCGACTGTAGAAAAATTGAATCAAAATGTCATTTTGATTGTGCCTCATGTTGAATAACTACTTTTTAAAGCCTCAATGTGACCAAAATTGACATTTTTACAGACTTTTTCTCCTACTCAGAAGCTTAAATTTTGACCAATTTCAGGCATTAAAATGACTCTAAACACACTTATTTTTGTTCCAAAAGTGATAATTCACATGCAATAGTCATTTACAGTCAAAAAATTCAATATTAAAAATTTACCATTTTTGACCATCTGGAGAAAATTCGACAGGTCACGGGTCATAGTTTTTCATCAGAAAATTGATTTTTTCGACTGTAGAAAAAGTGAATCAAAATGTCATTTGGATTGAGCCTCATGTTGAATAACTACTTTTTAAAGCCTCAATGTGAGCAAAATTTACATTTTTACAGACTTTTTCTCCTACTCAGAAGCTTCTAGTTTGACCAATTTCAGGCATTAAAATGACTCTAAACACACTTATTTTTGTTCCAAAAGTGATAATTCACATGCAATAGTCATTTACAGTCAAAAAATTCAATATTAAAAATTTACCATTTTTGACCATCTGTAGAAAGTTTGACAGGTCACGGGTCATCGTTTTTCATCAGAAAATTGATTTTTTCGACTGTAGAAAAATTGAATCAAAATGTCATTTGGATTGTGCCTCTTGTTGAATAATCACTTTTTAAAGCCTCAATGTGACCAAAATTGACATTTTTACAGACTATTTCTCCTACTCAGAAGCTTCTATTTTCACCAATTTCAGGCATTAAAATGACTCTAAACACACTTATTTTAGTTCCAAAAGTGATAATTCACATGCAATAGTCATTTACAGTCAAAAAATTAAATATTACCAATTTAATATTTTTGACCATCTGTAGAAAGTTTGCAGGTCACGGGTCATCGTTTTTCATCAGAAAATAGATTTTTTTCGACGGTAGAAAAATTGAATCAAATTGTCATTTGGATTGTGCCTCATGTTGAATAACTACTTTTTAAAGCCTCAATGTGACCAAAATTGACATTTTTACAGACTTTTTCTCCTACTCAGAAGCTTCTATTTTCACCAATTTCAGGCATTAAAATGACTCTAAACACACTTATTTTAGTTCCAAAAGTGATAATTAACATGCAATAGTCATTTAAAGTCAAAAAATTTAATATTACAAATTTATTATTTTTGACCATCTGGAGAAAGTTTGACAGGTCACGGGTCATCGTTTTTCGTCAGAAAATTGATTTTTTCGACTGTAGAAAAATTGAATCAAAATGTCATTTGGATTGTGCCTCATGTTGAATAACTACTTTTTAAAGCCTCAATGTGACCAAAATTGACATTTTTACAGAGTTTTTCTCCTACTCAGAAGCTTCTATTTTGACCAATTTCAGGCATTAAAATGACTCTAAACACACTTATTTTTGTTCCAAAAGTGATAATTCACATGCAATAGTCATTTACAGTCAAAAAATGCAATATTAAAAATTTACCATTTTTGACCATCTGGAGAAAATTCGACAGGTCACGGGGTCATCGTTTTTCATCAGAAAATTGATTTTTTCGACTGTAGAAAAATTGAATCAAAATGTCATTTGGATTGTGCCTCATGTTGAATAACTACTTTTTAAAGCCTCAATGTGACCAAAATTGACATTTTTACCGACATTTTCACCTACTCAGAAGCTTCTATTCTCACCAATTTCAGGCATTAAAATGACTCTAAACACACTTATTTTTATTCCAAAAGTGACAATTCACATGCAATAGTCATTTACAGTCAAAAAACTAAATATTCCAAATTTATTATTTTTGACCATCTGTAGAAAATTTGACAGGTCACGGGTCATCGTTTTTCATCAGAAAATTGATTTTTTTGACTGTAGAAAAATTGAATCAAAATGTCATTTGGATTGTGCCTCATGTTGAATAACTACTTTTTAAAGCCTCAATGTGACCAAAATCGACATTTTTACAGAGTTTTTCTCCTACTCAGAAGCTTCTATTTTCACCAATTTCAGGCATTAAAATGACTCTAAACACACTTATTTTTCTTCCAAAAGTGACAATTCACATGCAATAGTCATTTACAGTCAAAAAATTAAATATTACAAATTTATTAATTTTTGACCATCTGTAGAAAGTTTGACAGGTCACGGGTCATCGTTTTTCATCAGAAAATTGATTTTTTCGACTGTAGAAAAATTGAATCAAAATGTCATTTGGATTGTGCCTCTTGTTGAATAATCACTTTTTAAAGCCTCAATGTGACCAAAATTGACATTTTTACAGACTTTTTCTCCTACTCAGAAGCTTCTATTTTCACCAATTTCAGGCATTAAAATGACTCTAAACACACTTATTTTAGTTCCAAAAGTGATAATTCACATGCAATAGTCAATTACAGTCAAAAAATGTAATATTACAAATTTATTCTTTTTGACCATCTGGAGAAAGTTTGACAGGTCACGGGTCATCGTTTTTCATCAGAAAATTGATTTTTTTCACTGTAGAAAAATTGATTCAAAATGTCATTTGGATTGTGCCTCATGTTGAATAACTACTTTTTAAAGCCTCAATGTGACCAAAATTGACATTTTTACAGACTTTTTCTCCTACTCAGAAGCCTCTATTTTCACCATTTTCAGGCATTAAAATGACTCTAAACACACTTATTTTTATTCCAAAAGTGACAATTCACATGCAATAGTCATTTACAGTCAAAAAATTAAATATTACAAATTTATTATTTTTGACCATCTGTAGAAAATTCGACAGGTCACGGGTCTTAATTTTTCATCAGAAAATTGATTTTTTGGACTGTAGAAAAATTAATTCAAAATGTCATTTGGATTGTGCCTCGTGTTAAATAACTACTTTTTAAAGCCTCAATGTGACCAAAATTGACATTTTTACAGACTTTTTCTCCTACTCAGAAGCTTCTATTTTGACCAATTTCAGGCATTAAAATGACTCTAAACACACTTATTTTAGTTCCAAAAGTGATAATTCACATGCAATAGTCATTTACAGTCAAAAAATTTAATATTACAAATTTATTATTTTTGACCATCTGGAGAAAGTTTGACAGGTCACGGGTCATCATTTTTCATCAGAAAATTGATTTTTTTGACTGTAGAAAAATTGAATCAAAATGTCATTTGGATTGTGCCTCATGTTGAATAACTACTTTTTAAAGCCTCAATGTGACCAAAATCGACATTTTTACAGAGTTTTTCTCCTACTCAGAAGCTTCTATTTTCACCAATTTCAGGCATTAAAATGACTCTAAACACACTTATTTTTCTTCCAAAAGTGACAATTCACATGCAATAGTCATTTACAGTCAAAAAATTAAATATTACAAATTTATTAATTTTTGACCATCTGTAGAAAGTTTGACAGGTCACGGGTCATCGTTTTTCATCAGAAAATTGATTTTTTCGACTGTAGAAAAATTGAATCAAAATGTCATTTGGATTGTGCCTCTTGTTGAATAATCACTTTTTAAAGCCTCAATGTGACCAAAATTGACATTTTTACAGACTTTTTCTCCTACTCAGAAGCTTCTATTTTCACCAATTTCAGGCATTAAAATGACTCTAAACACACTTATTTTAGTTCCAAAAGTGATAATTCACATGCAATAGTCATTTACAGTCAAAAAATTAAATATTACAAATTTATTATTTTTGACCATCTGTAGAAAGTTTGCAGGTCACGGGTCATCGTTTTTCATCAGAAAATTGATTTTTTCGACGGTAGAAAAATTGAATCAAAATGTCATTTGGATTGTGCCTCATGTTGAATAACTACTTTTTAAAGCCTCAATGTGACCAAAATTGACATTTTTACAGAGTTTCTCTCCTACCCAGAAGCTTCTATTTTCACCTATTTCAGGCATTAAAATGACTCTAAACACACTTATTTTAGTTCCAAAAGTGACAATTCACATGCAATAGTCATTTACAGTCAAAAAATTAAATATTACAAATTTATTATTTTTGACCATCTGTAGAAAATTCGACAGGTCACGGGTCTTAATTTTTCATCAGAAAATTGATTTTTTGGACTGTAGAAAAATTAATTCAAAATGTCATTTGGATTGTGCCTCGTGTTAAATAACTACTTTTTAAAGCCTCAATGCGACCAAAATTGACATTTTTTACAGACTTTTTCTCCTACTCAGAAGCCTCTATTTTCACCAATTTCAGGCATTAAAATGACTCTAAACACACTTATTTTTATTCCAAAAGTGACAATTCACATGCAATAGTCATTTACAGTCAAAAAATTAAATATTACAAATTTATTATTTTTGACCATCTGTAGAAAATTCGACAGGTCACGGGTCTTAATTTTTCATCAGAAAATTGATTTTTTGGACTGTAGAAAAATTGAATCAAAATGTCATTTGGATTGTGCCTCATGTTGAATAACTACTTTTTAAAGCCTCAATGTGACCAAAATTGACATTTTTACAGACTTTTTCTCCTACTCAGAAGCTTCTATTTTCACCAATTTCAGGCATTAAAATGACTCTAAACACACTTATTTTTGTTCCAAAAGTGATAATTCACATGCAATAGTCATTTACAGTCAAAAAATTTAATATTACAAATTTATTATTTTTGACCATCTGGAGAAAGTTTGACAGGTCACGGGTCATCGTTTTTCATCAGAAAATTGATTTTTTCGACTGTAGAAAAATTGAATCAAAATGTCATTTGGATTGTGCCTCATGTTGAATAACTACTTTTTAAAGCCTCAATGTGACCAAAATTGACATTTTTACAGAGTTTTTCTCCTACTCAGAAGCTTCTATTTTCACCAATTTCAGGCATTAAAATGACTCTAAACACACTTATTTTTGTTCCAAAAGTGATAATTCACATGCAATAGTCATTTACAGTCAAAAAATTAAATATTACAAATTTATTATTTTTGACCACCTGTAGAAAGCTTGACAGGTCACGGGTCATAGTTTTTCATCAGAAAATTGATTTTTTTCGACTGTAGAAAAATTGAATCAAAATGTCATTTGGATTGAGCCTCATGTTGAATAACTACTTTTTAAAGCCTCAATGTGACCAAAATTGACATTTTTACAGACTTTTTCTCCTACTCAGAAGCTTCTATTTTGACCAATTTCAGGCATTAAAATGACTCTAAACACACTTATTTTTGTTCCAAAAGTGATAATTCACATGCAATAGTCATTTACAGTCAAAAAATTCAATATTAAAAATTTACCATTTTTGACCATCTGGAGAAAATTCGACAGGTCACGGGTAATCGTTTTTCATCAGAAAATAGATTTTTTTCGACTGTAGAAAAATTGAATCAAAATGTCATTTGGATTGTGCCTCATGTTGAATAACTACTTTTTAAAGCCTCAATGTGACCAAAATTGACATTTTTACAGAGTTTTTCTCCTACTCAGAAGCTTCTATTTTCACCAATTTCAGGCATTAAAATGACTCTAAACACACTTATTTCAGTTCCAAAAGTGATAATTCACATGCAATAGTCATTTACAGTCAAAAAATTAAATATTACAAATTTATTATTTTTTAACATCTGGAGAAAGTTTGACAGGTCACGGGTCATCGTTTTTCATCAGAAAATTGATTTTTTCGACTGTAGAAAAATTGAATCAAAATGTCATTTGGATTGTGCCTCTTGTTGAATAATTACTTTTTAAAGCCTCAATGTGACCAAAATTGACATTTTTACAGACTTTTTCTCCTACTCAGAAGCTTCTATTTTCACCAATTTCAGGCATTAAAATGACTCTAAACACACTTATTTTAGTTCCAAAAGTGATAATTCACATGCAATAGTCATTTACAGTCAAAAAACTTAATATTACAAATTTATTATTTTTGACCATCTGTAGAAAGTTTGCAGGTCACGGGTCATCGTTTTTCATCAGAAAATTGATTTTTTCGACGGTAGAAAAATTGAATCAAAATGTCATTTGGATTGTGCCTCATGTTGAATAACTACTTTTTAAAGCCTCAATGTGACCAAAATTGACATTTTTACAGACTTTTTCTCCTACTCAGAAGCTTCTATTTTCACCAATTTCAGGCATTAAAATGACTCTAAACACACTTATTTTAGTTCCAAAAGTGATAATTCACATGCAATAGTCATTTACAGTCAAAAAATTAAATATTACAAATTTATTATTTTTGACCATCTGTAGAAAGTTTGCAGGTCACGGGTCATCGTTTTTCATCAGAAAATTGATTTTTTCGACGGTAGAAAAATTGAATCAAAATGTCATTTGGATTGTGCCTCATGTTGAATAACTACTTTTTAAAGCCTCAATGTGACCAAAATTGACATTTTTACAGAGTTTTTCTCCTACTCAGAAGCTTCTATTTTCACCAATTTCAAGCATTAAAATGACTCTAAACACACTTATTTTAGTTCCAAAAGTGATAATTCACATGCAATAGTCAATTACAGTCAAAAAATTTAATATTACAAATTTATTCTTTTTGACCATCTGGAGAAAGTTTGACAGGTCACGGGTCATCGTTTTTCATCAGAAAATTGATTTTTTTCACTGTAGAAAAATTGATTCAAAATGTCATTTGGATTGTGCCTCATGTTGAATAACTACTTTTTAAAGCCTCAATGTGACCAAAATTGAAATTTTTACAGAGTTTCTCTCCTACCCAGAAGCTTCTATTTTCACCAATTTCAGGCATTAAAATGACTCTAAACACACTTATTTTAGTTCCAAAAGTGATAATTCACATGCAATAGTCAATTACAGTCAAAAAATTTAATATTACAAATTTTTTCTTTTTGACCATCTGGAGAAAGTTTGACAGGTCACGGGTCATCGTTTTTCATCAGAAAATTGATTTTTTTCACTGTAGAAAAATTGATTCAAAATGTCATTTGGATTGTGCCTCATGTTGAATAACTACTTTTTAAAGCCTCAATGTGACCAAAATTGACATTTTTACAGACTTTTTCTCCTACTCAGAAGCCTCTATTTTCACCAATTTCAGGCATTAAAATGACTCTAAACACACTTATTTTTATTCCAAAAGTGACAATTCACATGCAATAGTCATTTACAGTCAAAAAATTAAATATTACAAATTTATTATTTTTGACCATCTGTAGAAAATTCGACAGGTCACGAGTCTTAATTTTTCATCAGAAAATTGATTTTTTGGACTGTATAAAAATTAATTCAAAATGTCATTTGGATTGTGCCTCGTGTTAAATAACTACTTTTTAAAGCCTCAATGCGACCAAAATTGACATTTTTTGACAGACTTTTTCTCCTACTCAGAAGCCTCTATTTTCACCAATTTCAGGCATTAAAATGACTCTAAACACACTTATTTTTATTCCAAAAGTGACAATTCACATGCAATAGTCATTTACAGTCAAAAAATTAAATATTACAAATTTATTATTTTTGACCATCTGTAGAAAATTCGACAGGTCACGGGTCTTAATTTTTCATCAGAAAATTGATTTTTTGGACTGTAGAAAAATTGAATCAAAATGTCATTTGGATTGTGCCTCATGTTGAATAACTACTTTTTAAAGCCTCAATGTGACCAAAATTGACATTTTTACAGACTTTTTCTCCTACTCAGAAGCTTCTATTTTCACCAATTTCAGGCATTAAAATGACTCTAAACACACTTATTTTTGTTCCAAAAGTGATAATTCACATGCAATAGTCATTTACAGTCAAAAAATTTAATATTACAAATTTATTATTTTTGACCATCTGGAGAAATTTTGACAGGTCACGGGTCATCGTTTTTCATCAGAAAATTGATTTTTTCGACTGTAGAAAAATTGAATCAAAATGTCATTTGGATTGTGCCTCATGTTGAATAACTACTTTTTAAAGCCTCAATGTGACCAAAATTGACATTTTTACAGAGTTTTTCTCCTACTCAGAAGCTTCTATTTTCACCAATTTCAGGCATTAAAATGACTCTAAACACACTTATTTTTGTTCCAAAAGTGATAATTCACATGCAATAGTCATTTACAGTCAAAAAATTAAATATTACAAATTTATTATTTTTGACCACCTGTAGAAAGCTTGACAGGTCACGGGTCATAGTTTTTCATCAGAAAATTGATTTTTTTCGACTGTAGAAAAATTGAATCAAAATGTCATTTGGATTGAGCCTCATGTTGAATAACTACTTTTTAAAGCCTCAATGTGACCAAAATTGACATTTTTACAGACTTTTTCTCCTACTCAGAAGCTTCTATTTTGACCAATTTCAGGCATTAAAATGACTCTAAACACACTTATTTTTGTTCCAAAAGTGATAATTCACATGCAATAGTCATTTACAGTCAAAAAATTCAATATTAAAAATTTACCATTTTTGACCATCTGGAGAAAATTCGACAGGTCACGGGTAATCGTTTTTCATCAGAAAATAGATTTTTTTCGACTGTAGAAAAATTGAATCAAAATGTCATTTGGATTGTGCCTCATGTTGAATAACTACTTTTTAAACCCTCAATGTGACCAAAATTGACATTTTTACAGAGTTTTTCTCCTACTCAGAAGCTTCTATTTTCACCAATTTCAGGCATTAAAATGACTCTAAACACACTTATTTCAGTTCCAAAAGTGATAATTCACATGCAATAGTCATTTACAGTCAAAAAATTAAATATTACAAATTTATTATTTTTTAACATCTGGAGAAAGTTTGACAGGTCACGGGGTCATCGTTTTTCATCAGAAAATTGATTTTTTTGACTGTAGAAAAATTGAATCAAAATGTCATTTGGATTGTGCCTCATGTTGAATAACTACTTTTTAAAGCCTCAATGTGACCAAAATCGACATTTTTACAGAGTTTTTCTCCTACTCAGAAGCTTCTATTTTCACCAATTTCAGGCATTAAAATGACTCTAAACACACTTATTTTTCTTCCAAAAGTGACAATTCACATGCAATAGTCATTTACAGTCAAAAAATTAAATATTACAAATTTATTAATTTTTGACCATCTGTAGAAAGTTTGACAGGTCACGGGTCATCGTTTTTCATCAGAAAATTGATTTTTTCGACTGTAGAAAAATTGAATCAAAATGTCATTTGGATTGTGCCTCTTGTTGAATAATCACTTTTTAAAGCCTCAATGTGACCAAAATTGACATTTTTACAGACTTTTTCTCCTACTCAGAAGCTTCTATTTTCACCAATTTCAGGCATTAAAATGACTCTAAACACACTTATTTTAGTTCCAAAAGTGATAATTCACATGCAATAGTCATTTACAGTCAAAAAATTAAATATTACAAATTTATTATTTTTGACCATCTGTAGAAAGTTTGCAGGTCACGGGTCATAGTTTTTCATCAGAAAATAGATTTTTTCGACGGTAGAAAAATTGAATCAAAATGTCATTTGGATTGTGCCTCATGTTGAATAACTACTTTTTAAAGCCTCAATGTGACCAAAATTGACATTTTTACAGAGTTTTTCTCCTACTCAGAAGCTTCTATTTTCACCAATTTCAGGCATTAAAATGACTCTAAACACACTTATTTTAGTTCCAAAAGTGATAATTCACATGCAATAGTCAATTACAGTCAAAAAATTTAATATTACAAATTTATTCTTTTTGACCATCTGGAGAAAGTTTGACAGGTCACGGGTCATCGTTTTTCATCAGAAAATTGATTTTTTTCACTGTAGAAAAATTGATTCAAAATGTCATTTGGATTGTGCCTCATGTTGAATAACTACTTTTTAAAGCCTCAATGTGACCAAAATTGACATTTTTACAGACTTTTTCTCCTACTCAGAAGCCTCTATTTTCACCAATTTCAGGCATTAAAATGACTCTAAACACACTTATTTTTATTCCAAAAGTGACAATTCACATGCAATAGTCATTTACAGTCAAAAAATTAAATATTACAAATTTATTATTTTTGACCATCTGTAGAAAATTCGACAGGTCACGGGTCTTAATTTTTCATCAGAAAATTGATTTTTTGGACTGTAGAAAAATTAATTCAAAATGTCATTTGGATTGTGCCTCGTGTTAAATAACTACTTTTTAAAGCCTCAATGCGACCAAAATTGACATTTTTTACAGACTTTTTCTCCTACTTAGAAGCTTCTATTTTGACCAATTTCAGGCATTAAAATGACTCTAAACACACTTATTTTAGTTCCAAAAGTGATAATTCACATGCAATAGTCATTTACAGTCAAAAAATTTAATATTACAAATTTATTATTTTTGACCATCTGGAGAAAGTTTGACAGGTCACGGGTCATCATTTTTCATCAGAAAATTGATTTTTTTGACTGTAGAAAAATTGAATCAAAATGTCATTTGGATTGTGCCTCATGTTGAATAACTACTTTTTAAAGCCTCAATGTGACCAAAATCGACATTTTTACAGAGTTTTTCTCCTACTCAGAAGCTTCTATTTTCACCAATTTCAGGCATTAAAATGACTCTAAACACACTTATTTTTCTTCCAAAAGTGACAATTCACATGCAATAGTCATTTACAGTCAAAAAATTAAATATTACAAATTTATTAATTTTTGACCATCTGTAGAAAGTTTGACAGGTCACGGGTCATCGTTTTTCATCAGAAAATTGATTTTTTCGACTGTAGAAAAATTGAATCAAAATGTCATTTGGATTGTGCCTCTTGTTGAATAATCACTTTTTAAAGCCTCAATGTGACCAAAATTGACATTTTTACAGACTTTTTCTCCTACTCAGAAGCTTCTATTTTCACCAATTTCAGGCATTAAAATGACTCTAAACACACTTATTTTAGTTCCAAAAGTGATAATTCACATGCAATAGTCATTTACAGTCAAAAAATTAAATATTACAAATTTATTATTTTTGACCATCTGTAGAAAGTTTGCAGGTCACGGGTCATCGTTTTTCATCAGAAAATTGATTTTTTCGACGGTAGAAAAATTGAATCAAAATGTCATTTGGATTGTGCCTCATGTTGAATAACTACTTTTTAAAGCCTCAATGTGACCAAAATTGACATTTTTACAGAGTTTCTCTCCTACCCAGAAGCTTCTATTTTCACCAATTTCAGGCATTAAAATGACTCTAAACACACTTATTTTAGTTCCAAAAGTGATAATTCACATGCAATAGTCAATTACAGTCAAAAAATTTAATATTACAAATTTATTCTTTTTGACCATCTGGAGAAAGTTTGACAGGTCACGGGTCATCGTTTTTCATCAGAAAATTGATTTTTTTCACTGTAGAAAAATTGATTCAAAATGTCATTTGGATTGTGCCTCATGTTGAATAACTACTTTTTAAAGCCTCAATGTGACCAAAATTGACATTTTTACAGACTTTTTCTCCTACTCAGAAGCCTCTATTTTCACCAATTTCAGGCATTAAAATGACTCTAAACACACTTATTTTTATTCCAAAAGTGACAATTCACATGCAATAGTCATTTACAGTCAAAAAATTAAATATTACAAATTTATTATTTTTGACCATCTGTAGAAAATTCGACAGGTCACGGGTCTTAATTTTTCATCAGAAAATTGATTTTTTGGACTGTAGAAAAATTAATTCAAAATGTCATTTGGATTGTGCCTCGTGTTAAATAACTACTTTTTAAAGCCTCAATGCGACCAAAATTGACATTTTTTACAGACTTTTTCTCCTACTCAGAAGCCTCTATTTTCACCAATTTCAGGCATTAAAATGACTCTAAACACACTTATTTTTATTCCAAAAGTGAGAATTCACATGCAATAGTCATTTACAGTCAAAAAATTAAATATTACAAATTTATTATTTTTGACCATCTGTAGAAAATTCGACAGGTCACGGGTCTTAATTTTTCATCAGAAAATTGATTTTTTGGACTGTAGAAAAATTGAATCAAAATGTCATTTGGATTGTGCCTCATGTTGAATAACTACTTTTTAAAGCCTCAATGTGACCAAAATTGACATTTTTACAGACATTTTCTCCTACTTAGAAGCTTCTATTTTGACCAATTTCAGGCATTAAAATGACTCTAAACACACTTATTTTTGTTCCAAAAGTGATAAGTCACATACAATAGTCATTTACAGTCAAAAAATTCAATATTAAAAAATTACAATTTTTGACCATCTGGAGAAAATTCGACAGGTCACGGGTCATCGTTTTTCATCAGAAAATAGATTTTTTTCGACTGTAGAAAAATTGAATCAAAATGTCATTTGGATTGTGCCTCATGTTGAATAACTACTTTTTAAAGCCTCAATGTGACCAAAATTGACATTTTTACAGACTTTTTCTCCTACTCAGAAGCTTAAATTTTGACCAATTTCAGGCATTAAAATGACTCTAAACACACTTATTTTTGTTCCAAAAGTGATAATTCACATGCAATAGTCATTTACAGTCAAAAAATCCAATATTAAAAATTTACCATTTTTGACCATCTGGAGAAAATTCGACAGGTCACGGGTCATAGTTTTTCATCAGAAAATTGATTTTTTCGACTGTAGAAAAAGTGAATCAAAATGTCATTTGGATTGAGCCTCATGTTGAATAACTACTTTTTAAAGCCTCAATGTGAGCAAAATTTACATTTTTACAGACTTTTTCTCCTACTCAGAAGCTTCTAGTTTGACCAATTTCAGGCATTAAAATGACTCTAAACACACTTATTTTTGTTCCAAAAGTGATAATTCACATGCAATAGTCATTTACAGTCAAAAAATTCAATATTAAAAATTTACCATTTTTGACCATCTGTAGAAAGTTTGACAGGTCACGGGTCATCGTTTTTCATCAGAAAATTGATTTTTTCGACTGTAGAAAAATTGAATCAAAATGTCATTTGGATTGTGCCTCTTGTTGAATAATCACTTTTTAAAGCCTCAATGTGACCAAAATTGACATTTTTACAGACTATTTCTCCTACTCAGAAGCTTCTATTTTCACCAATTTCAGGCATTAAAATGACTCTAAACACACTTATTTTAGTTCCAAAAGTGATAATTCACATGCAATAGTCATTTACAGTCAAAAAATTAAATATTACCAATTTATTATTTTTGACCATCTGTAGAAAGTTTGCAGGTCACGGGTCATCGTTTTTCATCAGAAAATAGATTTTTTTCGACGGTAGAAAAATTGAATCAAATTGTCATTTGGATTGTGCCTCATGTTGAATAACTACTTTTTAAAGCCTCAATGTGACCAAAATTGACATTTTTACAGACTTTTTCTCCTACTCAGAAGCTTCTATTTTCACCAATTTCAGGCATTAAAATGACTCTAAACACACTTATTTTAGTTCCAAAAGTGATAATTAACATGCAATAGTCATTTAAAGTCAAAAAATTTAATATTACAAATTTATTATTTTTGACCATCTGGAGAAAGTTTGACAGGTCACGGGTCATCGTTTTTCGTCAGAAAATTGATTTTTTCGACTGTAGAAAAATTGAATCAAAATGTCATTTGGATTGTGCCTCATGTTGAATAACTACTTTTTAAAGCCTCAATGTGACCAAAATTGACATTTTTACAGAGTTTTTCTCCTACTCAGAAGCTTCTATTTTGACCAATTTCAGGCATTAAAATGACTCTAAACACACTTATTTTTGTTCCAAAAGTGATAATTCACATGCAATAGTCATTTACAGTCAAAAAATGCAATATTAAAAATTTACCATTTTTGACCATCTGGAGAAAATTCGACAGGTCACAGGGTCATCGTTTTTCATCAGAAAATTGATTTTTTCGACTGTAGAAAAATTGAATCAAAATGTCATTTGGATTGTGCCTCATGTTGAATAACTACTTTTTAAAGCCTCAATGTGACCAAAATTGACATTTTTACCGACTTTTTCTCCTACTCAGAAGCTTCTATTCTCACCAATTTCAGGCATTAAAATGACTCTAAACACACTTATTTTTATTCCAAAAGTGACAATTCACATGCAATAGTCATTTACAGTCAAAAAATTAAATATTACAAATTTATTAATTTTTGACCATCTGTAGAAAGTTTGACAGGTCACGGGTCATCGTTTTTCATCAGAAAATTGATTTTTTCGACTGTAGAAAAATTGAATCAAAATGTCATTTGGATTGTGCCTCTTGTTGAATAATCACTTTTTAAAGCCTCAATGTGACCAAAATTGACATTTTTACAGACTTTTTCTCCTACTCAGAAGCTTCTATTTTCACCAATTTCAGGCATTAAAATGACTCTAAACACACTTATTTTAGTTCCAAAAGTGATAATTCACATGCAATAGTCATTTACAGTCAAAAAACTAAATATTACAAATTTATTATTTTTGACCATCTGTAGAAAGTTTGCAGGTCACGGGTCATCGTTTTTCATCAGAAAATTGATTTTTTCGACGGTAGAAAAATTGAATCAAAATGTCATTTGGATTGTGCCTCATGTTGAATAACTACTTTTTAAAGCCTCAATGTGACCAAAATTGACATTTTTACAGAGTTTTTCTCCTACTCAGAAGCTTCTATTTTCACCAATTTCAGGCATTAAAATGACTCTAAACACACTTATTTTAGTTCCAAAAGTGATAATTCACATGCAATAGTCAATTACAGTCAAAAAATTTAATATTACAAATTTATTCTTTTTGACCATCTGGAGAAAGTTTGACAGGTCACGGGTCATCGTTTTTCATCAGAAAATTGATTTTTTTCACTGTAGAAAAATTGATTCAAAATGTCATTTGGATTGTGCCTCATGTTGAATAACTACTTTTTAAAGCCTCAATGTGACCAAAATTGACATTTTTACAGACTTTTTCTCCTACTCAGAAGCCTCTATTTTCACCAATTTCAGGCATTAAAATGACTCTAAACACACTTATTTTTATTCCAAAAGTGACAATTCACATGCAATAGTCATTTACAGTCAAAAAATTAAATATTACAAATTTATTATTTTTGACCATCTGTAGAAAATTCGACAGGTCACGAGTCTTAATTTTTCATCAGAAAATTGATTTTTTGGACTGTAGAAAAATTAATTCAAAATGTCATTTGGATTGTGCCTCGTGTTAAATAACTACTTTTTAAAGCCTCAATGCGACCAAAATTGACATTTTTTACAGACTTTTTCTCCTACTTAGAAGCTTCTATTTTGACCAATTTCAGGCATTAAAATGACTCTAAACACACTTATTTTAGTTCCAAAAGTGATAATTCACATGCAATAGTCATTTACAGTCAAAAAAATTAATATTACAAATTTATTATTTTTGACCATCTGGAGAAAGTTTGACAGGTCACGGGTCATCATTTTTCATCAGAAAATTGATTTTTTTGACTGTAGAAAAATTGAATCAAAATGTCATTTGGATTGTGCCTCATGTTGAATAACTACTTTTTAAAGCCTCAATGTGTCCAAAATTGACATTTTTACAGACTTTTTCTCCTACTCAGAAGCTTCTATTTTCACCAATTTCAGGCATTAAAATGACTCTAAACACACTTATTTTTCTTCCAAAAGTGACAATTCACATGCAATAGTCATTTACAGTCAAAAAATTAAATATTACAAATTTATTAATTTTTGACCATCTGTAGAAAGTTTGACAGGTCACGGGTCATCGTTTTTCATCAGAAAATTGATTTTTTCGACTGTAGAAAAATTGAATCAAAATGTCATTTGGATTGTGCCTCTTGTTGAATAATCACTTTTTAAAGCCTCAATGTGACCAAAATTGACATTTTTACAGACTTTTTCTCCTACTCAGAAGCTTCTATTTTCACCAATTTCAGGCATTAAAATGACTCTAAACACACTTATTTTAGTTCCAAAAGTGATAATTCACATGCAATAGTCATTTACAGTCAAAAAATTAAATATTACAAATTTATTATTTTTGACCATCTGTAGAAAGTTTGCAGGTCACGGGTCATCGTTTTTCATCAGAAAATTGATTTTTTCGACGGTAGAAAAATTGAATCAAAATGTCATTTGGATTGTGCCTCATGTTAAATAACTACTTTTTAAAGCCTCAATGTGACCAAAATTGACATTTTTACAGAGTTTCTCTCCTACCCAGAAGCTTCTATTTTCACCAATTTCAGGCATTAAAATGACTCTAAACACACTTATTTTAGTTCCAAAAGTGACAATTCACATGCAATAGTCATTTACAGTCAAAAAATTAAATATTACAAATTTATTATTTTTGACCATCTGTAGAAAATTCGACAGGTCACGGGTCTTAATTTTTCATCAGAAAATTGATTTTTTGGACTGTAGAAAAATTAATTCAAAATGTCATTTGGATTGTGCCTCGTGTTAAATAACTACTTTTTAAAGCCTCAATGCGACCAAAATTGACATTTTTTACAGACTTTTTCTCCTACTCAGAAGCCTCTATTTTCACCAATTTCAGGCATTAAAATGACTCTAAACACACTTATTTTTATTCCAAAAGTGACAATTCACATGCAATAGTCATTTACAGTCAAAAAATTAAATATTACAAATTTATTATTTTTGACCATCTGTAGAAAATTCGACAGGTCACGGGTCTTAATTTTTCATCAGAAAATTGATTTTTTGGACTGTAGAAAAATTGAATCAAAATGTCATTTGGATTGTGCCTCATGTTGAATAACTACTTTTTAAAGTCTCAATGTGACCAAAATTGACATTTTTACAGACTTTTTCTCCTACTCAGAAGCTTCTATTTTCACCAATTTCAGGCATTAAAATGACTCTAAACACACTTATTTTTGTTCCAAAAGTGATAATTCACATGCAATAGTCATTTACAGTCACAAAATTTAATATTACAAATTTATTATTTTTGACCATCTGGAGAAAGTTTGACAGGTCACGGGTCATCGTTATTCATCAGAAAATTGATTTTTTCGACTGTAGAAAAATTGAATCAAAATGTCATTTGGATTGTGCCTCATGTTGAATAACTACTTTTTAAAGCCTCAATGTGACCAAAATTGACATTTTTACAGAGTTTTTCTCCTACTCAGAAGCTTCTATTTTCACCAATTTCAGGCATTAAAATGACTCTAAACACACTTATTTTTGTTCCAAAAGTGATAATTCACATGCAATAGTCATTTACAGTCAAAAAATTAAATATTACAAATTTATTATTTTTGACCACCTGTAGAAAGCTTGACAGGTCACGGGTCATAGTTTTTCATCAGAAAATTGATTTTTTTCGACTGTAGAAAAATTGAATCAAAATGTCATTTGGATTGAGCCTCATGTTGAATAACTACTTTTTAAAGCCTCAATGTGACCAAAATTGACATTTTTACAGACTTTTTCTCCTACTCAGAAGCTTCTATTTTGACCAATTTCAGGCATTAAAATGACTCTAAACACACTTATTTTTGTTCCAAAAGTGATAATTCACATGCAATAGTCATTTACAGTCAAAAAATTCAATATTAAAAATTTACCATTTTTGACCATCTGGAGAAAATTCGACAGGTCACGGGTAATCGTTTTTCATCAGAAAATAGATTTTTTTCGACTGTAGAAAAATTGAATCAAAATGTCATTTGGATTGTGCCTCATGTTGAATAACTACTTTTTAAAGCCTCAATGTGACCAAAATTGACATTTTTACAGAGTTTTTCTCCTACTCAGAAGCTTCTATTTTCACCAATTTCAGGCATTAAAATGACTCTAAACACACTTATTTCAGTTCCAAAAGTGATAATTCACATGCAATAGTCATTTACAGTCAAAAAATTAAATATTACAAATTTATTATTTTTTAACATCTGGAGAAAGTTTGACAGGTCACGGGTCATCGTTTTTCATCAGAAAATTGATTTTTTCGACTGTAGAAAAATTGAATCAAAATGTCATTTGGATTGTGCCTCTTGTTGAATAATTACTTTTTAAAGCCTCAATGTGACCAAAATTGACATTTTTACAGACTTTTTCTCCTACTCAGAAGCTTCTATTTTCACCAATTTCAGGCATTAAAATGACTCTAAACACACTTATTTTAGTTCCAAAAGTGATAATTCACATGCAATAGTCATTTACAGTCAAAAAATTTAATATTACAAATTTATTATTTTTGACCATCTGTAGAAAGTTTGCAGGTCACGGGTCATCGTTTTTCATCAGAAAATTGATTTTTTCGACGGTAGAAAAATTGAATCAAAATGTCATTTGGATTGTGCCTCATGTTGAATAACTACTTTTTAAAGCCTCAATGTGACCAAAATTGACATTTTTACAGACTTTTTCTCCTACTCAGAAGCTTCTATTTTCACCAATTTCAGGCATTAAAATGACTCTAAACACACTTATTTTAGTTCCAAAAGTGATAATTCACATGCAATAGTCATTTACAGTCAAAAAATTAAATATTACAAATTTATTCTTTTTGACCATCTGGAGAAAGTTTGACAGGTCACGGGTCATCGTTTTTCATCAGAAAATTGATTTTTTTCACTGTAGAAAAATTGATTCAAAATGTCATTTGGATTGTGCCTCATGTTGAATAACTACTTTTTAAAGCCTCAATGTGACCAAAATTGACATTTTTACAGAGTTTCTCTCCTACCCAGAAGCTTCTATTTTCACCAATTTCAGGCATTAAAATGACTCTAAACACACTTATTTTAGTTCCAAAAGTGATAATTCACATGCAATAGTCAATTACAGTCAAAAAATTTAATATTACAAATTTATTCTTTTTGACCATCTGGAGAAAGTTTGACAGGTCACGGGTCATCGTTTTTCATCAGAAAATTGATTTTTTTCACTGTAGAAAAATTGATTCAAAATGTCATTTGGATTGTGCCTCATGTTGAATAACTACTTTTTAAAGCCTCAATGTGACCAAAATTGACATTTTTACAGACTTTTTCTCCTACTCAGAAGCCTCTATTTTCACCAATTTCAGGCATTAAAATGACTCTAAACACACTTATTTTTATTCCAAAAGTGACAATTCACATGCAATAGTCATTTACAGTCAAAAAATTAAATATTACAAATTTATTATTTTTGACCATCTGTAGAAAATTCGACAGGTCACGGGTCTTAATTTTTCATCAGAAAATTGATTTTTTGGACTGTAGAAAAATTAATTCAAAATGTCATTTGGATTGTGCCTCGTGTTAAATAACTACTTTTTAAAGCCTCAATGCGACCAAAATTGACATTTTTTACAGACTTTTTCTCCTACTCAGAAGCCTCTATTTTCACCAATTTCAGGCATTAAAATGACTCTAAACACACTTATTTTTATTCCAAAAGTGACAATTCACATGCAATAGTCATTTACAGTCAAAAAATTAAATATTACAAATTTATTATTTTTGACCATCTGTAGAAAATTCGACAGGTCACGGGTCTTAATTTTTCATCAGAAAATTGATTTTTTGGACTGTAGAAAAATTGAATCAAAATGTCATTTGGATTGTGCCTCATGTTGAATAACTACTTTTTAAAGCCTCAATGTGACCAAAATTGACATTTTTACAGACTTTTTCTCCTACTCAGAAGCTTCTATTTTCACCAATTTCAGGCATTAAAATGACTCTAAACACACTTATTTTTGTTCCAAAAGTGATAATTCACATGCAATAGTCATTTACAGTCAAAAAATTTAATATTACAAATTTATTATTTTTGACCATCTGGAGAAAGTTTGACAGGTCACGGGTCATCGTTTTTCATCAGAAAATTGATTTTTTCGACTGTAGAAAAATTGAATCAAAATGTCATTTGGATTGTGCCTCATGTTGAATAACTACTTTTTAAAGCCTCAATGTGACCAAAATTGACATTTTTACAGAGTTTTTCTCCTACTCAGAAGCTTCTATTTTCACCAATTTCAGGCATTAAAATGACTCTAAACACACTTATTTTTGTTCCAAAAGTGATAATTCACATGCAATAGTCATTTACAGTCAAAAAATTAAATATTACAAATTTATTATTTTTGACCACCTGTAGAAAGCTTGACAGGTCACGGGTCATAGTTTTTCATCAGAAAATTGATTTTTTTCGACTGTAGAAAAATTGAATCAAAATGTCATTTGGATTGAGCCTCATGTTGAATAACTACTTTTTAAAGCCTCAATGTGACCAAAATTGACATTTTTACAGACTTTTTCTCCTACTCAGAAGCTTCTATTTTGACCAATTTCAGGCATTAAAATGACTCTAAACACACTTATTTTTGTTCCAAAAGTGATAATTCACATGCAATAGTCATTTACAGTCAAAAAATTCAATATTAAAAATTTACCATTTTTGACCATCTGGAGAAAATTCGACAGGTCACGGGTAATCGTTTTTCATCAGAAAATAGATTTTTTTCGACTGTAGAAAAATTGAATCAAAATGTCATTTGGATTGTGCCTCATGTTGAATAACTACTTTTTAAAGCCTCAATGTGACCAAAATTGACATTTTTACAGAGTTTTTCTCCTACTCAGAAGCTTCTATTTTCACCAATTTCAGGCATTAAAATGACTCTAAACACACTTATTTCAGTTCCAAAAGTGATAATTCACATGCAATAGTCATTTACAGTCAAAAAATTAAATATTACAAATTTATTATTTTTTAACATCTGGAGAAAGTTTGACAGGTCACGGGTCATCGTTTTTCATCAGAAAATTGATTTTT
This sequence comes from Triturus cristatus, assembly GCF_964204655.1. Lineage (NCBI taxonomy): Eukaryota > Metazoa > Chordata > Amphibia > Caudata > Salamandridae > Triturus > Triturus cristatus. The sequence continues at coordinate 1,019,150,669 of NC_140591.1, read as the reverse complement.
TCGACTGTAGAAAAATTGAATCAAAATGTCATTTGGATTGTGCCTCTTGTTGAATAATTACTTTTTAAAGCCTCAATGTGACCAAAATTGACATTTTTACAGACTTTTTCTCCTACTCAGAAGCTTCTATTTTCACCAATTTCAGGCATTAAAATGACTCTAAACACACTTATTTTAGTTCCAAAAGTGATAATTCACATGCAATAGTCATTTACAGTCAAAAAATTTAATATTACAAATTTATTATTTTTGACCATCTGTAGAAAGTTTGCAGGTCACGGGTCATCGTTTTTCATCAGAAAATTGATTTTTTCGACGGTAGAAAAATTGAATCAAAATGTCATTTGGATTGTGCCTCATGTTGAATAACTACTTTTTAAAGCCTCAATGTGACCAAAATTGACATTTTTACAGACTTTTTCTCCTACTCAGAAGCTTCTATTTTCACCAATTTCAGGCATTAAAATGACTCTAAACACACTTATTTTAGTTCCAAAAGTGATAATTCACATGCAATAGTCATTTACAGTCAAAAAATTAAATATTACAAATTTATTATTTTTGACCATCTGTAGAAAGTTTGCAGGTCACGGGTCATCGTTTTTCATCAGAAAATTGATTTTTTCGACGGTAGAAAAATTGAATCAAAATGTCATTTGGATTGTGCCTCATGTTGAATAACTACTTTTTAAAGCCTCAATGTGACCAAACGTGACATTTTTACAGAGTTTTTCTCCTACTCAGAAGCTTCTATTTTCACCAATTTCAGGCATTAAAATGACTCTAAACACACTTATTTTAGTTCCAAAAGTGATAATTCACATGCAATAGTCAATTACAGTCAAAAAATTTAATATTACAAATTTATTCTTTTTGACCATCTGGAGAAAGTTTGACAGGTCACGGGTCATCGTTTTTCATCAGAAAATTGATTTTTTTCACTGTAGAAAAATTGATTCAAAATGTCATTTGGATTGTGCCTCATGTTGAATAACTACTTTTTAAAGCCTCAATGTGACCAAAATTGACATTTTTACAGACTTTTTCTCCTACTCAGAAGCCTCTATTTTCACCAATTTCAGGCATTAAAATGACTCTAAACACACTTATTTTTATTCCAAAAGTGACAATTCACATGCAATAGTCATTTACAGTCAAAAAATTAAATATTACAAATTTATTATTTTTGACCATCTGTAGAAAATTCGACAGGTCACGGGTCTTAATTTTTCATCAGAAAATTGATTTTTTGGACTGTAGAAAAATTAATTCAAAATGTCATTTGGATTGTGCCTCGTGTTAAATAACTACTTTTTAAAGCCTCAATGCGACCAAAATTGACATTTTTTACAGACTTTTTCTCCTACTTAGAAGCTTCTATTTTGACCAATTTCAGGCATTAAAATGACTCTAAACACACTTATTTTTGTTCCAAAAGTGATAATTCACATGCAATAGTCATTTACAGTCAAAAAATTAAATATTACAAATGTATTATTTTTGACCACCTGTAGAAAGCTTGACAGGTCACGGGTCATAGTTTTTCATCAGAAAATTGATTTTTTTCGACTGTAGAAAAATTGAATCAAAATGTCATTTGGATTGAGCCTCATGTTGAATAACTACTTTTTAAAGCCTCAATGTGACCAAAATTGACATTTTTACAGACTTTTTCTCCTACTCAGAAGCTTCTATTTTGACCAATTTCAGGCATTAAAATGACTCTAAACACACTTATTTTTGTTCCAAAAGTGATAATTCACATGCAATAGTCATTTACAGTCAAAAAATTCAATATTAAAAATTTACCATTTTTGACCATCTGGAGAAAATTCGACAGGTCACGGGTAATCGTTTTTCATCAGAAAATAGATTTTTTTCGACTGTAGAAAAATTGAATCAAAATGTCATTTGGATTGTGCCTCATGTTGAATAACTACTTTTTAAAGCCTCAATGTGACCAAAATTGACATTTTTACAGAGTTTTTCTCCTACTCAGAAGCTTCTATTTTCACCAATTTCAGGCATTAAAATGACTCTAAACACACTTATTTCAGTTCCAAAAGTGATAATTCACATGCAATAGTCATTTACAGTCAAAAAATTAAATATTACAAATTTATTATTTTTTAACATCTGGAGAAAGTTTGACAGGTCACGGGTCATCGTTTTTCATCAGAAAATTGATTTTTTCGACTGTAGAAAAATTGAATCAAAATGTCATTTGGATTGTGCCTCTTGTTGAATAATTACTTTTTAAAGCCTCAATGTGACCAAAATTGACATTTTTACAGACTTTTTCTCCTACTCAGAAGCTTCTATTTTCACCAATTTCAGGCATTAAAATGACTCTAAACACACTTATTTTAGTTCCAAAAGTGATAATTCACATGCAATAGTCATTTACAGTCAAAAAATTTAATATTACAAATTTATTATTTTTGACCATCTGTAGAAAGTTTGCAGGTCACGGGTCATCGTTTTTCATCAGAAAATTGATTTTTTCGACGGTAGAAAAATTGAATCAAAATGTCATTTGGATTGTGCCTCATGTTGAATAACTACTTTTTAAAGCCTCAATGTGACCAAAATTGACATTTTTACAGACTTTTTCTCCTACTCAGAAGCTTCTATTTTCACCAATTTCAGGCATTAAAATGACTCTAAACACACTTATTTTAGTTCCAAAAGTGATAATTCACATGCAATAGTCATTTACAGTCAAAAAATTAAATATTACAAATTTATTCTTTTTGACCATCTGGAGAAAGTTTGACAGGTCACGGGTCATCGTTTTTCATCAGAAAATTGATTTTTTTCACTGTAGAAAAATTGATTCAAAATGTCATTTGGATTGTGCCTCATGTTGAATAACTACTTTTTAAAGCCTCAATGTGACCAAAATTGACATTTTTACAGAGTTTCTCTCCTACCCAGAAGCTTCTATTTTCACCAATTTCAGGCATTAAAATGACTCTAAACACACTTATTTTAGTTCCAAAAGTGATAATTCACATGCAATAGTCAATTACAGTCAAAAAATTTAATATTACAAATTTATTCTTTTTGACCATCTGAAGAAAGTTTGACAGGTCACGGGTCATCGTTTTTCATCAGAAAATTGATTTTTTTCACTGTAGAAAAATTGATTCAAAATGTCATTTGGATTGTGCCTCATGTTGAATAACTACTTTTTAAAGCCTCAATGTGACCAAAATTGACATTTTTACAGACTTTTTCTCCTACTCAGAAGCCTCTATTTTCACCAATTTCAGGCATTAAAATGACTCTAAACACACTTATTTTTATTCCAAAAGTGACAATTCACATGCAATAGTCATTTACAGTCAAAAAATTAAATATTACAAATTTATTATTTTTGACCATCTGTAGAAAATTCGACAGGTCACGGGTCTTAATTTTTCATCAGAAAATTGATTTTTTGGACTGTAGAAAAATTAATTCAAAATGTCATTTGGATTGTGCCTCGTGTTAAATAACTACTTTTTAAAGCCTCAATGCGACCAAAATTGACATTTTTTACAGACTTTTTCTCCTACTCAGAAGCCTCTATTTTCACCAATTTCAGGCATTAAAATGACTCTAAACACACTTATTTTTATTCCAAAAGTGACAATTCACATGCAATAGTCATTTACAGTCAAAAAATTAAATATTACAAATTTATTATTTTTGACCATCTGTAGAAAATTCGACAGGTCACGGGTCTTAATTTTTCATCAGAAAATTGATTTTTTGGACTGTAGAAAAATTGAATCAAAATGTCATTTGGATTGTGCCTCATGTTGAATAACTACTTTTTAAAGCCTCAATGTGACCAAAATTGACATTTTTACAGACTTTTTCTCCTACTCAGAAGCTTCTATTTTCACCAATTTCAGGCATTAAAATGACTCTAAACACACTTATTTTTGTTCCAAAAGTGATAATTCACATGCAATAGTCATTTACAGTCAAAAAATTTAATATTACAAATTTATTATTTTTGACCATCTGGAGAAAGTTTGACAGGTCACGGGTCATCGTTTTTCATCAGAAAATTGATTTTTTCGACTGTAGAAAAATTGAATCAAAATGTCATTTGGATTGTGCCTCATGTTGAATAACTACTTTTTAAAGCCTCAATGTGACCAAAATTGACATTTTTACAGAGTTTTTCTCCTACTCAAAAGCTTCTATTTTCACCAATTTCAGGCATTAAAATGACTCTAAACACACTTATTTTTGTTCCAAAAGTGATAATTCACATGCAATAGTCATTTACAGTCAAAAAATTAAATATTACAAATTTATTATTTTTGACCACCTGTAGAAAGCTTGACAGGTCACGGGTCATAGTTTTTCATCAGAAAATTGATTTTTTTCGACTGTAGAAAAATTGAATCAAAATGTCATTTGGATTGAGCCTCATGTTGAATAACTACTTTTTAAAGCCTCAATGTGACCAAAATTGACATTTTTACAGACTTTTTCTCCTACTCAGAAGCTTCTATTTTGACCAATTTCAGGCATTAAAATGACTCTAAACACACTTATTTTTGTTCCAAAAGTGATAATTCACATGCAATAGTCATTTACAGTCAAAAAATTCAATATTAAAAATTTACCATTTTTGACCATCTGGAGAAAATTCGACAGGTCACGGGTAATCGTTTTTCATCAGAAAATAGATTTTTTTCGACTGTAGAAAAATTGAATCAAAATGTCATTTGGATTGTGCCTCATGTTGAATAACTACTTTTTAAAGCCTCAATGTGACCAAAATTGACATTTTTACAGAGTTTTTCTCCTACTCAGAAGCTTCTATTTTCACCAATTTCAGGCATTAAAATGACTCTAAACACACTTATTTCAGTTCCAAAAGTGATAATTCACATGCAATAGTCATTTACAGTCAAAAAATTAAATATTACAAATTTATTATTTTTTAACATCTGGAGAAAGTTTGACAGGTCACGGGTCATCGTTTTTCATCAGAAAATTGATTTTTTCGACTGTAGAAAAATTGAATCAAAATGTCATTTGGATTGTGCCTCTTGTTGAATAATTACTTTTTAAAGCCTCAATGTGACCAAAATTGACATTTTTACAGACTTTTTCTCCTACTCAGAAGCTTCTATTTTCACCAATTTCAGGCATTAAAATGACTCTAAACACACTTATTTTAGTTCCAAAAGTGATAATTCACATGCAATAGTCATTTACAGTCAAAAAATTTAATATTACAAATTTATTATTTTTGACCATCTGTAGAAAGTTTGCAGGTCACGGGTCATCGTTTTTCATCAGAAAATTGATTTTTTCGACGGTAGAAAAATTGAATCAAAATGTCATTTGGATTGTGCCTCATGTTGAATAACTACTTTTTAAAGCCTCAATGTGACCAAAATTGACATTTTTACAGACTTTTTCTCCTACTCAGAAGCTTCTATTTTCACCAATTTCAGGCATTAAAATGACTCTAAACACACTTATTTTAGTTCCAAAAGTGATAATTCACATGCAATAGTCATTTACAGTCAAAAAATTAAATATTACAAATTTATTATTTTTGACCATCTGTAGAAAGTTTGCAGGTCACGGGTCATCGTTTTTCATCAGAAAATTGATTTTTTCGACTGTAGAAAAATTGAATCAAAATGTCATTTGGATTGTGCCTCTTGTTGAATAATTACTTTTTAAAGCCTCAATGTGACCAAAATTGACATTTTTACAGACTTTTTCTCCTACTCAGAAGCTTCTATTTTCACCAATTTCAGGCATTAAAATGACTCTAAACACACTTATTTTAGTTCCAAAAGTGATAATTCACATGCAATAGTCATTTACAGTCAAAAAATTTAATATTACAAATTTATTATTTTTGACCATCTGTAGAAAGTTTGCAGGTCACGGGTCATCGTTTTTCATCAGAAAATTGATTTTTTCGACGGTAGAAAAATTGAATCAAAATGTCATTTGGATTGTGCCTCATGTTGAATAACTACTTTTTAAAGCCTCAATGTGACCAAAATTGACATTTTTACAGACTTTTTCTCCTACTCGGAAGCTTCTATTTTCACCAATTTCAGGCATTAAAATGACTCTAAACACACTTATTTTAGTTCCAAAAGTGATAATTCACATGCAATAGTCATTTACAGTCAAAAAATTAAATATTACAAATTTATTATTTTTGACCATCTGTAGAAAGTTTGCAGGTCACGGGTCATCGTTTTTCATCAGAAAATTGATTTTTTCGACGGTAGAAAAATTGAATCAAAATGTCATTTGGATTGTGCCTCATGTTGAATAACTACTTTTTAAAGCCTCAATGTGACCAAAATTGACATTTTTACAGAGTTTTTCTCCTACTCAGAAGCTTCTATTTTCACCAATTTCAGGCATTAAAATGACTCTAAACACACTTATTTTAGTTCCAAAAGTGATAATTCACATGCAATAGTCAATTACAGTCAAAAAATTTAATATTACAAATTTATTCTTTTTGACCATCTGGAGAAAGTTTGACAGGTCACGGGTCATCGTTTTTCATCAGAAAATTGATTTTTTTCACTGTAGAAAAATTGATTCAAAATGTCATTTGGATTGTGCCTCATGTTGAATAACTACTTTTTAAAGCCTCAATGTGACCAAAATTGACATTTTTACAGACTTTTTCTCCTACTCAGAAGCCTCTATTTTCACCAATTTCAGGCATTAAAATGACTCTAAACACACTTATTTTTATTCCAAAAGTGACAATTCACATGCAATAGTCATTTACAGTCAAAAAATTAAATATTACAAATTTATTATTTTTGACCATCTGTAGAAAATTCGACAGGTCACGGGTCTTAATTTTTCATCAGAAAATTGATTTTTTGGACTGTAGAAAAATTAATTCAAAATGTCATTTGGATTGTGCCTCGTGTTAAATAACTACTTTTTAAAGCCTCAATGCGACCAAAATTGACATTTTTTACAGACTTTTTCTCCTACTTAGAAGCTTCTATTTTGACCAATTTCAGGCATTAAAATGACTCTAAACACACTTATTTTAGTTCCAAAAGTGATAATTCACATGCAATAGTCATTTACAGTCAAAAAAATTAATATTACAAATTTATTATTTTTGACCATCTGGAGAAAGTTTGACAGGTCACGGGTCATCATTTTTCATCAGAAAATTGATTTTTTTGACTGTAGAAAAATTGAATCAAAATGTCATTTGGATTGTGCCTCATGTTGAATAACTACTTTTTAAAGCCTCAATGTGACCAAAATCGACATTTTTACAGAGTTTTTCTCCTACTCAGAAGCTTCTATTTTCACCAATTTCAGGCATTAAAATGACTCTAAACACACTTATTTTTCTTCCAAAAGTGACAATTCACATGCAATAGTCATTTACAGTCAAAAAATTAAATATTACAAATTTATTAATTTTTGACCATCTGTAGAAAGTTTGACAGGTCACGGGTCATCGTTTTTCATCAGAAAATTGATTTTTTCGACTGTAGAAAAATTGAATCAAAATGTCATTTGGATTGTGCCTCTTGTTGAATAATCACTTTTTAAAGCCTCAATGTGACCAAAATTGACATTTTTACAGACTTTTTCTCCTACTCAGAAGCTTCTATTTTCACCAATTTCAGGCATTAAAATGACTCTAAACACACTTATTTTAGTTCCAAAAGTGATAATTCACATGCAATAGTCATTTACAGTCAAAAAATTAAATATTACAAATTTATTATTTTTGACCATCTGTAGAAAGTTTGCAGGTCACGGGTCATCGTTTTTCATCAGAAAATTGATTTTTTCGACGGTAGAAAAATTGAATCAAAATGTCATTTGGATTGTGCCTCATGTTGAATAACTACTTTTTAAAGCCTCAATGTGACCAAAATTGACATTTTTACAGAGTTTTTCTCCTACTCAGAAGCTTCTATTTTCACCAATTTCAGGCATTAAAATGACTCTAAACACACTTATTTCAGTTCCAAAAGTGATAATTCACATGCAATAGTCATTTACAGTCAAAAAATTAAATATTACAAATTTATTATTTTTTAACATCTGGAGAAAGTTTGACAGGTCACGGGTCATCGTTTTTCATCAGAAAATTGATTTTTTCGACTGTAGAAAAATTGAATCAAAATGTCATTTGGATTGTGCCTCTTGTTGAATAATTACTTTTTAAAGCCTCAATGTGACCAAAATTGACATTTTTACAGACTTTTTCTCCTACTCAGAAGCTTCTATTTTCAGCAATTTCAGGCATTAAAATGACTCTAAACACACTTATTTTAGTTCCAAAAGTGATAATTCACATGCAATAGTCATTTACAGTCAAAAAATTTAATATTACAAATTTATTATTTTTGACCATCTGTAGAAAGTTTGCAGGTCACGGGTCATCGTTTTTCATCAGAAAATTGATTTTTTCGACGGTAGAAAAATTGATTCAAAATGTCATTTGGATTGTGCCTCATGTTGAATAACTACTTTTTAAAGCCTCAATGTGACCAAAATTGACATTTTTACAGACTTTTTCTCCTACTCAGAAGCCTCTATTTTCACCAATTTCAGGCATTAAAATGACTCTAAACACACTTATTTTTATTCCAAAAGTGACAATTCACATGCAATAGTCATTTACAGTCAAAAAATTAAATATTACAAATTTATTATTTTTGACCATCTGTAGAAAATTCGACAGGTCACGGGTCTTAATTTTTCATCAGAAAATTGATTTTTTGGACTGTAGAAAAATTAATTCAAAATGTCATTTGGATTGTGCCTCGTGTTAAATAACTACTTTTTAAAGCCTCAATGCGACCAAAATTGACATTTTTTACAGACTTTTTCTCCTACTCAGAAGCCTCTATTTTCACCAATTTCAGGCATTAAAATGACTCTAAACACACTTATTTTTATTCCAAAAGTGACAATTCACATGCAATAGTCATTTACAGTCAAAAAATTAAATATTACAAATTTATTATTTTTGACCATCTGTAGAAAATTCGACAGGTCACGGGTCTTAATTTTTCATCAGAAAATTGATTTTTTGGACTGTAGAAAAATTGAATCAAAATGTCATTTGGATTGTGCCTCATGTTGAATAACTACTTTTTAAAGCCTCAATGTGACCAAAATTGACATTTTTACAGACTTTTTCTCCTACTCAGAAGCTTCTATTTTCACCAATTTCAGGCATTAAAATGACTCTAAACACACTTATTTTTGTTCCAAAAGTGATAATTCACATGCAATAGTCATTTACAGTCAAAAAATTTAATATTACAAATTTATTATTTTTGACCATCTGGAGAAAGTTTGACAGGTCACGGGTCATCGTTTTTCATCAGAAAATTGATTTTTTCGACTGTAGAAAAATTGAATCAAAATGTCATTTGGATTGTGCCTCATGTTGAATAACTACTTTTTAAAGCCTCAATGTGACCAAAATTGACATTTTACAGAGTTTTTCTCCTACTCAGAAGCTTCTATTTTCACCAATTTCAGGCATTAAAATGACTCTAAACACACTTATTTTTGTTCCAAAAGTGATAATTCACATGCAATAGTCATTTACAGTCAAAAAATTAAATATTACAAATTTATTATTTTTGACCACCTGTAGAAAGCTTGACAGGTCACGGGTCATAGTTTTTCATCAGAAAATTGATTTTTTTCGACTGTAGAAAAATTGAATCAATGTCATTTGGATTGAGCCTCATGTTGAATAACTACTTTTTAAAGCCTCAATGTGACCAAAATTGACATTTTTACAGACTTTTTCTCCACTCAGAAGCTTCTATTTTGACCAATTTCAGGCATTAAAATGACTCTAAACACACTTATTTTTGTTCCAAAAGTGATAATTCACATGCAATAGTCATTTACAGTCAAAAAATTCAATATTAAAAATTTACCATTTTTGACCATCTGGAGAAAATTCGACAGGTCACGGGTAATCGTTTTTCATCAGAAAATAGATTTTTTTCGACTGTAGAAAAATTGAATCAAAATGTCATTTGGATTGTGCCTCATGTTGAATAACTACTTTTTAAAGCCTCAATGTGACCAAAATTGACATTTTTACAGAGTTTTTCTCCTACTCAGAAGCTTCTATTTTCACCAATTTCAGGCATTAAAATGACTCTAAACACACTTATTTCAGTTCCAAAAGTGATAATTCACATGCAATAGTCATTTACAGTCAAAAAATTAAATATTACAAATTTATTATTTTTTAACATCTGGAGAAAGTTTGACAGGTCACGGGTCATCGTTTTTCATCAGAAAATTGATTTTTTCGACTGTAGAAAAATTGAATCAAAATGTCATTTGGATTGTGCCTCTTGTTGAATAATTACTTTTTAAAGCCTCAATGTGACCAAAATTGACATTTTTACAGACTTTTTCTCCTACTCAGAAGCTTCTATTTTCACCAATTTCAGGCATTAAAATGACTCTAAACACACTTATTTTAGTTCCAAAAGTGATAATTCACATGCAATAGTCATTTACAGTCAAAAAATTTAATATTACAAATTTATTATTTTTGACCATCTGTAGAAAGTTTGCAGGTCACGGGTCATCGTTTTTCATCAGAAAATTGATTTTTTCGACGGGAGAAAAATTGAATCAAAATGTCATTTGGATTGTGCCTCATGTTGAATAACTACTTTTTAAAGCCTCAATGTGACCAAAATTGACATTTTTACAGACTTTTTCTCCTACTCAGAAGCTTCTATTTTCACCAATTTCAGGCATTAAAATGACTCTAAACACACTTATTTTAGTTCCAAAAGTGATAATTCACATGCAATAGTCATTTACAGTCAAAAAATTAAATATTACAAATTTATTATTTTTGACCATCTGTAGAAAGTTTGCAGGTCACGGGTCATCGTTTTTCATCAGAAAATTGATTTTTTCGACGGTAGAAAAATTGAATCAAAATGTCATTTGGATTGTGCCTCATGTTGAATAACTACTTTTTAAAGCCTCAATGTGACCAAAATTGACATTTTTACAGAGTTTTTCTCCTACTCAGAAGCTTCTATTTTCACCAATTTCAGGCATTAAAATGACTCTAAACACACTTATTTTAGTTCCAAAAGTGATAATTCACATGCAATAGTCAATTACAGTCAAAACATTTAATATTACAAATTTATTCTTTTTGACCATCTGGAGAAAGTTTGACAGGTCACGGGTCATCGTTTTTCATCAGAAAATTGATTTTTTTCACTGTAGAAAAATTGATTCAAAATGTCATTTGGATTGTGCCTCATGTTGAATAACTACTTTTTAAAGCCTCAATGTGACCAAAATTGACATTTTTACAGACTTTTTCTCCTACTCAGAAGCCTCTATTTTCACCAATTTCAGGCATTAAAATGACTCTAAACACACTTATTTTTATTCCAAAAGTGACAATTCACATGCAATAGTCATTTACAGTCAAAAAATTAAATATTACAAATTTATTATTTTTGACCATCTGTAGAAAATTCGACAGGTCACGGGTCTTAATTTTTCATCAGAAAATTGATTTTTTGGACTGTAGAAAAATTAATTCAAAATGTCATTTGGATTGTGCCTCGTGTTAAATAACTACTTTTTAAAGCCTCAATGCGACCAAAATTGACATTTTTTACAGACTTTTTCTCCTACTTAGAAGCTTCTATTTTGACCAATTTCAGGCATTAAAATGACTCTAAACACACTTATTTTAGTTCCAAAAGTGATAATTCACATGCAATAGTCATTTACAGTCAAAAAAATTAATATTACAAATTTATTATTTTTGACCATCTGGAGAAAGTTTGACAGGTCACGGGTCATCATTTTTCATCAGAAAATTGATTTTTTTGACTGTAGAAAAATTGAATCAAAATCTCATTTGGATTGTGCCTCATGTTGAATAACTACTTTTTAAAGCCTCAATGTGACCAAAATCGACATTTTTACAGAGTTTTTCTCCTACTCAGAAGCTTCTATTTTCACCAATTTCAGGCATTAAAATGACTCTAAACACACTTATTTTTCTTCCAAAAGTGACAATTCACATGCAATAGTCATTTACAGTCAAAAAATTAAATATTACAAATGTATTAATTTTTGACCATCTGTAGAAAGTTTGACAGGTCACGGGTCATCGTTTTTCATCAGAAAATTGATTTTTTCGACTGTAGAAAAATTGAATCAAAATGTCATTTGGATTGTGCCTCTTGTTGAATAATCACTTTTTAAAGCCTCAATGTGACCAAAATTGACATTTTTACAGACTTTTTCTCCTACTCAGAAGCTTCTATTTTCACCTATTTCAGGCATTAAAATGACTCTAAACACACTTATTTTAGTTCCAAAAGTGATAATTCACATGCAATAGTCATTTACAGTCAAAAAATTAAATATTACAAATTTATTATTTTTGACCATCTGTAGAAAGTTTGCAGGTCACGGGTCATCGTTTTTCATCAGAAAATTGATTTTTTCGACGGTAGAAAAATTGAATCAAAATGTCATTTGGATTGTGCCTCATGTTGAATAACTACTTTTTAAAGCCTCAATGTGACCAAAATTGACATTTTTACAGAGTTTTTCTCCTACTCAGAAGCTTCTATTTTCACCAATTTCAGGCATTAAAATGACTCTAAACACACTTATTTCAGTTCCAAAAGTGATAATTCACATGCAATAGTCATTTACAGTCAAAAAATTAAATATTACAAATTTATTATTTTTTAACATCTGGAGAAAGTTTGACAGGTCACGGGTCATCGTTTTTCATCAGAAAATTGATGTTTTCGACTGTAGAAAAATTGAATCAAAATGTCATTTGGATTGTGCCTCTTGTTGAATAATTACTTTTTAAAGCCTCAATGTGACCAAAATTGACATTTTTACAGACTTTTTCTCCTACTCAGAAGCTTCTATTTTCACCAATTTCAGGCATTAAAATGACTCTAAACACACTTATTTTAGTTCCAAAAGTGATAATTCACATGCAATAGTCATTTACAGTCAAAAAATTTAATATTACAAATTTATTATTTTTGACCATCTGTAGAAAGTTTGCAGGTCACGGGTCATCGTTTTTCATCAGAAAATTGATTTTTTCGACGGTAGAAAAATTGATTCAAAATGTCATTTGGATTGTGCCTCATGTTGAATAACTACTTTTTAAAGCCTCAATGTGACCAAAATTGACATTTTTACAGACTTTTTCTCCTACTCAGAAGCCTCTATTTTCACCAATTTCAGGCATTAAAATGACTCTAAACACACTTATTTTTATTCCAAAAGTGACAATTCACATGCAATAGTCATTTACAGTCAAAAAATTAAATATTACAAATTTATTATTTTTGACCATCTGTAGAAAATTCGACAGGTCACGGGTCTTAATTTTTCATCAGAAAATTGATTTTTTGGACTGTAGAAAAATTAATTCAAAATGTCATTTGGATTGTGCCTCGTGTTAAATAACTACTTTTTAAAGCCTCAATGCGACCAAAATTGACATTTTTTACAGACTTTTTCTCCTACTCAGAAGCCTCTATTTTCACCAATTTCAGGCATTAAAATGACTCTAAACACACTTATTTTTATTCCAAAAGTGACAATTCACATGCAATAGTCATTTACAGTCAAAAAATTAAATATTACAAATTTATTATTTTTGACCATCTGTAGAAAATTCGACAGGTCACGGGTCTTAATTTTTCATCAGAAAATTGATTTTTTGGACTGTAGAAAAATTGAATCAAAATGTCATTTGGATTGTGCCTCATGTTGAATAACTACTTTTTAAAGCCTCAATGTGACCAAAATTGACATTTTTACAGACTTTTTCTCCTACTCAGAAGCTTCTATTTTCACCAATTTCAGGCATTAAAATGACTCTAAACACACTTATTTTTGTTCCAAAAGTGATAATTCACATGCAATAGTCATTTACAGTCAAAAAATTTAATATTACAAATTTATTATTTTTGACCATCTGGAGAAAGTTTGACAGGTCACGGGTCATCGTTTTTCATCAGAAAATTGATTTTTTCGACTGTAGAAAAATTGAATCAAAATGTCATTTGGATTGTGCCTCATGTTGAATAACTACTTTTTAAAGCCTCAATGTGACCAAAATTGACATTTTTACAGAGTTTTTCTCCTACTCAGAAGCTTCTATTTTCACCAATTTCAGGCATTAAAATGACTCTAAACACACTTATTTTTGTTCCAAAAGTGATAATTCACATGCAATAGTCATTTACAGTCAAAAAATTAAATATTACAAATTTATTATTTTTGACCACCTGTAGAAAGCTTGACAGGTCACGGGTCATAGTTTTTCATCAGAAAATTGATTTTTTTCGACTGTAGAAAAATTGAATCAAAATGTCATTTGGATTGAGCCTCATGTTGAATAACTACTTTTTAAAGCCTCAATGTGACCAAAATTGACATTTTTACAGACTTTTTCTCCTACTCAGAAGCTTCTATTTTGACCAATTTCAGGCATTAAAATGACTCTAAACACACTTATTTTTGTTCCAAAAGTGATAATTCACATGCAATAGTCATTTACAGTCAAAAAATTCAATATTAAAAATTTACCATTTTTGACCATCTGGAGAAAATTCGACAGGTCACGGGTAATCGTTTTTCATCAGAAAATAGATTTTTTTCGACTGTAGAAAAATTGAATCAAAATGTCATTTGGATTGTGCCTCATGTTGAATAACTACTTTTTAAAGCCTCAATGTGACCAAAATTGACATTTTTACAGAGTTTTTCTCCTACTCAGAAGCTTCTATTTTCACCAATTTCAGGCATTAAAATGACTCTAAACACACTTATTTCAGTTCCAAAAGTGATAATTCACATGCAATAGTCATTTACAGTCAAAAAATTAAATATTACAAATTTATTATTTTTTAACATCTGGAGAAAGTTTGACAGGTCACGGGTCATCGTTTTTCATCAGAAAATTGATTTTTTCGACTGTAGAAAAATTGAATCAAAATGTCATTTGGATTGTGCCTCTTGTTGAATAATTACTTTTTAAAGCCTCAATGTGACCAAAATTGACATTTTTACAGACTTTTTCTCCTACTCAGAAGCTTCTATTTTCACCAATTTCAGGCATTAAAATGACTCTAAACACACTTATTTTAGTTCCAAAAGTGATAATTCACATGCAATAGTCATTTACAGTCAAAAAATTTAATATTACAAATTTATTATTTTTGACCATCTGTAGAAAGTTTGCAGGTCACGGGTCATCGTTTTTCATCAGAAAATTGATTTTTTCGACGGTAGAAAAATTGAATCAAAATGTCATTTGGATTGTGCCTCATGTTGAATAACTACTTTTTAAAGCCTCAATGTGACCAAAATTGACATTTTTACAGACTTTTTCTCCTACTCAGAAGCTTCTATTTTCACCAATTTCAGGCATTAAAATGACTCTAAACACACTTATTTTAGTTCCAAAAGTGATAATTCACATGCAATAGTCATTTACAGTCAAAAAATTAAATATTACAAATTTATTATTTTTGACCATCTGTAGAAAGTTTGCAGGTCACGGGTCATCGTTTTTCATCAGAAAATTGATTTTTTCGACGGTAGAAAAATTGAATCAAAATGTCATTTGGATTGTGCCTCATGTTGAATAACTACTTTTTAAAGCCTCAATGTGACCAAAATTGACATTTTTACAGAGTTTTTCTCCTACTCAGAAGCTTCTATTTTCACCAATTTCAGGCATTAAAATGACTCTAAACACACTTATTTTAGTTCCAAAAGTGATAATTCACATGCAATAGTCAATTACAGTCAAAAAATTTAATATTACAAATTTATTCTTTTTGACCATCTGGAGAAAGTTTGACAGGTCACGGGTCATCGTTTTTCATCAGAAAATTGATTTTTTTCACTGTAGAAAAATTGATTCAAAATGTCATTTGGATTGTGCCTCATGTTGAATAACTACTTTTTAAAGCCTCAATGTGACCAAAATTGACATTTTTACAGACTTTTTCTCCTACTCAGAAGCCTCTATTTTCACCAATTTCAGGCATTAAAATGACTCTAAACACACTTATTTTTATTCCAAAAGTGACAATTCACATGCAATAGTCATTTACAGTCAAAAAATTAAATATTACAAATTTATTATTTTTGACCATCTGTAGAAAATTCGACAGGTCACGGGTCTTAATTTTTCATCAGAAAATTGATTTTTTGGACTGTAAAAAAATTAATTCAAAATGTCATTTGGATTGTGCCTCGTGTTAAATAACTACTTTTTAAGCCTCAATGCGACCAAAATTGACATTTTTTACAGACTTTTTCTCCTACTTAGAAGCTTCTATTTTGACCAATTTCAGGCATTAAAATGACTCTAAACACACTTATTTTAGTTCCAAAAGTGATAATTCACATGCAATAGTCATTTACAGTCAAAAAATTAAATATTACAAATTTATTAATTTTTGACCATCTGTAGAAAGTTTGACAGGTCACGGGTCATCGTTTTTCATCAGAAAATTGATTTTTTCGACTGTAGAAAAATTGAATCAAAATGTCATTTGGATTGTGCCTCTTGTTGAATAATCACTTTTTAAAGCCTCAATGTGACCAAAATTGACATTTTTACAGACTTTTTCTCCTACTCAGAAGCTTCTATTTTCACCAATTTCAGGCATTAAAATGACTCTAAACACACTTATTTTAGTTCCAAAAGTGATAATTCACATGCAATAGTCATTTACAGTCAAAAAATTAAATATTACAAATTTATTATTTTTGACCATCTGTAGAAAGTTTGCAGGTCACGGGTCATCGTTTTTCATCAGAAAATTGATTTTTTCGACGGTAGAAAAATTGAATCAAAATGTCATTTGGATTGTGCCTCATGTTGAATAACTACTTTTTAAAGCCTCAATGTGACCAAAATTGACATTTTTACAGAGTTTTTCTCCTACTCAGAAGCTTCTATTTTCACCAATTTCAGGCATTAAAATGACTCTAAACACACTTATTTCAGTTCCAAAAGTGATAATTCACATGCAATAGTCATTTACAGTCAAAAAATTAAATATTACAAATTTATTATTTTTTAACATCTGGAGAAAGTTTGACAGGTCACGGGTCATCGTTTTTCATCAGAAAATTGATTTTTTCGACTGTAGAAAAATTGAATCAAAATGTCATTTGGATTGTGCCTCTTGTTGAATAATTACTTTTTAAAGCCTCAATGTGACCAAAATTGACATTTTTACAGACTTTTTCTCCTACTCAGAAGCTTCTATTTTCACCAATTTCAGGCATTAAAATGACTCTAAACACACTTATTTTAGTTCCAAAAGTGATAATTCACATGCAATAGTCATTTACAGTCAAAAAATTTAATATTACAAATTTATTATTTTTGACCATCTGTAGAAAGTTTGCAGGTCACGGGTCATCGTTTTTCATCAGAAAATTGATTTTTTCGACGGTAGAAAAATTGAATCAAAATGTCATTTGGATTGTGCCTCATGTTGAATAACTACTTTTTAAAGCCTCAATGTGACCAAAATTGACATTTTTACAGACTTTTTCTCCTACTCAGAAGCTTCTATTTTCACCAATTTCAGGCATTAAAATGACTCTAAACACACTTATTTTAGTTCCAAAAGTGATAATTCACATGCAATAGTCATTTACAGTCAAAAAATTAAATATTACAAATTTATTATTTTTGACCATCTGTAGAAAGTTTGCAGGTCACGGGTCATCGTTTTTCATCAGAAAATTGATTTTTTCGACGGTAGAAAAATTGAATCAAAATGTCATTTGGATTGTGCCTCATGTTGAATAACTACTTTTTAAAGCCTCAATGTGACCAAAATTGACATTTTTACAGAGTTTTTCTCCTACTCAGAAGCTTCTATTTTCACCAATTTCAGGCATTAAAATGACTCTAAACACACTTATTTTAGTTCCAAAAGTGATAATTCACATGCAATAGTCAATTACAGTCAAAAAATTTAATATTACAAATTTATTCTTTTTGACCATCTGGAGAAAGTTTGACAGGTCACGGGTCATCGTTTTTCATCAGAAAATTGATTTTTTTCACTGTAGAAAAATTGATTCAAAATGTCATTTGGATTGTGCCTCATGTTGAATAACTACTTTTTAAAGCCTCAATGTGACCAAAATTGACATTTTTACAGACTTTTTCTCCTACTCAGAAGCCTCTATTTTCACCAATTTCAGGCATTAAAATGACTCTAAACACACTTATTTTTATTCCAAAAGTGACAATTCACATGCAATAGTCATTTACAGTCAAAAAATTAAATATTACAAATTTATTATTTTTGACCATCTGTAGAAAATTCGACACGTCACGGGTCTTAATTTTTCATCAGAAAATTGATTTTTTGGACTGTAGAAAAATTAATTCAAAATGTCATTTGGATTGTGCCTCGTGTTAAATAACTACTTTTTAAAGCCTCAATGCGACCAAAATTGACATTTTTTACAGACTTTTTCTCCTACTTAGAAGCTTCTATTTTGACCAATTTCAGGCATTAAAATGACTCTAAACACACTTATTTTAGTTCCAAAAGTGATAATTCACATGCAATAGTCATTTACAGTCAAAAAAATTAATATTACAAATTTATTATTTTTGACCATCTGGAGAAAGTTTGACAGGTCACGGGTCATCATTTTTCATCAGAAAATTGATTTTTTTGACTGTAGAAAAATTGAATCAAAATGTCATTTGGATTGTGCCTCATGTTGAATAACTACTTTTTAAAGCCTCAATGTGACCAAAATCGACATTTTTACAGAGTTTTTCTCCTACTCAGAAGCTTCTATTTTCACCAATTTCAGGCATTAAAATGACTCTAAACACACTTATTTTTCTTCCAAAAGTGGCAATTCACATGCAATAGTCATTTACAGTCAAAAAATTAAATATTACAAATTTATTAATTTTTGACCATCTGTAGAAAGTTTGACAGGTCACGGGTCATCGTTTTTCATCAGAAAATTGATTTTTTCGACTGTAGAAAAATTGAATCAAAATGTCATTTGGATTGTGCCTCTTGTTGAATAATCACTTTTTAAAGCCTCAATGTGACCAAAATTGACATTTTTACAGACTTTTTCTCCTACTCAGAAGCTTCTATTTTCACCAATTTCAGGCATTAAAATGACTCTAAACACACTTATTTTAGTTCCAAAAGTGATAATTCACATGCAATAGTCATTTACAGTCAAAAAATTAAATATTACAAATTTATTATTTTTGACCATCTGTAGAAAGTTTGCAGGTCACGGGTCATCGTTTTTCATCAGAAAATTGATTTTTTCGACGGTAGAAAAATTGAATCAAAATGTCATTTGGATTGTGCCTCATGTTGAATAACTACTTTTTAAAGCCTCAATGTGACCAAAATTGACATTTTTACAGAGTTTCTCTCCTACCCAGAAGCTTCTATTTTCACCAATTTCAGGCATTAAAATGACTCTAAACACACTTATTTTAGTTCCAAAAGTGATAATTCACATGCAATAGTCAATTACAGTCAAAAAATTTAATATTACAAATTTATTCTTTTTGACCATCTGGAGAAAGTTTGACAGGTCACGGGTCATCGTTTTTCATCAGAAAATTGATTTTTTTCACTGTAGAAAAATTGATTCAAAATGTCATTTGGATTGTGCCTCATGTTGAATAACTACTTTTTAAAGCCTCAATGTGACCAAAATTGACATTTTTACAGACTTTTTCTCCTACTCAGAAGCCTCTATTTTCACCAATTTCAGGCATTAAAATGACTCTAAACACACTTATTTTTATTCGAAAAGTGACAATTCACATGCAATAGTCATTTACAGTCAAAAAATTAAGTATTACAAATTTATTATTTTTGACCATCTGTAGAAAATTCGACAGGTCACGGGTCTTAATTTTTCATCAGAAAATTGATTTTTTGGACTGTAGAAAAATTAATTCAAAATGTCATTTGGATTGTGCCTCGTGTTAAATAACTACTTTTTAAAGCCTCAATGCGACCAAAATTGACATTTTTTACAGACTTTTTCTCCTACTCAGAAGCCTCTATTTTCACCAATTTCAGGCATTAAAATGACTCTAAACACACTTATTTTTATTCCAAAAGTGACAATTCACATGCAATAGTCATTTACAGTCAAAAAATTAAATATTACAAATTTATTATTTTTGACCATCTGTAGAAAATTCGACAGGTCACGGGTCTTAATTTTTCATCAGAAAATTGATTTTTTGGACTGTAGAGAAATTGAATCAAAATGTCATTTGGATTGTGCCTCATGTTGAATAACTACTTTTTAAAGCCTCAATGTGACCAAAATTGACATTTTTACAGACTTTTTCTCCTACTCAGAAGCTTAAATTTTGACCAATTTCAGGCATTAAAATGACTCTAAACACACTTATTTTTGTTCCAAAAGTGATAATTCACATGCAATAGTCATTTACAGTCAAAAAATTCAATATTAAAAATTTACCATTTTTGACCATCTGGAGAAAATTCGACAGGTCACGGGTCATAGTTTTTCATCAGAAAATTGATTTTTTCGACTGTAGAAAAAGTGAATCAAAATGTCATTTGGATTGAGCCTCATGTTGAATAACTACTTTTTAAAGCCTCAATGTGAGCAAAATTTACATTTTTACAGACTTTTTCTCCTACTCAGAAGCTTCTAGTTTGACCAATTTCAGGCATTAAAATGACTCTAAACACACTTATTTTTGTTCCAAAAGTGATAATTCACATGCAATAGTCATTTACAGTCAAAAAATTAAATATTAAAAATTTACCATTTTTGACCATCTGTAGAAAGTTTGACAGGTCACGGGTCATCGTTTTTCATCAGAAAATTGATTTTTTCGACTGTAGAAAAATTGAATCAAAATGTCATTTGGATTGTGCCTCTTGTTGAATAATCACTTTTTAAAGCCTCAATGTGACCAAAATTGACATTTTTACAGACTATTTCTCCTACTCAGAAGCTTCTATTTTCACCAATTTCAGGCATTAAAATGACTCTAAACACACTTATTTTAGTTCCAAAAGTGATAATTCACATGCAATAGTCATTTACAGTCAAAAAATTAAATATTACCAATTTATTATTTTTGACCATCTGTAGAAAGTTTGCAGGTCACGGGTCATCGTTTTTCATCAGAAAATAGATTTTTTTCGACGGTAGAAAAATTGAATCAAATTGTCATTTGGATTGTGCCTCATGTTGAATAACTACTTTTTAAAGCCTCAATGTGACCAAAATTGACATTTTTACAGACTTTTTCTCCTACTCAGAAGCTTCTATTTTCACCAATTTCAGGCATTAAAATGACTCTAAACACACTTATTTTAGTTCCAAAAGTGATAATTCACATGCAATAGTCATTTACAGTCAAAAAATTAAATATTACCAATTTATTATTTTTGACCATCTGGAGAAAGTTTGACAGGTCACGGGTCATCGTTTTTCATCAGAAAATAGATTTTTTTCGACGGTAGAAAAATTGAATCAAAATGTCATTTGGATTGTGCCTCATGTTGAATAACTACTTTTTAAAGCCTCAATGTGACCAAAATTGACATTTTTACCGACTTTTTCTCCTACTCAGAAGCTTCTATTCTCACCAATTTCAGGCATTAAAATGACTCTAAACACACTTATTTTTATTCCAAAAGTGACAATTCAGAGGGAGGAGCCTAGCGCGCAACCAAGATGGCCGCGTAGGTGCGAGGCTCCCGAGGACCTCCGCGACCTCCTGAATTAATCCTGGCGATATCCTGTCCTTGTTGAGGGGACTGTGTTGGGGAACCGGAGCTGAGGCGCCACCCGTTTTTTGGGCTCGAATCGGACCCCGGACGCCGGTGGGAGCATCGATCGAAGGTTGTGGCCTTCTCCTCGCCGGCCCCCCGGATTGGAGTAGTGGGGCGATCCGGGGACAAAGTGAATAACAGCGGCGAACGGGGCTGGGCGACTGGCGTACCCCGCACTTTCACTTTCGCTTTTGCGCCCTCCTAGCTCTCAAGCGGGGTCGGACTGCGGAGCGGGGTGTGGTGGTGTGGCCTTGTCCAGGAGCCCGGCTGACCCGCCGGCGGTGGGTTGACCCGCGGTTCGGTGGTCGCCCCTGCCCCCCCCCTGGCACCCGTGACTTGGTATAGCGGCCCGTTTGGGGTGCTTGGCACGACGGTGGCAGAGCCAGCATGTCCACCAAACAAGATGGCGACCGGGCGAAGGTGAAGACGACCCGCCGTGGCACGGCGCACCAGGCCAACAGTATGGACCGCTACACGCTCCAGAAGGGTTCTCCGGAGACATCGCGTGCATCCCCGGTGGGCCCGACGGAGGCATCCGCTTATCCGGTGGATCTGACCCTCCGGGACGTCATGGGCGCCATCGCAGAGATGAAGGCCTCGGTGGACCAGCGTTTTGACACCTTAGCGCAAAAAATAGACTCGGTCCTGGTGGATGTGAGCCTTGTGAGGGCAGACTTGTCCAAAACAAACGACCGAGTCGACTCCCTGGCCCACACCACAACGAGCCTCACGACAGACGTGGTGGCCCTCCAGAAGGAGGTGCGCCGGCTTGGCCAGGCGAGCGCCCTGATGGACCGGCGACTGGAGGACTCCGAGGGTCGGGCCCGGAGGAATAATGTCCGTATTGTGGGGGTGCCGGAGGGACGAGAGGCAGGGGCGGCGGATCTTTTCGTGGAAGAGTTGATCCTGACCCACCTCCAGCCCCGGGGGCTGAGTAAGCTTTTTGCGGTGGAGCGTGCTCACCGGGTCCCCGGGGGCAGACCTAAGACTGGTGCCCCGCCGCGGCCTCTCATTGCCCGGATTTTTAATTTCCGGGACAGAGATGCTATCCTCCAGACCTCCAGACAACAGGGACCGGTCAAGCTTGACAACATGGAGGTACATTTCTACCCAGACTTTACCCCGGCGGTCCAGAAGCAGCGGCAGAGCTTTCTTGGTGTTAAACGTCGCCTAAGGGACCTGAACCTCAAGTACTCAATGCTCTTTCCAGCTAAGCTGAGGGTAGAGGTGGATGGTCGCACGCACTTCTTTGACCGGCCCGAGGCGGCTGGGGACTGGCTGGACACTCTGCCTGGAGATCGGGGCCGGGGGGGCGGGGGGGGCGCGGCTGGCGAGGAGGGCCCGCCGGAGCAGAATTGACGGGTGACTGCATAGGCCTTGCTCTGGACGTTGTTCCTTCACCATTTATTGATTGCGTATTTTCCCCTCCTATGGAGGTCGTGCGGGGTCTGTTGGGGGCTTCCCTCCTCCTCTGGGGGACTAGTTAGTATTTTAGCTATGGGGCGACAGGCACACTGCACTTTGGGGGGGCTGTCTGGGCTCATGCAGGGGTGCAGGGAGGGGGGAGTTTTGTTGGGACCGGGGGGTGGGGGGGGTGTGTTGTTTGTTAGCACCGCAGGGCAAACCCGCTACTATGTTGTTGTTTCTAGGATGCTCGATGGGGGACGACCGATTGTTTCGACGTATGATGGGGGGTAGGGATTTGGCTGTATTGTCATGGAATGTTAACGGCCTGGGGGATAGGATTAAGCGTGGTGTGGTCCTGCAGTACTTAAAACGTATTTCACCAGATGTTGTCTTCCTGCAGGAGACGCACCTTATAGGTAACTCCTTTCATGCAATGAACCGGCGGGGATATCGTTTGGCGGCCCATTCTGGCTTCACCTCGGGCTCGCGGGGGGTGGGTATTATGATCAAGAACTCGCTCCCGTTGGAGATTGATGAGGTGCGCCATGATGAGAGGGGACGCTACACGGTTCTGGTGGGAAGAATGGAGGGTAGAGTGTTTATCTTTATATCAGTGTACGTCCCGCCTGGGTTACAAGCCACCACATTTGCGGACCTGGGGCGCCTCCTTCTGGACCTTCCGAGTGGCCTGCTGGTGGTTGGAGGGGATTTTAATGCGGTAGCCTCTGGGTCTATGGATCGCCATCCCCCTAGGGACCTCCCCCGGGCACAGGCGTGGCTGCCCGGCCTTCTGGACACGCTGGGCCTGGTGGATTGCTGGCGATTAAAGCATCCTGCATTGCGACAGTACACCTTCCACTCGGGTGCCCATGGTAGCCTCTCGCGGCTTGATTACATCCTTGTCCCGGCGGCCCACGCAGGGAGGGTGGGGGAGGTGCGCCATCTGGCGCGGGGTATCTCAGACCACTCCCCATTGTTGTTGCATCTCGATGTCTTCCCGAGGGGGGATGGCAGGGTGGCCCCAATCAATGCATGGTATTTGCGCGACCCCACCATTCGTGCTGATTTGATCAAATCCCTACAGCGATATTTCGATGAGAATGTGGGGTCGGTCTCTTCGGCCATCTCCCTGTGGGAGGCATTCAAGGTAGTCCTTAGAGGGGAGGCCCTCTCCTTTATCTCCCATGCCCGGCGGCGCGAGCGGGAGGAGGTGACCCGGGTAGAGGCCGAGATTGCAGAACTGGAGGGTGACCTGGGAAGCGGGGTAACAGACGACAAGTTGCATGTTCTACACCTAAAGCAGGCGGCCTATCGGGCCCTCGTCACGGAGGCGGCCAGGGGCCTCAGTAGAGAGCAGCAGGGGCGATTGTATGATGTGGGTGATAAGGCTGGCAAATTGATTGCGTGGTTGGATAAGAGGGAGAGAGCGAGCCGTGTGGTGCCTTTGATTGAGAGTGTTGATGGTGCGTGTGTCACTGAGCCGAAAGCCATTGTCTCCTGCTTCGCGGATTATTTCCGCGAAGTCTACTCCCCGGTTTCCCCCTGCTCGGAGGCAGACTCCCATGCCCTGCTTCGGGACATCGCACTGCCCTCCCTAACGGTGGAGGACAGGGATTCGCTGGACGCCCCTCCCACCTCAGACGAAATTGCCTTGGCTATTCGCTCGGTTGCATCCGGCAAGGCCATGGGCCCCAATGGTATTCCCATCGAGCTCTACAAGCTACGCCCGGATGTGTTGGCGCCCCACCTGCGCGCGATGTTCCTGGCGGCCCACTCGCGGGGTTCCCTCCCGCCGGACCAGCGTCTAGCCACAATTGTGGTGATCCACAAGGAGGGGAGGCCCCGTGAACGGGTCACATCCTATAGGCCGATTTCGCTTTTGAACGCGGAGCCCAAAATCCTCGCCAAGGTGTTGGCCAACAGGTTGGTTGGCGTGGTGGGCGATTTGGTCCACCAAGACCAATCTGGCTTTATACCGCACCGCAACACGGCGCTCAATTTGCGGCACTTGCACGGGGTGCTCGCGCGTGTCCCATTTGTGCGGGAGCCGGCCATCTTGGCGTCCTTGGACGCCACCATGGCGTTTGATACGCTTGAATGGCCATACATCTGGGCGATGCTGGCAAAATTCGGGTTTGGCCCGGGTTTCATTAGCTGGGTCAAATTGCTATATTCGGGCCCATTGGCGCAGGTGGTAGTGAATGGGCGAGTCTCGGCCCCATTCGCGCTGGGGAGGGGTACGCGACAGGGCTGCCCCCTGTCGCCTCTCCTGTTTGCCCTGGCCCTGGAGCCCCTGGCGGAGTGGCTGCGGTGGCACCCTTCTATCCGTGGTCTCCGCTGGACCCCCGAGCATGAGGACCGTGTGTCCCTCTATGCTGACGATATCCTTCTGTATCTCGCCTCCCCGCGTAAATCACTGATCGTCCTGGTTGATGTTTTGCGTTCATTCGGTCGCAACTCAGGCCTGGTCATCAACTGGGCGAAATCCTGTGTATATGTGCTTTCCGGGGAGGCTCCGGCCCTACCACGGGACTGTCCGATCCAGATTGCCTCCCAAGGTTTTCGGTACCTGGGTATCTATATCACTCTTGACCCGGAGGCCCGCTATGAGCGGAATTTGTTACCCCCCCTCCGGCGTTTGAGGGAGGACGTGGTGCGCTGGCGGCGTCTGCCGCTCTCGCCGCTCGGCCGAGCGGCCTTGTTTAAAATGATGTCCCTGCCACGCTTCCTCTACGCCCTCCAGAATACTATGGACTTGGTCCCGGCACGCTATTTCCGTGAGGTGGAGGGCCTCCAGCGGCGCCTGTTCTGGGACGGGAGGCCGCGCATTGCTCTGGCTAAATTGACGCTCCCGTGGTACGATGGGGGGGTCGCCCTCCCTGACATTAAACGGTATTACTGGGCCTCCCAACTAGCTGCAATTAATCATGGCCTTTACGGGCCCGCCTTGAACCCGGCATTTGAGATGGATAAGATGCTCCTGCCCGGTGGCGATTACAATCGAGCGCTCTACGCTGGCGTGCCCGACTCCCGTTTGACGGGACCGACGCGTGTTATGGTGCGTGTCTGGCACGCGGCTAATGCAGCTATGGGGTGGAAGGACCGTTTGACCCGGGCGTCACCGCTGTATGCGTCTGAGAGGTTGGGCTCCCTGTGGACGTCGAAGGGCTTCGAGAAGTGGGACACGATCGGAATCAGCACGGTGGGAGATCTCTGGACGAGGGGGGGATTCAAAACTTTTGAGACGCTGCAGGCGGAGTTCCAGCTGCAGGGCAGTGAGTACTTTCGGTACCTACAGGTCCGCCATGCGCTGGGCTCCGTCTTCCCGGATGTCGCATCCATTCCGGAGTCTTCCCCCCTGGAGGACAGAGTCCTAGATGGCCATGTCCCGGACAGCACGATCTCCCTCATATACAAAAAACTGATCAACGATAGATCGTGCCTGCTTACTAGTCTCCGCGAGGCTTGGGTTGCCGACGGGCTGGAGCTGGACGATGAGGATTGGATTTCCGCGGTGGCCTCTCCGAAAGAGGTGGCCATCCCGGCTCGCCTTCGTTTCGTCCAGCTCAAGATCCTTCACCGGGTTTACGTGACGGGGCCAAGGCTTCTGCGTATGGGTTTTGCTGGTGACGGAATGTGTAAGCGTGGCTGTGGTGCGTTGGCGACTTTCATGCATATACTGTGGGAGTGCCCGAAGGTGGAGCGATTCTGGCGTGGTGTGCATGAGGTCCTGCGTGTGGTGACGCGTGTTGCGCTGCTGCCTGAAGCGAGGAGATGCTTGCTGAATGTATGGGAACCGAATGACTATTCGGTCCCGCAGACGCGGTTGGTGACTCTGGGATACATGATAGCCAAGCGCGACATTGCTCAATTGTGGGGATCCCAGAGGCCCCCTGCGGTGTCGGCCTGGAAAGAGCATATGGATTGGTGTATGTTTCGTGAAAAGGTGGTGTATGTGGCAAGAGGTAAGCCTGGGGCGTGGGTGAAACTCTGGGGCCCCTGGAACGCCTACCGCGGGGGTATTTGTGAGCCACCACTGCTACCGGCTGCCTCGCCTGCTCCGTCTCCCTAGATGGCCCCCCTCCCTCAGCCGCGGGCACGCGGGCCCCCAGTCCCTGATCTATTCCCATTCCCCTCTCCAGAGTTCTGCTGCTGGTTTGGATCCCCCACTTATGGAGCACGTGCTGTTATTTTGGATCACGGGTTGCCCTGCGGGTGTGGTTTTTTGGTGTTGTTTTGTTTCAAGAAAAGGGAACCGTACTGTGGGCTTGGAGCTGTGTGGCCTGCACCATTGATTACTCCTGTTTCACTGCTCTGCACTGCCTAGAGACTTTTACTGTATGTGTGCAATATGTTTTTGTCATTCTAGCGGCCGGCCGGATGGTTGTAGGCCCATACCTGTAACTTTTACGAACTGCAATAAACGGTTTCAAAAAAAAAAAAAAAAAAAAGTGACAATTGTCATGCAATAGTCATTTACAGTCAAAAAACTAAATATTACAAATTTATTATTTTTGACCATCTGTAGAAAATTTGACAGGTCACGGGTCATCGTTTTTCATCAGAAAATTGATTTTTTTGACTGTAGAAAAATTGAATCAAAATGTCATTTGGATTGTGCCTCATGTTGAATAACTACTTTTTAAAGCCTCAATGTGACCAAAATCGACATTTTTACAGAGTTTTTCTCCTACTCAGAAGCTTCTATTTTCACCAATTTCAGGCATTAAAATGACTCTAAACACACTTATTTTTCTTCCAAAAGTGACAATTCACATGCAATAGTCATTTACAGTCAAAAAATTAAATATTACAAATTTATTAATTTTTGACCATCTGTAGAAAGTTTGACAGGTCACGGGTCATCGTTTTTCATCAGAAAATTGATTTTTTCGACTGTAGAAAAATTGAATCAAAATGTCATTTGGATTGTGCCTCTTGTTGAATAATCACTTTTTAAAGCCTCAATGTGACCAAAATTGACATTTTTACAGACTTTTTCTCCTACTCAGAAGCTTCTATTTTCACCAATTTCAGGCATTAAAATGACTCTAAACACACTTATTTTAGTTCCAAAAGTGATAATTCACACGCAATAGTCATTTACAGTCAAAAAATTAAATATTACAAATTTATTATTTTTGACCATCTGTAGAAAGTTTGCAGGTCACGGGTCATCGTTTTTCATCAGAAAATTGTTTTTTTCGACGGTAGAAAAATTGAATCAAAATGTCATTTGGATTGTGCCTCATGTTGAATAACTACTTTTTAAAGCCTCAATGTGACCAAAATTGACATTTTTACAGAGTTTTTCTCCTACTCAGAAGCTTCTATTTTCACCAATTTCAGGCATTAAAATGACTCTAAACACACTTATTTTAGTTCCAAAAGTGATAATTCACATGCAATAGTCAATTACAGTCAAAAAATTTAATATTACAAATTTATTCTTTTTGACCATCTGGAGAAAGTTTGACAGGTCACGGGTCATCGTTTTTCATCAGAAAATTGATTTTTTTCACTGTAGAAAAATTGATTCAAAATGTCATTTGGATTGTGCCTCATGTTGAATAACTACTTTTTAAAGCCTCAATGTGACCAAAATTGACATTTTTACAGACTTTTTCTCCTACTCAGAAGCCTCTATTTTCACCAATTTCAGGCATTAAAATGACTCTAAACACACTTATTTTTATTCCAAAAGTGACAATTCACATGCAATAGTCATTTACAGTCAAAAAATTAAATATTACAAATTTATTATTTTTGACCATCTGTAGAAAATTCGACAGGTCACGGGTCTTAATTTTTCATCAGAAAATTGATTTTTTGGACTGTAGAAAAATTAATTCAAAATGTCATTTGGATTGTGCCTCGTGTTAAATAACTACTTTTTAAAGCCTCAATGCGACCAAAATTGACATTTTTTACAGACTTTTTCTCCTACTTAGAAGCTTCTATTTTGACCAATTTCAGGCATTAAAATGACTCTAAACACACTTATTTTAGTTCCAAAAGTGATAATTCACATGCAATAGTCATTTACAGTCAAAAAATTTAATATTACAAATTTATTATTTTTGACCATCTGGAGAAAGTTTGACAGGTCACGGGTCATCATTTTTCATCAGAAAATTGATTTTTTTGACTGTAGAAAAATTGAATCAAAATGTCATTTGGATTGTGCCTCATGTTGAATAACTACTTTTTAAAGCCTCAATGTGACCAAAATCGACATTTTTACAGAGTTTTTCTCCTACTCAGAAGCTTCTATTTTCACCAATTTCAGGCATTAAAATGACTCTAAACACACTTATTTTTCTTCCAAAAGTGACAATTCACATGCAATAGTCATTTACAGTCAAAAAATTAAATATTACAAATTTATTAATTTTTGACCATCTGTAGAAAGTTTGACAGGTCACGGGTCATCGTTTTTCATCAGAAAATTGATTTTTTCGACTGTAGAAAAATTGAATCAAAATGTCATTTGGATTGTGCCTCTTGTTGAATAATCACTTTTTAAAGCCTCAATGTGACCAAAATTGACATTTTTACAGACTTTTTCTCCTACTCAGAAGCTTCTATTTTCACCAATTTCAGGCATTAAAATGACTCTAAACACACTTATTTTAGTTCCAAAAGTGATAATTCACATGCAATAGTCATTTACAGTCAAAAAATTAAATATTACAAATTTATTATTTTTGACCATCTGTAGAAAGTTTGCAGGTCACGGGTCATCGTTTTTCATCAGAAAATTGATTTTTTCGACGGTAGAAAAATTGAATCAAAATGTCATTTGGATTGTGCCTCATGTTGAATAACTACTTTTTAAAGCCTCAATGTGACCAAAATTGACATTTTTACAGAGTTTCTCTCCTACCCAGAAGCTTCTATTTTCACCAATTTCAGGCATTAAAATGACTCTAAACACACTTATTTTAGTTCCAAAAGTGATAATTCACATGCAATAGTCAATTACAGTCAAAAAATTTAATATTACAAATTTATTCTTTTTGACCATCTGGAGAAAGTTTGACAGGTCACGGGTCATCGTTTTTCATCAGAAAATTGATTTTTTTCACTGTAGAAAAATTGATTCAAAATGTCATTTGGATTGTGCCTCATGTTGAATAACTACTTTTTAAAGCCTCAATGTGACCAAAATTGACATTTTTACAGACTTTTTCTCCTACTCAGAAGCCTCTATTTTCACCAATTTCAGGCATTAAAATGACTCTAAGCACACTTATTTTTATTCCAAAAGTGACAATTCACATGCAATAGTCATTTACAGTCAAAAAATTAAATATTACAAATTTATTATTTTTGACCATCTGTAGAAAATTCGACAGGTCACGGGTCTTAATTTTTCATCAGAAAATTGATTTTTTGGACTGTAGAAAAATTAATTCAAAATGTCATTTGGATTGTGCCTCGTGTTAAATAACTACTTTTAAAGCCTCAATGCGACCAAAATTGACATTTTTTACAGACTTTTTCTCCTACTTAGAAGCTTCTATTTTGACCAATTTCAGGCATTAAAATGACTCTAAACACACTTATTTTAGTTCCAAAAGTGATAATTCACATGCAATAGTCATTTACAGTCAAAAAATTTAATATTACAAATTTATTATTTTTGACCATCGGAGAAAGTTTGACAGGTCACGGGTCATCATTTTTCATCAGAAAATTGATTTTTTTGACTGTAGAAAAATTGAATCAAAATGTCATTTGGATTGTGCCTCATGTTGAATAACTACTTTTTAAAGCCTCAATATGACCAAAATCGACATTTTTACAGAGTTTTTCTCCTACTCAGAAGCTTCTATTTTCACCAATTTCAGGCATTAAAATGACTCTAAACACACTTATTTTTCTTCCAAAAGTGACTATTCACATGCAATAGTCATTTACAGTCAAAAAATTAAATATTACAAATTTATTAATTTTTGACCATCTGTAGAAAGTTTGACAGGTCACAGGTCATCGTTTTTCATCAGAAAATTGATTTTTTCGACTGTAGAAAAATTGAATCAAAATGTCATTTGGATTGTGCCTCTTGTTGAATAATCACTTTTTAAAGCCTCAATGTGACCAAAATTGACATTTTTACAGACTTTTTCTCCTACTCAGAAGCTTCTATTTTCACCAATTTCAGGCATTAAAATGACTCTAAACACACTTATTTTAGTTCCAAAAGTGATAATTCACATGCAATAGTCATTTACAGTCAAAAAATTAAATATTACAAATTTATTATTTTTGACCATCTGTAGAAAGTTTGCAGGTCACGGGTCATCGTTTTTCATCAGAAAATTGATTTTTTCGACGGTAGAAAAATTGAATCAAAATGTCATTTGGATTGTGCCTCATGTTGAATAACTACT
This sequence comes from Triturus cristatus, assembly GCF_964204655.1. Classification (NCBI taxonomy): domain Eukaryota; kingdom Metazoa; phylum Chordata; class Amphibia; order Caudata; family Salamandridae; genus Triturus; species Triturus cristatus. The sequence continues at coordinate 1,019,118,949 of NC_140591.1, read as the reverse complement.
TTTTAAAGCCTCAATGTGACCAAAATTGACATTTTTACAGACTTTTTCTCCTACTCAGAAGCTTCTATTTTCACCAATTTCAGGCATTAAAATGACTCTAAACACACTTATTTTTATTCCAAAAGTGACAATTCACATGCAATAGTCATTTACAGTCAAAAAATTAAATATTACAAATTTATTATTTTTGACCATCTGTAGAAAATTCGACAGGTCACGGGTCTTAATTTTTCATCAGAAAATTGATTTTTTGGACTGTAGAAAAATTGAATCAAAATGTCATTTGGATTGTGCCTCATGTTGAATAACTACTTTTTAAAGCCTCAATGTGACCAAAATTGACATTTTTACAGACTTTTTCTCCTACTCAGAAGCTTCTATTTTCACCAATGTCAGGCATTAAAATGACTCTAAACACACTTATTTTTGTTCCAAAAGTGATAATTCACATGCAATAGTCATTTACAGTCAAAAAATTCAATATTAAAAATTTACCATTTTTGACCATCTGGAGAAAATTCGACAGGTCACGGGTCATAGTTTTTCATCAGAAAATTGATTTTTTCGACTGTAGAAAAAGTGAATCAAAATGTCATTTGGATTGAGCCTCATGTTGAATAACTACTTTTTAAAGCCTCAATGTGAGCAAAATTTACATTTTTACAGACTTTTTCTCCTACTCAGAAGCTTCTAGTTTGACCAATTTCAGGCATTAAAATGACTCTAAACACACTTATTTTTGTTCCAAAAGTGATAATTCACATGCAATAGTCATTTACAGTCAAAAAATTCAATATTAAAAATTTACCATTTTTGACCATCTGTAGAAAGTTTGACAGGTCACGGGTCATCGTTTTTCATCAGAAAATTGATTTTTTCGACTGTAGAAAAATTGAATCAAAATGTCATTTGGATTGTGCCTGCTGTTGAATAATCACTTTTTAAAGCCTCAATGTGACCAAAATTGACATTTTTACAGACTATTTCTCCTACTCAGAAGCTTCTATTTTCACCAATTTCAGGCATTAAAATGACTCTAAACACACTTATTTTAGTTCCAAAAGTGATAATTCACATGCAATAGTCATTTACAGTCAAAAAATTAAATATTACCAATTTATTATTTTTGACCATCTGTAGAAAGTTTGCAGGTCACGGGTCATCGTTTTTCATCAGAAAATAGATTTTTTTCGACGGTAGAAAAATTGAATCAAAATGTCATTTGGATTGTGCCTCATGTTGAATAACTACTTTTTAAAGCCTCAATGTGACCAAAATTGACATTTTTACAGACTTTTTCTCCTACTCAGAAGCTTCTATTTTCACCAATTTCAGGCATTAAAATGACTATAAACACACTTATTTTAGTTCCAAAAGTGATAATTAACATGCAATAGTCATTTACAGTCAAAAAATGCAATATTAAAAATTTACCATTTTTGACCATCTGGAGAAAATTCGACAGGTCACGGGGTCATCGTTTTTCATCAGAAAATTGATTTTTTCGACTGTAGAAAAATTGAATCAAAATGTCATTTGGATTGTGCCTCATGTTGAATAACTACTTTTTAAAGCCTCAATGTGACCAAAATTGACATTTTTACCGACTTTTTCTCCTACTCAGAAGCTTCTATTCTCACCAATTTCAGGCATTAAAATGACTCTAAACACACTTATTTTTATTCCAAAAGTGACAATTCACATGCAATAGTCATTTACAGTCAAAAAACTAAATATTACAAATTTATTATTTTTGACCATCTGTAGAAAATTTGACAGGTCACGGGTCATCGTTTTTCATCAGAAAATTGATTTTTTTGACTGTAGAAAAATTGAATCAAAATGTCATTTGGATTGTGCCTCATGTTGAATAACTACTTTTTAAAGCCTCAATGTGACCAAAATCGACATTTTTACAGAGTTTTTCTCCTACTCAGAAGCTTCTATTTTCACCAATTTCAGGCATTAAAATGACTCTAAACACACTTATTTTTCTTCCAAAAGTGACAATTCACATGCAATAGTCATTTACAGTCAAAAAATTAAATATTACAAATTTATTAATTTTTGACCATCTGTAGAAAGTTTGACAGGTCACGGGTCATCGTTTTTCATCAGAAAATTGATTTTTTCGACTGTAGAAAAATTAATTCAAAATGTCATTTGGATTGTGCCTCGTGTTAAATAACTACTTTTTAAAGCCTCAATGCGACCAAAATTGACATTTTTTACAGACTTTTTCTCCTACTTAGAAGCTTCTATTTTGACCAATTTCAGGCATTAAAATGACTCTAAACACACTTATTTTTATTCCAAAAGTGACAATTCACATGCAATAGTCATTTACAGTCAAAAAATTAAATATTACAAATTTATTATTTTTGACCATCTGGAGAAAGTTTGACAGGTCACGGGTCATCGTTTTTCATCAGAAAATTGATTTTTTTCACTGTAGAAAAATTGATTCAAAATGTCATTTGGATTGTGCCTCATGTTGAATAACTACTTTTTAAAGCCTCAATGTGACCAAAATTGACATTTTTACAGACTTTTTCTCCTACTCAGAAGCCTCTATTTTCACCAATTTCAGGCATTAAAATGACTCTAAACACACTTATTTTTATTCCAAAAGTGACAATTCACATGCAATAGTCATTTACAGTCAAAAAATTAAATATTACAAATTTATTATTTTTGACCATCTGTAGAAAATTCGACAGGTCACGGGTCTTAATTTTTCATCAGAAAATTGATTTTTTGGACTGTAGAAAAATTAATTCAAAATGTCATTTGGATTGTGCCTCGTGTTAAATAACTACTTTTTAAAGCCTCAATGCGACCAAAATTGACATTTTTTACAGACTTTTTCTCCTACTTAGAAGCTTCTATTTTGACCAATTTCAGGCATTAAAATGACTCTAAACACACTTATTTTAGTTCCAAAAGTGATAATTCACATGCAATAGTCATTTACAGTAAAAAAATTTAATATTACAAATTTATTATTTTTGACCATCTGGAGAAAGTTTGACAGGTCACGGGTCATCATTATTCATCAGAAAATTGATTTTATTGACTGTAGAAAAATTGAATCAAAATGTCATTTGGATTGTGCCTCATGTTGAATAACTACTTTTTAAAGCCTCAATGTGACCAAAATCGACATTTTTACAGAGTTTTTCTCCTACTCAGAAGCTTCTATTTTCACCAATTTCAGGCATTAAAATGACTCTAAACACACTTATTTTTCTTCCAAAAGTGACAATTCACATGCAATAGTCATTTACAGTCAAAAAATTAAATATTACAAATTTATTAATTTTTGACCATCTGTAGAAAGTTTGACAGGTCACGGGTCATCGTTTTTCATCAGAAAATTGATTTTTTCGACTGTAGAAAAATTGAATCAAAATGTCATTTGGATTGTGCCTCTTGTTGAATAATCACTTTTTAAAGCCTCAATGTGACCAAAATTGACATTTTTACAGACTTTTTCTCCTACTCAGAAGCTTCTATTTTCACCAATTTCAGGCATTAAAATGACTCTAAACACACTTATTTTAGTTCCAAAAGTGATAATTCACATGCAATAGTCATTTACAGTCAAAAAATTAAATATTACAAATTTATTATTTTTGACCATCTGTAGAAAGTTTGCAGGTCACGGGTCATCGTTTTTCATCAGAAAATTGATTTTTTCGACGGTAGAAAAATTGAATCAAAATGTCATTTGGATTGTGCCTCATGTTGAATAACTACTTTTTAAAGCCTCAATGTGACCAAAATTGACATTTTTACAGAGTTTTTCTCCTACTCAGAAGCTTCTATTTTCACCAATTTCAGGCATTAAAATGACTCTAAACACACTTATTTTAGTTCCAAAAGTGATAATTCACATGCAATAGTCAATTACAGTCAAAAAATTTAATATTACAAATTTATTCTTTTTGACCATCTGGAGAAAGTTTGACAGGTCACGGGTCATCGTTTTTCATCAGAAAATTGTTTTTTTTCACTGTAGAAAAATTGATTCAAAATGTCATTTGGATTGTGCCTCATGTTGAATAACTACTTTTTAAAGCCTCAATGTGACCAAAATTGACATTTTTACAGACTTTTTCTCCTACTCAGAAGCCTCTATTTTCACCAATTTCAGGCATTAAAATGACTCTAAACACACTTATTTTTATTCCAAAAGTGACAATTCACATGCAATAGTCATTTACAGTCAAAAAATTAAATATTACAAATTTATTATTTTTGACCATCTGTAGAAAATTCGACAGGTCACGGGTCTTAATTTTTCATCAGAAAATTGATTTTTTGGACTGTAGAAAAATTGAATCAAAATGTCATTTGGATTGTGCCTCATGTTGAATAACTACTTTTTAAAGCCTCAATGTGACCAAAATTGACATTTTTACAGACTTTTTCTCCTACTCAGAAGCTTCTATTTTCACCAATGTCAGGCATTAAAATGACTCTAAACACACTTATTTTTGTTCCAAAAGTGATAATTCACATGCAATAGTCATTTACAGTCAAAAAATTAAATATTACAAATTTATTATTTTTTAACATCTGGAGAAAGTTTGACAGGTCACGGGTCATCGTTTTTCATCAGAAAATTGATTTTTTCGACTGTCGAAAAATTGAATCAAAATGTCATTTGGATTGTGCCTCATGTTGAATAACTACTTTTTAAAGCCTCAATGTGACCAAAATTGACATTTTTACAGAGTTTTTCTCCTACTCAGAAGCTTCTATTTTCACCAATGTCAGGCATTAAAATGACTCTAAACACACTTATTTTTGTTCCAAAAGTGATAATTCACATGCAATAGTCATTTACAGTCAAAAAATTTAATATTAAAAATTTACCATTTTTGACCATCTGGAGAAAATTCGACAGGTCACGGGTCATAGTTTTTCATCAGAAAATTGATTTTTTCGACTGTAGAAAAAGTGAATCAAAATGTCATTTGGATTGAGCCTCATGTTGAATAACTACTTTTTAAAGCCTCAATGTGAGCAAAATTGACATTTTTACAGACTTTTTCTCCTACTCAGAAGCTTCTATTTTGACCAATTTCAGGCATTAAAATGACTCTAAACACACTTATTTTAGTTCCAAAAGTGATAATTCACATGCAATAGTCATTTACAGTCAAAACATTCAATATTAAAAAATTACCATTTTTGACCATCTGGAGAAAATTCAACAGGTCACGGGTCATCATTTTTCATCAGAAAATTGATTTTTTGGACTGTAGAAAAATTAATTCAAAATGTCATTTGGATTGTGCCTCGTTTTAAATAACTACTTTTTAAAGCCTCAATGTGACCAAAATTGACATTTTTACAGACTTTTTCTCCTACTCAGAAGCTTCTATTTTGACCAATTTCAGGCATTAAAATGACTCTAAACACACTTATTTTAGTTCCAAAAGTGATAATTCACATGCAATAGTCATTTACAGTCAAAAAATTTAATATTACAAATTTATTATTTTTGACCATCTGAAGAAAGTTTGACAGGTCACGGGTAATCGTTTTTCATCAGAAAATAGATTTTTTTCGACTGTAGAAAAATTGAATCAAAATGTCATTTGGATTGTGCCTCATGTTGAATAACTACTTTTTAAAGCCTCAATGTGACTAAAATTGACATTTTTACAGACATTTTCTCCTACTCAGAAGCTTCAATTTTGACCAATTTCAGGCATTAAAATGACTCTAAACACACTTATTTTTGTTCCAAAAGTGATAATTCACATGCAATAGTCATTTACAGTCAAAAAATACAATATTAAAAAATGACCATTTTTGACCATCTGTAGAAAGTTTGACAGGTCACGGGTCATCGTTTTTCATCAGAAAATTTATTTTTTGGACTGTAGAAAAATTAATTCAAAATGTCATTTGGATTGTTCCTCATGTTGAATAACTACTTTTTAAAGCCTCAATGTGACCAAAATTGACATTTTTACCGACTTTTTCTCCTACTCAGAAGCTTCTATTTTCACCAATTTCAGGCATTAAAATGACTCTAAACACACTTATTTTAGTTCCAAAAGTGATAATTCACATGCAATAGTCATTTACAGTCAAAAAATTTAATATTACAAATTTATTATTTTTGACCATCTGAAGAAAGTTTGACAGGTCACGGGTAATCGTTTTTCATCAGAAAATAGATTTTTTTCGACTGTAGAAAAATTGAATCAAAATGTCATTTGGATTGTGCCTCATGTTGAATAACTACTTTTTAAAGCCTCAATGTGATCAAAATTGACATTTTTACAGACTTTTTCTCCTACTCAGAAGCTTCTATTTTCACCAATTTCAGGCATTAAAATGACTCTAAACACACTTATTTTTGTTCCAAAAGTGATAATTCACATGCAATAGTCATTTACAGTCAAAAAATTTAATATTACAAATTTATTATTTTTTAACATCTGGAGAAAGTTTGACAGGTCACGGGTCATAGTTTTTCATCAGAAAATTGATTTTTTCGACTGTAGAAAAATTGAATCAAAATGTCATTTGGATTGTGCCTCATGTTGAATAACTACTTTTTAAAGCCTCAATGTGACCAAAATTGACATTTTTACAGACTTTTTCTCCTACTTAGAAGCTTCTATTTTGACCAATTTCAGGCATTAAAATGACTCTAAACACACTTATTTTTGTTCCAAAAGTGATAAGTCACATACAATAGTCATTTACAGTCAAAAAATTCAATATTAAAAAATTACAATTTTTGACCATCTGGAGAAAATTCGACAGGTCACGGGTCATCGTTTTTCATCAGAAAATAGATTTTTTTCGACTGTAGAAAAATTTAATCAAAATGTCATTTGGATTGTGCCTCATGTTGAATAACTACTTTTTAAAGCCTCAATGTGACCAAAATTGACATTTTTACAGACTTTTTCTCCTACTCAGAAGCTTCTATTTTCACCAATTTCAGGCATTAAAATGACTCTAAACACACTTATTTTTCTTCCAAAAGTGATAATTCACATGCAATAGTCATTTACAGTCAAAAAATTAAATATTACAAATTTATTATTTTTGACCATCTGTAGAAAGTTTGCAGGTCACGGGTCATCGTTTTTTATCAGAAAATTGATTTTTTCGACTGTAGAAAAATTGAATCAAAATGTCATTTGGATTGTGCCTCTTGTTGAATAATCACTTTTTAAAGCCTCAATGTGACCAAAATTGACATTTTTACAGACTTTTTCTCCTACTCAGAAGCTTCTATTTTCACCAATTTCAGGCATTAAAATGACTCTAAACACACTTATTTTAGTTCCAAAAGTGATAATTCACATGCAATAGTCATTTACAGTCAAAAAATTAAATATTACAAATTTATTATTTTTGACCATCTGTAGAAAGTTTGCAGGTCACGGGTCATCGTTTTTCATCAGAAAATTGATTTTTTCGACGGTAGAAAAATTGAATCAAAATGTCATTTGGATTGTGCCTCATGTTGAATAACTACTTTTTAAAGCCTCAATGTGACCAAAATTGACATTTTTACAGAGTTTTTCTCCTACTCAGAAGCTTCTATTTTCACCAATTTCAGGCATTAAAATGACTCTAAACACACTTATTTTAGTTCCAAAAGTGATAATTCACATGCAATAGTCAATTACAGTCAAAAAATTTAATATTACAAATTTATTCTTTTTGACCATCTGGAGAAAGTTTGACAGGTCACGGGTCATCGTTTTTCATCAGAAAATTGATTTTTTTCACTGTAGAAAAATTGATTCAAAATGTCATTTGGATTGTGCCTCATGTTGAATAACTACTTTTTAAAGCCTCAATGTGACCAAAATTGACATTTTTACAGACTTTTTCTCCTACTCAGAAGCCTCTATTTTCACTAGGCCTGGGCGGTAAATTCCGTTCCGTTCGCGGAATTTGCGGAATTTGGGTAATTTCGCGTTACGCGGAGAACGCGAAATTGCCCAAAAATCTGCGTTCCGCGACTTCGCGAAATTTTTTGCTTGTTCGCGTTCTCAATATGCGTGTTCGCGAGATATTTCACCCCGAGCATGCAAACAGCGATCGCGAACAGGAAAAAAGTATCGCGAACAAGCAATTCCGCGTGTTCGCGGAATTTCTGCGTGTTCGCGGAGATTTTTTACCGTTTCGCGGAGATTTGCGTAACACGATTACGCAAATTCCGCCCACCCCTAATTTTCACCAATTTCAGGCATTAAAATGACTCTAAACACACTTATTTTTATTCCAAAAGTGACAATTCACATGCAATAGTCATTTACAGTCAAAAAATTAAATATTACAAATTTATTATTTTTGACCATCTGTAGAAAATTCGACAGGTCACGGGTCTTAATTTTTCATCAGAAAATTGATTTTTTGGACTGTAGAAAAATTAATTCAAAATGTCATTTGGATTGTGCCTCGTGTTAAATAACTACTTTTTAAAGCCTCAATGCGACCAAAATTGACATTTTTTACAGACTTTTTCTCCTACTTAGAAGCTTCTATTTTGACCAATTTCAGGCATTAAAATGACTCTAAACACACTTATTTTAGCTCCAAAAGTGATAATTCACATGCAATAGTCATTTACAGTCAAAAAATTTAATATTACAAATTTATTATTTTTGACCATCTGGAGAAAGTTTGACAGGTCACGGGTCATCATTATTCATCAGAAAATTGATTTTATTGACTGTAGAAAAATTGAATCAAAATGTCATTTGGATTGTGCCTCATGTTGAATAACTACTTTTTAAAGCCTCAATGTGACCAAAATCGACATTTTTACAGAGTTTTTCTCCTACTCAGAAGCTTCTATTTTCACCAATTTCAGGCATTAAAATGACTCTAAACACACTTATTTTTCTTCCAAAAGTGACAATTCACATGCAATAGTCATTTACAGTCAAAAAATTAAATATTACAAATTTATTAATTTTTGACCATCTGTAGAAAGTTTGACAGGTCACGGGTCATCGTTTTTCATCAGAAAATTGATTTTTTCGACTGTAGAAAAATTGAATCAAAATGTCATTTGGATTGTGCCTCTTGTTGAATAATCACTTTTTAAAGCCTCAATGTGACCAAAATTGACATTTTTACAGACTTTTTCTCCTACTCAGAAGCTTCTATTTTCACCAATTTCAGGCATTAAAATGACTCTAAACACACTTATTTTAGTTCCAAAAGTGATAATTCACATGCAATAGTCATTTACAGTCAAAAAATTAAATATTACAAATTTATTATTTGTGACCATCTGTAGAAAGTTTGCAGGTCACGGGTCATCGTTTTTCATCAGAAAATTGATTTTTTCGACGGTAGAAAAATTGAATCAAAATGTCATTTGGATTGTGCCTCATGTTGAATAACTACTTTTTAAAGCCTCAATGTGACCAAAATTGACATTTTTACAGAGTTTTTCTCCTACTCAGAAGCTTCTATTTTCACCAATTTCAGGCATTAAAATGACTCTAAACACACTTATTTTAGTTCCAAAAGTGATAATTCACATGCAATAGTCAATTACAGTCAAAAAATTTAATATTACAAATTTATTCTTTTTGACCATCTGGAGAAAGTTTGACAGGTCACGGGTCATCGTTTTTCATCAGAAAATTGTTTTTTTTCACTGTAGAAAAATTGATTCAAAATGTCATTTGGATTGTGCCTCATGTTGAATAACTACTTTTTAAAGCCTCAATGTGACCAAAATTGACATTTTTACAGACTTTTTCTCCTACTCAGAAGCCTCTATTTTCACCAATTTCAGGCATTAAAATGACTCTAAACACACTTATTTTTATTCCAAAAGTGACAATTCACATGCAATAGTCATTTACAGTCAAAAAATTAAATATTACAAATTTATTATTTTTGACCATCTGTAGAAAATTCGACAGGTCACGGGTCTTAATTTTTCATCAGAAAATTGATTTTTTGGACTGTAGAAAAATTGAATCAAAATGTCATTTGGATTGTGCCTCATGTTGAATAACTACTTTTTAAAGCCTCAATGTGACCAAAATTGACATTTTTACAGACTTTTTCTCCTACTCAGAAGCTTCTATTTTCACCAATGTCAGGCATTAAAATGACTCTAAACACACTTATTTTTGTTCCAAAAGTGATAATTCACATGCAATAGTCATTTACAGTCAAAAAATTAAATATTACAAATTTATTATTTTTTAACATCTGGAGAAAGTTTGACAGGTCACGGGTCATCGTTTTTCATCAGAAAATTGATTTTTTCGACTGTCGAAAAATTGAATCAAAATGTCATTTGGATTGTGCCTCATGTTGAATAACTACTTTTTAAAGCCTCAATGTGACCAAAATTGACATTTTTACAGAGTTTTTCTCCTACTCAGAAGCTTCTATTTTCACCAATGTCAGGCATTAAAATGACTCTAAACACACTTATTTTTGTTCCAAAAGTGATAATTCACATGCAATAGTCATTTACAGTCAAAAAATTTAATATTAAAAATTTACCATTTTTGACCATCTGGAGAAAATTCGACAGGTCACGGGTCATAGTTTTTCATCAGAAAATTGATTTTTTCGACTGTAGAAAAAGTGAATCAAAATGTCATTTGGATTGAGCCTCATGTTGAATAACTACTTTTTAAAGCCTCAATGTGAGCAAAATTGACATTTTTACAGACTTTTTCTCCTACTCAGAAGCTTCTATTTTGACCAATTTCAGGCATTAAAATGACTCTAAACACACTTATTTTAGTTCCAAAAGTGATAATTCACATGCAATAGTCATTTACAGTCAAAACATTCAATATTAAAAAATTACCATTTTTGACCATCTGGAGAAAATTCAACAGGTCACGGGTCATCATTTTTCATCAGAAAATTGATTTTTTGGACTGTAGAAAAATTAATTCAAAATGTCATTTGGATTGTGCCTCGTGTTAAATAACTACTTTTTAAAGCCTCAATGTGACCAAAATTGACATTTTTACAGACTTTTTCTCCTACTCAGAAGCTTCTATTTTGACCAATTTCAGGCATTAAAATGACTCTAAACACACTTATTTTAGTTCCAAAAGTGATAATTCACATGCAATAGTCATTTACAGTCAAAAAATTTAATATTACAAATTTATTATTTTTGACCATCTGAAGAAAGTTTGACAGGTCACGGGTAATCGTTTTTCATCAGAAAATAGATTTTTTTCGACTGTAGAAAAATTGAATCAAAATGTCATTTGGATTGTGCCTCATGTTGAATAACTACTTTTTGAAGCCTCAATGTGACTAAAATTGACATTTTTACAGACTTTTTCTCCTACTCAGAAGCTTCAATTTTGACCAATTTCAGGCATTAAAATGACTCTAAACACACTTATTTTTGTTCCAAAAGTGATAATTCACATGCAATAGTCATTTACAGTCAAAAAATACAATATTAAAAAATGACCATTTTTGACCATCTGTAGAAAGTTTGACAGGTCACGGGTCATCGTTTTTCATCAGAAAATTTATTTTTTGGACTGTAGAAAAATTAATTCAAAATGTCATTTGGATTGTGCCTCATGTTGAATAACTACTTTTTAAAGCCTCAATGTGACCAAAATTGACATTTTTACCGACTTTTTCTCCTACTCAGAAGCTTCTATTTTCACCAATTTCAGGCATTAAAATGACTCTAAACACACTTATTTTAGTTCCAAAAGTGATAATTCACATGCAATAGTCATTTACAGTCAAAAAATTTAATATTACAAATTTATTACTTTTGACCATCTGAAGAAAGTTTGACAGGTCACGGGTAATCGTTTTTCATCAGAAAATAGATTTTTTTCGACTGTAGAAAAATTGAATCAAAATGTCATTTGGATTGTGCCTCATGTTGAATAACTACTTTTTAAAGCCTCAATGTGATCAAAATTGACATTTTTACAGACTTTTTCTCCTACTCAGAAGCTTCTATTTTCACCAATTTCAGGCATTAAAATGACTCTAAACACACTTATTTTTGTTCCAAAAGTGATAATTCACATGCAATAGTCATTTACAGTCAAAAAATTTAATATTACAAATTCATTATTTTTTAACATCTGGAGAAAGTTTGACAGGTCACGGGTCATAGTTTTTCATCAGAAAATTGATTTTTTCGACTGTAGAAAAATTGAATCAAAATGTCATTTGGATTGTGCCTCATGTTGAATAACTACTTTTTAAAGCCTCAATGTGACCAAAATTGACATTTTTACAGACTTTTTCTCCTACTTAGAAGCTTCTATTTTGACCAATTTCAGGCATTAAAATGACTCTAAACACACTTATTTTTGTTCCAAAAGTGATAAGTCACATACAATAGTCATTTACAGTCAAAAAATTCAATATTAAAAAATTACAATTTTTGACCATCTGGAGAAAATTCGACAGGTCACGGGTCATCGTTTTTCATCAGAAAATAGATTTTTTTCGACTGTAGAAAAATTTAATCAAAATGTCATTTGGATTGTGCCTCATGTTGAATAACTACTTTTTAAAGCCTCAATGTGACCAAAATTGACATTTTTACAGACTTTTTCTCCTACTCAGAAGCTTCTATTTTCACCAATTTCAGGCATTAAAATGACTCTAAACACACTTATTTTTCTTCCAAAAGTGATAATTCACATGCAATAGTGATTTACAGTCAAAAAATTAAATATTACAAATTTATTATTTTTGACCATCTGTAGAAAGTTTGCAGGTCACGGGTCATCGTTTTTTATCAGAAAATTGATTTTTTCGACGGTAGAAAAATTGAATCAAAATGTCATTTGGATTGTGCCTCATGTTGAATAACTACTTTTTAAAGCCTCAATGTGACCAAAATTGACATTTTTACAGTCTTTTTCTCCTACTCAGAAGCTTCTATTTTCACCAATTTCAGGCATTAAAATGACTCTAAACACACTTATTTCAGTTCCAAAAGTGATAATTCACATGCAATAGTCATTTACAGTCAAAAAATTAAATATTACAAATTTATTATTTTTTAACATCTGGAGAAAGTTTGACAGGTCACGGGTCATCGTTTTTCATCAGAAAATTGATTTTTTCGACTGTAGAAAAATTGAATCAAAATGTCATTTGGATTGTGCCTCATGTTGAATAACTACTTTTTAAAGCCTCAATGTGACCAAAATTGACATTTTTACAGACTTTTTCTCCTACTTAGAAGCTTCTATTTTGAGCAATTTCAGGCATTAAAATGACTCTAAACACACTTATTTTTGTTCCAAAAGTGATAAGTCACATACAATAGTCATTTACAGTCAAAAAATTCAATATTAAAAAATAACAATTTTTGACCATCTGGAGAAAATTCGACAGGTCACCGGTCATCGTTTTTCATCAGAAAATAGATTTTTTTCGACTAGAAAAATTGAATCAAAATGTCATTTGGATTGTGCCTCATGTTGAATAACTACTTTTTAAAGCCTCAATGTGACCAAAATTGACATTTTTACCGACTTTTTCTCCTACTCAGAAGCTTCTATTTTCACCAATTTCAGGCATTAAAATGACTCTAAACACACTTATTTTAGTTCCAAAAGTGATAATTCACATGCAATAGTCATTTACAGTCAAAAAATTTAATATTACAAATTTATTATTTTTGACCATCTGAAGAAAGTTTGACAGGTCACGGGTAATCGTTTTTCATCAGAAAATAGATTTTTTTCGACTGTAGAAAAATTGAATCAAAATGTCATTTGGATTGTGCCTCATGTTGAATAACTACTTTTTAAAGCCTCAATGTGATCAAAATTGACATTTTTACAGACTTTTTCTCCTACTCAGAAGCTTCTATTTTCACCAATTTCAGGCATTAAAATGACTCTAAACACACTTATTTTTGTTCCAAAAGTGATAATTCACATGCAATAGTCATTTACAGTCAAAAAATTAAATATTACAAATTTATTATTTTTGACCATCTGTAGAAAGTTTGACAGGTCACGGGTCATCGTTTTTCATCAGAAAATTGATTTTTTCGACTGTAGAAAAATTGAATCAAAATGTCATTTGGATTGTGCCTCTTGTTGAATAATCACTTTTTAAAGCCTCAATGTGACCAAAATTGACATTTTTACAGACTTTTTCTCCTACTCAGAAGCTTCTATTTTCACCAATTTCAGGCATTAAAATGACTCTAAACACACTTATTTTAGTTCCAAAAGTGATAATTCACATGCAATAGTCATTTACAGTCAAAAAATTAAATATTACAAATTTATTATTTTTGACCATCTGTAGAAAGTTTGCAGGTCACGGGTCATCGTTTTTCATCAGAAAATTGGTTTTTTTCCACGGTTGAAAAATTGAATCAAAATGTCATTTGGATTGTGCCTCATGTTGAATAACTACTTTTTAAAGCCTCAATGTGACCAAAATTGACATTTTTACAGTCTTTTTCTCCTACTCAGAAGCTTCTATTTTCACCAATTTCAGGCATTAAAATGACTCTAAACACACTTATTTTAGTTCCAAAAGTGATAATTCACATGCAATAGTCATTTACAGTCAAAAAATTAAATATTACAAATTTATTATTTTTGACCATCTGAAGAAAGTTTGACAGGTCACGGGTAATCGTTTTTCATCAGAAAATAGATTTTTTTCGACTGTAGAAAAATTGAATCAAAATGTCATTTGGATTGTGCCTCATGTTGAATAACTACTTTTTAAAGCCTCAATGTGATCAAAATTGACATTTTTACAGACTTTTTCTCCTACTCAGAAGCTTCTATTTTCACCAATTTCAGGCATTAAAATGACTCTAAATACACTTATTTTTGTTCCAAAAGTGATAATTCACATGCAATAGTCATTTACAGTCAAAAAATTTAATATTACAAATTTATTATTTTTGACCATCTGAAGAAAGTTTGACAGGTCACGGGTAATCGTTTTTCATCAGAAAATAGATTTTTTTCGACTGTAGAAAAATTGAATCAAAATGTCATTTGGATTGTGCCTCATGTTGAATAACTACTTTTTAAAGCCTCAATGTGACTAAAATTGACATTTTTACAGACTTTTTCTCCTACTCAGAAGCTTCAATTTTGACCAATTTCAGGCATTAAAATGACTCTAAACACACTTATTTTTGTTCCAAAAGTGATAATTCACATGCAATAGTCATTTACAGTCAAAAAATACAATATTAAAAAATGACCATTTTTGACCATCTGGAGAAAATTCGACAGGTCACGGGTCATCGTTTTTCATCAGAAAATTGATTTTTTGGACTGTAGAAAAATTAATTCAAAATGTCATTTGGATTGTGCCTCATGTTGAATAACTACTTTTTAAAGCCTCAATGTGACCAAAATTGACATTTTTACCGACTTTTTCTCCTACTCAGAAGCTTCTATTTTCACCAATTTCAGGCATTAAAATGACTCTAAACACACTTATTTTAGTTCCAAAAGTGATAATTCACATGCAATAGTCATTTACAGTCAAAAAATTTAATATTACAAATTTATTATTTTTGACCATCTGAAGAAAGTTTGACAGGTCACGGGTAATCGTTTTTCATCAGAAAATAGATTTTTTTCGACTGTAGAAAAATTGAATCAAAATGTCATTTGGATTGTGCCTCATGTTGAATAACTACTTTTTAAAGCCTCAATGTGATCAAAATTGACATTTTTACAGACTTTTTCTCCTACTCAGAAGCTTCTATTTTCACCAATTTCAGGCATTAAAATGACTCTAAACACACTTATTTTAGTTCCAAAAGTGATAATTCACATGCAATAGTCATTTACAGTCAAAAAATTAAATATTACAAATTTATTATTTTTGACCATCTGTAGAAAATTTGACAGGTCACGGGTCATCGTTTTTCATCAGAAAATTGATTTTTTCGACTGTAGAAAAATTGAATCAAAATGTCATTTGGATTGTGCCTCATGTTGAATAACTACTTTTTAAAGCCTCAATGTGACCAAAATTGACATTTTTACAGACTTTTTCTCCTACTTAGAAGCTTCTATTTTGACCAATTTCAGGCATTAAAATGACTCTAAACACACTTATTTTTGTTCCAAAAGTGATAAGTCACATACAATAGTCATTTACAGTCAAAAAATTCAATATTAAAAAATTACAATTTTTGACCATCTGGAGAAAATTCGACAGGTCACGGGTCATCGTTTTTCATCAGAAAATAGATTTTTTTCGACTGTAGAAAAATTGAATCAAAATGTCATTTGGATTGTGCCTCATGTTGAATAACTACTTTTTAAAGCCTCAATGTGACCAAAATTGACATTTTTACAGACTTTTTCTCCTACTCAGAAGCTTCAATTTTGACCAATTTCAGGCATTAAAATGACTCTAAACACACTTATTTTTGTTCCAAAAGTGATAATTCACATGCAATAGTCATTTACAGTCAAAAAATACAATATTAAAAAATGACCATTTTTGACCATCTGGAGAAAATTCGACAGGTCACGGGTCATTGTTTTTCATCAGAAAATTGATTTTTTGGACTGTAGAAAAATTAATTCAAAATGTTATTTGGATTGTGCCTCATGTTGAATAACTACTTTTTAAAGCCTCAATGTGACCAAAATTGACATTTTTACCGACTTTTTCTCCTACTCAGAAGCTTCTATTTTCACCAATTTCAGGCATTAAAATGACTCTAAACACACTTATTTTAGTTCCAAAGGTGATAATTCACATGCAATAGTCATTAACAGTCAAAAAATTTAATATTACAAATTTATTATTTTTGACCATCTGAAGAAAGTTTGACAGGTCACGGGTAATCGTTTTTCATCAGAAAATAGATTTTTTTCGACTGTAGAAAAATTGAATCAAAATGTCATTTGGATTGTGCCTCATGTTGAATAACTACTTTTTAAAGCCTCAATGTGATCAAAATTGACATTTTTACAGACTTTTTCTCCTACTCAGAAGCTTCTATTTTCACCAATTTCAGGCATTAAAAGGACTCTAAACACACTTATTTTAGTTCCAAAAGTGATAATTCACATGCAATAGTCATTTACAGTCAAAAAATTAAATATTACAAATTTATTATTTTTGACCATCTGTAGAAAATTTGACAGGTCACGGGTCATCGTTTTTCATCAGAAAATTGATTTTTTCGACTGAAGAAAAATTGAATCAAAATGTCATTTGGATTGTGCCTCATGTTGAATAACTACTTTTTAAAGCCTCAATGTGACCAAAATTGACATTTTTACAGAGTTTTTCTCCTACTCAGAAGATTCTATTTTCACCAATTTCAGGCATTAAAATGACTCTAAACACACTTATTTTTCTTCCAAAAGTGACAATTCACATGCAATAGTCATTTACAGTCAAAAAATTAAATATTACAAATTTATTATTTTTGACCATCTGTAGAAAGTTTGACAGGTCACGGGTCATCGTTTTTCATCAGAAAATTGATTTTTTCGACTGTAGAAAAATTGAATCAAAATGTCATTTGGATTGTGCCTCTTGTTGAATAATCACTTTTTAAAGCCTCAATGTGACCAAAATTGACATTTTTACAGACTTTTTCTCCTACTCAGAAGCTTCTATTTTCACCAATTTCAGGCATTAAAATGACTCTAAACACACTTATTTTAGTTCCAAAAGTGATAATTCACATGCAATAGTCATTTACAGTCAAAAAAATTAATATTACAAATTTAAATATTTTTGACCATCTGGAGAAAGTTTGACAGGTCACGGGTCATCGTTTTTCATCAGAAAATTGATTTTTTTGACTGTAGAAAAATTGAATCAATATGTCATTTGGATTGTGCCTCATGTTGAATAACTACTTTTTAAAGCCTCAATGTGACCAAAATTGACATTTTTACAGACTTTTTCTCCTACTCAGAAGCCTCTATTTTCACCAATTTCAGGCATAAAATGACTCTAAACACACTTATTTTTATTCCAAAAGTGACAATTCACATGCAATAGTCATTTACAGTCAAAAAAATAAATATTACAAATTTATTATTTTTGACCATCTGTAGAAAATTTGACAGGTCACGGGTCATCGTTTTTCATCAGAAAATTGATTTTTTCGACTGTAGAAAAATTGAATCAAAATGTCATTTGGATTGTGCCTCATGTTGAATAACTACTTTTTAAAGCCTCAATGTGACCAAAATTGACATTTTTACAGACTTTTTCTCCTACTCAGAAGCTTCTATTTTCACCAATTTCAGGCATTAAAATGACTCTAAACACACTTATTTTAGTTCCAAAAGTGATAATTCACATGCAATAGTCATTTACAGTCAAAAAATTAAATATTACAAATTTATTATTTTTGACAATCTGTAGAAAGTTTGCAGGTCACGGGTCATCGTTTTTCATCAGAAAATTGATTTTTTCGACGGTAGAAAAATTGAATCAAAATGTCATTTGGATTGTGCCTCATGTTGAATAACTACTTTTTAAAGCCTCAATGTGACCAAAATTGACATTTTTACAGTCTTTTTCTCCTACTCAGAAGCTTCTATTTTCACCAATTTCAGGCATTAAAATGACTCTAAACACACGTATTTCAGTTCCAAAAGTGATAATTCACATGCAATAGTCATTTACAGTCAAAAAATTAAATATTACAAATTTATTATTTTTTAACATCTGGAGAAAGTTTGACAGGTCACGGGTCATCGTTTTTCATCAGAAAATTGATTTTTTCGACTGTAGAAAAATTGAATCAAAATGTCATTTGGATTGTGCATCATGTTGAATAACTACTTTTTAAAGCCTCAATGTGACCAAAATTGACTTTTTTACAGTCTTTTTCTCCTACTTAGAAGCTTCTATTTTGACCAATTTCAGGCATTAAAATGACTCTAAACACACTTATTTTTGTTCCAAAAGTGATAAGTCACATACAATAGTCATTTACAGTCAAAAAATTCAATATTAAAAAATTACAATTTTTGACCATCTGGAGAAAATTCGACAGGTCACGGGTCATCGTTTTTCATCAGAAAATAGATTTTTTTCGACTAGAAAAATTGAATCAAAATGTC
This sequence comes from Triturus cristatus, assembly GCF_964204655.1. Classification (NCBI taxonomy): domain Eukaryota; kingdom Metazoa; phylum Chordata; class Amphibia; order Caudata; family Salamandridae; genus Triturus; species Triturus cristatus. Next base: position 1,019,099,867 of record NC_140591.1, on the reverse strand, counting down.
ATTTGGATTGTGCCTCATGTTGAATAACTACTTTTTAAAGCCTCAATGTGAACAAAATTGACATTTTTACCGACTTTTTCTCCTACTCAGAAGCTTCTATTTTCACCAATTTCAGGCATTAAAATGACTCTAAACACACTTATTTTAGTTCCAAAAGTGATAATTCACATGCAATAGTCATTTAAAGTCAAAAAATGTAATATTACAAATTTATTATTTTTGACCATCTGGAGAAAGTTTGACAGGTAACGGGTCATCGTTTTTCGTCAGAAAATTGATTTTTTCGACTGTAGAAAAATTGAATCAAAATGTCATTTGGATTGTGCCTCATGTTGAATAACTACTTTTTAAAGCCTCAATGTGACCAAAATTGACATTTTTACAGAGTTTTTCTCCTACTCAGAAGCTTCTATTTTGACCAATTTCAGGCATTAAAATGACTCTAAACACACTTATTTTTGTTCCAAAAGTGATAATTCACATGCAATAGTCATTTACAGTCAAAAAATGCAATATTAAAAATTTACCATTTTTGACCATCTGGAGAAAATTCGACAGGTCACGGGGTCATCGTTTTTCATCAGAAAATTGATTTTTTCGACTGTAGAAAAATTGAATCAAAATGTCATTTGGATTGTGCCTCATGTTGAATAACTACTTTTTAAAGCCTCAATGTGACCAAAATTGACATTTTTACCGACTTTTTCTCCTACTCAGAAGCTTCTATTCTCACCAATTTCAGGCATTAAAATGACTCTAAACACACTTATTTTTATTCCAAAAGTGACAATTCACATGCAATAGTCATTTACAGTCAAAAAACTAAATATTACAAATTTATTATTTTTGACCATCTGTAGAAAATTTGACAGGTCACGGGTCATCGTTTTTCATCAGAAAATTGATTTTTTTGACTGTAGAAAAATTGAATCAAAATGTCATTTGGATTGTGCCTCATGTTGAATAACTACTTTTTAAAGCCTCAATGTGACCAAAATCGACATTTTTACAGAGTTTTTCTCCTACTCAGAAGCTTCTATTTTCACCAATTTCAGGCATTAAAATGACTCTAAACACACTTATTTTTCTTCCAAAAGTGACAATTCACATGCAATAGTCATTTACAGTCAAAAAATTAAATATTACAAATTTATTAATTTTTGACCATCTGTAGAAAGTTTGACAGGTCACGGGTCATCGTTTTTCATCAGAAAATTGATTTTTTCGACTGTAGAAAAATTGAATCAAAATGTCATTTGGATTGTGCCTCTTGTTGAATAATCACTTTTTAAAGCCTCAATTTGACCAAAATTGACATTTTTACAGACTTTTTCTCCTACTCAGAAGCTTCTATTTTCACCAATTTCAGGCATTAAAATGACTCTAAACACACTTATTTTAGTTCCAAAAGTGATAATTCACATGCAATAGTCAATTACAGTAAAAAAATTTAATATTACAAATTTATTCTTTTTGACCATCTGGAGAAAGTTTGACAGGTCACGGGTCATCGTTTTTCATCAGAAAATTGATTTTTTTCACTGTAGAAAAATTGATTCAAAATGTCATTTGGATTGTGCCTCATGTTGAATAACTACTTTTTAAAGCCTCAATGTGACCAAAATTGACATTTTTACAGACTTTTTCTCCTACTCAGAAGCCTCTATTTTCACCAATTTCAGGCATTAAAATGACTCTAAACACACTTATTTTTATTCCAAAAGTGACAATTCACATGCAATAGTCATTTACAGTCAAAAAATTAAATATTACAAATTTATTATTTTTGACCATCTGTAGAAAATTCGACAGGTCACGGGTCTTAATTTTTCATCAGAAAATTGATTTTTTGGACTGTAGAAAAATTAATTCAAAATGTCATTTGGATTGTGCCTCGTGTTAAATAACTACTTTTTAAAGACTCAATGCGACCAAAATTGACATTTTTTACAGACTTTTTCTCCTACTTAGAAGCTTCTATTTTGACCAATTTCAGGCATTAAAATGACTCTAAACACACTTATTTTAGTTCCAAAAGTGATAATTCACATGCAATAGTCATTTACAGTCAAAAAATTTAATATTACAAATTTATTATTTTTGACCATCTGGAGAAAGTTTGACAGGTCACGGGTCATCATTTTTCATCAGAAAATTGATTTTTTGGACTGTAGAAAAATTGAATCAAAATGTCATTTGGATTGTGCCTCATGTTGAATAACTACTTTTTAAAGCCTCAATGTGACCAAAATCGACATTTTTACAGAGTTTTTCTCCTACTCAGAAGCTTCTATTTTCACCAATTTCAGGCATTAAAATGACTCTAAACACACTTATTTTTCTTCCAAAAGTGACAATTCACATGCAATAGTCATTTACAGTCAAAAAATTAAATATTACAAATTTATTAATTTTTGACCATCTGTAGAAAGTTTGACAGGTCACGGGTCATCGTTTTTCATCAGAAAATTGATTTTTTCGACTGTAGAAAAATTGAATCAAAATGTCATTTGGATTGTGCCTCTTGTTGAATAATCACTTTTTAAAGCCTCAATGTGACCAAAATTGACATTTTTACAGACTTTTTCTCCTACTCAGAAGCTTCTATTTTCACCAATTTCAGGCATTAAAATGACTCTAAACACACTTATTTTAGTTCCAAAAGTGATAATTCACATGCAATAGTCATTTACAGTCAAAAAATTAAATATTACAAATTTATTATTTTTGACCATCTGTAGAAAGTTTGCAGGTCACGGGTCATCGTTTTTCATCAGAAAATTGATTTTTTCGACGGTAGAAAAATTGAATCAAAATGTCATTTGGATTGTGCCTCATGTTGAATAACTACTTTTTAAAGCCTCAATGTGACCAAAATTGACATTTTTACAGAGTTTTTCTCCTACTCAGAAGCTTCTATTTTCACCAATTTCAGGCATTAAAATGACTCTAAACACACTTATTTTAGTTCCAAAAGTGATAATTCACATGCAATAGTCAATTACAGTCAAAAAATTTAATATTACAAATTTATTCTTTTTGACTATCTGGAGAAAGTTTGACAGGTCACGGGTCATCGTTTTTCATCAGAAAATTGATTTTTTTCACTGTAGAAAAATTGATTCAAAATGTCATTTGGATTGTGCCTCATGTTGAATAACTACTTTTTAAAGCCTCAATGTGACCAAAATTGACATTTTTACAGACTTTTTCTCCTACTCAGAAGCCTCTATTTTCACCAATTTCAGGCATTAAAATGACTCTAAACACACTTATTTTTATTCCAAAGGTGACAATTCACATGCAATAGTCATTTACAGTCAAAAAATTAAATATTACAAATTTATTATTTTTGACCATCTGTAGAAAATTCGACAGGTCACGGGTCTTAATTTTTCATCAGAAAATTGATTTTTTGGACTGTAGAAAAATTAATTCAAAATGTCATTTGGATTGTGCCTCGTGTTAAATAACTACTTTTTAAAGCCTCAATGCGACCAAAATTGACATTTTTTACAGACTTTTTCTCCTACTTAGAAGCTTCTATTTTGACCAATTTCAGGCATTAAAATGACTCTAAACACACTTATTTTAGTTCCAAAAGTGATAATTCACATGCAATAGTCATTTACAGTCAAAAAATTTAATATTACAAATTTATTATTTTTGACCATCTGGAGAAAGTTTGACAGGTCACGGGTCATCATTATTCATCAGAAAATTGATTTTTTTGACTGTAGAAAAATTGAATCAAAATGTCATTTGGATTGTGCCTCATGTTGAATAACTACTTTTTAAAGCCTCAATGTGACCAAAATCGACATTTTTACAGAGTTTTTCTCCTACTCAGAAGCTTCTATTTTCACCAATTTCAGGCATTAAAATGACTCTAAACACACTTATTTTTCTTCCAAAAGTGACAATTCACATGCAATAGTCATTTACAGTCAAAAAATTAAATATTACAAATTTATTAAATTTTGACCATCTGTAGAAAGTTTGACAGGTCACGGGTCATCGTTTTTCATCAGAAAATTGATTTTTTCGACTGTAGAAAAATTGAATCAAAATGTCATTTGGATTGTGCCTCTTGTTGAATAATCACTTTTTAAAGCCTCAATGTGACCAAAATTGACATTTTTACAGACTTTTTCTCCTACTCAGAAGCTTCTATTTTCACCAATTTCAGGCATTAAAATGACTCTAAACACACTTATTTTAGTTCCAAAAGTGATAATTCACATGCAATAGTCAATTACAGTCAAAAAATTTAATATTACAAATTTATTCTTTTTGACCATCTGGAGAAAGTTTGACAGGTCACGGGTCATCGTTTTTCATCAGAAAATTGTTTTTTTTCACTGTAGAAAAATTGATTCAAAATGTCATTTGGATTGTGCCTCATGTTGAATAACTACTTTTTAAAGCCTCAATGTGACCAAAATTGACATTTTTACAGACTTTTTCTCCTACTCAGAAGCCTCTATTTTCACCAATTTCAGGCATTAAAATGACTCTAAACACACTTATTTTTATTCCAAAAGTGACAATTCACATGCAATAGTCATTTACAGTCAAAAAATTAAATATTACAAATTTATTATTTTTGACCATCTGTAGAAAATTCGACAGGTCACGGGTCTTAATTTTTCATCAGAAAATTGATTTTTTGGACTGTAGAAAAATTGAATCAAAATGTCATTTGGATTGTGCCTCATGTTGAATAACTACTTTTTAAAGCCTCAATGTGACCAAAATTGACATTTTTACAGACTTTTTCTCCTACTCAGAAGCTTCTATTTTCACCAATGTCAGGCATTAAAATGACTCTAAACACACTTATTTTTGTTCCAAAAGTGATAATTCACATGCAATAGTCATTTACAGTCAAAAAATTAAATATTACAAATTTATTATTTTTTAACATCTGGAGAAAGTTTGACAGGTCACGGGTCATCGTTTTTCATCAGAAAATTGATTTTTTCGACTGTCGAAAAATTGAATCAAAATGTCATTTGGATTGTGCCTCATGTTGAATAACTACTTTTTAAAGCCTCAATGTGACCAAAATTGACATTTTTACAGAGTTTTTCTCCTACTCAGAAGCTTCTATTTTCACCAATGTCAGGCATTAAAATGACTCTAAACACACTTATTTTTGTTCCAAAAGTGATAATTCACATGCAATAGTCATTTACAGTCAAAAAATTCAATATTAAAAATTTACCATTTTTGACCATCTGGAGAAAATTCGACAGGTCACGGGTCATAGTTTTTCATCAGAAAATTGATTTTTTCGACTAGAAAAAGTGAATCAAAATGTCATTTGGATTGAGCCTCATGTTGAATAACTACTTTTTAAAGCCTCAATGTGAGCAAAATTGACATTTTTACAGACTTTTTCTCCTACTCAGAAGCTTCTATTTTGACCAATTTCAGGCATTAAAATGACTCTAAACACACTTATTTTAGTTCCAAAAGTGATAATTCACATGCAATAGTCATTTACAGTCAAAACATTCAATATTAAAAAATTACCATTTTTGACCATCTGGAGAAAATTCAACAGGTCACGGGTCATCATTTTTCATCAGAAAATTGATTTTTTGGACTGTAGAAAAATTAATTCAAAATGTCATTTGGATTGTGCCTCGTGTTAAATAACTACTTTTTAAAGCCTCAATGTGACCAAAATTGACATTTTTACAGACTTTTTCTCCTACTCAGAAGCTTCTATTTTCACCAATTTCAGGCATTAAAATGACTCTAAACACACTTATTTTAGTTCCAAAAGTGATAATTCACATGCAATAGTCATTTACAGTCAAAAAATTTAATATTACAAATTTATTATTTTTGACCATCTGAAGAAAGTTTGACAGGTCACGGGTAATCGTTTTTCATCAGAAAATAGATTTTTTTCGACTGTAGAAAAATTGAATCAAAATGTCATTTGGATTGTGCCTCATGTTGAATAACTACTTTTTAAAGCCTCAATGTGACTAAAATTGACATTTTTACAGACTTTTTCTCCTACTCAGAAGCTTCAATTTTGACCAATTTCAGGCATTAAAATGACTCTAAACACACTTATTTTTGTTCCAAAAGTGATAATTCACATGCAATAGTCATTTACAGTCAAAAAATACAATATTAAAAAATGACCATTTTTGACCATCTGTAGAAAGTTTGACAGGTCACGGGTCATCGTTTTTCATCAGAAAATTTATTTTTTGGACTGTAGAGAAATTAATTCAAAATGTCATTTGGATTGTGCCTCATGTTGAATAACTACTTTTTAAAGCCTCAATGTGACCAAAATTGACATTTTTACCGACTTTTTCTCCTACTCAGAAGCTTCTATTTTCACCAATTTCAGGCATTAAAATGACTCTAAACACACTTATTTTAGTTCCAAAAGTGATAATTCACATGCAATAGTCATTTACAGTCAAAAAATTTAATATTACAAATTTATTATTTTTGACCATCTGAAGAAAGTTTGACAGGTCACGGGTAATCGTTTTTCATCAGAAAATAGATTTTTTTCGACTGTAGAAAAATTGAATCAAAATGTCATTTGGATTGTGCCTCATGTTGAATAACTACTTTTTAAAGCCTCAATGTGATCAAAATTGACATTTTTACAGACTTTTTCTCCTACTCAGAAGCTTCTATTTTCACCAATTTCAGGCATTAAAATGACTCTAAACACACTTATTTTTGTTCCAAAAGTGATAATTCACATGCAATAGTCATTTACAGTCAAAAAATTTAATATTACAAATTTATTATTTTTTAACATCTGGAGAAAATTTGACAGGTCACGGGTCATAGTTTTTCATCAGAAAATTGATTTTTTCGACTGTAGAAAAATTGAATCAAAATGTCATTTGGATTGTGCCTCATGTTGAATAACTACTTTTTAAAGCCTCAATGTGACCAAAATTGACATTTTTACAGACTTTTTCTCCTACTTAGAAGCTTCTATTTTGACCAATTTCAGGCATTAAAATGACTCTAAACACACTTATTTTTGTTCCAAAAGTGATAAGTCACATACAATAGTCATTTACAGTCAAAAAATTCAATATTAAAAAATTACAATTTTTGACCATCTGGAGAAAATTCGACAGGTCACGGGTCATCGTTTTTCATCAGAAAATAGATTTTTTTCGACTGTAGAAAAATTTAATCAAAATGTCATTTGGATTGTGCCTCATGTTGAATAACTACTTTTTAAAGCCTCAATGTGACCAAAATTGACATTTTTACAGACTTTTTCTCCTACTCAGAAGCTTCTATTTTCACCAATTTCAGGCATTAAAATGACTCTAAACACACTTATTTTTGTTCCAAAAGTGATAATTCACATGCAATAGTCATTTACAGTCAAAAAATTAAATATTACAAATTTATTATTTTTGACCATCTGTAGAAAGTTTGCAGGTCACGGGTCATCGTTTTTTATCAGAAAATTGATTTTTTCGACGGTAGAAAAATTGAATCAAAATGTCATTTGGATTGTGCCTCATGTTGAATAACTACTTTTTAAAGCCTCAATGTGACCAAAATTGACATTTTTACAGTCTTTTTCTCCTACTCAGAAGCTTCTATTTTCACCAATTTCAGGCATTAAAATGACTCTAAACACACTTATTTCAGTTCCAAAAGTGATAATTCACATGCAATAGTCATTTACAGTCAAAAAATTAAATATTACAAATTTATTATTTTTTAACATCTGGAGAAAGTTTGACAGGTCACGGGTCATCGTTTTTCATCAGAAAATTGATTTTTTCGACTGTAGAAAAATTGAATCAAAATGTCATTTGGATTGTGCCTCATGTTGAATAACTACTTTTTAAAGCCTCAATGTGACCAAAATTGACATTTTTACAGACTTTTTCTCCTACTTAGAAGCTTCTATTTTGACCAATTTCAGGCATTAAAATGACTCTAAACACACTTATTTTTGTTCCAAAAGTGATAAGTCACATACAATAGTCATTTACAGTCAAAAAATTCAATATTAAAAAATAACAATTTTTGACCATCTGGAGAAAATTCGACAGGTCACGGGTCATCGTTTTTCATCAGAAAATAGATTTTTTTTGACTAGAAAAATTGAATCAAAATGTCATTTGGATTGTGCCTCATGTTGAATAACTACTTTTTAAAGCCTCAATGTGACCAAAATTGACATTTTTACCGACTTTTTCTCCTACTCAGAAGCTTCTATTTTCACCAATTTCAGGCATTAAAATGACTCTAAACACACTTATTTTAGTTCCAAAAGTGATAATTCACATGCAATAGTCATTTACAGTCAAAAAATTTAATATTACAAATTTATTATTTTTGACCATCTGAAGAAAGTTTGACAGGTCACGGGTAATCGTTTTTCATCAGAAAATAGATTTTTTTCGACTGTAGAAAAATTGAATCAAAATGTCATTTGGATTGTGCCTCATGTTGAATAACTACTTTTTAAAGCCTCAATGTGATCAAAATTGACATTTTTACAGACTTTTTCTCCTACTCAGAAGCTTCTATTTTCACCAATTTCAGGCATTAAAATGACTCTAAACACACTTATTTTTGTTCCAAAAGTGATAATTCACATGCAATAGTCATTTACAGTCAAAAAATTAAATATTACAAATTTATTATTTTTGACCATCTGTAGAAAGTTTGACAGGTCACGGGTCATCGTTTTTCATCAGAAAATTGATTTTTTCGACTGTAGAAAAATTGAATCAAAATGTCATTTGGATTGTGCCTCTTGTTGAATAATCACTTTTTAAAGCCTCAATGTGACCAAAATTGACATTTTTACAGACTTTTTCTCCTACTCAGAAGCTTCTATTTTCACCAATTTCAGGCATTAAAATGACTCTAAACACACTTATTTTAGTTCCAAAAGTGATAATTCACATGCAATAGTCATTTACAGTCAAAAAATTAAATATTACAAATTTATTATTTTTGACCATCTGTAGAAAGTTTGCAGGTCACGGGTCATCGTTTTTCATCAGAAAATTGATTTTTTCGACGGTTGAAAAATTGAATCAAAATGTCATTTGGATTGTGCCTCATGTTGAATAACTACTTTTTAAAGCCTCAATGTGACCAAAATTGACATTTTTACAGTCTTTTTCTCCTACTCAGAAGCTTCTATTTTCACCAATTTCAGGCATTAAAATGACTCTAAACACACTTATTTTTGTTCCAAAAGTGATAATTCACATGCAATAGTCATTTACAGTCAAAACATTCAATATTACAAATTTATTATTTTTGACCATCTGTAGAAAGTTTGACAGGTCACGGGTCATCGTTTTTCATCAGAAAATTGATTTTTTCGACTGTAGAAAAATTGAATCAAAATGTCATTTGGATTGTGCCTCTTGTTGAATAATCACTTTTTAAAGCCTCAATGTGACCAAAATTGACATTTTTACAGACTTTTTCTCCTACTCAGAAGCTTCTATTTTCACCAATTTCAGGCATTAAAATGACTCCAAACACACTTATTTTAGTTCCAAAAGTGATAATTCACATGCAATAGTCATTTACAGTCAAAAAATTAAATATTACAAATTTATTATTTTTGACCATCTGAAGAAAGTTTGACAGGTCACGGGTAATCGTTTTTCATCAGAAAATAGATTTTTTTCGACTGTAGAAAAATTGAATCAAAATGTCATTTGGATTGTGCCTCATGTTGAATAACTACTTTTTAAAGCCTCAATGTGATCAAAATTGACATTTTTACAGACTTTTTCTCCTACTCAGAAGCTTCTATTTTCACCAATTTCAGGCATTAAAATGACTCTAAATACACTTATTTTTGTTCCAAAAGTGATAATTCACATGCAATAGTCATTTACAGTCAAAAAATTTAATATTACAAATTTATTATTTTTTAACATCTGGAGAAAGTTTGACAGGTCACGGGTCATAGTTTTTCATCAGAAAATTGATTTTTTCGACTGTAGAAAAATTGAATCAAAATGTCATTTGGATTGTGCCTCATGTTGAATAACTACTTTTTAAAGCCTCAATGTGACCAAAATTGACATTTTTACAGACTTTTTCTCCTACTTAGAAGCTTCTATTTTGACCAATTTCAGGCATTAAAATGACTCTAAACACACTTATTTTTGTTCCAAAAGTGATAATTCACATGCAATAGTCATTTACAGTCAAAACATTCAATATTAAAAAATTACCATTTTTGACCATCTGGAGAAAATTCAACAGGTCACGGGTCATCATTTTTCATCAGAAAATTGATTTTTTGGACTGTAGAAAAATTAATTCAAAATGTCATTTGGATTGTGCCTCGTGTTAAATAACTACTTTTTAAAGCCTCAATGTGACCAAAATTGACATTTTTACAGACTTTTTCTCCTACTCAGAAGCTTCTATTTTCACCAATTTCAGGCATTAAAATGACTCTAAACACACTTATTTTAGTTCCAAAAGTGATAATTCACATGCAATAGTCATTTACAGTCAAAAAATTTAATATTACAAATTTATTATTTTTGACCATCTGAAGAAAGTTTGACAGGTCACGGGTAATCGTTTTTCATCAGAAAATAGATTTTTTTCGACTGTAGAAAAATTGAATCAAAATGTCATTTGGATTGTGCCTCATGTTGAATAACTACTTTTTAAAGCCTCAATGTGACTAAAATTGACATTTTTACAGACTTTTTCTCCAACTCAGAAGCTTCAATTTTGACCAATTTCAGGCATTAAAATGACTCTAAACACACTTATTTTTGTTCCAAAAGTGATAATTCACATGCAATAGTCATTTACAGTCAAAAAATACAATATTAAAAAATGACCATTTTTGACCATCTGGAGAAAATTCGACAGGTCACGGGTCATCGTTTTTCATCAGAAAATTGATTTTTTGGACTGTAGAAAAATTAATTCAAAATGTCATTTGGATTGTGCCTCATGTTGAATAACTACTTTTTAAAGCCTCAATGTGACCAAAATTGACATTTTTACCGACTTTTTCTCCTACTCAGAAGCTTCTATTTTCACCAATTTCAGGCATTAAAATGACTCTAAACACACTTATTTTAGTTCCAAAAGTGATAATTCACATGCAATAGTCATTTACAGTCAAAAAATTTAATATTACAAATTTATTATTTTTGACCATCTGAAGAAAGTTTGACAGGTCACGGGTAATCGTTTTTCATCAGAAAATAGATTTTTTTCGACTGTAGAAAAATTGAATCAAAATGTCATTTGGATTGTGCCTCATGTTGAATAACTACTTTTTAAAGCCTCAATGTGATCAAAATTGACATTTTTACAGACTTTTTCTCCTACTCAGAAGCTTCTATTTTCACCAATTTCAGGCATTAAAATGACTCTAAACACACTTATTTTAGTTCCAAAAGTGATAATTCACATGCAATAGTCATTTACAGTCAAAAAATTAAATATTACAAATTTATTATTTTTGACCATCTGTAGAAAATTTGACAGGTCACGGGTCATCGTTTTTCATCAGAAAATTGATTTTTTCGACTGTAGAAAAATTGAATCAAAATGTCATTTGGATTGTGCCTCATGTTGAATAACTACTTTTTAAAGCCTCAATGTGACCAAAATTGACATTTTTACAGACTTTTTCTCCTACTTAAAAGCTTCTATTTTGACCAATTTCAGGCATTAAAATGACTCTAAACACACTTATTTTTGTTCCAAAAGTGATAAGTCACATACAATAGTCATTTACAGTCAAAAAATTCAATATTAAAAAATTACAATTTTTGAACATCTGGAGAAAATTCGACAGGTCACGGGTCATCGTTTTTCATCAGAAAATAGATTTTTTTCGACTGTAGAAAAATTAATTCAAAATGTTATTTGGATTGTGCCTCATGTTGAATAACTACTTTTTAAAGCCTCAATGTGACCAAAATTGACATTTTTACCGACTTTTTCTCCTACTCAGAAGCTTCTATTTTACCAATTTCAGGCATTAAAATGACTCTAAACACACTTATTTTAGTTCCAAAGGTGATAATTCACATGCAATAGTCATTAACAGTCAAAAAATTTAATATTACAAATTTATTATTTTTGACCATCTGAAGAAAATTTTACAGGTCACGGGTAATCGTTTTTCATCAGAAAATAGATTTTTTTCGACTGTAGAAAAATTGAATCAAAATGTCATTTGGATTGTGCCTCATGTTGAATAACTACTTTTTAAAGCCTCAATGTGATCAAAATTGACATTTTTACAGACTTTTTCTCCTACTCAGAAGCTTCTATTTTCACCAATTTCAGGCATTAAAATGACTCTAAGCACACTTATTTTAGTTCCAAAAGTGATAATTCACATGCAATAGTCATTTACAGTCAAAAAATTAAATATTACAAATTTATTATTTTTGACCATCTGTAGAAAATTTAACAGGTCACGGGTCATCGTTTTTCATCAGAAAATTGATTTTTTCGACTGTAGAAAAATTGAATCAAAATGTCATTTGGATTGTGCCTCATGTTGAATAACTACTTTTTAAAGCCTCAATGTGACCAAAATTGACATTTTTACAGAGTTTTTCTCCTACTCAGAAGATTCTATTTTCACCAATTTCAGGCATTAAAATGACTCTAAACACACTTATTTTTCTTCCAAAAGTGACAATTCACATGCAATAGTCATTTACAGTAAAAAAATTAAATATTACAAATTTATTATTTTTGACCATCTGTAGAAAGTTTGACAGGTCACGGGTCATCGTTTTTCATCAGAAAATTGATTTTTTCGACTGTAGAAAAATTGAATCAAAATGTCATTTGGATTGTGCCTCTTGTTGAATAATCACTTTTTAAAGCCTCAATGTGACCAAAATTGACATTTTTACAGACTTTTTCTCCTACTCAGAAGCTTCTATTTTCACCAATTTCAGGCATTAAAATGACTCTAAACACACTTATTTTAGTTCCAAAAGTGATAATTCACATGCAATAGTCATTTACAGTCAAAAAATTAAATATTACAAATTTATTATTTTTGACCATCTGTAGAAAGTTTGCAGGTCACGGGTCATCGTTTTTCATCAGAAAATTGATTTTTTCGACGGTTGAAAAATTGAATCAAAATGTCATTTGGATTGTGCCTCATGTTGAATAACTACTTTTTAAAGCCTCAATGTGACCAAAATTGACATTTTTACAGTCTTTTTCTCCTACTCAGAAGCTTCTATTTTCACCAATTTCAGGCATTAAAATGACTCTAAACACACTTATTTTAGTTCCAAAAGTGATAATTCACATGCAATAGTCATTTACAGTCAAAAAATTTAATATTACAAATTTATTATTTTTGACCATCTGAAGAAAGTTTGACAGGTCACGGGTCATCGTTTTTCATCAGAAAATAGATTTTTTTCGACTGTAGAAAAATTGAATCAAAATGTCATTTGGATTGTGCCTCATGTTGAATAACTACTTTTTAAAGCCTCAATGTGACCAAAATTGACATTTTTACAGACTTTTTCTCCTACTCAGAAGCTTCAATTTTGACCAATTTCAGGCATTAAAATGACTCTAAACACACTTATTTTTGTTCCAAAAGTGATAATTCACATGCAATAGTCATTTACAGTCAAAAAATACAATATTAAAAAATTACCATTTTTGACCATCTGGAGAAAATTCGACAGGTCACGGGTCATCGTTTTTCATCAGAAAATTGATTTTTTGGACTGTAGAAAAATTAATTCAAAATGTTATTTGGATTGTGCCTCATGTTGAATAACTACTTTTTAAAGCCTCAATGTGACCAAAATTGACATTTTTACCGACTTTTTCTCCTACTCAGAAGCTTCTATTTTCACCAATTTCAGGCATTAAAATGACTCTAAACACACTTATTTTAGTTCCAAAGGTGATAATTCACATGCAATAGTCATTAACAGTCAAAAAATTTAATATTACAAATTTATTATTTTTGACCATCTGAAGAAAGTTTGACAGGTCACGGGTAATCGTTTTTCATCAGAAAATAGATTTTTTTCGACTGTAGAAAAATTGAATCAAAATGTCATTTGGATTGTGCCTCATGTTGAATAACTACTTTTTAAAGCCTCAATGTGACTAAAATTGACATTTTTACAGACTTTTTCTCCAACTCAGAAGCTTCAATTTTGACCAATTTCAGGCATTAAAATGACTCTAAACACACTTATTTTTGTTCCAAAAGTGATAATTCACATGCAATAGTCATTTACAGTCAAAAAATACAATATTAAAAAATGACCATTTTTGACCATCTGGAGAAAATTCGACAGGTCACGGGTCATCGTTTTTCATCAGAAAATTGATTTTTTGGACTGTAGAAAAATTAATTCAAAATGTCATTTGGATTGTGCCTCATGTTGAATAACTACTTTTTAAAGCCTCAATGTGACCAAAATTGACATTTTTACCGACTTTTTCTCCTACTCAGAAGCTTCTATTTTCACCAATTTCAGGCATTAAAATGACTCTAAACACACTTATTTTAGTTCCAAAAGTGATAATTCACATGCAATAGTCATTTACAGTCAAAAAATTTAATATTACAAATTTATTATTTTTGACCATCTGAAGAAAGTTTGACAGGTCACGGGTAATCGTTTTTCATCAGAAAATAGATTTTTTTCGACTGTAGAAAAATTGAATCAAAATGTCATTTGGATTGTGCCTCATGTTGAATAACTACTTTTTAAAGCCTCAATGTGATCAAAATTGACATTTTTACAGACTTTTTCTCCTACTCAGAAGCTTCTATTTTCACCAATTTCAGGCATTAAAATGACTCTAAGCACACTTATTTTAGTTCCAAAAGTGATAATTCACATGCAATAGTCATTTACAGTCAAAAAACTAAATATTACAAATTTATTATTTTTGACCATCTGTAGAAAATTTGACAGGTCACGGGTCATCGTTTTTCATCAGAAAATTGATTTTTTTGACTGTAGAAAAATTGAATCAAAATGTCATTTGGATTGTGCCTCATGTTGAATAACTACTTTTTAAAGCCTCAATGTGACCAAAATCGACATTTTTACAGAGTTTTTCTCCTACTCAGAAGCTTCTATTTTCACCAATTTCAGGCATTAAAATGACTCTAAACACACTTATTTTTCTTCCAAAAGTGACAATTCACATGCAATAGTCATTTACAGTCAAAAAATTAAATATTACAAATTTATTATTTTTGACCATCTGTAGAAAGTTTGACAGGTCACGGGTCATCGTTTTTCATCAGAAAATTGATTTTTTCGACTGTAGAAAAATTGAATCAAAATGTCATTTGGATTGTGCCTCTTGTTGAATAATCACTTTTTAAAGCCTCAATGTGACCAAAATTGACATTTTTACAGACTTTTTCTCCTACTCAGAAGCTTCTATTTTCACCAATTTCAGGCATTAAAATGACTCTAAACACACTTATTTTAGTTCCAAAAGTGATAATTCACATGCAATAGTCAATTACAGTAAAAAAAATTAATATTACAAATTTATTCTTTTTGACCATCTGGAGAAAGTTTGACAGGTCACGGGTCATCGTTTTTCATCAGAAAATTGATTTTTTTCACTGTAGAAAAATTGATTCAAAATGTCATTTGGATTGTGCCTCATGTTGAATAACTACTTTTTAAAGCCTCAATGTGACCAAAATTGACATTTTTACAGACTTTTTCTCCTACTCAGAAGCTTCAATTTTGACCAATTTCAGGCATTAAAATGACTCTAAACACACTTATTTTTGTTCCAAAAGTGATAATTCACATGCAATAGTCATTTACAGTCAAAAAATACAATATTAAAAAATGACCATTTTTGACCATCTGGAGAAAATTCGACAGGTCACGGGTCATCGTTTTTCATCAGAAAATTGATTTTTTGGACTGTAGAAAAATTAATTCAAAATGTCATTTGGATTGTGCCTCATGTTGAATAACTACTTTTTAAAGCCTCAATGTGACCAAAATTGACATTTTTACCGACTTTTTCTCCTACTCAGAAGCTTCTATTTTCACCAATTTCAGGCATTAAAATGACTCTAAACACACTTATTTTAGTTCCAAAAGTGATAATTCACATGCAATAGTCATTTACAGTCAAAAAATTTAATATTACAAATTTATTATTTTTGACCATCTGAAGAAAGTTTGACAGGTCACGGGTAATCGTTTTTCATCAGAAAATAGATTTTTTTCGACTGTAGAAAAATTGAATCAAAATGTCATTTGGATTGTGCCTCATGTTGAATAACTACTTTTTAAAGCCTCAATGTGATCAAAATTGACATTTTTACAGACTTTTTCTCCTACTCAGAAGCTTCTATTTTCACCAATTTCAGGCATTAAAATGACTCTAAGCACACTTATTTTAGTTCCAAAAGTGATAATTCACATGCAATAGTCATTTACAGTCAAAAAACTAAATATTACAAATTTATTATTTTTGACCATCTGTAGAAAATTTGACAGGTCACGGGTCATCGTTTTTCATCAGAAAATTGATTTTTTTGACTGTAGAAAAATTGAATCAAAATGTCATTTGGATTGTGCCTCATGTTGAATAACTACTTTTTAAAGCCTCAATGTGACCAAAATCGACATTTTTACAGAGTTTTTCTCCTACTCAGAAGCTTCTATTTTCACCAATTTCAGGCATTAAAATGACTCTAAACACACTTATTTTTCTTCCAAAAGTGACAATTCACATGCAATAGTCATTTACAGTCAAAAAATTAAATATTACAAATTTATTATTTTTGACCATCTGTAGAAAGTTTGACAGGTCACGGGTCATCGTTTTTCATCAGAAAATTGATTTTTTCGACTGTAGAAAAATTGAATCAAAATGTCATTTGGATTGTGCCTCTTGTTGAATAATCACTTTTTAAAGCCTCAATGTGACCAAAATTGACATTTTTACAGACTTTTTCTCCTACTCAGAAGCTTCTATTTTCACCAATTTCAGGCATTAAAATGACTCTAAACACACTTATTTTAGTTCCAAAAGTGATAATTCACATGCAATAGTCAATTACAGTAAAAAAAATTAATATTACAAATTTATTCTTTTTGACCATCTGGAGAAAGTTTGACAGGTCACGGGTCATCGTTTTTCATCAGAAAATTGATTTTTTTCACTGTAGAAAAATTGATTCAAAATGTCATTTGGATTGTGCCTCATGTTGAATAACTACTTTTTAAAGCCTCAATGTGACCAAAATTGACATTTTTACAGACTTTTTCTCCTACTCAGAAGCTTCAATTTTGACCAATTTCAGGCATTAAAATGACTCTAAACACACTTATTTTTGTTCCAAAAGTGATAATTCACATGCAATAGTCATTTACAGTCAAAAAATACAATATTAAAAAATGACCATTTTTGACCATCTGGAGAAAATTCGACAGGTCACGGGTCATCGTTTTTCATCAGAAAATTGATTTTTTGGACTGTAGAAAAATTAATTCAAAATGTTATTTGGATTGTGCCTCATGTTGAATAACTACTTTTTAAAGCCTCAATGTGACCAAAATTGACATTTTTACCGACTTTTTCTCCTACTCAGAAGCTTCTTTTTTCACCAATTTCAGGCATTAAAATGACTCTAAACACACTTATTTTAGTTCCAAAGGTGATAATTCACATGCAATAGTCATTAACAGTCAAAAAATTTAATATTACAAATTTATTATTTTTGACCATCTGAAGAAAGTTTGACAGGTCACGGGTAATCGTTTTTCATCAGAAAATAGATTTTTTTCGACTGTAGAAAAATTGAATCAAAATGTCATTTGGATTGTGCCTCATGTTGAATAACTACTTTTTAAAGCCTCAATGTGATCAAAATTGACATTTTTACAGACTTTTTCTCCTACTCAGAAGCTTCTATTTTCACCAATTTCAGGCATTAAAATGACTCTAAGCACACTTATTTTAGTTCCAAAAGTGATAATTCACATGCAATAGTCATTTACAGTCAAAAAACTAAATATTACAAATTTATTATTTTTGACCATCTGTAGAAAGTTTGACAGGTCACGGGTCATCGTTTTTCATCAGAAAATTGATTTTTTCGACTGTAGAAAAATTGAATCAAAATGTCATTTGGATTGTGCCTCTTGTTGAATAATCACTTTTTAAAGCCTCAATGTGACCAAAATTGACATTTTTACAGACTTTTTCTCCTACTCAGAAGCTTCTATTTTCACCAATTTCAGGCATTAAAATGACTCTAAACACACTTATTTTAGTTCCAAAAGTGATAATTCACATGCAATAGTCAATTACAGTAAAAAAAATTAATATTACAAATTTATTCTTTTTGACCATCTGGAGAAAGTTTGACAGGTCACGGGTCATCGTTTTTCATCAGAAAATTGATTTTTTTCACTGTAGAAAAATTGATTCAAAATGTCATTTGGATTGTGCCTCATGTTGAATAACTACTTTTTAAAGCCTCAATGTGACCAAAATTGACATTTTTACAGACTTTTTCTCCTACTCAGAAGCCTCTATTTTCACCAATTTCACGCATTAAAAAGACTCTAAACACACTTATTTTTATTCCAAAAGTGACAATTCACATGCAATAGTCATTTACAGTCAAAAAATTAAATATTACAAATTTATTATTTTTGACCATCTGTAGAAAATTCGACAGGTCACGGGTCTTAATTTTTCATCAGAAAATTGATTTTTTGGACTGTAGAAAAATTAATTCAAAATGTCATTTGGATTGTGCCTCGTGTTAAATAACTACTTTTTAAAGCCTCAATGCGACCAAAATTGACATTTTTTACAGACTTTTTCTCCTACTTAGAAGCTTCTATTTTGACCAATTTCAGGCATTAAAATGACTCTAAACACACTTATTTTAGTTCCAAAAGTGATAATTCACATGCAATAGTCATTTACAGTCAAAAAATTTAATATTACAAATTTATTATTTTTGACCATCTGGAGAAAGTTTGAAAGGTCACGGGTCATCATTTTTAATCAGAAAATTGATT
This sequence comes from Triturus cristatus, assembly GCF_964204655.1. Lineage (NCBI taxonomy): Eukaryota > Metazoa > Chordata > Amphibia > Caudata > Salamandridae > Triturus > Triturus cristatus. The sequence continues at coordinate 1,019,080,794 of NC_140591.1, read as the reverse complement.
TTTTGGACTGTAGAAAAATTGAATCAAAATGTCATTTGGATTGTGCCTCATGTTGAATAACTACTTTTTAAAGCCTCAATGTGACCAAAATTGACATTTTTACAGACTTTTTCTCCTACTCAGAAGCTTCTATTTTCACCAATGTCAGGCATTAAAATGACTCTAAACACACTTATTTTTGTTCCAAAAGTGATCATTCACATGCAATAGTCATTTACAGTCAAAAAATTAAATATTACAAATTTATTATTTTTTAACATCTGGAGAAAGTTTGACAGGTCACGGGTCATCGTTTTTCATCAGAAAATTGATTTTTTCGACTGTAGAAAAATTGAATCAAAATGTCATTTGGATTGTGCCTCATGTTGAATAACTACTTTTTAAAGCCTCAATGTGACCAAAATTGACATTTTTACAGAGTTTTTCTCCTACTCAGAAGCTTCTATTTTCACCAATGTCAGGCATTAAAATGACTCTAAACACACTTATTTTTGTTCCAAAAGTGATAATTCACATGCAATAGTCATTTACAGTCAAAAAATTCAATATTAAAAATTTACCATTTTTGACCATCTGGAGAAAATTCGACAGGTCACGCACGGGTCATAGTTTTTCATCAGAAAATTGATTTTTTCGACTGTAGAAAAAGTGAATCAAAATGTCATTTGGATTGAGCCTCATGTTGAATAACTACTTTTTAAAGCCTCAATGTGAGCAAAATTGACATTTTTACAGACTTTTTCTCCTACTCAGAAGCTTCTATTTTGACCAATTTCAGGCATTAATATGACTCTAAACACACTTATTTTAGTTCCAAAAGTGATAATTCACATGCAATAGTCATTTACAGTCAAAACATTCAATATTAAAAAATTACCATTTTTGACCATCTGGAGAAAATTCAACAGGTCACGGGTCATCATTTTTCATCAGAAAATTGATTTTTTGGACTGTAGAAAAATTAATTCAAAATGTCATTTGGATTGTGCCTCGTGTTAAATAACTACTTTTTAAAGCCTCAATGTGACCAAAATTGACATTTTGACAGACTTTTTCTCCTACTCAGAAGCTTCTATTTTCACCAATTTCAGGCATTAAAATGACTCTAAACACACTTATTTTAGTTCCAAAAGTGATAATTCACATGCAATAGTCATTTACAGTCAAAAAATTTTATATTACAAATTTATTATTTTTGACCATCTGAAGAAAGTTTGACAGGTCACGGGTAATCGTTTTTCATCAGAAAATAGATTTTTTTCGACTGTAGAAAAATTGAATCAAAATGTCATTTGGATTGTGCCTCATGTTGAATAACTACTTTTTAAAGCCTCAATGTGACTAAAATTGACATTTTTACAGACTTTTTCTCCTACTCAGAAGCTTCAATTTTGACCAATTTCAGGCATTAAAATGACTCTAAACACACTTATTTTTGTTCCAAAAGTGATAATTCACATGCAATAGTCATTTACAGTCAAAAAATACAATATTAAAAAATGACCATTTTTGACCATCTGGAGAAAATTCGACAGGTCACGGGTCATCGTTTTTCATCAGAAAATTGATTTTTTGGACTGTAGAAAAATTAATTCAAAATGTCATTTGGATTGTGCCTCATGTTGAATAACTACTTTTTAAAGCCTCAATGTGACCAAAATTGACATTTTTACCGACTTTTTCTCCTACTCAGAAGCTTCTATTTTCACCAATTTCAGGCATTAAAATGACTCTAAACACACTTATTTTAGTTCCAAAAGTGATAATTCACATGCAATAGTCATTTACAGTCAAAAAATTTAATATTACAAATTTATTATTTTTGACCATCTGAAGAAAGTTTGACAGGTCACGGGTAATCGTTTTTCATCAGAAAATAGATTTTTTTCGACTGTAGAAAAATTGAATCAAAATGTCATTTGGATTGTGCCTCATGTTGAATAACTACTTTTTAAAGCCTCAATGTGATCAAAATTGACATTTTTACAGACTTTTTCTCCTACTCAGAAGCTTCTATTTTCACCAATTTCAGGCATTATGACTCTAAACACACTTATTTTTGTTCCAAAAGTGATAATTCACATGCAATAGTCATTTACAGTCAAAAAATTTAATATTACAAATTTATTATTTTTTAACATCTGAAGAAAGTTTGACAGGTCACGGGTCATAGTTTTTCATCAGAAAATTGATTTTTTCGACTGTAGAAAAATTGAATCAAAATGTCATTTGGATTGTGCCTCATGTTGAATAACTACTTTTTAAAGCCTCAATGTGACCAATATTGACATTTTTACAGACTTTTTCTCCTACTTAGAAGCTTCTATTTTGACCAATTTCAGGCATTAAAATGACTCTAAACACACTTATTTTTGTTCCAAAAGTGATAAGTCACATACAATAGTCATTTACAGTCAAAAAATTCAATATTAAAAAATTACAATTTTTGACCATCTGGAGAAAATTCGACAGGTCACGGGTCATCGTTTTTCATCAGAAAATAGATTTTTTTCGACTGTAGAAAAATGTAATCAAATGTCATTTGGATTGTGCCTCATGTTGAATAACTACTTTTTAAAGCCTCAATGTGACCAAAATTGACATTTTTACAGACTTTTTCTCCTACTCAGAAGCTTCTATTTTCACCAATTTCAGGCATTAAAATGACTCTGAACACACTTATTTTTCTTCCAAAAGTGACAATTCACATGCAATAGTCATTTACAGTCAAAAAATTAAATATTACAAATTTATTATTTTTGACCATCTGTAGAAAGTTTGACAGGTCACGGGTCATCGTTTTTCATCAGAAAATTGATTTTTTCGACTGTAGAAAAATTGAATCAAAATGTCATTTGGATTGTGCCTCTTGTTGAATAATCACTTTTTAAAGCCTCAATGTGACCAAAATTGACATTTTTACAGACTTTTTCTCCTACTCAGAAGCTTCTATTTTCACCAATTTCAGGCATTAAAATGACTCTAAACACACTTATTTTAGTTCCAAAAGTGATAATTCACATGCAATAGTCAATTACAGTAAAAAAAATTAATATTACAAATTTATTCTTTTTGACCATCTGGAGAAAGTTTGACAGGTCACGGGTCATCGTTTTTCATCAGAAAATTGATTTTTTTCACTGTAGAAAAATTGATTCAAAATGTCATTTGGATTGTGCCTCATGTTGAATAACTACTTTTTAAAGCCTCAATGTGACCAAAATTGACATTTTTACAGACTTTTTCTCCTACTCAGAAGCTTCAATTTTGACCAATTTCAGGCATTAAAATGACTCTAAACACACTTATTTTTGTTCCAAAAGTGATAATTCACATGCAATAGTCATTTACAGTCAAAAAATACAATATTAAAAAATGACCATTTTTGACCATCTGGAGAAAATTCGACAGGTCACGGGTCATCGTTTTTCATCAGAAAATTGATTTTTTGGACTGTAGAAAAATTAATTCAAAATGTTATTTGGATTGTGCCTCATGTTGAATAACTACTTTTTAAAGCCTCAATGTGACCAAAATTGACATTTTTACCGACTTTTTCTCCTACTCAGAAGCTTCTTTTTTCACCAATTTCAGGCATTAAAATGACTCTAAACACACTTATTTTAGTTCCAAAGGTGATAATTCACATGCAATAGTCATTAACAGTCAAAAAATTTAATATTACAAATTTATTATTTTTGACCATCTGAAGAAAGTTTGACAGGTCACGGGTAATCGTTTTTCATCAGAAAATAGATTTTTTTCGACTGTAGAAAAATTGAATCAAAATGTCATTTGGATTGTGCCTCATGTTGAATAACTACTTTTTAAAGCCTCAATGTGATCAAAATTGACATTTTTACAGACTTTTTCTCCTACTCAGAAGCTTCTATTTTCACCAATTTCAGGCATTAAAATGACTCTAAGCACACTTATTTTAGTTCCAAAAGTGATAATTCACATGCAATAGTCATTTACAGTCAAAAAACTAAATATTACAAATTTATTATTTTTGACCATCTGTAGAAAATTTGACAGGTCACGGGTCATCGTTTTTCATCAGAAAATTGATTTTTTTGACTGTAGAAAAATTGAATCAAAATGTCATTTGGATTGTGCCTCATGTTGAATAACTACTTTTTAAAGCCTCAATGTGACCAAAATCGACATTTTTACAGAGTTTTTCTCCTACTCAGAAGCTTCTATTTTCACCAATTTCAGGCATTAAAATGACTCTAAACACACTTATTTTTCTTCCAAAAGTGACAATTCACATGCAATAGTCATTTACAGTCAAAAAATTAAATATTACAAATTTATTAATTTTTGACCATCTGTAGAAAGTTTGACAGGTCACGGGTCATCGTTTTTCATCAGAAAATTGATTTTTTCGACTGTAGAAAAATTGAATCAAAATGTCATTTGGATTGTGCCTCTTGTTGAATAATCACTTTTTAAAGCCTCAATGTGACCAAAATTGACATTTTTACAGACTTTTTCTCCTACTCAGAAGCTTCTATTTTCACCAATTTCAGGCATTAAAATGACTCTAAACACACTTATTTTAGTTCCAAAAGTGATAATTCACATGCAATAGTCAATTACAGTAAAAAAAATTAATATTACAAATTTATTCTTTTTGACCATCTGGAGAAAGTTTGACAGGTCACGGGTCATCGTTTTTCATCAGAAAATTGATTTTTTTCACTGTAGAAAAATTGATTCAAAATGTCATTTGGATTGTGCCTCATGTTGAATAACTACTTTTTAAAGCCTCAATGTGACCAAAATTGACATTTTTACAGACTTTTTCTCCTACTCAGAAGCCTCTATTTTCACCAATTTCACGCATTAAAAAGACTCTAAACACACTTATTTTTATTCCAAAAGTGACAATTCACATGCAATAGTCATTTACAGTCAAAAAATTAAATATTACAAATTTATTATTTTTGACCATCTGTAGAAAATTCGACAGGTCACGGGTCTTAATTTTTCATCAGAAAATTGATTTTTTGGACTGTAGAAAAATTAATTCAAAATGTCATTTGGATTGTGCCTCGTGTTAAATAACTACTTTTTAAAGCCTCAATGCGACCAAAATTGACATTTTTTACAGACTTTTTCTCCTACTTAGAAGCTTCTATTTTGACCAATTTCAGGCATTAAAATGACTCTAAACACACTTATTTTAGTTCCAAAAGTGATAATTCACATGCAATAGTCATTTACAGTCAAAAAATTTAATATTACAAATTTATTATTTTTGACCATCTGGAGAAAGTTTGACAGGTCACGGGTCATCATTTTTAATCAGAAAATTGATTTTTTGGACTGTAGAAAAATTGAATCAAAATGTCATTTGGATTGTGCCTCATGTTGAATAACTACTTTTTAAAGCCTCAATGTGACCAAAATTGACATTTTTACAGACTTTTTCTCCTACTCAGAAGCTTCTATTTTCACCAATGTCAGGCATTAAAATGACTCTAAACACACTTATTTTTGTTCCAAAAGTGATCATTCACATGCAATAGTCATTTACAGTCAAAAAATTAAATATTACAAATTTATTATTTTTTAACATCTGGAGAAAGTTTGACAGGTCACGGGTCATCGTTTTTCATCAGAAAATTGATTTTTTCGACTGTAGAAAAATTGAATCAAAATGTCATTTGGATTGTGCCTCATGTTGAATAACTACTTTTTAAAGCCTCAATGTGACCAAAATTGACATTTTTACAGAGTTTTTCTCCTACTCAGAAGCTTCTATTTTCACCAATGTCAGGCATTAAAATGACTCTAAACACACTTATTTTTGTTCCAAAAGTGATAATTCACATGCAATAGTCATTTACAGTCAAAAAATTCAATATTAAAAATTTACCATTTTTGACCATCTGGAGAAAATTCGACAGGTCACGCACGGGTCATAGTTTTTCATCAGAAAATTGATTTTTTCGACTGTAGAAAAAGTGAATCAAAATGTCATTTGGATTGAGCCTCATGTTGAATAACTACTTTTTAAAGCCTCAATGTGAGCAAAATTGACATTTTTACAGACTTTTTCTCCTACTCAGAAGCTTCTATTTTGACCAATTTCAGGCATTAATATGACTCTAAACACACTTATTTTAGTTCCAAAAGTGATAATTCACATGCAATAGTCATTTACAGTCAAAACATTCAATATTAAAAAATTACCATTTTTGACCATCTGGAGAAAATTCAACAGGTCACGGGTCATCATTTTTCATCAGAAAATTGATTTTTTGGACTGTAGAAAAATTAATTCAAAATGTCATTTGGATTGTGCCTCGTGTTAAATAACTACTTTTTAAAGCCTCAATGTGACCAAAATTGACATTTTGACAGACTTTTTCTCCTACTCAGAAGCTTCTATTTTCACCAATTTCAGGCATTAAAATGACTCTAAACACACTTATTTTAGTTCCAAAAGTGATAATTCACATGCAATAGTCATTTACAGTCAAAAAATTTTATATTACAAATTTATTATTTTTGACCATCTGAAGAAAGTTTGACAGGTCACGGGTAATCGTTTTTCATCAGAAAATAGATTTTTTTCGACTGTAGAAAAATTGAATCAAAATGTCATTTGGATTGTGCCTCATGTTGAATAACTACTTTTTAAAGCCTCAATGTGACTAAAATTGACATTTTTACAGACTTTTTCTCCTACTCAGAAGCTTCAATTTTGACCAATTTCAGGCATTAAAATGACTCTAAACACACTTATTTTTGTTCCAAAAGTGATAATTCACATGCAATAGTCATTTACAGTCAAAAAATACAATATTAAAAAATGACCATTTTTGACCATCTGGAGAAAATTCGACAGGTCACGGGTCATCGTTTTTCATCAGAAAATTGATTTTTTGGACTGTAGAAAAATTAATTCAAAATGTCATTTGGATTGTGCCTCATGTTGAATAACTACTTTTTAAAGCCTCAATGTGACCAAAATTGACATTTTTACCGACTTTTTCTCCTACTCAGAAGCTTCTATTTTCACCAATTTCAGGCATTAAAATGACTCTAAACACACTTATTTTAGTTCCAAAAGTGATAATTCACATGCAATAGTCATTTACAGTCAAAAAATTTAATATTACAAATTTATTATTTTTGACCATCTGAAGAAAGTTTGACAGGTCACGGGTAATCGTTTTTCATCAGAAAATAGATTTTTTTCGACTGTAGAAAAATTGAATCAAAATGTCATTTGGATTGTGCCTCATGTTGAATAACTACTTTTTAAAGCCTCAATGTGATCAAAATTGACATTTTTACAGACTTTTTCTCCTACTCAGAAGCTTCTATTTTCACCAATTTCAGGCATTATGACTCTAAACACACTTATTTTTGTTCCAAAAGTGATAATTCACATGCAATAGTCATTTACAGTCAAAAAATTTAATATTACAAATTTATTATTTTTTAACATCTGAAGAAAGTTTGACAGGTCACGGGTCATAGTTTTTCATCAGAAAATTGATTTTTTCGACTGTAGAAAAATTGAATCAAAATGTCATTTGGATTGTGCCTCATGTTGAATAACTACTTTTTAAAGCCTCAATGTGACCAATATTGACATTTTTACAGACTTTTTCTCCTACTTAGAAGCTTCTATTTTGACCAATTTCAGGCATTAAAATGACTCTAAACACACTTATTTTTGTTCCAAAAGTGATAAGTCACATACAATAGTCATTTACAGTCAAAAAATTCAATATTAAAAAATTACAATTTTTGACCATCTGGAGAAAATTCGACAGGTCACGGGTCATCGTTTTTCATCAGAAAATAGATTTTTTTCGACTGTAGAAAAATGTAATCAAATGTCATTTGGATTGTGCCTCATGTTGAATAACTACTTTTTAAAGCCTCAATGTGACCAAAATTGACATTTTTACAGACTTTTTCTCCTACTCAGAAGCTTCTATTTTCACCAATTTCAGGCATTAAAATGACTCTGAACACACTTATTTTTCTTCCAAAAGTGACAATTCACATGCAATAGTCATTTACAGTCAAAAAATTAAATATTACAAATTTATTATTTTTGACCATCTGTAGAAAGTTTGACAGGTCACGGGTCATCGTTTTTCATCAGAAAATTGATTTTTTCGACTGTAGAAAAATTGAATCAAAATGTCATTTGGATTGTGCCTCTTGTTGAATAATCACTTTTTAAAGCCTCAATGTGACCAAAATTGACATTTTTACAGACTTTTTCTCATACTCAGAAGCTTCTATTTTCACCAATTTCAGGCATTAAAATGACTCTAAACACACTTATTTTAGTTCCAAAAGTGATAATTCACATGCAATAGTCATTTACAGTCAAAAAATTAAATATTACAAATTTATTATTTTTGACCATCTGTAGAAAGTTTGCAGGTCACGGGTCATCGTTTTTCATCAGAAAATTGATTTTTTCGACGGTAGAAAAATTGAATCAAAATGTCATTTGGATTGTGCCTCATGTTGAATAACTACTTTTTAAAGCCTCAATGTGACCAAAATTGACATTTTTACAGTCTTTTTCTCCTACTCAGAAGCTTCTATTTTCACCAATTTCAGGCATTAAAATGACTCTAAACACACTTATTTTAGTTCCAAATGTGATAATTCACATGCAATAGTCATTTACAGTCAAAAAATTTAATATTACAAATTTATTATTTTTGACCATCTGAAGAAAGTTTGACAGGTCACGGGTAATCGTTTTTCATCAGAAAATAGATTTTTTTCGACTGTAGAAAAATTGAATCAAAATGTCATTTGGATTGTGCCTCATGTTGAATAACTACTTTTTAAAGCCTCAATGTGATCAAAATTGACATTTTTACAGACTTTTTCTCCTACTCAGAAGCTTCTATTTTCACCAATTTCAGGCATTAAAATGACTCTAAACACACTTATTTTTGTTCCAAAAGTGATAATTCACATGCAATAGTCATTTAAAGTCAAAAAATTTAAAATTACAAATTTATTATTTTTGACCATCTGGAGAAAGTTTGACAGGTCACGGGTCATCGTTTTTCGTCAGAAAATTGATTTTTTCGACTGTAGAAAAATTGAATCAAAATGTCATTTGGATTGTGCCTCATGTTGAATAACTACTTTTTAAAGCCTCAATGTGACCAAAATTGACATTTTTACAGAGTTTTTCTCCTACTCAGAAGCTTCTATTTTCACCCATTTCAGGCATAAAATGACTCTAAACACACTTATTTTTATTCCAAAAGTGACAATTCACATGCAATAGTCATTTACAGTCAAAAAAATAAATATTACAAATTTATTATTTTTGACCATCTGTAGAAAATTTGGCAGGTCACGGGTCATCGTTTTTCATCAGAAAATTGATTTTTTCGACTGTAGAAAAATTGAATCAAAATGTCATTTGGATTGTGCCTCATGTTGAATAACTACTTTTTAAAGCCTCAATGTGACCAAAATTGACATTTTTACAGACGTTTTCTCCTACTTAGAAGCTTCTATTTTGACCAATTTCAGGCATTAAAATGACTCTAAACACACTTATTTTTGTTCCAAAAGTGATAATTCACATGCAATAGTCATTTACAGTCAAAACATTCAATATTAAAAAATTACCATTTTTGACCATCTGGAGAAAATTCAACAGGTCACGGGTCATCATTTTTCATCAGAAAATTGATTTTTTGGACTGTAGAAAAATTAATTCAAAATGTCATTTGGATTGTGCCTCGTGTTAAATAACTACTTTTTAAAGCCTCAATGTGACCAAAATTGACATTTTTACAGACTTTTTCTCCTACTCAGAAGCTTCAATTTTCACCAATTTCAGGCATTAAAATGACTCTAAACACACTTATTTTAGTTCCAAAAGTGATAATTCACATGCAATAGTCATTTACAGTCAAAAAATTTAATATTACAAATTTATTATTTTTGACCATCTGAAGAAAGTTTGACAGGTCTCACGGGTAATCGTTTTTCATCAGAAAATAGATTTTTTTCGACTGTAGAAAAATTGAATCAAAATGTCATTTGGATTGTGCCTCATGTTGAATAACTACTTTTTAAAGCCTCAATGTGACCAAAATTGACATTTTTACCGACTTTTTCTCCTACTCAGAAGCTTCTATTTTCACCAATTTCAGGCATTAAAATGACTCTAAACACACTTATTTTAGTTCCAAAAGTGATAATTCACATGCAATAGTCATTTACAGTCAAAAAATTTAATATTACAAATTTATTATTTTTGACCATCTGAAGAAAGTTTGACAGGTCACGGGTAATCGTTTTTCATCAGAAAATAGATTTTTTTCGACTGTAGAAAAATTGAATCAAAATGTCATTTGGATTGTGCCTCATGTTGAATAACTACTTTTTAAAGCCTCAATGTGACCAAAATTGACATTTTTACAGACTTTTTCTCCTACTCAGAAGCTTCTATTTTCACCAATTTCAGGCATTAAAATGACTCTAAACACACTTATTTTTGTTCCAAAAGTGATAATTCACATGCAATAGTCATTTACAGTCAAAAAATTTAATATTACAAATTTATTATTTTTTAACATCTGGAGAAAGTTTGACAGGTCACGGGTCATAGTTTTTCATCAGAAAATTGATTTTTTCGACTGTAGAAAAATTGAATCAAAATGTCATTTGGATTGTGCCTCATGTTGAATAACTACTTTTTAAAGCCTCAATGTGACCAAAATTGACATTTTTACAGACTTTTTCTCCTACTTAGAAGCTTCTATTTTGACCAATTTCAGGCATTAAAATGACTCTAAACACACTTATTTTTGTTCCAAAAGTGATAATTCACATGCAATAGTCATTTACAGTCAAAACATTCAATATTAAAAAATTACCATTTTTGACCATCTGGAGAAAATTCAACAGGTCACGGGTCATCATTTTTCATCAGAAAATTGATTTTTTGGACTGTAGAAAAATTAATTCAAAATGTCATTTGGATTGTGCCTCGTGTTAAATAACTACTTTTTAAAGCCTCAATGTGACCAAAATTGACATTTTTACAGACTTTTTCTCCTACTCAGAAGCTTCAATTTTCACCAATTTCAGGCATTAAAATGACTCTAAACACACTTATTTTAGTTCCAAAAGTGATAATTCACATGCAATAGTCATTTACAGTCAAAAAATTTAATATTACAAATTTATTATTTTTGACCATCTGAAGAAAGTTTGACAGGTCACGGGTAATCGTTTTTCATCAGAAAATAGATTTTTTTCGACTGTAGAAAAATTGAATCAAAATGTCATTTGGATTGTGCCTCATGTTGAATAACTACTTTTTAAAGCCTCAATGTGACCAAAATTGACATTTTTACCGACTTTTTCTCCTACTCAGAAGCTTCTATTTTCACCAATTTCAGGCATTAAAATGACTCTAAACACACTTATTTTAGTTCCAAAAGTGATAATTCACATGCAATAGTCATTTACAGTCAAAAATTTAATATTACAAATTTATTATTTTTGACCATCTGAAGAAAGTTTGACAGGTCACGGGTAATCGTTTTTCATCAGAAAATAGATTTTTTTCGACTGTAAAAAATTGAATCAAAATGTCATTTGGATTGTGCCTCATGTTGAATAACTACTTTTTAAAGCCTCAATGTGACCAAAATTGACATTTTTACAGACTTTTTCTCCTACTCAGAAGCTTCTATTTTCACCAATTTCAGGCATTAAAATGACTCTAAACACACTTATTTTTGTTCCAAAAGTGATAATTCACATGCAATAGTCATTTACAGTCAAAAAATTTAATATTACAAATTTATTATTTTTTAACATCTGGAGAAAGTTTGACAGGTCACGGGTCATAGTTTTTCATCAGAAAATTGATTTTTTCGACTGTAGAAAAATTGAATCAAAATGTCATTTGGATTGTGCCTCATGTTGAATAACTACTTTTTAAAGCCTCAATGTGACCAAAATTGACATTTTTACAGACTTTTTCTCCTACTTAGAAGCTTCTATTTTGACCAATTTCAGGCATTAAAATGACTCTAAACACACTTATTTTTGTTCCAAAAGTGATAATTCACATGCAATAGCCATTTACAGTCAAAACATTCAATATTAAAAAATTACCATTTTTGACCATCTGGAGAAAATTCAACAGGTCACGGGTCATCATTTTTCATCAGAAAATTGATTTTTTGGACTGTAGAAAAATTAATTCAAAATGTCATTTGGATTGTGCCTCGTGTTAAATAACTACTTTTTAAAGCCTCAATGTGACCAAAATTGACATTTTTACAGACTTTTTCTCCTACTCAGAAGCTTCTATTTTCACCAATTTCAGGCATTAAAATGACTCTAAACACACTTATTTTAGTTCCAAAAGTGATAATTCACATGCAATAGTCATTTACAGTCAAAAAATTTAATATTACAAATTTATTATTTTTGACCATCTGAAGAAAGTTTGACAGGTCACGGGTAATCGTTTTTCATCAGAAAATAGATTTTTTTCGACTGTAGAAAAATTGAATCAAAATGTCATTTGGATTGTGCCTCATGTTGAATAACTACTTTTTAAAGCCTCAATGTGATCAAAATTGACATTTTTACAGACTTTTTCTCCTACTCAGAAGCTTCTATTTTCACCAATTTCAGGCATTATGACTCTAAACACACTTATTTTTGTTCCAAAAGTGATAATTCACATGCAATAGTCATTTACAGTCAAAAAATTTAATATTACAAATTTATTATTTTTTAACATCTGAAGAAAGTTTGACAGGTCACGGGTCATAGTTTTTCATCAGAAAATTGATTTTTTCGACTGTAGAAAAATTGAATCAAAATGTCATTTGGATTGTGCCTCATGTTGAATAACTACTTTTTAAAGCCTCAATGTGACCAAAATTGACATTTTTACAGACTTTTTCTCCTACTTAGAAGCTTCTATTTTGACCAATTTCAGGCATTAAAATGACTCTAAACACACTTATTTTTGTTCCAAAAGTGATAAGTCACATACAATAGTCATTTACAGTCAAAAAATTCAATATTAAAAAATTACAATTTTTGACCATCTGGAGAAAATTCGACAGGTCACGGGTCATCGTTTTTCATCAGAAAATAGATTTTTTTCGACTGTAGAAAAATGTAATCAAATGTCATTTGGATTGTGCCTCATGTTGAATAACTACTTTTTAAAGCCTCAATGTGACCAAAATTGACATTTTTACAGACTTTTTCTCCTACTCAGAAGCTTCTATTTTCACCAATTTCAGGCATTAAAATGACTCTGAACACACTTATTTTTCTTCCAAAAGTGACAATTCACATGCAATAGTCATTTACAGTCAAAAAATTAAATATTACAAATGTATTATTTTTGACCATCTGTAGAAAGTTTGACAGGTCACGGGTCATCGTTTTTCATCAGAAAATTGATTTTTTCGACTGTAGAAAAATTGAATCAAAATGTCATTTGGATTGTGCCTCTTGTTGAATAATCACTTTTTAAAGCCTCAATGTGACCAAAATTGACATTTTTACAGACTTTTTCTCATACTCAGAAGCTTCTATTTTCACCAATTTCAGGCATTAAAATGACTCTAAACACACTTATTTTAGTTCCAAAAGTGATAATTCACATGCAATAGTCATTTACAGTCAAAAAATTAAATATTACAAATTTATTATTTTTGACCATCTGTAGAAAGTTTGCAGGTCACGGGTCATCGTTTTTCATCAGAAAATTGATTTTTTCGACGGTAGAAAAATTGAATCAAAATGTCATTTGGATTGTGCCTCATGTTGAATAACTACTTTTTAAAGCCTCAATGTGACCAAAATTGACATTTTTACAGTCTTTTTCTCCTACTCAGAAGCTTCTATTTTCACCAATTTCAGGCATTAAAATGACTCTAAACACACTTATTTTAGTTCCAAATGTGATAATTCACATGCAATAGTCATTTACAGTCAAAAAATTTAATATTACAAATTTATTATTTTTGACCATCTGAAGAAAGTTTGACAGGTCACGGGTAATCGTTTTTCATCAGAAAATAGATTTTTTTCGACTGTAGAAAAATTGAATCAAAATGTCATTTGGATTGTGCCTCATGTTGAATAACTACTTTTTAAAGCCTCAATGTGATCAAAATTGACATTTTTACAGACTTTTTCTCCTACTCAGAAGCTTCTATTTTCACCAATTTCAGGCATTAAAATGACTCTAAACACACTTATTTTTGTTCCAAAAGTGATAATTCACATGCAATAGTCATTTAAAGTCAAAAAATTTAATATTACAAATTTATTATTTTTGACCATCTGGAGAAAGTTTGACAGGTCACGGGTCATCGTTTTTCGTCAGAAAATTGATTTTTTCGACTGTAGAAAAATTGAATCAAAATGTCATTTGGATTGTGCCTCATGTTGAATAACTACTTTTTAAAGCCTCAATGTGACCAAAATTGACATTTTTACAGAGTTTTTCTCCTACTCAGAAGCTTCTATTTTCACCCATTTCAGGCATAAAATGACTCTAAACACACTTATTTTTATTCCAAAAGTGACAATTCACATGCAATAGTCATTTACAGTCAAAAAAATAAATATTACAAATTTATTATTTTTGACCATCTGTAGAAAATTTGGCAGGTCACGGGTCATCGTTTTTCATCAGAAAATTGATTTTTTCGACTGTAGAAAAATTGAATCAAAATGTCATTTGGATTGTGCCTCATGTTGAATAACTACTTTTTAAAGCCTCAATGTGACCAAAATTGACATTTTTACAGACGTTTTCTCCTACTTAGAAGCTTCTATTTTGACCAATTTCAGGCATTAAAATGACTCTAAACACACTTATTTTTGTTCCAAAAGTGATAATTCACATGCAATAGTCATTTACAGTCAAAACATTCAATATTAAAAAATTACCATTTTTGACCATCTGGAGAAAATTCAACAGGTCACGGGTCATCATTTTTCATCAGAAAATTGATTTTTTGGACTGTAGAAAAATTAATTCAAAATGTCATTTGGATTGTGCCTCGTGTTAAATAACTACTTTTTAAAGCCTCAATGTGACCAAAATTGACATTTTTACAGACTTTTTCTCCTACTCAGAAGCTTCAATTTTCACCAATTTCAGGCATTAAAATGACTCTAAACACACTTATTTTAGTTCCAAAAGTGATAATTCACATGCAATAGTCATTTACAGTCAAAAAATTTAATATTACAAATTTATTATTTTTGACCATCTGAAGAAAGTTTGACAGGTCACGGGTAATCGTTTTTCATCAGAAAATTGATTTTTTTCGACTGTAGAAAAATTGAATCAAAATGTCATTTGGATTGTGCCTCATGTTGAATAACTACTTTTTAAAGCCTCAATGTGACCAAAATTGACATTTTTACCGACTTTTTCTCCTACTCAGAAGCTTCTATTTTCACCAATTTCAGGCATTAAAATGACTCTAAACACACTTATTTTAGTTCCAAAAGTGATAATTCACATGCAATAGTCATTTACAGTCAAAAAATTTAATATTACAAATTTATTATTTTTGACCATCTGAAGAAAGTTTGACAGGTCACGGGTAATCGTTTTTCATCAGAAAATAGATTTTTTTCGACTGTAGAAAAATTGAATCAAAATGTCATTTGGATTGTGCCTCATGTTGAATAACTACTTTTTAAAGCCTCAATGTGACCAAAATTGACATTTTTACAGACTTTTTCTCCTACTCAGAAGCTTCTATTTTCACCAATTTCAGGCATTAAAATGACTCTAAACACACTTATTTTTGTTCCAAAAGTGATAATTCACATGCAATAGTCATTTACAGTCAAAAAATTTAATATTACAAATTTATTATTTTTGACCATCTGAAGAAAGTTTGACAGGTCACGGGTAATCGTTTTTCATCAGAAAATAGATTTTTTTCGACTGTAGAAAAATTGAATCAAAATGTCATTTGGATTGTGCCTCATGTTGAATAACTACTTTTTAAAGCCTCAATGTGATCAAAATTGACATTTTTACAGACTTTTTCTCCTACTCAGAAGCTTCTATTTTCACCAATTTCAGGCATTATGACTCTAAACACACTTATTTTTGTTCCAAAAGTGATAATTCACATGCAATAGTCATTTACAGTCAAAAAATTTAATATTACAAATTTATTATTTTTTAACATCTGAAGAAAGTTTGACAGGTCACGGGTCATAGTTTTTCATCAGAAAATTGATTTTTTCGACTGTAGAAAAATTGAATCAAAATGTCATTTGGATTGTGCCTCATGTTGAATAACTACTTTTTAAAGCCTCAATGTGACCAAAATTGACATTTTTACAGACTTTTTCTCCTACTTAGAAGCTTCTATTTTGACCAATTTCAGGCATTAAAATGACTCTAAACACACTTATTTTTGTTCCAAAAGTGATAAGTCACATACAATAGTCATTTACAGTCAAAAAATTCAATATTAAAAAATTACAATTTTTGACCATCTGGAGAAAATTCGACAGGTCACGGGTCATCGTTTTTCATCAGAAAATAGATTTTTTTCGACTGTAGAAAAATGTAATCAAATGTCATTTGGATTGTGCCTCATGTTGAATAACTACTTTTTAAAGCCTCAATGTGACCAAAATTGACATTTTTACAGACTTTTTCTCCTACTCAGAAGCTTCTATTTTCACCAATTTCAGGCATTAAAATGACTCTGAACACACTTATTTTTCTTCCAAAAGTGACAATTCACATGCAATAGTCATTTACAGTCAAAAAATTAAATATTACAAATTTATTATTTTTGACCATCTGTAGAAAGTTTGACAGGTCACGGGTCATCGTTTTTCATCAGAAAATTGATTTTTTCGACTGTAGAAAAATTGAATCAAAATGTCATTTGGATTGTGCCTCTTGTTGAATAATCACTTTTTAAAGCCTCAATGTGACCAAAATTGACATTTTTACAGACTTTTTCTCATACTCAGAAGCTTCTATTTTCACCAATTTCAGGCATTAAAATGACTCTAAACACACTTATTTTAGTTCCAAAAGTGATAATTCACATGCAATAGTCATTTACAGTCAAAAAATTAAATATTACAAATTTATTATTTTTGACCATCTGTAGAAAGTTTGCAGGTCACGGGTCATCGTTTTTCATCAGAAAATTGATTTTTTCGACGGTAGAAAAATTGAATCAAAATGTCATTTGGATTGTGCCTCATGTTGAATAACTACTTTTTAAAGCCTCAATGTGACCAAAATTGACATTTTTACAGTCTTTTTCTCCTACTCAGAAGCTTCTATTTTCACCAATTTCAGGCATTAAAATGACTCTAAACACACTTATTTTAGTTCCAAATGTGATAATTCACATGCAATAGTCATTTACAGTCAAAAAATTTAATATTACAAATTTATTATTTTTGACCATCTGAAGAAAGTTTGACAGGTCACGGGTAATCGTTTTTCATCAGAAAATAGATTTTTTTCGACTGTAGAAAAATTGAATCAAAATGTCATTTGGATTGTGCCTCATGTTGAATAACTACTTTTTAAAGCCTCAATGTGATCAAAATTGACATTTTTACAGACTTTTTCTCCTACTCAGAAGCTTCTATTTTCACCAATTTCAGGCATTAAAATGACTCTAAACACACTTATTTTTGTTCCAAAAGTGATAATTCACATGCAATAGTCATTTAAAGTCAAAAAATTTAATATTACAAATTTATTATTTTTGACCATCTGGAGAAAGTTTGACAGGTCACGGGTCATCGTTTTTCGTCAGAAAATTGATTTTTTCGACTGTAGAAAAATTGAATCAAAATGTCATTTGGATTGTGCCTCATGTTGAATAACTACTTTTTAAAGCCTCAATGTGACCAAAATTGACATTTTTACAGAGTTTTTCTCCTACTCAGAAGCTTCTATTTTCACCCATTTCAGGCATAAAATGACTCTAAACACACTTATTTTTATTCCAAAAGTGACAATTCACATGCAATAGTCATTTACAGTCAAAAAAATAAATATTACAAATTTATTATTTTTGACCATCTGTAGAAAATTTGGCAGGTCACGGGTCATCGTTTTTCATCAGAAAATTGATTTTTTCGACTGTAGAAAAATTGAATCAAAATGTCATTTGGATTGTGCCTCATGTTGAATAACTACTTTTTAAAGCCTCAATGTGACCAAAATTGACATTTTTACAGACGTTTTCTCCTACTTAGAAGCTTCTATTTTGACCAATTTCAGGCATTAAAATGACTCTAAACACACTTATTTTTGTTCCAAAAGTGATAATTCACATGCAATAGTCATTTACAGTCAAAACATTCAATATTAAAAAATTACCATTTTTGACCATCTGGAGAAAATTCAACAGGTCACGGGTCATCATTTTTCATCAGAAAATTGATTTTTTGGACTGTAGAAAAATTAATTCAAAATGTCATTTGGATTGTGCCTCGTGTTAAATAACTACTTTTTAAAGCCTCAATGTGACCAAAATTGACATTTTTACAGACTTTTTCTCCTACTCAGAAGCTTCAATTTTCACCAATTTCAGGCATTAAAATGACTCTAAACACACTTATTTTAGTTCCAAAAGTGATAATTCACATGCAATAGTCATTTACAGTCAAAAAATTTAATATTACAAATTTATTATTTTTGACCATCTGAAGAAAGTTTGACAGGTCACGGGTAATCGTTTTTCATCAGAAAATAGATTTTTTTCGACTGTAGAAAAATTGAATCAAAATGTCATTTGGATTGTGCCTCATGTTGAATAACTACTTTTTAAAGCCTCAATGTGACCAAAATTGACATTTTTACAGACTTTTTCTCCTACTCAGAAGCTTCTATTTTCACCAATTTCAGGCATTAAAATGACTCTAAACACACTTATTTTTGTTCCAAAAGTGATAATTCACATGCAATAGTCATTTACAGTCAAAAAATTTAATATTACAAATTTATTATTTTTTAACATCTGGAGAAAGTTTGACAGGTCACGGGTCATAGTTTTTCATCAGAAAATTGATTTTTTCGACTGTAGAAAAATTGAATCAAAATGTCATTTGGATTGTGCCTCATGTTGAATAACTACTTTTTAAAGCCTCAATGTGACCAAAATTGACATTTTTACAGACTTTTTCTCCTACTTAGAAGCTTCTATTTTCACCAATTTCAGGCATTAAAATGACTCTAAACACACTTATTTTTGTTCCAAAAGTGATAATTCACATGCAATAGTCATTTACAGTCAAAAAATTTAATATTACAAATTTATTATTTTTTAACATCTGGAGAAAGTTTGACAGGTCACGGGTCATAGTTTTTCATCAGAAAATTGATTTTTTCGACTGTAGAAAAATTGAATCAAAATGTCATTTGGATTGTGCCTCATGTTGAATAACTACTTTTTAAAGCCTCAATGTGACCAAAATTGACATTTTTACAGACTTTTTCTCCTACTTAGAAGCTTCTATTTTGACCAATTTCAGGCATTAAAATGACTCTAAACACACTTATTTTTGTTCCAAAAGTGATAATTCACATGCAATAGCCATTTACAGTCAAAACATTCAATATTAAAAAATTACCATTTTTGACCATCTGGAGAAAATTCAACAGGTCACGGGTCATCATTTTTCATCAGAAAATTGATTTTTTGGACTGTAGAAAAATTAATTCAAAATGTCATTTGGATTGTGCCTCGTGTTAAATAACTACTTTTTAAAGCCTCAATGTGACCAAAATTGACATTTTTACAGACTTTTTCTCCTACTCAGAAGCTTCTATTTTCACCAATTTCAGGCATTAAAATGACTCTAAACACACTTATTTTAGTTCCAAAAGTGATAATTCACATGCAATAGTCATTTACAGTCAAAAAATTTAATATTACAAATTTATTATTTTTGACCATCTGAAGAAAGTTTGACAGGTCACGGGTAATCGTTTTTCATCAGAAAATAGATTTTTTTCGACTGTAGAAAAATTGAATCAAAATGTCATTTGGATTGTGCCTCATGTTGAATAACTACTTTTTAAAGCCTCAATGTGATCAAAATTGACATTTTTACAGACTTTTTCTCCTACTCAGAAGCTTCTATTTTCACCAATTTCAGGCATTATGACTCTAAACACACTTATTTTTGTTCCAAAAGTGATAATTCACATGCAATAGTCATTTACAGTCAAAAAATTTAATATTACAAATTTATTATTTTTTAACATCTGAAGAAAGTTTGACAGGTCACGGGTCATAGTTTTTCATCAGAAAATTGATTTTTTCGACTGTAGAAAAATTGAATCAAAATGTCATTTGGATTGTGCCTCATGTTGAATAACTACTTTTTAAAGCCTCAATGTGACCAAAATTGACATTTTTACAGACTTTTTCTCCTACTTAGAAGCTTCTATTTTGACCAATTTCAGGCATTAAAATGACTCTAAACACACTTATTTTTGTTCCAAAAGTGATAAGTCACATACAATAGTCATTTACAGTCAAAAAATTCAATATTAAAAAATTACAATTTTTGACCATCTGGAGAAAATTCGACAGGTCACGGGTCATCGTTTTTCATCAGAAAATAGATTTTTTTCGACTGTAGAAAAATGTAATCAAATGTCATTTGGATTGTGCCTCATGTTGAATAACTACTTTTTAAAGCCTCAATGTGACCAAAATTGACATTTTTACAGACTTTTTCTCCTACTCAGAAGCTTCTATTTTCACCAATTTCAGGCATTAAAATGACTCTGAACACACTTATTTTTCTTCCAAAAGTGACAATTCACATGCAATAGTCATTTACAGTCAAAAAATTAAATATTACAAATGTATTATTTTTGACCATCTGTAGAAAGTTTGACAGGTCACGGGTCATCGTTTTTCATCAGAAAATTGATTTTTTCGACTGTAGAAAAATTGAATCAAAATGTCATTTGGATTGTGCCTCTTGTTGAATAATCACTTTTTAAAGCCTCAATGTGACCAAAATTGACATTTTTACAGACTTTTTCTCATACTCAGAAGCTTCTATTTTCACCAATTTCAGGCATTAAAATGACTCTAAACACACTTATTTTAGTTCCAAAAGTGATAATTCACATGCAATAGTCATTTACAGTCAAAAAATTAAATATTACAAATTTATTATTTTTGACCATCTGTAGAAAGTTTGCAGGTCACGGGTCATCGTTTTTCATCAGAAAATTGATTTTTTCGACGGTAGAAAAATTGAATCAAAATGTCATTTGGATTGTGCCTCATGTTGAATAACTACTTTTTAAAGCCTCAATGTGACCAAAATTGACATTTTTACAGTCTTTTTCTCCTACTCAGAAGCTTCTATTTTCACCAATTTCAGGCATTAAAATGACTCTAAACACACTTATTTTAGTTCCAAATGTGATAATTCACATGCAATAGTCATTTACAGTCAAAAAATTTAATATTACAAATTTATTATTTTTGACCATCTGAAGAAAGTTTGACAGGTCACGGGTAATCGTTTTTCATCAGAAAATAGATTTTTTTCGACTGTAGAAAAATTGAATCAAAATGTCATTTGGATTGTGCCTCATGTTGAATAACTACTTTTTAAAGCCTCAATGTGATCAAAATTGACATTTTTACAGACTTTTTCTCCTACTCAGAAGCTTCTATTTTCACCAATTTCAGGCATTAAAATGACTCTAAACACACTTATTTTTGTTCCAAAAGTGATAATTCACATGCAATAGTCATTTAAAGTCAAAAAATTTAATATTACAAATTTATTATTTTTGACCATCTGGAGAAAGTTTGACAGGTCACGGGTCATCGTTTTTCGTCAGAAAATTGATTTTTTCGACTGTAGAAAAATTGAATCAAAATGTCATTTGGATTGTGCCTCATGTTGAATAACTACTTTTTAAAGCCTCAATGTGACCAAAATTGACATTTTTACAGAGTTTTTCTCCTACTCAGAAGCTTCTATTTTCACCCATTTCAGGCATAAAATGACTCTAAACACACTTATTTTTATTCCAAAAGTGACAATTCACATGCAATAGTCATTTACAGTCAAAAAAATAAATATTACAAATTTATTATTTTTGACCATCTGTAGAAAATTTGGCAGGTCACGGGTCATCGTTTTTCATCAGAAAATTGATTTTTTCGACTGTAGAAAAATTGAATCAAAATGTCATTTGGATTGTGCCTCATGTTGAATAACTACTTTTTAAAGCCTCAATGTGACCAAAATTGACATTTTTACAGACGTTTTCTCCTACTTAGAAGCTTCTATTTTGACCAATTTCAGGCATTAAAATGACTCTAAACACACTTATTTTTGTTCCAAAAGTGATAATTCACATGCAATAGTCATTTACAGTCAAAACATTCAATATTAAAAAATTACCATTTTTGACCATCTGGAGAAAATTCAACAGGTCACGGGTCATCATTTTTCATCAGAAAATTGATTTTTTGGACTGTAGAAAAATTAATTCAAAATGTCATTTGGATTGTGCCTCGTGTTAAATAACTACTTTTTAAAGCCTCAATGTGACCAAAATTGACATTTTTACAGACTTTTTCTCCTACTCAGAAGCTTCAATTTTCACCAATTTCAGGCATTAAAATGACTCTAAACACACTTATTTTAGTTCCAAAAGTGATAATTCACATGCAATAGTCATTTACAGTCAAAAAATTTAATATTACAAATTTATTATTTTTGACCATCTGAAGAAAGTTTGACAGGTCACGGGTAATCGTTTTTCATCAGAAAATTGATTTTTTTCGACTGTAGAAAAATTGAATCAAAATGTCATTTGGATTGTGCCTCATGTTGAATAACTACTTTTTAAAGCCTCAATGTGACCAAAATTGACATTTTTACCGACTTTTTCTCCTACTCAGAAGCTTCTATTTTCACCAATTTCAGGCATTAAAATGACTCTAAACACACTTATTTTAGTTCCAAAAGTGATAATTCACATGCAATAGTCATTTACAGTCAAAAAATTTAATATTACAAATTTATTATTTTTGACCATCTGAAGAAAGTTTGACAGGTCACGGGTAATCGTTTTTCATCAGAAAATAGATTTTTTTCGACTGTAGAAAAATTGAATCAAAATGTCATTTGGATTGTGCCTCATGTTGAATAACTACTTTTTAAAGCCTCAATGTGACCAAAATTGACATTTTTACAGACTTTTTCTCCTACTCAGAAGCTTCTATTTTCACCAATTTCAGGCATTAAAATGACTCTAAACACACTTATTTTTGTTCCAAAAGTGATAATTCACATGCAATAGTCATTTACAGTCAAAAAATTTAATATTACAAATTTATTATTTTTGACCATCTGAAGAAAGTTTGACAGGTCACGGGTAATCGTTTTTCATCAGAAAATAGATTTTTTTCGACTGTAGAAAAATTGAATCAAAATGTCATTTGGATTGTGCCTCATGTTGAATAACTACTTTTTAAAGCCTCAATGTGATCAAAATTGACATTTTTACAGACTTTTTCTCCTACTCAGAAGCTTCTATTTTCACCAATTTCAGGCATTATGACTCTAAACACACTTATTTTTGTTCCAAAAGTGATAATTCACATGCAATAGTCATTTACAGTCAAAAAATTTAATATTACAAATTTATTATTTTTTAACATCTGAAGAAAGTTTGACAGGTCACGGGTCATAGTTTTTCATCAGAAAATTGATTTTTTCGACTGTAGAAAAATTGAATCAAAATGTCATTTGGATTGTGCCTCATGTTGAATAACTACTTTTTAAAGCCTCAATGTGACCAAAATTGACATTTTTACAGACTTTTTCTCCTACTTAGAAGCTTCTATTTTGACCAATTTCAGGCATTAAAATGACTCTAAACACACTTATTTTTGTTCCAAAAGTGATAAGTCACATACAATAGTCATTTACAGTCAAAAAATTCAATATTAAAAAATTACAATTTTTGACCATCTGGAGAAAATTCGACAGGTCACGGGTCATCGTTTTTCATCAGAAAATAGATTTTTTTCGACTGTAGAAAAATGTAATCAAATGTCATTTGGATTGTGCCTCATGTTGAATAACTACTTTTTAAAGCCTCAATGTGACCAAAATTGACATTTTTTCAGACTTTTTCTCCTACTCAGAAGCTTCTATTTTCACCAATTTCAGGCATTAAAATGACTCTGAACACACTTATTTTTCTTCCAAAAGTGACAATTCACATGCAATAGTCATTTACAGTCAAAAAATTAAATATTACAAATTTATTATTTTTGACCATCTGTAGAAAGTTTGACAGGTCACGGGTCATCGTTTTTCATCAGAAAATTGATTTTTTCGACTGTAGAAAAATTGAATCAAAATGTCATTTGGATTGTGCCTCTTGTTGAATAATCACTTTTTAAAGCCTCAATGTGACCAAAATTGACATTTTTACAGACTTTTTCTCATACTCAGAAGCTTCTATTTTCACCAATTTCAGGCATTAAAATGACTCTAAACACACTTATTTTAGTTCCAAAAGTGATAATTCACATGCAATAGTCATTTACAGTCAAAAAATTAAATATTACAAATTTATTATTTTTGACCATCTGTAGAAAGTTTGCAGGTCACGGGTCATCGTTTTTCATCAGAAAATTGATTTTTTCGACGGTAGAAAAATTGAATCAAAATGTCATTTGGATTGTGCCTCATGTTGAATAACTACTTTTTAAAGCCTCAATGTGACCAAAATTGACATTTTTACAGTCTTTTTCTCCTACTCAGAAGCTTCTATTTTCACCAATTTCAGGCATTAAAATGACTCTAAACACACTTATTTTAGTTCCAAATGTGATAATTCACATGCAATAGTCATTTACAGTCAAAAAATTTAATATTACAAATTTATTATTTTTGACCATCTGAAGAAAGTTTGACAGGTCACGGGTAATCGTTTTTCATCAGAAAATAGATTTTTTTCGACTGTAGAAAAATTGAATCAAAATGTCATTTGGATTGTGCCTCATGTTGAATAACTACTTTTTAAAGCCTCAATGTGATCAAAATTGACATTTTTACAGACTTTTTCTCCTACTCAGAAGCTTCTATTTTCACCAATTTCAGGCATTAAAATGACTCTAAACACACTTATTTTTGTTCCAAAAGTGATAATTCACATGCAATAGTCATTTAAAGTCAAAAAATTTAATATTACAAATTTATTATTTTTGACCATCTGGAGAAAGTTTGACAGGTCACGGGTCATCGTTTTTCGTCAGAAAATTGATTTTTTCGACTGTAGAAAAATTGAATCAAAATGTCATTTGGATTGTGCCTCATGTTGAATAACTACTTTTTAAAGCCTCAATGTGACCAAAATTGACATTTTTACAGAGTTTTTCTCCTACTCAGAAGCTTCTATTTTCACCCATTTCAGGCATAAAATGACTCTAAACACACTTATTTTTATTCCAAAAGTGACAATTCACATGCAATAGTCATTTACAGTCAAAAAAATAAATATTACAAATTTATTATTTTTGACCATCTGTAGAAAATTTGGCAGGTCACGGGTCATCGTTTTTCATCAGAAAATTGATTTTTTCGACTGTAGAAAAATTGAATCAAAATGTCATTTGGATTGTGCCTCATGTTGAATAACTACTTTTTAAAGCCTCAATGTGACCAAAATTGACATTTTTACAGACGTTTTCTCCTACTTAGAAGCTTCTATTTTGACCAATTTCAGGCATTAAAATGACTCTAAACACACTTATTTTTGTTCCAAAAGTGATAATTCACATGCAATAGTCATTTACAGTCAAAACATTCAATATTAAAAAATTACCATTTTTGACCATCTGGAGAAAATTCAACAGGTCACGGGTCATCATTTTTCATCAGAAAATTGATTTTTTGGACTGTAGAAAAATTAATTCAAAATGTCATTTGGATTGTGCCTCGTGTTAAATAACTACTTTTTAAAGCCTCAATGTGACCAAAATTGACATTTTTACAGACTTTTTCTCCTACTCAGAAGCTTCAATTTTCACCAATTTCAGGCATTAAAATGACTCTAAACACACTTATTTTAGTTCCAAAAGTGATAATTCACATGCAATAGTCATTTACAGTCAAAAAATTTAATATTACAAATTTATTATTTTTGACCATCTGAAGAAAGTTTGACAGGTCACGGGTAATCGTTTTTCATCAGAAAATAGATTTTTTTCGACTGTAGAAAAATTGAATCAAAATGTCATTTGGATTGTGCCTCATGTTGAATAACTACTTTTTAAAGCCTCAATGTGACCAAAATTGACATTTTTACAGACTTTTTCTCCTACTCAGAAGCTTCTATTTTCACCAATTTCAGGCATTAAAATGACTCTAAACACACTTATTTTTGTTCCAAAAGTGATAATTCACATGCAATAGTCATTTACAGTCAAAAAATTTAATATTACAAATTTATTATTTTTTAACATCTGGAGAAAGTTTGACAGGTCACGGGTCATAGTTTTTCATCAGAAAATTGATTTTTTCGACTGTAGAAAAATTGAATCAAAATGTCATTTGGATTGTGCCTCATGTTGAATAACTACTTTTTAAAGCCTCAATGTGACCAAAATTGACATTTTTACAGACTTTTTCTCCTACTTAGAAGCTTCTATTTTGACCAATTTCAGGCATTAAAATGACTCTAAACACACTTATTTTTGTTCCAAAAGTGATAATTCACATGCAATAGTCATTTACAGTCAAAACATTCAATATTAAAAAATTACCATTTTTGACCATCTGGAGAAAATTCAACAGGTCACGGGTCATCATTTTTCATCAGAAAATTGATTTTTTGGACTGTAGAAAAATTAATTCAAAATGTCATTTGGATTGTGCCTCGTGTTAAATAACTACTTTTTAAAGCCTCAATGTGACCAAAATTGACATTTTTACAGACTTTTTCTCCTACTCAGAAGCTTCTATTTTCACCAATTTCAGGCATTAAAATGACTCTAAACACACTTATTTTCGTTCCAAAAGTGATAATTCACATGCAATAGTCATTTACAGTCAAAAAATGTAATAATACAAATTTATTATTTTTGACCATCTGAAGAAAGTTTGACAGGTCACGGGTAATCGTTTTTCATCAGAAAATAGATTTTTTTCGACTGTAGAAAAATTGAATCAAAATGTCATTTGGATTGTGCCTCATGTTGAATAACTACTTTTTAAAGCCTCAATGTGACCAAAATTGACATTTTTACAGACTTTTTCTCCTACTTAGAAGCTTCTATTTTGACCAATTTCAGGCATTAAAATGACTCTAAACACACTTATTTTTGTTCCAAAAGTGATAAGTCACATACAATAGTCATTTACAGTCAAAAAATTCAATATTAAAAAATTACAATTTTTGACCATCTGGAGAAAATTCAGCAGGTCACGGGTCATCGTTTTTCATCAGAAAATAGATTTTTTTCGACTGTAGAAAAATGTAATCAAATGTCATTTGGATTGTGCCTCATGTTGAATAACTACTTTTTAAAGCCTCAATGTGACCAAAATTGACATTTTTACAGACTTTTTCTCCTACTCAGAAGCTTCTATTTTCACCAATTTCAGGCATTAAAATGACTCTGAACACACTTATTTTTCTTCCAAAAGTGACAATTCACATGCAATAGTCATTTACAGTCAAAAAATTAAATATTACAAATGTATTATTTTTGACCATCTGTAGAAAGTTTGACAGGTCACGGGTCATCGTTTTTCATCAGAAAATTGATTTTTTCGACTGTAGAAAAATTGAATCAAAATGTCATTTGGATTGTGCCTCTTGTTGAATAATCACTTTTTAAAGCCTCAATGTGACCAAAATTGACATTTTTACAGACTTTTTCTCATACTCAGAAGCTTCTATTTTCACCAATTTCAGGCATTAAAATGACTCTAAACACACTTATTTTAGTTCCAAAAGTGATAATTCACATGCAATAGTCATTTACAGTCAAAAAATTAAATATTACAAATTTATTATTTTTGACCATCTGTAGAAAGTTTGCAGGTCACGGGTCATCGTTTTTCATCAGAAAATTGATTTTTTCGACGGTAGAAAAATTGAATCAAAATGTCATTTGGATTGTGCCTCATGTTGAATAACTACTTTTTAAAGCCTCAATGTGACCAAAATTGACATTTTTACAGTCTTTTTCTCCTACTCAGAAGCTTCTATTTTCACCAATTTCAGGCATTAAAATGACTCTAAACACACTTATTTTAGTTCCAAATGTGATAATTCACATGCAATAGTCATTTACAGTCAAAAAATTTAATATTACAAATTTATTCTTTTTGACCATCTGAAGAAAGTTTGACAGGTCACGGGTAATCGTTTTTCATCAGAAAATAGATTTTTTTCGACTGTAGAAAAATTGAATCAAAATGTCATTTGGATTGTGCCTCATGTTGAATAACTACTTTTTAAAGCCTCAATGTGATCAAAATTGACATTTTTACAGACTTTTTCTCCTACTCAGAAGCTTCTATTTTCACCAATTTCAGGCATTAAAATGACTCTAAACACACTTATTTTTGTTCCAAAAGTGATAATTCACATGCAATAGTCATTTAAAGTCAAAAAATTTAATATTACAAATTTATTATTTTTGACCATCTGGAGAAAGTTTGACAGGTCACGGGTCATCGTTTTTCGTCAGAAAATTGATTTTTTCGACTGTAGAAAAATTGAATCAAAATGTCATTTGGATTGTGCCTCATGTTGAATAACTACTTTTTAAAGCCTCAATGTGACCAAAATTGACATTTTTACAGAGTTTTTCTCCTACTCAGAAGCTTCTATTTTCACCCATTTCAGGCATAAAATGACTCTAAACACACTTATTTTTATTCCAAAAGTGACAATTCACATGCAATAGTCATTTACAGTCAAAAAAATAAATATTACAAATTTATTATTTTTGACCATCTGTAGAAAATTTGGCAGGTCACGGGTCATCGTTTTTCATCAGAAAATTGATTTTTTCGACTGTAGAAAAATTGAATCAAAATGTCATTTGGATTGTGCCTCATGTTGAATAACTACTTTTTAAAGCCTCAATGTGACCAAAATTGACATTTTTACAGACGTTTTCTCCTACTTAGAAGCTTCTATTTTGACCAATTTCAGGCATTAAAATGACTCTAAACACACTTATTTTTGTTCCAAAAGTGATAATTCACATGCAATAGTCATTTACAGTCAAAACATTCAATATTAAAAAATTACCATTTTTGACCATCTGGAGAAAATTCAACAGGTCACGGGTCATCATTTTTCATCAGAAAATTGATTTTTTGGACTGTAGAAAAATTAATTCAAAATGTCATTTGGATTGTGCCTCGTGTTAAATAACTACTTTTTAAAGCCTCAATGTGACCAAAATTGACATTTTTACAGACTTTTTCTCCTACTCAGAAGCTTCAATTTTCACCAATTTCAGGCATTAAAATGACTCTAAACACACTTATTTTAGTTCCAAAAGTGATAATTCACATGCAATAGTCATTTACAGTCAAAAAATTTAATATTACAAATTTATTATTTTTGACCATCTGAAGAAAGTTTGACAGGTCACGGGTAATCGTTTTTCATCAGAAAATAGATTTTTTTCGACTGTAGAAAAATTGAATCAAAATGTCATTTGGATTGTGCCTCATGTTGAATAACTACTTTTTAAAGCCTCAATGTGACCAAAATTGACATTTTTACAGACTTTTTCTCCTACTCAGAAGCTTCTATTTTCACCAATTTCAGGCATTAAAATGACTCTAAACACACTTATTTTTGTTCCAAAAGTGATAATTCACATGCAATAGTCATTTACAGTCAAAAAATTTAATATTACAAATTTATTATTTTTTAACATCTGGAGAAAGTTTGACAGGTCACGGGTCATAGTTTTTCATCAGAAAATTGATTTTTTCGACTGTAGAAAAATTGAATCAAAATGTCATTTGGATTGTGCCTCATGTTGAATAACTACTTTTTAAAGCCTCAATGTGACCAAAATTGACATTTTTACAGACTTTTTCTCCTACTTAGAAGCTTCTATTTTGACCAATTTCAGGCATTAAAATGACTCTAAACACACTTATTTTTGTTCCAAAAGTGATAATTCACATGCAATAGTCATTTACAGTCAAAACATTCAATATTAAAAAATTACCATTTTTGACCATCTGGAGAAAATTCAACAGGTCACGGGTCATCATTTTTCATCAGAAAATTGATTTTTTGGACTGTAGAAAAATTAATTCAAAATGTCATTTGGATTGTGCCTCGTGTTAAATAACTACTTTTTAAAGCCTCAATGTGACCAAAATTGACATTTTTACAGACTTTTTCTCCTACTCAGAAGCTTCTATTTTCACCAATTTCAGGCATTAAAATGACTCTAAACACACTTATTTTCGTTCCAAAAGTGATAATTCACATGCAATAGTCATTTACAGTCAAAAAATGTAATATTACAAATTTATTATTTTTGACCATCTGAAGAAAGTTTGACAGGTCACGGGTAATCGTTTTTCATCAGAAAATAGATTTTTTTCGACTGTGGAAAAATTGAATCAAAATGTCATTTGGATTGTGCCTCATGTTGAATAACTACTTTTTAAAGCCTCAATGTGACTAAAATTGACATTTTTACAGACTTTTTCTCCTACTCAGAAGCTTCAATTTTGACCAATTTCAGGCATTTAAATGACTCTAAACACACTTATTTTTGTTCCAAAAGTGATAATTCACATGCAATAGTCATTTACAGTCAAAAAATACAATATTAAAAAATGACCATTTTTGACCATCTGGAGAAAATTCGACAGGTCACGGGTCATCGTTTTTCATCAGAAAATTGATTTTTTGGACTGTAGAAAAATTAATTCAAAATGTCATTTGGATTGTGCCTCATGTTGAATAACTACTTTTTAAAGCCTCAATGTGACCAAAATTGACATTTTTACCGACTTTTTCTCCTACTCAGAAGCTTCTATTTTCACCAATTTCAGGCATTAAAATGACTCTAAACACACTTATTTTAGTTCCAAAAGTGATAATTCACATGCAATAGTCATTTACAGTCAAAAAATTTAATATTACAAATTTATTATTTTTGACCATCTGAAGAAAGTTTGACAGGTCACGGGTAATCGTTTTTCATCAGAAAATAGATTTTTTTCGACTGTAGAAAAATTGAATCAAAATGTCATTTGGATTGTGCCTCATGTTGAATAACTACTTTTTAAAGCCTCAATGTGATCAAAATTGACATTTTTACAGACTTTTTCTCCTACTCAGAAGCTTCTATTTTCACCAATTTCAGGCATTAAAATGACTCTAAACACACTTATTTTAGTTCCAAAAGTGATAATTCACATGCAATAGTCATTTACAGTCAAAAAATTTAATATTACAAATTTATTATTTTTGACCATCTGTAGAAAATTTGACAGGTCACGGGTCATCGTTTTTCATCAGAAAATTCATTTTTTCGACTGTAGAAAAATTGAATCAAAATGTCATTTGGATTGTGCCTCATGTTGAATAACTACTTTTTAAAGCCTCAATGTGACCAAAATTGACATTTTTACAGACTTTTTCTCCTACTTAGAAGCTTCTATTTTGACCAATTTCAGGCATTAAAATGACTCTAAACACACTTATTTTTGTTCCAAATGTGATAAGTCACATACAATAGTCATTTACAGTCAAAAAATTCAATATTAAAAAATTACAATTTTTGACCATCTGGAGAAAATTCGACAGGTCACGGGTCATCGTTTTTCATCAGAAAATAGATTTTTTTCGACTGTAGAAAAATTTAATCAAAATGTCATTTGGATTGTGCCTCATGTTGAATAACTACTTTTTAAAGCCTCAATGTGACCAAAATTGACATTTTTACAGACTTTTTCTCCTACTCAGAAGCTTCTATTTTCACCAATTTCAGGCATTAAAATGACTCTAAACACACTTATTTTTGTTCCAAAAGTGATAATTCACATGCAATAGTCATTTAAAGTCAAAAAATTTAATATTACAAATTTATTATTTTTGACCATCTGGAGAAAGTTTTACAGGTCACGGGTCATCGTTTTTCGTCAGAAAATTGATTTTTTCGACTGTAGAAAAATTGAATCAAAATGTCATTTGGATTGTGCCTCATGTTGAATAACTACTTTTTAAAGCCTCAATGTGACCAAAATTGACATTTTTACAGAGTTTTTCTCCTACTCAGAAGCTTCTATTTTCACCCTTTTCAGGCATAAAATGACTCTAAACACACTTATTTTTATTCCAAAAGTGACAATTCACATGCAATAGTCATTTACAGTCAAAAAAATAAATATTACAAATTTATTATTTTTGACCATCTGTAGAAAATTTGGCAGGTCACGGGTCATCGTTTTTCATCAGAAAATTGATTTTTTCGACTGTAGAAAAATTGAATCAAAATGTCATTTGGATTGTGCCTCATGTTGAATAACTACTTTTTAAAGCCTCAATGTGACCAAAATTGACATTTTTACAGACTTTTTCTCCTACTTAGAAGCTTCTATTTTGACCAATTTCAGGCATTAAAATGACTCTAAACACACTTATTTTTGTTCCAAAAGTGATAATTCACATGCAATAGTCATTTACAGTCAAAACATTCAATATTAAAAAATTACCATTTTTGACCATCTGGAGAAAATTCAACAGGTCACGGGTCATCATTTTTCATCAGAAAATTGATTTTTTGGACTGTAGAAAAATTAATTCAAAATGTCATTTGGATTGTGCCTCATGTTGAATAACTACTTTTTAAAGCCTCAATGTGACCAAAATTGACATTTTTACCGACTTTTTCTCCTACTCAGAAGCTTCTATTTTCACCAATTTCAGGCATTAAAATGACTCTAAACACACTTATTTTAGTTCCAAATGTGATAATTCACATGCAATAGTCATTTACAGTCAAAAAATTTAATATTACAAATTTATTATTTTTGACCATCTGAAGAAAGTTTGACAGGTCACGGGTAATCGTTTTTCATCAGAAAATAGATTTTTTTCGACTGTAGAAAAATTGAATCAAAATGTCATTTGGATTGTGCCTCATGTTGAATAACTACTTTTTAAAGCCTCAATGTGATCAAAATTGACATTTTTACAGACTTTTTCTCCTACTCAGAAGCTTCTATTTTCACCAATTTCAGGCATTAAAATGACTCTAAACACACTTATTTTTGTTCCAAAAGTGATAATTCACATGCAATAGTCATTTAAAGTCAAAAAATGTAATATTACAAATTTATTATTTTTGACCATCTGGAGAAAGTTTGACAGGTCACGGGTCATCGTTTTTCGTCAGAAAATTGATTTTTTCGACTGTAGAAAAATTGAATCAAAATGTCATTTGGATTGTGCCTCATGTTGAATAACTACTTTTTAAAGCCTCAATGTGACCAAAATTGACATTTTTACAGAGTTTTTCTCCTACTCAGAAGCTTCTATTTTCACCCATTTCAGGCATAAAATGACTCTAAACACACTTATTTTTATTCCAAAAGTGACAATTCACATGCAATAGTCATTTACAGTCAAAAAAATAAATATTACAAATTTATTATTTTTGACCATCTGTAGAAAATTTGGCAGGTCACGGGTCATCGTTTTTCATCAGAAAATTGATTTTTTCGACTGTAGAAAAATTGAATCAAAATGTCATTTGGATTGTGCCTCATGTTGAATAACTACTTTTTAAAGCCTCAATGTGACCAAAATTGACATTTTTACAGACGTTTTCTCCTACTTAGAAGCTTCTATTTTGACCAATTTCAGGCATTAAAATGACTCTAAACACACTTATTTTTGTTCCAAAAGTGATAATTCACATGCAATAGTCATTTACAGTCAAAACATTCAATATTAAAAAATTACCATTTTTGACCATCTGGAGAAAATTCAACAGGTCACGGGTCATCATTTTTCATCAGAAAATTGATTTTTTGGACTGTAGAAAAATTAATTCAAAATGTCATTTGGATTGTGCCTCGTGTTAAATAACTACTTTTTAAAGCCTCAATGTGACCAAAATTGACATTTTTACAGACTTTTTCTCCTACTCAGAAGCTTCAATTTTCACCAATTTCAGGCATTAAAATGACTCTAAACACACTTATTTTAGTTCCAAAAGTGATAATTCACATGCAATAGTCATTTACAGTCAAAAAATTTAATATTACAAATTTATTATTTTTGACCATCTGAAGAAAGTTTGACAGGTCACGGGTAATCGTTTTTCATCAGAAAATAGATTTTTTTCGACTGTAGAAAAATTGAATCAAAATGTCATTTGGATTGTGCCTCATGTTGAATAACTACTTTTTAAAGCCTCAATGTGACCAAAATTGACATTTTTACCGACTTTTTCTCCTACTCAGAAGCTTCTATTTTCACCAATTTCAGGCATTAAAATGACTCTAAACACACTTATTTTAGTTCCAAAAGTGATAATTCACATGCAATAGTCATTTACAGTCAAAAAATGTAATATTACAAATTTATTATTTTTGACCATCTGAAGAAAGTTTGACAGGTCACGGGTAATCGTTTTTCATCAGAAAATAGATTTTTTTCGACTGTAGAAAAATTGAATCAAAATGTCATTTGGATTGTGCCTCATGTTGAATAACTACTTTTTAAAGCCTCAATGTGATCAAAATTGACATTTTTACAGACTTTTTCTCCTACTCAGAAGCTTCTATTTTCACCAATTTCAGGCATTAAAATGACTCTAAACACACTTATTTTTGTTCCAAAAGTGATAATTCACATGCAATAGTCATTTACAGTCAAAAAATTTAATATTACAAATGTATTATTTTTTAACATCTGGAGAAAGTTTGACAGGTCACGGGTCATAGTTTTTCATCAGAAAATTGATTTTTTCGACTGTAGAAAAATTGAATCAAAATGTCATTTGGATTGTGCCTCATGTTGAATAACTACTTTTTAAAGCCTCAATGTGACCAAAATTGACATTTTTACAGACTTTTTCTCCTACTTAGAAGCTTCTATTTTGACCAATTTCAGGCATTAAAATGACTCTAAACACACTTATTTTTGTTCCAAAAGTGATAATTCACATGCAATAGTCATTTACAGTCAAAACATTCAATATTAAAAAATTACCATTTTTGACCATCTGGAGAAAATTCAACAGGTCACGGGTCATCATTTTTCATCAGAAAATTGATTTTTTGGACTGTAGAAAAATTAATTCAAAATGTCATTTGGATTGTGCCTCGTGTTAAATAACTACTTTTTAAAGCCTCAATGTGACCAAAATTGACATTTTTACAGACTTTTTCTCCTACTCAGAAGCTTCTATTTTCACCAATTTCAGGCATTAAAATGACTCTAAACAAACTTATTTTCGTTCCAAAAGTGATAATTCACATGCAATAGTCATTTACAGTCAAAAAATTTAATATTACAAATTTATTATTTTTGACCATCTGAAGAAAGTTTGACAGGTCACGGGTAATCGTTTTTCATCAGAAAATAGATTTTTTTCGACTGTAGAAAAATTGAATCAAAATGTCATTTGGATTGTGCCTCATGTTGAATAACTACTTTTTAAAGCCTCAATGTGACTAAAATTGACATTTTTACAGACTTTTTCTCCTACTCAGAAGCTTCAATTTTGACCAATTTCAGGCATTTAAATGACTCTAAACACACTTATTTTTGTTCCAAAAGTGATAATTCACATGCAATAGTCATTTACAGTCAAAAAATACAATATTAAAAAATGACCATTTTTGACCATCTGGAGAAAATTCGACAGGTCACGGGTCATCGTTTTTCATCAGAAAATTGATTTTTTGGACTGTAGAAAAATTAATTCAAAATGTCATTTGGATTGTGCCTCATGTTGAATAACTACTTTTTAAAGCCTCAATGTGACCAAAATTGACATTTTTACCGACTTTTTCTCCTACTCAGAAGCTTCTATTTTCACCAATTTCAGGCATTAAAATGACTCTAAACACACTTATTTTAGTTCCAAAAGTGATAATTCACATGCAATAGTCATTTACAGTCAAAAAATTTAATATTACAAATTTATTATTTTTGACCATCTGAAGAAAGTTTGACAGGTCACGGGTAATCGTTTTTCATCAGAAAATAGATTTTTTTCGACTGTAGAAAAATTGAATCAAAATGTCATTTGGATTGTGCCTCATGTTGAATAACTACTTTTTAAAGCCTCAATGTGATCAAAATTGACATTTTTACAGACTTTTTCTCCTACTCAGAAGCTTCTATTTTCACCAATTTCAGGCATTAAAATGACTCTAAACACACTTATTTTAGTTCCAAAAGTGATAATTCACATGCAATAGTCATTTACAGTCAAAAAATTAAATATTACAAATTTATTATTTTTGACCATCTGTAGAAAATTTGACAGGTCACGGGTCATCGTTTTTCATCAGAAAATTCATTTTTTCGACTGTAGAAAAATTGAATCAAAATGTCATTTGGATTGTGCCTCATGTTGAATAACTACTTTTTAAAGCCTCAATGTGACCAAAATTGACATTTTTACAGACTTTTTCTCCTACTTAGAAGCTTCTATTTTGACCAATTTCAGGCATTAAAATGACTCTAAACACACTTATTTTTGTTCCAAAAGTGATAAGTCACATACAATAGTCATTTACAGTCAAAAAATTCAATATTAAAAAATTACAATTTTTGACCATCTGGAGAAAATTCGACAGGTCACGGGTCATCGTTTTTCATCAGAAAATAGATTTTTTTCGACTGTAGAAAAATTTAATCAAAATGTCATTTGGATTGTGCCTCATGTTGAATAACTACTTTTTAAAGCCTCAATGTGACCAAAATTGACATTTTTACAGACTTTTTCTCCTACTCAGAAGCTTCTATTTTCACCAATTTCAGGCATTAAAATGACTCTAAACACACTTATTTTTGTTCCAAAAGTGATAATTCACATGCAATAGTCATTTAAAGTCAAAAAATTTAATATTACAAATTTATTATTTTTGACCATCTGGAGAAAGTTTGACAGGTCACGGGTCATCGTTTTTCGTCAGAAAATTGATTTTTTCGACTGTAGAAAAATTGAATCAAAATGTCATTTGGATTGTGCCTCATGTTGAATAACTACTTTTTAAAGCCTCAATGTGACCAAAATTGACATTTTTACAGAGTTTTTCTCCTACTCAGAAGCTTCTATTTTCACCCATTTCAGGCATAAAATGACTCTAAACACACTTATTTTTATTCCAAAAGTGACAATTCACATGCAATAGTCATTTACAGTCAAAAAAATAAATATTACAAATTTATTATTTTTGACCATCTGTAGAAAATTTGGCAGGTCACGGGTCATCGTTTTTCATCAGAAAATTGATTTTTTCGACTGTAGAAAAATTGAATCAAAATGTCATTTGGATTGTGCCTCATGTTGAATAACTACTTTTTAAAGCCTCAATGTGACCAAAATTGACATTTTTACAGACTTTTTCTCCTACTTAGAAGCTTCTATTTTGACCAATTTCAGGCATTAAAATGACTCTAAACACACTTATTTTTGTTCCAAAAGTGATAATTCACATGCAATAGTCATTTACAGTCAAAACATTCAATATTAAAAAATTACCATTTTTGACCATCTGGAGAAAATTCAACAGGTCACGGGTCATCATTTTTCATCAGAAAATTGATTTTTTGGACTGTAGAAAAATTAATTCAAAATGTCATTTGGATTGTGCCTCATGTTGAATAACTACTTTTTAAAGCCTCAATGTGACCAAAATTGACATTTTTACCGACTTTTTCTCCTACTCAGAAGCTTCTATTTTCACCAATTTCAGGCATTAAAATGACTCTAAACACACTTATTTTAGTTCCAAATGTGATAATTCACATGCAATAGTCATTTACAGTCAAAAAATTTAATATTACAAATTTATTATTTTTGACCATCTGAAGAAAGTTTGACAGGTCACGGGTAATCGTTTTTCATCAGAAAATAGATTTTTTTCGACTGTAGAAAAATTGAATCAAAATGTCATTTGGATTGTGCCTCATGTTGAATAACTACTTTTTAAAGCCTCAATGTGATCAAAATTGACATTTTTACAGACTTTTTCTCCTACTCAGAAGCTTCTATTTTCACCAATTTCAGGCACTAAAATGACTCTAAACACACTTATTTTTGTTCCAAAAGTGATAATTCACATGCAATAGTCATTTAAAGTCAAAAAATTTAATATTACAAATTTATTATTTTTGACCATCTGGAGAAAGTTTGACAGGTCACGGGTCATCGTTTTTCGTCAGAAAATTGATTTTTTCGACTGTAGAAAAATTGAATCAAAATGTCATTTGGATTGTGCCTCATGTTGAATAACTACTTTTTAAAGCCTCAATGTGACCAAAATTGACATTTTTACAGAGTTTTTCTCCTACTCAGAAGCTTCTATTTTCACACATTTCAGGCATAAAATGACTCTAAACACACTTATTTTTATTCCAAAAGTGACAATTCACATGCAATAGTCATTTACAGTCAAAAAAATAAATATTACAAATTTATTATTTTTGACCATCTGTAGAAAATTTGGCAGGTCACGGGTCATCGTTTTTCATCAGAAAATTGATTTTTTCGACTGTAGAAAAATTGAATCAAAATGTCATTTGGATTGTGCCTCATGTTGAATAACTACTTTTTAAAGCCTCAATGTGACCAAAATTGACATTTTTACAGACGTTTTCTCCTACTTAGAAGCTTCTATTTTGACCAATTTCAGGCATTAAAATGACTCTAAACACACTTATTTTTGTTCCAAAAGTGATAATTCACATGCAATAGTCATTTACAGTCAAAACATTCAATATTAAAAAATTACCATTTTTGACCATCTGGAGAAAATTCAACAGGTCACGGGTCATCATTTTTCATCAGAAAATTGATTTTTTGGACTGTAGAAAAATTAATTCAAAATGTCATTTGGATTGTGCCTCGTGTTAAATAACTACTTTTTAAAGCCTCAATGTGACCAAAATTGACATTTTTACAGACTTTTTCTCCTACTCAGAAGCTTCAATTTTCACCAATTTCAGGCATTAAAATGACTCTAAACACACTTATTTTAGTTCCAAAAGTGATAATTCACATGCAATAGTCATTTACAGTCAAAAAATTTAATATTACAAATTTATTATTTTTGACCATCTGAAGAAAGTTTGACAGGTCACGGGTAATCGTTTTTCATCAGAAAATAGATTTTTTTCGACTGTAGAAAAATTGAATCAAAATGTCATTTGGATTGTGCCTCATGTTGAATAACTACTTTTTAAAGCCTCAATGTGACCAAAATTGACATTTTTACAGACTTTTTCTCCTACTCAGAAGCTTCTATTTTCACCAATTTCAGGCATTAAAATGACTCTAAACACACTTATTTTTGTTCCAAAAGTGATAATTCACATGCAATAGTCATTTACAGTCAAAAAATTTAATATTACAAATTTATTATTTTTTAACATCTGGAGAAAGTTTGACAGGTCACGGGTCATAGTTTTTCATCAGAAAATTGATTTTTTTCGACTGTAGAAAAATTGAATCAAAATGTCATTTGGATTGTGCCTCATGTTGAATAACTACTTTTTAAAGCCTCAATGTGACCAAAATTGACATTTTTACAGACTTTTTCTCCTACTTAGAAGCTTCTATTTTCACCAATTTCAGGCATTAAAATGACTCTAAACACACTTATTTTTGTTCCAAAAGTGATAATTCACATGCAATAGTCATTTACAGTCAAAAAATTTAATATTACAAATTTATTATTTTTTAACATCTGGAGAAAGTTTGACAGGTCACGGGTCATAGTTTTTCATCAGAAAATTGATTTTTTCGACTGTAGAAAAATTGAATCAAAATGTCATTTGGATTGTGCCTCATGTTGAATAACTACTTTTTAAAGCCTCAATGTGACCAAAATTGACATTTTTACAGACTTTTTCTCCTACTTAGAAGCTTCTATTTTGACCAATTTCAGGCATTAAAATGACTCTAAACACACTTATTTTTGTTCCAAAAGTGATAATTCACATGCAATAGCCATTTACAGTCAAAACATTCAATATTAAAAAATTACCATTTTTGACCATCTGGAGAAAATTCAACAGGTCACGGGTCATCATTTTTCATCAGAAAATTGATTTTTTGGACTGTAGAAAAATTAATTCAAAATGTCATTTGGATTGTGCCTCGTGTTAAATAACTACTTTTTAAAGCCTCAATGTGACCAAAATTGACATTTTTACAGACTTTTTCTCCTACTCAGAAGCTTCTATTTTCACCAATTTCAGGCATTAAAATGACTCTAAACACACTTATTTTAGTTCCAAAAGTGATAATTCACATGCAATAGTCATTTACAGTCAAAAAATTTAATATTACAAATTTATTATTTTTGACCATCTGAAGAAAGTTTGACAGGTCACGGGTAATCGTTTTTCATCAGAAAATAGATTTTTTTCGACTGTAGAAAAATTGAATCAAAATGTCATTTGGATTGTGCCTCATGTTGAATAACTACTTTTTAAAGCCTCAATGTGATCAAAATTGACATTTTTACAGACTTTTTCTCCTACTCAGAAGCTTCTATTTTCACCAATTTCAGGCATTATGACTCTAAACACACTTATTTTTGTTCCAAAAGTGATAATTCACATGCAATAGTCATTTACAGTCAAAAAATTTAATATTACAAATTTATTATTTTTTAACATCTGAAGAAAGTTTGACAGGTCACGGGTCATAGTTTTTCATCAGAAAATTGATTTTTTCGACTGTAGAAAAATTGAATCAAAATGTCATTTGGATTGTGCCTCATGTTGAATAACTACTTTTTAAAGCCTCAATGTGACCAAAATTGACATTTTTACAGACTTTTTCTCCTACTTAGAAGCTTCTATTTTGACCAATTTCAGGCATTAAAATGACTCTAAACACACTTATTTTTGTTCCAAAAGTGATAAGTCACATACAATAGTCATTTACAGTCAAAAAATTCAATATTAAAAAATTACAATTTTTGACCATCTGGAGAAAATTCGACAGGTCACGGGTCATCGTTTTTCATCAGAAAATAGATTTTTTTCGACTGTAGAAAAATGTAATCAAATGTCATTTGGATTGTGCCTCATGTTGAATAACTACTTTTTAAAGCCTCAATGTGACCAAAATTGACATTTTTACAGACTTTTTCTCCTACTCAGAAGCTTCTATTTTCACCAATTTCAGGCATTAAAATGACTCTGAACACACTTATTTTTCTTCCAAAAGTGACAATTCACATGCAATAGTCATTTACAGTCAAAAAATTAAATATTACAAATGTATTATTTTTGACCATCTGTAGAAAGTTTGACAGGTCACGGGTCATCGTTTTTCATCAGAAAATTGATTTTTTCGACTGTAGAAAAATTGAATCAAAATGTCATTTGGATTGTGCCTCTTGTTGAATAATCACTTTTTAAAGCCTCAATGTGACCAAAATTGACATTTTTACAGACTTTTTCTCATACTCAGAAGCTTCTATTTTCACCAATTTCAGGCATTAAAATGACTCTAAACACACTTATTTTAGTTCCAAAAGTGATATTTCACATGCAATAGTCATTTACAGTCAAAAAATTAAATATTACAAATTTATTATTTTTGACCATCTGTAGAAAGTTTGCAGGTCACGGGTCATCGTTTTTCATCAGAAAATTGATTTTTTCGACGGTAGAAAAATTGAATCAAAATGTCATTTGGATTGTGCCTCATGTTGAATAACTACTTTTTAAAGCCTCAATGTGACCAAAATTGACATTTTTACAGTCTTTTTCTCCTACTCAGAAGCTTCTATTTTCACCAATTTCAGGCATTAAAATGACTCTAAACACACTTATTTTAGTTCCAAATGTGATAATTCACATGCAATAGTCATTTACAGTCAAAAAATTTAATATTACAAATTTATTATTTTTGACCATCTGAAGAAAGTTTGACAGGTCACGGGTAATCGTTTTTCATCAGAAAATAGATTTTTTTCGACTGTAGAAAAATTGAATCAAAATGTCATTTGGATTGTGCCTCATGTTGAATAACTACTTTTTAAAGCCTCAATGTGATCAAAATTGACATTTTTACAGACTTTTTCTCCTACTCAGAAGCTTCTATTTTCACCAATTTCAGGCATTAAAATGACTCTAAACACACTTATTTTTGTTCCAAAAGTGATAATTCACATGCAATAGTCATTTAAAGTCAAAAAATTTAATATTACAAATTTATTATTTTTGACCATCTGGAGAAAGTTTGACAGGTCACGGGTCATCGTTTTTCGTCAGAAAATTGATTTTTTCGACTGTAGAAAAATTGAATCAAAATGTCA
Source organism: Triturus cristatus (assembly GCF_964204655.1). Lineage (NCBI taxonomy): Eukaryota > Metazoa > Chordata > Amphibia > Caudata > Salamandridae > Triturus > Triturus cristatus. The sequence continues at coordinate 1,019,038,179 of NC_140591.1, read as the reverse complement.
TTTGGATTGTGCCTCATGTTGAATAACTACTTTTTAAAGCCTCAATGTGACCAAAATTGACATTTTTACAGAGTTTTTCTCCTACTCAGAAGCTTCTATTTTCACCCATTTCAGGCATAAAATGACTCTAAACACACTTATTTTTATTCCAAAAGTGACAATTCACATGCAATAGTCATTTACAGTCAAAAAAATAAATATTACAAATTTATTATTTTTGACCATCTGTAGAAAATTTGGCAGGTCACGGGTCATCGTTTTTCATCAGAAAATTGATTTTTTCGACTGTAGAAAAATTGAATCAAAATGTCATTTGGATTGTGCCTCATGTTGAATAACTACTTTTTAAAGCCTCAATGTGACCAAAATTGACATTTTTACAGACGTTTTCTCCTACTTAGAAGCTTCTATTTTGACCAATTTCAGGCATTAAAATGACTCTAAACACACTTATTTTTGTTCCAAAAGTGATAATTCACATGCAATAGTCATTTACAGTCAAAACATTCAATATTAAAAAATTACCATTTTTGACCATCTGGAGAAAATTCAACAGGTCACGGGTCATCATTTTTCATCAGAAAATTGATTTTTTGGACTGTAGAAAAATTAATTCAAAATGTCATTTGGATTGTGCCTCGTGTTAAATAACTACTTTTTAAAGCCTCAATGTGACCAAAATTGACATTTTTACAGACTTTTTCTCCTACTCAGAAGCTTCAATTTTCACCAATTTCAGGCATTAAAATGACTCTAAACACACTTATTTTAGTTCCAAAAGTGATAATTCACATGCAATAGTCATTTACAGTCAAAAAATTTAATATTACAAATTTATTATTTTTGACCATCTGAAGAAAGTTTGACAGGTCACGGGTAATCGTTTTTCATCAGAAAATTGATTTTTTTCGACTGTAGAAAAATTGAATCAAAATGTCATTTGGATTGTGCCTCATGTTGAATAACTACTTTTTAAAGCCTCAATGTGACCAAAATTGACATTTTTACCGACTTTTTCTCCTACTCAGAAGCTTCTATTTTCACCAATTTCAGGCATTAAAATGACTCTAAACACACTTATTTTAGTTCCAAAAGTGATAATTCACATGCAATAGTCATTTACAGTCAAAAAATTTAATATTACAAATTTATTATTTTTGACCATCTGAAGAAAGTTTGACAGGTCACGGGTAATCGTTTTTCATCAGAAAATAGATTTTTTTCGACTGTAGAAAAATTGAATCAAAATGTCATTTGGATTGTGCCTCATGTTGAATAACTACTTTTTAAAGCCTCAATGTGACCAAAATTGACATTTTTACAGACTTTTTCTCCTACTCAGAAGCTTCTATTTTCACCAATTTCAGGCATTAAAATGACTCTAAACACACTTATTTTTGTTCCAAAAGTGATAATTCACATGCAATAGTCATTTACAGTCAAAAAATTTAATATTACAAATTTATTATTTTTGACCATCTGAAGAAAGTTTGACAGGTCACGGGTAATCGTTTTTCATCAGAAAATAGATTTTTTTCGACTGTAGAAAAATTGAATCAAAATGTCATTTGGATTGTGCCTCATGTTGAATAACTACTTTTTAAAGCCTCAATGTGATCAAAATTGACATTTTTACAGACTTTTTCTCCTACTCAGAAGCTTCTATTTTCACCAATTTCAGGCATTATGACTCTAAACACACTTATTTTTGTTCCAAAAGTGATAATTCACATGCAATAGTCATTTACAGTCAAAAAATTTAATATTACAAATTTATTATTTTTTAACATCTGAAGAAAGTTTGACAGGTCACGGGTCATAGTTTTTCATCAGAAAATTGATTTTTTCGACTGTAGAAAAATTGAATCAAAATGTCATTTGGATTGTGCCTCATGTTGAATAACTACTTTTTAAAGCCTCAATGTGACCAAAATTGACATTTTTACAGACTTTTTCTCCTACTTAGAAGCTTCTATTTTGACCAATTTCAGGCATTAAAATGACTCTAAACACACTTATTTTTGTTCCAAAAGTGATAAGTCACATACAATAGTCATTTACAGTCAAAAAATTCAATATTAAAAAATTACAATTTTTGACCATCTGGAGAAAATTCGACAGGTCACGGGTCATCGTTTTTCATCAGAAAATAGATTTTTTTCGACTGTAGAAAAATGTAATCAAATGTCATTTGGATTGTGCCTCATGTTGAATAACTACTTTTTAAAGCCTCAATGTGACCAAAATTGACATTTTTTCAGACTTTTTCTCCTACTCAGAAGCTTCTATTTTCACCAATTTCAGGCATTAAAATGACTCTGAACACACTTATTTTTCTTCCAAAAGTGACAATTCACATGCAATAGTCATTTACAGTCAAAAAATTAAATATTACAAATTTATTATTTTTGACCATCTGTAGAAAGTTTGACAGGTCACGGGTCATCGTTTTTCATCAGAAAATTGATTTTTTCGACTGTAGAAAAATTGAATCAAAATGTCATTTGGATTGTGCCTCTTGTTGAATAATCACTTTTTAAAGCCTCAATGTGACCAAAATTGACATTTTTACAGACTTTTTCTCATACTCAGAAGCTTCTATTTTCACCAATTTCAGGCATTAAAATGACTCTAAACACACTTATTTTAGTTCCAAAAGTGATAATTCACATGCAATAGTCATTTACAGTCAAAAAATTAAATATTACAAATTTATTATTTTTGACCATCTGTAGAAAGTTTGCAGGTCACGGGTCATCGTTTTTCATCAGAAAATTGATTTTTTCGACGGTAGAAAAATTGAATCAAAATGTCATTTGGATTGTGCCTCATGTTGAATAACTACTTTTTAAAGCCTCAATGTGACCAAAATTGACATTTTTACAGTCTTTTTCTCCTACTCAGAAGCTTCTATTTTCACCAATTTCAGGCATTAAAATGACTCTAAACACACTTATTTTAGTTCCAAATGTGATAATTCACATGCAATAGTCATTTACAGTCAAAAAATTTAATATTACAAATTTATTATTTTTGACCATCTGAAGAAAGTTTGACAGGTCACGGGTAATCGTTTTTCATCAGAAAATAGATTTTTTTCGACTGTAGAAAAATTGAATCAAAATGTCATTTGGATTGTGCCTCATGTTGAATAACTACTTTTTAAAGCCTCAATGTGATCAAAATTGACATTTTTACAGACTTTTTCTCCTACTCAGAAGCTTCTATTTTCACCAATTTCAGGCATTAAAATGACTCTAAACACACTTATTTTTGTTCCAAAAGTGATAATTCACATGCAATAGTCATTTAAAGTCAAAAAATTTAATATTACAAATTTATTATTTTTGACCATCTGGAGAAAGTTTGACAGGTCACGGGTCATCGTTTTTCGTCAGAAAATTGATTTTTTCGACTGTAGAAAAATTGAATCAAAATGTCATTTGGATTGTGCCTCATGTTGAATAACTACTTTTTAAAGCCTCAATGTGACCAAAATTGACATTTTTACAGAGTTTTTCTCCTACTCAGAAGCTTCTATTTTCACCCATTTCAGGCATAAAATGACTCTAAACACACTTATTTTTATTCCAAAAGTGACAATTCACATGCAATAGTCATTTACAGTCAAAAAAATAAATATTACAAATTTATTATTTTTGACCATCTGTAGAAAATTTGGCAGGTCACGGGTCATCGTTTTTCATCAGAAAATTGATTTTTTCGACTGTAGAAAAATTGAATCAAAATGTCATTTGGATTGTGCCTCATGTTGAATAACTACTTTTTAAAGCCTCAATGTGACCAAAATTGACATTTTTACAGACGTTTTCTCCTACTTAGAAGCTTCTATTTTGACCAATTTCAGGCATTAAAATGACTCTAAACACACTTATTTTTGTTCCAAAAGTGATAATTCACATGCAATAGTCATTTACAGTCAAAACATTCAATATTAAAAAATTACCATTTTTGACCATCTGGAGAAAATTCAACAGGTCACGGGTCATCATTTTTCATCAGAAAATTGATTTTTTGGACTGTAGAAAAATTAATTCAAAATGTCATTTGGATTGTGCCTCGTGTTAAATAACTACTTTTTAAAGCCTCAATGTGACCAAAATTGACATTTTTACAGACTTTTTCTCCTACTCAGAAGCTTCAATTTTCACCAATTTCAGGCATTAAAATGACTCTAAACACACTTATTTTAGTTCCAAAAGTGATAATTCACATGCAATAGTCATTTACAGTCAAAAAATTTAATATTACAAATTTATTATTTTTGACCATCTGAAGAAAGTTTGACAGGTCACGGGTAATCGTTTTTCATCAGAAAATAGATTTTTTTCGACTGTAGAAAAATTGAATCAAAATGTCATTTGGATTGTGCCTCATGTTGAATAACTACTTTTTAAAGCCTCAATGTGACCAAAATTGACATTTTTACAGACTTTTTCTCCTACTCAGAAGCTTCTATTTTCACCAATTTCAGGCATTAAAATGACTCTAAACACACTTATTTTTGTTCCAAAAGTGATAATTCACATGCAATAGTCATTTACAGTCAAAAAATTTAATATTACAAATTTATTATTTTTTAACATCTGGAGAAAGTTTGACAGGTCACGGGTCATAGTTTTTCATCAGAAAATTGATTTTTTCGACTGTAGAAAAATTGAATCAAAATGTCATTTGGATTGTGCCTCATGTTGAATAACTACTTTTTAAAGCCTCAATGTGACCAAAATTGACATTTTTACAGACTTTTTCTCCTACTTAGAAGCTTCTATTTTGACCAATTTCAGGCATTAAAATGACTCTAAACACACTTATTTTTGTTCCAAAAGTGATAATTCACATGCAATAGTCATTTACAGTCAAAACATTCAATATTAAAAAATTACCATTTTTGACCATCTGGAGAAAATTCAACAGGTCACGGGTCATCATTTTTCATCAGAAAATTGATTTTTTGGACTGTAGAAAAATTAATTCAAAATGTCATTTGGATTGTGCCTCGTGTTAAATAACTACTTTTTAAAGCCTCAATGTGACCAAAATTGACATTTTTACAGACTTTTTCTCCTACTCAGAAGCTTCTATTTTCACCAATTTCAGGCATTAAAATGACTCTAAACACACTTATTTTCGTTCCAAAAGTGATAATTCACATGCAATAGTCATTTACAGTCAAAAAATGTAATAATACAAATTTATTATTTTTGACCATCTGAAGAAAGTTTGACAGGTCACGGGTAATCGTTTTTCATCAGAAAATAGATTTTTTTCGACTGTAGAAAAATTGAATCAAAATGTCATTTGGATTGTGCCTCATGTTGAATAACTACTTTTTAAAGCCTCAATGTGACCAAAATTGACATTTTTACAGACTTTTTCTCCTACTTAGAAGCTTCTATTTTGACCAATTTCAGGCATTAAAATGACTCTAAACACACTTATTTTTGTTCCAAAAGTGATAAGTCACATACAATAGTCATTTACAGTCAAAAAATTCAATATTAAAAAATTACAATTTTTGACCATCTGGAGAAAATTCAGCAGGTCACGGGTCATCGTTTTTCATCAGAAAATAGATTTTTTTCGACTGTAGAAAAATGTAATCAAATGTCATTTGGATTGTGCCTCATGTTGAATAACTACTTTTTAAAGCCTCAATGTGACCAAAATTGACATTTTTACAGACTTTTTCTCCTACTCAGAAGCTTCTATTTTCACCAATTTCAGGCATTAAAATGACTCTGAACACACTTATTTTTCTTCCAAAAGTGACAATTCACATGCAATAGTCATTTACAGTCAAAAAATTAAATATTACAAATGTATTATTTTTGACCATCTGTAGAAAGTTTGACAGGTCACGGGTCATCGTTTTTCATCAGAAAATTGATTTTTTCGACTGTAGAAAAATTGAATCAAAATGTCATTTGGATTGTGCCTCTTGTTGAATAATCACTTTTTAAAGCCTCAATGTGACCAAAATTGACATTTTTACAGACTTTTTCTCATACTCAGAAGCTTCTATTTTCACCAATTTCAGGCATTAAAATGACTCTAAACACACTTATTTTAGTTCCAAAAGTGATAATTCACATGCAATAGTCATTTACAGTCAAAAAATTAAATATTACAAATTTATTATTTTTGACCATCTGTAGAAAGTTTGCAGGTCACGGGTCATCGTTTTTCATCAGAAAATTGATTTTTTCGACGGTAGAAAAATTGAATCAAAATGTCATTTGGATTGTGCCTCATGTTGAATAACTACTTTTTAAAGCCTCAATGTGACCAAAATTGACATTTTTACAGTCTTTTTCTCCTACTCAGAAGCTTCTATTTTCACCAATTTCAGGCATTAAAATGACTCTAAACACACTTATTTTAGTTCCAAATGTGATAATTCACATGCAATAGTCATTTACAGTCAAAAAATTTAATATTACAAATTTATTCTTTTTGACCATCTGAAGAAAGTTTGACAGGTCACGGGTAATCGTTTTTCATCAGAAAATAGATTTTTTTCGACTGTAGAAAAATTGAATCAAAATGTCATTTGGATTGTGCCTCATGTTGAATAACTACTTTTTAAAGCCTCAATGTGATCAAAATTGACATTTTTACAGACTTTTTCTCCTACTCAGAAGCTTCTATTTTCACCAATTTCAGGCATTAAAATGACTCTAAACACACTTATTTTTGTTCCAAAAGTGATAATTCACATGCAATAGTCATTTAAAGTCAAAAAATTTAATATTACAAATTTATTATTTTTGACCATCTGGAGAAAGTTTGACAGGTCACGGGTCATCGTTTTTCGTCAGAAAATTGATTTTTTCGACTGTAGAAAAATTGAATCAAAATGTCATTTGGATTGTGCCTCATGTTGAATAACTACTTTTTAAAGCCTCAATGTGACCAAAATTGACATTTTTACAGAGTTTTTCTCCTACTCAGAAGCTTCTATTTTCACCCATTTCAGGCATAAAATGACTCTAAACACACTTATTTTTATTCCAAAAGTGACAATTCACATGCAATAGTCATTTACAGTCAAAAAAATAAATATTACAAATTTATTATTTTTGACCATCTGTAGAAAATTTGGCAGGTCACGGGTCATCGTTTTTCATCAGAAAATTGATTTTTTCGACTGTAGAAAAATTGAATCAAAATGTCATTTGGATTGTGCCTCATGTTGAATAACTACTTTTTAAAGCCTCAATGTGACCAAAATTGACATTTTTACAGACGTTTTCTCCTACTTAGAAGCTTCTATTTTGACCAATTTCAGGCATTAAAATGACTCTAAACACACTTATTTTTGTTCCAAAAGTGATAATTCACATGCAATAGTCATTTACAGTCAAAACATTCAATATTAAAAAATTACCATTTTTGACCATCTGGAGAAAATTCAACAGGTCACGGGTCATCATTTTTCATCAGAAAATTGATTTTTTGGACTGTAGAAAAATTAATTCAAAATGTCATTTGGATTGTGCCTCGTGTTAAATAACTACTTTTTAAAGCCTCAATGTGACCAAAATTGACATTTTTACAGACTTTTTCTCCTACTCAGAAGCTTCAATTTTCACCAATTTCAGGCATTAAAATGACTCTAAACACACTTATTTTAGTTCCAAAAGTGATAATTCACATGCAATAGTCATTTACAGTCAAAAAATTTAATATTACAAATTTATTATTTTTGACCATCTGAAGAAAGTTTGACAGGTCACGGGTAATCGTTTTTCATCAGAAAATAGATTTTTTTCGACTGTAGAAAAATTGAATCAAAATGTCATTTGGATTGTGCCTCATGTTGAATAACTACTTTTTAAAGCCTCAATGTGACCAAAATTGACATTTTTACAGACTTTTTCTCCTACTCAGAAGCTTCTATTTTCACCAATTTCAGGCATTAAAATGACTCTAAACACACTTATTTTTGTTCCAAAAGTGATAATTCACATGCAATAGTCATTTACAGTCAAAAAATTTAATATTACAAATTTATTATTTTTTAACATCTGGAGAAAGTTTGACAGGTCACGGGTCATAGTTTTTCATCAGAAAATTGATTTTTTCGACTGTAGAAAAATTGAATCAAAATGTCATTTGGATTGTGCCTCATGTTGAATAACTACTTTTTAAAGCCTCAATGTGACCAAAATTGACATTTTTACAGACTTTTTCTCCTACTTAGAAGCTTCTATTTTGACCAATTTCAGGCATTAAAATGACTCTAAACACACTTATTTTTGTTCCAAAAGTGATAATTCACATGCAATAGTCATTTACAGTCAAAACATTCAATATTAAAAAATTACCATTTTTGACCATCTGGAGAAAATTCAACAGGTCACGGGTCATCATTTTTCATCAGAAAATTGATTTTTTGGACTGTAGAAAAATTAATTCAAAATGTCATTTGGATTGTGCCTCGTGTTAAATAACTACTTTTTAAAGCCTCAATGTGACCAAAATTGACATTTTTACAGACTTTTTCTCCTACTCAGAAGCTTCTATTTTCACCAATTTCAGGCATTAAAATGACTCTAAACACACTTATTTTCGTTCCAAAAGTGATAATTCACATGCAATAGTCATTTACAGTCAAAAAATGTAATATTACAAATTTATTATTTTTGACCATCTGAAGAAAGTTTGACAGGTCACGGGTAATCGTTTTTCATCAGAAAATAGATTTTTTTCGACTGTGGAAAAATTGAATCAAAATGTCATTTGGATTGTGCCTCATGTTGAATAACTACTTTTTAAAGCCTCAATGTGACTAAAATTGACATTTTTACAGACTTTTTCTCCTACTCAGAAGCTTCAATTTTGACCAATTTCAGGCATTTAAATGACTCTAAACACACTTATTTTTGTTCCAAAAGTGATAATTCACATGCAATAGTCATTTACAGTCAAAAAATACAATATTAAAAAATGACCATTTTTGACCATCTGGAGAAAATTCGACAGGTCACGGGTCATCGTTTTTCATCAGAAAATTGATTTTTTGGACTGTAGAAAAATTAATTCAAAATGTCATTTGGATTGTGCCTCATGTTGAATAACTACTTTTTAAAGCCTCAATGTGACCAAAATTGACATTTTTACCGACTTTTTCTCCTACTCAGAAGCTTCTATTTTCACCAATTTCAGGCATTAAAATGACTCTAAACACACTTATTTTAGTTCCAAAAGTGATAATTCACATGCAATAGTCATTTACAGTCAAAAAATTTAATATTACAAATTTATTATTTTTGACCATCTGAAGAAAGTTTGACAGGTCACGGGTAATCGTTTTTCATCAGAAAATAGATTTTTTTCGACTGTAGAAAAATTGAATCAAAATGTCATTTGGATTGTGCCTCATGTTGAATAACTACTTTTTAAAGCCTCAATGTGATCAAAATTGACATTTTTACAGACTTTTTCTCCTACTCAGAAGCTTCTATTTTCACCAATTTCAGGCATTAAAATGACTCTAAACACACTTATTTTAGTTCCAAAAGTGATAATTCACATGCAATAGTCATTTACAGTCAAAAAATTTAATATTACAAATTTATTATTTTTGACCATCTGTAGAAAATTTGACAGGTCACGGGTCATCGTTTTTCATCAGAAAATTCATTTTTTCGACTGTAGAAAAATTGAATCAAAATGTCATTTGGATTGTGCCTCATGTTGAATAACTACTTTTTAAAGCCTCAATGTGACCAAAATTGACATTTTTACAGACTTTTTCTCCTACTTAGAAGCTTCTATTTTGACCAATTTCAGGCATTAAAATGACTCTAAACACACTTATTTTTGTTCCAAAAGTGATAAGTCACATACAATAGTCATTTACAGTCAAAAAATTCAATATTAAAAAATTACAATTTTTGACCATCTGGAGAAAATTCGACAGGTCACGGGTCATCGTTTTTCATCAGAAAATAGATTTTTTTCGACTGTAGAAAAATTTAATCAAAATGTCATTTGGATTGTGCCTCATGTTGAATAACTACTTTTTAAAGCCTCAATGTGACCAAAATTGACATTTTTACAGACTTTTTCTCCTACTCAGAAGCTTCTATTTTCACCAATTTCAGGCATTAAAATGACTCTAAACACACTTATTTTTGTTCCAAAAGTGATAATTCACATGCAATAGTCATTTAAAGTCAAAAAATTTAATATTACAAATTTATTATTTTTGACCATCTGGAGAAAGTTTTACAGGTCACGGGTCATCGTTTTTCGTCAGAAAATTGATTTTTTCGACTGTAGAAAAATTGAATCAAAATGTCATTTGGATTGTGCCTCATGTTGAATAACTACTTTTTAAAGCCTCAATGTGACCAAAATTGACATTTTTACAGAGTTTTTCTCCTACTCAGAAGCTTCTATTTTCACCCTTTTCAGGCATAAAATGACTCTAAACACACTTATTTTTATTCCAAAAGTGACAATTCACATGCAATAGTCATTTACAGTCAAAAAAATAAATATTACAAATTTATTATTTTTGACCATCTGTAGAAAATTTGGCAGGTCACGGGTCATCGTTTTTCATCAGAAAATTGATTTTTTCGACTGTAGAAAAATTGAATCAAAATGTCATTTGGATTGTGCCTCATGTTGAATAACTACTTTTTAAAGCCTCAATGTGACCAAAATTGACATTTTTACAGACTTTTTCTCCTACTTAGAAGCTTCTATTTTGACCAATTTCAGGCATTAAAATGACTCTAAACACACTTATTTTTGTTCCAAAAGTGATAATTCACATGCAATAGTCATTTACAGTCAAAACATTCAATATTAAAAAATTACCATTTTTGACCATCTGGAGAAAATTCAACAGGTCACGGGTCATCATTTTTCATCAGAAAATTGATTTTTTGGACTGTAGAAAAATTAATTCAAAATGTCATTTGGATTGTGCCTCATGTTGAATAACTACTTTTTAAAGCCTCAATGTGACCAAAATTGACATTTTTACCGACTTTTTCTCCTACTCAGAAGCTTCTATTTTCACCAATTTCAGGCATTAAAATGACTCTAAACACACTTATTTTAGTTCCAAATGTGATAATTCACATGCAATAGTCATTTACAGTCAAAAAATTTAATATTACAAATTTATTATTTTTGACCATCTGAAGAAAGTTTGACAGGTCACGGGTAATCGTTTTTCATCAGAAAATAGATTTTTTTCGACTGTAGAAAAATTGAATCAAAATGTCATTTGGATTGTGCCTCATGTTGAATAACTACTTTTTAAAGCCTCAATGTGATCAAAATTGACATTTTTACAGACTTTTTCTCCTACTCAGAAGCTTCTATTTTCACCAATTTCAGGCATTAAAATGACTCTAAACACACTTATTTTTGTTCCAAAAGTGATAATTCACATGCAATAGTCATTTAAAGTCAAAAAATGTAATATTACAAATTTATTATTTTTGACCATCTGGAGAAAGTTTGACAGGTCACGGGTCATCGTTTTTCGTCAGAAAATTGATTTTTTCGACTGTAGAAAAATTGAATCAAAATGTCATTTGGATTGTGCCTCATGTTGAATAACTACTTTTTAAAGCCTCAATGTGACCAAAATTGACATTTTTACAGAGTTTTTCTCCTACTCAGAAGCTTCTATTTTCACCCATTTCAGGCATAAAATGACTCTAAACACACTTATTTTTATTCCAAAAGTGACAATTCACATGCAATAGTCATTTACAGTCAAAAAAATAAATATTACAAATTTATTATTTTTGACCATCTGTAGAAAATTTGGCAGGTCACGGGTCATCGTTTTTCATCAGAAAATTGATTTTTTCGACTGTAGAAAAATTGAATCAAAATGTCATTTGGATTGTGCCTCATGTTGAATAACTACTTTTTAAAGCCTCAATGTGACCAAAATTGACATTTTTACAGACGTTTTCTCCTACTTAGAAGCTTCTATTTTGACCAATTTCAGGCATTAAAATGACTCTAAACACACTTATTTTTGTTCCAAAAGTGATAATTCACATGCAATAGTCATTTACAGTCAAAACATTCAATATTAAAAAATTACCATTTTTGACCATCTGGAGAAAATTCAACAGGTCACGGGTCATCATTTTTCATCAGAAAATTGATTTTTTGGACTGTAGAAAAATTAATTCAAAATGTCATTTGGATTGTGCCTCGTGTTAAATAACTACTTTTTAAAGCCTCAATGTGACCAAAATTGACATTTTTACAGACTTTTTCTCCTACTCAGAAGCTTCAATTTTCACCAATTTCAGGCATTAAAATGACTCTAAACACACTTATTTTAGTTCCAAAAGTGATAATTCACATGCAATAGTCATTTACAGTCAAAAAATTTAATATTACAAATTTATTATTTTTGACCATCTGAAGAAAGTTTGACAGGTCACGGGTAATCGTTTTTCATCAGAAAATAGATTTTTTTCGACTGTAGAAAAATTGAATCAAAATGTCATTTGGATTGTGCCTCATGTTGAATAACTACTTTTTAAAGCCTCAATGTGACCAAAATTGACATTTTTACCGACTTTTTCTCCTACTCAGAAGCTTCTATTTTCACCAATTTCAGGCATTAAAATGACTCTAAACACACTTATTTTAGTTCCAAAAGTGATAATTCACATGCAATAGTCATTTACAGTCAAAAAATGTAATATTACAAATTTATTATTTTTGACCATCTGAAGAAAGTTTGACAGGTCACGGGTAATCGTTTTTCATCAGAAAATAGATTTTTTTCGACTGTAGAAAAATTGAATCAAAATGTCATTTGGATTGTGCCTCATGTTGAATAACTACTTTTTAAAGCCTCAATGTGATCAAAATTGACATTTTTACAGACTTTTTCTCCTACTCAGAAGCTTCTATTTTCACCAATTTCAGGCATTAAAATGACTCTAAACACACTTATTTTTGTTCCAAAAGTGATAATTCACATGCAATAGTCATTTACAGTCAAAAAATTTAATATTACAAATGTATTATTTTTTAACATCTGGAGAAAGTTTGACAGGTCACGGGTCATAGTTTTTCATCAGAAAATTGATTTTTTCGACTGTAGAAAAATTGAATCAAAATGTCATTTGGATTGTGCCTCATGTTGAATAACTACTTTTTAAAGCCTCAATGTGACCAAAATTGACATTTTTACAGACTTTTTCTCCTACTTAGAAGCTTCTATTTTGACCAATTTCAGGCATTAAAATGACTCTAAACACACTTATTTTTGTTCCAAAAGTGATAATTCACATGCAATAGTCATTTACAGTCAAAACATTCAATATTAAAAAATTACCATTTTTGACCATCTGGAGAAAATTCAACAGGTCACGGGTCATCATTTTTCATCAGAAAATTGATTTTTTGGACTGTAGAAAAATTAATTCAAAATGTCATTTGGATTGTGCCTCGTGTTAAATAACTACTTTTTAAAGCCTCAATGTGACCAAAATTGACATTTTTACAGACTTTTTCTCCTACTCAGAAGCTTCTATTTTCACCAATTTCAGGCATTAAAATGACTCTAAACACACTTATTTTCGTTCCAAAAGTGATAATTCACATGCAATAGTCATTTACAGTCAAAAAATTTAATATTACAAATTTATTATTTTTGACCATCTGAAGAAAGTTTGACAGGTCACGGGTAATCGTTTTTCATCAGAAAATAGATTTTTTTCGACTGTAGAAAAATTGAATCAAAATGTCATTTGGATTGTGCCTCATGTTGAATAACTACTTTTTAAAGCCTCAATGTGACTAAAATTGACATTTTTACAGACTTTTTCTCCTACTCAGAAGCTTCAATTTTGACCAATTTCAGGCATTTAAATGACTCTAAACACACTTATTTTTGTTCCAAAAGTGATAATTCACATGCAATAGTCATTTACAGTCAAAAAATACAATATTAAAAAATGACCATTTTTGACCATCTGGAGAAAATTCGACAGGTCACGGGTCATCGTTTTTCATCAGAAAATTGATTTTTTGGACTGTAGAAAAATTAATTCAAAATGTCATTTGGATTGTGCCTCATGTTGAATAACTACTTTTTAAAGCCTCAATGTGACCAAAATTGACATTTTTACCGACTTTTTCTCCTACTCAGAAGCTTCTATTTTCACCAATTTCAGGCATTAAAATGACTCTAAACACACTTATTTTAGTTCCAAAAGTGATAATTCACATGCAATAGTCATTTACAGTCAAAAAATTTAATATTACAAATTTATTATTTTTGACCATCTGAAGAAAGTTTGACAGGTCACGGGTAATCGTTTTTCATCAGAAAATAGATTTTTTTCGACTGTAGAAAAATTGAATCAAAATGTCATTTGGATTGTGCCTCATGTTGAATAACTACTTTTTAAAGCCTCAATGTGATCAAAATTGACATTTTTACAGACTTTTTCTCCTACTCAGAAGCTTCTATTTTCACCAATTTCAGGCATTAAAATGACTCTAAACACACTTATTTTAGTTCCAAAAGTGATAATTCACATGCAATAGTCATTTACAGTCAAAAAATTAAATATTACAAATTTATTATTTTTGACCATCTGTAGAAAATTTGACAGGTCACGGGTCATCGTTTTTCATCAGAAAATTCATTTTTTCGACTGTAGAAAAATTGAATCAAAATGTCATTTGGATTGTGCCTCATGTTGAATAACTACTTTTTAAAGCCTCAATGTGACCAAAATTGACATTTTTACAGACTTTTTCTCCTACTTAGAAGCTTCTATTTTGACCAATTTCAGGCATTAAAATGACTCTAAACACACTTATTTTTGTTCCAAAAGTGATAAGTCACATACAATAGTCATTTACAGTCAAAAAATTCAATATTAAAAAATTACAATTTTTGACCATCTGGAGAAAATTCGACAGGTCACGGGTCATCGTTTTTCATCAGAAAATAGATTTTTTTCGACTGTAGAAAAATTTAATCAAAATGTCATTTGGATTGTGCCTCATGTTGAATAACTACTTTTTAAAGCCTCAATGTGACCAAAATTGACATTTTTACAGACTTTTTCTCCTACTCAGAAGCTTCTATTTTCACCAATTTCAGGCATTAAAATGACTCTAAACACACTTATTTTTGTTCCAAAAGTGATAATTCACATGCAATAGTCATTTAAAGTCAAAAAATTTAATATTACAAATTTATTATTTTTGACCATCTGGAGAAAGTTTGACAGGTCACGGGTCATCGTTTTTCGTCAGAAAATTGATTTTTTCGACTGTAGAAAAATTGAATCAAAATGTCATTTGGATTGTGCCTCATGTTGAATAACTACTTTTTAAAGCCTCAATGTGACCAAAATTGACATTTTTACAGAGTTTTTCTCCTACTCAGAAGCTTCTATTTTCACCCATTTCAGGCATAAAATGACTCTAAACACACTTATTTTTATTCCAAAAGTGACAATTCACATGCAATAGTCATTTACAGTCAAAAAAATAAATATTACAAATTTATTATTTTTGACCATCTGTAGAAAATTTGGCAGGTCACGGGTCATCGTTTTTCATCAGAAAATTGATTTTTTCGACTGTAGAAAAATTGAATCAAAATGTCATTTGGATTGTGCCTCATGTTGAATAACTACTTTTTAAAGCCTCAATGTGACCAAAATTGACATTTTTACAGACTTTTTCTCCTACTTAGAAGCTTCTATTTTGACCAATTTCAGGCATTAAAATGACTCTAAACACACTTATTTTTGTTCCAAAAGTGATAATTCACATGCAATAGTCATTTACAGTCAAAACATTCAATATTAAAAAATTACCATTTTTGACCATCTGGAGAAAATTCAACAGGTCACGGGTCATCATTTTTCATCAGAAAATTGATTTTTTGGACTGTAGAAAAATTAATTCAAAATGTCATTTGGATTGTGCCTCATGTTGAATAACTACTTTTTAAAGCCTCAATGTGACCAAAATTGACATTTTTACCGACTTTTTCTCCTACTCAGAAGCTTCTATTTTCACCAATTTCAGGCATTAAAATGACTCTAAACACACTTATTTTAGTTCCAAATGTGATAATTCACATGCAATAGTCATTTACAGTCAAAAAATTTAATATTACAAATTTATTATTTTTGACCATCTGAAGAAAGTTTGACAGGTCACGGGTAATCGTTTTTCATCAGAAAATAGATTTTTTTCGACTGTAGAAAAATTGAATCAAAATGTCATTTGGATTGTGCCTCATGTTGAATAACTACTTTTTAAAGCCTCAATGTGATCAAAATTGACATTTTTACAGACTTTTTCTCCTACTCAGAAGCTTCTATTTTCACCAATTTCAGGCACTAAAATGACTCTAAACACACTTATTTTTGTTCCAAAAGTGATAATTCACATGCAATAGTCATTTAAAGTCAAAAAATTTAATATTACAAATTTATTATTTTTGACCATCTGGAGAAAGTTTGACAGGTCACGGGTCATCGTTTTTCGTCAGAAAATTGATTTTTTCGACTGTAGAAAAATTGAATCAAAATGTCATTTGGATTGTGCCTCATGTTGAATAACTACTTTTTAAAGCCTCAATGTGACCAAAATTGACATTTTTACAGAGTTTTTCTCCTACTCAGAAGCTTCTATTTTCACACATTTCAGGCATAAAATGACTCTAAACACACTTATTTTTATTCCAAAAGTGACAATTCACATGCAATAGTCATTTACAGTCAAAAAAATAAATATTACAAATTTATTATTTTTGACCATCTGTAGAAAATTTGGCAGGTCACGGGTCATCGTTTTTCATCAGAAAATTGATTTTTTCGACTGTAGAAAAATTGAATCAAAATGTCATTTGGATTGTGCCTCATGTTGAATAACTACTTTTTAAAGCCTCAATGTGACCAAAATTGACATTTTTACAGACGTTTTCTCCTACTTAGAAGCTTCTATTTTGACCAATTTCAGGCATTAAAATGACTCTAAACACACTTATTTTTGTTCCAAAAGTGATAATTCACATGCAATAGTCATTTACAGTCAAAACATTCAATATTAAAAAATTACCATTTTTGACCATCTGGAGAAAATTCAACAGGTCACGGGTCATCATTTTTCATCAGAAAATTGATTTTTTGGACTGTAGAAAAATTAATTCAAAATGTCATTTGGATTGTGCCTCGTGTTAAATAACTACTTTTTAAAGCCTCAATGTGACCAAAATTGACATTTTTACAGACTTTTTCTCCTACTCAGAAGCTTCAATTTTCACCAATTTCAGGCATTAAAATGACTCTAAACACACTTATTTTAGTTCCAAAAGTGATAATTCACATGCAATAGTCATTTACAGTCAAAAAATTTAATATTACAAATTTATTATTTTTGACCATCTGAAGAAAGTTTGACAGGTCACGGGTAATCGTTTTTCATCAGAAAATAGATTTTTTTCGACTGTAGAAAAATTGAATCAAAATGTCATTTGGATTGTGCCTCATGTTGAATAACTACTTTTTAAAGCCTCAATGTGACTAAAATTGACATTTTTACAGACTTTTTCTCCTACTCAGAAGCTTCAATTTTGACCAATTTCAGGCATTAAAATGACTCTAAACACACTTATTTTTGTTCCAAAAGTGATAATTCACATGCAATAGTCATTTACAGTCAAAAAATACAATATTAAAAAATGACCATTTTTGACCATCTGGAGAAAATTCGACAGGTCACGGGTCATCGTTTTTCATCAGAAAATTGATTTTTTGGACTGTAGAAAATTTAATTCAAAATGTCATTTGGATTGTGCCTCATGTTGAATAACTACTTTTTAAAGCCTCAATGTGACCAAAATTGACATTTTTACCGACTTTTTCTCCTACTCAGAAGCTTCTATTTTCACCAATTTCAGGCATTAAAATGACTCTAAACACACTTATTTTAGTTCCAAAAGTGATAATTCACATGCAATAGTCATTTACAGTCAAAAAATTTAATATTACAAATTTATTATTTTTGACCATCTGAAGAAAGTTTGACAGGTCACGGGTAATCGTTTTTCATCAGAAAATAGATTTTTTTCGACTGTAGAAAAATTGAATCAAAATGTCATTTGGATTGTGCCTCATGTTGAATAACTACTTTTTAAAGCCTCAATGTGATCAAAATTGACATTTTTACAGACTTTTTCTCCTACTCAGAAGCTTCTATTTTCACCAATTTCAGGCATTAAAATGACTCTAAACACACTTATTTTTGTTCCAAAAGTGATAATTCACATGCAATAGTCATTTAAAGTCAAAAAATTTAATATTACAAATTTATTATTTTTGACCATCTGGAGAAAGTTTGACAGGTCACGGGTCATCGTTTTTCGTCAGAAAATTGATTTTTTCGACTGTAGAAAAATTGAATCAAAATGTCATTTGGATTGTGCCTCATGTTGAATAACTACTTTTTAAAGCCTCAATGTGACCAAAATTGACATTTTTACAGAGTTTTTCTCCTACTCAGAAGCTTCTATTTTCACCCATTTCAGGCATAAAATGACTCTAAACACACTTATTTTTATTCCAAAAGTGACAATTCACATGCAATAGTCATTTACAGTCAAAAAAATAAATATTACAAATTTATTATTTTTGACCATCTGTAGAAAATTTGGCAGGTCACGAGTCATCGTTTTTCATCAG
The DNA here is from genome assembly GCF_964204655.1 of Triturus cristatus. Taxonomy (NCBI): domain Eukaryota; kingdom Metazoa; phylum Chordata; class Amphibia; order Caudata; family Salamandridae; genus Triturus; species Triturus cristatus. The sequence goes on along the minus strand of NC_140591.1, from coordinate 1,019,019,436 downwards.
AAAATTGATTTTTTCGACTGTAGAAAAATTGAATCAAAATGTCATTTGGATTGTGCCTCATGTTGAATAACTACTTTTTAAAGCCTCAATGTGACCAAAATTGACATTTTTACAGAGTTTTTCTCCTACTCAGAAGCTTCTATTTTCACCCATTTCAGGCATAAAATGACTCTAAACACACTTATTTTTATTCCAAAAGTGACAATTCACATGCAATAGTCATTTACAGTCAAAAAAATAAATATTACAAATTTATTATTTTTGACCATCTGTAGAAAATTTGGCAGGTCACGGGTCATCGTTTTTCATCAGAAAATTGATTTTTTCGACTGTAGAAAAATTGAATCAAAATGTCATTTGGATTGTGCCTCATGTTGAATAACTACTTTTTAAAGCCTCAATGTGACCAAAATTGACATTTTTACAGACTTTTTCTCCTACTTAGAAGCTTCTATTTTGACCAATTTCAGGCATTAAAATGACTCTAAACACACTTATTTTTGTTCCAAAAGTGATAATTCACATGCAATAGTCATTTACAGTCAAAACATTCAATATTAAAAAATTACCATTTTTGACCATCTGGAGAAAATTCAACAGGTCACGGGTCATCATTTTTCATCAGAAAATTGATTTTTTGGACTGTAGAAAAATTAATTCAAAATGTCATTTAGATTGTGCCTCGTGTTAAATAACTACTTTTTAAAGCCTCAATGTGACCAAAATTGACATTTTTACAGACTTTTTCTCCTACTCAGAAGCTTCAATTTTCACCAATTTCAGGCATTAAAATGACTCTAAACACACTTATTTTAGTTCCAAAAGTGATAATTCACATGCAATAGTCATTTACAGTCAAAAAATTTAATATTACAAATTTATTTTTTTTGACCATCTGAAGAAAGTTTGACAGGTCACGGGTAATCGTTTTTCATCAGAAAATAGATTTTTTTCGACTGTAGAAAAATTGAATCAAAATGTCATTTGGATTGTGCCTCATGTTGAATAACTACTTTTTAAAGCCTCAATGTGACTAAAATTGACATTTTTACAGACTTTTTCTCCTACTCAGAAGCTTCAATTTTGACCAATTTCAGGCATTTAAATGACTCTAAACACACTTATTTTTGTTCCAAAAGTGATAATTCACATGCAATAGTCATTTACAGTCAAAAAATACAATATTAAAAAATGACCATTTTTGACCATCTGGAGAAAATTCGACAGGTCACGGGTCATCGTTTTTCATCAGAAAATTGATTTTTTGGACTGTAGAAAAATTAATTCAAAATGTCATTTGGATTGTGCCTCATGTTGAATAACTACTTTTTAAAGCCTCAATGTGACCAAAATTGACATTTTTACCGACTTTTTCTCCTACTCAGAAGCTTCTATTTTCACCAATTTCAGGCATTAAAATGACTCTAAACACACTTATTTTAGTTCCAAAAGTGATAATTCACATGCAATAGTCATTTACAGTCAAAAAATTTAATATTACAAATTTATTATTTTTGACCATCTGAAGAAAGTTTGACAGGTCACGGGTAATCGTTTTTCATCAGAAAATAGATTTTTTTCGACTGTAGAAAAATTGAATCAAAATGTCATTTGGATTGTGCCTCATGTTGAATAACTACTTTTTAAAGCCTCAATGTGATCAAAATTGACATTTTTACAGACTTTTTCTCCTACTCAGAAGCTTCTATTTTCACCAATTTCAGGCATTAAAATGACTCTAAACACACTTATTTTAGTTCCAAAAGTGATAATTCACATGCAATAGTCATTTACAGTCAAAAAATTAAATATTACAAATTTATTATTTTTGACCATCTGTAGAAAATTTGACAGGTCACGGGTCATCGTTTTTCATCAGAAAATTCATTTTTTCGACTGTAGAAAAATTGAATCAAAATGTCATTTGGATTGTGCCTCATGTTGAATAACTACTTTTTAAAGCCTCAATGTGACCAAAATTGACATTTTTACAGACTTTTTCTCCTACTTAGAAGCTTCTATTTTGACCAATTTCAGGCATTAAAATGACTCTAAACACACTTATTTTTGTTCCAAAAGTGATAAGTCACATACAATAGTCATTTACAGTCAAAAAATTCAATATTAAAAAATTACAATTTTTGACCATCTGGAGAAAATTCGACAGGTCACGGGTCATCGTTTTTCATCATAAAATAGATTTTTTTCGACTGTAGAAAAATTTAATCAAAATGTCATTTGGATTGTGCCTCATGTTGAATAACTACTTTTTAAAGCCTCAATGTGACCAAAATTGACAGTTTTACAGACTTTTTCTCCTACTCAGAAGCTTCTATTTTCACCAATTTCAGGCATTAAAATGACTCTAAACACACTTATTTTTGTTCCAAAAGTGATAATTCACATGCAATAGTCATTTAAAGTCAAAAAATTTAATATTACAAATGTATTATTTTTGACCATCTGGAGAAAGTTTGACAGGTCACGGGTCATCGTTTTTCGTCAGAAAATTGATTTTTTCGACTGTAGAAAAATTGAATCAAAATGTCATTTGGATTGTGCCTCATGTTGAATAACTACTTTTTAAAGCCTCAATGTGACCAAAATTGACATTTTTACAGAGTTTTTCTCCTACTCAGAAGCTTCTATTTTCACCCATTTCAGGCATAAAATGACTCTAAACACACTTATTTTTATTCCAAAAGTGACAATTCACATGCAATAGTCATTTACAGTCAAAAAAATAAATATTACAAATTTATTATTTTTGACATCTGTAGAAAATTTGGCAGGTCACGGGTCATCGTTTTTCATCAGAAAATTGATTTTTTCGACTGTAGAAAAATTGAATCAAAATGTCATTTGGATTGTGCCTCATGTTGAATAACTACTTTTTAAAGCCTCAATGTGACCAAAATTGACATTTTTACAGACTTTTTCTCCTACTTAGAAGCTTCTATTTTGACCAATTTCAGGCATTAAAATGACTCTAAACACACTTATTTTTGTTCCAAAAGTGATAATTCACATGCAATAGTCATTTACAGTCAAAACATTCAATATTAAAAAATTACCATTTTTGACCATCTGGAGAAAATTCAACAGGTCACGGGTCATCATTTTTCATCAGAAAATTGATTTTTTGGACTGTAGAAAAATTAATTCAAAATGTCATTTGGATTGTGCCTCGTGTTAAATAACTACTTTTTAAAGCCTCAATGTGACCAAAATAGACATTTTTACAGACTTTTTCTCCTACTCAGAAGCTTCAATTTTCACCAATTTCAGGCATTAAAATGACTCTAAACACACTTATTTTAGTTCCAAAAGTGATAATTCACATGCAATAGTCATTTACAGTCAAAAAATTTAATATTACAAATTTATTATTTTTGACCATCTGAAGAAAGTTTGACAGGTCACGGGTAATCGTTTTTCATCAGAAAATAGATTTTTTTCGACTGTAGAAAAATTGAATCAAAATGTCATTTGGATTGTGCCTCATGTTGAATAACTACTTTTTAAAGCCTCAATGTGACTAAAATTGACATTTTTACAGACTTTTTCTCCTACTCAGAAGCTTCAATTTTGACCAATTTCAGGCATTAAAATGACTCTAAACACACTTATTTTTGTTCCAAAAGTGATAATTCACATGCAATAGTCATTTACAGTCAAAAAATACAATATTAAAAAATGACCATTTTTGACCATCTGGAGAAAATTCGACAGGTCACGGGTCATCGTTTTTCATCAGAAAATTGATTTTTTGGACTGTAGAAAAATTAATTCAAAATGTCATTTGGATTGTGCCTCATGTTGAATAACTACTTTTTAAAGCCTCAATGTGACCAAAATTGACATTTTTACCGACTTTTTCTCCTACTCAGAAGCTTCTATTTTCACCAATTTCAGGCATTAAAATGACTCTAAACACACTTATTTTAGTTCCAAAAGTGATAATTCACATGCAATAGTCATTTACAGTCAAAAAATTTAATATTACAAATTTATTATTTTTGACCATCTGAAGAAAGTTTGACAGGTCACGGGTAATCGTTTTTCATCAGAAAATAGATTTTTTTCGACTGTAGAAAAATTGAATCAAAATGTCGTTTGGATTGTGCCTCATGTTGAATAACTACTTTTTAAAGCCTCAATGTGATCAAAATTGACATTTTTACAGACTTTTTCTCCTACTCAGAAACTTCTATTTTCACCAATTTCAGGCATTAAAATGACTCAAACACACTTATTTTTGTTCCAAAAGTGATAATTCACATGCAATAGTCATTTAAAGTCAAAAAATTTAATATTACAAATTTATTATTTTTGACCATCTGGAGAAAGTTTGACAGGTCACGGGTCATCGTTTTTCGTCAGAAAATTGATTTTTTCGACTGTAGAAAAATTGAATCAAAATGTCATTTGGATTGTGCCTCATGTTGAATAACTACTTTTTAAAGCCTCAATGTGACCAAAATTGACATTTTTACAGAGTTTTTCTCCTACTCAGAAGCTTCTATTTTCACCCATTTCAGGCATAAAATGACTCTAAACACACTTATTTTTATTCCAAAAGTGACAATTCACATGCAATAGTCATTTACAGTCAAAAAAATAAATATTACAAATTTATTATTTTTGACCATCTGTAGAAAATTTGGCAGGTCACGAGTCATCGTTTTTCATCAGAAAATTGATTTTTTCGACTGTAGAAAAATTGAATCAAAATACCATTTGGATTGTGCCTCATGTTGAATAACTACTTTTTAAAGCCTCAATGTGACCAAAATTGACATTTTTACAGAGTTTTTCTCCTACTCAGAAGCTTCTATTTTCACCCATTTCAGGCATAAAATGACTCTAAACACACTTATTTTTATTCCAAAAGTGACAATTCACATGCAATAGTCATTTACAGTCAAAAAAATAAATATTACAAATTTATTATTTTTGACCATCTGTAGAAAATTTGGCAGGTCACGGGTCATCGTTTTTCATCAGAAAATTGATTTTTTCGACTGTAGAAAAATTGAATCAAAATGTCATTTGGATTGTGCCTCATGTTGAATAACTACTTTTTAAAGCCTCAATGTGACCAAAATTGACATTTTTACAGACTTTTTCTCCTACTTAGAAGCTTCTATTTTGACCAATTTCAGGCATTAAAATGACTCTAAACACACTTATTTTTGTTCCAAAAGTGATAATTCACATGCAATAGTCATTTACAGTCAAAACATTCAATATTAAAAAATTACCATTTTTGACCATCTGGAGAAAATTCAACAGGTCACGGGTCATCATTTTTCATCAGAAAATTGATTTTTTGGACTGTAGAAAAATTAATTCAAAATGTCATTTAGATTGTGCCTCGTGTTAAATAACTACTTTTTAAAGCCTCAATGTGACCAAAATTGACATTTTTACAGACTTTTTCTCCTACTCAGAAGCTTCAATTTTCACCAATTTCAGGCATTAAAATGACTCTAAACACACTTATTTTAGTTCCAAAAGTGATAATTCACATGCAATAGTCATTTACAGTCAAAAAATTTAATATTACAAATTTATTTTTTTTGACCATCTGAAGAAAGTTTGACAGGTCACGGGTAATCGTTTTTCATCAGAAAATAGATTTTTTTCGACTGTAGAAAAATTGAATCAAAATGTCATTTGGATTGTGCCTCATGTTGAATAACTACTTTTTAAAGCCTCAATGTGACTAAAATTGACATTTTTACAGACTTTTTCTCCTACTCAGAAGCTTCAATTTTGACCAATTTCAGGCATTTAAATGACTCTAAACACACTTATTTTTGTTCCAAAAGTGATAATTCACATGCAATAGTCATTTACATTTAAAAAAATACAATATTAAAAAATGACCATTTTTGACCATCTGGAGAAAATTCGACAGGTCACGGGTCATCGTTTTTCATCAGAAAATTGATTTTTTGGACTGTAGAAAAATTAATTCAAAATGTCATTTGGATTGTGCCTCATGTTGAATAACTACTTTTTAAAGCCTCAATGTGACCAAAATTGACATTTTTACCGACTTTTTCTCCTACTCAGAAGCTTCTATTTTCACCAATTTCAGGCATTAAAATGACTCTAAACACACTTATTTTAGTTCCAAAAGTGATAATTCACATGCAATAGTCATTTACAGTCAAAAAATTTAATATTACAAATTTATTATTTTTGACCATCTGAAGAAAGTTTGACAGGTCACGGGTAATCGTTTTTCATCAGAAAATAGATTTTTTTCGACTGTAGAAAAATTGAATCAAAATGTCATTTGGATTGTGCCTCATGTTGAATAACTACTTTTTAAAGCCTCAATGTGATCAAAATTGACATTTTTACAGACTTTTTCTCCTACTCAGAAGCTTCTATTTTCACCAATTTCAGGCATTAAAATGACTCTAAACACACTTATTTTAGTTCCAAAAGTGATAATTCACATGCAATAGTCATTTACAGTCAAAAAATTAAATATTACAAATTTATTATTTTTGACCATCTGTAGAAAATTTGACAGGTCACGGGTCATCGTTTTTCATCAGAAAATTCATTTTTTCGACTGTAGAAAAATTGAATCAAAATGTCATTTGGATTGTGCCTCATGTTGAATAACTACTTTTTAAAGCCTCAATGTGACCAAAATTGACATTTTTACAGACTTTTTCTCCTACTTAGAAGCTTCTATTTTGACCAATTTCAGGCATTAAAATGACTCTAAACACACTTATTTTTGTTCCAAAAGTGATAAGTCACATACAATAGTCATTTACAGTCAAAAAATTCAATATTAAAAAATTACAATTTTTGACCATCTGGAGAAAATTCGACAGGTCACGGGTCATCGTTTTTCATCATAAAATAGATTTTTTTCGACTGTAGAAAAATTTAATCAAAATGTCATTTGGATTGTGCCTCATGTTGAATAACTACTTTTTAAAGCCTCAATGTGACCAAAATTGACAGTTTTACAGACTTTTTCTCCTACTCAGAAGCTTCTATTTTCACCAATTTCAGGCATTAAAATGACTCTAAACACACTTATTTTTGTTCCAAAAGTGATAATTCACATGCAATAGTCATTTAAAGTCAAAAAATTTAATATTACAAATTTATTATTTTTGACCATCTGGAGAAAGTTTGACAGGTCACGGGTCATCGTTTTTCGTCAGAAAATTGATTTTTTCGACTGTAGAAAAATTGAATCAAAATGTCATTTGGATTGTGCCTCATGTTGAATAACTACTTTTTAAAGCCTCAATGTGACCAAAATTGACATTTTTACAGAGTTTTTCTCCTACTCAGAAGCTTCTATTTTCACCCATTTCAGGCATAAAATGACTCTAAACACACTTATTTTTATTCCAAAAGTGACAATTCACATGCAATAGTCATTTACAGTCAAAAAAATAAATATTACAAATTTATTATTTTTGACATCTGTAGAAAATTTGGCAGGTCACGGGTCATCGTTTTTCATCAGAAAATTGATTTTTTCGACTGTAGAAAAATTGAATCAAAATGTCATTTGGATTGTGCCTCATGTTGAATAACTACTTTTTAAAGCCTCAATGTGACCAAAATTGACATTTTTACAGACTTTTTCTCCTACTTAGAAGCTTCTATTTTGACCAATTTCAGGCATTAAAATGACTCTAAACACACTTATTTTTGTTCCAAAAGTGATAATTCACATGCAATAGTCATTTACAGTCAAAACATTCAATATTAAAAAATTACCATTTTTGACCATCTGGAGAAAATTCAACAGGTCACGGGTCATCATTTTTCATCAGAAAATTGATTTTTTGGACTGTAGAAAAATTAATTCAAAATGTCATTTGGATTGTGCCTCGTGTTAAATAACTACTTTTTAAAGCCTCAATGTGACCAAAATAGACATTTTTACAGACTTTTTCTCCTACTCAGAAGCTTCAATTTTCACCAATTTCAGGCATTAAAATGACTCTAAACACACTTATTTTAGTTCCAAAAGTGATAATTCACATGCAATAGTCATTTACAGTCAAAAAATTTAATATTACAAATTTATTATTTTTGACCATCTGAAGAAAGTTTGACAGGTCACGGGTAATCGTTTTTCATCAGAAAATAGATTTTTTTCGACTGTAGAAAAATTGAATCAAAATGTCATTTGGATTGTGCCTCATGTTGAATAACTACTTTTTAAAGCCTCAATGTGACTAAAATTGACATTTTTACAGACTTTTTCTCCTACTCAGAAGCTTCAATTTTGACCAATTTCAGGCATTAAAATGACTCTAAACACACTTATTTTTGTTCCAAAAGTGATAATTCACATGCAATAGTCATTTACAGTCAAAAAATACAATATTAAAAAATGACCATTTTTGACCATCTGGAGAAAATTCGACAGGTCACGGGTCATCGTTTTTCATCAGAAAATTGATTTTTTGGACTGTAGAAAAATTAATTCAAAATGTCATTTGGATTGTGCCTCATGTTGAATAACTACTTTTTAAAGCCTCAATGTGACCAAAATTGACATTTTTACCGACTTTTTCTCCTACTCAGAAGCTTCTATTTTCACCAATTTCAGGCATTAAAATGACTCTAAACACACTTATTTTAGTTCCAAAAGTGATAATTCACATGCAATAGTCATTTACAGTCAAAAAATTTAATATTACAAATTTATTATTTTTGACCATCTGAAGAAAGTTTGACAGGTCACGGGTAATCGTTTTTCATCAGAAAATAGATTTTTTTCGACTGTAGAAAAATTGAATCAAAATGTCATTTGGATTGTGCCTCATGTTGAATAACTACTTTTTAAAGCCTCAATGTGATCAAAATTGACATTTTTACAGACTTTTTCTCCTACTCAGAAGCTTCTATTTTCACCAATTTCAGGCATTAAAATGACTCAAACACACTTATTTTTGTTCCAAAAGTGATAATTCACATGCAATAGTCATTTAAAGTAAAAAAATTTAATATTACAAATTTATTATTTTTGACCATCTGGAGAAAGTTTGACAGGTCACGGGTCATCGTTTTTCGTCAGAAAATTGATTTTTTCGACTGTAGAAAAATTGAATCAAAATGTCATTTGGATTGTGCCTCATGTTGAATAACTACTTTTTAAAGCCTCAATGTGACCAAAATTGACATTTTTACAGACTTTTTCTCCTACTCAGAAGCTTCAATTTTCACCAATTTCAGGCATTAAAATGACTCTAAACACACTTATTTTAGTTCCAAAAGTGATAATTCACATGCAATAGTCATTTACAGTCAAAAAATTTAATATTACAAATTTATTATTTTTGACCATCTGAAGAAAGTTTGACAGGTCACGGGTAATCGTTTTTCATCAGAAAATAGATTTTTTTCGACTGTAGAAAAATTGAATCAAAATGTCATTTGGATTGTGCCTCATGTTGAATAACTACTTTTTAAAGCCTCAATGTGACTAAAATTGACATTTTTACAGACTTTTTCTCCTACTCAGAAGCTTCAATTTTGACCAATTTCAGGCATTAAAATGACTCTAAACACACTTATTTTTGTTCCAAAAGTGATAATTCACATGCAATAGTCATTTACAGTCAAAAAATACAATATTAAAAAATGACCATTTTTGACCATCTGGAGAAAATTCGACAGGTCACGGGTCATCGTTTTTCATCAGAAAATTGATTTTTTGGACTGTAGAAAAATTAATTCAAAATGTCATTTGGATTGTGCCTCATGTTGAATAACTACTTTTTAAAGCCTCAATGTGACCAAAATTGACATTTTTACCGACTTTTTCTCCTACTCAGAAGCTTCTATTTTCACCAATTTCAGGCATTAAAATGACTCTAAACACACTTATTTTAGTTCCAAAAGTGATAATTCACATGCAATAGTCATTTACAGTCAAAAAATTTAATATTACAAATTTATTATTTTTGACCATCTGAAGAAAGTTTGACAGGTCACGGGTAATCGTTTTTCATCAGAAAATAGATTTTTTTCGACTGTAGAAAAATTGAATCAAAATGTCATTTGGATTGTGCCTCATGTTGAATAACTACTTTTTAAAGCCTCAATGTGATCAAAATTGACATTTTTACAGACTTTTTCTCCTACTCAGAAGCTTCTATTTTCACCAATTTCAGGCATTAAAATGACTCTAAACACACTTATTTTTGTTCCAAAAGTGATAATTCACATGCAATAGTCATTTAAAGTCAAAAAATTTAATATTACAAATTTATTATTTTTGACCATCTGGAGAAAGTTTGACAGGTCACGGGTCATCGTTTTTCGTCAGAAAATTGATTTTTTCGACTGTAGAAAAATTGAATCAAAATGTCATTTGGATTGTGCCTCATGTTGAATAACTACTTTTTAAAGCCTCAATGTGACCAAAATTGACATTTTTACAGAGTTTTTCTCCTACTCAGAAGCTTCTATTTTCACCCATTTCAGGCATAAAATGACTCTAAACACACTTATTTTTATTCCAAAAGTGACAATTCACATGCAATAGTCATTTACAGTCAAAAAAATAAATATTACAAATTTATTATTTTTGACCATCTGTAGAAAATTTGGCAGGTCACGGGTCATCGTTTTTCATCAGAAAATTGATTTTTTCGACTGTAGAAAAATTGAATCAAAATGTCATTTGGATTGTGCCTCATGTTGAATAACTACTTTTTAAAGCCTCAATGTGACCAAAATTGACATTTTTACAGACTTTTTCTCCTACTTAGAAGCTTCTATTTTGACCAATTTCAGGCATTAAAATGACTCTAAACACACTTATTTTTGTTCCAAAAGTGATAATTCACATGCAATAGTCATTTACAGTCAAAACATTCAATATTAAAAAATTACCATTTTTGACCATCTGGAGAAAATTCAACAGGTCACGGGTCATCATTTTTCATCAGAAAATTGATTTTTTGGACTGTAGAAAAATTAATTCAAAATGTCATTTGGATTGTGCCTCGTGTTAAATAACTACTTTTTAAAGCCTCAATGTGACCAAAATTGACATTTTTACAGACTTTTTCTCCTACTCAGAAGCTTCAATTTTCACCAATTTCAGGCATTAAAATGACTCTAAACACACTTATTTTAGTTCCAAAAGTGATAATTCACATGCAATAGTCATTTACAGTCAAAAAATTTAATATTACAAATTTATTATTTTTGACCATCTGAAGAAAGTTTGACAGGTCACGGGTAATCGTTTTTCATCAGAAAATAGATTTTTTTCGACTGTGGAAAAATTGAATCAAAATGTCATTTGGATTGTGCCTCATGTTGAATAACTACTTTTTAAAGCCTCAATGTGACTAAAATTGACATTTTTACAGACTTTTTCTCCTACTCAGAAGCTTCAATTTTGACCAATTTCAGGCATTAAAATGACTCTAAACACACTTATTTTTGTTCCAAAAGTGATAATTCACATGCAATAGTCATTTACAGTCAAAAAATACAATATTAAAAAATGACCATTTTTGACCATCTGGAGAAAATTCGACAGGTCACGGGTCATCGTTTTTCATCAGAAAATTGATTTTTTGGACTGTAGAAAAATTAATTCAAAATGTCATTTGGATTGTGCCTCATGTTGAATAACTACTTTTTAAAGCCTCAATGTGACCAAAATTGACATTTTTACCGACTTTTTCTCCTACTCAGAAGCTTCTATTTTCACCAATTTCAGGCATTAAAATGACTCTAAACACACTTATTTTAGTTCCAAAAGTGATAATTCACATGCAATAGTCATTTACAGTCAAAAAATTTAATATTACAAATTTATTATTTTTGACCATCTGAAGAAAGTTTGACAGGTCACGGGTAATCGTTTTTCATCAGAAAATAGAATTTTTTTCGACTGTAGAAAAATTGAATCAAAATGTCATTTGGATTGTGCCTCATGTTGAATAACTACTTTTTAAAGCCTCAATGTGATCAAAATTGACATTTTTACAGACTTTTTCTCCTACTCAGAAGCTTCTATTTTCACCAATTTCAGGCATTAAAATGACTCTAAACACACTTATTTTAGTTCCAAAAGTGATAATTCACATGCAATAGTCATTTACAGTCAAAAAATTAAATATTACAAATTTATTATTTTTGACCATCTGTAGAAAATTTGACAGGTCACGGGTCATCGTTTTTCATCAGAAAATTGATTTTTTCGACTGTAGAAAAATTGAATCAAAATGTCATTTGGATTGTGCCTCATGTTGAATAACTACTTTTTAAAGCCTCAATGTGACCAAAATTGACATTTTTACAGACTTTTTCTCCTACTTAGAAGCTTCTATTTTGACCAATTTCAGGCATTAAAATGACTCTAAACACACTTATTTTTCTTCCAAAAGTGACAATTCACATGCAATAGTCATTTACAGTCAAAAAATTTAATATTACAAATTTATTATTTTTGACCATCTGTAGAAAGTTTGACAGGTCACGGGTCATCGTTTTTCATCAGAAAATTGATTTTTTCGACTGTAGAAAAATTGAATCAAAATGTCATTTGGATTGTGCCTCATGTTGAATAACTACTTTTTAAAGCCTCAATGTGACCAAAATTGACATTTTTACAGAGTTTTTCTCCTACTCAGAAGATTCTATTTTCACCAATTTCAGGCATTAAAATGACTCTAAACACACTTATTTTTCTTCCAAAAGTGACAATTCACATGCAATAGTCATTTACAGTCAAAAAATTAAATATTACAAATTTATTATTTTTGACCATCTGTAGAAAGTTTGACAGGTCACGGGTCATCGTTTTTCATCAGAAAATTGATTTTTTCGACTGTAGAAAAATTGAATCAAAATGTCATTTGGATTGTGCCTCTTGTTGAATAATCACTTTTTAAAGCCTCAATGTGACCAAAATTGACATTTTTACAGACTTTTTCTCCTACTCAGAAGCTTCTATTTTCACCAATTTCAGGCATTAAAATGACTCTAAACACACTTATTTTAGTTCCAAAAGTGATAATTCACATGCAATAGTCATTTACAGTCAAAAAATTAAATATTACAAATTTATTATTTTTGACAATCTGTAGAAAGTTTGCAGGTCACGGGTCATCGTTTTTCATCAGAAAATTGATTTTTTTCGACGGTAGAAAAATTGAATCAAAATGTCATTTGGATTGTGCCTCATGTTGAATAACTACTTTTTAAAGCCTCAATGTGACCAAAATTGACATTTTTACAGTCTTTTTCTCCTACTCAGAAGCTTCTATTTTCACCAATTTCAGGCATTAAAATGACTCTAAACACACGTATTTCAGTTCCAAAAGTGATAATTCACATGCAATAGTCATTTACAGTCAAAAAATTAAATATTACAAATTTATTATTTTTTAACATCTGGAGAAAGTTTGACAGGTCACGGGTCATCGTTTTTCATCAGAAAATTGATTTTTTCGACTGTAGAAAAATTGAATCAAAATGTCATTTGGATTGTGCCTCATGTTGAATAACTACTTTTTAAAGCCTCAATGTGACCAAAATTGACATTTTTACAGACTTTTTCTCCTACTTAGAAGCTTCTATTTTGACCAATTTCAGGCATTAAAATGACTCTAAACACACTTATTTTTGTTCCAAAAGTGATAAGTCACATACAATAGTCATTTACAGTCAAAAAATTCAATATTAAAAAATTACAATTTTTGACCATCTGGAGAAAATTCGACAGGTCAAGGGTCATCGTTTTTCATCAGAAAATAGATTTTTTTCGACTAGAAAAATTGAATCAAAATGTCATTTGGATTGTGCCTCATGTTGAATAACTACTTTTTAAAGCCTCAATGTGACCAAAATTGACATTTTTACCGACTTTTTCTCTTACTCAGAAGCTTCTATTTTCACCAATTTCAGGCATTAAAATGACTCTAAACACACTTATTTTAGTTCCAAAAGTGATAATTCACATGCAATAGTCATTTACAGTAAAAAAATTTAATATTACAAATTTATTATTTTTGACCATCTGAAGAAAGTTTGACAGGTCACGGGTAATCGTTTTTCATCAGAAAATAGATTTTTTTCGACTGTAGAAAAATTGAATCAAAATGTCATTTGGATTGTGCCTCATGTTGAATAACTACTTTTTAAAGCCTCAATGTGATCAAAATTGACATTTTTACAGACTTTTTCTCCTACTCAGAAGCTTCTATTTTCACCAATTTCAGGCATTAAAATGACTCTAAACACACTTATTTTTGTTCCAAAAGTGATAATTCACATGCAATAGTCATTTACAGTCAAAAAATTTAATATTACAAATGTATTATTTTTTAACATCTGGAGAAAGTTTGACAGGTCACGGGTCATAGTTTTTCATCAGCAAATTGATTTTTTCGACTGTAGAAAAATTGAATCAAAATGTCATTTGGATTGTGCCTCATGTTGAATAACTACTTTTTAAAGCCTCAATGTGACCAAAATTGACATTTTTACAGACTTTTTCTCCTACTTAGAAGCTTCTATTTTAACCAATTTCAGGCATTAAAATGACTCTAAACACACTTATTTTTGTTCCAAAAGTGATAAGTCACATACAATAGTCATTTACAGTCAAAAAATTCAATATTAAAAAATTACAATTTTTGACCATCTGGAGAAAATTTGACAGGTCACGGGTCATCGTTTTTCATCAGAAAATTGATTTTTTCGACTGTAGAAAAATTGAATCAAAATGTCATTTGGATTGTGCCTCATGTTGAATAACTACTTTTTAAAGTCTCAATGTGACCAAAATTGACATTTTTACAGAGTTTTTCTCCTTTTCAGAAGATTCTATTTTCACCAATTTCAGGCATTAAAATGACTCTAAACACACTTATTTTTCTTCCAAAAGTGACAATTCACATGCAATAGTCATTTACAGTCAAAAAATTAAATATTACAAATTTATTATTTTTGACCATCTGTAGAAAGTTTGACAGGTCACGGGTCATCGTTTTTCATCAGAAAATTGATTTTTTCGACTGTAGAAAAATTGAATCAAAATGTCATTTGGATTGTGCCTCTTGTTGAATAATCACTTTTTAAAGCCTCAATGTGACCAAAATTGACATTTTTACAGACTTTTTCTCCTACTCAGAAGCTTCTATTTTCACCAATTTCAGGCATTAAAATGACTCTAAACACACTTATTTTAGTTCCAAAAGTGATAATTCACATGCAATAGTCATTTACAGTCAAAAAATTAAATATTACAAATTTATTATTTTTGACAATCTGTAGAAAGTTTGCAGGTCACGGGTCATCGTTTTTCATCAGAAAATTGATTTTTTTCGACGGTAGAAAAATTGAATCAAAATGTCATTTGGATTGTGCCTCATGTTGAATAACTACTTTTTAAAGCCTCAATGTGACCAAAATTGACATTTTTACAGTCTTTTTCTCCTACTCAGAAGCTTCTATTTTCACCAATTTCAGGCATTAAAATGACTCTAAACACACGTATTTCAGTTCCAAAAGTGATAATTCACATGCAATAGTCATTTACAGTCAAAAAATTAAATATTACAAATTTATTATTTTTTAACATCTGGAGAAAGTTTGACAGGTCACGGGTCATCGTTTTTCATCAGAAAATTGATTTTTTCGACTGTAGAAAAATTGAATCAAAATGTCATTTGGATTGTGCCTCATGTTGAATAACTACTTTTTAAAGCCTCAATGTGACCAAAATTGACATTTTTACAGACTTTTTCTCCTACTTAGAAGCTTCTATTTTGACCAATTTCAGGCATTAAAATGACTCTAAACACACTTATTTTTGTTCCAAAAGTGATAAGTCACATACAATAGTCATTTACAGTCAAAAAATTCAATATTAAAAAATTACAATTTTTGACCATCTGGAGAAAATTCGACAGGTCAAGGGTCATCGTTTTTCATCAGAAAATAGATTTTTTTCGACTAGAAAAATTGAATCAAAATGTCATTTGGATTGTGCCTCATGTTGAATAACTACTTTTTAAAGCCTCAATGTGACCAAAATTGACATTTTTACCGACTTTTTCTCTTACTCAGAAGCTTCTATTTTCACCAATTTCAGGCATTAAAATGACTCTAAACACACTTATTTTAGTTCCAAAAGTGATAATTCACATGCAATAGTCATTTACAGTAAAAAAATTTAATATTACAAATTTATTATTTTTGACCATCTGAAGAAAGTTTGACAGGTCACGGGTAATCGTTTTTCATCAGAAAATAGATTTTTTTCGACTGTAGAAAAATTGAATCAAAATGTCATTTGGATTGTGCCTCATGTTGAATAACTACTTTTTAAAGCCTCAATGTGATCAAAATTGACATTTTTACAGACTTTTTCTCCTACTCAGAAGCTTCTATTTTCACCAATTTCAGGCATTAAAATGACTCTAAACACACTTATTTTTGTTCCAAAAGTGATAATTCACATGCAATAGTCATTTACAGTCAAAAAATTTAATATTACAAATGTATTATTTTTTAACATCTGGAGAAAGTTTGACAGGTCACGGGTCATAGTTTTTCATCAGCAAATTGATTTTTTCGACTGTAGAAAAATTGAATCAAAATGTCATTTGGATTGTGCCTCATGTTGAATAACTACTTTTTAAAGCCTCAATGTGACCAAAATTGACATTTTTACAGACTTTTTCTCCTACTTAGAAGCTTCTATTTTAACCAATTTCAGGCATTAAAATGACTCTAAACACACTTATTTTTGTTCCAAAAGTGATAAGTCACATACAATAGTCATTTACAGTCAAAAAATTCAATATTAAAAAATTACAATTTTTGACCATCTGGAGAAAATTTGACAGGTCACGGGTCATCGTTTTTCATCAGAAAATTGATTTTTTCGACTGTAGAAAAATTGAATCAAAATGTCATTTGGATTGTGCCTCATGTTGAATAACTACTTTTTAAAGTCTCAATGTGACCAAAATTGACATTTTTACAGAGTTTTTCTCCTTTTCAGAAGATTCTATTTTCACCAATTTCAGGCATTAAAATGACTCTAAACACACTTATTTTTCTTCCAAAAGTGACAATTCACATGCAATAGTCATTTACAGTCAAAAAATTAAATATTACAAATTTATTATTTTTGACCATCTGTAGAAAGTTTGACAGGTCACGGGTCATCGTTTTTCATCAGAAAATTGATTTTTTCGACTGTAGAAAAATTGAATCAAAATGTCATTTGGATTGTGCCTCTTGTTGAATAATCACTTTTTAAAGCCTCAATGTGACCAAAATTGACATTTTTACAGACTTTTTCTCCTACTCAGAAGCTTCTATTTTCACGAATTTCAGGCATTAAAATGACTCTAAACACACTTATTTTAGTTCCAAAAGTGATAATTCACATGCAATAGTCATTTACAGTCACAAAATTAAATATTACAAATTTATTATTTTTTAACATCTGGAGAAAGTTTGACAGGTCACGGGTCATCGTTTTTCATCAGAAAATTGATTTTTTCGACTGTAGAAAAATTGAATCAAAATGTCATTTGGATTGTGCCTCATGTTGAATAACTACTTTTTAAAGCCTCAATGTGACCAAAATTGACATTTTTACAGACTTTTTCTCCTACTTAGAAGCTTCTATTTTGACCAATTTCAGGCATTAAAATGACTCTAAACACACTTATTTTTGTTCCAAAAGTGATAAGTCACATACAATAGTAATTTACAGTCAAAAAATTCAATATTAAAAAATTACAATTTTTGACCATCTGGAGAAAATTCGACAGGTCACGGGTCATCGTTTTTCATCAGAAAATAGATTTTTTTTGACTGTAGAAAAATTGAATCAAAATGTCATTTGGATTGTGCCTCATGTTGAATAACTACTTTTTAAAGCCTCAATGTGACCAAAATTGACATTTTTACAGACTTTTTCTCCTACTCAGAAGCTTCTATTTTCACCAATTTCAGGCATTAAAATGACTCTAAACACACTTATTTTTGTTCCAAAAGTGATAATTCACATGCAATAGTCATTTAAAGTAAAAAAATTTAATATTACAAATTTATTATTTTTGACCATCTGGAGAAAGTTTGACAGGTCACGGGTCATCGTTTTTCGTCAGAAAATTGATTTTTTCGACTGTAGAAAAATTGAATCAAAATGTCATTTGGATTGTGCCTCATGTTGAATAACTACTTTTTAAAGCCTCAATGTGACCAAAATTGACATTTTTACAGAGTTTTTCTCCTACTCAGAAGCTTCTATTTTGACCAATTTCAGGCATTAAAATGACTCTAAACACACTTATTTTTGTTCCAAAAGTGATAATTCACATGCAATAGTCATTTACAGTCAACAAATGCAATATTAAAAATTTACCATTTTTGACCATCTGGAGAAAATTCGACAGGTCACGGGGTCATCGTTTTTCATCAGAAAATTGATTTTTTCGACTGTAGAAAAATTGAATCAAAATGTCATTTGGATTGTGCCTCATGTTGAATAACTACTTTTTAAAGCCTCAATGTGACCAAAATTGACATTTTTACCGACTTTTTCTCCTACTCAGAAGCTTCTATTCTCACCAATTTCAGGCATTAAAATGACTCTAAACACACTTATTTTTATTCCAAAAGTGACTATTCACATGCAATAGTCATTTACAGTCAAAAAATTCAATATTAAAAAGTTACCATTTTTGACCATCTGGAGAAAATTCGACTGGTCACGGGTCATCATTTTTCATCAGAAAATTGATTTTTTTGGACTGTAGAAAAATTAATTCAAAATGTCATTTGGATTGTGCCTCGTGTTAAATAACTAATTTTTAAAGCCTCAATGTGACCAAAATTGACATTTTTACAGACGTTTTCTCCTACTCAGAAGCTTCTATTTTCACCAATTTCAGGCATTAAAATGACTCTAAACACACTTATTTTTATTCCAAAAGTGACAATTCACATGCAATAGTCATTTACAGTCAAAAAACTAAATATTACAAATTTATTATTTTTGACCATCTGTTGAAAATTTGACAGGTCACGGGTCATCGTTTTTCATCAGAAAATTGATTTTTTCGACTGTAGAAAAATTGAATCAAAATGTCATTTGGATTGTGCCTCTTGTTGAATAATCACTTTTTAAAGCCTCAATGTGACCAAAATTGACATTTTTACAGACTTTTTCTCCTACTCAGAAGCTTCTATTTTCACCAATTTCAGGCATTAAAATGACTCTAAACACACTTATTTTAGTTCCAAAAGTGATAATTCACATGCAATAGTCATTTACAGTCAAAAAATTAAATATTACAAATTTATTATTTTTTAACATCTGGAGAAAGTTTGACAGGTCACGGGTCATCGTTTTTCATCAGAAAATTGATTTTTTCGACTGTAGAAAAATTGAATCAAAATGTCATTTGGATTGTGCCTCATGTTGAATAACTACTTTTTAAAGCCTCAATGTGACCAAAATTGACATTTTTACAGACTTTTTCTCCTACTTAGAAGCTTCTATTTTGACCAATTTCAGGCATTAAAATGACTCTAAACACACTTATTTTTGTTCCAAAAGTGATAAGTCACATACAATAGTCATTTACAGTCAAAAAATTCAATATTAAAAAATTACAATTTTTGACCATCTGGAGAAAATTCGACAGGTCACGGGTCATCGTTTTTCATCAGAAAATAGATTTTTTTCGACTAGAAAAATTGAATCAAAATGTCATTTGGATTGTGCCTCATGTTGAATAACTACTTTTTAAAGCCTCAATGTGACCAAAATTGACATTTTTACCGACTTTTTCTCCTACTCAGAAGCTTCTATTTTCACCAATTTCAGGCATTAAAATGACTCTAAACACACTTATTTTAGTTCCAAAAGTGATAATTCACATGCAATAGTCATTTACAGTCAAAAAATTTAATATTACAAATTTATTATTTTTGACCATCTGAAGAAAGTTTGACAGGTCACGGGTCATAGTTTTTCATCAGAAAATAGATTTTTTTCGACTGTAGAAAAATTGAATCAAAATGTCATTTGGATTGTGCCTCATGTTGAATAACTACTTTTTAAAGCCTCAATGTGACCAAAATTGACATTTTTACAGACTTTTTCTCCTACTTAGAAGCTTCTATTTTAACCAATTTCAGGCATTAAAATGACTCTAAACACACTTATTTTTGTTACAAAAGTGATAAGTCACATACAATAGTCATTTACAGTCAAAAAATTCAATATTAAAAAATTACAATTTTTGACCATCTGGAGAAAATTTGACAGGTCACGGGTCATTGTTTTTCATCAGAAAATTGATTTTTTCGACTGTAGAAAAATTGAATCAAAATGTCATTTGGATTGTGCCTCATGTTGAATAACTACTTTTTAAAGCCTCAATGTGACCAAAATTGACATTTTTACAGAGTTTTTCTCCTACTCAGAAGATTCTATTTTCACCAATTTCAGGCATTAAAATGACTCTAAACACACTTATTTTTCTTCCAAAAGTGACAATTCACATGCAATAGTCATTTACAGTCAAAAAATTAAATATTACAAATTTATTATTTTTTACCATCTGTAGAAAGTTTGACAGGTCACGGGTCATCGTTTTTCATCAGAAAATTGATTTTTTCGACTGTAGAAAAATTGAATCAAAATGTCATTTGGATTGTGCCTCTTGTTGAATAATCACTTTTTAAAGCCTCAATGTGACCAAAATTGACATTTTTACAGACTTTTTCTCCTACTCAGAAGCTTCTATTTTCACCAATTTCAGGCATTAAAATGACTCTAAACACACTTATTTTAGTTCCAAAAGTGATAATTCACATGCAATAGTCATTTACAGTCAAAAAATTAAATATTACAAATTTATTATTTTTTAACATCTGGAGAAAGTTTGACAGGTCACGGGTCATCGTTTTTCATCAGAAAATTGATTTTTTCGACTGTAGAAAAATTGAATCAAAATGTCATTTGGATTGTGCCTCATGTTGAATAACTACTTCTTAAAGCCTCAATGTGACCAAAATTGACATTTTTACAGACTTTTTCTCCTACTTAGAAGCTTCTATTTTGACCAATTTCAGGCATTAAAATGACTCTAAACACACTTATTTTTGTTCCAAAAGTGATAAGTCACATACAATAGTCATTTACAGTCAAAAAATTCAATATTAAAAAATTACAATTTTTGACCATCTGGAGAAAATTCGACAGGTCACGGGTCATCGTTTTTTATCAGAAAATAGATTTTTTTTGACTGTAGAAAAATTGAATCAAAATGTCATTTGGATTGTGCCTCATGTTGAATAACTACTTTTTAAAGCCTCAATGTGACCAAAATTGACATTTTTACAGACTTTTTCTCCTACTCAGAAGCTTCTATTTTCACCAATTTCAGGCATTAAAATGACTCTAAACACACTTATTTTTGTTCCAAAAGTGATAATTCACATGCAATAGTCATTTAAAGTCAAAAAATTTAATATTACAAATTTATTATTTTTGACCATCTGGAGAAAGTTTGACAGGTCACGGGTCATCGTTTTTCGTCAGAAAATTGATTTTTTTCGACTGTAGAAAAATTGAATCAAAATGTCATTTGGATTGTGCCTCATGTTGAATAACTACTTTTTAAAGCCTCAATGTGACCAAAATTGACATTTTTACAGAGTTTTTCTCCTACTCAGAAGCTTCTATTTTGACCAATTTCAGGCATTAAAATGACTCTAAACACACTTATTTTTGTTCCAAAAGTGATAATTCACATGCAATAGTCATTTACAGTCAACAAATGCAATATTAAAAATTTACCATTTTTGACCATCTGGAGAAAATTCGACAGGTCACGGGGTCATCGTTTTTCATCAGAAAATTGATTTTTTCGACTGTAGAAAAATTGAATCAAAATGTCATTTGGATTGTGCCTCATGTTGAATAACTACTTTTTAAAGCCTCAATGTGACCAAAATTGACATTTTTACAGAGTTTTTCTCCTACTCAGAAGCTTCTATTTTCACCAATTTCAGGCATTAAAATGACTCTAAACACACTTATTTTAGTTCCAAAAGTGATAATTCACATGCAATAGTCATTTACAGTCAAAAAATTTAATATTACAAATTTATTATTTTTGACCATCTGAAGAAAGTTTGACAGGTCACGGGTCATCGTTTTTCATCAGAAAATTGATTTTTTTGACTGTAGAAAAATTGAATCAAAATGTCATTTGGATTGTGCCTCATGTTGAATAACTACTTTTTAAAGCCTCAATGTGACCAAAATTGACATTTTTACAGACTTTTTCTCCTACTTAGAAGCTTCTATTTTGACCAATTTCAGGCATTAAAATGACTCTAAACACACTTATTTTTGTTCCAAAAGTGATAAGTCACATACAATAGTCATTTACAGTCAAAAAATTCAATATTAAAAAATTACAATTTTTGACCATCTGGAGAAAATTCGACAGGTCACGGGTCATCGTTTTTCATCAGAAAATAGATTTTTTTCGACTAGAAAAATTGAATCAAAATGTCATTTGGATTGTGCCTCATGTTGAATAACTACTTTTTAAAGCCTCAATGTGACCAAAATTGACATTTTTACCGACTTTTTCTCCTACTCAGAAGCTTCTATTTTCACCAATTTCAGGCATTAAAATGACTCTAAACACACTTATTTTAGTTCCAAAAGTGATAATTCACATGCAATAGTCATTTACAGTCAAAAAATTTAATATTACAAATTTATTATTTTTGACCATCTGAAGAAAGTTTGACAGGTCACGGGTAATCGTTTTTCATCAGAAAATAGATTTTTTTCGACTGTAGAAAAATTGAATCAAAATGTCATTTGGATTGTGCCTCATGTTGAATAACTACTTTTTAAAGCCTCAATGTGATCAAAATTGACATTTTTACAGACTTTTTCTCCTACTCAGAAGCTTCTATTTTCACCAATTTCAGGCATTAAAATGACTCTAAACACACTTATTTTTGTTCCCAAAGTGATAATTCACATGCAATAGTCATTTACAGTCAAAAAATTTAATATTACAAATTTATTATTTTTTAACATCTGGAGAAAGTTTGACAGGTCACGGGTCATAGTTTTTCATCAGAAAATTGATTTTTTCGACTGTAGAAAAATTGAATCAAAATGTCATTTGGATTGTGCCTCATGTTGAATAACTACTTTTTAAAGCCTCAATGTGACCAAAATTGACATTTTTACAGACTTTTTCTCCTACTTAGAAGCTTCTATTTTAACCAATTTCAGGCATTAAAATGACTCTAAACACACTTATTTTTGTTACAAAAGTGATAAGTCACATACAATAGTCATTTACAGTCAAAAAATTCAATATTAAAAAATTACAATTTTTGACCATCTGGAGAAAATTTGACAGGTCACGGGTCATCGTTTTTCATCAGAAAATTGATTTTTTCGACTGTAGAAAAATTGAATCAAAATGTCATTTGGATTGTGCCTCATGTTGAATAACTACTTTTTAAAGCCTCAATGTGACCAAAATTGACATTTTTACAGAGTTTTTCTCCTACTCAGAAGATTCTATTTTCACCAATTTCAGGCATTAAAATGACTCTAAACACACTTATTTTTCTTCCAAAAGTGACAATTCACATGCAATAGTCATTTACAGTCAAAAAATTTAATATTACAAATTTATTATTTTTGACCATCTGTAGAAAGTTTGACAGGTCACGGGTCATCGTTTTTCATCAGAAAATTGATTTTTTCGACTGTAGAAAAATTGAATCAAAATGTCATTTGGATTGTGCCTCTTGTTGAATAATCACTTTTTAAAGCCTCAATGTGACCAAAATTGACATTTTTACAGACTTTTTCTCCTACTCAGAAGCTTCTATTTTCACCAATTTCAGGCATTAAAATGACTCTAAACACACTTATTTTAGTTCCAAAAGTGATAATTCACATGCAATAGTCATTTACAGTCAAAAAATTAAATATTACAAATTTATTATTTTTTAACATCTGGAGAAAGTTTGACAGGTCACGGGTCATCGTTTTTCATCAGAAAATTGATTTTTTCGACTGTAGAAAAATTGAATCAAAATGTCATTTGGATTGTGCCTCATGTTGAATAACTACTTTTTAAAGCCTCAATGTGACCAAAATTGACATTTTTACAGACTTTTTCTCCTACTTAGAAGCTTCTATTTTGACCAATTTCAGGCATTAAAATGACTCTAAACACACTTATTTTTGTTCCAAAAGTGATAAGTCACATACAATAGTCATTTACAGTCAAAAAATTCAATATTAAAAAATTACAATTTTTGACCATCTGGAGAAAATTCGACAGGTCACGGGTCATCGTTTTTCATCAGAAAATAGATTTTTTTTGACTGTAGAAAAATTGAATCAAAATGTCATTTGGATTGTGCCTCATGTTGAATAACTACTTTTTAAAGCCTCAATGTGACCAAAATTGACATTTTTACAGACTTTTTCTCCTACTCAGAAGCTTCTATTTTCACCAATTTCAGGCATTAAAATGACTCTAAACACACTTATTTTTGTTCCAAAAGTGATAATTCACATGCAATAGTCATTTAAAGTCAAAAAATTTAATATTACAAATTTATTATTTTTGACCATCTGGAGAAAGTTTGACAGGTCACGGGTCATCGTTTTTCGTCAGACAATTGATTTTTTCGACTGTAGAAAAATTGAATCAAAATGTCATTTGGATTGTGCCTCATGTTGAATAACTACTTTTTAAAGCCTCAATGTGACCAAAATTGATATTTTTACAGAGTTTTTCTCCTACTCAGAAGCTTCTATTTTCACCAATTTCAGGCATTAAAATGACTCTAAACTAGGCCTGGGCGGTAAATTCCGTTCCGCTCGCGGAATTTGCGGAATTTGCGTAATTTCGCGTTCCGCGGAAAATGCGAAATTGCTCAAAAGTCTGCTTTCCGCGATTTCGCGAAATCTTTTCTTGTTCGCGTTCTCAAAATGCGTGTTCGCGAGATATTTCTCCCCGAGCACGCAAACAGCAATTGTGAACAGGAAAAAAACATCGCGAACAAGTAATTCCGCGTGTTCGCGGAATTTCTGCGTGTTCGCGGAGATTTTTTACCGTTTCGCGGAGATTTGCGTAACGCGATTACGCAAATTCCGCCCACCCCTACTCTAAACACACTTATTTCAGTTCCAAAAGTGATAATTCACATGCAATAGTCATTTACAGTCAAAAAATTTAATATTACAAATTTATTATTTTTGACCATCTGAAGAAAGTTTGACAGGTCACGGGTAATCGTTTTTCATCAGAAAATAGATTTTTTTCGACTGTAGAAAAATTGAATCAAAATGTCATTTGGATTGTGCCTCATGTTGAATAACTACTTTTTAAAGCCTCAATGTGATCAAAATTGACATTTTTACAGACTTTTTCTCCTACTCAGAAGCTTCTATTTTCACCAATTTCAGGCATTAAAATGACTCTAAACACACTTATTTTAGTTCCAAAAGTGATAATTCACATGCAATAGTCATTTACAGTCAAAAAATTAAATATTACAAATTTATTATTTTTGACCATCTGTAGAAAATTTGACAGGTCACGGGTCATCGTTTTTCATCAGAAAATTCATTTTTTCGACTGTAGAAAAATTGAATCAAAATGTCATTTGGATTGTGCCTCATGTTGAATAACTACTTTTTAAAGCCTCAATGTGACCAAAATTGACATTTTTACAGAGTTTTTCTCCTTCTCAGAAGCTTCTATTTTGACCAATTTCAGGCATTAAAATGACTCTAAACACACTTATTTTTGTTCCAAAAGTGATAATTCACATGCAATAGTCATTTACAGTCAACAAATGCAATATTAAAAATTTACCATTTTTGACCATCTGGAGAAAATTCGACAGGTCACGGGGTCATCGTTTTTCATCAGAAAATTGATTTTTTCGACTGTAGAAAAATTGAATCAAAATGTCATTTGGATTGTGCCTCATGTTGAATAACTACTTTTTAAAGCCTCAATGTGACCAAAATTGACATTTTTACCGACTTTTTCTCCTACTCAGAAGCTTCTATTCTCACCAATTTCAGGCATTAAAATGACTCTAAACACACTTATTTTTATTCCAAAAGTGACAATTCACATGCAATAGTCATTCACAGTCAAAAAATTCAATATTAAAAAGTTACCATTTTTGACCATCTGGAGAAAATTCGACTGGTCACGGGTCATCATTTTTCATCAGAAAATTGATTTTTTTGGACTGTAGAAAAATTAATTCAAAATGTCATTTGGATTGTGCCTCGTGTTAAATAACTAATTTTTAAAGCCTCAATGTGACCAAAATTGACATTTTTACAGACGTTTTCTCCTACTCAGAAGCTTCTATTTTCACCAATTTCAGGCATTAAAATGACTCTAAACACACTTATTTTTATTCCAAAAGTGACAATTCACATGCAATAGTCATTTACAGTCAAAAAACTAAATATTACAAATTTATTATTTTTGACCATCTGTAGAAAATTTGACAGGTCACGGGTCATCGTTTTTCATCAGAAAATTGATTTTTTTGACTGTAGAAAAATTGAATCAAAATGTCATTTGGATTGTGCCTCATGTTGAATAACTACTTTTTAAAGCCTCAATGTGACCAAAATTGACATTTTTACAGACTTTTTCTCCTACTTAGAAGCTTCTATTTTGACCAATTTCAGGCATTAAAATGACTCTAAACACACTTATTTTTGTTCCAAAAGTGATAAGTCACATACAATAGTCATTTACAGTCAAAAAATTCAATATTAAAAAATTACAATTTTTGACCATCTGGAGAAAATTCGACAGGTCACGGGTCATCGTTTTTCATCAGAAAATAGATTTTTTTCGACTGTAGAAAAATGTAATCAAAATGTCATTTGGATTGTGCCTCATGTTGAATAACTACTTTTTAAAGCCTCAATGTGACCAAAATTGACATTTTTACCGACTTTTTCTCCTACTCAGAAGCTTCTATTTTCACCAATTTCAGGCATTAAAATGACTCTAAACACACTTATTTTAGTTCCAAAAGTGATAATTCACATGCAATAGTCATTTACAGTCAAAAAATTTAATATTACAAATTTATTATTTTTGACCATCTGAAGAAAGTTTGACAGGTCACGGGTAATCGTTTTTCATCAGAAAATAGATTTTTTTCGACTGTAGAAAAATTGAATCAAAATGTCATTTGGATTGTGCCTCATGTTGAATAACTACTTTTTAAAGCCTCAATGTGACCAAAATTGACATTTTTACAGACTTTTTCTCCTACTCAGAAGCTTCTATTTTGACCAATTTCAGGCATTAAAATGACTCTAAACACACTTATTTTAGTTCCAAAAGTGATAATTCACATGCAATAGTCATTTACAGTCAAAAAATTAAATATTACAAATTTATTATTTTTGACAATCTGTAGAAAGTTTGCAGGTCACGGGTCATCGTTTTTCATCAGAAAATTGATTTTTTCGACGGTAGAAAAATTGAATCAAAATGTCATTTGGATTGTGCCTCATGTTGAATAACTACTTTTTAAAGCCTCAATGTGACCAAAATTGACATTTTTACAGTCTTTTTCTCCTACTCAGAAGCTTCTATTTTCACCAATTTCAGGCATTAAAATGACTCTAAACACACGTATTTCAGTTCCAAAAGTGATAATTCACATGCAATAGTCATTTACAGTCAAAAAATTAAATATTACAAATTTATTATTTTTTAACATCTGGAGAAAGTTTGACAGGTCACGGGTCATCGTTTTTCATCAGAAAATTGATTTTTTCGACTGTAGAAAAATTGAATCAAAATGTCATTTGGATTGTGCCTCATGTTGAATAACTACTTTTTAAAGCCTCAATGTGACCAAAATTGACATTTTTACAGACTTTTTCTCCTACTTAGAAGCTTCTATTTTGACCAATTTCAGGCATTAAAATGACTCTAAACACACTTATTTTTGTTCCAAAAGTGATAAGTCACATACAATAGTCATTTACAGTCAAAAAATTCAATATTAAAAAATTACAATTTTTGACCATCTGGAGAAAATTCGACAGGTCACGGGTCATCGTTTTTCATCAGAAAATAGATTTTTTTTGACTAGAAAAATTGAATCAAAATGTCATTTGGATTGTGCCTCATGTTGAATAACTACTTTTTAAAGCCTCAATGTGACCAAAATTGACATTTTTACCGACTTTTTCTCCTACTCAGAAGCTTCTATTTTCACCAATTTCAGGCATTAAAATGACTCTAAACACACTTATTTTAGTTCCAAAAGTGATAATTCACATGCAATAGTCATTTACAGTCAAAAAATTTAATATTACAAATTTATTATTTTTGACCATCTGAAGAAAGTTTGACAGGTCACGGGTAATCGTTTTTCATCAGAAAATAGATTTTTTTCGACTGTAGAAAAATTGAATCAAAATGTCATTTGGATTGTGCCTCATGTTGAATAACTACTTTTTAAAGCCTCAATGTGATCAAAATTGACATTTTTACAGACTTTTTCTCCTACTCAGAAGCTTCTATTTTCACCAATTTCAGGCATTAAAATGACTCTAAACACACTTATTTTTGTTCCAAAAGTGATAATTCACATGCAATAGTCATTTACAGTCAAAAAATTTAATATTACAAATTTATTATTTTTTAACATCTGGAGAAAGTTTGACAGGTCACGGGTCATAGTTTTTCATCAGAAAATTGATTTTTTCGACTGTAGAAAAATTGAATCAAAATGTCATTTGGATTGTGCCTCATGTTGAATAACTACTTTTTAAAGCCTCAATGTGACCAAAATTGACATTTTTACAGACTTTTTCTCCTACTTAGAAGCTTCTATTTTAACCAATTTCAGGCATTAAAATGACTCTAAACACACTTATTTTTGTTCCAAAAGTGATAAGTCACATACAATAGTCATTTACAGTCAAAAAATTCAATATTAAAAAATTACAATTTTTGACCATCTGGAGAAAATTTGACAGGTCACGGGTCATCGTTTTTCATCAGAAAATTGATTTTTTCGACTGTAGAAAAATTGAATCAAAATGTCATTTGGATTGTGCCTCATGTTGAATAACTACTTTTTAAAGCCTCAATGTGACCAAAATTGACATTTTTACAGAGTTTTTCTCCTTTTCAGAAGATTCTATTTTCACCAATTTCAGGCATTAAAATGACTCTAAACACACTTATTTTTCTTCCAAAAGTGACAATTCACATGCAATAGTCATTTACAGTCAAAAAATTAAATATTACAAATTTATTATTTTTGACCATCTGTAGAAAGTTTGACAGGTCACGGGTCATCGTTTTTCATCAGAAAATTGATTTTTTCGACTGTAGAAAAATTGAATCAAAATGTCATTTGGATTGTGCCTCTTGTTGAATAATCACTTTTTAAAGCCTCAATGTGACCAAAATTGACATTTTTACAGACTTTTTCTCCTACTCAGAAGCTTCTATTTTCACGAATTTCAGGCATTAAAATGACTCTAAACACACTTATTTTAGTTCCAAAAGTGATAATTCACATGCAATAGTCATTTACAGTCAAAAAATTAAATATTACAAATTTATTATTTTTTAACATCTGGAGAAAGTTTGACAGGTCACGGGTCATCGTTTTTCATCAGAAAATTGATTTTTTCGACTGTAGAAAAATTGAATCAAAATGTCATTTGGATTGTGCCTCATGTTGAATAACTACTTTTTAAAGCCTCAATGTGACCAAAATTGACATTTTTACAGACTTTTTCTCCTACTTAGAAGCTTCTATTTTGACCAATTTCAGGCATTAAAATGACTCTAAACACACTTATTTTTGTTCCAAAAGTGATAAGTCACATACAATAGTCATTTACAGTCAAAAAATTCAATATTAAAAAATTACAATTTTTGACCATCTGGAGAAAATTCGACAGGTCACGGGTCATCGTTTTTCATCAGAAAATAGATTTTTTTTGACTGTAGAAAAATTGAATCAAAATGTCATTTGGATTGTGCCTCATGTTGAATAACTACTTTTTAAAGCCTCAATGTGACCAAAATTGACATTTTTACAGACTTTTTCTCCTACTCAGAAGCTTCTATTTTCACCAATTTCAGGCATTAAAATGACTCTAAACACACTTATTTTTGTTCCAAAAGTGATAATTCACATGCAATAGTCATTTAAAGTCAAAAAATTTAATATTACAAATTTATTATTTTTGACCATCTGGAGAAAGTTTGACAGGTCACGGGTCATCGTTTTTCGTCAGAAAATTGATTTTTTCGACTGTAGAAAAATTGAATCAAAATGTCATTTGGATTGTGCCTCATGTTGAATAACTACTTTTTAAAGCCTCAATGTGACCAAAATTGACATTTTTACAGAGTTTTTCTCCTTCTCAGAAGCTTCTATTTTGACCAATTTCAGGCATTAAAATGACTCTAAACACACTTATTTTTGTTCCAAAAGTGATAATTCACATGCAATAGTCATTTACAGTCAACAAATGCAATATTAAAAATTTACCATTTTTGACCATCTGGAGAAAATTCGACAGGTCACGGGGTCATCGTTTTTCATCAGAAAATTGATTTTTTCGACTGTAGAAAAATTGAATCAAAATGTCATTTGGATTGTGCCTCATGTTGAATAACTACTTTTTAAAGCCTCAATGTGACCAAAATTGACATTTTTACCGACTTTTTCTCGTACTCAGAAGCTTCTATTCTCACCAATTTCAGGCATTAAAATGACTCTAAACACACTTATTTTTATTCCAAAAGTGACAATTCACATGCAATAGTCATTCACAGTCAAAAAATTCAATATTAAAAAGTTACCATTTTTGACCATCTGGAGAAAATTCGACTGGTCACGGGTCATCATTTTTCATCAGAAAATTGATTTTTTTGGACTGTAGAAAAATTAATTCAAAATGTCATTTGGATTGTGCCTCGTGTTAAATAACTAATTTTTAAAGCCTCAATGTGACCAAAATTGACATTTTTACAGACGTTTTCTCCTACTCAGAAGCTTCTATTTTCACCAATTTCAGGCATTAAAATGACTCTAAACACACTTATTTTTATTCCAAAAGTGACAATTCACATG
The DNA here is from genome assembly GCF_964204655.1 of Triturus cristatus. Taxonomy (NCBI): domain Eukaryota; kingdom Metazoa; phylum Chordata; class Amphibia; order Caudata; family Salamandridae; genus Triturus; species Triturus cristatus. The sequence continues at coordinate 1,018,988,206 of NC_140591.1, read as the reverse complement.
CAATAGTCATTTACAGTCAAAAAACTAAATATTACAAATTTATTATTTTTGACCATCTGTAGAAAATTTGACAGGTCACGGGTCATCGTTTTTCATCAGAAAATTGATTTTTTTGACTGTAGAAAAATTGAATCAAAATGTCATTTGGATTGTGCCTCATGTTGAATAACTACTTTTTAAAGCCTCAATGTGACCGAAATTGACATTTTTACAGACTTTTTCTCCTACTTAGAAGCTTCTATTTTGACCAATTTCAGGCATTAAAATGACTCTAAACACACTTATTTTTGTTCCAAAAGTGATAAGTCACATACAATAGTCATTTACAGTCAAAAAATTCAATATTAAAAAATTACAATTTTTGACCATCTGGAGAAAATTCGACAGGTCACGGGTCATCGTTTTTCATCAGAAAATAGATTTTTTTCGACTAGAAAAATTGAATCAAAATGTCATTTGGATTGTGCCTCATGTTGAATAACTACTTTTTAAAGCCTCAATGTGACCAAAATTGACATTTTTACCGACTTTTTCTCCTACTCAGAAGCTTCTATTTTCACCAATTTCAGGCATTAAAATGACTCTAAACACACTTAGTTTTGTTCCAAAAGTGATAATTCACATGCAATAGTCATTTAAAGTCAAAAAATTTAATATTACAAATTTATTATTTTTGACCATCTGGAGAAAGTTTGACAGATCACGGGTCATCGTTTTTCGTCAGAAAATTGATTTTTTCGACTGTAGAAAAATTGAATCAAAATGTCATTTGGATTGTGCCTCATGTTGAATAACTACTTTTTAAAGCCTCAATGTGACCAAAATTGACATTTTTACAGAGTTTTTCTCCTTCTCAGAAGCTTCTATTTTGACCAATTTCAGGCATTAAAATGACTCTAAACACACTTATTTTTGTTCCAAAAGTGATAATTCACATGCAATAGTCATTTACAGTCAACAAATGCAATATTAAAAATTTACCATTTTTGACCATCTGGAGAAAATTCGACAGGTCACGGGGTCATCGTTTTTCATCAGAAAATTGATTTTTTCGACTGTAGAAAAATTGAATCAAAATGTCATTTGGATTGTGCCTCATGTTGAATAACTACTTTTTAAAGCCTCAATGTGACCAAAATTGACATTTTTACCGACTTTTTCTCCTACTCAGAAGCTTCTATTCTCACCAATTTCAGGCATTAAAATGACTCTAAACACACTTATTTTTATTCCAAAAGTGACAATTCACATGCAATAGTCATTCACAGTCAAAAAATTCAATATTAAAAAGTTACCATTTTTGACCATCTGGAGAAAATTCGACTGGTCACGGGTCATCATTTTTCATCAGAAAATTGATTTTTTTGGACTGTAGAAAAATTAATTCAAAATGTCATTTGGATTGTGCCTCGTGTTAAATAACTAATTTTTAAAGCCTCAATGTGACCAAAATTGACATTTTTACAGACGTTTTCTCCTACTCAGAAGCTTCTATTTTCACCAATTTCAGGCATTAAAATGACTCTAAACACACTTATTTTTATTCCAAAAGTGACAATTCACATGCAATAGTCATTTACAGTCAAAAAACTAAATATTACAAATTTATTATTTTTGACCATCTGTAGAAAATTTGACAGGTCACGGGTCATCGTTTTTCATCAGAAAATTGATTTTTTTGACTGTAGAAAAATTGAATCAAAATGTCATTTGGATTGTGCCTCATGTTGAATAACTACTTTTTAAAGCCTCAATGTGACCAAAATTGACATTTTTACAGACTTTTTCTCCTACTTAGAAGCTTCTATTTTGACCAATTTCAGGCATTAAAATGACTCTAAACACACTTATTTTTGTTCCAAAAGTGATAAGTCACATACAATAGTCATTTACAGTCAAAAAATTCAATATTAAAAAATTACAATTTTTGACCATCTGGAGAAAATTCGACAGGTCACGGGTCATCGTTTTTCATCAGAAAATAGATTTTTTTCGACTAGAAAAATTGAATCAAAATGTCATTTGGATTGTGCCTCATGTTGAATAACTACTTTTTAAAGCCTCAATGTGACCAAAATTGACATTTTTACAGACTTTTTCTCCTACTCAGAAGCTTCTATTTTCACCAATTTCAGGCATTAAAATGACTCTAAACACACTTATTTTTCTTCCAAACGTGACAATTCACATGCAATAGTCATTTACAGTCAAAAAATTAAATATTACAAATTTATTATTTTTGACCATCTGTAGAAAGTTTGACAGGTCACGGGTCATCGTTTTTCATCAGAAAATTGATTTTTTCGAATGTAGAAAAATTGAATCAAAATGTCATTTGGATTGTGCCTCTTGTTGAATAATTACTTTTTAAAGCCTCAATGTGACCAAAATTGACATTTTTACAGACTTTTTCTCCTACTCAGAAGCTTCTATTTTGACCAATTTCAGGCATTAAAATGACTCTAAACACACTTATTTTTGTTCCAAAAGTGATAAGTCACATACAATAGTCATTTACAGTCAAAAAATTTAATATTACAAATTTATTATTTTTGACTATCTGAAGAAAGTTTGACAGGTCACGGGTAATCGTTTTTCATCAGAAAATAGATTTTTTTCGACTGTAGAAAAATTGAATCAAAATGTCATTTGGATTGTGCCTCATGTTGAATAACTACTTTTTAAAGCCTCAATGTGATCAAAATTGACATTTTTACAGACTTTTTCTCCTACTCAGAAGCTTCTATTTTCACCAATTTCAGGCATTAAAATGACTCTAAACACACTTATTTTTGTTCCAAAAGTGATAATTCACATGCAATAGTCATTTACAGTCAAAAAATTTAATATTACAAATTTATTATTTTTTAACATCTGGAGAAAGTTTGACAGGTCACGGGTCATCGTTTTTCGTCAGAAAATTGATTTTTTCGACTGTAGAAAAATTGAATCAAAATGTCATTTGGATTGTGCCTCATGTTGAATAACTACTTTTTAAAGCCTCAATGTGACCAAAATTGACATTTTTACAGACTTTTTCTCCTACTTAGAAGCTTCTATTTTAACCAATTTCAGGCATTAAAATGACTCTAAACACACTTATTTTTGTTACAAAAGTGATAAGTCACATACAATAGTCATTTACAGTCAAAAAATTCAATATTAAAAAATTACAATTTTTGACCATCTGGAGAAAATTTGACAGGTCACGGGTCATCGTTTTTCATCAGAAAATTGATTTTTTCGACTGTAGAAAAATTGAATCAAAATGTCATTTGGATTGTGCCTCATGTTGAATAACTACTTTTTAAAGCCTCAATGTGACCAAAATTGACATTTTTACAGAGTTTTTCTCCTACTCAGAAGATTCTATTTTCACCAATTTCAGGCATTAAAATGACTCTAAACACACTTATTTTTCTTCCAAAAGTGACAATTCACATGCAATAGTCATTTACAGTCAAAAAATTAAATATTACAAATTTATTATTTTTGACCATCTGTAGAAAGTATGACAGGTCACGGGTCATCGTTTTTCATCAGAAAATTGATTTTTTCGACTGTAGAAAAATTGAATCAAAATGTCATTTGGATTGTGCCTCTTGTTGAATAATCACTTTTTAAAGCCTCAATGTGACCAAAATTGACATTTTTACAGACTTTTTCTCCTACTCAGAAGCTTCTATTTTCACCAATTTCAGGCATTAAAATGACTCTAAACACACTTATTTTTGTTCCAAAAGTGATAATTCACATGCAATAGTCATTTAAAGTCAAAAAATTTAATATTACAAATTTATTATTTTTGACCATCTGGAGAAAGTTTGACAGGTCACGGGTCATCGTTTTTCGTCAGAAAATTGATTTTTTCGACTGTAGAAAAATTGAATCAAAATGTCATTTGGATTGTGCCTCATGTTGAATAACTACTTTTTAAAGCCTCAATGTGACCAAAATTGACATTTTTACAGAGTTTTTCTCCTACTCAGAAGCTTCTATTTTGACCAATTTCAGGCATTAAAATGACTCTAAACACACTTATTTTTGTTCCAAAAGTGATAATTCACATGCAATAGTCATTTACAGTCAACAAATGCAATATTAAAAATTTACCATTTTTGACCATCTGGAGAAAATTCGACAGGTCACGGGGTCATCGTTTTTCATCAGAAAATTGATTTTTTCGACTGTAGAAAAATTGAATCAAAATGTCATTTGGATTGTGCCTCATGTTGAATAACTACTTTTTAAAGCCTCAATGTGACCAAAATTGATATTTTTACAGAGTTTTTCTCCTACTCAGAAGCTTCTATTTTCACCAATTTCAGGCATTAAAATGACTCTAAACTAGGCCTGGGCGGTAAATTCCGTTCCGCTCGCGGAATTTGCGGAATTTGCGTAATTTCGCGTTCCGCGGAAAATGCGAAATTGCTCAAAAGTCTGCTTTCCGCGATTTCGCGAAATCTTTTCTTGTTCGCGTTCTCAAAATGCGTGTTCGCGAGATATTTCTCCCCGAGCACGCAAACAGCAATTGTGAACAGGAAAAAAACATCGCGAACAAGTAATTCCGCGTGTTCGCGGAATTTCTGCGTGTTCGCGGAGATTTTTTACCGTTTCGCGGAGATTTGCGTAACGCGATTACGCAAATTCCGCCCACCCCTACTCTAAACACACTTATTTCAGTTCCAAAAGTGATAATTCACATGCAATAGTCATTTACAGTCAAAAAATTTAATATTACAAATTTATTATTTTTGACCATCTGAAGAAAGTTTGACAGGTCACGGGTAATCGTTTTTCATCAGAAAATAGATTTTTTTCGACTGTAGAAAAATTGAATCAAAATGTCATTTGGATTGTGCCTCATGTTGAATAACTACTTTTTAAAGCCTCAATGTGATCAAAATTGACATTTTTACAGACTTTTTCTCCTACTCAGAAGCTTCTATTTTCACCAATTTCAGGCATTAAAATGACTCTAAACACACTTATTTTAGTTCCAAAAGTGATAATTCACATGCAATAGTCATTTACAGTCAAAAAAATTAAATATTACAAATTTATTTTTTTTGACCATCTGTAGAAAATTTGACAGGTCACGGGTCATCGTTTTTCATCAGAAAATTCATTTTTTCGACTGTAGAAAAATTGAATCAAAATGTCATTTGGATTGTGCCTCATGTTGAATAACTACTTTTTAAAGCCTCAATGTGACCAAAATTGACATTTTTACAGACTTTTTCTCCTACTTAGAAGCTTCTATTTTGACCAATTTCAGGCATTAAAATGACTCTAAACACACTTATTTTTGTTCCAAAAGTGATAAGTCACATACAATAGTCATTTACAGTCAAAAAATTCAATATTAAAAAATTACAATTTTTGACCATCTGGAGAAAATTCGACAGGTCACGGGTCATCGTTTTTCATCAGAAAATAGATTTTTTTCGACTGTAGAAAAATTTAATCAAAATGTCATTTGGATTGTGCCTCATGTTGAATAACTACTTTTTAAAGCCTCAATGTGACCAAAATTGACATTTTTACCGACTTTTTCTCCTACTCAGAAGCTTCTATTTTCACCAATTTCAGGCATTAAAATGACTCTAAACACACTTATTTTAGTTCCAAAAGTGATAATTCACATGCAATAGTCATTTACAGTCAAAAAATTTAATATTACAAATTTATTATTTTTGACCATCTGAAGAAAGTTTGACAGGTCACGGGTAATCGTTTTTCATCAGAAAATAGATTTTTTTCGACTGTAGAAAAATTGAATCAAAATGTCATTTGGATTGTGCCTCATGTTGAATAACTACTTTTTAAAGCCTCAATGTGACCAAAATTGACATTTTTACAGACTTTTTCTTCTTCTCAGAAGCTTCTATTTTGACCAATTTCAGGCATTAAAATGACTCTAAACACACTTATTTTAGTTCCAAAAGTGATAATTCACATGCAATAGTCATTTACAGTCAAAAAATTAAATATTACAAATTTATTATTTTTGACAATCTGTAGAAAGTTTGCAGGTCACGGGTCATCGTTTTTCATCAGAAAATTGATTTTTTCGACGGTAGAAAAATTGAATCAAAATGTCATTTGGATTGTGCCTCATGTTGAATAACTACTTTTTAAAGCCTCAATGTGACCAAAATTGACATTTTTACAGTCTTTTTCTCCTACTCAGAAGCTTCTATTTTCACCAATTTCAGGCATTAAAATGACTCTAAACACACGTATTACAGTTCCAAAAGTGATAATTCACATGCAATAGTCATTTACAGTCAAAAAATTAAATATTACAAATTTATTATTTTTTAACATCTGGAGAAAGTTTGACAGGTCACGGGTCATCGTTTTTCATCAGAAAATTGATTTTTTCGACTGTAGAAAAATTGAATCAAAATGTCATTTGGATTGTGCCTCATGTTGAATAACTACTTTTTAAAGCCTCAATGTGACCAAAATTGACATTTTTACAGACTTTTTCTCCTACTTAGAAGCTTCTATTTTGACCAATTTCAGGCATTAAAATGACTCTAAACACACTTATTTTTGTTCCAAAAGTGATAAGTCACATACAATAGTCATTTACAGTCAAAAAATTCAATATTAAAAAATTACAATTTTTGACCATCTGGAGAAAATTCGACAGGTCACGGGTCATCGTTTTTCATCAGAAAATAGATTTTTTTCGACTAGAAAAATTGAATCAAAATGTCATTTGGATTGTGCCTCATGTTGAATAACTACTTTTTAAAGCCTCAATGTGACCAAAATTGACATTTTTACAGTCTTTTTCTCCTACTCAGAAGCTTCTATTTTCACCAATTTCAGGCATTAAAATGACTCTAAACACACGTATTTCAGTTCCAAAAGTGATAATTCACATGCAATAGTCATTTACAGTCAAAAAATTAAATATTACAAATTTATTATTTTTTAACATCTGGAGAAAGTTTGACAGGTCACGGGTCATCGTTTTTCATCAGAAAATTGATTTTTTCGACTGTAGAAAAATTGAATCAAAATGTCATTTGGATTGTGCCTCATGTTGAATAACTACTTTTTAAAGCCTCAATGTGACCAAAATTGACATTTTTACAGACTTTTTCTCCTACTTAGAAGCTTCTATTTTGACCAATTTCAGGCATTAAAATGACTCTAAACACACTTATTTTTGTTCCAAAAGTGATAAGTCACATACAATAGTCATTTACAGTCAAAAAATTCAATATTAAAAAATTACAATTTTTGACCATCTGGAGAAAATTCGACAGGTCACGGGTCATCGTTTTTCATCAGAAAATAGATTTTTTTCGACTAGAAAAATTGAATCAAAATGTCATTTGGATTGTGCCTCATGTTGAATAACTACTTTTTAAAGCCTCAATGTGACCAAAATTGACATTTTTACCGACTTTTTCTCCTACTCAGAAGCTTCTATTTTCACCAATTTCAGGCATTAAAATGACTCTAAACACACTTATTTTAGTTCCAAAAGTGATAATTCACATGCAATAGTCATTTACAGTCAAAAAATTTAATATTACAAATTTATTATTTTTGACCATCTGAAGAAAGTTTGACAGGTCACGGGTAATCGTTTTTCATCAGAAAATAGATTTTTTTCGACTGTAGAAAAATTGAATCAAAATGTCATTTGGATTGTGCCTCATGTTGAATAACTACTTTTTAAAGCCTCAATGTGATCAAAATTGACATTTTTACAGACTTTTTCTCCTACTCAGAAGCTTCTATTTTCACCAATTTCAGGCATTAAAATGACTCTAAACACACTTATTTTTGTTCCAAAAGTGATAATTCACATGCAATAGTCATTTACAGTCAAAAAATTTAATATTACAAATTTATTATTTTTTAACATCTGGAGAAAGTTTGACAGGTCACGGGTCATAGTTTTTCATCAGAAAATTGATTTTTTCGACTGTAGAAAAATTGAATCAAAATGTCATTTGGATTGTGCCTCATGTTGAATAACTACTTTTTAAAGCCTCAATGTGACCAAAATTGACATTTTTACAGACTTTTTCTCCTACTTAGAAGCTTCTATTTTAACCAATTTCAGGCATTAAAATGACTCTAAACACACTTATTTTTGTTCCAAAAGTGATAAGTCACATACAATAGTCATTTACAGTCAAAAAATTCAATATTAAAAAATTACAATTTTTGACCATCTGGAGAAAATTTGACAGGTCACGGGTCATCGTTTTTCATCAGAAAATTGATTTTTTCGACTGTAGAAAAATTGAATCAAAATGTCATTTGGATTGTGCCTCTTGTTGAATAATCACTTTTTAAAGCCTCAATGTGACCAAAATTGACATTTTTACAGACTTTTTCTCCTACTCAGAAGCTTCTATTTTCACGAATTTCAGGCATTAAAATGACTCTAAACACACTTATTTTAGTTCCAAAAGTGATAATTCACATGCAATAGTCATTTACAGTCAAAAAATTAAATATTACAAATTTATTATTTTTTAACATCTGGAGAAAGTTTGACAGGTCACGGGTCATCGTTTTTCATCAGAAAATTGATTTTTTCGACTGTAGAAAAATTGAATCAAAATGTCATTTGGATTGTGCCTCATGTTGAATAACTACTTTTTAAAGCCTCAATGTGACCAAAATTGACATTTTTACAGACTTTTTCTCCTACTTAGAAGCTTCTATTTTGACCAAATCAGGCATTAAAATGACTCTAAACACACTTATTTTTGTTCCAAAAGTGATAAGTCACATACAATAGTCATTTACAGTCAAAAAATTCAATATTAAAAAATTACAATTTTTGACCATCTGGAGAAAATTCGACAGGTCACGGGTCATCGTTTTTCATCAGAAAATAGATTTTTTTTGACTGTAGAAAAATTGAATCAAAATGTCATTTGGATTGTGCCTCATGTTGAATAACTACTTTTTAAAGCCTCAATGTGACCAAAATTGACATTTTTACAGACTTTTTCTCCTACTCAGAAGCTTCTATTTTCACCAATTTCAGGCATTAAAATAACTCTAAACACACTTATTTTTGTTCCAAAAGTGATAATTCACATGCAATAGTCATTTAAAGTCAAAAAATTTAATATTACAAATTTATTATTTTTGACCATCTGGAGAAAGTTTGACAGGTCACGGGTCATCGTTTTTCGTCAGAAAATTGATTTTTTCGACTGTAGAAAAATTGAATCAAAATGTCATTTGGATTGTGCCTCATGTTGAATAACTACTTTTTAAAGCCTCAATGTGACCAAAATTGACATTTTTACAGAGTTTTTCTCCTTCTCAGAAGCTTCTATTTTGACCAATTTCAGGCATTAAAATGACTCTAAACACACTTATTTTTGTTCCAAAAGTGATAATTCACATGCAATAGTCATTTACAGTCAACAAATGCAATATTAAAAATTTACCATTTTTGACCATCTGGAGAAAATTCGACAGGTCACGGGGTCATCGTTTTTCATCAGAAAATTGATTTTTTCGACTGTAGAAAAATTGAATCAAAATGTCATTTGGATTGTGCCTCATGTTGAATAACTACTTTTTAAAGCCTCAATGTGACCAAAATTGACATTTTTACCGACTTTTTCTCCTACTCAGAAGCTTCTATTCTCACCAATTTCAGGCATTAAAATGACTCTAAACACACTTATTTTTATTCCAAAAGTGACAATTCACATGCAATAGTCATTCACAGTCAAAAAATTCAATATTAAAAAGTTACCATTTTTGACCATCTGGAGAAAATTCGACTGGTCACGGGTCATCATTTTTCATCAGAAAATTGATTTTTTTGGACTGTAGAAAAATTAATTCAAAATGTCATTTGGATTGTGCCTCGTGTTAAATAACTAATTTTTAAAGCCTCAATGTGACCAAAATTGACATTTTTACAGACGTTTTCTCCTACTCAGAAGCTTCTATTTTCACCAATTTCAGGCATTAAAATGACTCTAAACACACTTATTTTTATTCCAAAAGTGACAATTCACATGCAATAGTCATTTACAGTCAAAAAACTAAATATTACAAATTTATTATTTTTGACCATCTGTAGAAAATTTGACAGGTCACGGGTCATCGTTTTTCATCAGAAAATTGATTTTTTTGACTGTAGAAAAATTGAATCAAAATGTCATTTGGATTGTGCCTCATGTTGAATAACTACTTTTTAAAGCCTCAATGTGACCAAAATTGACATTTTTACAGACTTTTTCTCCTACTTAGAAGCTTCTATTTTGACCAATTTCAGGCATTAAAATGACTCTAAACACACTTATTTTTGTTCCAAAAGTGATAAGTCACATACAATAGTCATTTACAGTCAAAAAATTCAATATTAAAAAATTACAATTTTTGACCATCTGGAGAAAATTCGACAGGTCACGGGTCATCGTTTTTCATCAGAAAATAGATTTTTTTCGACTAGAAAAATTGAATCAAAATGTCATTTGGATTGTGCCTCATGTTGAATAACTACTTTTTAAAGCCTCAATGTGACCAAAATTGACATTTTTACCGACTTTTTCTCCTACTCAGAAGCTTCTATTTTCACCAATTTCAGGCATTAAAATGACTCTAAACACACTTATTTTAGTTCCAAAAGTGATAATTCACATGCAATAGTCATTTACAGTCAAAAAATTTAATATTACAAATTTATTATTTTTGACCATCTGAAGAAAGTTTGACAGGTCACGGGTAATCGTTTTTCATCAGAAAATAGATTTTTTTCGACTGTAGAAAAATTGAATCAAAATGTCATTTGGATTGTGCCTCATGTTGAATAACTACTTTTTAAAGCCTCAATGTGATCAAAATTGACATTTTTACAGACTTTTTCTCCTACTCAGAAGCTTCTATTTTCACCAATTTCAGGCATTAAAATGACTCTAAACACACTTATTTTTGTTCCAAAAGTGATAATTCACATGCAATAGTCATTTACAGTCAAAAAATGTAATATTACAAATTTATTATTTTTTAACATCTGGAGAAAGTTTGACAGGTCACGGGTCATAGTTTTTCATCAGAAAATTGATTTTTTCGACTGTAGAAAAATTGAATCAAAATGTCATTTGGATTGTGCCTCATGTTGAATAACTACTTTTTAAAGCCTCAATGTGACCAAAATTGACATTTTTACAGACTTTTTCTCCTACTTAGAAGCTTCTATTTTAACCAATTTCAGGCATTAAAATGACTCTAAACACACTTATTTTTGTTACAAAAGTGATAAGTCACATACAATAGTCATTTACAGTCAAAAAATTCAATATTAAAAAATTACAATTTTTGACCATCTGGAGAAAATTTGACAGGTCACGGGTCATCGTTTTTCATCAGAAAATTGATTTTTTCGACTGTAGAAAAATTGAATCAAAATGTCATTTGGATTGTGCCTCATGTTGAATAACTACTTTTTAAAGCCTCAATGTGACCAAAATTGACATTTTTACAGAGTTTTTCTCCTACTCAGAAGATTCTATTTTCACCAATTTCAGGCATTAAAATAACTCTAAACACACTTATTTTTCTTCCAAAAGTGACAATTCACATGCAATAGTCATTTACAGTCAAAAAATTAAATATTACAAATTTATTATTTTTGACCATCTGTAGAAAGTTTGACAGGTCACGGGTCATCGTTTTTCATCAGAAAATTGATTTTTTCGACTGTAGAAAAATTGAATCAAAATGTCATTTGGATTGTGCCTCTTGTTGAATAATCACTTTTTAAAGCCTCAATGTGACCAAAATTGACATTTTTACAGACTTTTTCTCCTACTCAGAAGCTTCTATTTTCACCAATTTCAGGCATTAAAATGACTCTAAACACACTTATTTTAGTTCCAAAAGTGATAATTCACATGCAATAGTCATTTACAGTCAAAAAATTAAATATTACAAATTTATTATTTTTTAACATCTGGAGAAAGTTTGACAGGTCACGGGTCATCGTTTTTCATCAGAAAATTGATTTTTTCGACTGTAGAAAAATTGAATCAAAATGTCATTTGGATTGTGCCTCATGTTGAATAACTACTTTTTAAAGCCTCAATGTGACCAAAATTGACATTTTTACAGACTTTTTCTCCTACTTAGAAGCTTCTATTTTGACCAATTTCAGGCATTAAAATGACTCTAAACACACTTATTTTTGTTCCAAAAGTGATAAGTCACATACAATAGTCATTTACAGTCAAAAAATTCAATATTAAAAAATTACAATTTTTGACCATCTGGAGAAAATTCGACAGGTCACGGGTCATCGTTTTTCATCAGAAAATAGATTTTTTTTGACTGTAGAAAAATTGAATCAAAATGTCATTTGGATTGTGCCTCATGTTGAATAACTACTTTTTAAAGCCTCAATGTGACCAAAATTGACATTTTTACAGACTTTTTCTCCTACTCAGAAGCTTCTATTTTCACCAATTTCAGGCATTAAAATGACTCTAAACACACTTATTTTTGTTCCAAAAGTGATAATTCACATGCAATAGTCATTTAAAGTCAAAAAATTTAATATTACAAATTTATTATTTTTGACCATCTGGAGAAAGTTTGACAGGTCACGGGTCATCGTTTTTCTTCAGAAAATTGATTTTTTCGACTGTAGAAAAATTGAATCAAAATGTCATTTGGATTGTGACTCATGTTGAATAACTACTTTTTAAAGCCTCAATGTGACCAAAATTGACATTTTTACAGAGTTTTTCTCCTACTCAGAAGCTTCTATTTTGACCAATTTCAGGCATTAAAATGACTCTAAACACACTTATTTTTGTTCCAAAAGTGATAATTCACATGCAATAGTCATTTACAGTCAACAAATGCAATATTAAAAATTTACCATTTTTAACCATCTGGAGAAAATTCGACAGGTCACGGGGTCATCGTTTTTCATCAGAAAATTGATTTTTTCGACTGTAGAAAAATTGAATCAAAATGTCATTTGGATTGTGCCTCATGTTGAATAACTACTTTTTAAAGCCTCAATGTGACCAAAATTGACATTTTTACAGAGTTTTTCTCCTACTCAGAAGCTTCTATTTTCACCAATTTCAGGCATTAAAATGACTCTAAACACACTTATTTCAGTTCCAAAAGTGATAATTCACATGCAATAGTCATTTACAGTCAAAAAATTTAATATTACAAATTTATTATTTTTGACCATCTGAAGAAAGTTTGACAGGTCACGGGTAATCGTTTTTCATCAGAAAATAGATTTTTTTCGACTGTAGAAAAATTGAATCAAAATGTCATTTGGATTGTGCCTCATGTTGAATAACTACTTTTTAAAGCCTCAATGTGATCAAAATTGCCATTTTTACAGACTTTTTCTCCTACTCAGAAGCTTCTATTTTCACCAATTTCAGGCATTAAAATGACTCTAAACACACTTATTTTAGTTCCAAAAGTGATAATTCATATGCAATAGTCATTTACAGTCAAAAAATTAAATATTACAAATTTATTATTTTTGACCATCTGTAGAAAATTTGACAGGTCACGGGTCATCGTTTTTCATCAGAAAATTCATTTTTTCGACTGTAGAAAAATTGAATCAAAATGTCATTTGGATTGTGCCTCATGTTGAATAACTACTTTTTAAAGCCTCAATGTGACCAAAATTGACATTTTTACAGACTCTTTCTCCTACTTAGAAGCTTCTATTTTGACCAATTTCAGGCATTAAAATGACTCTAAACACACTTATTTTTGTTCCAAAAGGGAGTCACATACAATAGTCATTTACAGTCAAAAAATTCAATATTAAAAAATTACAATTTTTGACCATCTGGAGAAAATTCGACAGGTCACGGGTCATCGTTTTTCATCAGAAAATAGATTTTTTTCGACTGTAGAAAAATTTAATCAAAATGTCATTTGGATTGTGCCTCATGTTGAATAACTACTTTTTAAAGCCTCAATGTGACCAAAATTGACATTTTTACAGACTTTTTCTCCTACTCAGAAGCTTCTATTTTCACCAATTTCAGGCATTAAAATGACTCTAAACACACTTATTTTTGTTCCAAAAGTGATAATTCACATGCAATAGTCATTTAAAGTCAAAAAATTTATTATTACAAATTTATTATTTTTGACCATCTGGAGAAAGTTTGACAGGTCACGGGTCATCGTTTTTCGTCAGAAAATTGATTTTTTCGACTGTAGAAAAATTGAATCAAAATGTCATTTGGATTGTGCCTCATGTTGAATAACTACTTTTTAAAGCCTCAATGTGACCAAAATTGACATTTTTACAGAGTTTTTCTCCTACTCAGAAGCTTCTATTTTCACCCATTTCAGGCATAAAATGACTCTAAACACACTTATTTTTATTCCAAAAGTGACAATTCACATGCAATAGTCATTTACAGTCAAAAAAATAAATATTACAAATTTATTATTTTTGACCATCTGTAGAAAATTTGGCAGGTCACGGGTCATCGTTTTTCATCAGAAAATTGATTTTTTCGACTGTAGAAAAATTGAATCAAAATGTCATTTGGATTGTGCCTCATGTTGAATAACTACTTTTTAAAGCCTCAATGTGACCAAAATTGACATTTTTACAGACTTTTTCTCCTACTTAGAAGCTTCTATTTTGACCAATTTCAGGCATTAAAATGACTCTAAACACACTTATTTTTGTTCCAAAAGTGATAATTCACATGCAATAGTCATTTACAGTCAAAACATTCAATATTAAAAAATTACCATTTTTGACCATCTGGAGAAAATTCAACAGGTCACGGGTCATCATTTTTCATCAGAAAATTGATTTTTTGGACTGTAGAAAAATTAATTCAAAATGTCATTTGGATTGTGCCTCGTGTTAAATAACTACTTTTTAAAGCCTCAATGTGACCAAAATTGACATTTTTACAGACTTTTTATCCTACTCAGAAGCTTCTATTTTCACCAATTTCAGGCATTAAAATGACTCTAAACACACTTATTTTAGTTCCAAAAGTGATAATTCACATGCAATAGTCATTTACAGTCAAAAAATTTAATATTACAAATTTATTATTTTTGACCATCTGAAGAAAGTTTGACAGGTCACGGGTAATCGTTTTTCATCAGAAAATAGATTTTTTTCGACTGTAGAAAAATTGAATCAAAATGTCATTTGGATTGTGCCTCATGTTGAATAACTACTTTTTAAAGCCTCAATGTGACTAAAATTGACATTTTTACAGACTTTTTTCCTACTCAGAAGCTTCAATTTTGACCAATTTCAGGCATTAAAATGACTCTAAACACACTTATTTTTGTTCCAAAAGTGATAATTCACATGCAATAGTCATTTACAGTCAAAAAATACAAGATTAAAAAATGACCATTTTTGACCATCTGGAGAAAATTCGACAGGTCACGGGTCATCGTTTTTCATCAGAAAATTGATTTTTTGGACTGTAGAAAAATTAATTCAAAATGTCATTTGGATTGTGCCTCATGTTGAATAACTACTTTTTAAAGCCTCAATGTGACCAAAATTGACATTTTTACCGACTTTTTCTCCTACTCAGAAGCTTCTATTTTCACCAATTTCAGGCATTAAAATGACTCTAAACACACTTATTTTAGTTCCAAAAGTGATAATTCACATGCAATAGTCATTTACAGTCAAAAAATTTAATATTACAAATTTATTATTTTTGACCATCTGAAGAAAGTTTGACAGGTCACGGGTAATCGTTTTTCATCAGAAAATAGATTTTTTTCGACTGTAGAAAAATTGAATCAAAATGTCATTTGGATTGTGCCTCATGTTGAATAACTACTTTTTAAAGCCTCAATGTGATCAAAATTGACATTTTTACAGACTTTTTCTCCTACTCTGAAGCTTCTATTTTCACCAATTTCAGGCATTAAAATGACTCTAAACACACTTATTTTAGTTCCAAAAGTGATAATTCACATGCAATAGTCATTTACAGTCAAAAAATTTAATATTACAAATTTATTATTTTTGACCATCTGAAGAAAGTTTGACAGGTCACGGGTAATCGTTTTTCATCAGAAAATAGATTTTTTTCGACTGTAGAAAAATTGAATCAAAATGTCATTTGGATTGTGCCTCATGTTGAATAACTACTTTTTAAAGCCTCAATGTGACTAAAATTGACATTTTTACAGACTTTTTTCCTACTCAGAAGCTTCAATTTTGACCAATTTCAGGCATTAAAATGACTCTAAACACACTTATTTTTGTTCCAAAAGTGATAATTCACATGCAATAGTCATTTACAGTCAAAAAATACAAGATTAAAAAATGACCATTTTTGACCATCTGGAGAAAATTCGACAGGTCACGGGTCATCGTTTTTCATCAGAAAATTGATTTTTTGGACTGTAGAAAAATTAATTCAAAATGTCATTTGGATTGTGCCTCATGTTGAATAACTACTTTTTAAAGCCTCAATGTGACCAAAATTGACATTTTTACAGACTTTTTCTCCTACTCAGAAGCTTCTATTTTCACCAATTTCAGGCATTAAAATGACTCTAAACACACTTATTTTTGTTCCAAAAGTGATAATTCACATGCAATAGTCATTTAAAGTCAAAAAATTTAATATTACAAATTTATTATTTTTGACCATCTGGAGAAAGTTTGACAGGTCACGGGTCATCGTTTTTCTTCAGAAAATTGATTTTTTCGACTGTAGAAAAATTGAATCAAAATGTCATTTGGATTGTGACTCATGTTGAATAACTACTTTTTAAAGCCTCAATGTGACCAAAATTGACATTTTTACAGAGTTTTTCTCCTACTCAGAAGCTTCTATTTTGACCAATTTCAGGCATTAAAATGACTCTAAACACACTTATTTTTGTTCCAAAAGTGATAATTCACATGCAATAGTCATTTACAGTCAACAAATGCAATATTAAAAATTTACCATTTTTAACCATCTGGAGAAAATTCGACAGGTCACGGGGTCATCGTTTTTCATCAGAAAATTGATTTTTTCGACTGTAGAAAAATTGAATCAAAATGTCATTTGGATTGTGCCTCATGTTGAATAACTACTTTTTAAAGCCTCAATGTGACCAAAATTGACATTTTTACAGAGTTTTTCTCCTACTCAGAAGCTTCTATTTTCACCAATTTCAGGCATTAAAATGACTCTAAACACACTTATTTCAGTTCCAAAAGTGATAATTCACATGCAATAGTCATTTACAGTCAAAAAATTTAATATTACAAATTTATTATTTTTGACCATCTGAAGAAAGTTTGACAGGTCACGGGTAATCGTTTTTCATCAGAAAATAGATTTTTTTCGACTGTAGAAAAATTGAATCAAAATGTCATTTGGATTGTGCCTCATGTTGAATAACTACTTTTTAAAGCCTCAATGTGATCAAAATTGCCATTTTTACAGACTTTTTCTCCTACTCAGAAGCTTCTATTTTCACCAATTTCAGGCATTAAAATGACTCTAAACACACTTATTTTAGTTCCAAAAGTGATAATTCATATGCAATAGTCATTTACAGTCAAAAAATTAAATATTACAAATTTATTATTTTTGACCATCTGTAGAAAATTTGACAGGTCACGGGTCATCGTTTTTCATCAGAAAATTCATTTTTTCGACTGTAGAAAAATTGAATCAAAATGTCATTTGGATTGTGCCTCATGTTGAATAACTACTTTTTAAAGCCTCAATGTGACCAAAATTGACATTTTTACAGACTTTTTCTCCTACTTAGAAGCTTCTATTTTGACCAATTTCAGGCATTAAAATGACTCTAAACACACTTATTTTTGTTCCAAAAGGGAGTCACATACAATAGTCATTTACAGTCAAAAAATTCAATATTAAAAAATTACAATTTTTGACCATCTGGAGAAAATTCGACAGGTCACGGGTCATCGTTTTTCATCAGAAAATAGATTTTTTTCGACTGTAGAAAAATGTAATCAAAATGTCATTTGGATTGTGCCTCATGTTGAATAACTACTTTTTAAAGCCTCAATGTGACCAAAATTGACATTTTTACAGACTTTTTCTCCTACTCAGAAGCTTCTATTTTCACCAATTTCAGGCATTAAAATGACTCTAAACACACTTATTTTTGTTCCAAAAGTGATAATTCACATGCAATAGTCATTTAAAGTCAAAAAATTTATTATTACAAATTTATTATTTTTGACCATCTGGAGAAAGTTTGACAGGTCACGGGTCATCGTTTTTCGTCAGAAAATTGATTTTTTCGACTGTAGAAAAATTGAATCAAAATGTCATTTGGATTGTGCCTCATGTTGAATAACTACTTTTTAAAGCCTCAATGTGACCAAAATTGACATTTTTACAGAGTTTTTCTCCTACTCAGAAGCTTCTATTTTCACCCATTTCAGGCATAAAATGACTCTAAACACACTTATTTTTATTCCAAAAGTGACAATTCACATGCAATAGTCATTTACAGTCAAAAAAATAAATATTACAAATTTATTATTTTTGACCATCTGTAGAAAATTTGGCAGGTCACGGGTCATCGTTTTTCATCAGAAAATTGATTTTTTCGACTGTAGAAAAATTGAATCAAAATGTCATTTGGATTGTGCCTCATGTTGAATAACTACTTTTTAAAGCCTCAATGTGACCAAAATTGACATTTTTACAGACTTTTTCTCCTACTTAGAAGCTTCTATTTTGACCAATTTCAGGCATTAAAATGACTCTAAACACACTTATTTTTGTTCCAAAAGTGATAATTCACATGCAATAGTCATTTACAGTCAAAACATTCAATATTAAAAAATTACCATTTTTGACCATCTGGAGAAAATTCAACAGGTCACGGGTCATCATTTTTCATCAGAAAATTGATTTTTTGGACTGTAGAAAAATTAATTCAAAATGTCATTTGGATTGTGCCTCGTGTTAAATAACTACTTTTTAAAGCCTCAATGTGACCAAAATTGACATTTTTACAGACTTTTTATCCTACTCAGAAGCTTCTATTTTCACCAATTTCAGGCATTAAAATGACTCTAAACACACATATTTTAGTTCCAAAAGTGATAATTCACATGCAATAGTCATTTACAGTCAAAAAATTTAATATTACAAATTTATTATTTTTGACCATCTGAAGAAAGTTTGACAGGTCACGGGTAATCGTTTTTCATCAGAAAATAGATTTTTTTCGACTGTAGAAAAATTGAATCAAAATGTCATTTGGATTGTGCCTCATGTTGAATAACTACTTTTTAAAGCCTCAATGTGACTAAAATTGACATTTTTACAGACTTTTTTCCTACTCAGAAGCTTCAATTTTGACCAATTTCAGGCATTAAAATGACTCTAAACACACTTATTTTTGTTCCAAAAGTGATAATTCACATGCAATAGTCATTTACAGTCAAAAAATACAAGATTAAAAAATGACCATTTTTGACCATCTGGAGAAAATTCGACAGGTCACGGGTCATCGTTTTTCATCAGAAAATTGATTTTTTGGACTGTAGAAAAATTAATTCAAAATGTCATTTGGATTGTGCCTCATGTTGAATAACTACTTTTTAAAGCCTCAATGTGACCAAAATTGACATTTTTACCGACTTTTTCTCCTACTCAGAAGCTTCTATTTTCACCAATTTCAGGCATTAAAATGACTCTAAACACACTTATTTTAGTTCCAAAAGTGATAATTCACATGCAATAGTCATTTACAGTCAAAAAATGTAATATTACAAATTTATTATTTTTGACCATCTGAAGAAAGTTTGACAGGTCACGGGTAATCCTTTTTCATCAGAAAATAGATTTTTTTCGACTGTAGAAAAATTGAATCAAAATGTCATTTGGATTGTGCCTCATGTTGAATAACTACTTTTTAAAGCCTCAATGTGATCAAAATTGACATTTTTACAGACTTTTTCTCCTACTCTGAAGCTTCTATTTTCACCAATTTCAGGCATTAAAATGACTCTAAACACACTTATTTTAGTTCCAAAAGTGATAATTCACATGCAATAGTCATTTACAGTCAAAAAATTTAATATTACAAATTTATTATTTTTGACCATCTGAAGAAAGTTTGACAGGTCACGGGTAATCGTTTTTCATCAGAAAATAGATTTTTTTCGACTGTAGAAAAATTGAATCAAAATGTCATTTGGATTGTGCCTCATGTTGAATAACTACTTTTTAAAGCCTCAATGTGACTAAAATTGACATTTTTACAGACTTTTTTCCTACTCAGAAGCTTCAATTTTGACCAATTTCAGGCATTAAAATGACTCTAAACACACTTATTTTTGTTCCAAAAGTGATAATTCACATGCAATAGTCATTTACAGTCAAAAAATACAAGATTAAAAAATGACCATTTTTGACCATCTGGAGAAAATTCGACAGGTCACGGGTCATCGTTTTTCATCAGAAAATTGATTTTTTGGACTGTAGAAAAATTAATTCAAAATGTCATTTGGATTGTGCCTCATGTTGAATAACTACTTTTTAAAGCCTCAATGTGACCAAAATTGACATTTTTACCGACTTTTTCTCCTACTCAGAAGCTTCTATTTTCACCAATTTCAGGCATTAAAATGACTCTAAACACACTTATTTTAGTTCCAAAAGTGATAATTCACATGCAATAGTCATTTACAGTCAAAAAATTTAATATTACAAATTTATTATTTTTGACCATCTGAAGAAAGTTTGACAGGTCACGGGTAATCGTTTTTCATCAGAAAATAGATTTTTTTCGACTGTAGAAAAATTGAATCAAAATGTCATTTGGATTGTGCCTCATGTTGAATAACTACTTTTTAAAGCCTCAATGTGATCAAAATTGACATTTTTACAGACTTTTTCTCCTACTCAGAAGCTTCTATTTTCACCAATTTCAGGCATTAAAATGACTCTAAACACACTTATTTTAGTTCCAAAAGTGATAATTCACATGCAATAGTCATTTACAGTCAAAAAATTAAATATTACAAATTTATTATTTTTGACCATCTGTAGAAAATTTGACAGGTCACGGGTCATCGTTTTTCATCAGAAAATTGATTTTTTCGACTGTAGAAAAATTGAATCAAAATGTCATTTGGATTGTGCCTCATGTTGAATAACTACTTTTTAAAGCCTCAATGTGACCAAAATTGACATTTTTACAGACTTTTTCTCCTACTTAGAAGCTTCTATTTTGACCAATTTCAGGCATTAAAATGACTCTAAACACACTTATTTTTCTTCCAAAAGTGACAATTCACATGCAATAGTCATTTACAGTCAAAAAATTTAATATTACAAATTTATTATTTTTGACCATCTGTAGAAAGTTTGACAGGTCACGGGTCATCGTTTTTCATCAGAAAATTGATTTTTTCGACTGTAGAAAAATTGAATCAAACATGTCATTTGGATTGTGCCTCATGTTGAATAACTACTTTTTAAAGCCTCAATGTGACCAAAATTGACATTTTTACAGACTTTTTCTCCTACTCAGAAGCCTCTATTTTCACCAATTTCAGGCATAAAATGACTCTAAACACACTTATTTTTATTCCAAAAGTGACAATTCACATGCAATAGTCATTTACAGTCAAAAAAATAAATATTACAAATTTATTATTTTTGACCATCTGTAGAAAATTTGACAGGTCACGGGTCATCGTTTTTCATCAGAAAATTGATTTTTTCGACTGTAGAAAAATTGAATCAAAATGTCATTTGGATTGTGCCTCATGTTGAATAACTACTTTTTAAAGCCTCAATGTGACCAAAATTGACATTTTTACAGACTTTTTCTCCTACTTAGAAGCTTCTATTTTGACCAATTTCAGGCATTAAAATGACTCTAAACACACTTATTTTTGTTCCAAAAGTGATAATTCACATGCAATAGTCATTTACAGTCAAAACATTCAATATTAAAAAATTACCATTTTTGACCATCTGGAGAAAATTCAACAGGTCACGGGTCATCATTTTTCATCAGAAAATTGATTTTTTGGACTGTAGAAAAATTAATTCAAAATGTCATTTGGATTGTGCCTCGTGTTAAATAACTACTTTTTAAAGCCTCAATGTGACCAAAATTGACATTTTTACAGACTTTTTATCCTACTCAGAATCTTCTATTTTCACCAATTTCAGGCATTAAAATGACTCTAAACACACTTATTTTAGTTCCAAAAGTGATAATTCACATGCAATAGTCATTTACAGTCAAAAAATTTAATATTACAAATTTATTATTTTTGACCATCTGAAGAAAGTTTGACAGGTCACGGGTAATCGTTTTTCATCAGAAAATAGATGTTTTTCGACTGTAGAAAAATTGAATCAAAATGTCATTTGGATTGTGCCTCATGTTGAATAACTACTTTTTAAAGCCTCAATGTGACTAAAATTGACATTTTTACAGACTTTTTTCCTACTCAGAAGCTTCAATTTTGACCAATTTCAGGCATTAAAATGACTCTAAACACACTTATTTTTGTTCCAAAAGTGATAATTCACATGCAATAGTCATTTACAGTCAAAAAATACAAGATTAAAAAATGACCATTTTTGACCATCTGGAGAAAATTCGACAGGTCACGGGTCATCGTTTTTCATCAGAAAATTGATTTTTTGGACTGTAGAAAAATTAATTCAAAATGTCATTTGGATTGTGCCTCATGTTGAATAACTACTTTTTAAAGCCTCAATGTGACCAAAATTGACATTTTTACCGACTTTTTCTCCTACTCAGAAGCTTCTATTTTCACCAATTTCAGGCATTAAAATGACTCTAAACACACTTATTTTAGTTCCAAAAGTGATAATTCACATGCAATAGTCATTTACAGTCAAAAAATTTTATATTACAAATTTATTATTTTTGACCATCTGAAGAAAGTTTGACAGGTCACGGGTAATCGTTTTTCATCAGAAAATAGATTTTTTTCGACTGTAGAAAAATTGAATCAAAATGTCATTTGGATTGTGCCTCATGTTGAATAACTACTTTTTAAAGCCTCAATGTGATCAAAATTGACATTTTTACAGACTTTTTCTCCTACTCAGAAGCTTCTATTTTCACCAATTTCAGGCATTAAAATGACTCTAAACACACTTATTTTAGTTCCAAAAGTGATAATTCACATGCAATAGTCATTTACAGTCAAAAAATTAAATATTACAAATTTATTATTTTTGTCCATCTGTAGAAAATTTGACAGGTCACGGGTCATCGTTTTTCATCAGAAAATTGATTTTTTCGACTGTAGAAAAATTGAATCAAAATGTCATTTGGATTGTGCCTCATGTTGAATAACTACTTTTTAAAGCCTCAATGTGACCAAAATTGACATTTTTACAGACTTTTTCTCCTACTTAGAAGCTTCTATTTTGACCAATTTCAGGCATTAAAATGACTCTAAACACACCTATTTTTCTTCCAAAAGTGACAATTCACATGCAATAGTCATTTACAGTCAAAAAATTTAATATTACAAATTTATTATTTTTGACCATCTGTAGAAAGTTTGACAGGTCACGGGTCATCGTTTTTCATCAGAAAATTGATTTTTTCGACTGTAGAAAAATTGAATCAAAATGTCATTTGGATTGTGCCTCTTGTTGAATAATCACTTTTTAAAGCCTCAATGTGACCAAAATTGACATTTTTACAGACTTTTTCTCCTACTCAGAAGCTTCTATTTTCACCAATTTCAGGCATTAAAATGACTCTAAACACACCTATTTTAGTTCCAGAAGTGATAATTCACATGCAATAGTCATTTACAGTCAAAAAATTAAATATTACAAATTTATTATTTTTGACAATCTGTAGAAAGTTTGCAGGTCACGGGTCATCGTTTTTCATCAGAAAATTGATTTTTCCGACGGTAGAAAAATTGAATCAAAATGTCATTTGGATTGTGCCTCATGTTGAATAACTACTTTTTAAAGCCTCAATGTGACCAAAATTGACATTTTTACAGTCTTTTTCTCCTACTCAGAAGCTTCTATTTTCACCAATTTCAGGCATTAAAATGACTCTAAACACACGTATTTCAGTTCCAAAAGTGATAATTCACATGCAATAGTCATTTACAGACAAAAAATAAAATATTACAAATTTATTATTTTTTAACATCTGGAGAAAGTTTGACAGGTCACGGGTCATCGTTTTTCATCAGAAAATTGATTTTTTCGACTGTAGAAAAATTGAATCAAAATGTCATTTGGATTGTGCCTCATGTTGAATAACTACTTTTTAAAGCCTCAATGTGACCAAAATTGACATTTTTACAGACTTTTTCTCCTACTTAGAAGCTTCTATTTTGACCAATTTCAGGCATTAAAATGACTCTAAACACACTTATTTTTGTTCCAAAAGTGATAAGTCACATACAATAGTCATTTACAGTCAAAAAATTCAATATTAAAAAATTACAATTTTTGACCATCTGGAGAAAATTCGACAGGTCACGGGTCATCGTTTTTCATCAGAAAATAGATTTTTTTCGACTAGAAAAATTGAATCAAAATGTCATTTGGATTGTGCCTCATGTTGAATAACTACTTTTTAAAGCCTCAATGTGACCAAAATTGACATTTTTACCGACTTTTTCTCCTACTCAGAAGCTTCTATTTTCACCAATTTCAGGCATTAAAATGACTCTAAACACACTTATTTTAGTTCCAAAAGTGATAATTCACATGCAATAGTCATTTACAGTCAAAAAATTTAATATTACAAATTTATTATTTTTGACCATCTGAAGAAAGTTTGACAGGTCACGGGTAATCGTTTTTCATCAGAAAATAGATTTTTTTCGACTGTAGAAAAATTGAATCAAAATGTCATTTGGATTGTGCCTCATGTTGAATAACTACTTTTTAAAGCCTCAATGTGATCAAAATTGACATTTTTACAGACTTTTTCTCCTACTCAGAAGCTTCTATTTTCACCAATTTCAGGCATTAAAATGACTCTAAACACACTTATTTTTGTTCCAAAAGTGATAATTCACATGCAATAGTCATTTACAGTCAAAAAATTTAATATTACAAATTTATTATTTTTTAACATCTGGAGAAAGTTTGACAGGTCACGGGTCATAGTTTTTCATCAGAAAATTGATTTTTTCGACTGTAGAAAAATTGAATCAAAATGTCATTTGGATTGTGCCTCATGTTGAATAACTACTTTTTAAAGCCTCAATGTGACCAAAATTGACATTTTTACAGACTTTTTCTCCTACTTAGAAGCTTCTATTTTAACCAATTTCAGGCATTAAAATGACTCTAAACACACTTATTTTTGTTCCAAAAGTGATAAGTCACATACAATAGTCATTTACAGTCAAAAAATTCAATATTAAAAAATTACAATTTTTGACCATCTGGAGAAAATTTGACAGGTCACGGGTCATCGTTTTTCATCAGAAAATTGATTTTTTCGACTGTAGAAAAATTGAATCAAAATGTCATTTGGATTGTGCCTCATGTTGAATAACTACTTTTTAAAGCCTCAATGTGACCAAAATTGACATTTTTACAGAGTTTTTCTCCTTTTCAGAAGATTCTATTTTCACCAATTTCAGGCATTAAAATGACTCTAAACACACTTATTTTTCTTCCAAAAGTGACAATTCACATGCAATAGTCATTTACAGTCAAAAAATTAAATATTACAAATTTATTATTTTTGACCATCTGTAGAAAGTTTGACAGGTCACGGGTCATCGTTTTTCATCAGAAAATTGATTTTTTCGACTGTAGAAAAATTGAATCAAAATGTCATTTGGATTGTGCCTCTTGTTGAATAATCACATTTTAAAGCCTCAATGTGACCAAAATTGACATTTTTACAGACTTTTTCTCCTACTCAGAAGCTTCTATTTTCACCAATTTCAGGCATTAAAATGACTCTAAACACACTTATTTTAGTTCCAAAAGTGATAATTCACATGCAATAGTCATTTACAGTCAAAAAATTAAATATTACAAATTTATTATTTTTTAACATCTGGAGAAAGTTTGACAGGTCACGGGTCATCGTTTTTCATCAGAAAATTGATTTTTTCGACTGTAGAAAAATTGAATCAAAATGTCATTTGGATTGTGCCTCATGTTGAATAACTACTTTTTAAAGCCTCAATGTGACCAAAATTGACATTTTTACAGACTTTTTCTCCTACTTAGAAGCTTCTATTTTGACCAATTTCAGGCATTAAAATGACTCTAAACACACTTATTTTTGTTCCAAAAGTGATGTCACATACAATAGTCATTTACAGTCAAAAAATTCAATATTAAAAAATTACAATTTTTGACCATCTGGAGAAAATTCGACAGGTCACGGGTCATCGTTTTTCATCAGAAAATAGATTTTTTTTGACTGTAGAAAAATTGAATCAAAATGTCATTTGGATTGTGCCTCATGTTGAATAACTACTTTTTAAAGCCTCAATGTGACCAAAATTGACATTTTTACAGACTTTTTCTCCTACTTAGAAGCTTCTATTTTGACCAATTTCAGGCATTAAAATGACTCTAAACACACTTATTTTTGTTCCAAAAGTGATAAGTCACATACAATAGTCATTTACAGTCAAAAAATTCAATATTAAAAAATTACAATTTTTGACCATCTGGAAAAAATTCGACAGGTCACGGGTCATCGTTTTTCATCAGAAAATAGATTTTTTTTGACTGTAGAAAAATTGAATCAAAATGTCATTTGGATTGTGCCTCATGTTGAATAACTACTTTTTAAAGCCTCAATGTGACCAAAATTGACATTTTTACAGACTTTTTCTCCTACTCAGAAGCTTCTATTTTCACCAATTTCAGGCATTAAAATGACTCTAAACACACTTATTTTTGTTCCAAAAGTGATAATTCACATGCAATAGTCATTTAAAGTCAAAAAATTTAATATTACAAATTTAATATTTTTGACCATCTGGAGAAAGTTTGACAGGTCACGGGTCATCGTTTTTCGTCAGAAAATTGATTTTTTCGACTGTAGAAAAATTGAATCAAAATGTCATTTGGATTGTGCCTCATGTTGAATAACTACTTTTTAAAGCCTCAATGTGACCAAAATTGACATTTTTACAGAGTTTTTCTCCTACTCAGAAGCTTCTATTTTGACCAATTTCAGGCATTAAAATGACTCTAAACACACTTATTTTTGTTCCAAAAGTGATAATTCACATGCAATAGTCATTTACAGTCAAAAAATTAAATATTACAAATTTATTATTTTTTAACATCTGGAGAAAGTTTGACAGGTCACGGGTCATCGTTTTTCATCAGAAAATTGATTTTTTCGACTGTAGAAAAATTGATTCAAAATGTCATTTGGATTGTGCCTCATGTTGAATAACTACTTTTTAAAGCCTCAATGTGACCAAAATTGACATTTTTACCGACTTTTTCTCCTACTCAGAAGCTTCTATTCTCACCAATTTCAGGCATTAAAATGACTCTAAACACACTTATTTTTATTCCAAAAGTGACAATTCACATGCAATAGTCATTTACAGTCAAAAAATTAAATATTAAAAAATTACCATTTTTGACCATCTGGAGAAAATTCGACTGGTCACGGGTCATCATTTTTCATCAGAAAATTGATTTTTTTGGACTGTAGAAAAATTAATTCAAAATGTCATTTGGATTGTGCCTCGTGTTAAATAACTAATTTTTAAAGCCTCAATGTGACCAAAATTGACATTTTTACAGACGTTTTCTCCTTCTCAGAAGCTTCTATTTTCACCAATTTCAGGCATTAAAATGACTCTAAACACACTTATTTTTATTCCAAAAGTGACAATTCACATGCAGTAGTCATTTACAGTCAAAAATTAAATATTACAAATTTATTATTTTTGACCATCTGTAGAAAGTTTGACAGGTCACGGGTCATCGTTTTTCATCAGAAAATTGATTTTTTCGACGGTAGAAAAATTGAATCAAAATGTCATTTGGATTGTGCCTCATGTTGAATAACTACTTTTTAAAGCCTCAATGTGACCAAAATTGACATTTTTACAGAGTTTTTCTCCTACTCAGAAGCTTCTATTTTCACCAATTTCAGGCATTAAAATGACTCTAAACACACTTATTTTAGTTCCAAAAGTGATAATTCACATGCAATAGTCAATTACAGTCAAAAAATTTAATATTACAAATTTATTCTTTTTGACCATCTGGAGAAAGTTTGACAGGTTACGGGTCATCGTTTTTCATCAGAAAATTGATTTTTTGGACTGTAGAAAAATTGATTCAAAATGTCATTTGGATTGTGCCTCATGTTGAATAACTACTTTTTAAAGCCTCAATGTGACCAAAATTGACATTTTTACAGACTTTTTCTCCTACTCAGAAGCCTCTATTTTCACCAATTTCAGGCATTAAAATGACTCTAAACACACTTATTTTAATTCCAAAAGTGACAATTCACATGCAATAGTCATTTACAGTCAAAAAATTAAATATTACAAATTTATTATTTTTGACCATCTGGAGAAAATTCGACTGGTCACGGGTCATCATTTTTCATCAGAAAATTGATTTTTTTGGACTGTAGAAAAAGTAATTCAAAATGTCATTTGGATTGTGCCTCGTGTTAAATAACTAATTTTTAAAGCCTCAATGTGACCAAAATTGACATTTTTACAGACGTTTTCTCCTACTCAGAAGCTTCTATTTTCACCAATTTCAGGCATTAAAATGACTCTAAACACACTTATTTTTATTCCAAAAGTGACAATTCACATGCAGTAGTCATTTACAGTCAAAAATTAAATATTACAAATTTATTATTTTTGACCATCTGTAGAAAGTTTGACAGGTCACGGGTCATCGTTTTTCATCAGAAAATTGATTTTTTCGACTGTAGAAAAATTGAATCAAAATGTCATTTGGATTGTGCCTCTTGTTGAATAATCACTTTTTAAAGCCTCAATGTGACCAAAATTGACATTTTTACAGACTTTTTCTCCTACTCAGAAGCTTCTATTTTCACCAATTTCAGGCATTAAAATGACTCTAAACACACTTATTTTAGTTCCAAAAGTGATAATTCACATGCAATAGTCATTTACAGTCAAAAATTTAAATATTACAAATTTATTATTTTTGACCATCTGTAGAAAATTCGACAGGTCACCGGTCTTAATTTTTCATCAGAAAATTGATTTTTTGGACTGTAGAAAAATTAATTCAAAATGTCATTTGGATTGTGCCTCGTGTTAAATAACTACTTTTTAAAGCCTCAATGTGACCAAAATTGACATTTTTGCAGAGTTTTTCTCCTACTCAGAAGCTTCTATTTTCACCAATTTCAGGCATTAAAATGACTCTAAACACACTTATTTTTGTTCCAAAAGTGATAATTCACATGCAATAGTCATTTACAGTCAAAAAATTAAATATTACAAATTTATTATTTTTTAACATCTGGAGAAAGTTTGACAGGTCACGGGTCATCGTTTTTCATCAGAAAATTGATTTTTTCGACTGTAGAAAAATTGAATCAAAATGTCATTTGGATTGTGCCTCATGTTGAATAACTTCTTTTTAAAGCCTCAATGTGACCAAAATTGACATTTTTACAGAGTTTTTCTCCTACTCAGAAGCTTCTATTTTCACCAATGTCAGGCATTAAAATGACTCTAAACACACTTATTTTTGTTCCAAAAGTGATAATTCACATGCAATAGTCATTTACAGTCAAAAAATTCAATATTAAAAATTTACCATTTTTGACCATCTGGAGAAAATTCGACAGGTCACGGGTCATAGTTTTTCATCAGAAAATTTATTTTTTCAACTGTAGAAAAAGTGAATCAAAATGTCATTTGGATTGAGCCTCATGTTGAATAACTACTTTTTAAAGCCTCAATGTGAGCAAAATTGACATTTTTACAGACTTTTTCTCCTACTCAGAAGCTTCTATTTTGACCAATTTCAGGCATTAAAATGACTCTAAACACACTTATTTTTGTTCCAAAAGTGATAATTCACATGCAATAGTCATTTACAGTCAAAAAATTTAATATTACAAATTTATTATTTTTGACCATCTGAAGAAAGTTTGACAGGTCACGGGTAATCGTTTTTCATCAGAAAATAGATTTTTTTCGACTGTAGAAAAATTGAATCAAAATGTCATTTGGATTGTGCCTCATGTTGAATAACTACTTTTTAAAGCCTCAATGTGACTAAAATTGACATTTTTACAGACTTTTTCTCCTACTCAGAAGCTTCAATTTTGACCAATTTCAGGCATTAAAATGACTCTAAACACACTTATTTCAGTTCCAAAAGTGATAATTCACATGCAATAGTCATTTACAGTCAAAAAATTTAATATTACAAATTTATTATTTTTTAACATCTGGAGAAAGTTTGACAGGTCACGGGTCATAGTTTTTCATCAGAAAATTGATTTTTTCGACTGTAGAAAAATTGAATCAAAATGTCATTTGGATTGTGCCTCATGTTGAATAACTACTTTTTAAAGCCTCAATGTGACCAAAATTGACATTTTTACAGACTTTTTCTCCTACTTAGAAGCTTCTATTTTAACCAATTTCAGGCATTAAAATGACTCTAAACACACTTATTTTTGTTCCAAAAGTGATAAGTCACATACAATAGTCATTTACAGTCAAAAAATTCAATATTAAAAAATTACAATTTTTGACCATCTGGAGAAAATTTGACAGGTCACGGGTCATCGTTTTTCATCAGAAAATTGATTTTTTCGACTGTAGAAAAATTGAATCAAAATGTCATTTGGATTGTGCCTCATGTTGAATAACTACTTTTTAAAGCCTCAATGTGACCAAAATTGACATTTTTACAGAGTTTTTCTCCTTTTCAGAAGATTCTATTTTCACCAATTTCAGGCATTAAAATGACTCTAAACACACTTATTTTTCTTCCAAAAGTGACAATTCACATGCAATAGTCATTTACAGTCAAAAAATTAAATATTACAAATTTATTATTTTTGACCATCTGTAGAAAGTTTGACAGGTCACGGGTCATCGTTTTTCATCAGAAAATTGATTTTTTCGACTGTAGAAAAATTGAATCAAAATGTCATTTGGATTGTGCCTCTTGTTGAATAATCACATTTTAAAGCCTCAATGTGACCAAAATTGACATTTTTACAGACTTTTTCTCCTACTCAGAAGCTTCTATTTTCACCAATTTCAGGCATTAAAATGACTCTAAACACACTTATTTTAGTTCCAAAAGTGATAATTCACATGCAATAGTCATTTACAGTCAAAAAATTAAATATTACAAATTTATTATTTTTTAACATCTGGAGAAAGTTTGACAGGTCACGGGTCATCGTTTTTCATCAGAAAATTGATTTTTTCGACTGTAGAAAAATTGAATCAAAATGTCATTTGGATTGTGCCTCATGTTGAATAACTACTTTTTAAAGCCTCAATGTGACCAAAATTGACATTTTTACAGACTTTTTCTCCTACTTAGAAGCTTCTATTTTGACCAATTTCAGGCATTAAAATGACTCTAAACACACTTATTTTTGTTCCAAAAGTGATGTCACATACAATAGTCATTTACAGTCAAAAAATTCAATATTAAAAAATTACAATTTTTGACCATCTGGAGAAAATTCGACAGGTCACGGGTCATCGTTTTTCATCAGAAAATAGATTTTTTTTGACTGTAGAAAAATTGAATCAAAATGTCATTTGGATTGTGCCTCATGTTGAATAACTACTTTTTAAAGCCTCAATGTGACCAAAATTGACATTTTTACAGACTTTTTCTCCTACTTAGAAGCTTCTATTTTGACCAATTTCAGGCATTAAAATGACTCTAAACACACTTATTTTTGTTCCAAAAGTGATAAGTCACATACAATAGTCATTTACAGTCAAAAAATTCAATATTAAAAAATTACAATTTTTGACCATCTGGAAAAAATTCGACAGGTCACGGGTCATCGTTTTTCATCAGAAAATAGATTTTTTTTGACTGTAGAAAAATTGAATCAAAATGTCATTTGGATTGTGCCTCATGTTGAATAACTACTTTTTAAAGCCTCAATGTGACCAAAATTGACATTTTTACAGACTTTTTCTCCTACTCAGAAGCTTCTATTTTCACCAATTTCAGGCATTAAAATGACTCTAAACACACTTATTTTTGTTCCAAAAGTGATAATTCACATGCAATAGTCATTTAAAGTCAAAAAATTTAATATTACAAATTTAATATTTTTGACCATCTGGAGAAAGTTTGACAGGTCACGGGTCATCGTTTTTCGTCAGAAAATTGATTTTTTCGACTGTAGAAAAATTGAATCAAAATGTCATTTGGATTGTGCCTCATGTTGAATAACTACTTTTTAAAGCCTCAATGTGACCAAAATTGACATTTTTACAGAGTTTTTCTCCTACTCAGAAGCTTCTATTTTGACCAATTTCAGGCATTAAAATGACTCTAAACACACTTATTTTTGTTCCAAAAGTGATAATTCACATGCAATAGTCATTTACAGTCAACAAATGCAATATTAAAAATTTACCATTTTTGACCATCTGGAGAAAATTCGACAGGTCACGGGGTCATCGTTTTTCATCAGAAAATTGATTTTTTCGACTGTAGAAAAATTGAATCAAAATGTCATTTGGATTGTGCCTCATGTTGAATAACTACTTTTTAAAGCCTCAATGTGACCAAAATTGACATTTTTACCGACTTTTTCTCCTACTCAGAAGCTTCTATTCTCACCAATTTCAGGCATTAAAATGACTCTAAACACACTTATTTTTATTCCAAAAGTGACAATTCACATTCAATAGTCATTTACAGTCAAAAAATTCAATATTAAAAAGTTACCATTTTTGACCATCTGGAGAAAATTCGACTGGTCACGGGTCATCATTTTTCATCAGAAAATTGATTTTTTTGGACTGTAGAAAAATTAATTCAAAATGTCATTTGGATTGTGCCTCGTGTTAAATAACTAATTTTTAAAGCCTCAATGTGACCAAAATTGACATTTTTACAGACGTTTTCTCCTACTCAGAAGCTTCTATTTTCACCAATTTCAGGCATTAAAATGACTCTAAACACACTTATTTTTATTCCAAAAGTGACAATTCACATGCAATAGTCATTTACAGTCAAAAAACTAAATATTACAAATTTATTATTTTTGACCATCTGTAGAAAATTTGACAGGTCACGGGTCATCGTTTTTCATCAGAAAATTGATTTTTTTGACTGTAGAAAAATTGAATCAAAATGTCATTTGGATTGTGCCTCATGTTGAATAACTACTTTTTAAAGCCTCAATGTGACCAAAATTGACATTTTTACAGACTTTTTCTCCTACTTAGAAGCTTCTATTTTAACCAATTTCAGGCATTAAAATGACTCTAAACACACTTATTTTGTTACAAAAGTGATAAGTCACATACAATAGTCATTTACAGTCAAAAAATTCAATATTAAAAAATTATAATTTTTGACCATCTGGAGAAAATTTGACAGGTCACGGGTCATCGTTTTTCATCAGAAAATTGATTTTTTCGACTGTAGAAAAATTGAATCAAAATGTCATTTGGATTGTGCCTCATGTTGAATAACTACTTTTTAAAGCCTCAATGTGACCAAAATTGACATTTTTACAGAGTTTTTCTCCTACTCAGAAGATTCTATTTTCACCAATTTCAGGCATTAAAATGACTCTAAACACACTTATTTTTCTTCCAAAAGTGACAATTCACATGCAATAGTCATTTACAGTCAAAAAATTAAATATTACAAATTTATTATTTTTGACCATCTGTAGAAAGTTTGACAGGTCACGGGTCATCGTTTTTCATCAGAAAATTGATTTTTTCGACTGTAGAAAAATTGAATCAAAATGTCATTTGGATTGTGCCTCTTGTTGAATAATCACTTTTTAAAGCCTCAATGTGACCAAAATTGACATTTTTATAGACTTTTTCTCCTACTCAGAAGCTTTTATTTTCACCAATTTCAGGCATTAAAATGACTCTAAACACACTTATTTTAGTTCCAAAAGTGATAATTCACATGCAATAGTCATTTACAGTCAAAAAATTAAATATTACAAATTTATTATTTTTTAACATCTGGAGAAAGTTTGACAGGTCACGGGTCATCGTTTTTCATCAGAAAATTGATTTTTTCGACTGTAGAAAAATTGATTCAAAATGTCATTTGGATTGTGCCTCATGTTGAATAACTACTTTTTAAAGCCTCAATGTGACCAAAAATGACATTTTTACAGACTTTTTCTCCTACTTAGAAGCTTCTATTTTCACCAATTTCAGGCATTAAAATGACTCTAAACACACTTATTTTTGTTCCAAAAGTGATAATTCACATGCAATAGTCATTTAAAGTAAAAAAATTTAATATTACAAATTTATTATTTTTGACCATCTGGAGAAAGTTTGACAGGTCACGGGTCATCGTTTTTCGTCAGAAAATTGATTTTTTCGACTGTAGAAAAATTGAATCAAAATGTCATTTGGATTGTGCCTCATGTTGAATAACTACTTTTTAAAGCCTCAATGTGACCAAAATTGACATTTTTACAGAGTTTTTCTCCTACTCAGAAGCTTCTATTTTGACCAATTTCAGGCATTAAAATGACTCTAAACACACTTATTTTTGTTCCAAAAGTGATAATTTACATGCAATTGTCATTTACAGTCAACAAATGCAATATTAAAAATTTACCATTTTTGACCATCTGGAGAAAATTCGACAGGTCACGGGGTCATCGTTTTTCATCAGAAAATTGATTTTTTCGACTGTAGAAAAATTGAATCAAAATGTCATTTGGATTGTGCCTCATGTTGAATAACTACTTTTTAAAGCCTCAATGTGACCAAAATTGACATTTTTACCGACTTTTTCTCCTACTCAGAAGCTTCTATTCTCACCAATTTCAGGCATTAAAATGACTCTAAACACACTTATTTTTATTCCAAAAGTGACAATTCACATGCAATAGTCATTTACAGTCAAAAAATTAAATATTAAAAAATTACCATTTTTGACCATCTGGAGAAAATTCGACTGGTCACGGGTCATCATTTTTCATCAGAAAATTGATTTTTTTGGACTGTAGAAAAATTAATTCAAAATGTCATTTGGATTGTGCCTCGTGTTAAATAACTAATTTTTAAAGCCTCAATGTGACCAAAATTGACATTTTTACAGACGTTTTCTCCTTCTCAGAAGCTTCTATTTTCACCAATTTCAGGCATTAAAATGACTCTAAACACACTTATTTTTATTCCAAAAGTGACAATTCACATGCAGTAGTCATTTACAGTCAAAAATTAAATATTACAAATTTATTATTTTTGACCATCTGTAGAAAGTTTGACAGGTCACGGGTCATCGTTTTTCATCAGAAAATTGATTTTTTCGACTGTAGAAAAATTGAATCAAAATGTCATTTGGATTGTGCCTCTTGTTGAATAATCACATTTTAAAGCCTCAATGTGACCAAAATTGACATTTTTACAGACTTTTTCTCCTACTCAGAAGCTTCTATTTTCACCAATTTCAGGCATTAAAATGACTCTAAACACACTTATTTTAGTTCCAAAAGTGATAATTCACATGCAATAGTCATTTACAGTCAAAAAATTTAATATTACAAATTTATTATTTTTTAACATCTGGAGAAAGTTTGACAGGTCACGGGTCATAGTTTTTCATCAGAAAATTGATTTTTTCGACTGTAGAAAAATTGAATCAAAATGTCATTTGGATTGTGCCTCATGTTGAATAACTACTTTTTAAAGCCTCAATGTGACCAAAATTGACATTTTTACAGACTTTTTCTCCTACTTAGAAGCTTCTATTTTAACCAATTTCAGGCATTAAAATGACTCTAAACACACTTATTTTTGTTACAAAAGTGATAAGTCACATACAATAGTCATTTACAGTCAAAAAATTCAATATTAAAAAATTACAATTTTTGACCATCTGGAGAAAATTTGACAGGTCACGGGTCATCGTTTTTCATCAGAAAATAGATTTTTTTTGACTGTAGAAAAATTGAATCAAAATGTCATTTGGATTGTGCCTCATGTTGAATAACTACTTTTTAAAGCCTCAATGTGACCAAAATTGACATTTTTACAGACTTTTTCTCCTACTCAGAAGCTTCTATTTTCACCAATTTCAGGCATTAAAATGACTCTAAACACACTTATTTTTGTTCCAAAAGTGATAATTCACATGCAATAGTCATTTAAAGTCAAAAAATTTAATATTACAAATTTATTATTTTTGACCATCTGGAGAAAGTTTGACAGGTCACGGGTCATCGTTTTTCGTCAGAAAATTGATTTTTTCGACTGTAGAAAAATTGAATCAAAATGTCATTTGGATTGTGCCTCATGTTGAATAACTACTTTTTAAAGCCTCAATGTGACCAAAATTGACATTTTTACAGAGTTTTTCTCCTACTCAGAAGCTTCTATTTTGACCAATTTCAGGCATTAAAATGACTCTAAACACACTTATTTTTGTTCCAAAAGTGATAATTCACATGCAATTGTCATTTACAGTCAACAAATGCAATATTAAAAATTTACCATTTTTGACCATCTGGAGAAAATTCGACAGGTCACGGGGTCATCGTTTTTCATCAGAAAATTGATTTTTTCGACTGTAGAAAAATTGAATCAAAATGTCATTTGGATTGTGCCTCATGTTGAATAACTAATTTTTAAAGCCTCAATGTGACCAAAATTGACATTTTTACAGACGTTTTCTCCTACTCAGAAGCTTCTATTTTCACCAATTTCAGGCATTAAAATGACTCTAAACACACTTATTTTTATTCCAAAAGTGACAATTCACATGCAGTAGTCATTTACAGTCAAAAATTAAATATTACAAATTTATTATTTTTGACCATCTGTAGAAAGTTTGACAGGTCACGGGTCATCGTTTTTCATCAGAAAATTGATTTTTTCGACTGTAGAAAAATTGAATCAAAATGTCATTTGGATTGTGCCTCTTGTTGAATAATCACTTTTTAAAGCCTCAATGTGACCAAAATTGACATTTTTACAGACTTTTTCTCCTACTCAGAAGCTTCTATTTTCACCAATTTCAGGCATTAAAATGACTCTAAACACACTTATTTCAGTTCCAAAAGTGATAATTCACATGCAATAGTCATTTACAGTCAAAAAATTTAATATTACAAATTTATTATTTTTGACCATCTGAAGAAAGTTTGACAGGTCACGGGTAATCGTTTTTCATCAGAAAATAGATTTTTTTCGACTGTAGAAAAATTGAATCAAAATGTCATTTGGATTGTGCCTCTTGTTGAATAATCACATTTTAAAGCCTCAATGTGACCAAAATTGACATTTTTACAGACTTTTTCTCCTACTCAGAAGCTTCTATTTTCACCAATTTCAGGCATTAAAATGACTCTAAACACACTTATTTTAGTTCCAAAAGTGATAATTCACATGCAATAGTCATTTACAGTCAAAAAATTAAATATTACAAATTTATTATTTTTTAACATCTGGAGAAAGTTTGACAGGTCACGGGTCATCGTTTTTCATCAGAAAATTGATTTTTTCGACTGTAGAAAAATTGAATCAAAATGTCATTTGGATTGTGCCTCATGTTGAATAACTACTTTTTAAAGCCTCAATGTGACCAAAATTGACATTTTTACAGACTTTTTCTCCTACTTAGAAGCTTCTATTTTGACCAATTTCAGGCATTAAAATGACTCTAAACACACTTATTTTTGTTCCAAAAGTGATAAGTCACATACAATAGTCATTTACAGTCAAAAAATTCAATATTAAAAAATTACAATTTTTGACCATCTGGAGAAAATTCGA
Source organism: Triturus cristatus (assembly GCF_964204655.1). Lineage (NCBI taxonomy): Eukaryota > Metazoa > Chordata > Amphibia > Caudata > Salamandridae > Triturus > Triturus cristatus. The sequence continues at coordinate 1,018,950,240 of NC_140591.1, read as the reverse complement.
CAGGTCACGGGTCATCGTTTTTCATCAGAAAATTGATTTTTTCGACTGTAGAAAAATTGAATCAAAATGTCATTTGGATTGTGCCTCATGTTGAATAACTACTTTTTAAAGCCTCAATGTGACCAAAATTGACATTTTTACAGACTTTTTCTCCTACTTAGAAGCTTCTATTTTGACCAATTTCAGGCATTAAAATGACTCTAAACACACTTATTTTTGTTCCAAAAGTGATAAGTCACATACAATAGTCATTTACAGTCAAAAAATTCAATATTAAAAAATTACAATTTTTGACCATCTGGAGAAAATTCGACAGGTCACGGGTCATCGTTTTTCATCAGAAAATAGATTTTTTTCGACTAGAAAAATTGAATCAAAATGTCATTTGGATTGTGCCTCATGTTGAATAACTACTTTTTAAAGCCTCAATGTGACCAAAATTGACATTTTTACCGACTTTTTCTCCTACTTAGAAGCTTCTATTTTGACCAATTTCAGGCATTAAAATGACTCTAAACACACTTATTTTTGTTCCAAAAGTGATAAGTCACATACAATAGTCATTTACAGTCAAAAAATTCAATATTAAAAAATTACAATTTTTGACCATCTGGAAAAAATTCGACAGGTCACGGGTCATCGTTTTTCATCAGAAAATAGATTTTTTTTGACTGTAGAAAAATTGAATCAAAATGTCATTTGGATTGTGCCTCATGTTGAATAACTACTTTTTAAAGCCTCAATGTGACCAAAATTGACATTTTTACAGTCTTTTTCTCCTACTCAGAAGCTTCTATTTTCACCAATTTCAGGCATTAAAATGACTCTAAACACACGTATTTCAGTTCCAAAAGTGATAATTCACATGCAATAGTCATTTACAGACAAAAAATTAAATTTTACAAATTTATTATTTTTTAACATCTGGAGAAAGTTTGACAGGTCACGGGTCATCGTTTTTCATCAGAAAATTGATTTTTTCGACTGTAGAAAAATTGAATCAAAATGTCATTTGGATTGTGCCTCATGTTGAATAACTACTTTTTAAAGCCTCAATGTGACCAAAATTGACATTTTTACAGACTTTTTCTCCTACTTAGAAGCTTCTATTTTGACCAATTTCAGGCATTAAAATGACTCTAAACACACTTATTTTTGTTCCAAAAGTGATAAGTCACATACAATAGTCATTTACAGTCAAAAAATTCAATATTAAAAAATTACAATTTTTGACCATCTGGAGAAAATTCGACAGGTCACGGGTCATCGTTTTTCATCAGAAAATTGATTTTTTCGACTGTAGAAAAATTGAATCAAAATGTCATTTGGATTGTGCCTCATGTTGAATAACTACTTTTTAAAGCCTCAATGTGACCAAAATTGACATTTTTACAGAGTTTTTCTCCTTTTCAGAAGATTCTATTTTCACCAATTTCAGGCATTAAAATGACTCTAAACACACTTATTTTTCTTCCAAAAGTGACAATTCACATGCAATAGTCATTTACAGTCAAAAAATTAAATATTACAAATTTATTATTTTTGACCATCTGTAGAAAGTTTGACAGGTCACGGGTCATCGTTTTTCATCAGAAAATTGATTTTTTCGACTGTAGAAAAATTGAATCAAAATGTCATTTGGATTGTGCCTCATGTTGAATAACTACTTTTTAAAGCCTCAATGTGACCAAAATTGACATTTTTACAGACTTTTTCTCCTACTCAGAAGCTTCTATTTTCACCAATTTCAGGCATTAAAATGACTCTAAACACACTTATTTTAGTTCCAAAAGTGATAATTCACATGCAATAGTCATTTACAGTCAAAAAATTAAATATTACAAATTTATTATTTTTTAACATCTGGAGAAAGTTTGACAGGTCACGGGTCATCGTTTTTCATCAGAAAATTGATTTTTTTGACTGTAGAAAAATTGAATCAAAATGTCATTTGGATTGTGCCTCATGTTGAATAACTACTTTTTAAAGCCTCAATGTGACCAAAATTGACATTTTTACAGACTTTTTCTCCTACTTAGAAGCTTCTATTTTGACCAATTTCAGGCATTAAAATGACTCTAAACACACTTATTTTTGTTCCAAAAGTGATAAGTCACATACAATAGTCATTTACAGTCAAAAAATTCAATATTAAAAAATTACAATTTTTGACCATCTGGAGAAAATTCGACAGGTCACGGGTCATCGTTTTTCATCAGAAAATAGATTTTTTTCGACTGTAGAAAAATTTAATCAAAATGTCATTTGGATTGTGCCTCATGTTGAATAACTACTTTTTAAAGCCTCAATGTGACCAAAATTGACATTTTTACAGACTTTTTCTCCTACTCAGAAGCTTCTATTTTCACCAATTTCAGGCATTAAAATGACTCTAAACACACTTATTTTTGTTCCAAAAGTGATAATTCACATGCAATAGTCATTTAAAGTCAAAAAATTTAATATTACAAATTTAATATTTTTGACCATCTGGAGAAAGTTTGACAGGTCACGGGTCATCGTTTTTCGTCAGAAAATTGATTTTTTCGACTGTAGAAAAATTGAATCAAAATGTCATTTGGATTGTGCCTCATGTTGAATAACTACTTTTTAAAGCCTCAATGTGACCAAAATTGACATTTTTACAGAGTTTTTCTCCTACTCAGAAGCTTCTATTTTGACCAATTTCAGGCATTAAAATGACTCTAAACACACTTATTTTTGTTCCAAAAGTGATAATTCACATGCAATAGTCATTTACAGTCAACAAATGCAATATTAAAAATTTACCATTTTTGACCATCTGGAGAAAATTCGACAGGTCACGGGGTCATCGTTTTTCATCAGAAAATTGATTTTTTCGACTGTAGAAAAATTGAATCAAAATGTCATTTGGATTGTGCCTCATGTTGAATAACTACTTTTTAAAGCCTCAATGTGACCAAAATTGACATTTTTACCGACTTTTTCTCCTACTCAGAAGCTTCTATTCTCACCAATTTCAGGCATTAAAATGACTCTAAACACACTTATTTTTATTCCAAAAGTGACAATTCACATTCAATAGTCATTTACAGTCAAAAAATTCAATATTAAAAAGTTACCATTTTTGACCATCTGGAGAAAATTCGACTGGTCACGGGTCATCATTTTTCATCAGAAAATTGATTTTTTTGGACTGTAGAAAAATTAATTCAAAATGTCATTTGGATTGTGCCTCGTGTTAAATAACTAATTTTTAAAGCCTCAATGTGACCAAAATTGACATTTTTACAGACGTTTTCTCCTACTCAGAAGCTTCTATTTTCACCAATTTCAGGCATTAAAATGACTCTAAACACACTTATTTTTATTCCAAAAGTGACAATTCACATGCAATAGTCATTTACAGTCAAAAAACTAAATATTACAAATTTATTATTTTTGACCATCTGTAGAAAATTTGACAGGTCACGGGTCATCGTTTTTCATCAGAAAATTGATTTTTTTGACTGTAGAAAAATTGAATCAAAATGTCATTTGGATTGTGCCTCATGTTGAATAACTACTTTTTAAAGCCTCAATGTGACCAAAATTGACATTTTTACAGACTTTTTCTCCTACTTAGAAGCTTCTATTTTAACCAATTTCAGGCATTAAAATGACTCTAAACACACTTATTTTGTTACAAAAGTGATAAGTCACATACAATAGTCATTTACAGTCAAAAAATTCAATATTAAAAAATTATAATTTTTGACCATCTGGAGAAAATTTGACAGGTCACGGGTCATCGTTTTTCATCAGAAAATTGATTTTTTCGACTGTAGAAAAATTGAATCAAAATGTCATTTGGATTGTGCCTCATGTTGAATAACTACTTTTTAAAGCCTCAATGTGACCAAAATTGACATTTTTACAGAGTTTTTCTCCTACTCAGAAGATTCTATTTTCACCAATTTCAGGCATTAAAATGACTCTAAACACACTTATTTTTCTTCCAAAAGTGACAATTCACATGCAATAGTCATTTACAGTCAAAAAATTAAATATTACAAATTTATTATTTTTGACCATCTGTAGAAAGTTTGACAGGTCACGGGTCATCGTTTTTCATCAGAAAATTGATTTTTTCGACTGTAGAAAAATTGAATCAAAATGTCATTTGGATTGTGCCTCTTGTTGAATAATCACTTTTTAAAGCCTCAATGTGACCAAAATTGACATTTTTATAGACTTTTTCTCCTACTCAGAAGCTTTTATTTTCACCAATTTCAGGCATTAAAATGACTCTAAACACACTTATTTTAGTTCCAAAAGTGATAATTCACATGCAATAGTCATTTACAGTCAAAAAATTAAATATTACAAATTTATTATTTTTTAACATCTGGAGAAAGTTTGACAGGTCACGGGTCATCGTTTTTCATCAGAAAATTGATTTTTTCGACTGTAGAAAAATTGATTCAAAATGTCATTTGGATTGTGCCTCATGTTGAATAACTACTTTTTAAAGCCTCAATGTGACCAAAAATGACATTTTTACAGACTTTTTCTCCTACTTAGAAGCTTCTATTTTCACCAATTTCAGGCATTAAAATGACTCTAAACACACTTATTTTTGTTCCAAAAGTGATAATTCACATGCAATAGTCATTTAAAGTAAAAAAATTTAATATTACAAATTTATTATTTTTGACCATCTGGAGAAAGTTTGACAGGTCACGGGTCATCGTTTTTCGTCAGAAAATTGATTTTTTCGACTGTAGAAAAATTGAATCAAAATGTCATTTGGATTGTGCCTCATGTTGAATAACTACTTTTTAAAGCCTCAATGTGACCAAAATTGACATTTTTACAGAGTTTTTCTCCTACTCAGAAGCTTCTATTTTGACCAATTTCAGGCATTAAAATGACTCTAAACACACTTATTTTTGTTCCAAAAGTGATAATTTACATGCAATTGTCATTTACAGTCAACAAATGCAATATTAAAAATTTACCATTTTTGACCATCTGGAGAAAATTCGACAGGTCACGGGGTCATCGTTTTTCATCAGAAAATTGATTTTTTCGACTGTAGAAAAATTGAATCAAAATGTCATTTGGATTGTGCCTCATGTTGAATAACTACTTTTTAAAGCCTCAATGTGACCAAAATTGACATTTTTACCGACTTTTTCTCCTACTCAGAAGCTTCTATTCTCACCAATTTCAGGCATTAAAATGACTCTAAACACACTTATTTTTATTCCAAAAGTGACAATTCACATGCAATAGTCATTTACAGTCAAAAAATTAAATATTAAAAAATTACCATTTTTGACCATCTGGAGAAAATTCGACTGGTCACGGGTCATCATTTTTCATCAGAAAATTGATTTTTTTGGACTGTAGAAAAATTAATTCAAAATGTCATTTGGATTGTGCCTCGTGTTAAATAACTAATTTTTAAAGCCTCAATGTGACCAAAATTGACATTTTTACAGACGTTTTCTCCTTCTCAGAAGCTTCTATTTTCACCAATTTCAGGCATTAAAATGACTCTAAACACACTTATTTTTATTCCAAAAGTGACAATTCACATGCAGTAGTCATTTACAGTCAAAAATTAAATATTACAAATTTATTATTTTTGACCATCTGTAGAAAGTTTGACAGGTCACGGGTCATCGTTTTTCATCAGAAAATTGATTTTTTCGACTGTAGAAAAATTGAATCAAAATGTCATTTGGATTGTGCCTCTTGTTGAATAATCACATTTTAAAGCCTCAATGTGACCAAAATTGACATTTTTACAGACTTTTTCTCCTACTCAGAAGCTTCTATTTTGACCAATTTCAGGCATTAAAATGACTCTAAACACACTTATTTTTGTTCCAAAAGTGATAATTCACATGCAATAGTCATTTACAGTCAACAAATGCAATATTAAAAATTTACCATTTTTGACCATCTGGAGAAAATTCGACAGGTCACGGGGTCATCGTTTTTCATCAGAAAATTGATTTTTTCGACTGTAGAAAAATTGAATCAAAATGTCATTTGGATTGTGCCTCATGTTGAATAACTACTTTTTAAAGCCTCAATGTGACCAAAATTGACATTTTTACCGACTTTTTCTCCTACTCAGAAGCTTCTATTCTCACCAATTTCAGGCATTAAAATGACTCTAAACACACTTATTTTTATTCCAAAAGTGACAATTCACATTCAATAGTCATTTACAGTCAAAAAATTCAATATTAAAAAGTTACCATTTTTGACCATCTGGAGAAAATTCGACTGGTCACGGGTCATCATTTTTCATCAGAAAATTGATTTTTTTGGACTGTAGAAAAATTAATTCAAAATGTCATTTGGATTGTGCCTCGTGTTAAATAACTAATTTTTAAAGCCTCAATGTGACCAAAATTGACATTTTTACAGACGTTTTCTCCTACTCAGAAGCTTCTATTTTCACCAATTTCAGGCATTAAAATGACTCTAAACACACTTATTTTTATTCCAAAAGTGACAATTCACATGCAATAGTCATTTACAGTCAAAAAACTAAATATTACAAATTTATTATTTTTGACCATCTGTAGAAAATTTGACAGGTCACGGGTCATCGTTTTTCATCAGAAAATTGATTTTTTTGACTGTAGAAAAATTGAATCAAAATGTCATTTGGATTGTGCCTCATGTTGAATAACTACTTTTTAAAGCCTCAATGTGACCAAAATTGACATTTTTACAGACTTTTTCTCCTACTTAGAAGCTTCTATTTTAACCAATTTCAGGCATTAAAATGACTCTAAACACACTTATTTTGTTACAAAAGTGATAAGTCACATACAATAGTCATTTACAGTCAAAAAATTCAATATTAAAAAATTATAATTTTTGACCATCTGGAGAAAATTTGACAGGTCACGGGTCATCGTTTTTCATCAGAAAATTGATTTTTTCGACTGTAGAAAAATTGAATCAAAATGTCATTTGGATTGTGCCTCATGTTGAATAACTACTTTTTAAAGCCTCAATGTGACCAAAATTGACATTTTTACAGAGTTTTTCTCCTACTCAGAAGATTCTATTTTCACCAATTTCAGGCATTAAAATGACTCTAAACACACTTATTTTTCTTCCAAAAGTGACAATTCACATGCAATAGTCATTTACAGTCAAAAAATTAAATATTACAAATTTATTATTTTTGACCATCTGTAGAAAGTTTGACAGGTCACGGGTCATCGTTTTTCATCAGAAAATTGATTTTTTCGACTGTAGAAAAATTGAATCAAAATGTCATTTGGATTGTGCCTCTTGTTGAATAATCACTTTTTAAAGCCTCAATGTGACCAAAATTGACATTTTTATAGACTTTTTCTCCTACTCAGAAGCTTTTATTTTCACCAATTTCAGGCATTAAAATGACTCTAAACACACTTATTTTAGTTCCAAAAGTGATAATTCACATGCAATAGTCATTTACAGTCAAAAAATTAAATATTACAAATTTATTATTTTTTAACATCTGGAGAAAGTTTGACAGGTCACGGGTCATCGTTTTTCATCAGAAAATTGATTTTTTCGACTGTAGAAAAATTGATTCAAAATGTCATTTGGATTGTGCCTCATGTTGAATAACTACTTTTTAAAGCCTCAATGTGACCAAAAATGACATTTTTACAGACTTTTTCTCCTACTTAGAAGCTTCTATTTTCACCAATTTCAGGCATTAAAATGACTCTAAACACACTTATTTTTGTTCCAAAAGTGATAATTCACATGCAATAGTCATTTAAAGTAAAAAAATTTAATATTACAAATTTATTATTTTTGACCATCTGGAGAAAGTTTGACAGGTCACGGGTCATCGTTTTTCGTCAGAAAATTGATTTTTTCGACTGTAGAAAAATTGAATCAAAATGTCATTTGGATTGTGCCTCATGTTGAATAACTACTTTTTAAAGCCTCAATGTGACCAAAATTGACATTTTTACAGAGTTTTTCTCCTACTCAGAAGCTTCTATTTTGACCAATTTCAGGCATTAAAATGACTCTAAACACACTTATTTTTGTTCCAAAAGTGATAATTTACATGCAATTGTCATTTACAGTCAACAAATGCAATATTAAAAATTTACCATTTTTGACCATCTGGAGAAAATTCGACAGGTCACGGGGTCATCGTTTTTCATCAGAAAATTGATTTTTTCGACTGTAGAAAAATTGAATCAAAATGTCATTTGGATTGTGCCTCATGTTGAATAACTACTTTTTAAAGCCTCAATGTGACCAAAATTGACATTTTTACCGACTTTTTCTCCTACTCAGAAGCTTCTATTCTCACCAATTTCAGGCATTAAAATGACTCTAAACACACTTATTTTTATTCCAAAAGTGACAATTCACATGCAATAGTCATTTACAGTCAAAAAATTAAATATTAAAAAATTACCATTTTTGACCATCTGGAGAAAATTCGACTGGTCACGGGTCATCATTTTTCATCAGAAAATTGATTTTTTTGGACTGTAGAAAAATTAATTCAAAATGTCATTTGGATTGTGCCTCGTGTTAAATAACTAATTTTTAAAGCCTCAATGTGACCAAAATTGACATTTTTACAGACGTTTTCTCCTTCTCAGAAGCTTCTATTTTCACCAATTTCAGGCATTAAAATGACTCTAAACACACTTATTTTTATTCCAAAAGTGACAATTCACATGCAGTAGTCATTTACAGTCAAAAATTAAATATTACAAATTTATTATTTTTGACCATCTGTAGAAAGTTTGACAGGTCACGGGTCATCGTTTTTCATCAGAAAATTGATTTTTTCGACTGTAGAAAAATTGAATCAAAATGTCATTTGGATTGTGCCTCTTGTTGAATAATCACATTTTAAAGCCTCAATGTGACCAAAATTGACATTTTTACAGACTTTTTCTCCTACTCAGAAGCTTCTATTTTCACCAATTTCAGGCATTAAAATGACTCTAAACACACTTATTTTAGTTCCAAAAGTGATAATTCACATGCAATAGTCATTTACAGTCAAAAAATTTAATATTACAAATTTATTATTTTTTAACATCTGGAGAAAGTTTGACAGGTCACGGGTCATAGTTTTTCATCAGAAAATTGATTTTTTCGACTGTAGAAAAATTGAATCAAAATGTCATTTGGATTGTGCCTCATGTTGAATAACTACTTTTTAAAGCCTCAATGTGACCAAAATTGACATTTTTACAGACTTTTTCTCCTACTTAGAAGCTTCTATTTTAACCAATTTCAGGCATTAAAATGACTCTAAACACACTTATTTTTGTTACAAAAGTGATAAGTCACATACAATAGTCATTTACAGTCAAAAAATTCAATATTAAAAAATTACAATTTTTGACCATCTGGAGAAAATTTGACAGGTCACGGGTCATCGTTTTTCATCAGAAAATAGATTTTTTTTGACTGTAGAAAAATTGAATCAAAATGTCATTTGGATTGTGCCTCATGTTGAATAACTACTTTTTAAAGCCTCAATGTGACCAAAATTGACATTTTTACAGACTTTTTCTCCTACTCAGAAGCTTCTATTTTCACCAATTTCAGGCATTAAAATGACTCTAAACACACTTATTTTTGTTCCAAAAGTGATAATTCACATGCAATAGTCATTTAAAGTCAAAAAATTTAATATTACAAATTTATTATTTTTGACCATCTGGAGAAAGTTTGACAGGTCACGGGTCATCGTTTTTCGTCAGAAAATTGATTTTTTCGACTGTAGAAAAATTGAATCAAAATGTCATTTGGATTGTGCCTCATGTTGAATAACTACTTTTTAAAGCCTCAATGTGACCAAAATTGACATTTTTACAGAGTTTTTCTCCTACTCAGAAGCTTCTATTTTGACCAATTTCAGGCATTAAAATGACTCTAAACACACTTATTTTTGTTCCAAAAGTGATAATTCACATGCAATTGTCATTTACAGTCAACAAATGCAATATTAAAAATTTACCATTTTTGACCATCTGGAGAAAATTCGACAGGTCACGGGGTCATCGTTTTTCATCAGAAAATTGATTTTTTCGACTGTAGAAAAATTGAATCAAAATGTCATTTGGATTGTGCCTCATGTTGAATAACTAATTTTTAAAGCCTCAATGTGACCAAAATTGACATTTTTACAGACGTTTTCTCCTACTCAGAAGCTTCTATTTTCACCAATTTCAGGCATTAAAATGACTCTAAACACACTTATTTTTATTCCAAAAGTGACAATTCACATGCAGTAGTCATTTACAGTCAAAAATTAAATATTACAAATTTATTATTTTTGACCATCTGTAGAAAGTTTGACAGGTCACGGGTCATCGTTTTTCATCAGAAAATTGATTTTTTCGACTGTAGAAAAATTGAATCAAAATGTCATTTGGATTGTGCCTCTTGTTGAATAATCACTTTTTAAAGCCTCAATGTGACCAAAATTGACATTTTTACAGACTTTTTCTCCTACTCAGAAGCTTCTATTTTCACCAATTTCAGGCATTAAAATGACTCTAAACACACTTATTTCAGTTCCAAAAGTGATAATTCACATGCAATAGTCATTTACAGTCAAAAAATTTAATATTACAAATTTATTATTTTTGACCATCTGAAGAAAGTTTGACAGGTCACGGGTAATCGTTTTTCATCAGAAAATAGATTTTTTTCGACTGTAGAAAAATTGAATCAAAATGTCATTTGGATTGTGCCTCTTGTTGAATAATCACATTTTAAAGCCTCAATGTGACCAAAATTGACATTTTTACAGACTTTTTCTCCTACTCAGAAGCTTCTATTTTCACCAATTTCAGGCATTAAAATGACTCTAAACACACTTATTTTAGTTCCAAAAGTGATAATTCACATGCAATAGTCATTTACAGTCAAAAAATTAAATATTACAAATTTATTATTTTTTAACATCTGGAGAAAGTTTGACAGGTCACGGGTCATCGTTTTTCATCAGAAAATTGATTTTTTCGACTGTAGAAAAATTGAATCAAAATGTCATTTGGATTGTGCCTCATGTTGAATAACTACTTTTTAAAGCCTCAATGTGACCAAAATTGACATTTTTACAGACTTTTTCTCCTACTTAGAAGCTTCTATTTTGACCAATTTCAGGCATTAAAATGACTCTAAACACACTTATTTTTGTTCCAAAAGTGATAAGTCACATACAATAGTCATTTACAGTCAAAAAATTCAATATTAAAAAATTACAATTTTTGACCATCTGGAGAAAATTCGACAGGTCACGGGTCATCGTTTTTCATCAGAAAATTGATTTTTTCGACTGTAGAAAAATTGAATCAAAATGTCATTTGGATTGTGCCTCATGTTGAATAACTACTTTTTAAAGCCTCAATGTGACCAAAATTGACATTTTTACAGACTTTTTCTCCTACTTAGAAGCTTCTATTTTGACCAATTTCAGGCATTAAAATGACTCTAAACACACTTATTTTTGTTCCAAAAGTGATAAGTCACATACAATAGTCATTTACAGTCAAAAAATTCAATATTAAAAAATTACAATTTTTGACCATCTGGAGAAAATTCGACAGGTCACGGGTCATCGTTTTTCATCAGAAAATAGATTTTTTTCGACTAGAAAAATTGAATCAAAATGTCATTTGGATTGTGCCTCATGTTGAATAACTACTTTTTAAAGCCTCAATGTGACCAAAATTGACATTTTTACCGACTTTTTCTCCTACTTAGAAGCTTCTATTTTGACCAATTTCAGGCATTAAAATGACTCTAAACACACTTATTTTTGTTCCAAAAGTGATAAGTCACATACAATAGTCATTTACAGTCAAAAAATTCAATATTAAAAAATTACAATTTTTGACCATCTGGAAAAAATTCGACAGGTCACGGGTCATCGTTTTTCATCAGAAAATAGATTTTTTTTGACTGTAGAAAAATTGAATCAAAATGTCATTTGGATTGTGCCTCATGTTGAATAACTACTTTTTAAAGCCTCAATGTGACCAAAATTGACATTTTTACAGTCTTTTTCTCCTACTCAGAAGCTTCTATTTTCACCAATTTCAGGCATTAAAATGACTCTAAACACACGTATTTCAGTTCCAAAAGTGATAATTCACATGCAATAGTCATTTACAGACAAAAAATTAAATTTTACAAATTTATTATTTTTTAACATCTGGAGAAAGTTTGACAGGTCACGGGTCATCGTTTTTCATCAGAAAATTGATTTTTTCGACTGTAGAAAAATTGAATCAAAATGTCATTTGGATTGTGCCTCATGTTGAATAACTACTTTTTAAAGCCTCAATGTGACCAAAATTGACATTTTTACAGACTTTTTCTCCTACTTAGAAGCTTCTATTTTGACCAATTTCAGGCATTAAAATGACTCTAAACACACTTATTTTTGTTCCAAAAGTGATAAGTCACATACAATAGTCATTTACAGTCAAAAAATTCAATATTAAAAAATTACAATTTTTGACCATCTGGAGAAAATTCGACAGGTCACGGGTCATCGTTTTTCATCAGAAAATTGATTTTTTCGACTGTAGAAAAATTGAATCAAAATGTCATTTGGATTGTGCCTCATGTTGAATAACTACTTTTTAAAGCCTCAATGTGACCAAAATTGACATTTTTACAGAGTTTTTCTCCTTTTCAGAAGATTCTATTTTCACCAATTTCAGGCATTAAAATGACTCTAAACACACTTATTTTTCTTCCAAAAGTGACAATTCACATGCAATAGTCATTTACAGTCAAAAAATTAAATATTACAAATTTATTATTTTTGACCATCTGTAGAAAGTTTGACAGGTCACGGGTCATCGTTTTTCATCAGAAAATTGATTTTTTCGACTGTAGAAAAATTGAATCAAAATGTCATTTGGATTGTGCCTCATGTTGAATAACTACTTTTTAAAGCCTCAATGTGACCAAAATTGACATTTTTACAGACTTTTTCTCCTACTCAGAAGCTTCTATTTTCACCAATTTCAGGCATTAAAATGACTCTAAACACACTTATTTTAGTTCCAAAAGTGATAATTCACATGCAATAGTCATTTACAGTCAAAAAATTAAATATTACAAATTTATTATTTTTTAACATCTGGAGAAAGTTTGACAGGTCACGGGTCATCGTTTTTCATCAGAAAATTGATTTTTTTGACTGTAGAAAAATTGAATCAAAATGTCATTTGGATTGTGCCTCATGTTGAATAACTACTTTTTAAAGCCTCAATGTGACCAAAATTGACATTTTTACAGACTTTTTCTCCTACTTAGAAGCTTCTATTTTGACCAATTTCAGGCATTAAAATGACTCTAAACACACTTATTTTTGTTCCAAAAGTGATAAGTCACATACAATAGTCATTTACAGTCAAAAAATTCAATATTAAAAAATTACAATTTTTGACCATCTGGAGAAAATTCGACAGGTCACGGGTCATCGTTTTTCATCAGAAAATAGATTTTTTTCGACTGTAGAAAAATTTAATCAAAATGTCATTTGGATTGTGCCTCATGTTGAATAACTACTTTTTAAAGCCTCAATGTGACCAAAATTGACATTTTTACAGACTTTTTCTCCTACTCAGAAGCTTCTATTTTCACCAATTTCAGGCATTAAAATGACTCTAAACACACTTATTTTTGTTCCAAAAGTGATAATTCACATGCAATAGTCATTTAAAGTCAAAAAATTTAATATTACAAATTTAATATTTTTGACCATCTGGAGAAAGTTTGACAGGTCACGGGTCATCGTTTTTCGTCAGAAAATTGATTTTTTCGACTGTAGAAAAATTGAATCAAAATGTCATTTGGATTGTGCCTCATGTTGAATAACTACTTTTTAAAGCCTCAATGTGACCAAAATTGACATTTTTACAGAGTTTTTCTCCTACTCAGAAGCTTCTATTTTGACCAATTTCAGGCATTAAAATGACTCTAAACACACTTATTTTTGTTCCAAAAGTGATAATTCACATGCAATAGTCATTTACAGTCAACAAATGCAATATTAAAAATTTACCATTTTTGACCATCTGGAGAAAATTCGACAGGTCACGGGGTCATCGTTTTTCATCAGAAAATTGATTTTTTCGACTGTAGAAAAATTGAATCAAAATGTCATTTGGATTGTGCCTCATGTTGAATAACTACTTTTTAAAGCCTCAATGTGACCAAAATTGACATTTTTACCGACTTTTTCTCCTACTCAGAAGCTTCTATTCTCACCAATTTCAGGCATTAAAATGACTCTAAACACACTTATTTTTATTCCAAAAGTGACAATTCACATTCAATAGTCATTTACAGTCAAAAAATTCAATATTAAAAAGTTACCATTTTTGACCATCTGGAGAAAATTCGACTGGTCACGGGTCATCATTTTTCATCAGAAAATTGATTTTTTTGGACTGTAGAAAAATTAATTCAAAATGTCATTTGGATTGTGCCTCGTGTTAAATAACTAATTTTTAAAGCCTCAATGTGACCAAAATTGACATTTTTACAGACGTTTTCTCCTACTCAGAAGCTTCTATTTTCACCAATTTCAGGCATTAAAATGACTCTAAACACACTTATTTTTATTCCAAAAGTGACAATTCACATGCAATAGTCATTTACAGTCAAAAAACTAAATATTACAAATTTATTATTTTTGACCATCTGTAGAAAATTTGACAGGTCACGGGTCATCGTTTTTCATCAGAAAATTGATTTTTTTGACTGTAGAAAAATTGAATCAAAATGTCATTTGGATTGTGCCTCATGTTGAATAACTACTTTTTAAAGCCTCAATGTGACCAAAATTGACATTTTTACAGACTTTTTCTCCTACTTAGAAGCTTCTATTTTAACCAATTTCAGGCATTAAAATGACTCTAAACACACTTATTTTGTTACAAAAGTGATAAGTCACATACAATAGTCATTTACAGTCAAAAAATTCAATATTAAAAAATTATAATTTTTGACCATCTGGAGAAAATTTGACAGGTCACGGGTCATCGTTTTTCATCAGAAAATTGATTTTTTCGACTGTAGAAAAATTGAATCAAAATGTCATTTGGATTGTGCCTCATGTTGAATAACTACTTTTTAAAGCCTCAATGTGACCAAAATTGACATTTTTACAGAGTTTTTCTCCTACTCAGAAGATTCTATTTTCACCAATTTCAGGCATTAAAATGACTCTAAACACACTTATTTTTCTTCCAAAAGTGACAATTCACATGCAATAGTCATTTACAGTCAAAAAATTAAATATTACAAATTTATTATTTTTGACCATCTGTAGAAAGTTTGACAGGTCACGGGTCATCGTTTTTCATCAGAAAATTGATTTTTTCGACTGTAGAAAAATTGAATCAAAATGTCATTTGGATTGTGCCTCTTGTTGAATAATCACTTTTTAAAGCCTCAATGTGACCAAAATTGACATTTTTATAGACTTTTTCTCCTACTCAGAAGCTTTTATTTTCACCAATTTCAGGCATTAAAATGACTCTAAACACACTTATTTTAGTTCCAAAAGTGATAATTCACATGCAATAGTCATTTACAGTCAAAAAATTAAATATTACAAATTTATTATTTTTTAACATCTGGAGAAAGTTTGACAGGTCACGGGTCATCGTTTTTCATCAGAAAATTGATTTTTTCGACTGTAGAAAAATTGATTCAAAATGTCATTTGGATTGTGCCTCATGTTGAATAACTACTTTTTAAAGCCTCAATGTGACCAAAAATGACATTTTTACAGACTTTTTCTCCTACTTAGAAGCTTCTATTTTCACCAATTTCAGGCATTAAAATGACTCTAAACACACTTATTTTTGTTCCAAAAGTGATAATTCACATGCAATAGTCATTTAAAGTAAAAAAATTTAATATTACAAATTTATTATTTTTGACCATCTGGAGAAAGTTTGACAGGTCACGGGTCATCGTTTTTCGTCAGAAAATTGATTTTTTCGACTGTAGAAAAATTGAATCAAAATGTCATTTGGATTGTGCCTCATGTTGAATAACTACTTTTTAAAGCCTCAATGTGACCAAAATTGACATTTTTACAGAGTTTTTCTCCTACTCAGAAGCTTCTATTTTGACCAATTTCAGGCATTAAAATGACTCTAAACACACTTATTTTTGTTCCAAAAGTGATAATTTACATGCAATTGTCATTTACAGTCAACAAATGCAATATTAAAAATTTACCATTTTTGACCATCTGGAGAAAATTCGACAGGTCACGGGGTCATCGTTTTTCATCAGAAAATTGATTTTTTCGACTGTAGAAAAATTGAATCAAAATGTCATTTGGATTGTGCCTCATGTTGAATAACTACTTTTTAAAGCCTCAATGTGACCAAAATTGACATTTTTACCGACTTTTTCTCCTACTCAGAAGCTTCTATTCTCACCAATTTCAGGCATTAAAATGACTCTAAACACACTTATTTTTATTCCAAAAGTGACAATTCACATGCAATAGTCATTTACAGTCAAAAAATTAAATATTAAAAAATTACCATTTTTGACCATCTGGAGAAAATTCGACTGGTCACGGGTCATCATTTTTCATCAGAAAATTGATTTTTTTGGACTGTAGAAAAATTAATTCAAAATGTCATTTGGATTGTGCCTCGTGTTAAATAACTAATTTTTAAAGCCTCAATGTGACCAAAATTGACATTTTTACAGACGTTTTCTCCTTCTCAGAAGCTTCTATTTTCACCAATTTCAGGCATTAAAATGACTCTAAACACACTTATTTTTATTCCAAAAGTGACAATTCACATGCAGTAGTCATTTACAGTCAAAAATTAAATATTACAAATTTATTATTTTTGACCATCTGTAGAAAGTTTGACAGGTCACGGGTCATCGTTTTTCATCAGAAAATTGATTTTTTCGACTGTAGAAAAATTGAATCAAAATGTCATTTGGATTGTGCCTCTTGTTGAATAATCACATTTTAAAGCCTCAATGTGACCAAAATTGACATTTTTACAGACTTTTTCTCCTACTCAGAAGCTTCTATTTTCACCAATTTCAGGCATTAAAATGACTCTAAACACACTTATTTTAGTTCCAAAAGTGATAATTCACATGCAATAGTCATTTACAGTCAAAAAATTTAATATTACAAATTTATTATTTTTTAACATCTGGAGAAAGTTTGACAGGTCACGGGTCATAGTTTTTCATCAGAAAATTGATTTTTTCGACTGTAGAAAAATTGAATCAAAATGTCATTTGGATTGTGCCTCATGTTGAATAACTACTTTTTAAAGCCTCAATGTGACCAAAATTGACATTTTTACAGACTTTTTCTCCTACTTAGAAGCTTCTATTTTAACCAATTTCAGGCATTAAAATGACTCTAAACACACTTATTTTTGTTACAAAAGTGATAAGTCACATACAATAGTCATTTACAGTCAAAAAATTCAATATTAAAAAATTACAATTTTTGACCATCTGGAGAAAATTTGACAGGTCACGGGTCATCGTTTTTCATCAGAAAATAGATTTTTTTTGACTGTAGAAAAATTGAATCAAAATGTCATTTGGATTGTGCCTCATGTTGAATAACTACTTTTTAAAGCCTCAATGTGACCAAAATTGACATTTTTACAGACTTTTTCTCCTACTCAGAAGCTTCTATTTTCACCAATTTCAGGCATTAAAATGACTCTAAACACACTTATTTTTGTTCCAAAAGTGATAATTCACATGCAATAGTCATTTAAAGTCAAAAAATTTAATATTACAAATTTATTATTTTTGACCATCTGGAGAAAGTTTGACAGGTCACGGGTCATCGTTTTTCGTCAGAAAATTGATTTTTTCGACTGTAGAAAAATTGAATCAAAATGTCATTTGGATTGTGCCTCATGTTGAATAACTACTTTTTAAAGCCTCAATGTGACCAAAATTGACATTTTTACAGAGTTTTTCTCCTACTCAGAAGCTTCTATTTTGACCAATTTCAGGCATTAAAATGACTCTAAACACACTTATTTTTGTTCCAAAAGTGATAATTCACATGCAATTGTCATTTACAGTCAACAAATGCAATATTAAAAATTTACCATTTTTGACCATCTGGAGAAAATTCGACAGGTCACGGGGTCATCGTTTTTCATCAGAAAATTGATTTTTTCGACTGTAGAAAAATTGAATCAAAATGTCATTTGGATTGTGCCTCATGTTGAATAACTAATTTTTAAAGCCTCAATGTGACCAAAATTGACATTTTTACAGACGTTTTCTCCTACTCAGAAGCTTCTATTTTCACCAATTTCAGGCATTAAAATGACTCTAAACACACTTATTTTTATTCCAAAAGTGACAATTCACATGCAGTAGTCATTTACAGTCAAAAATTAAATATTACAAATTTATTATTTTTGACCATCTGTAGAAAGTTTGACAGGTCACGGGTCATCGTTTTTCATCAGAAAATTGATTTTTTCGACTGTAGAAAAATTGAATCAAAATGTCATTTGGATTGTGCCTCTTGTTGAATAATCACTTTTTAAAGCCTCAATGTGACCAAAATTGACATTTTTACAGACTTTTTCTCCTACTCAGAAGCTTCTATTTTCACCAATTTCAGGCATTAAAATGACTCTAAACACACTTATTTCAGTTCCAAAAGTGATAATTCACATGCAATAGTCATTTACAGTCAAAAAATTTAATATTACAAATTTATTATTTTTGACCATCTGAAGAAAGTTTGACAGGTCACGGGTAATCGTTTTTCATCAGAAAATAGATTTTTTTCGACTGTAGAAAAATTGAATCAAAATGTCATTTGGATTGTGCCTCTTGTTGAATAATCACATTTTAAAGCCTCAATGTGACCAAAATTGACATTTTTACAGACTTTTTCTCCTACTCAGAAGCTTCTATTTTCACCAATTTCAGGCATTAAAATGACTCTAAACACACTTATTTTAGTTCCAAAAGTGATAATTCACATGCAATAGTCATTTACAGTCAAAAAATTAAATATTACAAATTTATTATTTTTTAACATCTGGAGAAAGTTTGACAGGTCACGGGTCATCGTTTTTCATCAGAAAATTGATTTTTTCGACTGTAGAAAAATTGAATCAAAATGTCATTTGGATTGTGCCTCATGTTGAATAACTACTTTTTAAAGCCTCAATGTGACCAAAATTGACATTTTTACAGACTTTTTCTCCTACTTAGAAGCTTCTATTTTGACCAATTTCAGGCATTAAAATGACTCTAAACACACTTATTTTTGTTCCAAAAGTGATAAGTCACATACAATAGTCATTTACAGTCAAAAAATTCAATATTAAAAAATTACAATTTTTGACCATCTGGAGAAAATTCGACAGGTCACGGGTCATCGTTTTTCATCAGAAAATTGATTTTTTCGACTGTAGAAAAATTGAATCAAAATGTCATTTGGATTGTGCCTGTTGTTGAATAATCACTTTTTAAAGCCTCAATGTGACCAAAATTGACATTTTTACAGACTTTTTCTCCTACTCAGAAGCTTCTATTTTCACCAATTTCAGGCATTAAAATGACTCTAAACACACTTATTTTTGTTCCAAAAGTGATAAGTCACATACAATAGTCATTTACAGTCAAAAAATTCAATATTAAAAAATTACAATTTTTGACCATCTGGAGAAAATTCGACAGGTCACGGGTCATCGTTTTTCATCAGAAAATAGATTTTTTTCGACTAGAAAAATTGAATCAAAATGTCATTTGGATTGTGCCTCATGTTGAATAACTACTTTTTAAAGCCTCAATGTGACCAAAATTGACATTTTTACCGACTTTTTCTCCTACTTAGAAGCTTCTATTTTGACCAATTTCAGGCATTAAAATGACTCTAAACACACTTATTTTTGTTCCAAAAGTGATAAGTCACATACAATAGTCATTTACAGTCAAAAAATTCAATATTAAAAAATTACAATTTTTGACCATCTGGAAAAAATTCGACAGGTCACGGGTCATCGTTTTTCATCAGAAAATAGATTTTTTTTGACTGTAGAAAAATTGAATCAAAATGTCATTTGGATTGTGCCTCATGTTGAATAACTACTTTTTAAAGCCTCAATGTGACCAAAATTGACATTTTTACAGTCTTTTTCTCCTACTCAGAAGCTTCTATTTTCACCAATTTCAGGCATTAAAATGACTCTAAACACACGTATTTCAGTTCCAAAAGTGATAATTCACATGCAATAGTCATTTACAGACAAAAAATTAAATTTTACAAATTTATTATTTTTTAACATCTGGAGAAAGTTTGACAGGTCACGGGTCATCGTTTTTCATCAGAAAATTGATTTTTTCGACTGTAGAAAAATTGAATCAAAATGTCATTTGGATTGTGCCTCATGTTGAATAACTACTTTTTAAAGCCTCAATGTGACCAAAATTGACATTTTTACAGACTTTTTCTCCTACTTAGAAGCTTCTATTTTGACCAATTTCAGGCATTAAAATGACTCTAAACACACTTATTTTTGTTCCAAAAGTGATAAGTCACATACAATAGTCATTTACAGTCAAAAAATTCAATATTAAAAAATTACAATTTTTGACCATCTGGAGAAAATTCGACAGGTCACGGGTCATCGTTTTTCATCAGAAAATTGATTTTTTCGACTGTAGAAAAATTGAATCAAAATGTCATTTGGATTGTGCCTCATGTTGAATAACTACTTTTTAAAGCCTCAATGTGACCAAAATTGACATTTTTACAGAGTTTTTCTCCTTTTCAGAAGATTCTATTTTCACCAATTTCAGGCATTAAAATGACTCTAAACACACTTATTTTTCTTCCAAAAGTGACAATTCACATGCAATAGTCATTTACAGTCAAAAAATTAAATATTACAAATTTATTATTTTTGACCATCTGTAGAAAGTTTGACAGGTCACGGGTCATCGTTTTTCATCAGAAAATTGATTTTTTCGACTGTAGAAAAATTGAATCAAAATGTCATTTGGATTGTGCCTCATGTTGAATAACTACTTTTTAAAGCCTCAATGTGACCAAAATTGACATTTTTACAGACTTTTTCTCCTACTCAGAAGCTTCTATTTTCACCAATTTCAGGCATTAAAATGACTCTAAACACACTTATTTTAGTTCCAAAAGTGATAATTCACATGCAATAGTCATTTACAGTCAAAAAATTAAATATTACAAATTTATTATTTTTTAACATCTGGAGAAAGTTTGACAGGTCACGGGTCATCGTTTTTCATCAGAAAATTGATTTTTTTGACTGTAGAAAAATTGAATCAAAATGTCATTTGGATTGTGCCTCATGTTGAATAACTACTTTTTAAAGCCTCAATGTGACCAAAATTGACATTTTTACAGACTTTTTCTCCTACTTAGAAGCTTCTATTTTGACCAATTTCAGGCATTAAAATGACTCTAAACACACTTATTTTTGTTCCAAAAGTGATAAGTCACATACAATAGTCATTTACAGTCAAAAAATTCAATATTAAAAAATTACAATTTTTGACCATCTGGAGAAAATTCGACAGGTCACGGGTCATCGTTTTTCATCAGAAAATAGATTTTTTTCGACTGTAGAAAAATTTAATCAAAATGTCATTTGGATTGTGCCTCATGTTGAATAACTACTTTTTAAAGCCTCAATGTGACCAAAATTGACATTTTTACAGACTTTTTCTCCTACTCAGAAGCTTCTATTTTCACCAATTTCAGGCATAAAATGACTCTAAACACACTTATTTTTATTCCAAAAGTGACAATTCACATGCAATAGTCATTTACAGTCAAAAAAATAAATATTACAAATTTATTATTTTTGACCATCTGGAGAAAGTTTGACAGGTCACGGGTCATCGTTTTTCGTCAGAAAATTGATTTTTTCGACTGTAGAAAAATTGAATCAAAATGTCATTTGGATTGTGCCTCATGTTGAATAACTACTTTTTAAAGCCTCAATGTGACCAAAATTGACATTTTTACAGAGTTTTTCTCCTACTCAGAAGCTTCTATTTTGACCAATTTCAGGCATTAAAATGACTCTAAACACACTTATTTTTGTTCCAAAAGTGATAATTCACATGCAATAGTCATTTACAGTCAACAAATGCAATATTAAAAATTTACCATTTTTGACCATCTGGAGAAAATTCGACAGGTCACGGGGTCATCGTTTTTCATCAGAAAATTGATTTTTTCGACTGTAGAAAAATTGAATCAAAATGTCATTTGGATTGTGCCTCATGTTGAATAACTACTTTTTAAAGCCTCAATGTGACCAAAATTGACATTTTTACCGACTTTTTCTCCTACTCAGAAGCTTCTATTCTCACCAATTTCAGGCATTAAAATGACTCTAAACACACTTATTTTTATTCCAAAAGTGACAATTCACATGCAATAGTCATTTACAGTCAAAAAATTCAATATTAAAAAGTTACCATTTTTGACCATCTGGAGAAAATTCGACTGGTCACGGGTCATCATTTTTCATCAGAAAATTGATTTTTTTGGACTGTAGAAAAATTAATTCAAAATGTCATTTGGATTGTGCCTCGTGTTAAATAACTAATTTTTAAAGCCTCAATGTGACCAAAATTGACATTTTTACAGAGTTTTTCTCCTTTTCAGAAGATTCTATTTTCACCAATTTCAGGCATTAAAATGACTCTAAACACACTTATTTTTCTTCCAAAAGTGACAATTCACATGCAATAGTCATTTACAGTCAAAAAATTAAATATTACAAATTTATTATTTTTGACCATCTGTAGAAAGTTTGACAGGTCACGGGTCATCGTTTTTCATCAGAAAATTGATTTTTTCGACTGTAGAAAAATTGAATCAAAATGTCATTTGGATTGTGCCTCTTGTTGAATAATCACATTTTAAAGCCTCAATGTGACCAAAATTGACATTTTTACAGACTTTTTCTCCTACTCAGAAGCTTCTATTTTCACCAATTTCAGGCATTAAAATGACTCTAAACACACTTATTTTAGTTCCAAAAGTGATAATTCACATGCAATAGTCATTTACAGTCAAAAAATTAAATATTACAAATTTATTATTTTTTAACATCTGGAGAAAGTTTGACAGGTCACGGGTCATCGTTTTTCATCAGAAAATTGATTTTTTCGACTGTAGAAAAATTGAATCAAAATGTCATTTGGATTGTGCCTCATGTTGAATAACTACTTTTTAAAGCCTCAATGTGACCAAAATTGACATTTTTACAGACTTTTTCTCCTATTTAGAAGCTTCTATTTTGACCAATTTCAGGCATTAAAATGACTCTAAACACACTTATTTTTGTTCCAAAAGTGATAAGTCACATACAATAGTCATTTACAGTCAAAAAATTCAATATTAAAAAATTACAATTTTTGACCATCTGGAGAAAATTCGACAGGTCACGGGTCATCGTTTTTCATCAGAAAATAGATTTTTTTTGACTGTAGAAAAATTGAATCAAATTGTGCCTCATGTTGAATAACTACTTTTTAAAGCCTCAATGTGACCAAAATTGACATTTTTACAGACTTTTTCTCCTACATAGAAGCTTCTATTTTGACCAATTTCAGGCATTAAAATGACTCTAAACACACTTATTTTTGTTCCAAAAGTGATAATTCACATGCAATAGTCATTTACAGTCAAAACATTCAATATTAAAAAATTACCATTTTTGACCATCTGGAGAAAATTCAACAGGTCACGGGTCATCATTTTTCATCAGAAAATTGATTTTTTGGACTGTAGAAAAATTAATTCAAAATGTCATTTGGATTGTGCCTCGTGTTAAATAACTACTTTTTAAAGCCTCAATGTGACCAAAATTGACATTTTTACAGACTTTTTCTCCTACTCAGAAGCTTCTATTTTCACCAATTTCAGGCATTAAAATGACTCTAAACACACTTATTTTAGTTCCAAAAGTGATAATTCACATGCAATAGTCATTTACAGTCAAAAAATTTAATATTACAAATTTATTATTTTTGACCATCTGAAGAAAGTTTGACAGGTCACGGGTAATCGTTTTTCATCAGAAAATAGATTTTTTTCGACTGTAGAAAAATTGAATCAAAATGTCATTTGGATTGTGCCTCATGTTGAATAACTACTTTTTAAAGCCTCAATGTGATCAAAATTGACATTTTTACAGACTTTTTCTCCTACTCAGAAGCTTCTATTTTCACCAATTTCAGGCATTAAAATGACTCTAAACACACTTATTTTTCTTCCAAAAGTGACAATTCACATGCAAAAGTCATTTACAGTCAAAAAATTTAATATTACAAATTTATTATTTTTGACCATCTGTAGAAAGTTTGACAGGTCACGGGTCATCGTTTTTCATCAGAAAATTGATTTTTTCGACTGTAGAAAAATTGAATCAAACATGTCATTTGGATTGTGCCTCATGTTGAATAACTACTTTTTAAAGCCTCAATGTGACCAAAATTGACATTTTTACAGACTTTTTCTCCTACTCAGAAGCCTCTATTTTCACCAATTTCAGGCATAAAATGACTCTAAACACACTTATTTTTATTCCAAAAGTGACAATTCACATGCAATAGTCATTTACAGTCAAAAAAATAAATATTACAAATTTATTATTTTTGACCATCTGTAGAAAATTTGACAGGTCACGGGTCATCGTTTTTCATCAGAAAATTGATTTTTTTGACTGTAGAAAAATTGAATCAAAATGTCATTTGGATTGTGCCTCATGTTGAATAACTACTTTTTAAAGCCTCAATGTGACCAAAATTGACATTTTTACAGAGTTTTTCTCCTACTCAGAAGATTCTATTTTCACCAATTTCAGGCATTAAAATGACTCTAAACACACTTATTTTTCTTCCAAAAGTGACAATTCACATGCAATAGTCATTTACAGTCAAAAAATTAAATATTACAAATTTATTATTTTTGACCATCTGTAGAAAGTTTGACAGGTCACGGGTCATCGTTTTTCATCAGAAAATTGTTTTTTTCGACTGTAGAAAAATTGAATCAAAATGTCATTTGGATTGTGCCTCATGTTGAATAATCACTTTTTAAAGCCTCAATGTGACCAAAATTGACATTTTTACAGACTTTTTCTCCTACTCAGAAGCTTCTATTTTCACCAATTTCAGGCATTAAAATGACTCTAAACACACTTATTTTAGTTCCAAAAGTGATAATTCACATGCAATAGTCATTTACAGTCAAAAAATTAAATATTACAAATTTATTATTTTTGACAATCTGTAGAAAGTTTGCAGGTCACGGGTCATCGTTTTTCATCAGAAAATTGATTTTTTCGACGGTAGAAAAATTGAATCAAAATGTCATTTGGATTGTGCCTCATGTTGAATAACTACTTTTTAAAGCCTCAATGTGACCAAAATTGACATTTTTACAGTCTTTTTCTCCTACTCAGAAGCTTCTATTTTCACCAATTTCAGGCATTAAAATGACTCTAAACACACGTATTTCAGTTCCAAAAGTGATAATTCACATGCAATAGTCATTTACAGACAAAAAATTAAATATTACAAATTTATTATTTTTTAACATCTGGAGAAAGTTTGACAGGTCACGGGTCATCGTTTTTCATCAGAAAATTGATTTTTTCGACTGTAGAAAAATTGAATCAAAATGTCATTTGGATTGTGCCTCATGTTGAATAACTACTTTTTAAAGCCTCAATGTGACCAAAATTGACATTTTTACAGACTTTTTCTCCTACTTAGAAGCTTCTATTTTGACCAATTTCAGGCATTAAAATGACTCTAAACACACTTATTTTTGTTCCAAAAGTGATAAGTCACATACAATAGTCATTTACAGTCAAAAAATTCAATATTACAAAATTACAATTTTTGACCATCTGGAGAAAATTCGACAGGTCACGGGTCATCGTTTTTCATCAGAAAATAGATTTTTTTCGACTAGAAAAATTGAATCAAAATGTCATTTGGATTGTGCCTCATGTTGAATAACTACTTTTTAAAGCCTCAATGTGACCAAAATTGACATTTTTACCGACTTTTTCTCCTACTCAGAAGCTTCTATTTTCACCAATTTCAGGCATTAAAATGACTTTAAACACACTTATTTTAGTTCCAAAAGTGATAATTCACATGCAATAGTCATTTACAGTCAAAAAATTTAATATTACAAATTTATTATTTTTGACCATCTGAAGAAAGTTTGACAGGTCACGGGTAATCGTTTTTCATCAGAAAATAGATTTTTTTCGACTGTAGAAAAATTGAATCAAAATGTCATTTGGATTGTGCCTCATGTTGAATAACTACTTTTTAAAGCCTCAATGTGATCAAAATTGACATTTTTACAGACTTTTTCTCCTACTCAGAAGCTTCTATTTTCACCAATTTCAGGCATTAAAATGACTCTAAACACACTTATTTTTGTTCCAAAAGTGATAATTCACATGCAATAGTCATTTACAGTCAAAAAATTTAATATTACAAATTTATTATTTTTTAACATCTGGAGAAAGTTTGACAGGTCACGGGTCATAGTTTTTCATCAGAAAATTGATTTTTTCGACTGTAGAAAAATTGAATCAAAATGTCATTTGGATTGTGCCTCATGTTGAATAACTACTTTTTAAAGCCTCAATGTGACCAAAATTGACATTTTTACAGACTTTTTCTCCTACTTAGAAGCTTCTATTTTAACCAATTTCAGGCATTAAAATGACTCTAAACACACTTATTTTTGTTCCAAAAGTGATAAGTCACATACAATAGTCATTTACAGTCAAAAAATTCAATATTAAAAAATTACAATTTTTGACCATCTGGAGAAAATTTGACAGGTCACGGGTCATCGTTTTTCATCAGAAAATTGATTTTTTCGACTGTAGAAAAATTGAATCAAAATGTCATTTGGATTGTGCCTCATGTTGAATAACTACTTTTTAAAGCCTCAATGTGACCAAAATTGACATTTTTACAGACTTTTTCTCCTACTCAGAAGCTTCTATTTTCACCAATTTCAGGCATTAAAATGACTCTAAACACACTTATTTTAGTTCCAAAAGTGATAATTCACATGCAATAGTCATTTACAGTCAAAAAATTAAATATTACAAATTTATTATTTTTTAACATCTGGAGAAAGTTTGACAGGTCACGGGTCATCGTTTTTCATCAGAAAATTGATTTTTTCGACTGTAGAAAAATTGAATCAAAATGTCATTTGGATTGTGCCTCATGTTGAATAACTACTTTTTAAAGCCTCAATGTGACCAAAATTGACATTTTTACAGACTTTTTCTCCTACTTAGAAGCTTCTATTTTGACCAATTTCAGGCATTAAAATGACTCTAAACACACTTATTTTTGTTCCAAAAGTGATAAGTCACATACAATAGTCATTTACAGTCAAAAAATTCAATATTAAAAAATTACAATTTTTGACCATCTGGAGAAAATTCGACAGGTCACGGGTCATCGTTTTTCATCAGAAAATTGATTTTTTCGACTGTAGAAAAATTGAATCAAAATGTCATTAGGATTGTGCCTCATGTTGAATAACTACTTTTTAAAGCCTCAATGTGACCAAAATTGACATTTTTACAGACTTTTTCTCCTACTTAGAAGCTTCTATTTTGACCAATTTCAGGCATTAAAATGACTCTAAACACACTTATTTTTGTTCCAAAAGTGATAAGTCACATACAATAGTCATTTACAGTCAAAAAATTCAATATTAAAAAATTAAAATTTTTGACCATCTGGAAAAAATTCGACAGGTCACGGGTCATCGTTTTTCATCAGAAAATAGATTTTTTTTGACTGTAGAAAAATTGAATCAAAATGTCATTTGGATTGTGCCTCATGTTGAATAACTACTTTTTAAAGCCTCAATGTGACCAAAATTGACATTTTTACAGTCTTTTTCTCCTACTCAGAAGCTTCTATTTTCACCAATTTCAGGCATTAAAATGACTCTAAACACACGTATTTCAGTTCCAAAAGTGATAATTCACATGCAATAGTCATTTACAGACAAAAAATTAAATATTACAAATTTATTATTTTTTAACATCTGGAGAAAGTTTGACAGGTCACGGGTCATCGTTTTTCATCAGAAAATTGATTTTTTCGACTGTAGAAAAATTGAATCAAAATGTCATTTGGATTGTGCCTCATGTTGAATAACTACTTTTTAAAGCCTCAATGTGACCAAAATTGACATTTTTACAGACTTTTTCTCCTACTTAGAAGCTTCTATTTTGACCAATTTCAGGCATTAAAATGACTCTAAACACACTTATTTTTGTTCCAAAAGTGATAAGTCACATACAATAGTCATTTACAGTCAAAAAATTCAATATTAAAAAATTACAATTTTTGACCATCTGGAGAAAATTCGACAGGTCACGGGTCATCGTTTTTCATCAGAAAATTGATTTTTTCGACTGTAGAAAAATTGAATCAAAATGTCATTTGTATTGTGCCTCATGTTGAATAACTACTTTTTAAAGCCTCAATGTGACCAAAATTGACATTTTTACAGAGTTTTTCTCCTTTTCAGAAGATTCTATTTTCACCAATTTCAGGCATTAAAATGACTCTAAACACACTTATTTTTCTTCCAAAAGTGACAATTCACATGCAATAGTCATTTACAGTCAAAAAATTAAATATTACAAATTTATTATTTTTGACCATCTGTAGAAAATTAGACAGGTCACCGGTCTTAATTTTTCATCAGAAAATTGATTTTTTGGACTGTAGAAAAATTAATTCAAAATGTCATTTGGATTGTGCCTCGTGTTAAATAACTACTTTTTAAAGCCTCAATGCGACCAAAATTGACATTTTTTACAGACTTTTTCTCCTACTTAGAAGCTTCTATTTTGACCAATTTCAGGCATTAAAATGACTCTAAACACACTTATTTTAGTTCCAAAAGTGATAATTCACATGCAATAGTCATTTACAGTCAAAAAATTTAATATTACAAATTTATTATTTTTGACCATCTGGAGAAAGTTTGACAGGTCACGGGTCATCATTTTTCATCAGAAAATTGATTTTTTGGACTGTAGAAAAATTGAATCAAAATGTCATTTGGATTGTGCCTCATGTTGAATAACTACTTTTTAAAGCCTCAATGTGACCAAAATTGACATTTTTACAGACTTTTTCTCCTACTCAGAAGCTTCTATTTTCACCAATGTCAGGCATTAAAATGACTCTAAACACACTTATTTTTGTTCCAAAAGTGATAATTCACATGCAATAGTCATTTACAGTCAAAAAATTAAATATTACAAATTTATTATTTTTTAACATCTGGAGAAAGTTTGACAGGTCACGGGTCATCGTTTTTCATCAGAAAATTGATTTTTTCGACTGTAGAAAAATTGAATCAAAATGTCATTTGGATTGTGCCTCATGTTGAATAACTTCTTTTTAAAGCCTCAATGTGACCAAAATTGACATTTTTACAGAGTTTTTCTCCTACTCAGAAGCTTCTATTTTCACCAATGTCAGGCATTAAAATGACTCTAAACACACTTATTTTTGTTCCAAAAGTGATAATTCACATGCAATAGTCATTTACAGTCAAAAAATTCAATATTAAAAATTTACCATTTTTGACCATCTGGAGAAAATTCGACAGGTCACGGGTCATAGTTTTTCATCAGAAAATTTATTTTTTCAACTGTAGAAAAAGTGAATCAAAATGTCATTTGGATTAAGCCTCATGTTGAATAACTACTTTTTAAAGCCTCAATGTGAGCAAAATTGACATTTTTACAGACTTTTTCTCCTACTCAGAAGCTTCTATTTTGACCAATTTCAGGCATTAAAATGACTCTAAACACACTTATTTTTGTTCCAAAAGTGATAATTCACATGCAATAGTCATTTACAGTCAAAAAATTCAATATTAAAAATTTACCATTTTTGACCATCTGGAGAAAATTCGACAGGTCACGGGTCATCGTTTTTCATCAGAAAATTGATTTTTTGGACTGTAGAAAAATTAATTCAAAATGTCATTTGGATTGTGCCTCATGTTGAATAACTACTTTTTAAAGCCTCAATGTGACCAAAATTGACATTTTTACCGACTTTTTCTCCTACTCAGAAGCTTCTATTTTCACCAATTTCAGGCATTAAAATGACTCTAAACACACTTATTTTAGTTCCAAAAGTGATAATTCACATGCAATAGTCATTTACAGTCAAAAAATTTAATATTACAAATTTATTATTTTTGACCATCTGAAGAAAGTTTGACAGGTCATGGGTAATTGTTTTTCATCAGAAAATAGATTTTTTTCGACTGTAGAAAAATTGAATCAAAATGTCATTTGGATTGTGCCTCATGTTGAATAACTACTTTTTAAAGCCTCAATGTGACTAAAATTGACATTTTTACAGACTTTTTCTCCTACTCAGAAGCTTCAATTTTGACCAATTTCAGGCATTAAAATGACTCTAAACACACTTATTTTTATTCCAAAAGTGACAATTCACATGCAATAGTCATTTACAGTCAAAAAACTAAATATTACAAATTTATTATTTTTGACCATCTGTAGAAAATTTGACAGGTCACGGGTCATCGTTTTTCATCAGAAAATTGATTTTTTCGACTGTAGAAAAATTGAATCAAAATGTCATTTGGATTGTGCCTCATGTTGAATAACTACTTTTTAAAGCCTCAATGTGATCAAAATTGACATTTTTACAGACTTTTTCTCCTACTCAGAAGCTTCTATTTTCACCAATTTCAGGCATTAAAATGACTCTAAACACACTTATTTTTGTTCCAAAAGTGATAATTCACATGCAATAGTCATTTACAGTCAAAAAATTTAATATTACAAATTTATTATTTTTTAACATCTGGAGAAAGTTTGACAGGTCACGGGTCATAGTTTTTCATCAGAAAATTGATTTTTTCGACTGTAGAAAAATTGAATCAAAATGTCATTTGGATTGTGCCTCATGTTGAATAACTACTTTTTAAAGCCTCAATGTGACCAAAATTGACATTTTTACAGACTTTTTCTCCTACTTAGAAGCTTCTATTTTAACCAATTTCAGGCATTAAAATGACTCTAAACACACTTATTTTTGTTACAAAAGTGATAAGTCACATACAATAGTCATTTACAGTCAAAAAATTCAATATTAAAAAATTACAATTTTTGACCATCTGGAGAAAATTTGACAGGTCACGGGTCATCGTTTTTCATCAGAAAATAGATTTTTTTTGACTGTAGAAAAATTGAATCAAAATGTCATTTGGATTGTGCCTCATGTTGAATAACTACTTTTTAAAGCCTCAATGTGACCAAAATTGACATTTTTACAGACTTTTTCTCCTACTCAGAAGCTTCTATTTTCACCAATTTCAGGCATTAAAATGACTCTAAACACACTTATTTTTGTTCCAAAAGTGATAATTCACATGCAATAGTCATTTAAAGTCAAAAAATTTAATATTACAAATTTATTATTTTTGACCATCTGGAGAAAGTTTGACAGGTCACGGGTCATCGTTTTTCGTCAGAAAATTGATTTTTTCGACTGTAGAAAAATTGAATCAAAATGTCATTTGGATTGTGCCTCATGTTGAATAACTACTTTTTAAAGCCTCAATGTGACCAAAATTGACATTTTTACAGAGTTTTTCTCCTACTCAGAAGCTTCTATTTTGACCAATTTCAGGCATTAAAATGACTCTAAACACACTTATTTTTGTTCCAAAAGTGATAATTCACATGCAATTGTCATTTACAGTCAACAAATGCAATATTAAAAATTTACCATTTTTGACCATCTGGAGAAAATTCGACAGGTCA
The DNA here is from genome assembly GCF_964204655.1 of Triturus cristatus. NCBI lineage: Eukaryota > Metazoa > Chordata > Amphibia > Caudata > Salamandridae > Triturus > Triturus cristatus. The sequence continues at coordinate 1,018,918,300 of NC_140591.1, read as the reverse complement.
CGGGGTCATCGTTTTTCATCAGAAAATTGATTTTTTCGACTGTAGAAAAATTGAATCAAAATGTCATTTGGATTGTGCCTCATGTTGAATAACTAATTTTTAAAGCCTCAATGTGACCAAAATTGACATTTTTACAGACGTTTTCTCCTACTCAGAAGCTTCTATTTTCACCAATTTCAGGCATTAAAATGACTCTAAACACACTTATTTTTATTCCAAAAGTGACAATTTCCATGCAGTAGTCATTTACAGTCAAAAATTAAATATTACAAATTTATTATTTTTGACCATCTGTAGAAAGTTTGACAGGTCACGGGTCATCGTTTTTCATCAGAAAATTGATTTTTTCGACTGTAGAAAAATTGAATCAAAATGTCATTTGGATTGTGCCTCTTGTTGAATAATCACTTTTTAAAGCCTCAATGTGACCAAAATTGACATTTTTACAGACTTTTTCTCCTACTCAGAAGCTTCTATTTTCACCAATTTCAGGCATTAAAATGACTCTAAACACACTTATTTCAGTTCCAAAAGTGATAATTCACATGCAATAGTCATTTACAGTCAAAAAATTTAATATTACAAATTTATTATTTTTGACCATCTGAAGAAAGTTTGACAGGTCACGGGTAATCGTTTTTCATCAGAAAATAGATTTTTTTCGACTGTAGAAAAATTGAATCAAAATGTCATTTGGATTGTGCCTCTTGTTGAATAATCACATTTTAAAGCCTCAATGTGACCAAAATTGACATTTTTACAGACTTTTTCTCCTACTCAGAAGCTTCTATTTTCACCAATTTCAGGCATTAAAATGACTCTAAACACACTTATTTTAGTTCCAAAAGTGATAATTCACATGCAATAGTCATTTACAGTCAAAAAATTAAATATTACAAATTTATTATTTTTTAACATCTGGAGAAAGTTTGACAGGTCACGGGTCATCGTTTTTCATCAGAAAATTGATTTTTTCGACTGTAGAAAAATTGAATCAAAATGTCATTTGGATTGTGCCTCATGTTGAATAACTACTTTTTAAAGCCTCAATGTGACCAAAATTGACATTTTTACAGACTTTTTCTCCTACTTAGAAGCTTCTATTTTGACCAATTTCAGGCATTAAAATGACTCTAAACACACTTATTTTTGTTCCAAAAGTGATAAGTCACATACAATAGTCATTTACAGTCAAAAAATTCAATATTAAAAAATTACAATTTTTGACCATCTGGAGAAAATTCGACAGGTCACGGGTCATCGTTTTTCATCAGAAAATTGATTTTTTCGACTGTAGAAAAATTGAATCAAAATGTCATTTGGATTGTGCCTCATGTTGAATAACTACTTTTTAAAGCCTCAATGTGACCAAAATTGACATTTTTACAGACTTTTTCTCCTACTTAGAAGCTTCTATTTTGACCAATTTCAGGCATTAAAATGACTCTAAACACACTTATTTTTGTTCCAAAAGTGATAAGTCACATACAATAGTCATTTACAGTCAAAAAATTCAATATTAAAAAATTACAATTTTTGACCATCTGGAGAAAATTCGACAGGTCACGGGTCATCGTTTTTCATCAGAAAATAGATTTTTTTCGACTAGAAAAATTGAATCAAAATGTCATTTGGATTGTGCCTCATGTTGAATAACTACTTTTTAAAGCCTCAATGTGACCAAAATTGACATTTTTACCGACTTTTTCTCCTACTCAGAAGCTTCTATTTTCCCCAATTTCAGGCATTAAAATGACTCTAAACACACTTATTTTAGTTCCAAAAGTGATAATTCACATGCAATAGTCATTTACAGACAAAAAATTAAATATTACAAATTTATTATTTTTTAACATCTGGAGAAAGTTTGACAGGTCACGGGTCATCGTTTTTCATCAGAAAATTGATTTTTTCGACTGTAGAAAAATTGAATCAAAATGTCATTTGGGTTGTGCCTCATGTTGAATAACTACTTTTTAAAGCCTCAATGTGACCAAAATTGACATTTTTACAGACTTTTTCTCCTACTTAGAAGCTTCTATTTTGACCAATTTCAGGCATTAAAATGACTCTAAACACACTTATTTTTGTTCCAAAAGTGATAAGTCACATACAATAGTCATTTACAGTCAAAAAATTCAATATTAAAAAATTACAATTTTTGACCATCTGGAAAAAATTCGACAGGTCACGGGTCATCGTTTTTCATCAGAAAATAGATTTTTTTTGACTGTAGAAAAATTGAATCAAAATGTCATTTGGATTGTGCCTCATGTTGAATAACTACTTTTTAAAGCCTCAATGTGACCAAAATTGACATTTTTACAGTCTTTTTCTCCTACTCAGAAGCTTCTATTTTCACCAATTTCAGGCATTAAAATGACTCTAAACACACGTATTTCAGTTCCAAAAGTGATAATTCACATGCAATAGTCATTTACAGACAAAAAATTAAATATTACAAATGTATTATTTTTTAACATCTGGAGAAAGTTTGACAGGTCACGGGTCATCGTTTTTCATCAGAAAATTGATTTTTTCGACTGTAGAAAAATTGAATCAAAATGTCATTTGGATTGTGCCTCATGTTGAATAACTACTTTTTAAAGCCTCAATGTGACCAAAATTGACATTTTTACAGAGTTTTTCTCCTTTTCAGAAGATTCTATTTTCACCAATTTCAGGCATTAAAATGACTCTAAACACACTTATTTTTCTTCCAAAAGTGACAATTCACATGCAATAGTCATTTACAGTCAAAAAATTAAATATTACAAATTTATTATTTTTGACCATCTGTAGAAAGTTTGACAGGTCACGGGTCATCGTTTTTCATCAGAAAATTGATTTATTCGACTGTAGAAAAATTGAATCAAAATGTCATTTGGATTGTGCCTCATGTTGAATAACTACTTTTTAAAGCCTCAATGTGACCAAAATTGACATTTTTACAGACTTTTTCTCCTACTCAGAAGCTTCTATTTTCACCAATTTCAGGCATTAAAATGACTCTAAACACACTTATTTTAGTTCCAAAAGTGATAATTCACATGCAATAGGCATTTACAGTCAAAAAATTAAATATTACAAATTTATTATTTTTTAACATCTGGAGAAAGTTTGACAGGTCACGGGTCATCGTTTTTCATCAGAAAATTGATTTTTTCGACTGTAGAAAAATTGAATCAAAATGTCATTTGGATTGTGCCTCATGTTGAATAACTACTTTTTAAAGCCTCAATGTGACCAAAATTGACATTTTTACAGACTTTTTCTCCTACTTAGAAGCTTCTATTTTGACCAATTTCAGGCATTAAAATGACTCTAAACACACTTATTTTTGTTCCAAAAGTGATAAGTCACATACAATAGTCATTTACAGTCAAAAAATTAAATATTAAAAAATTACAATTTTTGACCATCTGGAGAAAATTCGACAGGTCACGGGTCATCGTTTTTCATCAGAAAATAGATTTTTTTCGACTGTAGAAAAATTGAATCAAAATGTCATTTGGATTGTGCCTCATGTTGAATAACTACTTTTTAAAGCCTCAATGTGACCAAAATTGACATTTTTACAGACTTTTTCTCCTACTCAGAAGCTTCTATTTTCACCAATTTCAGGCATTAAAATGACTCTAAACACACTTATTTTAGTTCCAAAAGTGATAATTCACATGCAATAGGCATTTACAGTCAAAAAATTAAATATTACAAATTTATTATTTTTTAACATCTGGAGAAAGTTTGACAGGTCACGGGTCATCGTTTTTCATCAGAAAATTGATTTTTTCGACTGTAGAAAAATTGAATCAAAATGTCATTTGGATTGTGCCTCATGTTGAATAACTACTTTTTAAAGCCTCAATGTGACCAAAATTGACATTTTTACAGACTTTTTCTCCTACTTAGAAGCTTCTATTTTGACCAATTTCAGGCATTAAAATGACTCTAAACACACTTATTTTTGTTCCAAAAGTGATAAGTCACATACAATAGTCATTTACAGTCAAAAAATTAAATATTAAAAAATTACAATTTTTGACCATCTGGAGAAAATTCGACAGGTCACGGGTCATCGTTTTTCATCAGAAAATAGATTTTTTTCGACTGTAGAAAAATTTAATCAAAATGTCATTTGGATTGTGCCTCATGTTGAATAACTACTTTTTAAAGCCTCAATGTGACCAAAATTGACATTTTTACAGACTTTTTCTCCTACTCAGAAGCTTCTATTTTCACCAATTTCAGGCATTAAAATGACTCTAAACACACTTATTTTTGTTCCAAAAGTGATAATTCACATGCAATAGTCATTTAAAGTCAAAAAATTTATTATTACAAATTTATTATTTTTGACCATCTGGAGAAAGTTTGACAGGTCACGGGTCATCGTTTTTCGTCAGAAAATTGATTTTTTCGACTGTAGAAAAATTGAATCAAAATGTCATTTGGATTGTGCCTCATGTTGAATAACTACTTTTTAAAGCCTCAATGTGACCAAAATTGACATTTTTACAGAGTTTTTCTCCTACTCAGAAGCTTCTATTTTCACCCATTTCAGGCATAAAATGACTCTAAACACACTTATTTTTGTTCCAAAAGTGATAATTCACATGCAATAGTCATTTACAGTCAACAAATGCAATATTAAAAATTTACCATTTTTGACCATCTGGAGAAAATTCGACAGGTCACGGGGTCATCGTTTTTCATCAGAAAATTGATTTTTTCGACTGTAGAAAAATTGAATCAAAATGTCATTTGGATTGTGCCTCATGTTGAATAACTACTTTTTAAAGCCTCAATGTGACCAAAATTGACATTTTTACCGACTTTTTCTCCTACTCAGAAGCTTCTATTCTCACCAATTTCAGGCATTAAAATGACTCTAAACACACTTATTTTTATTCCAAAAGTGACAATTCACATGCAATAGTCATTAACAGTCAAAAAATTCAATATTAAAAAGTTACCATTTTTGACCATCTGGAGAAAATTCGACTGGTCACGGGTCATCATTTTTCATCAGAAAATTGATTTTTTTGGACTGTAGAAAAATTAATTCAAAATGTCATTTGGATTGTGCCTCGTGTTAAATAACTAATTTTTAAAGCCTCAATGTGACCAAAATTGACATTTTTACAGAGTTTTTCTCCTTTTCAGAAGATTCTATTTTCACCAATTTCAGGCATTAAAATGACTCTAAACACACTTATTTTTCTTCCAAAAGTGACAATTCACATGCAATAGTCATTTACAGTCAAAAAATTAAATATTACAAATTTAATATTTTTGACCATCTGTAGAAAGTTTGACAGGTCACGGGTCATCGTTTTTCATCAGAAAATTGATTTTTTCGACTGTAGAAAAATTGAATCAAAATGTCATTTGGATTGTGCCTCTTGTTGAATAATCACATTTTAAAGCCTCAATGTGACCAAAATTGACATTTTTACAGACTTTTTCTCCTACTCAGAAGCTTCTATTTTCACCAATTTCAGGCATTAAAATGACTCTAAACACACTTATTTTAGTTCCAAAAGTGATAATTCACATGCAATAGTCATTTACAGTCAAAAAATTAAATATTACAAATTTATTATTTTTTAACATCTGGAGAAAGTTTGACAGGTCACGGGTCATCGTTTTTCATCAGAAAATTGATTTTTTCGACTGTAGAAAAATTGAATCAAAATGTCATTTGGATTGTGCCTCATGTTGAATAACTACTTTTTAAAGCCTCAATGTGACCAAAATTGACATTTTTACAGACTTTTTCTCCTACTTAGAAGCTTCTATTTTGACCAATTTCAGGCATTAAAATGACTCTAAACACACTTATTTTTGTTCCAAAAGTGATAAGTCACATACAATAGTCATTTACAGTCAAAAAATTCAATATTAAAAAATTACAATTTTTGACCATCTGGAGAAAATTCGACAGGTCACGGGTCATCGTTTTTCATCAGAAAATAGATTTTTTTTGACTGTAGAAAAATTGAATCAAATTGTGCCTCATGTTGAATAACTACTTTTTAAAGCCTCAATGTGACCAAAATTGACATTTTTACAGACTTTTTCTCCTACTTAGAAGCTTCTATTTTGACCAATTTCAGGCATTAAAATGACTCTAAACACACTTATTTTTGTTCCAAAAGTGATAATTCACATGCAATAGTCATTTACAGTCAAAACATTCAATATTAAAAAATTACCATTTTTGACCATCTGGAGAAAATTCAACAGGTCACGGGTCATCATTTTTCATCAGAAAATTGATTTTTTGGACTGTAGAAAAATTAATTCAAAATGACATTTGGATTGTGCCTCGTGTTAAATAACTACTTTTTAAAGCCTCAATGTGACCAAAATTGACATTTTTACAGACTTTTTATCCTACTCAGAAGCTTCTATTTTCACCAATTTCAGGCATTAAAATGACTCTAAACACACTTATTTTAGTTCCAAAAGTGATAATTCACATGCAATAGTCATTTACAGTCAAAAAATTTAATATTACAAATTTATTATTTTTGACCATCTGAAGAAAGTTTGACAGGTCACGGGTAATCGTTTTTCATCAGAAAATAGATTTTTTTCGACTGTAGAAAAATTGAATCAAAATGTCATTTGGATTGTGCCTCATGTTGAATAACTACTTTTTAAAGCCTCAATGTGACTAAAATTGACATTTTTACAGACTTTTTTCCTACTCAGAAGCTTCAATTTTGACCAATTTCAGGCATTAAAATGACTCTAAACACACTTATTTTTGTTCCAAAAGTGATAATTCACATGCAATAGTCATTTACAGTCAAAAAATACAAGATTAAAAAATGACCATTTTTGACCATCTGGAGAAAATTCGACAGGTCACGGGTCATCGTTTTTCATCAGAAAATTGATTTTTTGGACTGTAGAAAAATTAATTCAAAATGTCATTTGGATTGTGCCTCATGTTGAATAACTACTTTTTAAAGCCTCAATGTGACCAAAATTGACATTTTTACCGACTTTTTCTCCTACTCAGAAGCTTCTATTTTCACCAATTTCAGGCATTAAAATGACTCTAAACACACTTATTTTAGTTCCAAAAGTGATAATTCACATGCAATAGTCATTTACAGTCAAAAAATTTAATATTACAAATTTATTATTTTTGACCATCTGAAGAAAGTTTGACAGGTCACGGGTAATCGTTTTTCATCAGAAAATAGATTTTTTTCGACTGTAGAAAAATTGAATCAAAATGTCATTTGGATTGTGCCTCATGTTGAATAACTACTTTTTAAAGCCTCAATGTGATCAAAATTGACATTTTTACAGACTTTTTCTCCTAATCAGAAGCTTCTATTTTCACCAATTTCAGGCATTAAAATGACTCTAAACACACTTATTTTTCTTCCAAAAGTGACAATTCACATGCAATAGTCATTTACAGTCAAAAAATTTAATATTACAAATTTATTATTTTTGACCATCTGTAGAAAGTTTGACAGGTCACGGGTCATCGTTTTTCATCAGAAAATTGATTTTTTCGACTGTAGAAAAATTGAATCAAACATGTCATTTGGATTGTGCCTCATGTTGAATAACTACTTTTTAAAGCCTCAATGTGACCAAAATTGACATTTTTACAGACTTTTTCTCCTACTCAGAAGCCTCTATTTTCACCAATTTCAGGCATAAAATGACTCTAAACACACTTATTTTTATTCCAAAAGTGACAATTCACATGCAATAGTCATTTACAGTCAAAAAAATAAATATTACAAATTTATTATTTTTGACCATCTGTAGAAAATTTGACAGGTCACGGGTCATCGTTTTTCATCAGAAAATTGATTTTTTTGACTGTAGAAAAATTGAATCAAAATGTCATTTGGATTGTGCCTCATGTTGAATAACTACTTTTTAAAGCCTCAATGTGACCAAAATTGACATTTTTACAGAGTTTTTCTCCTACTCAGAAGATTCTATTTTCACCAATTTCAGGCATTAAAATGACTCTAAACACACTTATTTTTCTTCCAAAAGTGACAATTCACATGCAATAGTCATTTACAGTCAAAAAATTAAATATTACAAATTTATTATTTTTGACCATCTGTAGAAAGTTTGACAGGTCACGGGTCATCGTTTTTCATCAGAAAATTGTTTTTTTCGACTGTAGAAAAATTGAATCAAAATGTCATTTGGATTGTGCCTCTTGTTGAATAATCACTTTTTAAAGCCTCAATGTGACCAAAATTGACATTTTTACAGACTTTTTCTCCTACTCAGAAGCTTCTATTTTCACCAATTTCAGGCATTAAAATGACTCTAAACACACTTATTTTAGTTCCAAAAGTGATAATTCACATGCAATAGTCATTTACAGTCAAAAAATTAAATATTACAAATTTATTATTTTTGACAATCTGTAGAAAGTTTGCAGGTCACGGGTCATCGTTTTTCATCAGAAAATTGATTTTTTCGACGGTAGAAAAATTGAATCAAAATGTCATTTGGATTGTGCCTCATGTTGAATAACTACTTTTTAAAGCCTCAATGTGACCAAAATTGACATTTTTACAGTCTTTTTCTCCTACTCAGAAGCTTCTATTTTCACCAATTTCAGGCATTAAAATGACTCTAAACACACGTATTTCAGTTCCAAAAGTGATAATTCACATGCAATAGTCATTTACAGACAAAAAATTAAATATTACAAATTTATTATTTTTTAACATCTGGAGAAAGTTTGACAGGTCACGGGTCATCGTTTTTCATCAGAAAATTGATTTTTTCGACTGTAGAAAAATTGAATCAAAATGTCATTTGGATTGTGCCTCATGTTGAATAACTACTTTTTAAAGCCTCAATGTGACCAAAATTGACATTTTTACAGACTTTTTCTCCTACTTAGAAGCTTCTATTTTGACCAATTTCAGGCATTAAAATGACTCTAAACACACTTATTTTTGTTCCAAAAGTGATAAGTCACATACAATAGTCATTTACAGTCAAAAAATTCAATATTAAAAAATTACAATTTTTGACCATCTGGAGAAAATTCGACAGGTCACGGGTCATCGTTTTTCATCAGAAAATAGATTTTTTTCGACTAGAAAAATTGAATCAAAATGTCATTTGGATTGTGCCTCATGTTGAATAACTACTTTTTAAAGCCTCAATGTGACCAAAATTGACATTTTTACCGACTTTTTCTCCTACTCAGAAGCTTCTATTTTCACCAATTTCAGGCATTAAAATGACTTTAAACACACTTATTTTAGTTCCAAAAGTGATAATTCACATGCAATAGTCATTTACAGTCAAAAAATTTAATATTACAAATTTATTATTTTTGACCATCTGAAGAAAGTTTGACAGGTCACGGGTAATCGTTTTTCATCAGAAAATAGATTTTTTTCGACTGTAGAAAAATTGAATCAAAATGTCATTTGGATTGTGCCTCATGTTGAATAACTACTTTTTAAAGCCTCAATGTGATCAAAATTGACATTTTTACAGACTTTTTCTCCTACTCAGAAGCTTCTATTTTCACCAATTTCAGGCATTAAAATGACTCTAAACACACTTATTTTTGTTCCAAAAGTGATAATTCACATGCAATAGTCATTTACAGTCAAAAAATTTAATATTACAAATTTATTATTTTTTAACATCTGGAGAAAGTTTGACAGGTCACGGGTCATAGTTTTTCATCAGAAAATTGATTTTTTCGACTGTAGAAAAATTGAATCAAAATGTCATTTGGATTGTGCCTCATGTTGAATAACTACTTTTTAAAGCCTCAATGTGACCAAAATTGACATTTTTACAGACTTTTTCTCCTACTTAGTAGCTTCTATTTTAACCAATTTCAGGCATTAAAATGACTCTAAACACACTTATTTTTGTTCCAAAAGTGATAAGTCACATACAATAGTCATTTACAGTCAAAAAATTCAATATTAAAAAATTACAATTTTTGACCATCTGGAGAAAATTTGACAGGTCACGGGTCATCGTTTTTCATCAGAAAATTGATTTTTTTCGACTGTAGAAAAATTGAATCAAAATGTCATTTGGATTGTGCCTCATGTTGAATAGCTACTTTTTAAAGCCTCAATGTGACCAAAATTGACATTTTTACAGAGTTTTTCTCCTACTCAGAAGATTCTATTTTCACCAATTTCAGGCATTAAAATGACTCTAAACACACTTATTTTTCTTCCAAAAGTGACAATTCACATGCAATAGTCATTTACAGTCAAAAAATTAAATATTACAAATTTATTATTTTTGACCATCTGTAGAAAGTTTGACAGGTCACGGGTCATCGTTTTTCATCAGAAAATTGTTTTTTTCGACTGTAGAAAAATTGAATCAAAATGTCATTTGGATTGTGCCTCTTGTTGAATAATCACTTTTTAAAGCCTCAATGTGACCAAAATTGACATTTTTACAGACTTTTTCTCCTACTCAGAAGCTTCTATTTTCACCAATTTCAGGCATTAAAATGACTCTAAACACACTTATTTTAGTTCCAAAAGTGATAATTCACATGCAATAGTCATTTACAGTCAAAAAATTAAATATTACAAATTTATTATTTTTGACAATCTGTAGAAAGTTTGCAGGTCACGGGTCATCGTTTTTCATCAGAAAATTGATTTTTTCGACGGTAGAAAAATTGAATCAAAATGTCATTTGGATTGTGCCTCATGTTGAATAACTACTTTTTAAAGCCTCAATGTGACCAAAATTGACATTTTTACAGTCTTTTTCTCCTACTCAGAAGCTTCTATTTTCACCAATTTCAGGCATTAAAATGACTCTAAACACACGTATTTCAGTTCCAAAAGTGATAATTCACATGCAATAGTCATTTACAGACAAAAAATTAAATATTACAAATTTATTATTTTTTAACATCTGGAGAAAGTTTGACAGGTCACGGGTCATCGTTTTTCATCAGAAAATTGATTTTTTCGACTGTAGAAAAATTGAATCAAAATGTCATTTGGATTGTGCCTCATGTTGAATAACTACTTTTTAAAGCCTCAATGTGACCAAAATTGACATTTTTACAGACTTTTTCTCCTACTTAGAAGCTTCTATTTTGACCAATTTCAGGCATTAAAATGACTCTAAACACACTTATTTTTGTTCCAAAAGTGATAAGTCACATACAATAGTCATTTACAGTCAAAAAATTCAATATTAAAAAATTACAATTTTTGACCATCTGGAGAAAATTCGACAGGTCACGGGTCATCGTTTTTCATCAGAAAATAGATTTTTTTCGACTAGAAAAATTGAATCAAAATGTCATTTGGATTGTGCCTCATGTTGAATAACTACTTTTTAAAGCCTCAATGTGACCAAAATTGACATTTTTACCGACTTTTTCTCCTACTCAGAAGCTTCTATTTTCACCAATTTCAGGCATTAAAATGACTTTAAACACACTTATTTTAGTTCCAAAAGTGATAATTCACATGCAATAGTCATTTACAGTCAAAAAATTTAATATTACAAATTTATTATTTTTGACCATCTGAAGAAAGTTTGACAGGTCACGGGTAATCGTTTTTCATCAGAAAATAGTTTTTTTTCGACTGTAGAAAAATTGAATCAAAATGTCATTTGGATTGTGCCTCATGTTGAATAACTACTTTTTAAAGCCTCAATGTGATCAAAATTGACATTTTTACAGACTTTTTCTCCTACTCAGAAGCTTCTATTTTCACCAATTTCAGGCATTAAAATGACTCTAAACACACTTATTTTTGTTCCAAAAGTGATAATTCACATGCAATAGTCATTTACAGTCAAAAAATTTAATATTACAAATTTATTATTTTTTAACATCTGGAGAAAGTTTGACAGGTCACGGGTCATAGTTTTTCATCAGAAAATTGATTTTTTCGACTGTAGAAAAATTGAATCAAAATGTCATTTGGATTGTGCCTCATGTTGAATAACTACTTTTTAAAGCCTCAATGTGACCAAAATTGACATTTTTACAGACTTTTTCTCCTACTTAGAAGCTTCTATTTTAACCAATTTCAGGCATTAAAATGACTCTAAACACACTTATTTTTGTTCCAAAAGTGATAAGTCACATACAATAGTCATTTACAGTCAAAAAATTCAATATTAAAAAATTACAATTTTTGACCATCTGGAGAAAATTTGACAGGTCACGGGTCATCGTTTTTCATCAGAAAATTGATTTTTTCGACTGTAGAAAAATTGAATCAAAATGTCATTTGGATTGTGCCTCATGTTGAATAACTACTTTTTAAAGCCTCAATGTGACCAAAATTGACATTTTTACAGAGTTTTTCTCCTACTCAGAAGATTCTATTTTCACCAATTTCAGGCATTAAAATGACTCTAAACACACTTATTTTTCTTCCAAAAGTGACAATTCACATGCAATAGTCATTTACAGTCAAAAAATTAAATATTACAAATTTATTATTTTTGACCATCTGTAGAAAGTTTGACAGGTCACGGGTCATCGTTTTTCATCAGAAAATTGATTTTTTCGACTGTAGAAAAATTGAATCAAAATGTCATTTGGATTGTGCCTCTTGTTGAATAATCACTTTTTAAAGCCTCAATGTGACCAAAATTGACATTTTTACAGACTTTTTCTCCTACTCAGAAGCTTCTATTTTCACCAATTTCAGGCATTAATATGACTCTAAACACACTTATTTTAGTTCCAAAAGTGATAATTCACATGCAATAGTCATTTACAGTCAAAAAATTAAATATTACAAATTTATTATTTTTGACAATCTGTAGAAAGTTTGCAGGTCACGGGTCATCGTTTTTCATCAGAAAATTGATTTTTTCGACGGTAGAAAAATTGAATCAAAATGTCATTTGGATTGTGCCTCATGTTGAATAACTACTTTTTAAAGCCTCAATGTGACCAAAATTGACATTTTTACAGTCTTTTTCTCCTACTCAGAAGCTTCTATTTTCACCAATTTCAGGCATTAAAATGACTCTAAACACACGTATTTCAGTTCCAAAAGTGATAATTCACATGCAATAGTCATTTACAGACAAAAAATTAAATATTACAAATTTATTATTTTTTAACATCTGGAGAAAGTTTGACAGGTCACGGGTCATCGTTTTTCATCAGAAAATTGATTTTTTCGACTGTAGAAAAATTGAATCAAAATGTCATTTGGATTGTGCCTCATGTTGAATAACTACTTTTTAAAGCCTCAATGTGACCAAAATTGACATTTTTACAGACTTTTTCTCCTACTTAGAAGCTTCTATTTTGACCAATTTCAGGCATTAAAATGACTCTAAACACACTTATTTTTGTTCCAAAAGTGATAAGTCACATACAATAGTCATTTACAGTCAAAAAATTCAATATTAAAAAATTACAATTTTTGACCATCTGGAGAAAATTCGACAGGTCACGGGTCATCGTTTTTCATCAGAAAATAGATTTTTTTCGACTAGAAAAATTGAATCAAAATGTCATTTGGATTGTGCCTCATGTTGAATAACTACTTTTTAAAGCCTCAATGTGACCAAAATTGACATTTTTACCGACTTTTTCTCCTACTCAGAAGCTTCTATTTTCACCAATTTCAGGCGTTAAAATGACTTTAAACACACTTATTTTAGTTCCAAAAGTGATAATTCACATGCAATAGTCATTTACAGTCAAAAAATTTAATATTACAAATTTATTATTTTTGACCATCTGAAGAAAGTTTGACAGGTCACGGGTAATCGTTTTTCATCAGAAAATAGATTTTTTTCGACTGTAGAAAAATTGAATCAAAATGTCATTTGGATTGTGCCTCATGTTGAATAACTACTTTTTAAAGCCTCAATGTGATCAAAATTGACATTTTTACAGACTTTTTCTCCTACTCAGAAGCTTCTATTTTCACCAATTTCAGGCATTAAAATGACTCTAAACACACTTATTTTTGTTCCAAAAGTGATAATTCACATGCAATAGTCATTTACAGTCAAAAAATTTAATATTACAAATTTATTATTTTTTAACATCTGGAGAAAGTTTGACAGGTCACGGGTCATAGTTTTTCATCAGAAAATTGATTTTTTCGACTGTAGAAAAATTGAATCAAAATGTCATTTGGATTGTGCCTCATGTTGAATAACTACTTTTTAAAGCCTCAATGTGACCAAAATTGACATTTTTACAGACTTTTTCTCCTACTTAGAAGCTTCTATTTTAACCAATTTCAGGCATTAAAATGACTCTAAACACACTTATTTTTGTTCCAAAAGTGATAAGTCACATACAATAGTCATTTACAGTCAAAAAATTAAATATTAAAAAATTACAATTTTTGACCATCTGGAGAAAATTTGACAGGTCACGGGTCATAGTTTTTCATCAGAAAATTGATTTTTTCGACTGTAGAAAAATTGAATCAAAATGTCATTTGGATTGTGCCTCATGTTGAATAACTACTTTTTAAAGCCTCAATGTGACCAAAATTGACATTTTTACAGACTTTTTCTCCTACTTAGAAGCTTCTATTTTAACCAATTTCAGGCATTAAAATGACTCTAAACACACTTATTTTTGTTCCAAAAGTGATAATTCACATGCAATAGTCATTTACAGTCAAAAAATTAAATATTACAAATTTATTATTTTTTAACATCTGGAGAAAGTTTGACAGGTCACGGGTCATCGTTTTTCATCAGAAAATTGATTTTTTCGACTGTAGAAAAATTGAATCAAAATGTCATTTGGATTGTGCCTCATGTTGAATAACTACTTTTTAAAGCCTCAATGTGACCAAAATTGACATTTTTACAGACTTTTTCTCCTACTTAGAAGCTTCTATTTTGACCAATTTCAGGCATTAAAATGACTCTAAACACACTTATTTTTGTTCCAAAAGTGATAAGTCACATACAATAGTCATTTACAGTCAAAAAATTCAATATTAAAAAATTACAATTTTTGACCATCTGGAGAAAATTCGACAGGTCACGGGTCATCGTTTTTCATCAGAAAATTGATTTTTATGACTGTAGAAAAATTGAATCAAAATGTCATTTGGATTGTGCCTCATGTTGAATAACTACTTTTTAAAGCCTCAATGTGACCAAAATTGACATTTTTACAGACTTTTTCTCCTACTTAGAAGCTTCTATTTTGACCAATTTCAGGCATTAAAATGACTCTAAACACACTTATTTTTGTTCCAAAAGTGATAAGTCACATACAATAGTCATTTACAGTCAAAAAATTCAATATTAAAAAATTACAATTTTTGACCATCTGGAGAAAATTCGACAGGTCACGGGTCATCGTTTTTCATCAGAAAATAGATTTTTTTCGACTAGAAAAATTGAATCAAAATGTCATTTGGATTGTGCCTCATGTTGAATAACTACTTTTTAAAGCCTCAATGTGACCAAAATTGACATTTTTACCGACTTTTTCTCCTACTCAGAAGCTTCTATTTTCACCAATTTCAGGCATTAAAATGACTCTAAACACACTTATTTTAGTTCCAAAAGTGATAATTCACATGCAATAGTCATTTACAGACAAAAAATTAAATATTACAAATTTATTATTTTTTAACATCTGGAGAAAGTTTGACAGGTCACGGGTCATCGTTTTTCATCAGAAAATTGATTTTTTCGACTGTAGAAAAATTGAATCAAAATGTCATTTGGATTGTGCCTCATGTTGAATAACTACTTTTTAAAGCCTCAATGTGACCAAAATTGACATTTTTACAGACTTTTTCTCCTACTTAGAAGCTTCTATTTTGACCAATTTCAGGCATTAAAATGACTCTAAACACACTTATTTTTGTTCCAAAAGTGATAAGTCACATACAATAGTCATTTACAGTCAAAAAATTCAATATTAAAAAATTACAATTTTTGACCATCTGGAAAAAATTCGACAGGTCACGGGTCATCGTTTTTCATCAGAAAATAGATTTTTTTTGACTGTAGAAAAATTGAATCAAAATGTCATTTGGATTGTGCCTCATGTTGAATAACTACTTTTTAAAGCCTCAATGTGACCAAAATTGACATTTTTACAGTCTTTTTCTCCTACTCAGAAGCTTCTATTTTCACCAATTTCAGGCATTAAAATGACTCTAAACACACGTATTTCAGTTCCAAAAGTGATAATTCACATGCAATAGTCATTTACAGACAAAAAATTAAATATTACAAATTTATTATTTTTTAACATCTGGAGAAAGTTTGACAGGTCACGGGTCATCGTTTTTCATCAGAAAATTGATTTTTTCGACTGTAGAAAAATTGAATCAAAATGTCATTTGGATTGTGCCTCATGTTGAATAACTACTTTTTAAAGCCTCAATGTGACCAAAATTGACATTTTTACAGACTTTTTCTCCTACTTAGAAGCTTCTATTTTGACCAATTTCAGGCATTAAAATGACTCTAAACACACTTATTTTTGTTCCAAAAGTGATAAGTCACATACAATAGTCATTTACAGTCAAAAAATTCAATATTAAAAAATTACAATTTTTGACCATCTGGAGAAAATTCGACAGGTCACGGGTCATCGTTTTTCATCAGAAAATTGATTTTTTCGACTGTAGAAAAATTGAATCAAAATGTCATTTGTATTGTGCCTCATGTTGAATAACTACTTTTTAAAGCCTCAATGTGACCAAAATTGACATTTTTACAGAGTTTTTCTCCTTTTCAGAAGATTCTATTTTCACCAATTTCAGGCATTAAAATGACTCTAAACACACTTATTTTTCTTCCAAAAGTGACAATTCACATGCAATAGTCATTTACAGTCAAAAAATTAAATATTACAAATTTATTATTTTTGACCATCTGTAGAAAGTTTGACAGGTCACGGGTCATCGTTTTTCATCAGAAAATTGATTTTTTCGACTGTAGAAAAATTGAATCAAAATGTCATTTGGATTGTGCCTCATGTTGAATAACTACTTTTTAAAGCCTCAATGTGACCAAAATTGACATTTTTACAGACTTTTTCTCCTACTCAGAAGCTTCTATTTTCACCAATTTCAGGCATTAAAATGACTCTAAACACACTTATTTTAGTTCCAAAAGTGATAATTCACATGCAATAGTCATTTACAGTCAAAAAATTAAATATTACAAATTTATTATTTTTTAACATCTGGAGAAAGTTTGACAGGTCACGGGTCATCGTTTTTCATCAGAAAATTGATTTTTTCGACTGTAGAAAAATTGAATCAAAATGTCATTTGGATTGTGCCTCATGTTGAATAACTACTTTTTAAAGCCTCAATGTGACCAAAATTGACATTTTTACAGACTTTTTCTCCTACTTAGAAGCTTCTATTTTGACCAATTTCAGGCATTAAAATGACTCTAAACACACTTATTTTTGTTCCAAAAGTGATAAGTCACATACAATAGTCATTTACAGTCAAAAAATTCAATATTAAAAAATTACAATTTTTGACCATCTGGAGAAAATTCGACAGGTCACGGGTCATCGTTTTTCATCAGAAAATAGATTTTTTTCGACTGTAGAAAAATTTAATCAAAATGTCATTTGGATTGTGCCTCATGTTGAATAACTACTTTTTAAAGCCTCAATGTGACCAAAATTGACATTTTTACAGACTTTTTCTCCTACTCAGAAGCTTCTATTTTCACCAATTTCAGGCATTAAAATGACTCTAAACACACTTATTTTTGTTCCAAAAGTGATAATTCACATGCAATAGTCATTTAAAGTCAAAAAATTTATTATTACAAATTTATTATTTTTGACCATCTGGAGAAAGTTTGACAGGTCACGGGTCATCGTTTTTCGTCAGAAAATTGATTTTTTCGACTGTAGAAAAATTGAATCAAAATGTCATTTGGATTGTGCCTCATGTTGAATAACTACTTTTTAAAGCCTCAATGTGACCAAAATTGACATTTTTACAGAGTTTTTCTCCTACTCAGAAGCTTCTATTTTCACCCATTTCAGGCATAAAATGACTCTAAACACACTTATTTTTATTCCAAAAGTGACAATTCACATGCAATAGTCATTTACAGTCAAAAAAATAAATATTACAAATTTATTATTTTTGACCATCTGGAGAAAGTTTGACAGGTCACGGGTCATCGTTTTTCGTCAGAAAATTGATTTTTTCGACTGTAGAAAAATTGAATCAAAATGTCATTTGGATTGTGCCTCATGTTGAATAACTACTTTTTAAAGCCTCAATGTGACCAAAATTTACATTTTTACAGAGTTTTTCTCCTACTCAGAAGCTTCTATTTTGACCAATTTCAGGCATTAAAATGACTCTAAACACACTTATTTTTGTTCCAAAAGTGATAATTCACATGCAATAGTCATTTACAGTCAACAAATGCAATATTAAAAATTTACCATTTTTGACCATCTGGAGAAAATTCGACAGGTCACGGGGTCATCGTTTTTCATCAGAAAATTGATTTTTTCGACTGTAGAAAAATTGAATCAAAATGTCATTTGGATTGTGCCTCATGTTGAATAACTACTTTTTAAAGCCTCAATGTGACCAAAATTGACATTTTTACCGACTTTTTCTCCTACTCAGAAGCTTCTATTCTCACCAATTTCAGGCATTAAAATGACTCTAAACACACTTATTTTTATTCCAAAAGTGACAATTCACATGCAATAGTCATTTACAGTCAAAAAATTCAATATTAAAAAGTTACCATTTTTGACCATCTGGAGAAAATTCGACTGGTCACGGGTCATCATTTTTCATCAGAAAATTGATTTTTTTGGACTGTAGAAAAATTAATTCAAAATGTCATTTGGATTGTGCCTCGTGTTAAATAACTAATTTTTAAAGCCTCAATGTGACCAAAATTGACATTTTTACAGAGTTTTTCTCCTTTTCAGAAGATTCTATTTTCACCAATTTCAGGCATTAAAATGACTCTAAACACACTTATTTTTCTTCCAAAAGTGACAATTCACATGCAATAGTCATTTACAGTCAAAAAATTAAATATTACAAATTTATTATTTTTGACCATCTGTAGAAAGTTTGACAGGTCACGGGTCATCGTTTTTCATCAGAAAATTGATTTTTTCGACTGTAGAAAAATTGAATCAAAATGTCATTTGGATTGTGCCTCTTGTTGAATAATCACATTTTAAAGCCTCAATGTGACCAAAATTGACATTTTTACAGACTTTTTCTCCTACTCAGAAGCTTCTATTTTCACCAATTTCAGGCATTAAAATGACTCTAAACACACTTATTTTAGTTCCAAAAGTGATAATTCACATGCAATAGTCATTTACAGTCAAAAAATTAAATATTACAAATTTATTATTTTTTAACATCTGGAGAAAGTTTGACAGGTCACGGGTCATCGTTTTTCATCAGAAAATTGATTTTTTCGACTGTAGAAAAATTGAATCAAAATGTTATTTGGATTGTGCCTCATGTTGAATAACTACTTTTTAAAGCCTCAATGTGACCAAAATTGACATTTTTACAGACTTTTTCTCCTACTTAGAAGCTTCTATTTTGACCAATTTCAGGCATTAAAATGACTCTAAACACACTTATTTTTGTTCCAAAAGTGATAAGTCACATACAATAGTCATTTACAGTCAAAAAATTCAATATTAAAAAATTACAATTTTTGACCATCTGGAGAAAATTCGACAGGTCACGGGTCATCGTTTTTCATCAGAAAATAGATTTTTTTTGACTGTAGAAAAATTGAATCAAATTGTGCCTCATGTTGAATAACTACTTTTTAAAGCCTCAATGTGACCAAAATTGACATTTTTACAGACTTTTTCTCCTACTTAGAAGCTTCTATTTTGACCAATTTCAGGCATTAAAATGACTCTAAACACACTTATTTTTGTTCCAAAAGTGATAATTCACATGCAATAGTCATTTACAGTCAAAACATTCAATATTAAAAAATTACCATTTTTGACCATCTGGAGAAAATTCAACAGGTCACGGGTCATCATTTTTCATCAGAAAATTGATTTTTTGGACTGTAGAAAAATTAATTCAAAATGTCATTTGGATTGTGCCTCGTGTTAAATAACTACTTTTTAAAGCCTCAATGTGACCAAAATTGACATTTTTACAGACTTTTTATCCTACTCACAAGCTTCTATTTTCACCAATTTCAGGCATTAAAATGACTCTAAACACACTTATTTTAGTTCCAAAAGTGATAATTCACATGCAATAGTCATTTACAGTCAAAAAATTTAATATTACAAATTTATTATTTTTGACCATCTGAAGAAAGTTTGACAGGTCACGGGTAATCGTTTTTCATCAGAAAATAGATTTTTTTCGACTGTAGAAAAATTGAATCAAAATGTCATTTGGATTGTGCCTCATGTTGAATAACTACTTTTTAAAGCCTCAATGTGACTAAAATTGACATTTTTACAGACTTTTTTCCTACTCAGAAGCTTCAATTTTGACCAATTTCAGGCATTAAAATGACTCTAAACACACTTATTTTTGTTCCAAAAGTGATAATTCACATGCAATAGTCATTTACAGTCAAAAAATACAAGATTAAAAAATGACCATTTTTGACCATCTGGAGAAAATTCGACAGGTCACGGGTCATCGTTTTTCATCAGAAAATTGATTTTTTGGACTGTAGAAAAATTAATTCAAAATGTCATTTGGATTGTGCCTCATGTTGAATAACTACTTTTTAAAGCCTCAATGTGACCAAAATTGACATTTTTACCGACTTTTTCTCCTACTCAGAAGCTTCTATTTTCACCAATTTCAGGCATTAAAATGACTCTAAACACACTTATTTTAGTTCCAAAAGTGATAATTCACATGCAATAGTCATTTACAGTCAAAAAATTTAATATTACAAATTTATTATTTTTGACCATCTGAAGAAAGTTTGACAGGTCACGGGTAATCGTTTTTCATCAGAAAATAGATTTTTTTCGACTGTAGAAAAATTGAATCAAAATGTCATTTGGATTGTGCCTCATGTTGAATAACTACTTTTTAAAGCCTCAATGTGATCAAAATTGACATTTTTACAGACTTTTTCTCCTAATCAGAAGCTTCTATTTTCACCAATTTCAGGCATTAAAATGACTCTAAACACACTTATTTTTCTTCCAAAAGTGACAATTCACATGCAATAGTCATTTACAGTCAAAAAATTTAATATTACAAATTTATTATTTTTGACCATCTGTAGAAAGTTTGACAGGTCACGGGTCATCGTTTTTCATCAGAAAATTGATTTTTTCGACTGTAGAAAAATTGAATCAAACATGTCATTTGGATTGTGCCTCATGTTGAATAACTACTTTTTAAAGCCTCAATGTGACCAAAATTGACATTTTTACAGACTTTTTCTCCTACTCAGAAGCCTCTATTTTCACCAATTTCAGGCATAAAATGACTCTAAACACACTTATTTTTATTCCAAAAGTGACAATTCACATGCAATAGTCATTTACAGTCAAAAAAATAAATATTACAAATTTATTATTTTTGACCATCTGTAGAAAATTTGACAGGTCACGGGTCATCGTTTTTCATCAGAAAATTGATTTTTTTGACTGTAGAAAAATTGAATCAAAATGTCATTTGGATTGTGCCTCATGTTGAATAACTACTTTTTAAAGCCTCAATGTGACCAAAATTGACATTTTTACAGAGTTTTTCTCCTACTCAGAAGATTCTATTTTCACCAATTTCAGGCATTAAAATGACTCTAAACACACTTATTTTTCTTCCAAAAGTGACAATTCACATGCAATAGTCATTTACAGTCAAAAAATTAAATATTACAAATTTATTATTTTTGACCATCTGTAGAAAGTTTGACAGGTCACGGGTCATCGTTTTTCATCAGAAAATTGTTTTTTTCGACTGTAGAAAAATTGAATCAAAATGTCATTTGGATTGTGCCTCTTGTTGAATAATCACTTTTTAAAGCCTCAATGTGACCAAAATTGACATTTTTACAGACTTTTTCTCCTACTCAGAAGCTTCTATTTTCACCAATTTCAGGCATTAAAATGACTCTAAACACACTTATTTTAGTTCCAAAAGTGATAATTCACATGCAATAGTCATTTACAGTCAAAAAATTAAATATTACAAATTTATTATTTTTGACAATCTGTAGAAAGTTTGCAGGTCACGGGTCATCGTTTTTCATCAGAAAATTGATTTTTTCGACGGTAGAAAAATTGAATCAAAATGTCATTTGGATTGTGCCTCATGTTGAATAACTACTTTTTAAAGCCTCAATGTGACCAAAATTGACATTTTTACAGTCTTTTTCTCCTACTCAGAAGCTTCTATTTTCACCAATTTCAGGCATTAAAATGACTCTAAACACACGTATTTCAGTTCCAAAAGTGATAATTCACATGCAATAGTCATTTACAGACAAAAAATTAAATATTACAAATTTATTATTTTTTAACATCTGGAGAAAGTTTGACAGGTCACGGGTCATCGTTTTTCATCAGAAAATTGATTTTTTCGACTGTAGAAAAATTGAATCAAAATGTCATTTGGATTGTGCCTCATGTTGAATAACTACTTTTTAAAGCCTCAATGTGACCAAAATTGACATTTTTACAGACTTTTTCTCCTACTTAGAAGCTTCTATTTTGACCAATTTCAGGCATTAAAATGACTCTAAACACACTTATTTTTGTTCCAAAAGTGATAAGTCACATACAATAGTCATTTACAGTCAAAAAATTCAATATTAAAAAATTACAATTTTTGACCATCTGGAGAAAATTCGACAGGTCACGGGTCATCGTTTTTCATCAGAAAATAGATTTTTTTCGACTAGAAAAATTGAATCAAAATGTCATTTGGATTGTGCCTCATGTTGAATAACTACTTTTTAAAGCCTCAATGTGACCAAAATTGACATTTTTACCGACTTTTTCTCCTACTCAGAAGCTTCTATTTTCACCAATTTCAGGCATTAAAATGACTTTAAACACACTTATTTTAGTTCCAAAAGTGATAATTCACATGCAATAGTCATTTACAGTCAAAAAATTTAATATTACAAATTTATTATTTTTGACCATCTGAAGAAAGTTTGACAGGTCACGGGTAATCGTTTTTCATCAGAAAATAGATTTTTTTCGACTGTAGAAAAATTGAATCAAAATGTCATTTGGATTGTGCCTCATGTTGAATAACTACTTTTTAAAGCCTCAATGTGATCAAAATTGACATTTTTACAGACTTTTTCTCCTACTCAGAAGCTTCTATTTTCACCAATTTCAGGCATTAAAATGACTCTAAACACACTTATTTTTGTTCCAAAAGTGATAATTCACATGCAATAGTCATTTACAGTCAAAAAATTTAATATTACAAATTTATTATTTTTTAACATCTGGAGAAAGTTTGACAGGTCACGGGTCATAGTTTTTCATCAGAAAATTGATTTTTTCGACTGTAGAAAAATTGAATCAAAATGTCATTTGGATTGTGCCTCATGTTGAATAACTACTTTTTAAAGCCTCAATGTGACCAAAATTGACATTTTTACAGACTTTTTCTCCTACTTAGAAGCTTCTATTTTAACCAATTTCAGGCATTAAAATGACTCTAAACACACTTATTTTTGTTCCAAAAGTGATAAGTCACATACAATAGTCATTTACAGTCAAAAAATTCAATATTAAAAAATTACAATTTTTGACCATCTGGAGAAAATTTGACAGGTCACGGGTCATCGTTTTTCATCAGAAAATTGATTTTTTCGACTGTAGAAAAATTGAATCAAAATGTCATTTGGATTGTGCCTCATGTTGAATAGCTACTTTTTAAAGCCTCAATGTGACCAAAATTGACATTTTTACAGAGTTTTTCTCCTACTCAGAAGATTCTATTTTCACCAATTTCAGGCATTAAAATGACTCTAAACACACTTATTTTTCTTCCAAAAGTGACAATTCACATGCAATAGTCATTTACAGTCAAAAAATTAAATATTACAAATTTATTATTTTTGACCATCTGTAGAAAGTTTGACAGGTCACGGGTCATCGTTTTTCATCAGAAAATTGTTTTTTTCGACTGTAGAAAAATTGAATCAAAATGTCATTTGGATTGTGCCTCTTGTTGAATAATCACTTTTTAAAGCCTCAATGTGACCAAAATTGACATTTTTACAGACTTTTTCTCCTACTCAGAAGCTTCTATTTTCACCAATTTCAGGCATTAAAATGACTCTAAACACACTTATTTTACTTCCAAAAGTGATAATTCACATGCAATAGTCATTTACAGTCAAAAAATTAAATATTACAAATTTATTATTTTTGACAATCTGTAGAAAGTTTGCAGGTCACGGGTCATCGTTTTTCATCAGAAAATTGATTTTTTCGACGGTAGAAAAATTGAATCAAAATGTCATTTGGATTGTGCCTCATGTTGAATAACTACTTTTTAAAGCCTCAATGTGACCAAAATTGACATTTTTACAGTCTTTTTCTCCTACTCAGAAGCTTCTATTTTCACCAATTTCAGGCATTAAAATGACTCTAAACACACGTATTTCAGTTCCAAAAGTGATAATTCACATGCAATAGTCATTTACAGACAAAAAATTAAATATTACAAATTTATTATTTTTTAACATCTGGAGAAAGTTTGACAGGTCACGGGTCATCGTTTTTCATCAGAAAATTGATTTTTTCGACTGTAGAAAAATTGAATCAAAATGTCATTTGGATTGTGCCTCATGTTGAATAACTACTTTTTAAAGCCTCAATGTGACCAAAATTGACATTTTTACAGACTTTTTCTCCTACTTAGAAGCTTCTATTTTGACCAATTTCAGGCATTAAAATGACTCTAAACACACTTATTTTTGTTCCAAAAGTGATAAGTCACATACAATAGTCATTTACAGTCAAAAAATTCAATATTAAAAAATTACAATTTTTGACCATCTGGAGAAAATTCGACAGGTCACGGGTCATCGTTTTTCATCAGAAAATAGATTTTTTTCGACTAGAAAAATTGAATCAAAATGTCATTTGGATTGTGCCTCATGTTGAATAACTACTTTTTAAAGCCTCAATGTGACCAAAATTGACATTTTTACCGACTTTTTCTCCTACTCAGAAGCTTCTATTTTCACCAATTTCAGGCATTAAAATGACTTTAAACACACTTATTTTAGTTCCAAAAGTGATAATTCACATGCAATAGTCATTTACAGTCAAAAAATTTAATATTACAAATTTATTATTTTTGACCATCTGAAGAAAGTTTGACAGGTCACGGGTAATCGTTTTTCATCAGAAAATAGATTTTTTTCGACTGTAGAAAAATTGAATCAAAATGTCATTTGGATTGTGCCTCATGTTGAATAACTACTTTTTAAAGCCTCAATGTGATCAAAATTGACATTTTTACAGACTTTTTCTCCTACTCAGAAGCTTCTATTTTCACCAATTTCAGGCATTAAAATGACTCTAAACACACTTATTTTTGTTCCAAAAGTGATAATTCACATGCAATAGTCATTTACAGTCAAAAAATTTAATATTACAAATTTATTATTTTTTAACATCTGGAGAAAGTTTGACAGGTCACGGGTCATAGTTTTTCATCAGAAAATTGATTTTTTCGACTGTAGAAAAATTGAATCAAAATGTCATTTGGATTGTGCCTCATGTTGAATAACTACTTTTTAAAGCCTCAATGTGACCAAAATTGACATTTTTACAGACTTTTTCTCCTACTTAGAAGCTTCTATTTTAACCAATTTCAGGCATTAAAATGACTCTAAACACACTTATTTTTGTTCCAAAAGTGATAAGTCACATACAATAGTCATTTACAGTCAAAAAATTCAATATTAAAAAATTACAATTTTTGACCATCTGGAGAAAATTTGACAGGTCACGGGTCATCGTTTTTCATCAGAAAATTGATTTTTTCGACTGTAGAAAAATTGAATCAAAATGTCATTTGGATTGTGCCTCATGTTGAATAACTACTTTTTAAAGCCTCAATGTGACCAAAATTGACATTTTTACAGAGTTTTTCTCCTACTCAGAAGATTCTATTTTCACCAATTTCAGGCATTAAAATGACTCTAAACACACTTATTTTTCTTCCAAAAGTGACAATTCACATGCAATAGTCATTTACAGTCAAAAAATTAAATATTACAAATTTATTATTTTTGACCATCTGTAGAAAGTTTGACAGGTCACGGGTCATCGTTTTTCATCAGAAAATTGATTTTTTCGACTGTAGAAAAATTGAATCAAAATGTCATTTGGATTGTGCCTCTTGTTGAATAATCACTTTTTAAAGCCTCAATGTGACCAAAATTGACATTTTTACAGACTTTTTCTCCTACTCAGAAGCTTCTATTTTCACCAATTTCAGGCATTAATATGACTCTAAACACACTTATTTTAGTTCCAAAAGTGATAATTCACATGCAATAGTCATTTACAGTCAAAAAATTAAATATTACAAATTTATTATTTTTGACAATCTGTAGAAAGTTTGCAGGTCACGGGTCATCGTTTTTCATCAGAAAATTGATTTTTTCGACGGTAGAAAAATTGAATCAAAATGTCATTTGGATTGTGCCTCATGTTGAATAACTACTTTTTAAAGCCTCAATGTGACCAAAATTGACATTTTTACAGTCTTTTTCTCCTACTCAGAAGCTTCTATTTTCACCAATTTCAGGCATTAAAATGACTCTAAACACACGTATTTCAGTTCCAAAAGTGATAATTCACATGCAATAGTCATTTACAGACAAAAAATTAAATATTACAAATTTATTATTTTTTAACATCTGGAGAAAGTTTGACAGGTCACGGGTCATCGTTTTTCATCAGAAAATTGATTTTTTCGACTGTAGAAAAATTGAATCAAAATGTCATTTGGATTGTGCCTCATGTTGAATAACTACTTTTTAAAGCCTCAATGTGACCAAAATTGACATTTTTACAGACTTTTTCTCCTACTTAGAAGCTTCTATTTTGACCAATTTCAGGCATTAAAATGACTCTAAACACACTTATTTTTGTTCCAAAAGTGATAAGTCACATACAATAGTCATTTACAGTCAAAAAATTCAATATTAAAAAATTACAATTTTTGACCATCTGGAGAAAATTCGACAGGTCACGGGTCATCGTTTTTCATCAGAAAATAGATTTTTTTCGACTAGAAAAATTGAATCAAAATGTCATTTGGATTGTGCCTCATGTTGAATAACTACTTTTTAAAGCCTCAATGTGACCAAAATTGACATTTTTACCGACTTTTTCTCCTACTCAGAAGCTTCTATTTTCACCAATTTCAGGCGTTAAAATGACTTTAAACACACTTATTTTAGTTCCAAAAGTGATAATTCACATGCAATAGTCATTTACAGTCAAAAAATTTAATATTACAAATTTATTATTTTTGACCATCTGAAGAAAGTTTGACAGGTCACGGGTAATCGTTTTTCATCAGAAAATAGATTTTTTTCGACTGTAGAAAAATTGAATCAAAATGTCATTTGGATTGTGCCTCATGTTGAATAACTACTTTTTAAAGCCTCAATGTGATCAAAATTGACATTTTTACAGACTTTTTCTCCTACTCAGAAGCTTCTATTTTCACCAATTTCAGGCATTAAAATGACTCTAAACACACTTATTTTTGTTCCAAAAGTGATAATTCACATGCAATAGTCATTTACAGTCAAAAAATTTAATATTACAAATTTATTATTTTTTAACATCTGGAGAAAGTTTGACAGGTCACGGGTCATAGTTTTTCATCAGAAAATTGATTTTTTCGACTGTAGAAAAATTGAATCAAAATGTCATTTGGATTGTGCCTCATGTTGAATAACTACTTTTTAAAGCCTCAATGTGACCAAAATTGACATTTTTACAGACTTTTTCTCCTACTTAGAAGCTTCTATTTTAACCAATTTCAGGCATTAAAATGACTCTAAACACACTTATTTTTGTTCCAAAAGTGATAAGTCACATACAATAGTCATTTACAGTCAAAAAATTAAATATTAAAAAATTACAATTTTTGACCATCTGGAGAAAATTTGACAGGTCACGGGTCATAGTTTTTCATCAGAAAATTGATTTTTTCGACTGTAGAAAAATTGAATCAAAATGTCATTTGGATTGTGCCTCATGTTGAATAACTACTTTTTAAAGCCTCAATGTGACCAAAATTGACATTTTTACAGACTTTTTCTCCTACTTAGAAGCTTCTATTTTAACCAATTTCAGGCATTAAAATGACTCTAAACACACTTATTTTTGTTCCAAAAGTGATAATTCACATGCAATAGTCATTTACAGTCAAAAAATTAAATATTACAAATTTATTATTTTTTAACATCTGGAGAAAGTTTGACAGGTCACGGGTCATCGTTTTTCATCAGAAAATTGATTTTTTCGACTGTAGAAAAATTGAATCAAAATGTCATTTGGATTGTGCCTCATGTTGAATAACTACTTTTTAAAGCCTCAATGTGACCAAAATTGACATTTTTACAGACTTTTTCTCCTACTTAGAAGCTTCTATTTTGACCAATTTCAGGCATTAAAATGACTCTAAACACACTTATTTTTGTTCCAAAAGTGATAAGTCACATACAATAGTCATTTACAGTCAAAAAATTCAATATTAAAAAATTACAATTTTTGACCATCTGGAGAAAATTCGACAGGTCACGGGTCATCGTTTTTCATCAGAAAATTGATTTTTATGACTGTAGAAAAATTGAATCAAAATGTCATTTGGATTGTGCCTCATGTTGAATAACTACTTTTTAAAGCCTCAATGTGACCAAAATTGACATTTTTACAGACTTTTTCTCCTACTTAGAAGCTTCTATTTTGACCAATTTCAGGCATTAAAATGACTCTAAACACACTTATTTTTGTTCCAAAAGTGATAAGTCACATACAATAGTCATTTACAGTCAAAAAATTCAATATTAAAAAATTACAATTTTTGACCATCTGGAGAAAATTCGACAGGTCACGGGTCATCGTTTTTCATCAGAAAATAGATTTTTTTCGACTAGAAAAATTGAATCAAAATGTCATTTGGATTGTGCCTCATGTTGAATAACTACTTTTTAAAGCCTCAATGTGACCAAAATTGACATTTTTACAGACTTTTTCTCCTACTCAGAAGCTTCTATTTTCACCAATTTCAGGCATTAAAATGACTCTAAACACACGTATTTCAGTTCCAAAAGTGATAATTCACATGCAATAGTCATTTACAGACAAAAAATTAAATATTACAAATTTATTATTTTTTAACATCTGGAGAAAGTTTGACAGGTCACGGGTCATCGTTTTTCATCAGAAAATTGATTTTTTCGACTGTAGAAAAATTGAATCAAAATGTCATTTGGATTGTGCCTCATGTTGAATAACTACTTTTTAAAGCCTCAATGTGACCAAAATTGACATTTTTACAGACTTTTTCTCCTACTTAGAAGCTTCTATTTTGACCAATTTCAGGCATTAAAATGACTCTAAACACACTTATTTTTGTTCCAAAAGTGATAAGTCACATACAATAGTCATTTACAGTCAAAAAATTCAATATTAAAAAATTACAATTTTTGACCATCTGGAGAAAATTCGACAGGTCACGGGTCATCGTTTTTCATCAGAAAATTGATTTTTTCGACTGTAGAAAAATTGAATCAAAATGTCATTTGTATTGTGCCTCATGTTGAATAACTACTTTTTAAAGCCTCAATGTGACCAAAATTGACATTTTTACAGAGTTTTTCTCCTTTTCAGAAGATTCTATTTTCACCAATTTCAGGCATTAAAATGACTCTAAACACACTTATTTTTCTTCCAAAAGTGACAATTCACATGCAATAGTCATTTACAGTCAAAAAATTAAATATTACAAATTTATTATTTTTGACCATCTGTAGAAAATTAGACAGGTCACCGGTCTTAATTTTTCATCAGAAAATTGATTTTTTGGACTGTAGAAAAATTAATTCAAAATGTCATTTGGATTGTGCCTCGTGTTAAATAACTACTTTTTAAAGCCTCAATGCGACCAAAATTGACATTTTTTACAGACTTTTTCTCCTACTTAGAAGCTTCTATTTTGACCAATTTCAGGCATTAAAATGACTCTAAACACACTTATTTTAGTTCCAAAAGTGATAATTCACATGCAATAGTCATTTACAGTCAAAAAATTTAATATTACAAATTTATTATTTTTGACCATCTGGAGAAAGTTTGACAGGTCACGGGTCATCATTTTTCATCAGAAAATTGATTTTTTGGACTGTAGAAAAATTGAATCAAAATGTCATTTGGATTGTGCCTCATGTTGAATAACTACTTTTTAAAGCCTCAATGTGACCAAAATTGACATTTTTACAGACTTTTTCTCCTACTCAGAAGCTTCTATTTTCACCAATGTCAGGCATTAAAATGACTCTAAACACACTTATTTTTGTTCCAAAAGTGATAATTCACATGCAATAGTCATTTACAGTCAAAAAATTAAATATTACAAATTTATTATTTTTTAACATCTGGAGAAAGTTTGACAGGTCACGGGTCATCGTTTTTCATCAGAAAATTGATTTTTTCGACTGTAGAAAAATTGAATCAAAATGTCATTTGGATTGTGCCTCATGTTGAATAACTTCTTTTTAAAGCCTCAATGTGACCAAAATTGACATTTTTACAGAGTTTTTCTCCTACTCAGAAGCTTCTATTTTCACCAATGTCAGGCATTAAAATGACTCTAAACACACTTATTTTTGTTCCAAAAGTGATAATTCACATGCAATAGTCATTTACAGTCAAAAAATTCAATATTAAAAATTTACCATTTTTGACCATCTGGAGAAAATTCGACAGGTCACGGGTCATAGTTTTTCATCAGAAAATTTATTTTTTCAACTGTAGAAAAAGTGAATCAAAATGTCATTTGGATTAAGCCTCATGTTGAATAACTACTTTTTAAAGCCTCAATGTGAGCAAAATTGACATTTTTACAGACTTTTTCTCCTACTCAGAAGCTTCTATTTTGACCAATTTCAGGCATTAAAATGACTCTAAACACACTTATTTTTGTTCCAAAAGTGATAATTCACATGCAATAGTCATTTACAGTCAAAAAATTCAATATTAAAAATTTACCATTTTTGACCATCTGGAGAAAATTCGACAGGTCACGGGTCATCGTTTTTCATCAGAAAATTGATTTTTTGGACTGTAGAAAAATTAATTCAAAATGTCATTTGGATTGTGCCTCATGTTGAATAACTACTTTTTAAAGCCTCAATGTGACCAAAATTGACATTTTTACCGACTTTTTCTCCTACTCAGAAGCTTCTATTTTCACCAATTTCAGGCATTAAAATGACTCTAAACACACTTATTTTAGTTCCAAAAGTGATAATTCACATGCAATAGTCATTTACAGTCAAAAAATTTAATATTACAAATTTATTATTTTTGACCATCTGAAGAAAGTTTGACAGGTCATGGGTAATTGTTTTTCATCAGAAAATAGATTTTTTTCGACTGTAGAAAAATTGAATCAAAATGTCATTTGGATTGTGCCTCATGTTGAATAACTACTTTTTAAAGCCTCAATGTGACTAAAATTGACATTTTTACAGACTTTTTCTCCTACTCAGAAGCTTCAATTTTGACCAATTTCAGGCATTAAAATGACTCTAAACACACTTATTTTTATTCCAAAAGTGACAATTCACATGCAATAGTCATTTACAGTCAAAAAACTAAATATTACAAATTTATTATTTTTGACCATCTGTAGAAAATTTGACAGGTCACGGGTCATCGTTTTTCATCAGAAAATTGATTTTTTTGACTGTAGAAAAATTGAATCAAAATGTCATTTGGATTGTGCCTCATGTTGAATAACTACTTTTTAAAGCCTCAATGTGACCAAAATTGACATTTTTACAGACTTTTTCTCCTACTTAGAAGCTTCTATTTTGACCAATTTCAGGCATTAAAATGACTCTAAACACACTTATTTTTGTTCCAAAAGTGATAAGTCACATACAATAGTCATTTACAGTCAAAAAATTCAATAATAAAAAATTACAATTTTTGACCATCTGGAGAAAATTCGACAGGTCACGGGTCATCGTTTTTCATCAGAAAATAGATTTTTTTCGACTAGAAAAATTAAATCAAAATGTCATTTGGATTGTGCCTCATGTTGAATAACTACTTTTTAAAGCCTCAATGTGACCGAAATTGACATTTTTACCGACTTTTTCTCCTACTCAGAAGCTTCTATTTTCACCAATTTCAGGCATTAAAATGACTCTAAACACACTTATTTTAGTTCCAAAAGTGATAATTCACATGCAATAGTCATTTACAGTCAAAAAATTTAATATTACAAATTTATTATTTTTGACCATCTGAAGAAAGTTTGACAGGTCACGGGTAATCGTTTTTCATCAGAAAATAGATTTTTTTCGACTGTAGAAAAATTGAATCAAAATGTCATTTGGATTGTGCCTCATGTTGAATAACTACTTTTTAAAGCCTCAATGTGATCAAAATTGACATTTTTACAGACTTTTTCTCCTACTCAGAAGCTTCTATTTTCACCAATTTCAGGCATTAAAATGACTCTAAACACACTTATTTTTGTTCCAAAAGTGATAATTCACATGCAATAGTCATTTACAGTCAAAAAATTTAATATTACAAATTTATTATTTTTTAACATCTGGAGAAAGTTTGACAGGTCACGGGTCATAGTTTTTCATCAGAAAATTGATTTTTTCGACTGTAGAAAAATTGAATCAAAATGTCATTTGGATTGTGCCTCATGTTGAATAACTACTTTTTAAAGCCTCAATGTGACCAAAATTGACATTTTTACAGACTTTTTCTCCTACTTAGAAGCTTCTATTTTAACCAATTTCAGGCATTAAAATGACTCTAAACACACTTATTTTTGTTACAAAAGTGATAAGTCACATACAATAGTCATTTACAGTCAAAAAATTCAATATTAAAAAATTACAATTTTTGACCATCTGGAGAAAATTTGACAGGTCACGGGTCATCGTTTTTCATCAGAAAATAGATTTTTTTTGACTGTAGAAAAATTGAATCAAAATGTCATTTGGATTGTGCCTCATGTTGAATAACTACTTTTTAAAGCCTCAATGTGACCAAAATTGACATTTTTACAGACTTTTTCTCCTACTCAGAAGCTTCTATTTTCACCAATTTCAGGCATTAAAATGACTCTAAACACACTTATTTTTGTTCCAAAAGTGATAATTCACATGCAATAGTCATTTAAAGTCAAAAAATTTAATATTACAAATTTATTATTTTTGACCATCTGGAGAAAGTTTGACAGGTCACGGGTCATCGTTTTTCGTCAGAAAATTGATTTTTTCGACTGTAGAAAAATTGAATCAAAATGTCATTTGGATTGTGCCTCATGTTGAATAACTACTTTTTAAAGCCTCAATGTGACCAAAATTGACATTTTTACAGAGTTTTTCTCCTACTCAGAAGCTTCTATTTTGACCAATTTCAGGCATTAAAATGACTCTAAACACACTTATTTTTGTTCCAAAAGTGATAATTCACATGCAATTGTCATTTACAGTCAACAAATGCAATATTAAAAATTTACCATTTTTGACCATCTGGAGAAAATTCGACAGGTCACGGGGTCATCGTTTTTCATCAGAAAATTGATTTTTTCGACTGTAGAAAAATTGAATCAAAATGTCATTTGGATTGTGCCTCATGTTGAATAACTAATTTTTAAAGCCTCAATGTGACCAAAATTGACATTTTTACAGACGTTTTCTCCTACTCAGAAGCTTCTATTTTCACCAATTTCAGGCATTAAAATGACTCTAAACACACTTATTTTTATTCCAAAAGTGACAATTTCCATGCAGTAGTCATTTACAGTCAAAAATTAAATATTACAAATTTATTATTTTTGACCATCTGTAGAAAGTTTGACAGGTCACGGGTCATCGTTTTTCATCAGAAAATTGATTTTTTCGACTGTAGAAAAATTGAATCAAAATGTCATTTGGATTGTGCCTCTTGTTGAATAATCACTTTTTAAAGCCTCAATGTGACCAAAATTGACATTTTTACAGACTTTTTCTCCTACTCAGAAGCTTCTATTTTCACCAATTTCAGGCATTAAAATGACTCTAAACACACTTATTTCAGTTCCAAAAGTGATAATTCACATGCAATAGTCATTTACAGTCAAAAAATTTAATATTACAAATTTATTATTTTTGACCATCTGAAGAAAGTTTGACAGGTCACGGGTAATCGTTTTTCATCAGAAAATAGATTTTTTTCGACTGTAGAAAAATTGAATCAAAATGTCATTTGGATTGTGCCTCTTGTTGAATAATCACATTTTAAAGCCTCAATGTGACCAAAATTGACATTTTTACAGACTTTTTCTCCTACTCAGAAGCTTCTATTTTCACCAATTTCAGGCATTAAAATGACTCTAAACACACTTATTTTAGTTCCAAAAGTGATAATTCACATGCAATAGTCATTTACAGTCAAAAAATTAAATATTACAAATTTATTATTTTTTAACATCTGGAGAAAGTTTGACAGGTCACGGGTCATCGTTTTTCATCAGAAAATTGATTTTTTCGACTGTAGAAAAATTGAATCAAAATGTCATTTGGATTGTGCCTCATGTTGAATAACTACTTTTTAAAGCCTCAATGTGACCAAAATTGACATTTTTACAGACTTTTTCTCCTACTTAGAAGCTTCTATTTTGACCAACTTCAGGCATTAAAATGACTCTAAACACACTTATTTTTGTTCCAAAAGTGATAAGTCACATACAATAGTCATTTACAGTCAAAAAATTCAATATTAAAAAATTACAATTTTTGACCATCTGGAGAAAATTCGACAGGTCACGGGTCATCGTTTTTCATCAGAAAATTGATTTTTTCGACTGTAGAAAAATTGAATCAAAATGTCATTTGGATTGTGCCTCATGTTGAATAACTACTTTTTAAAGCCTCAATGTGACCAAAATTGACATTTTTACAGACTTTTTCTCCTACTTAGAAGCTTCTATTTTGACCAATTTCAGGCATTAAAATGACTCTAAACACACTTATTTTTGTTCCAAAAGTGATAAGTCACATACAATAGTCATTTACAGTCAAAAAATTCAATATTAAAAAATTACAATTTTTGACCATCTGGAGAAAATTCGACAGGTCACGGGTCATCGTTTTTCATCAGAAAATAGATTTTTTTCGACTAGAAAAATTGAATCAAAATGTCATTTGGATTGTGCCTCATGTTGAATAACTACTTTTTAAAGCCTCAATGTGACCAAAATTGACATTTTTACCGACTTTTTCTCCTACTCAGAAGCTTCTATTTTCACCAATTTCAGGCATTAAAATGACTCTAAACACACTTATTTTAGTTCCAAAAGTGATAATTCACATGCAATAGTCATTTACAGACAAAAAATTAAATATTACAAATTTATTATTTTTTAACATCTGGAGAAAGTTTGACAGGTCACGGGTCATCGTTTTTCATCAGAAAATTGATTTTTTCGACTGTAGAAAAATTGAATCAAAATGTCATTTGGGTTGTGCCTCATGTTGAATAACTACTTTTTAAAGCCTCAATGTGACCAAAATTGACATTTTTACAGACTTTTTCTCCTACTTAGAAGCTTCTATTTTGACCAATTTCAGGCATTAAAATGACTCTAAACACACTTATTTTTGTTCCAAAAGTGATAAGTCACATACAATAGTCATTTACAGTCAAAAAATTCAATATTAAAAAATTACAATTTTTGACCATCTGGAAAAAATTCGACAGGTCACGGGTCATCGTTTTTCATCAGAAAATAGATTTTTTTTGACTGTAGAAAAATTGAATC
Source organism: Triturus cristatus (assembly GCF_964204655.1). NCBI lineage: Eukaryota > Metazoa > Chordata > Amphibia > Caudata > Salamandridae > Triturus > Triturus cristatus. The sequence continues at coordinate 1,018,882,265 of NC_140591.1, read as the reverse complement.
AAAATGTCATTTGGATTGTGCCTCATGTTGAATAACTACTTTTTAAAGCCTCAATGTGACCAAAATTGACATTTTTACAGTCTTTTTCTCCTACTCAGAAGCTTCTATTTTCACCAATTTCAGGCATTAAATGACTCTAAACACACGTATTTCAGTTCCAAAAGTGATAATTCACATGCAATAGTCATTTACAGACAAAAAATTAAATATTACAAATTTATTATTTTTTAACATCTGGAGAAAGTTTGACAGGTCACGGGTCATCGTTTTTCATCAGAAAATTGATTTTTTCGACTGTAGAAAAATTGAATCAAAATGTCATTTGGATTGTGCCTCATGTTGAATAACTACTTTTTAAAGCCTCAATGTGACCAAAATTGACATTTTTACAGAGTTTTTCTCCTTTTCAGAAGATTCTATTTTCACCAATTTCAGGCATTAAAATGACTCTAAACACACTTATTTTTCTTCCAAAAGTGACAATTCACATGCAATAGTCATTTACAGTCAAAAAATTAAATATTACAAATTTATTATTTTTGACCATCTGTAGAAAGTTTGACAGGTCACGGGTCATCGTTTTTCATCAGAAAATTGATTTATTCGACTGTAGAAAAATTGAATCAAAATGTCATTTGGATTGTGCCTCATGTTGAATAACTACTTTTTAAAGCCTCAATGTGACCAAAATTGACATTTTTACAGACTTTTTCTCCTACTCAGAAGCTTCTATTTTCACCAATTTCAGGCATTAAAATGACTCTAAACACACTTATTTTAGTTCCAAAAGTGATAATTCACATGCAATAGGCATTTACAGTCAAAAAATTAAATATTACAAATTTATTATTTTTTAACATCTGGAGAAAGTTTGACAGGTCACGGGTCATCGTTTTTCATCAGAAAATTGATTTTTTCGACTGTAGAAAAATTGAATCAAAATGTCATTTGGATTGTGCCTCATGTTGAATAACTACTTTTTAAAGCCTCAATGTGACCAAAATTGACATTTTTACAGACTTTTTCTCCTACTTAGAAGCTTCTATTTTGACCAATTTCAGGCATTAAAATGACTCTAAACACACTTATTTTTGTTCCAAAAGTGATAAGTCACATACAATAGTCATTTACAGTCAAAAAATTAAATATTAAAAAATTACAATTTTTGACCATCTGGAGAAAATTCGACAGGTCACGGGTCATCGTTTTTCATCAGAAAATAGATTTTTTTCGACTGTAGAAAAATTTAATCAAAATGTCATTTGGATTGTGCCTCATGTTGAATAACTACTTTTTAAAGCCTCAATGTGACCAAAATTGACATTTTTACAGACTTTTTCTCCTACTCAGAAGCTTCTATTTTCACCAATTTCAGGCATTAAAATGACTCTAAACACACTTATTTTTGTTCCAAAAGTGATAATTCACATGCAATAGTCATTTAAAGTCAAAAAATTTATTATTACAAATTTATTATTTTTGACCATCTGGAGAAAGTTTGACAGGTCACGGGTCATCGTTTTTCGTCAGAAAATTGATTTTTTCGACTGTAGAAAAATTGAATCAAAATGTCATTTGGATTGTGCCTCATGTTGAATAACTACTTTTTAAAGCCTCAATGTGACCAAAATTGACATTTTTACAGAGTTTTTCTCCTACTCAGAAGCTTCTATTTTCACCCATTTCAGGCATAAAATGACTCTAAACACACTTATTTTTGTTCCAAAAGTGATAATTCACATGCAATAGTCATTTACAGTCAACAAATGCAATATTAAAAATTTACCATTTTTGACCATCTGGAGAAAATTCGACAGGTCACGGGGTCATCGTTTTTCATCAGAAAATTGATTTTTTCGACTGTAGAAAAATTGAATCAAAATGTCATTTGGATTGTGCCTCATGTTGAATAACTACTTTTTAAAGCCTCAATGTGACCAAAATTGACATTTTTACCGACTTTTTCTCCTACTCAGAAGCTTCTATTCTCACCAATTTCAGGCATTAAAATGACTCTAAACACACTTATTTTTATTCCAAAAGTGACAATTCACATGCAATAGTCATTAACAGTCAAAAAATTCAATATTAAAAAGTTACCATTTTTGACCATCTGGAGAAAATTCGACTGGTCACGGGTCATCATTTTTCATCAGAAAATTGATTTTTTTGGACTGTAGAAAAATTAATTCAAAATGTCATTTGGATTGTGCCTCGTGTTAAATAACTAATTTTTAAAGCCTCAATGTGACCAAAATTGACATTTTTACAGAGTTTTTCTCCTTTTCAGAAGATTCTATTTTCACCAATTTCAGGCATTAAAATGACTCTAAACACACTTATTTTTCTTCCAAAAGTGACAATTCACATGCAATAGTCATTTACAGTCAAAAAATTAAATATTACAAATTTAATATTTTTGACCATCTGTAGAAAGTTTGACAGGTCACGGGTCATCGTTTTTCATCAGAAAATTGATTTTTTCGACTGTAGAAAAATTGAATCAAAATGTCATTTGGATTGTGCCTCTTGTTGAATAATCACATTTTAAAGCCTCAATGTGACCAAAATTGACATTTTTACAGACTTTTTCTCCTACTCAGAAGCTTCTATTTTCACCAATTTCAGGCATTAAAATGACTCTAAACACACTTATTTTAGTTCCAAAAGTGATAATTCACATGCAATAGTCATTTACAGTCAAAAAATTAAATATTACAAATTTATTATTTTTTAACATCTGGAGAAAGTTTGACAGGTCACGGGTCATCGTTTTTCATCAGAAAATTGATTTTTTCGACTGTAGAAAAATTGAATCAAAATGTCATTTGGATTGTGCCTCATGTTGAATAACTACTTTTTAAAGCCTCAATGTGACCAAAATTGACATTTTTACAGACTTTTTCTCCTACTTAGAAGCTTCTATTTTGACCAATTTCAGGCATTAAAATGACTCTAAACACACTTATTTTTGTTCCAAAAGTGATAAGTCACATACAATAGTCATTTACAGTCAAAAAATTCAATATTAAAAAATTACAATTTTTGACCATCTGGAGAAAATTCGACAGGTCACGGGTCATCGTTTTTCATCAGAAAATAGATTTTTTTTGACTGTAGAAAAATTGAATCAAATTGTGCCTCATGTTGAATAACTACTTTTTAAAGCCTCAATGTGACCAAAATTGACATTTTTACAGACTTTTTCTCCTACTTAGAAGCTTCTATTTTGACTAATTTCAGGCATTAAAATGACTCTAAACACACTTATTTTTGTTCCAAAAGTGATAATTCACATGCAATAGTCATTTACAGTCAAAACATTCAATATTAAAAAATTACCATTTTTGACCATCTGGAGAAAATTCAACAGGTCACGGGTCATCATTTTTCATCAGAAAATTGATTTTTTGGACTGTAGAAAAATTAATTCAAAATGACATTTGGATTGTGCCTCGTGTTAAATAACTACTTTTTAAAGCCTCAATGTGACCAAAATTGACATTTTTACAGACTTTTTATCCTACTCAGAAGCTTCTATTTTCACCAATTTCAGGCATTAAAATGACTCTAAACACACTTATTTTAGTTCCAAAAGTGATAATTCACATGCAATAGTCATTTACAGTCAAAAAATTTAATATTACAAATTTATTATTTTTGACCATCTGAAGAAAGTTTGACAGGTCACGGGTAATCGTTTTTCATCAGAAAATAGATTTTTTTCGACTGTAGAAAAATTGAATCAAAATGTCATTTGGATTGTGCCTCATGTTGAATAACTACTTTTTAAAGCCTCAATGTGACTAAAATTGACATTTTTACAGACTTTTTTCCTACTCAGAAGCTTCAATTTTGACCAATTTCAGGCATTAAAATGACTCTAAACACACTTATTTTTGTTCCAAAAGTGATAATTCACATGCAATAGTCATTTACAGTCAAAAAATACAAGATTAAAAAATGACCATTTTTGACCATCTGGAGAAAATTCGACAGGTCACGGGTCATCGTTTTTCATCAGAAAATTGATTTTTTGGACTGTAGAAAAATTAATTCAAAATGTCATTTGGATTGTGCCTCATGTTGAATAACTACTTTTTAAAGCCTCAATGTGACCAAAATTGACATTTTTACCGACTTTTTCTCCTACTCAGAAGCTTCTATTTTCACCAATTTCAGGCATTAAAATGACTCTAAACACACTTATTTTAGTTCCAAAAGTGATAATTCACATGCAATAGTCATTTACAGTCAAAAAATTAAATATTACAAATTTAATATTTTTGACCATCTGTAGAAAGTTTGACAGGTCACGGGTCATCGTTTTTCATCAGAAAATTGATTTTTTCGACTGTAGAAAAATTGAATCAAAATGTCATTTGGATTGTGCCTCTTGTTGAATAATCACATTTTAAAGCCTCAATGTGACCAAAATTGACATTTTTACAGACTTTTTCTCCTACTCAGAAGCTTCTATTTTCACCAATTTCAGGCATTAAAATGACTCTAAACACACTTATTTTAGTTCCAAAAGTGATAATTCACATGCAATAGTCATTTACAGTCAAAAAATTAAATATTACAAATTTATTATTTTTTAACATCTGGAGAAAGTTTGACAGGTCACGGGTCATCGTTTTTCATCAGAAAATTGATTTTTTCGACTGTAGAAAAATTGAATCAAAATGTCATTTGGATTGTGCCTCATGTTGAATAACTACTTTTTAAAGCCTCAATGTGACCAAAATTGACATTTTTACAGACTTTTTCTCCTACTTAGAAGCTTCTATTTTGACCAATTTCAGGCATTAAAATGACTCTAAACACACTTATTTTTGTTCCAAAAGTGATAAGTCACATACAATAGTCATTTACAGTCAAAAAATTCAATATTAAAAAATTACAATTTTTGACCATCTGGAGAAAATTCGACAGGTCACGGGTCATCGTTTTTCATCAGAAAATAGATTTTTTTTGACTGTAGAAAAATTGAATCAAATTGTGCCTCATGTTGAATAACTACTTTTTAAAGCCTCAATGTGACCAAAATTGACATTTTTACAGACTTTTTCTCCTACTTAGAAGCTTCTATTTTGACCAATTTCAGGCATTAAAATGACTCTAAACACACTTATTTTTGTTCCAAAAGTGATAATTCACATGCAATAGTCATTTACAGTCAAAACATTCAATATTAAAAAATTACCATTTTTGACCATCTGGAGAAAATTCAACAGGTCACGGGTCATCATTTTTCATCAGAAAATTGATTTTTTGGACTGTAGAAAAATTAATTCAAAATGACATTTGGATTGTGCCTCGTGTTAAATAACTACTTTTTAAAGCCTCAATGTGACCAAAATTGACATTTTTACAGACTTTTTATCCTACTCAGAAGCTTCTATTTTCACCAATTTCAGGCATTAAAATGACTCTAAACACACTTATTTTAGTTCCAAAAGTGATAATTCACATGCAATAGTCATTTACAGTCAAAAAATTTAATATTACAAATTTATTATTTTTGACCATCTGAAGAAAGTTTGACAGGTCACGGGTAATCGTTTTTCATCAGAAAATAGATTTTTTTCGACTGTAGAAAAATTGAATCAAAATGTCATTTGGATTGTGCCTCATGTTGAATAACTACTTTTTAAAGCCTCAATGTGACTAAAATTGACATTTTTACAGACTTTTTTCCTACTCAGAAGCTTCAATTTTGACCAATTTCAGGCATTAAAATGACTCTAAACACACTTATTTTTGTTCCAAAAGTGATAATTCACATGCAATAGTCATTTACAGTCAAAAAATACAAGATTAAAAAATGACCATTTTTGACCATCTGGAGAAAATTCGACAGGTCACGGGTCATCGTTTTTCATCAGAAAATTGATTTTTTGGACTGTAGAAAAATTAATTCAAAATGTCATTTGGATTGTGCCTCATGTTGAATAACTACTTTTTAAAGCCTCAATGTGACCAAAATTGACATTTTTACCGACTTTTTCTCCTACTCAGAAGCTTCTATTTTCACCAATTTCAGGCATTAAAATGACTCTAAACACACTTATTTTAGTTCCAAAAGTGATAATTCACATGCAATAGTCATTTACAGTCAAAAAATTTAATATTACAAATTTATTATTTTTGACCATCTGAAGAAAGTTTGACAGGTCACGGGTAATCGTTTTTCATCAGAAAATAGATTTTTTTCGACTGTAGAAAAATTGAATCAAAATGTCATTTGGATTGTGCCTCATGTTGAATAACTACTTTTTAAAGCCTCAATGTGATCAAAATTGACATTTTTACAGACTTTTTCTCCTAATCAGAAGCTTCTATTTTCACCAATTTCAGGCATTAAAATGACTCTAAACACACTTATTTTTCTTCCAAAAGTGACAATTCACATGCAATAGTCATTTACAGTCAAAAAATTTAATATTACAAATTTATTATTTTTGACCATCTGTAGAAAGTTTGACAGGTCACGGGTCATCGTTTTTCATCAGAAAATTGATTTTTTCGACTGTAGAAAAATTGAATCAAACATGTCATTTGGATTGTGCCTCATGTTGAATAACTACTTTTTAAAGCCTCAATGTGACCAAAATTGACATTTTTACAGACTTTTTCTCCTACTCAGAAGCCTCTATTTTCACCAATTTCAGGCATAAAATGACTCTAAACACACTTATTTTTATTCCAAAAGTGACAATTCACATGCAATAGTCATTTACAGTCAAAAAAATAAATATTACAAATTTATTATTTTTGACCATCTGTAGAAAATTTGACAGGTCACGGGTCATCGTTTTTCATCAGAAAATTGATTTTTTTGACTGTAGAAAAATTGAATCAAAATGTCATTTGGATTGTGCCTCATGTTGAATAACTACTTTTTAAAGCCTCAATGTGACCAAAATTGACATTTTTACAGAGTTTTTCTCCTACTCAGAAGATTCTATTTTCACCAATTTCAGGCATTAAAATGACTCTAAACACACTTATTTTTCTTCCAAAAGTGACAATTCACATGCAATAGTCATTTACAGTCAAAAAATTAAATATTACAAATTTATTATTTTTGACCATCTGTAGAAAGTTTGACAGGTCACGGGTCATCGTTTTTCATCAGAAAATTGTTTTTTTCGACTGTAGAAAAATTGAATCAAAATGTCATTTGGATTGTGCCTCTTGTTGAATAATCACTTTTTAAAGCCTCAATGTGACCAAAATTGACATTTTTACAGACTTTTTCTCCTACTCAGAAGCTTCTATTTTCACCAATTTCAGGCATTAAAATGACTCTAAACACACTTATTTTAGTTCCAAAAGTGATAATTCACATGCAATAGTCATTTACAGTCAAAAAATTAAATATTACAAATTTATTATTTTTGACAATCTGTAGAAAGTTTGCAGGTCACGGGTCATCGTTTTTCATCAGAAAATTGATTTTTTCGACGGTAGAAAAATTGAATCAAAATGTCATTTGGATTGTGCCTCATGTTGAATAACTACTTTTTAAAGCCTCAATGTGACCAAAATTGACATTTTTACAGTCTTTTTCTCCTACTCAGAAGCTTCTATTTTCACCAATTTCAGGCATTAAAATGACTCTAAACACACGTATTTCAGTTCCAAAAGTGATAATTCACATGCAATAGTCATTTACAGACAAAAAATTAAATATTACAAATTTATTATTTTTTAACATCTGGAGAAAGTTTGACAGGTCACGGGTCATCGTTTTTCATCAGAAAATTGATTTTTTCGACTGTAGAAAAATTGAATCAAAATGTCATTTGGATTGTGCCTCATGTTGAATAACTACTTTTTAAAGCCTCAATGTGACCAAAATTGACATTTTTACAGACTTTTTCTCCTACTTAGAAGCTTCTATTTTGACCAATTTCAGGCATTAAAATGACTCTAAACACACTTATTTTTGTTCCAAAAGTGATAAGTCACATACAATAGTCATTTACAGTCAAAAAATTCAATATTAAAAAATTACAATTTTTGACCATCTGGAGAAAATTCGACAGGTCACGGGTCATCGTTTTTCATCAGAAAATAGATTTTTTTCGACTAGAAAAATTGAATCAAAATGTCATTTGGATTGTGCCTCATGTTGAATAACTACTTTTTAAAGCCTCAATGTGACCAAAATTGACATTTTTACCGACTTTTTCTCCTACTCAGAAGCTTCTATTTTCACCAATTTCAGGCATTAAAATGACTTTAAACACACTTATTTTAGTTCCAAAAGTGATAATTCACATGCAATAGTCATTTACAGTCAAAAAATTTAATATTACAAATTTATTATTTTTGACCATCTGAAGAAAGTTTGACAGGTCACGGGTAATCGTTTTTCATCAGAAAATAGATTTTTTTCGACTGTAGAAAAATTGAATCAAAATGTCATTTGGATTGTGCCTCATGTTGAATAACTACTTTTTAAAGCCTCAATGTGATCAAAATTGACATTTTTACAGACTTTTTCTCCTACTCAGAAGCTTCTATTTTCACCAATTTCAGGCATTAAAATGACTCTAAACACACGTATTTTTGTTCCAAAAGTGATAATTCACATGCAATAGTCATTTACAGTCAAAAAATTTAATATTACAAATTTATTATTTTTTAACATCTGGAGAAAGTTTGACAGGTCACGGGTCATAGTTTTTCATCAGAAAATTGATTTTTTCGACTGTAGAAAAATTGAATCAAAATGTCATTTGGATTGTGCCTCATGTTGAATAACTACTTTTTAAAGCCTCAATGTGACCAAAATTGACATTTTTACAGACTTTTTCTCCTACTTAGAAGCTTCTATTTTAACCAATTTCAGGCATTAAAATGACTCTAAACACACTTATTTTTGTTCCAAAAGTGATAAGTCACATACAATAGTCATTTACAGTCAAAAAATTCAATATTAAAAAATTACAATTTTTGACCATCTGGAGAAAATTTGACAGGTCACGGGTCATCGTTTTTCATCAGAAAATTGATTTTTTCGACTGTAGAAAAATTGAATCAAAATGTCATTTGGATTGTGCCTCATGTTGAATAGCTACTTTTTAAAGCCTCAATGTGACCAAAATTGACATTTTTACAGAGTTTTTCTCCTACTCAGAAGATTCTATTTTCACCAATTTCAGGCATTAAAATGACTCTAAACACACTTATTTTTCTTCCAAAAGTGACAATTCACATGCAATAGTCATTTACAGTCAAAAAATTAAATATTACAAATTTATTATTTTTGACCATCTGTAGAAAGTTTGACAGGTCACGGGTCATCGTTTTTCATCAGAAAATTGTTTTTTTCGACTGTAGAAAAATTGAATCAAAATGTCATTTGGATTGTGCCTCTTGTTGAATAATCACTTTTTAAAGCCTCAATGTGACCAAAATTGACATTTTTACAGACTTTTTCTCCTACTCAGAAGCTTCTATTTTCACCAATTTCAGGCATTAAAATGACTCTAAACACACTTATTTTAGTTCCAAAAGTGATAATTCACATGCAATAGTCATTTACAGTCAAAAAATTAAATATTACAAATTTATTATTTTTGACAATCTGTAGAAAGTTTGCAGGTCACGGGTCATCGTTTTTCATCAGAAAATTGATTTTTTCGACGGTAGAAAAATTGAATCAAAATGTCATTTGGATTGTGCCTCATGTTGAATAACTACTTTTTAAAGCCTCAATGTGACCAAAATTGACATTTTTACAGTCTTTTTCTCCTACTCAGAAGCTTCTATTTTCACCAATTTCAGGCATTAAAATGACTCTAAACACACGTATTTCAGTTCCAAAAGTGATAATTCACATGCAATAGTCATTTACAGACAAAAAATTAAATATTACAAATTTATTATTTTTTAACATCTGGAGAAAGTTTGACAGGTCACGGGTCATCGTTTTTCATCAGAAAATTGATTTTTTCGACTGTAGAAAAATTGAATCAAAATGTCATTTGGATTGTGCCTCATGTTGAATAACTACTTTTTAAAGCCTCAATGTGACCAAAATTGACATTTTTACAGACTTTTTCTCCTACTTAGAAGCTTCTATTTTGACCAATTTCAGGCATTAAAATGACTCTAAACACACTTATTTTTGTTCCAAAAGTGATAAGTCACATACAATAGTCATTTACAGTCAAAAAATTCAATATTAAAAAATTACAATTTTTGACCATCTGGAGAAAATTCGACAGGTCACGGGTCATCGTTTTTCATCAGAAAATAGATTTTTTTCGACTAGAAAAATTGAATCAAAATGTCATTTGGATTGTGCCTCATGTTGAATAACTACTTTTTAAAGCCTCAATGTGACCAAAATTGACATTTTTACCGACTTTTTCTCCTACTCAGAAGCTTCTATTTTCACCAATTTCAGGCATTAAAATGACTTTAAACACACTTATTTTAGTTCCAAAAGTGATAATTCACATGCAATAGTCATTTACAGTCAAAAAATTTAATATTACAAATTTATTATTTTTGACCATCTGAAGAAAGTTTGACAGGTCACGGGTAATCGTTTTTCATCAGAAAATAGATTTTTTTCGACTGTAGAAAAATTGAATCAAAATGTCATTTGGATTGTGCCTCATGTTGAATAACTACTTTTTAAAGCCTCAATGTGATCAAAATTGACATTTTTACAGACTTTTTCTCCTACTCAGAAGCTTCTATTTTCACCAATTTCAGGCATTAAAATGACTCTAAACACACTTATTTTTGTTCCAAAAGTGATAATTCACATGCAATAGTCATTTACAGTCAAAAAATTTAATATTACAAATTTATTATTTTTTAACATCTGGAGAAAGTTTGACAGGTCACGGGTCATAGTTTTTCATCAGAAAATTGATTTTTTCGACTGTAGAAAAATTGAATCAAAATGTCATTTGGATTGTGCCTCATGTTGAATAACTACTTTTTAAAGCCTCAATGTGACCAAAATTGACATTTTTACAGACTTTTTCTCCTACTTAGAAGCTTCTATTTTAACCAATTTCAGGCATTAAAATGACTCTAAACACACTTATTTTTGTTCCAAAAGTGATAAGTCACATACAATAGTCATTTACAGTCAAAAAATTCAATATTAAAAATTACAATTTTTGACCATCTGGAGAAAATTTGACAGGTCACGGGTCATCGTTTTTCATCAGAAAATTGATTTTTTCGACTGTAGAAAAATTGAATCAAAATGTCATTTGGATTGTGCCTCATGTTGAATAACTACTTTTTAAAGCCTCAATGTGACCAAAATTGACATTTTTACAGAGTTTTTCTCCTACTCAGAAGATTCTATTTTCACCAATTTCAGGCATTAAAATGACTCTAAACACACTTATTTTTCTTCCAAAAGTGACAATTCACATGCAATAGTCATTTACAGTCAAAAAATTAAATATTACAAATTTATTATTTTTGACCATCTGTAGAAAGTTTGACAGGTCACGGGTCATCGTTTTTCATCAGAAAATTGATTTTTTCGACTGTAGAAAAATTGAATCAAAATGTCATTTGGATTGTGCCTCTTGTTGAATAATCACTTTTTAAAGCCTCAATGTGACCAAAATTGACATTTTTACAGACTTTTTCTCCTACTCAGAAGCTTCTATTTTCACCAATTTCAGGCATTAATATGACTCTAAACACACTTATTTTAGTTCCAAAAGTGATAATTCACATGCAATAGTCATTTACAGTCAAAAAATTAAATATTACAAATTTATTATTTTTGACAATCTGTAGAAAGTTTGCAGGTCACGGGTCATCGTTTTTCATCAGAAAATTGATTTTTTCGACGGTAGAAAAATTGAATCAAAATGTCATTTGGATTGTGCCTCATGTTGAATAACTACTTTTTAAAGCCTCAATGTGACCAAAATTGACATTTTTACAGTCTTTTTCTCCTACTCAGAAGCTTCTATTTTCACCAATTTCAGGCATTAAAATGACTCTAAACACACGTATTTCAGTTCCAAAAGTGATAATTCACATGCAATAGTCATTTACAGACAAAAAATTAAATATTACAAATTTATTATTTTTTAACATCTGGAGAAAGTTTGACAGGTCACGGGTCATCGTTTTTCATCAGAAAATTGATTTTTTCGACTGTAGAAAAATTGAATCAAAATGTCATTTGGATTGTGCCTCATGTTGAATAACTACTTTTTAAAGCCTCAATGTGACCAAAATTGACATTTTTACAGACTTTTTCTCCTACTTAGAAGCTTCTATTTTGACCAATTTCAGGCATTAAAATGACTCTAAACACACTTATTTTTGTTCCAAAAGTGATAAGTCACATACAATAGTCATTTACAGTCAAAAAATTCAATATTAAAAAATTACAATTTTTGACCATCTGGAGAAAATTCGACAGGTCACGGGTCATCGTTTTTCATCAGAAAATAGATTTTTTTCGACTAGAAAAATTGAATCAAAATGTCATTTGGATTGTGCCTCATGTTGAATAACTACTTTTTAAAGCCTCAATGTGACCAAAATTGACATTTTTACCGACTTTTTCTCCTACTCAGAAGCTTCTATTTTCACCAATTTCAGGCGTTAAAATGACTTTAAACACACTTATTTTAGTTCCAAAAGTGATAATTCACATGCAATAGTCATTTACAGTCAAAAAATTTAATATTACAAATTTATTATTTTTGACCATCTGAAGAAAGTTTGACAGGTCACGGGTAATCGTTTTTCATCAGAAAATAGATTTTTTTCGACTGTAGAAAAATTGAATCAAAATGTCATTTGGATTGTGCCTCATGTTGAATAACTACTTTTTAAAGCCTCAATGTGATCAAAATTGACATTTTTACAGACTTTTTCTCCTACTCAGAAGCTTCTATTTTCACCAATTTCAGGCATTAAAATGACTCTAAACACACTTATTTTTGTTCCAAAAGTGATAATTCACATGCAATAGTCATTTACAGTCAAAAAATTTAATATTACAAATTTATTATTTTTTAACATCTGGAGAAAGTTTGACAGGTCACGGGTCATAGTTTTTCATCAGAAAATTGATTTTTTCGACTGTAGAAAAATTGAATCAAAATGTCATTTGGATTGTGCCTCATGTTGAATAACTACTTTTTAAAGCCTCAATGTGACCAAAATTGACATTTTTACAGACTTTTTCTCCTACTTAGAAGCTTCTATTTTAACCAATTTCAGGCATTAAAATGACTCTAAACACACTTATTTTTGTTCCAAAAGTGATAAGTCACATACAATAGTCATTTACAGTCAAAAAATTAAATATTAAAAAATTACAATTTTTGACCATCTGGAGAAAATTTGACAGGTCACGGGTCATAGTTTTTCATCAGAAAATTGATTTTTTCGACTGTAGAAAAATTGAATCAAAATGTCATTTGGATTGTGCCTCATGTTGAATAACTACTTTTTAAAGCCTCAATGTGACCAAAATTGACATTTTTACAGACTTTTTCTCCTACTTAGAAGCTTCTATTTTAACCAATTTCAGGCATTAAAATGACTCTAAACACACTTATTTTTGTTCCAAAAGTGATAATTCACATGCAATAGTCATTTACAGTCAAAAAATTAAATATTACAAATTTATTATTTTTTAACATCTGGAGAAAGTTTGACAGGTCACGGGTCATCGTTTTTCATCAGAAAATTGATTTTTTCGACTGTAGAAAAATTGAATCAAAATGTCATTTGGATTGTGCCTCATGTTGAATAACTACTTTTTAAAGCCTCAATGTGACCAAAATTGACATTTTTACAGACTTTTTCTCCTACTTAGAAGCTTCTATTTTGACCAATTTCAGGCATTAAAATGACTCTAAACACACTTATTTTTGTTCCAAAAGTGATAAGTCACATACAATAGTCATTTACAGTCAAAAAATTCAATATTAAAAAATTACAATTTTTGACCATCTGGAGAAAATTCGACAGGTCACGGGTCATCGTTTTTCATCAGAAAATTGATTTTTATGACTGTAGAAAAATTGAATCAAAATGTCATTTGGATTGTGCCTCATGTTGAATAACTACTTTTTAAAGCCTCAATGTGACCAAAATTGACATTTTTACAGACTTTTTCTCCTACTTAGAAGCTTCTATTTTGACCAATTTCAGGCATTAAAATGACTCTAAACACACTTATTTTTGTTCCAAAAGTGATAAGTCACATACAATAGTCATTTACAGTCAAAAAATTCAATATTAAAAAATTACAATTTTTGACCATCTGGAGAAAATTCGACAGGTCACGGGTCATCGTTTTTCATCAGAAAATAGATTTTTTTCGACTAGAAAAATTGAATCAAAATGTCATTTGGATTGTGCCTCATGTTGAATAACTACTTTTTAAAGCCTCAATGTGACCAAAATTGACATTTTTACCGACTTTTTCTCCTACTCAGAAGCTTCTATTTTCACCAATTTCAGGCATTAAAATGACTCTAAACACACTTATTTTAGTTCCAAAAGTGATAATTCACATGCAATAGTCATTTACAGACAAAAAATTAAATATTACAAATTTATTATTTTTTAACATCTGGAGAAAGTTTGACAGGTCACGGGTCATCGTTTTTCATCAGAAAATTGATTTTTTCGACTGTAGAAAAATTGAATCAAAATGTCATTTGGATTGTGCCTCATGTTGAATAACTACTTTTTAAAGCCTCAATGTGACCAAAATTGACATTTTTACAGACTTTTTCTCCTACTTAGAAGCTTCTATTTTGACCAATTTCAGGCATTAAAATGACTCTAAACACACTTATTTTTGTTCCAAAAGTGATAAGTCACATACAATAGTCATTTACAGTCAAAAAATTCAATATTAAAAAATTACAATTTTTGACCATCTGGAAAAAATTCGACAGGTCACGGGTCATCGTTTTTCATCAGAAAATAGATTTTTTTTGACTGTAGAAAAATTGAATCAAAATGTCATTTGGATTGTGCCTCATGTTGAATAACTACTTTTTAAAGCCTCAATGTGACCAAAATTGACATTTTTACAGTCTTTTTCTCCTACTCAGAAGCTTCTATTTTCACCAATTTCAGGCATTAAAATGACTCTAAACACACGTATTTCAGTTCCAAAAGTGATAATTCACATGCAATAGTCATTTACAGACAAAAAATTAAATATTACAAATTTATTATTTTTTAACATCTGGAGAAAGTTTGACAGGTCACGGGTCATCGTTTTTCATCAGAAAATTGATTTTTTCGACTGTAGAAAAATTGAATCAAAATGTCATTTGGATTGTGCCTCATGTTGAATAACTACTTTTTAAAGCCTCAATGTGACCAAAATTGACATTTTTACAGACTTTTTCTCCTACTTAGAAGCTTCTATTTTGACCAATTTCAGGCATTAAAATGACTCTAAACACACTTATTTTTGTTCCAAAAGTGATAAGTCACATACAATAGTCATTTACAGTCAAAAAATTCAATATTAAAAAATTACAATTTTTGACCATCTGGAGAAAATTCGACAGGTCACGGGTCATCGTTTTTCATCAGAAAATTGATTTTTTCGACTGTAGAAAAATTGAATCAAAATGTCATTTGTATTGTGCCTCATGTTGAATAACTACTTTTTAAAGCCTCAATGTGACCAAAATTGACATTTTTACAGAGTTTTTCTCCTTTTCAGAAGATTCTATTTTCACCAATTTCAGGCATTAAAATGACTCTAAACACACTTATTTTTCTTCCAAAAGTGACAATTCACATGCAATAGTCATTTACAGTCAAAAAATTAAATATTACAAATTTATTATTTTTGACCATCTGTAGAAAGTTTGACAGGTCACGGGTCATCGTTTTTCATCAGAAAATTGATTTTTTCGACTGTAGAAAAATTGAATCAAAATGTCATTTGGATTGTGCCTCATGTTGAATAACTACTTTTTAAAGCCTCAATGTGACCAAAATTGACATTTTTACAGACTTTTTCTCCTACTCAGAAGCTTCTATTTTCACCAATTTCAGGCATTAAAATGACTCTAAACACACTTATTTTAGTTCCAAAAGTGATAATTCACATGCAATAGTCATTTACAGTCAAAAAATTAAATATTACAAATTTATTATTTTTTAACATCTGGAGAAAGTTTGACAGGTCACGGGTCATCGTTTTTCATCAGAAAATTGATTTTTTCGACTGTAGAAAAATTGAATCAAAATGTCATTTGGATTGTGCCTCATGTTGAATAACTACTTTTTAAAGCCTCAATGTGACCAAAATTGACATTTTTACAGACTTTTTCTCCTACTTAGAAGCTTCTATTTTAACCAATTTCAGGCATTAAAATGACTCTAAACACACTTATTTTTGTTCCAAAAGTGATAATTCACATGCAATAGTCATTTACAGTCAAAAAATTAAATATTACAAATTTATTATTTTTTAACATCTGGAGAAAGTTTGACAGGTCACGGGTCATCGTTTTTCATCAGAAAATTGATTTTTTCGACTGTAGAAAAATTGAATCAAAATGTCATTTGGATTGTGCCTCATGTTGAATAACTACTTTTTAAAGCCTCAATGTGACCAAAATTGACATTTTTACAGACTTTTTCTCCTACTTAGAAGCTTCTATTTTAACCAATTTCAGGCATTAAAATGACTCTAAACACACTTATTTTTGTTCCAAAAGTGATAATTCACATGCAATAGTCATTTACAGTCAAAAAATTAAATATTACAAATTTATTATTTTTTAACATCTGGAGAAAGTTTGACAGGTCACGGGTCATCGTTTTTCATCAGAAAATTGATTTTTTCGACTGTAGAAAAATTGAATCAAAATGTCATTTGGATTGTGCCTCATGTTGAATAACTACTTTTTAAAGCCTCAATGTGACCAAAATTGACATTTTTACAGACTTTTTCTCCTACTTAGAAGCTTCTATTTTGACCAATTTCAGGCATTAAAATGACTCTAAACACACTTATTTTTGTTCCAAAAGTGATAAGTCACATACAATAGTCATTTACAGTCAAAAAATTCAATATTAAAAAATTACAATTTTTGACCATCTGGAGAAAATTCGACAGGTCACGGGTCATCGTTTTTCATCAGAAAATTGATTTTTATGACTGTAGAAAAATTGAATCAAAATGTCATTTGGATTGTGCCTCATGTTGAATAACTACTTTTTAAAGCCTCAATGTGACCAAAATTGACATTTTTACAGACTTTTTCTCCTACTTAGAAGCTTCTATTTTGACCAATTTCAGGCATTAAAATGACTCTAAACACACTTATTTTTGTTCCAAAAGTGATAAGTCACATACAATAGTCATTTACAGTCAAAAAATTCAATATTAAAAAATTACAATTTTTGACCATCTGGAGAAAATTCGACAGGTCACGGGTCATCGTTTTTCATCAGAAAATAGATTTTTTTCGACTAGAAAAATTGAATCAAAATGTCATTTGGATTGTGCCTCATGTTGAATAACTACTTTTTAAAGCCTCAATGTGACCAAAATTGACATTTTTACCGACTTTTTCTCCTACTCAGAAGCTTCTATTTTCACCAATTTCAGGCATTAAAATGACTCTAAACACACTTATTTTAGTTCCAAAAGTGATAATTCACATGCAATAGTCATTTACAGACAAAAAATTAAATATTACAAATTTATTATTTTTTAACATCTGGAGAAAGTTTGACAGGTCACGGGTCATCGTTTTTCATCAGAAAATTGATTTTTTCGACTGTAGAAAAATTGAATCAAAATGTCATTTGGATTGTGCCTCATGTTGAATAACTACTTTTTAAAGCCTCAATGTGACCAAAATTGACATTTTTACAGACTTTTTCTCCTACTTAGAAGCTTCTATTTTGACCAATTTCAGGCATTAAAATGACTCTAAACACACTTATTTTTGTTCCAAAAGTGATAAGTCACATACAATAGTCATTTACAGTCAAAAAATTCAATATTAAAAAATTACAATTTTTGACCATCTGGAAAAAATTCGACAGGTCACGGGTCATCGTTTTTCATCAGAAAATAGATTTTTTTTGACTGTAGAAAAATTGAATCAAAATGTCATTTGGATTGTGCCTCATGTTGAATAACTACTTTTTAAAGCCTCAATGTGACCAAAATTGACATTTTTACAGTCTTTTTCTCCTACTCAGAAGCTTCTATTTTCACCAATTTCAGGCATTAAAATGACTCTAAACACACGTATTTCAGTTCCAAAAGTGATAATTCACATGCAATAGTCATTTACAGACAAAAAATTAAATATTACAAATTTATTATTTTTTAACATCTGGAGAAAGTTTGACAGGTCACGGGTCATCGTTTTTCATCAGAAAATTGATTTTTTCGACTGTAGAAAAATTGAATCAAAATGTCATTTGGATTGTGCCTCATGTTGAATAACTACTTTTTAAAGCCTCAATGTGACCAAAATTGACATTTTTACAGACTTTTTCTCCTACTTAGAAGCTTCTATTTTGACCAATTTCAGGCATTAAAATGACTCTAAACACACTTATTTTTGTTCCAAAAGTGATAAGTCACATACAATAGTCATTTACAGTCAAAAAATTCAATATTAAAAAATTACAATTTTTGACCATCTGGAGAAAATTCGACAGGTCACGGGTCATCGTTTTTCATCAGAAAATTGATTTTTTCGACTGTAGAAAAATTGAATCAAAATGTCATTTGTATTGTGCCTCATGTTGAATAACTACTTTTTAAAGCCTCAATGTGACCAAAATTGACATTTTTACAGACTTTTTCTCCTACTCAGAAGCTTCTATTTTCACCAATTTCAGGCATTAAAATGACTCTAAACACACTTATTTTAGTTCCAAAAGTGATAATTCACATGCAATAGTCATTTACAGTCAAAAAATTAAATATTACAAATTTATTATTTTTTAACATCTGGAGAAAGTTTGACAGGTCACGGGTCATCGTTTTTCATCAGAAAATTGATTTTTTCGACTGTAGAAAAATTGAATCAAAATGTCATTTGGATTGTGCCTCATGTTGAATAACTACTTTTTAAAGCCTCAATGTGACCAAAATTGACATTTTTACAGACTTTTTCTCCTACTTAGAAGCTTCTATTTTGACCAATTTCAGGCATTAAAATGACTCTAAACACACTTATTTTTGTTCCAAAAGTGATAAGTCACATACAATAGTCATTTACAGTCAAAAAATTCAATATTAAAAAATTACAATTTTTGACCATCTGGAGAAAATTCGACAGGTCACGGGTCATCGTTTTTCATCAGAAAATAGATTTTTTTCGACTGTAGAAAAATTTAATCAAAATGTCATTTGGATTGTGCCTCATGTTGAATAACTACTTTTTAAAGCCTCAATGTGACCAAAATTGACATTTTTACAGACTTTTTCTCCTACTCAGAAGCTTCTATTTTCACCAATTTCAGGCATTAAAATGACTCTAAACACACTTATTTTTGTTCCAAAAGTGATAATTCACATGCAATAGTCATTTAAAGTCAAAAAATTTATTATTACAAATTTATTATTTTTGACCATCTGGAGAAAGTTTGACAGGTCACGGGTCATCGTTTTTCGTCAGAAAATTGATTTTTTCGACTGTAGAAAAATTGAATCAAAATGTCATTTGGATTGTGCCTCATGTTGAATAACTACTTTTTAAAGCCTCAATGTGACCAAAATTGACATTTTTACAGAGTTTTTCTCCTACTCAGAAGCTTCTATTTTCACCCATTTCAGGCATAAAATGACTCTAAACACACTTATTTTTATTCCAAAAGTGACAATTCACATGCAATAGTCATTTACAGTCAAAAAAATAAATATTACAAATTTATTATTTTTGACCATCTGGAGAAAGTTTGACAGGTCACGGGTCATCGTTTTTCGTCAGAAAATTGATTTTTTCGACTGTAGAAAAATTGAATCAAAATGTCATTTGGATTGTGCCTCATGTTGAATAACTACTTTTTAAAGCCTCAATGTGACCAAAATTTACATTTTTACAGAGTTTTTCTCCTACTCAGAAGCTTCTATTTTGACCAATTTCAGGCATTAAAATGACTCTAAACACACTTATTTTTGTTCCAAAAGTGATAATTCACATGCAATAGTCATTTACAGTCAACAAATGCAATATTAAAAATTTACCATTTTTGACCATCTGGAGAAAATTCGACAGGTCACGGGGTCATCGTTTTTCATCAGAAAATTGATTTTTTCGACTGTAGAAAAATTGAATCAAAATGTCATTTGGATTGTGCCTCATGTTGAATAACTACTTTTTAAAGCCTCAATGTGACCAAAATTGACATTTTTACCGACTTTTTCTCCTACTCAGAAGCTTCTATTCTCACCAATTTCAGGCATTAAAATGACTCTAAACACACTTATTTTTATTCCAAAAGTGACAATTCACATGCAATAGTCATTTACAGTCAAAAAATTCAATATTAAAAAGTTACCATTTTTGACCATCTGGAGAAAATTCGACTGGTCACGGGTCATCATTTTTCATCAGAAAATTGATTTTTTTGGACTGTAGAAAAATTAATTCAAAATGTCATTTGGATTGTGCCTCGTGTTAAATAACTAATTTTTAAAGCCTCAATGTGACCAAAATTGACATTTTTACAGAGTTTTTCTCCTTTTCAGAAGATTCTATTTTCACCAATTTCAGGCATTAAAATGACTCTAAACACACTTATTTTTCTTCCAAAAGTGACAATTCACATGCAATAGTCATTTACAGTCAAAAAATTAAATATTACAAATTTATTATTTTTGACCATCTGTAGAAAGTTTGACAGGTCACGGGTCATCGTTTTTCATCAGAAAATTGATTTTTTCGACTGTAGAAAAATTGAATCAAAATGTCATTTGGATTGTGCCTCTTGTTGAATAATCACATTTTAAAGCCTCAATGTGACCAAAATTGACATTTTTACAGACTTTTTCTCCTACTCAGAAGCTTCTATTTTCACCAATTTCAGGCATTAAAATGACTCTAAACACACTTATTTTAGTTCCAAAAGTGATAATTCACATGCAATAGTCATTTACAGTCAAAAAATTAAATATTACAAATTTATTATTTTTTAACATCTGGAGAAAGTTTGACAGGTCACGGGTCATCGTTTTTCATCAGAAAATTGATTTTTTCGACTGTAGAAAAATTGAATCAAAATGTTATTTGGATTGTGCCTCATGTTGAATAACTACTTTTTAAAGCCTCAATGTGACCAAAATTGACATTTTTACAGACTTTTTCTCCTACTTAGAAGCTTCTATTTTGACCAATTTCAGGCATTAAAATGACTCTAAACACACTTATTTTTGTTCCAAAAGTGATAAGTCACATACAATAGTCATTTACAGTCAAAAAATTCAATATTAAAAAATTACAATTTTTGACCATCTGGAGAAAATTCGACAGGTCACGGGTCATCGTTTTTCATCAGAAAATAGATTTTTTTTGACTGTAGAAAAATTGAATCAAATTGTGCCTCATGTTGAATAACTACTTTTTAAAGCCTCAATGTGACCAAAATTGACATTTTTACAGACTTTTTCTCCTACTTAGAAGCTTCTATTTTGACCAATTTCAGGCATTAAAATGACTCTAAACACACTTATTTTTGTTCCAAAAGTGATAATTCACATGCAATAGTCATTTACAGTCAAAACATTCAATATTAAAAAATTACCATTTTTGACCATCTGGAGAAAATTCAACAGGTCACGGGTCATCATTTTTCATCAGAAAATTGATTTTTTGGACTGTAGAAAAATTAATTCAAAATGTCATTTGGATTGTGCCTCGTGTTAAATAACTACTTTTTAAAGCCTCAATGTGACCAAAATTGACATTTTTACAGACTTTTTATCCTACTCAGAAGCTTCTATTTTCACCAATTTCAGGCATTAAAATGACTCTAAACACACTTATTTTAGTTCCAAAAGTGATAATTCACATGCAATAGTCATTTACAGTCAAAAAATTTAATATTACAAATTTATTATTTTTGACCATCTGAAGAAAGTTTGACAGGTCACGGGTAATCGTTTTTCATCAGAAAATAGATTTTTTTCGACTGTAGAAAAATTGAATCAAAATGTCATTTGGATTGTGCCTCATGTTGAATAACTACTTTTTAAAGCCTCAATGTGACTAAAATTGACATTTTTACAGACTTTTTTCCTACTCAGAAGCTTCAATTTTGACCAATTTCAGGCATTAAAATGACTCTAAACACACTTATTTTTGTTCCAAAAGTGATAATTCACATGCAATAGTCATTTACAGTCAAAAAATACAAGATTAAAAAATGACCATTTTTGACCATCTGGAGAAAATTCGACAGGTCACGGGTCATCGTTTTTCATCAGAAAATTGATTTTTTGGACTGTAGAAAAATTAATTCAAAATGTCATTTGGATTGTGCCTCATGTTGAATAACTACTTTTTAAAGCCTCAATGTGACCAAAATTGACATTTTTACCGACTTTTTCTCCTACTCAGAAGCTTCTATTTTCACCAATTTCAGGCATTAAAATGACTCTAAACACACTTATTTTAGTTCCAAAAGTGATAATTCACATGCAATAGTCATTTACAGTCAAAAAATTTAATATTACAAATTTATTATTTTTGACCATCTGAAGAAAGTTTGACAGGTCACGGGTAATCGTTTTTCATCAGAAAATAGATTTTTTTCGACTGTAGAAAAATTGAATCAAAATGTCATTTGGATTGTGCCTCATGTTGAATAACTACTTTTTAAAGCCTCAATGTGATCGAAATTGACATTTTTACAGACTTTTTCTCCTAATCAGAAGCTTCTATTTTCACCAATTTCAGGCATTAAAATGACTCTAAACACACTTATTTTTCTTCCAAAAGTGACAATTCACATGCAATAGTCATTTACAGTCAAAAAATTTAATATTACAAATTTATTATTTTTGACCATCTGTAGAAAGTTTGACAGGTCACGGGTCATCGTTTTTCATCAGAAAATTGATTTTTTCGACTGTAGAAAAATTGAATCAAACATGTCATTTGGATTGTGCCTCATGTTGAATAACTACTTTTTAAAGCCTCAATGTGACCAAAATTGACATTTTTACAGACTTTTTCTCCTACTCAGAAGCCTCTATTTTCACCAATTTCAGGCATAAAATGACTCTAAACACACTTATTTTTATTCCAAAAGTGACAATTCACATGCAATAGTCATTTACAGTCAAAAAAATAAATATTACAAATTTATTATTTTTGACCATCTGTAGAAAATTTGACAGGTCACGGGTCATCGTTTTTCATCAGAAAATTGATTTTTTTGACTGTAGAAAAATTGAATCAAAATGTCATTTGGATTGTGCCTCATGTTGAATAACTACTTTTTAAAGCCTCAATGTGACCAAAATTGACATTTTTACAGAGTTTTTCTCCTACTCAGAAGATTCTATTTTCACCAATTTCAGGCATTAAAATGACTCTAAACACACTTATTTTTCTTCCAAAAGTGACAATTCACATGCAATAGTCATTTACAGTCAAAAAATTAAATATTACAAATTTATTATTTTTGACCATCTGTAGAAAGTTTGACAGGTCACGGGTCATCGTTTTTCATCAGAAAATTGTTTTTTTCGACTGTAGAAAAATTGAATCAAAATGTCATTTGGATTGTGCCTCTTGTTGAATAATCACTTTTTAAAGCCTCAATGTGACCAAAATTGACATTTTTACAGACTTTTTCTCCTACTCAGAAGCTTCTATTTTCACCAATTTCAGGCATTAAAATGACTCTAAACACACTTATTTTAGTTCCAAAAGTGATAATTCACATGCAATAGTCATTTACAGTCAAAAAATTAAATATTACAAATTTATTATTTTTGACAATCTGTAGAAAGTTTGCAGGTCACGGGTCATCGTTTTTCATCAGAAAATTGATTTTTTCGACGGTAGAAAAATTGAATCAAAATGTCATTTGGATTGTGCCTCATGTTGAATAACTACTTTTTAAAGCCTCAATGTGACCAAAATTGACATTTTTACAGTCTTTTTCTCCTACTCAGAAGCTTCTATTTTCACCAATTTCAGGCATTAAAATGACTCTAAACACACGTATTTCAGTTCCAAAAGTGATAATTCACGTGCAATAGTCATTTACAGACAAAAAATTAAATATTACAAATTTATTATTTTTTAACATCTGGAGAAAGTTTGACAGGTCACGGGTCATCGTTTTTCATCAGAAAATTGATTTTTTCGACTGTAGAAAAATTGAATCAAAATGTCATTTGGATTGTGCCTCATGTTGAATAACTACTTTTTAAAGCCTCAATGTGACCAAAATTGACATTTTTACAGACTTTTTCTCCTACTTAGAAGCTTCTATTTTGACCAATTTCAGGCATTAAAATGACTCTAAACACACTTATTTTTGTTCCAAAAGTGATAAGTCACATACAATAGTCATTTACAGTCAAAAAATTCAATATTAAAAAATTACAATTTTTGACCATCTGGAGAAAATTCGACAGGTCACGGGTCATCGTTTTTCATCAGAAAATAGATTTTTTTCGACTAGAAAAATTGAATCAAAATGTCATTTGGATTGTGCCTCATGTTGAATAACTACTTTTTAAAGCCTCAATGTGACCAAAATTGACATTTTTACCGACTTTTTCTCCTACTCAGAAGCTTCTATTTTCACCAATTTCAGGCATTAAAATGACTTTAAACACACTTATTTTAGTTCCAAAAGTGATAATTCACATGCAATAGTCATTTACAGTCAAAAAATTTAATATTACAAATTTATTATTTTTGACCATCTGAAGAAAGTTTGACAGGTCACGGGTAATCGTTTTTCATCAGAAAATAGATTTTTTTCGACTGTAGAAAAATTGAATCAAAATGTCATTTGGATTGTGCCTCATGTTGAATAACTACTTTTTAAAGCCTCAATGTGATCAAAATTGACATTTTTACAGACTTTTTCTCCTACTCAGAAGCTTCTATTTTCACCAATTTCAGGCATTAAAATGACTCTAAACACACGTATTTCAGTTCCAAAAGTGATAATTCACATGCAATAGTCATTTACAGTCAAAAAATTTAATATTACAAATTTATTATTTTTTAACATCTGGAGAAAGTTTGACAGGTCACGGGTCATAGTTTTTCATCAGAAAATTGATTTTTTCGACTGTAGAAAAATTGAATCAAAATGTCATTTGGATTGTGCCTCATGTTGAATAACTACTTTTTAAAGCCTCAATGTGACCAAAATTGACATTTTTACAGACTTTTTCTCCTACTTAGAAGCTTCTATTTTAACCAATTTCAGGCATTAAAATGACTCTAAACACACTTATTTTTGTTCCAAAAGTGATAAGTCACATACAATAGTCATTTACAGTCAAAAAATTCAATATTAAAAAATTACAATTTTTGACCATCTGGAGAAAATTTGACAGGTCACGGGTCATCGTTTTTCATCAGAAAATTGATTTTTTCGACTGTAGAAAAATTGAATCAAAATGTCATTTGGATTGTGCCTCATGTTGAATAACTACTTTTTAAAGCCTCAATGTGACCAAAATTGACATTTTTACAGAGTTTTTCTCCTACTCAGAAGATTCTATTTTCACCAATTTCAGGCATTAAAATGACTCTAAACACACTTATTTTTCTTCCAAAAGTGACAATTCACATGCAATAGTCATTTACAGTCAAAAAATTAAATATTACAAATTTATTATTTTTGACCATCTGTAGAAAGTTTGACAGGTCACGGGTCATCGTTTTTCATCAGAAAATTGATTTTTTCGACTGTAGAAAAATTGAATCAAAATGTCATTTGGATTGTGCCTCTTGTTGAATAATCACTTTTTAAAGCCTCAATGTGACCAAAATTGACATTTTTACAGACTTTTTCTCCTACTCAGAAGCTTCTATTTTCACCAATTTCAGGCATTAATATGACTCTAAACACACTTATTTTAGTTCCAAAAGTGATAATTCACATGCAATAGTCATTTACAGTCAAAAAATTAAATATTACAAATTTATTATTTTTGACAATCTGTAGAAAGTTTGCAGGTCACGGGTCATCGTTTTTCATCAGAAAATTGATTTTTTCGACGGTAGAAAAATTGAATCAAAATGTCATTTGGATTGTGCCTCATGTTGAATAACTACTTTTTAAAGCCTCAATGTGACCAAAATTGACATTTTTACAGTCTTTTTCTCCTACTCAGAAGCTTCTATTTTCACCAATTTCAGGCATTAAAATGACTCTAAACACACGTATTTCAGTTCCAAAAGTGATAATTCACATGCAATAGTCATTTACAGACAAAAAATTAAATATTACAAATTTATTATTTTTTAACATCTGGAGAAAGTTTGACAGGTCACGGGTCATCGTTTTTCATCAGAAAATTGATTTTTTCGACTGTAGAAAAATTGAATCAAAATGTCATTTGGATTGTGCCTCATGTTGAATAACTACTTTTTAAAGCCTCAATGTGACCAAAATTGACATTTTTACAGACTTTTTCTCCTACTTAGAAGCTTCTATTTTGACCAATTTCAGGCATTAAAATGACTCTAAACACACTTATTTTTGTTCCAAAAGTGATAAGTCACATACAATAGTCATTTACAGTCAAAAAATTCAATATTAAAAAATTACAATTTTTGACCATCTGGAGAAAATTCGACAGGTCACGGGTCATCGTTTTTCATCAGAAAATAGATTTTTTTCGACTAGAAAAATTGAATCAAAATGTCATTTGGATTGTGCCTCATGTTGAATAACTACTTTTTAAAGCCTCAATGTGACCAAAATTGACATTTTTACCGACTTTTTCTCCTACTCAGAAGCTTCTATTTTCACCAATTTCAGGCGTTAAAATGACTTTAAACACACTTATTTTAGTTCCAAAAGTGATAATTCACATGCAATAGTCATTTACAGTCAAAAAATTTAATATTACAAATTTATTATTTTTGACCATCTGAAGAAAGTTTGACAGGTCACGGGTAATCGTTTTTCATCAGAAAATAGATTTTTTTCGACTGTAGAAAAATTGAATCAAAATGTCATTTGGATTGTGCCTCATGTTGAATAACTACTTTTTAAAGCCTCAATGTGATCAAAATTGACATTTTTACAGACTTTTTCTCCTACTCAGAAGCTTCTATTTTCACCAATTTCAGGCATTAAAATGACTCTAAACACACTTATTTTTGTTCCAAAAGTGATAATTCACATGCAATAGTCATTTACAGTCAAAAAATTTAATATTACAAATTTATTATTTTTTAACATCTGGAGAAAGTTTGACAGGTCACGGGTCATAGTTTTTCATCAGAAAATTGATTTTTTCGACTGTAGAAAAATTGAATCAAAATGTCATTTGGATTGTGCCTCATGTTGAATAACTACTTTTTAAAGCCTCAATGTGACCAAAATTGACATTTTTACAGACTTTTTCTCCTACTTAGAAGCTTCTATTTTAACCAATTTCAGGCATTAAAATGACTCTAAACACACTTATTTTTGTTCCAAAAGTGATAAGTCACATACAATAGTCATTTACAGTCAAAAAATTAAATATTAAAAAATTACAATTTTTGACCATCTGGAGAAAATTTGACAGGTCACGGGTCATAGTTTTTCATCAGAAAATTGATTTTTTCGACTGTAGAAAAATTGAATCAAAATGTCATTTGGATTGTGCCTCATGTTGAATAACTACTTTTTAAAGCCTCAATGTGACCAAAATTGACATTTTTACAGACTTTTTCTCCTACTTAGAAGCTTCTATTTTAACCAATTTCAGGCATTAAAATGACTCTAAACACACTTATTTTTGTTCCAAAAGTGATAATTCACATGCAATAGTCATTTACAGTCAAAAAATTAAATATTACAAATTTATTATTTTTTAACATCTGGAGAAAGTTTGACAGGTCACGGGTCATCGTTTTTCATCAGAAAATTGATTTTTTCGACTGTAGAAAAATTGAATCAAAATGTCATTTGGATTGTGCCTCATGTTGAATAACTACTTTTTAAAGCCTCAATGTGACCAAAATTGACATTTTTACAGACTTTTTCTCCTACTTAGAAGCTTCTATTTTGACCAATTTCAGGCATTAAAATGACTCTAAACACACTTATTTTTGTTCCAAAAGTGATAAGTCACATACAATAGTCATTTACAGTCAAAAAATTCAATATTAAAAAATTACAATTTTTGACCATCTGGAGAAAATTCGACAGGTCACGGGTCATCGTTTTTCATCAGAAAATTGATTTTTATGACTGTAGAAAAATTGAATCAAAATGTCATTTGGATTGTGCCTCATGTTGAATAACTACTTTTTAAAGCCTCAATGTGACCAAAATTGACATTTTTACAGACTTTTTCTCCTACTTAGAAGCTTCTATTTTGACCAATTTCAGGCATTAAAATGACTCTAAACACACTTATTTTTGTTCCAAAAGTGATAAGTCACATACAATAGTCATTTACAGTCAAAAAATTCAATATTAAAAAATTACAATTTTTGACCATCTGGAGAAAATTCGACAGGTCACGGGTCATCGTTTTTCATCAGAAAATAGATTTTTTTCGACTAGAAAAATTGAATCAAAATGTCATTTGGATTGTGCCTCATGTTGAATAACTACTTTTTAAAGCCTCAATGTGACCAAAATTGACATTTTTACCGACTTTTTCTCCTACTCAGAAGCTTCTATTTTCACCAATTTCAGGCATTAAAATGACTCTAAACACACTTATTTTAGTTCCAAAAGTGATAATTCACATGCAATAGTCATTTACAGACAAAAAATTAAATATTACAAATTTATTATTTTTTAACATCTGGAGAAAGTTTGACAGGTCACGGGTCATCGTTTTTCATCAGAAAATTGATTTTTTCGACTGTAGAAAAATTGAATCAAAATGTCATTTGGATTGTGCCTCATGTTGAATAACTACTTTTTAAAGCCTCAATGTGACCAAAATTGACATTTTTACAGACTTTTTCTCCTACTTAGAAGCTTCTATTTTGACCAATTTCAGGCTTTAAAATGACTCTAAACACACTTATTTTTGTTCCAAAAGTGATAAGTCACATACAATAGTCATTTACAGTCAAAAAATTCAATATTAAAAAATTACAATTTTTGACCATCTGGAAAAAATTCGACAGGTCACGGGTCATCGTTTTTCATCAGAAAATAGATTTTTTTTGACTGTAGAAAAATTGAATCAAAATGTCATTTGGATTGTGCCTCATGTTGAATAACTACTTTTTAAAGCCTCAATGTGACCAAAATTGACATTTTTACAGTCTTTTTCTCCTACTCAGAAGCTTCTATTTTCACCAATTTCAGGCATTAAAATGACTCTAAACACACGTATTTCAGTTCCAAAAGTGATAATTCACATGCAATAGTCATTTACAGACAAAAAATTAAATATTACAAATTTATTATTTTTTAACATCTGGAGAAAGTTTGACAGGTCACGGGTCATCGTTTTTCATCAGAAAATTGATTTTTTCGACTGTAGAAAAATTGAATCAAAATGTCATTTGGATTGTGCCTCATGTTGAATAACTACTTTTTAAAGCCTCAATGTGACCAAAATTGACATTTTTACAGACTTTTTCTCCTACTTAGAAGCTTCTATTTTGACCAATTTCAGGCATTAAAATGACTCTAAACACACTTATTTTTGTTCCAAAAGTGATAAGTCACATACAATAGTCATTTACAGTCAAAAAATTCAATATTAAAAAATTACAATTTTTGACCATCTGGAGAAAATTCGACAGGTCACGGGTCATCGTTTTTCATCAGAAAATTGATTTTTTCGACTGTAGAAAAATTGAATCAAAATGTCATTTGTATTGTGCCTCATGTTGAATAACTACTTTTTAAAGCCTCAATGTGACCAAAATTGACATTTTTACAGAGTTTTTCTCCTTTTCAGAAGATTCTATTTTCACCAATTTCAGGCATTAAAATGACTCTAAACACACTTATTTTTCTTCCAAAAGTGACAATTCACATGCAATAGTCATTTACAGTCAAAAAATTAAATATTACAAATTTATTATTTTTGACCATCTGTAGAAAGTTTGACAGGTCACGGGTCATCGTTTTTCATCAGAAAATTGATTTTTTCGACTGTAGAAAAATTGAATCAAAATGTCATTTGGATTGTGCCTCATGTTGAATAACTACTTTTTAAAGCCTCAATGTGACCAAAATTGACATTTTTACAGACTTTTTCTCCTACTCAGAAGCTTCTATTTTCACCAATTTCAGGCATTAAAATGACTCTAAACACACTTATTTTAGTTCCAAAAGTGATAATTCACATGCAATAGTCATTTACAGTCAAAAAATTAAATATTACAAATTTATTATTTTTTAACATCTGGAGAAAGTTTGACAGGTCACGGGTCATCGTTTTTCATCAGAAAATTGATTTTTTCGACTGTAGAAAAATTGAATCAAAATGTCATTTGGATTGTGCCTCATGTTGAATAACTACTTTTTAAAGCCTCAATGTGACCAAAATTGACATTTTTACAGACTTTTTCTCCTACTTAGAAGCTTCTATTTTGACCAATTTCAGGCATTAAAATGACTCTAAACACACTTATTTTTGTTCCAAAAGTGATAAGTCACATACAATAGTCATTTACAGTCAAAAAATTCAATATTAAAAAATTACAATTTTTGACCATCTGGAGAAAATTCGACAGGTCACGGGTCATCGTTTTTTATCAGAAAATAGATTTTTTTCGACTGTAGAAAAATTTAATCAAAATGTCATTTGGATTGTGCCTCATGTTGAATAACTACTTTTTAAAGCCTCAATGTGACCAAAATTGACATTTTTACAGACTTTTTCTCCTACTCAGAAGCTTCTATTTTCACCAATTTCAGGCATTAAAATGACTCTAAACACACTTATTTTTGTTCCAAAAGTGATAATTCACATGCAATAGTCATTTAAAGTCAAAAAATTTATTATTACAAATTTATTATTTTTGACCATCTGGAGAAAGTTTGACAGGTCACGGGTCATCGTTTTTCGTCAGAAAATTGATTTTTTCGACTGTAGAAAAATTGAATCAAAATGTCATTTGGATTGTGCCTCATGTTGAATAACTACTTTTTAAAGCCTCAATGTGACCAAAATTGACATTTTTACAGAGTTTTTCTCCTACTCAGAAGCTTCTATTTTCACCCATTTCAGGCATAAAATGACTCTAAACACACTTATTTTTATTCCAAAAGTGACAATTCACATGCAATAGTCATTTACAGTCAAAAAAATAAATATTACAAATTTATTATTTTTGACCATCTGGAGAAAGTTTGACAGGTCACGGGTCATCGTTTTTCGTCAGAAAATTGATTTTTTCGACTGTAGAAAAATTGAATCAAAATGTCATTTGGATTGTGCCTCATGTTGAATAACTACTTTTTAAAGCCTCAATGTGACCAAAATTGACATTTTTACAGAGTTTTTCTCCTACTCAGAAGCTTCTATTTTGACCAATTTCAGGCATTAAAATGACTCTAAACACACTTATTTTTGTTCCAAAAGTGATAATTCACATGCAATAGTCATTTACAGTCAACAAATGCAATATTAAAAATTTACCATTTTTGACCATCTGGAGAAAATTCGACAGGTCACGGGGTCATCGTTTTTCATCAGAAAATTGATTTTTTCGACTGTAGAAAAATTGAATCAAAATGTCATTTGGATTGTGCCTCATGTTGAATAACTACTTTTTAAAGCCTCAATGTGACCAAAATTGACATTTTTACCGACTTTTTCTCCTACTCAGAAGCTTCTATTCTCACCAATTTCAGGCATTAAAATGACTCTAAACACACTTATTTTTATTCCAAAAGTGACAATTCACATGCAATAGTCATTTACAGTCAAAAAATTCAATATTAAAAAGTTACCATTTTTGACCATCTGGAGAAAATTCGACTGGTCACGGGTCATCATTTTTCATCAGAAAATTGATTTTTTTGGACTGTAGAAAAATTAATTCAAAATGTCATTTGGATTGTGCCTCGTGTTAAATAACTAATTTTTAAAGCCTCAATGTGACCAAAATTGACATTTTTACAGAGTTTTTCTCCTTTTCAGAAGATTCTATTTTCACCAATTTCAGGCATTAAAATGACTCTAAACACACTTATTTTTCTTCCAAAAGTGACAATTCACATGCAATAGTCATTTACAGTCAAAAAATTAAATATTACAAATTTATTATTTTTGACCATCTGTAGAAAGTTTGACAGGTCACGGGTCATCGTTTTTCATCAGAAAATTGATTTTTTCGACTGTAGAAAAATTGAATCAAAATGTCATTTGGATTGTGCCTCTTGTTGAATAATCACATTTTAAAGCCTCAATGTGACCAAAATTGACATTTTTACAGACTTTTTCTCCTACTCAGAAGCTTCTATTTTCACCAATTTCAGGCATTAAAATGACTCTAAACACACTTATTTTAGTTCCAAAAGTGATAATTCACATGCAATAGTCATTTACAGTCAAAAAATTAAATATTACAAATTTATTATTTTTTAACATCTGGAGAAAGTTTGACAGGTCACGGGTCATCGTTTTTCATCAGAAAATTGATTTTTTCGACTGTAGAAAAATTGAATCAAAATGTCATTTGGATTGTGCCTCATGTTGAATAACTACTTTTTAAAGCCTCAATGTGACCAAAATTGACATTTTTACAGACTTTTTCTCCTACTTAGAAGCTTCTATTTTGACCAATTTCAGGCATTAAAATGACTCTAAACACACTTATTTTTGTTCCAAAAGTGATAAGTCACATACAATAGTCATTTACAGTCAAAAAATTCAATATTAAAAAATTACAATTTTTGACCATCTGGAGAAAATTCGACAGGTCACGGGTCATCGTTTTTCATCAGAAAATAGATTTTTTTTGACTGTAGAAAAATTGAATCAAATTGTGCCTCATGTTGAATAACTACTTTTTAAAGCCTCAATGTGACCAAAATTGACATTTTTACAGACTTTTTCTCCTACTTAGAAGCTTCTATTTTGACCAATTTCAGGCATTAAAATGACTCTAAACACACTTATTTTTGTTCCAAAAGTGATAATTCACATGCAATAGTCATTTACAGTCAAAACATTCAATATTAAAAAATTACCATTTTTGACCATCTGGAGAAAATTCAACAGGTCACGGGTCATCATTTTTCATCAGAAAATTGATTTTTTGGACTG
This sequence comes from Triturus cristatus, assembly GCF_964204655.1. Lineage (NCBI taxonomy): Eukaryota > Metazoa > Chordata > Amphibia > Caudata > Salamandridae > Triturus > Triturus cristatus. The sequence continues at coordinate 1,018,848,832 of NC_140591.1, read as the reverse complement.
TAGAAAAATTAATTCAAAATGTCATTTGGATTGTGCCTCGTGTTAAATAACTACTTTTTAAAGCCTCAATGTGACCAAAATTGACATTTTTACAGACTTTTTATCCTACTCAGAAGCTTCTATTTTCACCAATTTCAGGCATTAAAATGACTCTAAACACACTTATTTTAGTTCCAAAAGTGATAATTCACATGCAATAGTCATTTACAGTCAAAAAATTTAATATTACAAATTTATTATTTTTGACCATCTGAAGAAAGTTTGACAGGTCACGGGTAATCGTTTTTCATCAGAAAATAGATTTTTTTCGACTGTAGAAAAATTGAATCAAAATGTCATTTGGATTGTGCCTCATGTTGAATAACTACTTTTTAAAGCCTCAATGTGACTAAAATTGACATTTTTACAGACTTTTTTCCTACTCAGAAGCTTCAATTTTGACCAATTTCAGGCATTAAAATGACTCTAAACACACTTATTTTTGTTCCAAAAGTGATAATTCACATGCAATAGTCATTTACAGTCAAAAAATACAAGATTAAAAAATGACCATTTTTGACCATCTGGAGAAAATTCGACAGGTCACGGGTCATCGTTTTTCATCAGAAAATTGATTTTTTGGACTGTAGAAAAATTAATTCAAAATGTCATTTGGATTGTGCCTCATGTTGAATAACTACTTTTTAAAGCCTCAATGTGACCAAAATTGACATTTTTACCGACTTTTTATCCTACTCAGAAGCTTCTATTTTCACCAATTTCAGGCATTAAAATGACTCTAAACACACTTATTTTAGTTCCAAAAGTGATAATTCACATGCAATAGTCATTTACAGTCAAAAAATTTAATATTACAAATTTATTATTTTTGACCATCTGAAGAAAGTTTGACAGGTCACGGGTAATCGTTTTTCATCAGAAAATAGATTTTTTTCGACTGTAGAAAAATTGAATCAAAATGTCATTTGGATTGTGCCTCATGTTGAATAACTACTTTTTAAAGCCTCAATGTGATCAAAATTGACATTTTTACAGACTTTTTCTCCTACTCAGAAGCTTCTATTTTCACCAATTTCAGGCATTAAATGACTCTAAACACACTTATTTTTATTCCAAAAGTGACAATTCACATGCAATAGTCATTTACAGTCAAAAAATTTAATATTACAAATTTATTATTTTTGACCATCTGTAGAAAGTTTGACAGGTCACGGGTCATCGTTTTTCATCAGAAAATTGATTTTTTCGACTGTAGAAAAATTGAATCAAACATGTCATTTGGATTGTGCCTCATGTTGAATAACTACTTTTTAAAGCCTCAATGTGACCAAAATTGACATTTTTACAGATTTTTTCTCCTACTCAGAAGCCTCTATTTTCACCAATTTCAGGCATAAAATGACTCTAAACACACTTATTTTTATTCCAAAAGTGACAATTCACATGCAATAGTCATTTACAGTCAAAAAATTTAATATTACAAATTTATTATTTTTGACCATCTGTAGAAAGTTTGACAGGTCACGGGTCATCGTTTTTCATCAGAAAATTGATTTTTTCGACTGTAGAAAAATTGAATCAAACATGTCATTTGGATTGTGCCTCATGTTGAATAACTACTTTTTAAAGCCTCAATGTGACCAAAATTGACATTTTTACAGACTTTTTCTCCTACTCAGAAGCCTCTATTTTCACCAATTTCAGGCATAAAATGACTCTAAACACACTTATTTTTATTCCAAAAGTGACAATTCACATGCAATAGTCATTTACAGTCAAAAAATTTAATATTACAAATTTATTATTTTTGACCATCTGAAGAAAGTTTGACAGGTCACGGGTAATCGTTTTTCATCAGAAAATAGATTTTTTTCGACTGTAGAAAAATTGAATCAAAATGTCATTTGGATTGTGCCTCATGTTGAATAACTACTTTTTAAAGCCTCAATGTGATCAAAATTGACATTTTTACAGACTTTTTCTCCTACTCAGAAGCCTCTATTTTCACCAATTTCAGGCATAAAATGACTCTAAACACACTTATTTTTATTCCAAAAGTGACAATTCACATGCAATAGTCATTTACAGTCAAAAAATTTAATATTACAAATTTATTATTTTTGACCATCTGTAGAAAGTTTGACAGGTCACGGGTCATCGTTTTTCATCAGAAAATTGATTTTTTCGACTGTAGAAAAATTGAATCAAACATGTCATTTGGATTGTGCCTCATGTTGAATAACTACTTTTTAAAGCCTCAATGTGACCAAAATTGACATTTTTACAGACTTTTTCTCCTACTCAGAAGCCTCTATTTTCACCAATTTCAGGCATAAAATGACTCTAAACACACTTATTTTTATTCCAAAAGTGACAATTCACATGCAATAGTCATTTACAGTCAAAAAAATAAATATTACAAATTTATTATTTTTGACCATCTGTAGAAAATTTGACAGGTCACGGGTCATCGTTTTTCATCAGAAAATTGATTTTTTCGACTGTAGAAAAATTGAATCAAAATGTCATTTGGATTGTGCCTCATGTTGAATAACTACTTTTTAAAGCCTCAATGTGACCAAAATTGACATTTTTACAGTCTTTTTCTCCTACTCAGAAGCTTCTATTTTCACCAATTTCAGGCATTAAAATGACTCTAAACACACGTATTTCAGTTCCAAAAGTGATAATTCACATGCAATAGTCATTTACAGACAAAAAATTAAATATTACAAATTTATTATTTTTTAACATCTGGAGAAAGTTTGACAGGTCACGGGTCATCGTTTTTCATCAGAAAATTGATTTTTTCGACTGTAGAAAAATTGAATCAAAATGTCATTTGGATTGTGCCTCATGTTGAATAACTACTTTTTAAAGCCTCAATGTGACCAAAATTGACATTTTTACAGACTTTTTCTCCTACTTAGAAGCTTCTATTTTGACCAATTTCAGGCATTAAAATGACTCTAAACACACTTATTTTTGTTCCAAAAGTGATAAGTCACATACAATAGTCATTTACAGTCAAAAAATTCAATATTAAAAAATTACAATTTTTGACCATCTGGAGAAAATTCGACAGGTCACGGGTCATCGTTTTTCATCAGAAAATAGATTTTTTTCGACTAGAAAAATTGAATCAAAATGTCATTTGGATTGTGCCTCATGTTGAATAACTACTTTTTAAAGCCTCAATGTGACCAAAATTGACATTTTTACCGACTTTTTCTCCTACTCAGAAGCTTCTATTTTCACCAATTTCAGGCATTAAAATGACTTTAAACACACTTATTTTAGTTCCAAAAGTGATAATTCACATGCAATAGTCATTTACAGTCAAAAAATTTAATATTACAAATTTATTATTTTTGACCATCTGAAGAAAGTTTGACAGGTCACGGGTAATCGTTTTTCATCAGAAAATAGATTTTTTTCGACTGTAGAAAAATTGAATCAAAATGTCATTTGGATTGTGCCTCATGTTGAATAACTACTTTTTAAAGCCTCAATGTGATCAAAATTGACATTTTTACAGACTTTCTCCTACTCAGAAGCTTCTATTTTCACCAATTTCAGGCATTAAAATGACTCTAAACACACTTATTTTTGTTCCAAAAGTGATAATTCACATGCAATAGTCATTTACGTCAAAAAATTTAATATTACAAATTTATTATTTTTTAACATCTGGAGAAAGTTTGACAGGTCACGGGTCATAGTTTTTCATCAGAAAATTGATTTTTTCGACTGTAGAAAAATTGAATCAAAATGTCATTTGGATTGTGCCTCATGTTGAATAACTACTTTTTAAAGCCTCAATGTGACCAAAATTGACATTTTTACAGACTTTTTCTCCTACTTAGAAGCTTCTATTTTAACCAATTTCAGGCATTAAAATGACTCTAAACACACTTATTTTTGTTCCAAAAGTGATAAGTCACATACAATAGTCATTTACAGTCAAAAAATTCAATATTAAAAAATTACAATTTTTGACCATCTGGAGAAAATTTGACAGGTCACGGGTCATCGTTTTTCATCAGAAAATTGATTTTTTCGACTGTAGAAAAATTGAATCAAAATGTCATTTGGATTGTGCCTCATGTTGAATAGCTACTTTTTAAAGCCTCAATGTGACCAAAATTGACATTTTTACAGAGTTTTTCTCCTACTCAGAAGATTCTATTTTCACCAATTTCAGGCATTAAAATGACTCTAAACACACTTATTTTTCTTCCAAAAGTGACAATTCACATGCAATAGTCATTTACAGTCAAAAAATTAAATATTACAAATTTATTATTTTTGACCATCTGTAGAAAGTTTGACAGGTCACGGGTCATCGTTTTTCATCAGAAAATTGTTTTTTTCGACTGTAGAAAAATTGAATCAAAATGTCATTTGGATTGTGCCTCTTGTTGAATAATCACTTTTTAAAGCCTCAATGTGACCAAAATTGACATTTTTACAGACTTTTTCTCCTACTCAGAAGCTTCTATTTTCACCAATTTCAGGCATTAAAATGACTCTAAACACACTTATTTTAGTTCCAAAAGTGATAATTCACATGCAATAGTCATTTACAGTCAAAAAATTAAATATTACAAATTTATTATTTTTGACAATCTGTAGAAAGTTTGCAGGTCACGGGTCATCGTTTTTCATCAGAAAATTGATTTTTTCGACGGTAGAAAAATTGAATCAAAATGTCATTTGGATTGTGCCTCATGTTGAATAACTACTTTTTAAAGCCTCAATGTGACCAAAATTGACATTTTTACAGTCTTTTTCTCCTACTCAGAAGCTTCTATTTTCACCAATTTCAGGCATTAAAATGACTCTAAACACACGTATTTCAGTTCCAAAAGTGATAATTCACATGCAATAGTCATTTACAGACAAAAAATTAAATATTACAAATTTATTATTTTTTAACATCTGGAGAAAGTTTGACAGGTCACGGGTCATCGTTTTTCATCAGAAAATTGATTTTTTCGACTGTAGAAAAATTGAATCAAAATGTCATTTGGATTGTGCCTCATGTTGAATAACTACTTTTTAAAGCCTCAATGTGACCAAAATTGACATTTTTACAGACTTTTTCTCCTACTTAGAAGCTTCTATTTTGACCAATTTCAGGCATTAAAATGACTCTAAACACACTTATTTTTGTTCCAAAAGTGATAAGTCACATACAATAGTCATTTACAGTCAAAAAATTCAATATTAAAAAATTACAATTTTTGACCATCTGGAGAAAATTCGACAGGTCACGGGTCATCGTTTTTCATCAGAAAATAGATTTTTTTCGACTAGAAAAATTGAATCAAAATGTCATTTGGATTGTGCCTCATGTTGAATAACTACTTTTTAAAGCCTCAATGTGACCAAAATTGACATTTTTACCGACTTTTTCTCCTACTCAGAAGCTTCTATTTTCACCAATTTCAGGCATTAAAATGACTTTAAACACACTTATTTTAGTTCCAAAAGTGATAATTCACATGCAATAGTCATTTACAGTCAAAAAATTTAATATTACAAATTTATTATTTTTGACCATCTGAAGAAAGTTTGACAGGTCACGGGTAATCGTTTTTCATCAGAAAATAGATTTTTTTCGACTGTAGAAAAATTGAATCAAAATGTCATTTGGATTGTGCCTCATGTTGAATAACTACTTTTTAAAGCCTCAATGTGATCAAAATTGACATTTTTACAGACTTTTTCTCCTACTCAGAAGCTTCTATTTTCACCAATTTCAGGCATTAAAATGACTCTAAACACACTTATTTTTGTTCCAAAAGTGATAATTCACATGCAATAGTCATTTACAGTCAAAAAATTTAATATTACAAATTTATTATTTTTTAACATCTGGAGAAAGTTTGACAGGTCACGGGTCATAGTTTTTCATCAGAAAATTGATTTTTTCGACTGTAGAAAAATTGAATCAAAATGTCATTTGGATTGTGCCTCATGTTGAATAACTACTTTTTAAAGCCTCAATGTGACCAAAATTGACATTTTTACAGACTTTTTCTCCTACTTAGAAGCTTCTATTTTAACCAATTTCAGGCATTAAAATGACTCTAAACACACTTATTTTTGTTCCAAAAGTGATAAGTCACATACAATAGTCATTTACAGTCAAAAAATTCAATATTAAAAAATTACAATTTTTGACCATCTGGAGAAAATTTGACAGGTCACGGGTCATCGTTTTTCATCAGAAAACTGATTTTTTCGACTGTAGAAAAATTGAATCAAAATGTCATTTGGATTGTGCCTCATGTTGAATAACTACTTTTTAAAGCCTCAATGTGACCAAAATTGACATTTTTACAGAGTTTTTCTCCTACTCAGAAGATTCTATTTTCACCAATTTCAGGCATTAAAATGACTCTAAACACACTTATTTTTCTTCCAAAAGTGACAATTCACATGCAATAGTCATTTACAGTCAAAAAATTAAATATTACAAATTTATTATTTTTGACCATCTGTAGAAAGTTTGACAGGTCACGGGTCATCGTTTTTCATCAGAAAATTGATTTTTTCGACTGTAGAAAAATTGAATCAAAATGTCATTTGGATTGTGCCTCTTGTTGAATAATCACTTTTTAAAGCCTCAATGTGACCAAAATTGACATTTTTACAGACTTTTTCTCCTACTCAGAAGCTTCTATTTTCACCAATTTCAGGCATTAATATGACTCTAAACACACTTATTTTAGTTCCAAAAGTGATAATTCACATGCAATAGTCATTTACAGTCAAAAAATTAAATATTACAAATTTATTATTTTTGACAATCTGTAGAAAGTTTGCAGGTCACGGGTCATCGTTTTTCATCAGAAAATTGATTTTTTCGACGGTAGAAAAATTGAATCAAAATGTCATTTGGATTGTGCCTCATGTTGAATAACTACTTTTTAAAGCCTCAATGTGACCAAAATTGACATTTTTACAGTCTTTTTCTCCTACTCAGAAGCTTCTATTTTCACCAATTTCAGGCATTAAAATGACTCTAAACACACGTATTTCAGTTCCAAAAGTGATAATTCACATGCAATAGTCATTTACAGACAAAAAATTAAATATTACTAATTTATTATTTTTTAACATCTGGAGAAAGTTTGACAGGTCACGGGTCATCGTTTTTCATCAGAAAATTGATTTTTTCGACTGTAGAAAAATTGAATCAAAATGTCATTTGGATTGTGCCTCATGTTGAATAACTACTTTTTAAAGCCTCAATGTGACCAAAATTGACATTTTTACAGACTTTTTCTCCTACTTAGAAGCTTCTATTTTGACCAATTTCAGGCATTAAAATGACTCTAAACACACTTATTTTTGTTCCAAAAGTGATAAGTCACATACAATAGTCATTTACAGTCAAAAAATTCAATATTAAAAAATTACAATTTTTGACCATCTGGAGAAAATTCGACAGGTCACGGGTCATCGTTTTTCATCAGAAAATTGATTTTTTCGACTGTAGAAAAATTGAATCAAAATGTCATTTGTATTGTGCCTCATGTTGAATAACTACTTTTTAAAGCCTCAATGTGACCAAAATTGACATTTTTACAGAGTTTTTCTCCTTTTCAGAAGATTCTATTTTCACCAATTTCAGGCATTAAAATGACTCTAAACACACTTATTTTTCTTCCAAAAGTGACAATTCACATGCAATAGTCATTTACAGTCAAAAAATTAAATATTACAAATTTATTATTTTTGACCATCTGTAGAAAGTTTGACAGGTCACGGGTCATCGTTTTTCATCAGAAAATTGATTTTTTCGACTGTAGAAAAATTGAATCAAAATGTCATTTGGATTGTGCCTCATGTTGAATAACTACTTTTTAAAGCCTCAATGTGACCAAAATTGACATTTTTACAGACTTTTTCTCCTACTCAGAAGCTTCTATTTTCACCAATTTCAGGCATTAAAATGACTCTAAACACACTTATTTTAGTTCCAAAAGTGATAATTCACATGCAATAGTCATTTACAGTCAAAAAATTAAATATTACAAATTTATTATTTTTTAACATCTGGAGAAAGTTTGACAGGTCACGGGTCATCGTTTTTCATCAGAAAATTGATTTTTTCGACTGTAGAAAAATTGAATCAAAATGTCATTTGGATTGTGCCTCATGTTGAATAACTACTTTTTAAAGCCTCAATGTGACCAAAATTGACATTTTTACAGACTTTTTCTCCTACTTAGAAGCTTCTATTTTGACCAATTTCAGGCATTAAAATGACTCTAAACACACTTATTTTTGTTCCAAAAGTGATAAGTCACATACAATAGTCATTTACAGTCAAAAAATTCAATATTAAAAAATTACAATTTTTGACCATCTGGAGAAAATTCGACAGGTCACGGGTCATCGTTTTTCATCAGAAAATAGATTTTTTTCGACTGTAGAAAAATTTAATCAAAATGTCATTTGGATTGTGCCTCATGTTGAATAACTACTTTTTAAAGCCTCAATGTGACCAAAATTGACATTTTTACAGACTTTTTCTCCTACTCAGAAGCTTCTATTTTCACCAATTTCAGGCATTAAAATGACTCTAAACACACTTATTTTTGTTCCAAAAGTGATAATTCACATGCAATAGTCATTTACAGTCAAAAAATTCAATATTAAAAAATTACAATTTTTGACCATCTGGAGAAAATTCGACAGGTCACGGGTCATCGTTTTTCATCAGAAAATAGATTTTTTTCGACTGTAGAAAAATTTAATCAAAATGTCATTTGGATTGTGCCTCATGTTGAATAACTACTTTTTAAAGCCTCAATGTGACCAAAATTGACATTTTTACAGACTTTTTCTCCTACTTAGAAGCTTCTATTTTGACCAATTTCAGGCATTAAAATGACTCTAAACACACTTATTTTTGTTCCAAAAGTGATAAGTCACATACAATAGTCATTTACAGTCAAAAAATTCAATATTAAAAAATTACAATTTTTGACCATCTGGAGAAAATTCGACAGGTCACGGGTCATCGTTTTTCATCAGAAAATTGATTTTTTCGACTGTAGAAAAATTGAATCAAAATGTCATTTGTATTGTGCCTCATGTTGAATAACTACTTTTTAAAGCCTCAATGTGACCAAAATTGACATTTTTACAGAGTTTTTCTCCTTTTCAGAAGATTCTATTTTCACCAATTTCAGGCATTAAAATGACTCTAAACACACTTATTTTTCTTCCAAAAGTGACAATTCACATGCAATAGTCATTTACAGTCAAAAAATTAAATATTACAAATTTATTATTTTTGACCATCTGTAGAAAGTTTGACAGGTCACGGGTCATCGTTTTTCATCAGAAAATTGATTTTTTCGACTGTAGAAAAATTGAATCAAAATGTCATTTGGATTGTGCCTCATGTTGAATAACTACTTTTTAAAGCCTCAATGTGACCAAAATTGACATTTTTACAGACTTTTTCTCCTACTCAGAAGCTTCTATTTTCACCAATTTCAGGCATTAAAATGACTCTAAACACACTTATTTTAGTTCCAAAAGTGATAATTCACATGCAATAGTCATTTACAGTCAAAAAATTAAATATTACAAATTTATTATTTTTTAACATCTGGAGAAAGTTTGACAGGTCACGGGTCATCGTTTTTCATCAGAAAATTGATTTTTTCGACTGTAGAAAAATTGAATCAAAATGTCATTTGGATTGTGCCTCATGTTGAATAACTACTTTTTAAAGCCTCAATGTGACCAAAATTGACATTTTTACAGACTTTTTCTCCTACTTAGAAGCTTCTATTTTGACCAATTTCAGGCATTAAAATGACTCTAAACACACTTATTTTTGTTCCAAAAGTGATAAGTCACATACAATAGTCATTTACAGTCAAAAAATTCAATATTAAAAAATTACAATTTTTGACCATCTGGAGAAAATTCGACAGGTCACGGGTCATCGTTTTTCATCAGAAAATAGATTTTTTTCGACTGTAGAAAAATTTAATCAAAATGTCATTTGGATTGTGCCTCATGTTGAATAACTACTTTTTAAAGCCTCAATGTGACCAAAATTGACATTTTTACAGACTTTTTCTCCTACTCAGAAGCTTCTATTTTCACCAATTTCAGGCATTAAAATGACTCTAAACACACTTATTTTTGTTCCAAAAGTGATAATTCACATGCAATAGTCATTTAAAGTCAAAAAATTTATTATTACAAATTTATTATTTTTGACCATCTGGAGAAAGTTTGACAGGTCACGGGTCATCGTTTTTCGTCAGAAAATTGATTTTTTCGACTGTAGAAAAATTGAATCAAAATGTCATTTGGATTGTGCCTCATGTTGAATAACTACTTTTTAAAGCCTCAATGTGACCAAAATTGACATTTTTACAGAGTTTTTCTCCTACTCAGAAGCTTCTATTTTCACCCATTTCAGGCATAAAATGACTCTAAACACACTTATTTTTATTCCAAAAGTGACAATTCACATGCAATAGTCATTTACAGTCAAAAAAATAAATATTACAAATTTATTATTTTTGACCATCTGGAGAAAGTTTGACAGGTCACGGGTCATCGTTTTTCGTCAGAAAATTGATTTTTTCGACTGTAGAAAAATTGAATCAAAATGTCATTTGGATTGTGCCTCATGTTGAATAACTACTTTTTAAAGCCTCAATGTGACCAAAATTGACATTTTTACAGAGTTTTTCTCCTACTCAGAAGCTTCTATTTTGACCAATTTCAGGCATTAAAATGACTCTAAACACACTTATTTTTGTTCCAAAAGTGATAATTCACATGCAATAGTCATTTACAGTCAACAAATGCAATATTAAAAATTTACCATTTTTGACCATCTGGAGAAAATTCGACAGGTCACGGGGTCATCGTTTTTCATCAGAAAATTGATTTTTTCGACTGTAGAAAAATTGAATCAAAATGTCATTTGGATTGTGCCTCATGTTGAATAACTACTTTTTAAAGCCTCAATGTGACCAAAATTGACATTTTTACCGACTTTTTCTCCTACTCAGAAGCTTCTATTCTCACCAATTTCAGGCATTAAAATGACTCTAAACACACTTATTTTTATTCCAAAAGTGACAATTCACATGCAATAGTCATTTACAGTCAAAAAATTCAATATTAAAAAGTTACCATTTTTGACCATCTGGAGAAAATTCGACTGGTCACGGGTCATCATTTTTCATCAGAAAATTGATTTTTTTGGACTGTAGAAAAATTAATTCAAAATGTCATTTGGATTGTGCCTCGTGTTAAATAACTAATTTTTAAAGCCTCAATGTGACCAAAATTGACATTTTTACAGAGTTTTTCTCCTTTTCAGAAGATTCTATTTTCACCAATTTCAGGCATTAAAATGACTCTAAACACACTTATTTTTCTTCCAAAAGTGACAATTCACATGCAATAGTCATTTACAGTCAAAAAATTAAATATTACAAATTTATTATTTTTGACCATCTGTAGAAAGTTTGACAGGTCACGGGTCATCGTTTTTCATCAGAAAATTGATTTTTTCGACTGTAGAAAAATTGAATCAAAATGTCATTTGGATTGTGCCTCTTGTTGAATAATCACATTTTAAAGCCTCAATGTGACCAAAATTGACATTTTTACAGACTTTTTCTCCTACTCAGAAGCTTCTATTTTCACCAATTTCAGGCATTAAAATGACTCTAAACACACTTATTTTAGTTCCAAAAGTGATAATTCACATGCAATAGTCATTTACAGTCAAAAAATTAAATATTACAAATTTATTATTTTTTAACATCTGGAGAAAGTTTGACAGGTCACGGGTCATCGTTTTTCATCAGAAAATTGATTTTTTCGACTGTAGAAAAATTGAATCAAAATGTCATTTGGATTGTGCCTCATGTTGAATAACTACTTTTTAAAGCCTCAATGTGACCAAAATTGACATTTTTACAGACTTTTTCTCCTACTTAGAAGCTTCTATTTTGACCAATTTCAGGCATTAAAATGACTCTAAACACACTTATTTTTGTTCCAAAAGTGATAAGTCACATACAATAGTCATTTACAGTCAAAAAATTCAATATTAAAAAATTACAATTTTTGACCATCTGGAGAAAATTCGACAGGTCACGGGTCATCGTTTTTCATCAGAAAATAGATTTTTTTTGACTGTAGAAAAATTGAATCAAATTGTGCCTCATGTTGAATAACTACTTTTTAAAGCCTCAATGTGACCAAAATTGACATTTTTACAGACTTTTTCTCCTACTTAGAAGCTTCTATTTTGACCAATTTCAGGCATTAAAATGACTCTAAACACACTTATTTTTGTTCCAAAAGTGATAATTCACATGCAATAGTCATTTACAGTCAAAACATTCAATATTAAAAAATTACCATTTTTGACCATCTGGAGAAAATTCAACAGGTCACGGGTCATCATTTTTCATCAGAAAATTGATTTTTTGGACTGTAGAAAAATTAATTCAAAATGTCATTTGGATTGTGCCTCGTGTTAAATAACTACTTTTTAAAGCCTCAATGTGACCAAAATTGACATTTTTACAGACTTTTTATCCTACTCAGAAGCTTCTATTTTCACCAATTTCAGGCATTAAAATGACTCTAAACACACTTATTTTAGTTCCAAAAGTGATAATTCACATGCAATAGTCATTTACAGTCAAAAAATTTAATATTACAAATTTATTATTTTTGACCATCTGAAGAAAGTTTGACAGGTCACGGGTAATCGTTTTTCATCAGAAAATAGATTTTTTTCGACTGTAGAAAAATTGAATCAAAATGTCATTTGGATTGTGCCTCATGTTGAATAACTACTTTTTAAAGCCTCAATGTGACTAAAATTGACATTTTTACAGACTTTTTTCCTACTCAGAAGCTTCAATTTTGACCAATTTCAGGCATTAAAATGACTCTAAACACACTTATTTTTGTTCCAAAAGTGATAATTCACATGCAATAGTCATTTACAGTCAAAAAATACAAGATTAAAAAATGACCATTTTTGACCATCTGGAGAAAATTCGACAGGTCACGGGTCATCGTTTTTCATCAGAAAATTGATTTTTTGGACTGTAGAAAAATTAATTCAAAATGTCATTTGGATTGTGCCTCATGTTGAATAACTACTTTTTAAAGCCTCAATGTGACCAAAATTGACATTTTTACCGACTTTTTCTCCTACTCAGAAGCTTCTATTTTCACCAATTTCAGGCATTAAAATGACTCTAAACACACTTATTTTAGTTCCAAAAGTGATAATTCACATGCAATAGTCATTTACAGTCAAAAAATTTAATATTACAAATTTATTATTTTTGACCATCTGAAGAAAGTTTGACAGGTCACGGGTAATCGTTTTTCATCAGAAAATAGATTTTTTTCGACTGTAGAAAAATTGAATCAAAATGTCATTTGGATTGTGCCTCATGTTGAATAACTACTTTTTAAAGCCTCAATGTGATCAAAATTGACATTTTTACAGACTTTTTCTCCTACTCAGAAGCTTCTATTTTCACCAATTTCAGGCATTAAATGACTCTAAACACACTTATTTTTATTCCAAAAGTGACAATTCACATGCAATAGTCATTTACAGTCAAAAAATTTAATATTACAAATTTATTATTTTTGACCATCTGTAGAAAGTTTGACAGGTCACGGGTCATCGTTTTTCATCAGAAAATTGATTTTTTCGACTGTAGAAAAATTGAATCAAACATGTCATTTGGATTGTGCCTCATGTTGAATAACTACTTTTTAAAGCCTCAATGTGACCAAAATTGACATTTTTACAGATTTTTTCTCCTACTCAGAAGCCTCTATTTTCACCAATTTCAGGCATAAAATGACTCTAAACACACTTATTTTTATTCCAAAAGTGACAATTCACATGCAATAGTCATTTACAGTCAAAAAATTTAATATTACAAATTTATTATTTTTGACCATCTGTAGAAAGTTTGACAGGTCACGGGTCATCGTTTTTCATCAGAAAATTGATTTTTTCGACTGTAGAAAAATTGAATCAAACATGTCATTTGGATTGTGCCTCATGTTGAATAACTACTTTTTAAAGCCTCAATGTGACCAAAATTGACATTTTTACAGACTTTTTCTCCTACTCAGAAGCCTCTATTTTCACCAATTTCAGGCATAAAATGACTCTAAACACACTTATTTTTATTCCAAAAGTGACAATTCACATGCAATAGTCATTTACAGTCAAAAAATTTAATATTACAAATTTATTATTTTTGACCATCTGAAGAAAGTTTGACAGGTCACGGGTAATCGTTTTTCATCAGAAAATAGATTTTTTTCGACTGTAGAAAAATTGAATCAAAATGTCATTTGGATTGTGCCTCATGTTGAATAACTACTTTTTAAAGCCTCAATGTGATCAAAATTGACATTTTTACAGACTTTTTCTCCTACTCAGAAGCCTCTATTTTCACCAATTTCAGGCATAAAATGACTCTAAACACACTTATTTTTATTCCAAAAGTGACAATTCACATGCAATAGTCATTTACAGTCAAAAAATTTAATATTACAAATTTATTATTTTTGACCATCTGTAGAAAGTTTGACAGGTCACGGGTCATCGTTTTTCATCAGAAAATTGATTTTTTCGACTGTAGAAAAATTGAATCAAACATGTCATTTGGATTGTGCCTCATGTTGAATAACTACTTTTTAAAGCCTCAATGTGACCAAAATTGACATTTTTACAGACTTTTTCTCCTACTCAGAAGCCTCTATTTTCACCAATTTCAGGCATAAAATGACTCTAAACACACTTATTTTTATTCCAAAAGTGACAATTCACATGCAATAGTCATTTACAGTCAAAAAAATAAATATTACAAATTTATTATTTTTGACCATCTGTAGAAAATTTGACAGGTCACGGGTCATCGTTTTTCATCAGAAAATTGATTTTTTCGACTGTAGAAAAATTGAATCAAAATGTCATTTGGATTGTGCCTCATGTTGAATAACTACTTTTTAAAGCCTCAATGTGACCAAAATTGACATTTTTACAGTCTTTTTCTCCTACTCAGAAGCTTCTATTTTCACCAATTTCAGGCATTAAAATGACTCTAAACACACGTATTTCAGTTCCAAAAGTGATAATTCACATGCAATAGTCATTTACAGACAAAAAATTAAATATTACAAATTTATTATTTTTTAACATCTGGAGAAAGTTTGACAGGTCACGGGTCATCGTTTTTCATCAGAAAATTGATTTTTTCGACTGTAGAAAAATTGAATCAAAATGTCATTTGGATTGTGCCTCATGTTGAATAACTACTTTTTAAAGCCTCAATGTGACCAAAATTGACATTTTTACAGACTTTTTCTCCTACTTAGAAGCTTCTATTTTGACCAATTTCAGGCATTAAAATGACTCTAAACACACTTATTTTTGTTCCAAAAGTGATAAGTCACATACAATAGTCATTTACAGTCAAAAAATTCAATATTAAAAAATTACAATTTTTGACCATCTGGAGAAAATTCGACAGGTCACGGGTCATCGTTTTTCATCAGAAAATAGATTTTTTTCGACTAGAAAAATTGAATCAAAATGTCATTTGGATTGTGCCTCATGTTGAATAACTACTTTTTAAAGCCTCAATGTGACCAAAATTGACATTTTTACCGACTTTTTCTCCTACTCAGAAGCTTCTATTTTCACCAATTTCAGGCATTAAAATGACTTTAAACACACTTATTTTAGTTCCAAAAGTGATAATTCACATGCAATAGTCATTTACAGTCAAAAAATTTAATATTACAAATTTATTATTTTTGACCATCTGAAGAAAGTTTGACAGGTCACGGGTAATCGTTTTTCATCAGAAAATAGATTTTTTTCGACTGTAGAAAAATTGAATCAAAATGTCATTTGGATTGTGCCTCATGTTGAATAACTACTTTTTAAAGCCTCAATGTGATCAAAATTGACATTTTTACAGACTTTCTCCTACTCAGAAGCTTCTATTTTCACCAATTTCAGGCATTAAAATGACTCTAAACACACTTATTTTTGTTCCAAAAGTGATAATTCACATGCAATAGTCATTTACGTCAAAAAATTTAATATTACAAATTTATTATTTTTTAACATCTGGAGAAAGTTTGACAGGTCACGGGTCATAGTTTTTCATCAGAAAATTGATTTTTTCGACTGTAGAAAAATTGAATCAAAATGTCATTTGGATTGTGCCTCATGTTGAATAACTACTTTTTAAAGCCTCAATGTGACCAAAATTTACATTTTTACAGACTTTTTCTCCTACTTAGAAGCTTCTATTTTAACCAATTTCAGGCATTAAAATGACTCTAAACACACTTATTTTTGTTCCAAAAGTGATAAGTCACATACAATAGTCATTTACAGTCAAAAAATTCAATATTAAAAAATTACAATTTTTGACCATCTGGAGAAAATTTGACAGGTCACGGGTCATCGTTTTTCATCAGAAAATTGATTTTTTCGACTGTAGAAAAATTGAATCAAAATGTCATTTGGATTGTGCCTCATGTTGAATAGCTACTTTTTAAAGCCTCAATGTGACCAAAATTGACATTTTTACAGAGTTTTTCTCCTACTCAGAAGATTCTATTTTCACCAATTTCAGGCATTAAAATGACTCTAAACACACTTATTTTTCTTCCAAAAGTGACAATTCACATGCAATAGTCATTTACAGTCAAAAAATTAAATATTACAAATTTATTATTTTTGACCATCTGTAGAAAGTTTGACAGGTCACGGGTCATCGTTTTTCATCAGAAAATTGTTTTTTTCGACTGTAGAAAAATTGAATCAAAATGTCATTTGGATTGTGCCTCTTGTTGAATAATCACTTTTTAAAGCCTCAATGTGACCAAAATTGACATTTTTACAGACTTTTTCTCCTACTCAGAAGCTTCTATTTTCACCAATTTCAGGCATTAAAATGACTCTAAACACACTTATTTTAGTTCCAAAAGTGATAATTCACATGCAATAGTCATTTACAGTCAAAAAATTAAATATTACAAATTTATTATTTTTGACAATCTGTAGAAAGTTTGCAGGTCACGGGTCATCGTTTTTCATCAGAAAATTGATTTTTTCGACGGTAGAAAAATTGAATCAAAATGTCATTTGGATTGTGCCTCATGTTGAATAACTACTTTTTAAAGCCTCAATGTGACCAAAATTGACATTTTTACAGACTTTTTCTCCTACTTAGAAGCTTCTATTTTAACCAATTTCAGGCATTAAAATGACTCTAAACACACTTATTTTTGTTCCAAAAGTGATAATTCACATGCAATAGTCATTTACAGTCAAAAAATTAAATATTACAAATTTATTATTTTTTAACATCTGGAGAAAGTTTGACAGGTCACGGGTCATCGTTTTTCATCAGAAAATTGATTTTTTCGACTGTAGAAAAATTGAATCAAAATGTCATTTGGATTGTGCCTCATGTTGAATAACTACTTTTTAAAGCCTCAATGTGACCAAAATTGACATTTTTACAGACTTTTTCTCCTACTTAGAAGCTTCTATTTTGACCAATTTCAGGCATTAAAATGACTCTAAACACACTTATTTTTGTTCCAAAAGTGATAAGTCACATACAATAGTCATTTACAGTCAAAAAATTCAATATTAAAAAATTACAATTTTTGACCATCTGGAGAAAATTCGACAGGTCACGGGTCATCGTTTTTCATCAGAAAATAGATTTTTTTCGACTAGAAAAATTGAATCAAAATGTCATTTGGATTGTGCCTCATGTTGAATAACTACTTTTTAAAGCCTCAATGTGACCAAAATTGACATTTTTACCGACTTTTTCTCCTACTCAGAAGCTTCTATTTTCACCAATTTCAGGCATTAAAATGACTTTAAACACACTTATTTTAGTTCCAAAAGTGATAATTCACATGCAATAGTCATTTACAGTCAAAAAATTTAATATTACAAATTTATTATTTTTGACCATCTGAAGAAAGTTTGACAGGTCACGGGTAATCGTTTTTCATCAGAAAATAGATTTTTTTCGACTGTAGAAAAATTGAATCAAAATGTCATTTGGATTGTGCCTCATGTTGAATAACTACTTTTTAAAGCCTCAATGTGATCAAAATTGACATTTTTACAGACTTTTTCTCCTACTCAGAAGCTTCTATTTTCACCAATTTCAGGCATTAAAATGACTCTAAACACACTTATTTTTGTTCCAAAAGTGATAATTCACATGCAATAGTCATTTACAGTCAAAAAATTTAATATTACAAATTTATTATTTTTTAACATCTGGAGAAAGTTTGACAGGTCACGGGTCATAGTTTTTCATCAGAAAATTGATTTTTTCGACTGTAGAAAAATTGAATCAAAATGTCATTTGGATTGTGCCTCATGTTGAATAACTACTTTTTAAAGCCTCAATGTGACCAAAATTGACATTTTTACAGACTTTTTCTCCTACTTAGAAGCTTCTATTTTAACCAATTTCAGGCATTAAAATGACTCTAAACACACTTATTTTTGTTCCAAAAGTGATAAGTCACATACAATAGTCATTTACAGTCAAAAAATTCAATATTAAAAAATTACAATTTTTGACCATCTGGAGAAAATTTGACAGGTCACGGGTCATCGTTTTTCATCAGAAAACTGATTTTTTCGACTGTAGAAAAATTGAATCAAAATGTCATTTGGATTGTGCCTCATGTTGAATAACTACTTTTTAAAGCCTCAATGTGACCAAAATTGACATTTTTACAGAGTTTTTCTCCTACTCAGAAGATTCTATTTTCACCAATTTCAGGCATTAAAATGACTCTAAACACACTTATTTTTCTTCCAAAAGTGACAATTCACATGCAATAGTCATTTACAGTCAAAAAATTAAATATTACAAATTTATTATTTTTGACCATCTGTAGAAAGTTTGACAGGTCACGGGTCATCGTTTTTCATCAGAAAATTGATTTTTTCGACTGTAGAAAAATTGAATCAAAATGTCATTTGGATTGTGCCTCTTGTTGAATAATCACTTTTTAAAGCCTCAATGTGACCAAAATTGACATTTTTACAGACTTTTTCTCCTACTCAGAAGCTTCTATTTTCACCAATTTCAGGCATTAATATGACTCTAAACACACTTATTTTAGTTCCAAAAGTGATAATTCACATGCAATAGTCATTTACAGTCAAAAAATTAAATATTACAAATTTATTATTTTTGACAATCTGTAGAAAGTTTGCAGGTCACGGGTCATCGTTTTTCATCAGAAAATTGATTTTTTCGACGGTAGAAAAATTGAATCAAAATGTCATTTGGATTGTGCCTCATGTTGAATAACTACTTTTTAAAGCCTCAATGTGACCAAAATTGACATTTTTACAGTCTTTTTCTCCTACTCAGAAGATTCTATTTTCACCAATTTCAGGCATTAAAATGACTCTAAACACACGTATTTCAGTTCCAAAAGTGATAATTCACATGCAATAGTCATTTACAGACAAAAAATTAAATATTACTAATTTATTATTTTTTAACATCTGGAGAAAGTTTGACAGGTCACGGGTCATCGTTTTTCATCAGAAAATTGATTTTTTCGACTGTAGAAAAATTGAATCAAAATGTCATTTGGATTGTGCCTCATGTTGAATAACTACTTTTTAAAGCCTCAATGTGACCAAAATTGACATTTTTACAGACTTTTTCTCCTACTTAGAAGCTTCTATTTTGACCAATTTCAGGCATTAAAATGACTCTAAACACACTTATTTTTGTTCCAAAAGTGATAAGTCACATACAATAGTCATTTACAGTCAAAAAATTCAATATTAAAAAATTACAATTTTTGACCATCTGGAGAAAATTCGACAGGTCACGGGTCATCGTTTTTCATCAGAAAATAGATTTTTTTCGACTAGAAAAATTGAATCAAAATGTCATTTGGATTGTGCCTCATGTTGAATAACTACTTTTTAAAGCCTCAATGTGACCAAAATTGACATTTTTACCGACTTTTTCTCCTACTCAGAAGCTTCTATTTTCACCAATTTCAGGCGTTAAAATGACTTTAAACACACTTATTTTAGTTCCAAAAGTGATAATTCACATGCAATAGTCATTTACAGTCAAAAAATTTAATATTACAAATTTATTATTTTTGACCATCTGAAGAAAGTTTGACAGGTCACGGGTAATCGTTTTTCATCAGAAAATAGATTTTTTTCGACTGTAGAAAAATTGAATCAAAATGTCATTTGGATTGTGCCTCATGTTGAATAACTACTTTTTAAAGCCTCAATGTGATCAAAATTGACATTTTTACAGACTTTTTCTCCTACTCAGAAGCTTCTATTTTCACCAATTTCAGGCATTAAAATGACTCTAAACACACTTATTTTTGTTCCAAAAGTGATAATTCACATGCAATAGTCATTTACAGTCAAAAAATTTAATATTACAAATTTATTATTTTTTAACATCTGGAGAAAGTTTGACAGGTCACGGGTCATAGTTTTTCATCAGAAAATTGATTTTTTCGACTGTAGAAAAATTGAATCAAAATGTCATTTGGATTGTGCCTCATGTTGAATAACTACTTTTTAAAGCCTCAATGTGACCAAAATTGACATTTTTACAGACTTTTTCTCCTACTTAGAAGCTTCTATTTTAACCAATTTCAGGCATTAAAATGACTCTAAACACACTTATTTTTGTTCCAAAAGTGATAAGTCACATACAATAGTCATTTACAGTCAAAAAATTAAATATTAAAAAATTACAATTTTTGACCATCTGGAGAAAATTTGACAGGTCACGGGTCATAGTTTTTCATCAGAAAATTGATTTTTTCGACTGTAGAAAAATTGAATCAAAATGTCATTTGGATTGTGCCTCATGTTGAATAACTACTTTTTAAAGCCTCAATGTGACCAAAATTGACATTTTTACAGACTTTTTCTCCTACTTAGAAGCTTCTATTTTAACCAATTTCAGGCATTAAAATGACTCTAAACACACTTATTTTTGTTCCAAAAGTGATAATTCACATGCAATAGTCATTTACAGTCAAAAAATTAAATATTACAAATTTATTATTTTTTAACATCTGGAGTAAGTTTGACAGGTCACGGGTCATCGTTTTTCATCAGAAAATTGATTTTTTCGACTGTAGAAAAATTGAATCAAAATGTCATTTGGATTGTGCCTCATGTTGAATAACTACTTTTTAAAGCCTCAATGTGACCAAAATAGAAGCTTCTACAGACTTTTACAGACTTTTTCCAGACTTTTTTACAGACTTTTTACAGACTTTTTCTCCTACTTAGAAGCTTCTATTTTGACCAATTTCAGGCATTAAAATGACTCTAAACACACTTATTTTTGTTCCAAAAGTGATAAGTCACATACAATAGTCATTTACAGTCAAAAAATTCAATATTAAAAAATTACAATTTTTGACCATCTGGAGAAAATTCGACAGGTCACGGGTCATCGTTTTTCATCAGAAAATTGATTTTTATGACTGTAGAAAAATTGAATCAAAATGTCATTTGGATTGTGCCTCATGTTGAATAACTACTTTTTAAAGCCTCAATGTGACCAAAATTGACATTTTTACAGACTTTTTCTCCTACTTAGAAGCTTCTATTTTGACCAATTTCAGGCATTAAAATGACTCTAAACACACTTATTTTTGTTCCAAAAGTGATAAGTCACATACAATAGTCATTTACAGTCAAAAAATTCAATATTAAAAAATTACAATTTTTGACCATCTGGAGAAAATTCGACAGGTCACGGGTCATCGTTTTTCATCAGAAAATAGATTTTTTTCGACTAGAAAAATTGAATCAAAATGTCATTTGGATTGTGCCTCATGTTGAATAACTACTTTTTAAAGCCTCAATGTGACCAAAATTGACATTTTTACCGACTTTTTCTCCTACTCAGAAGCTTCTATTTTCACCAATTTCAGGCATTAAAATGACTCTAAACACACTTATTTTAGTTCCAAAAGTGATAATTCACATGCAATAGTCATTTACAGACAAAAAATTAAATATTACAAATTTATTATTTTTTAACATCTGGAGAAAGTTTGACAGGTCACGGGTCATCGTTTTTCATCAGAAAATTGATTTTTTCGACTGTAGAAAAATTGAATCAAAATGTCATTTGGATTGTGCCTCATGTTGAATAACTACTTTTTAAAGCCTCAATGTGACCAAAATTGACATTTTTACAGACTTTTTCTCCTACTTAGAAGCTTCTATTTTGACCAATTTCAGGCATTAAAATGACTCTAAACACACTTATTTTTGTTCCAAAAGTGATAAGTCACATACAATAGTCATTTACAGTCAAAAAATTCAATATTAAAAAATTACAATTTTTGACCATCTGGAAAAAATTCGACAGGTCACGGGTCATCGTTTTTCATCAGAAAATAGATTTTTTTTGACTGTAGAAAAATTGAATCAAAATGTCATTTGGATTGTGCCTCATGTTGAATAACTACTTTTTAAAGCCTCAATGTGACCAAAATTGACATTTTTACAGTCTTTTTCTCCTACTCAGAAGCTTCTATTTTCACCAATTTCAGGCATTAAAATGACTCTAAACACACGTATTTCAGTTCCAAAAGTGATAATTCACATGCAATAGTCATTTACAGACAAAAAATTAAATATTACAAATTTATTATTTTTTAACATCTGGAGAAAGTTTGACAGGTCACGGGTCATCGTTTTTCATCAGAAAATTGATTTTTTCGACTGTAGAAAAATTGAATCAAAATGTCATTTGGATTGTGCCTCATGTTGAATAACTACTTTTTAAAGCCTCAATGTGACCAAAATTGACATTTTTACAGACTTTTTCTCCTACTTAGAAGCTTCTATTTTGACCAATTTCAGGCATTAAAATGACTCTAAACACACTTATTTTTGTTCCAAAAGTGATAAGTCACATACAATAGTCATTTACAGTCAAAAAATTCAATATTAAAAAATTACAATTTTTGACCATCTGGAGAAAATTCGACAGGTCACGGGTCATCGTTTTTCATCAGAAAATTGATTTTTTCGACTGTAGAAAAATTGAATCAAAATGTCATTTGTATTGTGCCTCATGTTGAATAACTACTTTTTAAAGCCTCAATGTGACCAAAATTGACATTTTTACAGAGTTTTTCTCCTTTTCAGAAGATTCTATTTTCACCAATTTCAGGCATTAAAATGACTCTAAACACACTTATTTTTCTTCCAAAAGTGACAATTCACATGCAATAGTCATTTACAGTCAAAAAATTAAATATTACAAATTTATTATTTTTGACCATCTGTAGAAAGTTTGACAGGTCACCGGTCATCGTTTTTCATCAGAAAATTGATTTTTTCGACTGTAGAAAAATTGAATCAAAATGTCATTTGGATTGTGCCTCATGTTGAATAACTACTTTTTAAAGCCTCAATGTGACCAAAATTGACATTTTTACAGACTTTTTCTCCTACTCAGAAGCTTCTATTTTCACCAATTTCAGGCATTAAAATGACTCTAAACACACTTATTTTAGTTCCAAAAGTGATAATTCACATGCAATAGTCATTTACAGTCAAAAAATTAAATATTACAAATTTATTATTTTTTAACATCTGGAGAAAGTTTGACAGGTCACGGGTCATCGTTTTTCATCAGAAAATTGATTTTTTCGACTGTAGAAAAATTGAATCAAAATGTCATTTGGATTGTGCCTCATGTTGAATAACTACTTTTTAAAGCCTCAATGTGACCAAAATTGACATTTTTACAGACTTTTTCTCCTACTTAGAAGCTTCTATTTTGACCAATTTCAGGCATTAAAATGACTCTAAACACACTTATTTTTGTTCCAAAAGTGATAAGTCACATACAATAGTCATTTACAGTCAAAAAATTCAATATTAAAAAATTACAATTTTTGACCATCTGGAGAAAATTCGACAGGTCACGGGTCATCGTTTTTCATCAGAAAATAGATTTTTTTCGACTGTAGAAAAATTTAATCAAAATGTCATTTGGATTGTGCCTCATGTTGAATAACTACTTTTTAAAGCCTCAATGTGACCAAAATTGACATTTTTACAGACTTTTTCTCCTACTCAGAAGCTTCTATTTTCACCAATTTCAGGCATTAAAATGACTCTAAACACACTTATTTTTGTTCCAAAAGTGATAATTCACATGCAATAGTCATTTAAAGTCAAAAAATTTATTATTACAAATTTATTATTTTTGACCATCTGGAGAAAGTTTGACAGGTCACGGGTCATCGTTTTTCGTCAGAAAATTGATTTTTTCGACTGTAGAAAAATTGAATCAAAATGTCATTTGGATTGTGCCTCATGTTGAATAACTACTTTTTAAAGCCTCAATGTGACCAAAATTGACATTTTTACAGAGTTTTTCTCCTACTCAGAAGCTTCTATTTTCACCCATTTCAGGCATAAAATGACTCTAAACACACTTATTTTTATTCCAAAAGTGACAATTCACATGCAATAGTCATTTACAGTCAAAAAAATAAATATTACAAATTTATTATTTTTGACCATCTGGAGAAAGTTTGACAGGTCACGGGTCATCGTTTTTCGTCAGAAAATTGATTTTTTCGACTGTAGAAAAATTGAATCAAAATGTCATTTGGATTGTGCCTCATGTTGAATAACTACTTTTTAAAGCCTCAATGTGACCAAAATTGACATTTTTACAGAGTTTTTCTCCTACTCAGAAGCTTCTATTTTGACCAATTTCAGGCATTAAAATGACTCTAAACACACTTATTTTTGTTCCAAAAGTGATAATTCACATGCAATAGTCATTTACAGTCAACAAATGCAATATTAAAAATTTACCATTTTTGACCATCTGGAGAAAATTCGACAGGTCACGGGGTCATCGTTTTTCATCAGAAAATTGATTTTTTCGACTGTAGAAAAATTGAATCAAAATGTCATTTGGATTGTGCCTCATGTTAAATAACTACTTTTTAAAGCCTCAATGTGACCAAAATTGACATTTTTATAGACTTTTTCTCCTACTCAGAAGCTTCTATTTTCACCAATTTCAGGCATTAAAATAACTCTAAACACACTTATTTTAGTTCCAAAAGTGATAATTCACATGCAATAGTCATTTACAGTCCAAAAATTTAATATTACAAATGTATTATTTTTGACCATCTGGAGAAAGTTTGACAGGTCACGGGTCATCGTTTTTCATCAGAAAATTGATTTTTTTGACTGTAGAAAAATTGAATCAAAATGTCATTTGGATTGTGCCTCATGTTGAATAACTACTTTTTAAAGCCTCAATGTGACCAAAATTGACATTTTTACAGAGTTTTTCTCCTACTCAGAAGCTTCTATTTTCACCAATTTCAGGCATTAAAATGACTCTAAACACACTTATTTTAGTTCCAAAAGTGATAATTCACATGCAATAGTCATTTGCAGTCAAAAAATTCAATATTACAAATTTATTATTTTTGACCATCTGGAGAAAATTCGACAGGTCACGGGTCATCATTTTTCATCAGAAAATTGATTTTTTGGACTGTAGAAAAATTGAATCAAAATGTCATTTGGATTGTGCCTCTTGTTGAATAATCACTTTTTAAAGCCTCAATGTGACCACAATTGACATTTTTACAGTCTTTTTCTCCTACTCAGAAGCTTCTATTTTCACCAATTTCAGGCATTAAAATGACTCTAAACACACTTATTTTTGTTCCAAAAGTGATAATTCACATGCAGTAGTCATTTGCAGTCAAAAAATTCAATATTAAAAAATTACCATTTTTGACCATCTGGAGAAAATTCGACAGGTCACGGGTCATCATTTTTCATCAGAAAATTGATTTATTGGACTGTAGAAAAATTAATTCAAAATGTCATTTGGATTGTGCCTCATGTTGAATAACTACTTTTTAAAGCCTCAATGTGACCAAAATTGACATTTTTACAGAGTTTTTCTCCTTCTCAGAAGCTTCTGTTTTCACCGATTTCAGGCATTAAAATGACTCTAAACACACTTATTTTTGTTCCAAAAGTGATAATTCACATGCAATAATCATTTACAGGCAAAAAAATCAATATTACAAATTTATTATTTTTGACCATCTGGAGAAAGTTTGACAGGTCACGGGTCATCGTTTTTCATCAGAAAATTGATTTTTTCGACTAGAAAAATTGAATCAAAATGTCATTTGGATTGTGCCTCATGTTGAATAACTACTTTTTAAAGCCTCAATGTGACCAAAACTGACATTTTTACAGACTTTTTCTCCTACTTAGAAGCTTCTATTTTGACCAATTTCAGGCATTAAATGACTCTAAACACACTAATTTTTGTTCCAAAAGTGATAATTCACATGCAATAGTCATTTACAGTCAAAAAATTCAATATTAAAAAATTACCATTTTTGACCATCTGGAGAAAATTCGACAGGTCATGGGTCATCATTTTTCATCAGAAAATTGATTTTTTGGACTGTAGAAAAATTAATTCAAAATGTCATTTGGATTGTGCCTCGTGTTAAATAACTACTTTTTGAAGCGTCAATGTGACCAAAATTGACATTTTTACAGACTTTTTCTCCTACTCAGAAGCTTCTATTTTCACCAATTTCAGGCATTAAAATGACTCTAAACACACTTATTTTTCTTCCAAAAGTGATAATTCACATGCAATAGTCATTTACAGTCAAAAAATTTAATATTACAAATTTAATATTTTTGACCATCTGGAGAAAGTTTGACAGGTCACGGGTCATCGTTTTTCATCAGAAAATTGCTTTTTTGGACTGTAGAAAAATTAATTCAAAATGTCATTTGGATTGTGCCTCGTGTTAAATAACTACTTTTTAAAGCCTCAATGTGACCAAAACTGACATTTTTACAGACTTTTTCTCCTACTTAGAAGCTTCTATTATGACCCATTTCAGGCATTAAAATGACTCTAAACACACTAATTTTTGTTCCAAAAGTGATAATTCACATGCAATAGTCATTTACAGTCAAAAATTCAATATTAAAAAATTACCATTTTTGACCATCTGGAGAAAATTCGACAGGGTCATCATTTTTCATCAGAAAATTGATTTTTTGGACTGTAGAAAAATTAATTCAAAATGTCATTTGGATTGTGCCTCGTGTTAAATAACTACTTTTTGAAGCGTCAATGTGACCAAAATTGACATTTTTACAGACTTTTTCTCCTACTCAGAAGCTTCTATTTTCACCAATTTCAGGCATTAAAATGACACTAAACACACTTATTTTTCTTCCAAAAGTGATAATTCACATGCAATAGTCATTTACAGTCAAAAAATTTAATATTACAAATTTAATATTTTTGACCATCTGGAGAAAGTTTGACAGGTCACGGGTCATCGTTTTTCATCAGAAAATTGATTTTTTCGACTGTAGAAAAATTGAATCAAAATGTCATTTGGATTGTGCCTCATGTTGAATAACTACTTTTTAAAGCCTCAATGTGACCAAAATTGACATTTTTACAGAGTTTTTCTCCTTCTCAGAAGCTTCTGTTTTCACTGATTTCAGGCATTAAAATGACTCTAAACACACTTATTTTTGTTCCAAAAGTGATAATTCACATGCAATAGTCATTTGCAGTCAAAAAATTCAATATTAACAAATTACCATTTTTGACCATCTGGAGAAAATTCGACAGGTCACGGGTCATCATTTTTCATCAGAAAATTGATTTTTTGGACTGTAGAAAAATTGATTCAAAATGTCATTTGGATTGTGCCTCTTGTTGAATAATCACTTTTTAAAGCCTCAATGTGACCACAATTGACATTTTTACAGTCTTTTTCTCCTACTCAGAAGCTTCTATTTTCACCAATTTCAGGCATTAAAATGACTCTAAACACACTTATTTTTGTTCCAAACGTGATAATTCACATGCAATAGTCATTTGCAGTCAAAAAATTCAATATTAAAAAATTACCATTTTTGACAATCTGGAGAAAATTCGACAGGTCACGGGTCATCATTTTTCATCAGAAAATTGATTTATTGGACTGTAGAAAAATTAATTCAAAATGTCATTTGGATTGTGCCTCATGTTGAATAACTACTTTTTAAAGCCTCAATGTGACCAAAATTGACATTTTTACAGAGTTTTTCTCCTTCTCAGAAGCTTCTGTTTTCACCGATTTCAGGCATTAAAATGACTCTAAACACACTTATTTTTGTTCCAAAAGTGATAATTCACATGCAATAGTCATTTACAGGCAAAAAAATCAATATTACAAATTTATTATTTTTGACCATCTGGAGAAAGTTTGACAGGTCACGGGTCATCGTTTTTCATCAGAACATTGATTTTTTCGACTAGAAAAATTGAATCAAAATGTCATTTGGATTGTGCCTCATGTTGAATAACTACTTTTTAAAGCCTCAATGTGACCAAAACTGACATTTTTACAGACTTTTTCTCCTACTTAGAAGCTTCTATTTTGACCAATTTCAGGCATTAAAATGACTCTAAACACACTAATTTTTGTTCCAAAAGTGATAATTCACATGCAATAGTCATTTACAGTCAAAAAATTCAATATTAAAAAATTACCATTTTTGACCATCTGGAGAAAATTCGACAGGTCATGGGTCATCATTTTTCATCAGAAAATTGATTTTTTGGACTGTAGAAAAATTAATTCAAAATGTCATTTGGATTGTGCCTCGTGTTAAATAACTACTTTTTGAAGCGTCAATGTGACCAAAATTGACATTTTTACAGACTTTTTCTCCTACTCAGAAGCTTCTATTTTCACCAATTTCAGGCATTAAAATGACTCTAAACACACTTATTTTTGTTCCAAAAGTGATAATTCACATGCAATAGTCATTTACAGTCAAAAATTCAATATTAAAAAATTACCATTTTTGACCATCTGGAGAAAATTCGACAGGGTCATCATTTTTCATCAGAAAATTGATTTTTTGGACTGTAGAAAAATTAATTCAAAATGTCATTTGGATTGTGCCTCGTGTTAAATAACTACTTTTTGAAGCGTCAATGTGACCAAAATTGACATTTTTACAGACTTTTTCTCCTACTCAGAAGCTTCTATTTTCACCAATTTCAGGCATTAAAATGACTCTAAACACACTTATTTTAGTTCCAAAAGTGATAATTCACATGCAATAGTCATTTACAGTCAAAAAATGTAATATTACAAATTTAATATTTTTGACCATCTGGAGAAAGTTTGACAGGTCACGGGTCATCGTTTTTCATCAGAAAATTGCTTTTTTGGACTGTAGAAAAATTAATTCAAAATGTCATTTGGATTGTGCCTCGTGTTAAATAACTACTTTTTAAAGCCTCAATGTGACCAAAATTGACATTTTTACAGACTTTTTCTCCTACTCAGAAGCTTCTATTTTCACCAATTTCAGGCATTAAAATGACTCTAAACACACTTATTTTTCTTCCAAAAGTGACAATTCACATGCAATAGTCATTTACAGTCAAAAAATTTAATATTACAAATTTATTATTTTTGACCATCTGGAGAAAGTTTGACAGGTCACGGGTCATCGTTTTTCATCAGAAAATTGATTTTTTCGACTGTAGAAAAATTGAATCAAAATGTCATTTGGATTGTGCCTCATGTTGAATAACTACTTTTTAAAGCCTCAATGTGACCAAAATTGACATTTTTACAGAGTTTTTCTCTTTCTCAGAAGCTTCTGTTTTCACTGATTTCAGGCATTAAAATTACTCTAAACACACTTATTTTTGTTCCAAAAGTGATAATTCACATGCAATAGTCATTTGCAGTCAAAAAATTCAATATTAACAAATTACCATTTTTGACCATCTGGAGAAAATTCGACAGGTCACGGGTCATCATTTTTCATCAGAAAATTGATTTTTTGGACTGTAGAAAAATTGATTCAAAATGTCATTTGGATTGTGCCTCTTGTTGAATAATCACTTTTTAAAGCCTCAATGTGACCACAATTGACATTTTTACAGTCTTTTTCTCCTACTCAGAAGCTTCTATTTTCACCAATTTCAGGCATTAAAATGACTCTAAACACACTTATTTTTGTTCCAAAAGTGATAATTCACATGCAGTAGTCATTTGCAGTCAAAAAATTCAATATTAAAAAATTACCATTTTTGACCATCTGGAGAAAATTCGACAGGTCACGGGTCATCATTTTTCATCAGAAAATTGATTTATTGGACTGTAGAAAAATTAATTCAAAATGTCATTTGGATTGTGCCTCATGTTGAATAACTACTTTTTAAAGCCTCAATGTGACCAAAATTGACATTTTTACAGAGTTTTTCTCCTTCTCAGAAGCTTCTGTTTTCACCGATTTCAGGCATTAAAATGACTCTAAACACACTTATTTTTGTTCCAAAAGTGATAATTCACATGCAATAGTCATTTACAGGCAAAAAAATCAATATTACAAATTTATTATTTTTGACCATCTGGAGAAAGTTTGACAGGTCACGGGTCATCGTTTTTCATCAGAAAATTGATGTTTTCGACTAGAAAAATTGAATCAAAATGTCATTTGGATTGTGCCTCATGTTGAATAACTACTTTTTAAAGCCTCAATGTGACCAAAACTGACATTTTTACAGACTTTTTCTCCTACTTAGAAGCTTCTATTTTGACCAATTTCAGGCATTAAAATGACTCTAAACACACTAATTTTTGTTCCAAAAGTGATAATTCACATGCAATAGTCATTTACAGTCAAAAAATTCAATATTAAAAAATTACCATTTTTGACCATCTGGAGAAAATTCGACAGGTCATGGGTCATCATTTTTCATCAGAAAATTGATTTTTTGGACTGTACAAAAATTAATTCAAAATGTCATTTGGATTGTGCCTCGTGTTAAATAACTACTTTTTGAAGCGTCAATGTGACCAAAATTGACATTTTTACAGACTTTTTCTCCTACTCAGAAGCTTCTATTTTCACCAATTTCAGGCATTAAAATGACTCTAAACACACTTATTTTAGTTCCAAAAGTGATAATTCACATGCAATAGTCATTTACAGTCAAAAAATTTAATATTACAAACTTAATATTTTTGACCATCTGGAGAAAGTTTGACAGGTCACGGGTCATCGTTTTTCATCAGAAAATTGATTTTTTCGACTGTAGAAAAATTTAATCAAAATGTCATTTGGATTGTGCCTCATGTTGAATAACTACTTTTTAAAGTCTCAATGTGACCAAAATTGACATTTTTACAGAGTTTTTCTCCTACTCAGCAGCTTCTATTTTCACCAATTTTAGGCATTAAAATGACTCTAAGCACACTTATTTTTGTTCCAAAAGTGATAATTCACATGCAATAGTCATTTACAGTCAAAAAATTTAATATTACAAATGTATTATTTTTGACCATCTGGAGAAAGTTTGACAGGTCACGGGTCATCGTTTTTCATCAGAAAATTGATTTTTTCGACTAGAAAAATCGAATCAAAATGTAATTTGAATTGTGCCTCATGTTGAATAACTACTTTTTAAAGCCTTAATGTGACCAAAATTGACATTTTTACAGAGTTTTTCTCCTACTCAGAAGCTTCTATTTTCACCAATTTCAGGCATTAAAATGACTCTAAACACACTTATTTTTGTTCCAAAAGTGATAATTCACATGCAATAGTCATTTGCAGTCAAAAAATTCAATATTAACAAATTACCATTTTTGACCATCTGGAGAAAATTCGACAGGTCACGGGTCATCATTTTTCATCAGAAAATTGATTTTTTGGACTGTAGAAAAATTGATTCAAAATGTCATTTGGATTGTGCCTCTTGTTGAATAATCACTTTTTAAAGCCTCAATGTGACCACAATTGACATTTTTACAGTCTTTTTCTCCTACTCAGAAGCTTCTATTTTCACCAATTTCAGGCATTAAAATGACTCTAAACACACTTATTTTTATTCCCAAAGTGACAATTCACATGCAATAGTCATTTACAGTCAAAAAATTTAATATTACAAATTTATTATTTTTGACCATCTGGAGAAAGTTTGACAGGTCACAGGTCATCGTTTTTCATCAGAAAATTGATTTTTTCGACTGCAGAAAAATTGAATCAAAAAGTCATATGGATTGTGTCTCATTTGAATAACTACTTTTTAAAGCCTCAATGTGACCAAAATTGACATTTTTACAGAGTTTTTCTCCTTCTCAGAAGCTTCTGTTTTCACCGATTTCAGGAATTAAAATGACTCTAAACACACTTATTTTTGTTCCAAAAGTGATAATTCACATGCAATAGTCATTTACAGGCAAAAAATTCAATATTACAAATTTATTATTTTTGACCATCTGGAGAAAGTTTGACAGGTCACGGGTCATCGTTTTTTATCAGAAAATTGATTTTTTCGACTAGAAAAATTGAATCAAAATATCATTTGGATTGTGCCTCATGTTGAATAACTACTTTTTAAAGGCTCAATGTGACCAACATTGACATTTTTACAGACTTTTTCTCCTACTTAGAAGCTTCTATTTTGACCAATTTCAGGCATTAAAATGACTCTAAACACACTTATTTTTGTTCCAAAAGTGATAATTCACATGCAATAGTCATTTGCAGTCAAAAAATTCAATATTAAAAAATTACCATTTTTGACCATCTGGAGAAAATTCGACAGGTCACGGGTCATCATTTTTCATCAGAAAATTGATTTATTGGACTGTAGAAAAATTAATTCAAAATGTCATTTGGATTGTGCCTCATGTTGAATAACTACTTTTTAAAGCCTCAATGTGACCAAAATTGACATTTTTACAGAGTTTTTCTCCTTCTCAGAAGCTTCTGTTTTCACCGATTTCAGGCATTAAAATGACTCTAAACACACTTATTTTTGTTCCAAAAGTGATAATTCACATGCAATAGTCATTTACAGGCAAAAAAATCAATATTACAAATTTATTATTTTTGACCATCTGGAGAAAGTTTGACAGGTCACGGGTCATCGTTTTTCATCAGAAAATTGATTTTTTCGACTAGAAAAATTGAATCAAAATGTCATTTGGATTGTGCCTCATGTTGAATAACAACTTTTTAAAGCCTCAATGTGACCAAAACTGACATTTTTACAGACTTTTTCTCCTACTTAGAAGCTTCTATTTTGACCAATTTCAGGCATTAAAATGACTCTAAACACACGAATTTTTGTTCCAAAAGTGATAATTCACATGCAATAGTCATTTACAGTCAAAAAATTCAATATTAAAAAATTACCATTTTTGACCATCTGGAGAAAATTCGACAGGTCATGGGTCATCATTTTTCATCAGAAAATTGATTTTTTGGACTGTAGGAAAATTAATTCAAAATGTCATTTGGATTGTGCCTCGTGTTAAATAACTACTTTTTGAAGCGTCAATGTGACCAAAATTGACATTTTTACAGACTTTTTCTCCTACTCAGAAGCTTCTATTTTCACCAATTTCAGGGATTAAAATGACTCTAAACACACTTATTTTAGTTCCAAAAGTGATAATTCACATGCAATAGTCATTTACAGTCAAAAAATTTAATATTACAAATTTAATATTTTTGACCATCTGGAGAAAGTTTGACAGGTCACGGGTCATCGTTTTTCATCAGAAAATTGCTTTTTTGGACTGTAGAAAAATTAATTCAAAATGTCATTTGGATTGTGCCTCGTGTTAAATTTCTACTTTTTAAAGCCTCAATGTGACCAAAACTGACATTTTTACAGACTTTTTCTCCTACTTAGAAGCTTCTATTATGACCAATTTCAGGCATTAAAATGACTCTAAACACACTAATTTTTGTTCCAAAAGTGATAATTCACATGCAATAGTCATTTACAGTCAAAAATTCAATATTAAAAAATTAGCATTTTTGACCATCTGGAGAAAATTCGACAGGGTCATCATTTTTCATCAGAAAATTGATTTTTTGGACTGTAGAAAAATTAATTCAAAATGTCATTTGGATTGTGCCTCGTGTTAAATAACTACTTTTTGAAGCGTCAATGTGACCAAAATTGACATTTTTACAGACTTTTTCTCCTACTCAGAAGCTTCTATTTTCACCAATTTCAGGCATTAAAATGACTCTAAACACACTTATTTTAGTTCCAAAAGTGATAATTCACATGCAATAGTCATTTACAGTCAAAAAATTTAATATTACAAATTTAATATTTTTGACCATCTGGAGAAAGTTTGACAGGTCACGGGTCATCGTTTTTCATCAGAAAATTGCTTTTTTGGACTGTAGAAAAATTAATTCAAAATGTCATTTGGATTGTGCCTCGTGTTAAATAACTACTTTTTAAAGCCTCAATGTGACCAAAATTGACATTTTTACAGACTTTTTCTCCTACTCAGAAGCTTCTATTTTCACCAATTTCAGGCATTAAAATGACTCTAAACACACTTATTTTTCTTCCAAAAGTGACAATTCACATGCAATAGTCATTTGCAGTCAAAAAATGTAATATTACAAATTTATTACTTTTGACCATCTGGAGAAAGTTTGACAGGTCACGGGTCATCATTTTTCATCAGAAAATTGATTTTTTGGACTGTAGAAAAATTGATTCAAAATGTCATTTGGATTGTGCCTCTTGTTGAATAATCACTTTTTAAAGCCTCAATGTGACCACAATTGACATTTTTACAGTCTTTTTCTCCTACTCAGAAGCTTCTATTTTCACCAATTTCAGGCATTAAAATGACTCTAAACACACTTATTTTTGTTCCAAAAGTGATAATTCACATGCAATAGTCATTTGCAGTCAAAAAATTCAATATTAAAAAATTACCATTTTTGACCATCTGGAGAAAATTCGACAGGTCACGGGTCATCATTTTTCATCAGAAAATTGATTTATTGGACTGTAGAAAAATTAATTCAAAATGTCATTTGGATTGTGCCTCATGTTGAATAACTACTTTTTAAAGCCTCAATGTGACCAAAATTGACATTTTTACAGAGTTTTTCTCCTTCTCAGAAGCTTCTGTTTTCACCGATTTCAGGCATTAAAATGACTCTAAACACACTTATTTTTGTTCCAAAAGTGATAATTCACATGCAATAGTCATTTACAGGCAAAAAAATCAATATTACAAATTTATTATTTTTGACCATCTGGAGAAAGTTTGACAGGTCATGGGTCATCGTTTTTCATCAGAAAATTGATTTTTTCGACTAGAAAAATTGAATCAAAATGTCATTTGGATTGTGCCTCATGTTGAATAACTACTTTTTAAAGCCTCAATGTGACCAAAACTGACATTTTTACAGACTTTTTCTCCTACTTAGAAGCTTCTATTTTGACCAATTTCAGGCATTAAAATGACTCTAAACACACTAATTTATGTTCCAAAAGTGATAATTCACATGCAATAGTCATTTACAGTCAAAAAATTCAATATTAAAAAATTACCATTTTTGACCATCTGGAGAAAATTCGAGAGGTCATGGGTCATCATTTTTCATCAGAAAATTGATTTTTTGGACTGTAGAAAAATTAATTCAAAATGTCATTTGGATTGTGCCTCGTGTTAAATAACTACTTTTTGAAGCGTCAATGTGACCAAAATTGACATTTTTACAGACTTTTTCTCCTACTCAGAAGCTTCTATTTTCACCATTTTCAGGCATTAAAATGACTCTAAACGCACTTATTTTAGTTCCAAAAGTGATAATTCACATGCAATAGTCATTTACAGTCAAAAAATTTAATATTACAAATTTAATATTTTTGACCATCTGGAGAAAGTTTGACAGGTCACGGGTCATCGTTTTTCATCAGAAAATTGCTTTTTTGGACTGTAGAAAAATTAATTCAAAATGTCATTTGGATTGTGCCTCGTGTTAAATAACTACTTTTTAAAGCCTCAATGTGACCAAAATTGACATTTTTACAGACTTTTTCTCCTACTCAGAAGCTTCTATTTTCACCAATTTCAGGCATTAAAATGACTCTAAACACACTTATTTTTATTCCAAAAGTGACAATTCACATGCAATAGTCATTTGCAGTCAAAAAATTAAATATTACAAATTTGTTATTTTTGACCATCTGTAGAAAGTTTGACAGGTCACGGGTCATCGTTTTTCATCAGAAAATTGATTTTTTCGACTGTAGAAAAATTTAATCAAAATGTCATTTGGATTGTGCCTCATGTTGAATAACTACTTTTTAAAGTCTCAATGTGACCAAAATTGACATTTTTACAGAGTTTTTCTCCTACTCAGAAGCTTCTATTTTCACCAATTTTAGGCATTAAAATGACTCTAAGCACACTTATTTTTGTTCCAAAAGTGATAATTCACATGCAATAGTCATTTACAGTACAAAAATTTAATATTACAAATGTATTATTTTTGACCATCTGGAGAAAGTTTGACAGGTCACGGGTCATCGTTTTTCATCAGAAAATTGATTTTTTCGACTAGAAAAATTGAATCAAAATGTCATTTGAATTGTGCCTCATGTTGAATAACTACTTTTTAAAGCCTCAATGTGACCAAAATTGACATTTTTACAGACTTTTTCTCCTACTTAGAAGCTTCTATTTTGACCAATTTCAGGCATTAAAATGACTCTAAACACACTTATTTTTGTTCCAAAAGTGATAATTCACATGCAATAGTCATTTACAGTCAAAAAATTCAATATTAAAAAATTACCATTTTTGACCATCGGGAGAAAATTCGACAGGTCACGGGTCATCATTTTTCATCAGAAAATTGATTTTTTGGACTGTAGAAAAATTGAATCAAAATGTCATTTGGATTGTGCCTCATGTTGAATAACTACTTTTTAAAGCCTTAATGTGACCAAAATTGACATTTTTACAGAGTTTTTCTCCTACTCAGAAGCTTCTATTTTCACCAATTTCAGGCATTAAAATGACTCTAAACACACTTATTTTTGTTCCAAAAGTGACAATTCACATGCAATAGTCATTTGCAGTCAAAAAATTCAATATTAACAAATTACCATTTTTGACCATCTGGAGAAAATTCGA
Organism: Triturus cristatus; assembly: GCF_964204655.1. NCBI lineage: Eukaryota > Metazoa > Chordata > Amphibia > Caudata > Salamandridae > Triturus > Triturus cristatus. Next base: position 1,018,811,644 of record NC_140591.1, on the reverse strand, counting down.
CAGGTCACGGGTCATCATTTTTCATCAGAAAATTGATTTTTTGGACTGTAGAAAAATTGATTCAAAATGTCATTTGGATTGTGCCTCTTGTTGAATAATCACTTTTTAAAGCCTCAATGTGACCACAATTGACATTTTTACAGTCTTTTTCTCCTACTCAGAAGCTTCTATTTTCACCAATTTCAGGCATTAAAATGACTCTAAACACACTTATTTTTGTTCCAAAAGTGATAATTCACATGCAATAGTCATTTGCAGTCAAAAAATTCAATATTAAAAAATTACCAATTTTGACCATGTGGAGAAAATTCGACAGGTCACGGGTCATCATTTTTCATCAGAAAATTGATTTATTGGACTGTAGAAAAATTAATTCAAAATGTCATTTGGATTGTGCCTTGTGTTAAATAACTACTTTTTAAAGCCTCAATGTGACCAAAATTGACATTTTTACAGACTTTTTCTCCTACTCAGAAGCTTCTATTTTCACCAATTTCAGGCATTAAAATGACTCTAAACACACTTATTTTTATTCCAAAAGTGACAATTCACATGCAATAGTCATTTACAGTCAAAAAATTTAATATTACAAATTTATTATTTTTGACCATCTGGAGAAAGTTTGACAGGTCACAGGTCATCGTTTTTCATCAGAAAATTGATTTTTTCGACTGCAGAAAAATTGAATCAAAAAGTCATATGGATTGTGCCTCATGTTGAATAACTACTTTTTAAAGCCTTAATGTGACCAAAATTGACATTTTTACAGAGTTTTTCTCCTTCTCAGAAGCTTCTGTTTTCACCGATTTCAGGCATTAAAATGACTCTAAACACACTTATTTTTGTTCCAAAAGTGATAATTCACATGCAATAGTCATTTACAGGCAAAAAATTCAATATTACAAATTTATTATTTTTTAACATCTGAAGAAAGTTTGACAGGTCACGGGTCATCGTTTTTTATCAGAAAATTGATTTTTTCGACTAGAAAAATTGAATCAAAATGTCATTTGGATTGTGCCTCATGTTGAATAACTACTTTTAAAGCCTCAATGTGACCAAAACTGACATTTTTACAGACTTTTTCTCCTACTTAAAAGCTTCTATTATGACCAATTTCAGGCATTAAAATGACTCTAAACACACTAATTTTTGTTCCAAAAGTGATAATTCACATGCAATAGTCATTTACAGTCAAAAAATTCAATATTAAAAAATTACCATTTTTGACCATCTGGAGAAAATTCGACACGTCACGGGTCATCATTTTTCATCAGAAAATTGATTTTTTGGACTGTAGAAAAATTAATTCAAAATGTCATTTGGATTGTGTCTCGTGTTAAATAACTACTTTTTAAAGCCTCAATGTGACCAAAATTGACATTTTTACAGACTTTTTCTCCTACTCAGAAGCTTCTATTTTCACCAATTTCAGGCATTAAAATGACTCTAAACACACTTATTTTTATTCCAAAAGTGACAATTCACATGCAATAGTCATTTACAGTCAAAAAATTTAATATTACAAATGTATTATTTTTGACCATCTGGAGAAAGTTTGACAGGTCATCGTTTTTCATCAGAAAATTGATTTTTTCGACTGTAGAAAAATTGAATCAAAATGTCATTTGGATTGTGCCTCATGTTGAATAACTACTTTTTAAAGCCTCAATGTGACCAAAATTGACATTTTTACAGAGTTTTTCTCCTTCTCAGAAGCTTCTGTTTTCACCGATTTCAAGCATTAAAATGACTCTAAACACACTTATTTTTATTCCAAAAGTGACAATTCACATGCAATAGTCATTTACAGTCAAAAAATTTAATATTACAAATTTATTATTTTTGACCATCTGGAGAAAGTTTGACAGGTCACGGGTCATCGTTTTTCATCAGAAAATTGATTTTTTCGACTGTAGAAAAATTGAATCAAAATGTCATTTGGATTGTGCCTCATGTTGAATAACTACTTTTTAAAGCCTCAATGTGACCAAAATTGACATTTTTACAGAGTTTTTCTCCTTCTCAGAAGCTTCTGTTTTCACCGATTTCAAGCATTAAAATGACTCTAAACACACTTATTTTTGTTCCAAAAGTGATAATTCACATGCAATAGTCATTTACAGGCAAAAAAATCAATATTACAAATTTATTATTTTTGACCATCTGGAGAAAGTTTGACAGGTCACGGGTCATCGTTTTTCATCAGAAAATTGATTTTTTCGACTAGAAAAATTGAATCAAAATGTCATTTGGATTGTGCCTCATGTTGAATAACTACTTTTTAAAGCCTCAATGTGACCAAAACTGACATTTTTACAGACTTTTTCTCCTACTTAGAAGCTTCTATTTTGACCAATTTCAGGCATTAAAATGACTCTAAACACACTAATTTTTGTTCCAAAAGTGATAATTCACATGCAATAGTCATTTACAGTCAAAAAATTCAATATTAAAAAATTACCATTTTTGACCATCTGGAGAAAATTCGACAGGTCATGGGTCATCATTTTCATCAGAAAATTGATTTTTTGGACTGTAGAAAAATTAATTCAAAATGTCATTTGGATTGTGCCTCGTGTTAAATAACTACTTTTTGAAGCGTCAATGTGACCAAAATTGACATTTTTACAGACTTTTTCTCCTACTCAGAAGCTTCTATTTTCACCAATTTCAGGCATTAAAATGACTCTAAACACACTTATTTTAGTTCCAAAAGTGATAATTCACATGCAATAGTCATTTACAGTCAAAAAATTTAATATTACAAATTTAATATTTTTGACCATCTGGAGAAAGTTTGACAGGTCACGGGTCATCGTTTTTCATCAGAAAATTGCTTTTTTGGACTGTAGAAAAATTAATTAAAAATGTCATTTGGATTGTGCCTCGTGTTAAATAACTACTTTTTAAAGCCTCAATGTGACCAAAATTGACATTTTTACAGACTTTTTCTCCTACTCAGAAGCTTCTATTTTCACCAATTTCAGGCATTAAAATGACTCTAAACACACTTATTTTTATTCCAAAAGTGACAATTCACATGCAATAGTCATTTACAGTCAAAAAATTAAATATTACAAATTTGTTATTTTTGACCATCTGGAGAAAGTTTGACAGGTCACGGGTCATCGTTTTTCATCAGAAAATTGATTTTTTCGACTGTAGAAAAATTGAATCAAAATGTCATTTGGATTGTGCCTCATGTTGAATAACTACTTTTTAAAGCCTCAATGTGACCAAAATTGACATTTTTACAGAGTTTTTCTCCTTCTCAGAAGCTTCTGTTTTCACCGATTTCAAGCATTAAAATGACTCTAAACACACTTATTTTTGTTCCAAAAGTGATAATTCACATGCAATAGTCATTTACAGGCAAAAAGATCAATATTACAAATTTATTATTTTTGACCATCTGGAGAAAGTTTGACAGGTCACGGGTCATCGTTTTTCATCAGAAAATTGATTTTTTCGACTAGAAAAATTGAATCAAAATGTCATTTGGATTGTGCCTCATGTTGAATAACTACTTTTTAAAGCCTCAATGTGACCAAAACTGACATTTTTACAGACTTTTTCTCCTACTTAGAAGCTTCTATTTTGACCAATTTCAGGCATTAAGATGACTCTAAACACACTAATTTTTGTTCCAAAAGTGATAATTCACATGCAATAGTCATTTACAGTCAAAAAATTTAATATTAAAAAATTACCATTTTTGACCATCTGGAGAAAATTCGACAGGTCATGGGTCATCATTTTTCATCAGAAAATTGATTTTTTGGACTGTAGAAAAATTAATTCAAAATGTCATTTGGATTGTGCCTCGTGTTAAATAACTACTTTTTGAAGCGTCAATGTGACCAAAATTGACATTTTTACAGACTTTTTCTCCTACTCAGAAGCTTCTATTTTCACCAATTTCAGGCATTAAAATGACTCTAAACACACTTATTTTAGTTCCAAAAGTGATAATTCACATGCAATAGTCATTTACAGTCAAAAAATTTAATATTACAAATTTAATAGTTTTGACCATCTGGAGAAAGTTTGACAGGTCACGGGTCATCGTTTTTCATCAGAAAATTGCTTTTTTGGACTGTAGAAAAATTAATTCAAAATGTCATTTGGATTGTGCCTCGTGTTAAATAACTACTTTTTAAAGCCTCAATGTGACCAAAATTGACATTTTTACAGACTTTTTCTCCTACTCAGAAGCTTCTATTTTCACCAATTTCAGGCATTAATATGACTCTTAACACACTTATTTTTATTCCAAAAGTGACAATTCACATGCAATAGTCATTTGCAGTCAAAAAATTAAATATTACAAATTTTTTATTTTTGACCATCTGTAGAAAGTTTGACAGGTCACGGGTCATCGTTTTTCATCAGAAAATTGATTTTTTCGACTGTAGAAAAATTGAATCAAAATGTCATTTGGATTGTGCCTCATGTTGAATAACTACTTTTTAAAGTCTCAATGTGACCAAAATTGACATTTTTACAGAGTTTTTCTCCTACTCAGAAGCTTCTATTTTCACCAATTTTAGGCATTAAAATGACTCTAAGCACACTTATTTTTGTTCCAAAAGTGATAATTCACATGCAATAGTCATTTACAGTCAAAAAATTTAATATTACAAATGTATTATTTTTGACCATCTGGAGAAAGTTTGACAGGTCACGGGTCATCGTTTTTCATCAGAAAATTGATTTTTTCGACTAGAAAAATTGAATCAAAATGTCATTTGGATTGTGCCTCATGTTGAATAACTACTTTTTAAAGCCTTAATGTGACCAAAATTGACATTTTTACAGAGTTTTTCTCCTACTCAGAAGCTTCTATTTTCACCAATTTCAGGCATTAAAATGACTCTAAACACACTTATTTTAGTTCCAAAAGTGATAATTCACATGCAATAGTCATTTACAGTCAAAAAATTTAATATTACAAATTTAATATTTTTGACCATCTGGAGAAAGTTTGACAGGTCACGGGTCATCGTTTTTCATCAGAAAATTGATTTTTTCGACTGTAGAAAAATTGAATCAAAATGTCATTTGGATTGTGCCTCATGTTGAATAACTACTTTTTAAAGCCTTAATGTGACCAAAATTGACATTTTTACAGAGTTTTTCTCCTACTCAGAAGCTTCTATTTTCACCAATTTCAGACATTAAAATGACTCTAAACACACTTATTTTTGTTCCAAAAGTGATAATTCACATGCAATAGTCATTTGCAGTCAAAAAATTCAATATTAACAAATTACCATTTTTGACCATCTGGAGAAAATTCGACAGGTCACGGGTCATCATTTTTCATCAGAAAATTGATTTTTTGGACTGTAGAAAAATTGATTCAAAATGTCATTTGGATTGTGCCTCTTGTTGAATAATCACTTTTTAAAGCCTCAATGTGACCACAATTGACATTTTTACAGTCTTTTTCTCCTACTCAGAAGCTTCTATTTTCACCAATTTCAGGCATTAAAATGACTCTAAACACACTTATGTTTGTTCCAAAAGTGATAATTCACATGCAATAGTCATTTGCAGTCAAAAAATTCAATATTAAAAAATTACCATTTTTGACCATCTGGAGAAAATTCGACAGGTCACGGGTCATCATTTTTCATCAGAAAATTGATTTATTGGACTGTAGAAAAATTAATTCAAAATGTCATTTGGATTGTGCCTTGTGTTAAATAACTACTTTTTAAAGCCTCAATGTGACCAAAATTGACATTTTTACAGACTTTTTCTCCACCCAGAAGTTTCTATTTTCACCAATTTCAGGCATTAAAATGACTCTAAACACACTTATTTTTATTCCAAAAGTGACAATTCACATGCAATAGTCATTTACAGTCAAAAAATTTAATATTACAAATTTATTATTTTTGACCATCTGGAGAAAGTTTGACAGGTCACGGGTCATCGTTTTTCATTGGAAAATTGATTTTTTCGACTGTAGAAAAATTGAATCAAAATGTCATTTGGATTGTGCCTCATGTTGAATAACTACTTTTTAAAGCCTCAATGTGACCAAAATTGACATTTTTACAGAGTTTTTCTCCTTCTCAGAAGCTTCTGTTTTCACCGATTTCAGGCATTAAAATGACTCTAAACACACCTATTTTTGTTCCAAAAGTGATAATTCACATGCAATAGTCATTTACAGGCAAAAAATTCAATATTACAAATTTATTATTTTTGACCATCTGGAGAAAGTTTGACAGGTCACGGGTCATCGTTTTTTATCAGAAAATTGATTTTTTCGACTAGAAAAATTGAATCAAAATGTCATTTGGATTGTGCCTCATGTTGAATAACTACTTTTTAAAGCCTCAATGTGACCAAAACTGACATTTTTACAGACTTTTTCTCCTACTTAGAAGCTTCTATTATGACTAATTTCAGGCATTAAAATGACTCTAAACACACTAATTTTTGTTCCAAAAGTGATAATTCACATGCAATAGTCATTTACAGTCAAAAAATTCAATATTAAAAAATTACCATTTTTGACCATCTGGAGAAAATTCGACAGGTCACGGGTCATCGTTTTTCATCAGAAAATTGATTTTTTCGACTGTAGAAAAATTGAATCAAAATGTCATTTGGATTTTGCCTCATGTTGAATAACTACTTTTTAAAGTCTCAATGTGACCAAAATTGACATTTTTACAGAGTTTTTCTCCTACTCAGAAGCTTCTATTTTCACCAATTTTAGGCATTAAAATGACTCTAAGCACACTTATTTTTGTTCCAAAAGTGATAATTCACATGCAATAGTCATTTACAGTCAAAAAATTTAATATTACAAATGTATTATTTTTGACCATCTGGAGAAAGTTTGACAGGTCACGGGTCATCGTTTTTCATCAGAAAATTGATTTTTTTGACTAGAAAAATTGAATCAAAATGTCATTTGAATTGTGCCTCATGTTGAATAACTACTTTTTAAAGCCTCAATGTGACCAAAATTGACATTTTTACAGACTTTTTCTCCTACTTAGAAGCTTCTATTTTGACCAATTTCAGGCATTAAAATGACTCTAAACACACTTATTTTTGTTCCAAAAGTGATAATTCACATGCAATAGTCATTTACAGTCAAAAAATTCAATATTAAAAAATTACCATTTTTGACCATCTGGAGAAAATTCGACAGGTCACGGGTCATCATTTTTCATCAGAAAATTGATTTTTTGGACTGTAGAAAAATTGAATCAAAATGTCATTTGGATTGTGCCTCATGTTGAATAACTACTTTTTAAAGCCTTAATGTGACCAAAATTGACATTTTTACAGAGTTTTTCTCCTACTCAGAAGCTTCTATTTTCACCAATTTCAGGCATTAAAATGACTCTAAACACACTTATTTTAGTTCCAAAAGTGATAATTCACATGCAATAGTCATTTACAGTCAAAAAATTTAATATTACAAATTTATTATTTTTGACCATCTGGAGAAAGTTTGACAGGTCACGGGTCATCGTTTTTCATCAGAAAATTGATTTTTTCGACTGTAGAAAAATTGAATCAAAATGTCATTTGGATTGTGCCTCATGTTGAATAACTACTTTTTAAAGCCTTAATGTGACCAAAATTGACATTTTTACAGAGTTATTCTCCTACTCAGAAGCTTCTATTTTCACCAATTTCAGGCATTAAAATGACTCTAAACACACTTATTTTTGTTCCAAAAGTGATAATTCACATGCAATAGTCATTTGCAGTCAAAAAATTCAATATTAACAAATTACCATTTTTGACCATCTGGAGAAAATTCGACAGGTCACGGGTCATCATTTTTCATCAGAAAATTGATTTTTTGGACTGTAGAAAAATTGATTCAAAATGTCATTTGGATTGTGCCTCTTGTTGAATAATCACTTTTTAAAGCCTCAATGTGACCACAATTGACATTTTTACAGTCTTTTTCTCCTACTCAGAAGCTTCTATTTTCACCAATTTCAGGCAATAAAATGACTCTAAACACACTTATTTATGTTCCAAAAGTGATAATTCACATGCAATAGTCATTTGCAGTCACAAAATTCAATATTAAAAAATTACCATTTTTGACCATCTGGAGAAAATTCGACAGGTCACGGGTCATCATTTTTCATCAGAAAATTGATTTATTGGACTGTAGAAAAATTAATTCAAAATGTCATTTGGATTGTGCCTTGTGTTAAATAACTACTTTTTAAAGCCTCAATGTGACCAAAATTGCCATCCTTACAGACTTTTTCTCCCACTCAGAAGCTTCTATTTCGACCAATTTCAGGCATTAAAATGACTCTAAACTCACTTAATTTAGTTCCAAAAGTGATAATTCACAAGCAATATTCATTTACAGTCAAAAAATTAAACATTAAAAAATTACCATTTCTGACCATATGGAGACAGCTCGACGGGTCACGGGTCATCATTTTTCATCAGAAAATGGATTTTTTGGACTGTAGAAAAATTGATTCAAAATGTCATTTGGATTGTGCCTCGTGTTAAATAACTACTTTTTAAAGCCTCAATGTGACCAAAATTGACATTTTTACAGAGTTTTTCTCCTACTCAGAAGCTTCTATTTCGACCAATTTCAGGCATTAAAATGACTCTAAACTCACTTAATTTAGTTCCAAAAGTGATAATTCACATGCAATAGTCATTTACAGTCAAAAAATTTAATATTACAAATTTAATATTTTTGACCATCTGGAGAAAGTTTGACAGGTCACGGGTCATCGTTTTTCATCAGAAAATTGATTTTTTTGACTGTAGAAAAATTGAATCAAAATGTCATTTGGATTGTGCCTCATGTTGAATAACTACTTTTTAAAGCCTCAATGTGACCAAAATTGACATTTTTACAGAGTTTTTCTCCTACTCAGAAGCTTCTATTTTCACCAATTTCAGCCATTAAAATGACTCTAATCACACTTATTTTTGTTCCAAAAGTGATAATTCACATGCAATAGTCATTTGCAGTCAAAAAATGTAATAATAAAAAATTACTATTTTTGACCATCTGGAGAAAATTCAACAGGTCACGGGTCATCATTTTTCATCAGAAAATTGATTTTTTGGACTGTAGAAAAATTAATTCAAAATGTCATTTGGATTGTGCCTCGTGTTAAATAACTACTTTTTAAAGCCTCAATGTGACCAAAATTGACATTTTTACAGACTTTTTCTCCTACTCAGAAGCTTCTATTTTCACCAATTTCAGGCATTAAAATGACACTAAACACACTTATTTTTATTCCAAAAGTGATACTTCACATGCAATAGTCATTTACAGTCAAAAAATTAAATATTACAAATTTGTTATTTTTGACCATCTGTAGAAAGTTTGACAGGTCACGGGTCATCGTTTTTCATCAGAAAATTGATTTTTTCGACTGTAGAAAAATTGAATCAAAATGTCATTTGGATTGTGCCTCATGTTCAATAACTACTTTTTAAAGTCTCAATGTGACCAAAATTGACATTTTTACAGAGTTTTTCTCCTACTCAGAAGCTTCTATTTTCACCAATTTCAGGCATTAAAATAACTCTAAGCACACTTATTTTTGTTCCAAAAGTGATAATTCACATGCAGTAGTCATTTACAGACCAAAAATTAAATATTAAAAAATTACCATTTTTGACCATCTGGAGAAAATCTGACAGGTCACGGGTCATCGTTTTTCATCAGAAAATTGATTTTTTCGACTGTAGAAAAATTGAATCAAAATGTCATTTGGATTGTGCCTCATGTTGAATAAATACTTTTTAAAGCCTCAATGTGACCAAAATTGACATTTTTACCGACTTTTTCTCCTACTTAGAAGCTTCTATTTTGACCAATTTCAGGCATTAAAATGACTCTAAACACACTTATTTTTGTTCCAAAAGTGATAATTCACATGCAATAGTCATTTACAGTCAAAAAATTCAATATTAAAAAATTACCATTTTTGACCATCTGGAGAAAGTTCGACAGGTCACGGGTCATCATTTTTCATCAGAAAATAGATTTTTTGGACTGTAGAAAAATTAATTCAAAATGTCATTTGGATTGTGCCTCGTGTTAAATAACTACTTTTTAAAGCCTCAATGTGACCAAAATTGACATTTTTACAGACTTTTTCTCCTACTCAGAAGCTTCTATGTTCACCAATTTCAGGCATTAAAATGACTCTAAACACACTTATTGTAGTTCCAAAAGTGATAATTCACATGCAATAGTCATTTACAGTCAAAAAATTTAATATTACAAATTTATTATTTTTGACCATCTGGAGAAAGTTTGACAAGTCACGGGTCATCGTTTTTCATCAGAAAATTGATTTTTTTGACTGTAGAAAAATTGAATCAAAATGTCATTTGGATTGTGCCTCATGTTGAATAAATACTTTTTAAAGCCTCAATGTGACCAAAATTGACACTTTTACCGACTTTTTCTCCTACTTAGAAGCTTCTATTTTGACCAATTTCAGGCATTAAAAATGACTCTAAACACACTTATTTTTGTTCCAAAAGTGATAATTCACATGCAATAGTCATTTACAGTCAAAAAATGTAATATTACAAATGTATTATTTTTGACCATCTGTAGAAAGTTTGACAGGTCACGGGTCATCGTTTTTCATCAGAAAATTGATTTTTTCGACTGTAGAAAAATTGAATCAAAATGTCATTTGGATTGTGCCTCATGTTGAATAACTACTTTTTAAAATCTCAATGTGACCAAAATTGACATTTTTACAGACTTTTTCTCCTACTTAGAAGCTTCTATTTTGACCAATTTCAGGCATTAAAATGACTCTAAACACACTTATTTTTGTTCCAAAAGTGATAATTCACATGCAATAGTCATTTACAGTCAAACAATTCAATATTAAAAAATTACCATTTTTGACCATCTGGAGAAAATTCGACAGGTCACGGGTCATCATTTTTCATCAGAAAATTGATTTTTTGGACTGTAGAAAAATTGAATCAAAATGTCATTTGGATTGTGCCTCATGTTGAATAACTACTTTTTAAAGCCTTAATGTGACCAAAATTGACATTTTTACAGAGTTTTTCTCCTACTCAGAAGCTTCTATTTTGACCAATTTCAGGCATTAAAATAACTCTAAGCACACTTATTTTTCTTCCAAAAGTGATAATTCACATGCAATAGTCATTTACAGTCAAAAAATTCAATATTAAAAAAATTACCATTTTTTGACCATCCGGAGAAAATTCGGCAGGTCACGGGTCATCATTTTTCATCAGAAAATGGATTTTTTGGACTGTAGAAAAATTGATTCAAAATGTCATTTGGATTGTGCCTCGTGTTAAATAACTACTTTTTAAAGCCTCAATGTGACCAAAATTGACATTTTTACAGACTTTTTCTCCTACTCAGAAGCTTCTATTTTCACCAATTTCAGGCATTAAAATGACACTAAACACACTTATTTTTATTCCAAAAGTGATACTTCACATGCAATAGTCATTTACAGTCAAAAAATTAAATATTACAAATTTGTTATTTTTGACCATCTGTAGAAAGTTTGACAGGTCACGGGTCATCGTTTTTCATCAGAAAATTGATTTTTTCGACTGTAGAAAAATTGAATCAAAATGTCATTTGGATTGTGCCTCATGTTCAATAACTACTTTTTAAAGTCTCAATGTGACCAAAATTGACATTTTTACAGAGTTTTTCTCCTACTCAGAAGCTTCTATTTTCACCAATTTCAGGCATTAAAATAACTCTAAGCACACTTATTTTTGTTCCAAAAGTGATAATTCACATGCAGTAGTCATTTACAGACAAAAAATTAAATATTAAAAAATTACCATTTTTGACCATCTGGAGAAAATCTGACAGGTCACGGGTCATCGTTTTTCATCAGAAAATTGATTTTTTCGACTGTAGAAAAATTGAATCAAAATGTCATTTGGATTGTGCCTCATGTTGAATAAATACTTTTTAAAGCCTCAATGTGACCAAAATTGACATTTTTACCGACTTTTTCTCCTACTTAGAAGCTTCTATTTTGACCAATTTCAGGCGTTAAAATGACTCTAAACACACTTATTTTTGTTCCAAAAGTGATAATTCACATGCAATAGTCATTTACAGTCAAAAAATTCAATATTAAAAAATTACCATTTTTGACCATCTGGAGAAAGTTCGACAGGTCACGGGTCATCATTTTTCATCAGAAAATAGATTTTTTGGACTGTAGAAAAATTAATTCAAAATGTCATTTGGATTGTGCCTCGTGTTAAATAACTACTTTTTAAAGCCTCAATGTGACCAAAATTGACATTTTTACAGACTTTTTCTCCTACTCAGAAGCTTCTATGTTCACCAATTTCAGGCATTAAAATGACTCTAAACACACTTATTGTAGTTCCAAAAGTGATAATTCACATGCAATAGTCATTTACAGTCAAAAAATTTAATATTACAAATTTATTATTTTTGACCATCTGGAGAAAGTTTGACAAGTCACGGGTCATCGTTTTTCATCAGAAAATTGATTTTTTTGACTGTAGAAAAATTGAATCAAAATGTCATTTGGATTGTGCCTCATGTTGAATAAATACTTTTTAAAGCCTCAATGTGACCAAAATTGACACTTTTACCGACTTTTTCTCCTACTTAGAAGCTTCTATTTTGACCAATTTCAGGCATTAAAATGACTCTAAACACACTTATTTTTGTTCCAAAAGTGATAATTCACATGCAATAGTCATTTACAGTCAAAAAATGTAATATTACAAATGTATTATTTTTGACCATCTGTAGAAAGTTTGACAGGTCACGGGTCATCGTTTTTCATCAGAAAATTGATTTTTTCGACTGTAGAAAAATTGAATCAAAATGTCATTTGGATTGTGCCTCATGTTGAATAACTACTTTTTAAAATCTCAATGTGACCAAAATTGACATTTTTACAGACTTTTTCTCCTACTTAGAAGCTTCTATTTTGACCAATTTCAGGCATTAAAATGACTCTAAACACACTTATTTTTGTTCCAAAAGTGATAATTCACATGCAATAGTCATTTACAGTCAAAAAATGTAATATTACAAATGTATTATTTTTGACCATCTGTAGAAAGTTTGACAGGTCACGGGTCATCGTTTTTCATCAGAAAATTGATTTTTTCGACTGTAGAAAAATTGAATCAAAATGTCATTTGGATTGTGCCTCATGTTGAATAACTACTTTTTAAAATCTCAATGTGACCAAAATTGACATTTTTACAGACTTTTTCTCCTACTTAGAAGCTTCTATTTTGACCAATTTCAGGCATTAAAATGACTCTAAACACACTTATTTTTGTTCCAAAAGTGATAATTCACATGCAATAGTCATTTACAGTCAAACAATTCAATATTAAAAAATTACCATTTTTGACCATCTGGAGAAAATTCGACAGGTCACGGGTCATCATTTTTCATCAGAAAATTGATTTTTTGGACTGTAGAAAAATTGAATCAAAATGTCATTTGGATTGTGCCTCATGTTGAATAACTACTTTTTAAAGCCTTAATGTGACCAAAATTGACATTTTTACAGAGTTTTTCTCCTACTCAGAAGCTTCTATTTTGACCAATTTCAGGCATTAAAATAACTCTAAGCACACTTATTTTTCTTCCAAAAGTGATAATTCACATGCAATAGTCATTTACAGTCAAAAAATTCAATATTAAAAAAATTACCATTTTTTGACCATCCGGAGAAAATTCGGCAGGTCACGGGTCATCATTTTTCATCAGAAAATGGATTTTTTGGACTGTAGAAAAATTGATTCAAAATGTCATTTGGATTGTGCCTGTTGTTGAATAATCACTTTTTAAAGCCTCAATGTGACCAAAATTAACATTTTTACAGACTTTTTCTCCTACTCAGAAGCTTCTATTTTGACCAATTTCAGGCATTAAAATGATTCTAAACACACTTATTTTTGTTCCAAAAGTGATAATTCACATGCAATAGTCATTTACAGTCAAAAAATTCAATATTAAAAAATTACCATTTTTGACCATCTGGAGAAAATTCGACAGGTCACGGGTCATCATTTTTCATCAGAAAATTGATTTTTTGGAGTGTAGAAAAATTAATTCAAAATGTCATTTGGATTGTGCCTCGTGTTAAAAAACTACTTTTTAAAGCCTCAATGTGACCAAAATTGACATTTTTACAGAGTTTTTCTCCTACTCAGAAGCTTCTATTTTCACCAATTTCAGGCATTAAAATGACTCTAAACACACTTATTTTTGTTCCAAAAGTGATAATTCACATGCAACAGTCATTTACAGTCAAAAAATTCAATATTAAAAAAATTACCATTTTTTGACCATCTGGAGAAAGTTCGACAGGTCACGGGTCATCATTTTTCATCAGAAAATTGATTTTTTGGACTGTAGAAAAATTGATTCAAAATGTCATTTGGATTGTGCCTCTTGTTGAATAATCACTTTTTAAAGCCTCAATGTGACCACAATTGACATTTTTACAGTCTTTTTCTCCTACTCAGAAGCTTCTATTTTCACCAATTTCAGGCATTAAAATGACTCTAAACACACCTATTTATGTTCCAAAAGTGATAATTCACATGCAATAGTCATTTGCAGTCAAAAAATTCAATATTAAAAAATTACCATTTTTGACCATCTGGAGAAAATTCGACAGGTCACGGGTCATCATTTTTCATCAGAAAATTGATTTATTGGACTGTAGAAAAATTAATTCAAAATGTCATTTGGATTGTGCCTTGTGTTAAATAACTACTTTTTAAAGCCTCAATGTGACCAAAATTGCCATCCTTACAGACTTTTTCTCCCACTCAGAAGCTTCTATTTCGACCAATTTCAGGCATTAAAATGACTCTAAACTCACTTAATTTAGTTCCAAAAGTGATAATTCACAAGCAATATTCATTTACAGTCAAAAAATTACACATTAAAAAATTACCTTTTCTGACCATATGGAGACAGCTCGACGGGTCACGGGTCATCATTTTTCATCAGAAAATGGATTTTTTGGACTGTAGAAAAATTGATTCAAAATGTCATTTGGATTGTGCCTCATGTTGAATAACTACTTTTTAAAGCGTCAATGTGACCAAAATTGCCATTTTTACAGACTTTTTCTCCTACTCAGAAGCTTCTATTTCGACCAATTTCAGGCATTAAAATGACTCTAAACTCACTTAATTTAGTTCCAAAAGTGATAATTCACATGCAATAGTCATTTACAGTCAAAAAATTTAATATTACAAATTTAATATTTTTGACCATCTGGAGAAAGTTTGACAGGTCACGGGTCATCGTTTTTCATCAGAAAATTGATTTTTTTGACTGTAGAAAAATTGAATCAAAATGTCATTTGGATTGTGCCTCATGTTGAATAACTACTTTTTAAAGCCTCAATGTGACCAAAATTGACATTTTTACAGAGTTTTTCTCCTACTCAGAAGCTTCTATTTTCACCAATTTCAGGCATTAAAATGACTCTAAACACACTTATTTATGTTCCAAAAGTGATAATTCACATGCAATAGTCATTTGCAGTCAAAAAATTCAATATTAAAAAATTACCATTTTTGACCATCTGGAGAAAATTCGACAGGTCACGGGTCATCATTTTTCATCAGAAAATTGATTTATTGGACTGTAGAAAAATTAATTCAAAATGTCATTTGGATTGTGCCTTGTGTTAAATAACTACTTTTTAAAGCCTCAATGTGACCAAAATTGCCATCCTTACAGACTTTTTCTCCCACTCAGAAGCTTCTATTTCGACCAATTTCAGGCATTAAAATGACTCTAAACTCACTTAATTTAGTTCCAAAAGTGATAATTCACAAGCAATATTCATTTACAGTCAAAAAATTAAACATTAAAAAATTACCTTTTCTGACCATATGGAGACAGCTCGACGGGTCACGGGTCATCATTTTTCATCAGAAAATGGATTTTTTGGACTGTAGAAAAATTGATTCAAAATGTCATTTGGATTGTGCCTCATGTTGAATAACTACTTTTTAAAGCGTCAATGTGACCAAAATTGCCATTTTTACAGACTTTTTCTCCTACTCAGAAGCTTCTATTTCGACCAATTTCAGGCATTAAAATGACTCTAAACTCACTTAATTTAGTTCCAAAAGTGATAATTCACATGCAATAGTCATTTACAGTCAAAAAATTTAATATTACAAATTTAATATTTTTGACCATCTGGAGAAAGTTTGACAGGTCACGGGTCATCGTTTTTCATCAGAAAATTGATTTTTTTGACTGTAGAAAAATTGAATCAAAATGTCATTTGGATTGTGCCTCATGTTGAATAACTACTTTTTAAAGCCTCAATGTGACCAAAATTGACATTTTTACAGAGTTTTTCTCCTACTCAGAAGCTTCTATTTTCACCAATTTCAGGCATTAAAATGACTCTAATCACACTTATTTTTGTTCCAAAAGTGATAATTCACATGAAATAGTCATTTGCAGTCAAAAAATGTAATAATACAAAATTACTATTTTTGACCATCTGGAGAAAATTCGACAGGTCACGGGTCATCATTTTTCATCAGAAAATTGATTTTTTGGACTGTAGAAAAATTAATTCAAAATGACATTTGGATTGTGCCTCATGTTGAATAACTACTTTTTAAAGCCTCAATGTGACCAAAATTGACATTTTTACAGACTTTTTCTCCTACTCAGAAGCTTCTATTTTGACCAATTTCAGGCATTAAAATGACTCTAAACACACTTATTTTAGTTCCAAAAGTGATAATTCACATGCAATAGTCATTTACAGTCAAAAAAATTTAATATTACAAATTTATTATTTTTGACCATCTGGAGAAAGTTTGACAGGTCACGGGTCATCGTTTTTCATCAGAAAATTGATTTTTTCGACTAGAAAAATTGAATCAAAATATTATTTGGATTGTGCCTCATGTTGAATAACTACTTTTTAAAGCCTCAATGTGACCAAAATTGACATTTTTACAGACTTTTTCTCCTACTTAGAAGCTTCTATTTTGACCAATTTCAGGCATTAAAATGATTCTAAACACACTTATTTTTGTTCCAAAAGTGATAATTCACATGCAATAGTCATTGCAGTCAAAAAATTCAATATTAAAAAAATTACCATTTTTGACCATCTGGAGAAAATTCGGCAGGTCACGGGTCATCATTTGTCATCAGAAAATTTTTTTTTTTACTGTAGAAAAATTGATTCAAAATGTCATTTGGATGGTGCCTCGTGTTAAATAACTACTTTTTAAAGCCTCAATGTGACCAAAATTGACATTTTTACAGACTTTTTCTCCTACTCAGAAGCTTCTATTTTCACCAATTTCAGGCATTAAAATGACTCTAAACACACTTATTTTTATTCCAAAAGTGACAATTCACATGCAATAGTCATTTACAGTCAAAAAATTAAATATTACAAATTTATTATTTTTGACCATCTGGAGAAAGTTTGACAGGTCACGGGTCATCGTTTTTCATCAGAAAATTGATTTTTTCGACTGTAGAAAAATTGAATCAAAATGTCATTTGGATTGTGCCTCATGTTGAATAAATACTTTTTAAAGCCTCAATGTGACCAAAATTGACATTTTTACCGACTTTTTCTCCTACTTAGAAGCTTCTATTTTGACCAATTTCAGGCATTAAAATGACTCTAAACACACTTATTTTTGTTCCAAAAGTGATAATTCACATGCAATAGTCATTTACAGTCAAAAAATTCAATATTAAAAAATTACCATTTTTGACCATCTGGAGAAAGTTCGACAGGTCACGGGTCATCATTTTTCAACAGAAAATTGATTTTTTGGACTGTAGAAAAATTAATTCAAAATGTCATTTGGATTGTGCCTCGTGTTAAATAACTACTTTTTAAAGCCTCAATGTGACCAAAATTGACATTTTTACAGACTTTTTCTCCTACTCAGAAGCTTCTATGTTCACCAATTTCAGGCATTGAAATGACTCTAAACACACTTATTGTAGTTCCAAAAGTGATAATTCACATGCAATAGTCATTTACAGTCAAAAAATTTAATATTACAAATTTATTATTTTTGACCATCTGGAGAAAGTTTGACAAGTCACGGGTCATCGTTTTTCATCAGAAAATTGATTTTTTTCGACTGTAGAAAAATTGAATCAAAATGTCATTTGGATTGTGCCTCATGTTGAATAACTACTTTTTAAAGCCTCAATGTGACCAAAATTGACATTTTTACAGAGTTTTTCTCCTACTCAGAAGCTTCTATTTTCACCAATTTCAGGCATTAAAATGATTCTAAACACACTTATTTTTGTTCCGAAAGTGATAATTCACATGCAATAGTCATTTGCAGTCAAAAAATTCAATATTAAAAAAATTACCATTTTTGACCATCTGGAGAAAATTCGGCAGGTCACGGGTCATCATTTGTCATCAGAAAATTGATTTTTTGGACTGTAGAAAAATTGATTCAAAATGTCATTTGGATTGTGCCTCGTGTTAAATAACTACTTTTTAATTCTCAATGTGACCAAAACTGACATTTTTACAGACTTTTTTTCCTACTCAGAAGCTTCTATTTTTACCAATTTCAGGCATTAAAATGACTCTAAACACACTTATTTTTATTCCAAAAGTGACAATTCACATGCAATAGTCATTTACAGTCAAAAAAATAAATATTACAAATTTATTATTTTTGACCATCTGTAGAAAGTTTGACAGGTCACGGGTCATTGTTTTTCATCAGAAAATTTATTTTTTCGACTGTAGAAAAATTTAATCAAAATGTCATTTGGATTGTGCCTCATGTTGAATAACTACTTTTTAAAGTCTCAATGTGACCAAAATTGACATTTTTACAGAGTTTTTCTCTTACTCAGAAGTTTCTATTTTCACCAATTACAGGCATTAAAATGACTCTAAACACACTTATTTTTGTTCCAAAAGTGATAATTCACATGCAATAGTCATTTACAGTCAAAAAATTCAATATTAAAAAATGACCATTTTTGACCATCTGGAGAAAATTCGACAGGTCACGGGTCATCGTTTTTCATCAGAAAATTGATTTTTTGGACTGTAAAAAAATTAATTCAAAATGTCATTTGGATTGTGCCTCATGTTGAATAACTACTTTTTAAAGCCTCAATGTGACCAAAATTGACATTTTTACAGACTTTTTCTCCTACTCAGGAGCTTCTATTTTCACCAAATTCAGGCATTAAAATGACTCTAAACACACTTATTTTAGTTCCAAAAGTGATAATTCACATGCAATAGTCATTCACAGTCAAAAAATTTAATATTACAAATGTATTATTTTTGACCATCTGGAGAAAGTTTGACAGGTCACGGGTCGTCGTTTTTCATCAGAAAATTGATTTTTTTGACTGTAGAAAAATTTAATCAGAATGTCATTTGGATTGTGCCTCATGTTGAATAACTACTTTTTAAAGCCTCAATGTGACCAAAATTGACATTTTTACAGAGTTTATCTCCTACTCAGAAGCTTCTATTTTCACCAATTTCAGGCATTAAAATGACTCTAAACACACTTATTTTTGTTCCAAAAGTGATAATTCACATGCAATAGTCATTTACAGTCAAAAAATTCAATATTAAAAAAATTACCATTTTTTGACCATCTGGAGAAAATTCGGCAGGTCACGGGTCATCATTTTTCATCAGAAAATGGATTTTTGGGACTGTAGAAAAATTGATTCAAAATGTCATTTGGATTGTGCCTGTTGTTGAATAATCACTTTTAAAGCCTCAATGTGACCAAAATTGACATTTTTACAGACTTTTTCTCATACTCAGAAGCTTCTATTTTGACCAATTTCAGGCATTAAAATGACTCTAAACACACTTATTTTAGTTCCAAAAGTGATAATTCACATGCAATAGTCATTTACAGTCAAAAAATTTAATATTACAAATTTATTATTTTTGACCATCTGGAGAAAATTTGACAGGTCACGGGTCATCGTTTTTCATCAGAAAATTGATTTTTTCCACTGTAGAAAAATTGAATCAAAATATCATTTGGATTGTGCCTCATGTTGAATAACTACTTTTTAAAGCCTCAATGTGACCAACATTGACATTTTTACAGACTTTTTCTCCTACTTAGAAGCTTCTATTTTGACCAATTTCAGGCATTAAAATGACTCTAAACACACTTATTTTTGTTCCAAAAGTGATAATTCACATGCAATAGTCATTTACAGTCAAAAAATTCAATATTAAAAAATTACCATTTTTGACCATCTGGAGAAAATTCGACAGGTCATGGGTCATCATTTTTCATCAGAAAATTGATTTTTTGGACTGTAGAAAAATTAATTCAAAATGTCATTTGGATTGTGCCTCATGTTGAATAACTACTTTTTAAAGCCTCAATGTGACCAAAATTGACATTTTTACAGACTTTTTCTCCTACTCAGAAGCTTCTATTTTCACCAATTTCAGGCATTAAAATGTCTCTAAACACACTTATTTGAGTTCCAAAAGTGATAATTCACATGCAATAGTCATTTACAGTCAAAAAATTTAATATTACAAATTTCTTATTTTTGACCATCTGGAGAAAGTTTGACAGGTCACGGGTCATCGTTTTTCATCAGAAAATTGATTTTTTGGACTGTAGAAAAATTAATTCAAAATGTCATTTGGATTGTGCCTCATGTTGAATAACTACTTCTTAAAGCCTCAATGTGACCAAAATTGACATTTTTACAGACTTTTTCTCCTACTCAGGAGCTTCTATTTTCACCAAATTCAGGCATTAAAATGACTCTAAACACACTTATTTTAGTTCCAAAAGTGATAATTCACATGCAATAGTCATTTACAGTCAAAAAATGTAATATTACAAATTTATTATTTTTGACCATCTGGAGAAAGTTTGACAGGTCATGGGTCATCGTTTTTCATCAGAAAATTGATTTTTTTGACTGTAGAAAAATTGAATCAAAATGTCATTTGGATTGTGCCTCATGTTGAATAACTACTTTTTAAAGCCTCAATGTGACCAAAATTGACATTTTTACAGAGTTTATCTCCTACTCAGAAGCTTCTATTTTCACCAATTTCAGGCATTAAAATGACTCTAAACACACTTATTTTTGTTCCAAAAGCGATAATTCACATGCAATAGTCATTTACAGTAAAAAAATTCAATATTAAAAAAATTACCATTTTTTGACCATCTGGAGAAAATTCGGCAGGTCACGGGTCATCATTTTTCATCAGAAAATGGATTTTTGGGACTGTAGAAAAATTGATTCAAAATGTCATTTGGATTGTGCCTGTTGTTGAATAATCACTTTTTAAAGCCTCAATGTGACCAAAATTGACATTTTTACAGACTTTTTCTCCTACTCAGAAGCTTCTATTTTGACCAATTTCAGGCATTAAAATGACTCTAAACACACTTATTTTAGTTCCAAAAGTGATAATTCACATGCAATAGTCATTTACAGTCAAAAAATTTAATATTACAAATTTATTATTTTTGACCATCTGGAGAAAGTTTGACAGGTCACGGGTCATCGTTTTTCATCAGAAAATTGATTTTTTCCACTGTAGAAAAATTGAATCAAAATATCATTTGGATTGTGCCACATGTTGAATAACTACTTTTTAAAGCCTCAATGTGACCAACATTGACATTTTTACAGACTTTTTCTCCTACTTAGAAGCTTCTATTTTGACCAATTTCAGGCATTAAAATGACTCTAAACACACTTATTTTTGTTCCAAAAGTGATAATTCACATGCAATAGTCATTTACAGTCAAAAAATTCAATATTAAAAAATTAGCATTTTTGACCATCTGGAGAAAGTTCGACAGGTCACGGGTCATCATTTTTCATCAGAAAATAGATTTTTTGGACTGTAGAAAAATTAATTCAAAATGTCATTTGGATTGTGCCTCGTGTTAAATAACTACTTTTTAAAGCCTCAATGTGACCAAAATTGACATTTTTACAGACTTTTTCTCCTACTCAGAAGCTTCTATGTTCACCAATTTCAGGCATTAAAATGACTCTAAACACACTTATTGTAGTTCCAAAAGTGATAATTCACATGCAATAGTCATTTACAGTCAAAAAATTTAATATTACAAATTTATTATTTTTGACCATCTGGAGAAAGTTTGACAAGTCACGGGTCATCGTTTTTCATCAGAAAATTGATTTTTTTGACTGTAGAAAAATTGAATCAAAATGTCATTTGGATTGTGCCTCATGTTGAATAAATACTTTTTAAAGCCTCAATGTGACCAAAATTGACACTTTTACCGACTTTTTCTCCTACTTAGAAGCTTCTATTTTGACCAATTTCAGGCATTAAAATGACTCTAAACACACTTATTTTTGTTCCAAAAGTGATAATTCACATGCAATAGTCATTTACAGTCAAAAAATGTAATATTACAAATGTATTATTTTTGACCATCTGTAGAAAGTTTGACAGGTCACGGGTCATCGTTTTTCATCAGAAAATTGATTTTTTCGACTGTAGAAAAATTGAATCAAAATGTCATTTGGATTGTGCCTCATGTTGAATAACTACTTTTTAAAATCTCAATGTGACCAAAATTGACATTTTTACAGACTTTTTCTCCTACTTAGAAGCTTCTATTTTGACCAATTTCAGGCATTAAAATGACTCTAAACACACTTATTTTTGTTCCAAAAGTGATAATTCACATGCAATAGTCATTTACAGTCAAACAATTCAATATTAAAAAATTACCATTTTTGACCATCTGGAGAAAATTCGACAGGTCACGGGTCATCATTTTTCATCAGAAAATTGATTTTTTGGACTGTAGAAAAATTGAATCAAAATGTCATTTGGATTGTGCCTCATGTTGAATAACTACTTTTTAAAGCCTTAATGTGACCAAAATTGACATTTTTACAGAGTTTTTCTCCTACTCAGAAGCTTCTATTTTGACCAATTTCAGGCATTAAAATAACTCTAAGCACACTTATTTTTCTTCCAAAAGTGATAATTCACATGCAATAGTCATTTACAGTCAAAAAATTCAATATTAAAAAAATTACCATTTTTTGACCATCCGGAGAAAATTCGGCAGGTCACGGGTCATCATTTTTCATCAGAAAATGGATTTTTTGGACTGTAGAAAAATTGATTCAAAATGTCATTTGGATTGTGCCTCGTGTTAAATAACTACTTTTTAAAGCCTCAATGTGACCAAAATTGACATTTTTACAGACTTTTTCTCCTACTCAGAAGCTTCTATTTTCACCAATTTCAGGCATTAAAATGACACTAAACACACTTATTTTTATTCCAAAAGTGATACTTCACATGCAATAGTCATTTACAGTCAAAAAATTAAATATTACAAATTTGTTATTTTTGACCATCTGTAGAAAGTTTGACAGGTCACGGGTCATCGTTTTTCATCAGAAAATTGATTTTTTCGACTGTAGAAAAATTGAATCAAAATGTCATTTGGATTGTGCCTCATGTTCAATAACTACTTTTTAAAGTCTCAATGTGACCAAAATTGACATTTTTACAGAGTTTTTCTCCTACTCAGAAGCTTCTATTTTCACCAATTTCAGGCATTAAAATAACTCTAAGCACACTTATTTTTGTTCCAAAAGTGATAATTCACATGCAGTAGTCATTTACAGACAAAAAATTAAATATTAAAAAATTACCATTTTTGACCATCTGGAGAAAATCTGACAGGTCACGGGTCATCGTTTTTCATCAGAAAATTGATTTTTTCGACTGTAGAAAAATTGAATCAAAATGTCATTTGGATTGTGCCTCATGTTGAATAAATACTTTTTAAAGCCTCAATGTGACCAAAATTGACATTTTTACCGACTTTTTCTCCTACTTAGAAGCTTCTATTTTGACCAATTTCAGGCATTAAAATGACTCTAAACACACTTATTTTTGTTCCAAAAGTGATAATTCACATGCAATAGTCATTTACAGTCAAAAAATTCAATATTAAAAAATTACCATTTTTGACCATCTGGAGAAAGTTCGACAGGTCACGGGTCATCATTTTTCATCAGAAAATAGATTTTTTGGACTGTAGAAAAATTAATTCAAAATGTCATTTGGATTGTGCCTCGTGTTAAATAACTACTTTTTAAAGCCTCAATGTGACCAAAATTGACATTTTTACAGACTTTTTCTCCTACTCAGAAGCTTCTATGTTCACCAATTTCAGGCATTAAAATGACTCTAAACACACTTATTGTAGTTCCAAAAGTGATAATTCACATGCAATAGTCATTTACAGTCAAAAAATTTAATATTACAAATTTATTATTTTTGACCATCTGGAGAAAGTTTGACAAGTCACGGGTCATCGTTTTTCATCAGAAAATTGATTTTTTTGACTGTAGAAAAATTGAATCAAAATGTCATTTGGATTGTGCCTCATGTTGAATAAATACTTTTTAAAGCCTCAATGTGACCAAAATTGACACTTTTACCGACTTTTTCTCCTACTTAGAAGCTTCTATTTTGACCAATTTCAGGCATTAAAATGACTCTAAACACACTTATTTTTGTTCCAAAAGTGATAATTCACATGCAATAGTCATTTACAGTCAAAAAATGTAATATTACAAATGTATTATTTTTGACCATCTGTAGAAAGTTTGACAGGTCACGGGTCATCGTTTTTCATCAGAAAATTGATTTTTTCGACTGTAGAAAAATTGAATCAAAATGTCATTTGGATTGTGCCTCATGTTGAATAACTACTTTTTAAAATCTCAATGTGACCAAAATTGACATTTTTACAGACTTTTTCTCCTACTTAGAAGCTTCTATTTTGACCAATTTCAGGCATTAAAATGACTCTAAACACACTTATTTTTGTTCAAAAAGTGATAATTCACATGCAATAGTCATTTACAGTCAAAAAATGTAATATTACAAATGTATTATTTTTGACCATCTGTAGAAAGTTTGACAGGTCACGGGTCATCGTTTTTCATCAGAAAATTGATTTTTTCGACTGTAGAAAAATTGAATCAAAATGTCATTTGGATTGTGCCTCATGTTGAATAACTACTTTTTAAAATCTCAATGTGACCAAAATTGACATTTTTACAGACTTTTTCTCCTACTTAGAAGCTTCTATTTTGACCAATTTCAGGCATTAAAATGACTCTAAACACACTTATTTTTGTTCCAAAAGTGATAATTCACATGCAATAGTCATTTACAGTCAAAAAATTCAATATTAAAAAAATTACCATTTTTTGACCATCCGGAGAAAATTCGGCAGGTCACGGGTCATCATTTTTCATCAGAAAATGGATTTTTTGGACTGTAGAAAAATTGATTCAAAATGTCATTTGGATTGTGCCTGTTGTTGAATAATCACTTTTTAAAGCCTCAATGTGACCAAAATTAACATTTTTACAGACTTTTTCTCCTACTCAGAAGCTTCTATTTTGACCAATTTCAGGCATTAAAATGATTCTAAACACACTTATTTTTGTTCCAAAAGTGATAATTCACATGCAATAGTCATTTACAGTCAAAAAATTCAATATTAAAAAATTACCATTTTTGACCATCTGGAGAAAATTCGACAGGTCACGGGTCATCATTTTTCATCAGAAAATTGATTTTTTGGAGTGTAGAAAAATTAATTCAAAATGTCATTTGGATTGTGCCTCGTGTTAAAAAACTACTTTTTAAAGCCTCAATGTGACCAAAATTGACATTTTTACAGAGTTTTTCTCCTACTCAGAAGCTTCTATTTTCACCAATTTCAGGCATTAAAATGACTCTAAACACACTTATTTTTGTTCCAAAAGTGATAATTCACATGCAACAGTCATTTACAGTCAAAAAATTCAATATTAAAAAAATTACCATTTTTTGACCATCTGGAGAAAGTTCGACAGGTCACGGGTCATCATTTTTCATCAGAAAATTGATTTTTTGGACTGTAGAAAAATTGATTCAAAATGTCATTTGGATTGTGCCTCTTGTTGAATAATCACTTTTTAAAGCCTCAATGTGACCACAATTGACATTTTTACAGTCTTTTTCTCCTACTCAGAAGCTTCTATTTTCACCAATTTCAGGCATTAAAATGACTCTAAACACACTTATTTATGTTCCAAAAGTGATAATTCACATGCAATAGTCATTTGCAGTCAAAAAATTCAATATTAAAAAATTACCATTTTTGACCATCTGGAGAAAATTCGACAGGTCACGGGTCATCATTTTTCATCAGAAAATTGATTTATTGGACTGTAGAAAAATTAATTCAAAATGTCATTTGGATTGTGCCTTGTGTTAAATAACTACTTTTTAAAGCCTCAATGTGACCAAAATTGCCATCCTTACAGACTTTTTCTCCCACTCAGAAGCTTCTATTTCGACCAATTTCAGGCATTAAAATGACTCTAAACTCACTTAATTTAGTTCCAAAAGTGATAATTCACAAGCAATATTCATTTACAGTCAAAAAATTAAACATTAAAAAATTACCTTTTCTGACCATATGGAGACAGCTCGACGGGTCACGGGTCATCATTTTTCATCAGAAAATGGATTTTTTGGACTGTAGAAAAATTGATTCAAAATGTCATTTGGATTGTGCCTCATGTTGAATAACTACTTTTTAAAGCGTCAATGTGACCAAAATTGCCATTTTTACAGACTTTTTCTCCTACTCAGAAGCTTCTATTTCGACCAATTTCAGGCATTAAAATGACTCTAAACTCACTTAATTTAGTTCCAAAAGTGATAATTCACATGCAATAGTCATTTACAGTCAAAAAATTTAATATTACAAATTTAATATTTTTGACCATCTGGAGAAAGTTTGACAGGTCACGGGTCATCGTTTTTCATCAGAAAATTGATTTTTTTGACTGTAGAAAAATTGAATCAAAATGTCATTTGGATTGTGCCTCATGTTGAATAACTACTTTTTAAAGCCTCAATGTGACCAAAATTGACATTTTTACAGAGTTTTTCTCCTACTCAGAAGCTTCTATTTTCACCAATTTCAGGCATTAAAATGACTCTAAACACACTTATTTATGTTCCAAAAGTGATAATTCACATGCAATAGTCATTTGCAGTCAAAAAATTCAATATTAAAAAATTACCATTTTTGACCATCTGGAGAAAATTCGACAGGTCACGGGTCATCATTTTTCATCAGAAAATTGATTTATTGGACTGTAGAAAAATTAATTCAAAATGTCATTTGGATTGTGCCTTGTGTTAAATAACTACTTTTTAAAGCCTCAATGTGACCAAAATTGCCATCCTTACAGACTTTTTCTCCCACTCAGAAGCTTCTATTTCGACCAATTTCAGGCATTAAAATGACTCTAAACTCACTTAATTTAGTTCCAAAAGTGATAATTCACAAGCAATATTCATTTACAGTCAAAAAATTAAACATTAAAAAATTACCTTTTCTGACCATATGGAGACAGCTCGACGGGTCACGGGTCATCATTTTTCATCAGAAAATGGATTTTTTGGACTGTAGAAAAATTGATTCAAAATGTCATTTGGATTGTGCCTCATGTTGAATAACTACTTTTTAAAGCGTCAATGTGACCAAAATTGCCATTTTTACAGACTTTTTCTCCTACTCAGAAGCTTCTATTTCGACCAATTTCAGGCATTAAAATGACTCTAAACTCACTTAATTTAGTTCCAAAAGTGATAATTCACATGCAATAGTCATTTACAGTCAAAAAATTTAATATTACAAATTTAATATTTTTGACCATCTGGAGAAAGTTTGACAGGTCACGGGTCATCGTTTTTCATCAGAAAATTGATTTTTTTGACTGTAGAAAAATTGAATCAAAATGTCATTTGGATTGTGCCTCATGTTGAATAACTACTTTTTAAAGCCTCAATGTGACCAAAATTGACATTTTTACAGAGTTTTTCTCCTACTCAGAAGCTTCTATTTTCACCAATTTCAGGCATTAAAATGACTCTAATCACACTTATTTTTGTTCCAAAAGTGATAATTCACATGAAATAGTCATTTGCAGTCAAAAAATGTAATAATAAAAAATTACTATTTTTGACCATCTGGAGAAAATTCGACAGGTCACGGGTCATCATTTTTCATCAGAAAATTGATTTTTTGGACTGTAGAAAAATTAATTCAAAATGACATTTGGATTGTGCCTCATGTTGAATAACTACTTTTTAAAGCCTCAATGTGACCAAAATTGACATTTTTACAGACTTTTTCTCCTACTCAGAAGCTTCTATTTTGACCAATTTCAGGCATTAAAATGACTCTAAACACACTTATTTTAGTTCCAAAAGTGATAATTCACATGCAATAGTCATTTACAGTCAAAAAAATTTAATATTACAAATTTATTATTTTTGACCATCTGGAGAAAGTTTGACAGGTCACGGGTCATCGTTTTTCATCAGAAAATTGATTTTTTCGACTAGAAAAATTGAATCAAAATATTATTTGGATTGTGCCTCATGTTGAATAACTACTTTTTAAAGCCTCAATGTGACCAAAATTGACATTTTTACAGACTTTTTCTCCTACTTAGAAGCTTCTATTTTGACCAATTTCAGGCATTAAAATGATTCTAAACACACTTATTTTTGTTCCAAAAGTGATAATTCACATGCAATAGTCATTGCAGTCAAAAAATTCAATATTAAAAAAATTACCATTTTTGACCATCTGGAGAAAATTCGGCAGGTCACGGGTCATCATTTGTCATCAGAAAATTTTTTTTTTTACTGTAGAAAAATTGATTCAAAATGTCATTTGGATGGTGCCTCGTGTTAAATAACTACTTTTTAAAGCCTCAATGTGACCAAAATTGACATTTTTACAGACTTTTTCTCCTACTCAGAAGCTTCTATTTTCACCAATTTCAGGCATTAAAATGACTCTAAACACACTTATTTTTATTCCAAAAGTGACAATTCACATGCAATAGTCATTTACAGTCAAAAAATTAAATATTACAAATTCATTATTTTTGACCATCTGGAGAAAGTTTGACAGGTCACGGGTCATCGTTTTTCATCAGAAAATTGATTTTTTCGACTGTAGAAAAATTGAATCAAAATGTCATTTGGATTGTGCCTCATGTTGAATAAATACTTTTTAAAGCCTCAATGTGACCAAAATTGACATTTTTACCGACTTTTTCTCCTACTTAGAAGCTTCTATTTTGACCAATTTCAGGCATTAAAATGACTCTAAACACACTTATTTTTGTTCCAAAAGTGATAATTCACATGCAATAGTCATTTACAGTCAAAAAATTCAATATTAAAAAATTACCATTTTTGACCATCTGGAGAAAGTTCGACAGGTCACGGGTCATCATTTTTCAACAGAAAATTGATTTTTTGGACTGTAGAAAAATTAATTCAAAATGTCATTTGGATTGTGCCTCGTGTTAAATAACTACTTTTTAAAGCCTCAATGTGACCAAAATTGACATTTTTACAGACTTTTTCTCCTACTCAGAAGCTTCTATGTTCACCAATTTCAGGCATTGAAATGACTCTAAACACACTTATTGTAGTTCCAAAAGTGATAATTCACATGCAATAGTCATTTACAGTCAAAAAATTTAATATTACAAATTTATTATTTTTGACCATCTGGAGAAAGTTTGACAAGTCACGGGTCATCGTTTTTCATCAGAAAATTGATTTTTTTCGACTGTAGAAAAATTGAATCAAAATGTCATTTGGATTGTGCCTCATGTTGAATAACTACTTTTTAAAGCCTCAATGTGACCAAAATTGACATTTTTACAGACTTTTTCTCCTACTCAGAAGCTTCTATTTTCACCAATTTCAGGCATTAAAATGATTCTAAACACACTTATTTTTGTTCCGAAAGTGATAATTCACATGCAATAGTCATTTGCAGTCAAAAAATTCAATATTAAAAAAATTACCATTTTTGACCATCTGGAGAAAATTCGGCAGGTCACGGGTCATCATTTGTCATCAGAAAATTGATTTTTTGGACTGTAGAAAAATTGATTCAAAATGTCATTTGGATTGTGCCTCGTGTTAAATAACTACTTTTTAATTCTCAATGTGACCAAAACTGACATTTTTACAGACTTTTTTTCCTACTCAGAAGCTTCTATTTTTACCAATTTCAGGCATTAAAATGACTCTAAACACACTTATTTTTATTCCAAAAGTGACAATTCACATGCAATAGTCATTTACAGTCAAAAAAATAAATATTACAAATTTATTATTTTTGACCATCTGTAGAAAGTTTGACAGGTCACGGGTCATTGTTTTTCATCAGAAAATTTATTTTTTCGACTGTAGAAAAATTTAATCAAAATGTCATTTGGATTGTGCCTCATGTTGAATAACTACTTTTTAAAGTCTCAATGTGACCAAAATTGACATTTTTACAGAGTTTTTCTCTTACTCAGAAGTTTCTATTTTCACCAATTACAGGCATTAAAATGACTCTAAACACACTTATTTTTGTTCCAAAAGTGATAATTCACATGCAATAGTCATTTACAGTCAAAAAATTCAATATTAAAAAATGACCATTTTTGACCATCTGGAGAAAATTCGACAGGTCACGGGTCATCGTTTTTCATCAGAAAATTGATTTTTTGGACTGTAAAAAAATTAATTCAAAATGTCATTTGGATTGTGCCTCATGTTGAATAACTACTTTTTAAAGCCTCAATGTGACCAAAATTGACATTTTTACAGACTTTTTCTCCTACTCAGGAGCTTCTATTTTCACCAAATTCAGGCATTAAAATGACTCTAAACACACTTATTTTAGTTCCAAAAGTGATAATTCACATGCAATAGTCATTCACAGTCAAAAAATTTAATATTACAAATGTATTATTTTTGACCATCTGGAGAAAGTTTGACAGGTCACGGGTCGTCGTTTTTCATCAGAAAATTGATTTTTTTGACTGTAGAAAAATTTAATCAGAATGTCATTTGGATTGTGCCTCATGTTGAATAACTACTTTTTAAAGCCTCAATGTGACCAAAATTGACATTTTTACAGAGTTTATCTCCTACTCAGAAGCTTCTATTTTCACCAATTTCAGGCATTAAAATGACTCTAAACACACTTATTTTTGTTCCAAAAGTGATAATTCACATGCAATAGTCATTTACAGTCAAAAAATTCAATATTAAAAAAATTACCATTTTTTGACCATCTGGAGAAAATTCGGCAGGTCACGGGTCATCATTTTTCATCAGAAAATGGATTTTTGGGACTGTAGAAAAATTGATTCAAAATGTCATTTGGATTGTGCCTGTTGTTGAATAATCACTTTTAAAGCCTCAATGTGACCAAAATTGACATTTTTACAGACTTTTTCTCATACTCAGAAGCTTCTATTTTGACCAATTTCAGGCATTAAAATGACTCTAAACACACTTATTTTAGTTCCAAAAGTGATAATTCACATGCAATAGTCATTTACAGTCAAAAAATTTAATATTACAAATTTATTATTTTTGACCATCTGGAGAAAATTTGACAGGTCACGGGTCATCGTTTTTCATCAGAAAATTGATTTTTTCCACTGTAGAAAAATTGAATCAAAATATCATTTGGATTGTGCCTCATGTTGAATAACTACTTTTTAAAGCCTCAATGTGACCAACATTGACATTTTTACAGACTTTTTCTCCTACTTAGAAGCTTCTATTTTGACCAATTTCAGGCATTAAAATGACTCTAAACACACTTATTTTTGTTCCAAAAGTGATAATTCACATGCAATAGTCATTTACAGTCAAAAAATTCAATATTAAAAAATTACCATTTTTGACCATCTGGAGAAAATTCGACAGGTCATGGGTCATCATTTTTCATCAGAAAATTGATTTTTTGGACTGTAGAAAAATTAATTCAAAATGTCATTTGGATTGTGCCTCATGTTGAATAACTACTTTTTAAAGCCTCAATGTGACCAAAATTGACATTTTTACAGACTTTTTCTCCTACTCAGAAGCTTCTATTTTCACCAATTTCAGGCATTAAAATGTCTCTAAACACACTTATTTGAGTTCCAAAAGTGATAATTCACATGCAATAGTCATTTACAGTCAAAAAATTTAATATTACAAATTTCTTATTTTTGACCATCTGGAGAAAGTTTGACAGGTCACGGGTCATCGTTTTTCATCAGAAAATTGATTTTTTGGACTGTAGAAAAATTAATTCAAAATGTCATTTGGATTGTGCCTCATGTTGAATAACTACTTCTTAAAGCATCAATGTGACCAAAATTGACATTTTTACAGACTTTTTCTCCTACTCAGGAGCTTCTATTTTCACCAAATTCAGGCATTAAAATGACTCTAAACACACTTATTTTAGTTCCAAAAGTGATAATTCACATGCAATAGTCATTTACAGTCAAAAAATGTAATATTACAAATTTATTATTTTTGACCATCTGGAGAAAGTTTGACAGGTCATGGGTCATCGTTTTTCATCAGAAAATTGATTTTTTTGACTGTAGAAAAATTGAATCAAAATGTCATTTGGATTGTGCCTCATGTTGAATAACTACTTTTTAAAGCCTCAATGTGACCAAAATTGACATTTTTACAGAGTTTATCTCCTACTCAGAAGCTTCTATTTTCACCAATTTCAGGCATTAAAATGACTCTAAACACACTTATTTTTGTTCCAAAAGTGATAATTCACATGCAATAGTCATTTACAGTAAAAAAATTCAATATTAAAAAAATTACCATTTTTTGACCATCTGGAGAAAATTCGGCAGGTCACGGGTCATCATTTTTCATCAGAAAATGGATTTTTGGGACTGTAGAAAAATTGATTCAAAATGTCATTTGGATTGTGCCTGTTGTTGAATAATCACTTTTTAAAGCCTCAATGTGACCAAAATTGACATTTTTACAGACTTTTTCTCCTACTCAGAAGCTTCTATTTTGACCAATTTCAGGCATTAAAATGACTCTAAACACACTTATTTTAGTTCCAAAAGTGATAATTCACATGCAATAGTCATTTACAGTCAAAAAATTTAATATTACAAATTTATTATTTTTGACCATCTGGAGAAAGTTTGACAGGTCACGGGTCATCGTTTTTCATCAGAAAATTGATTTTTTCCACTGTAGAAAAATTGAATCAAAATATCATTTGGATTGTGCCACATGTTGAATAACTACTTTTTAAAGCCTCAATGTGACCAACATTGACATTTTTACAGACTTTTTCTCCTACTTAGAAGCTTCTATTTTGACCAATTTCAGGCATTAAAATGACTCTAAACACACTTATTTTTGTTCCAAAAGTGATAATTCACATGCAATAGTCATTTACAGTCAAAAAATTCAATATTAAAAAATTAGCATTTTTGACCATCTGGAGAAAATTCGACAGGTCATGGGTCATCATTTTTCATCAGAAAATTGATTTTTTGGACTGTAGAAAAATTAATTCAAAATGACATTTGGATTGTGCCTCATGTTGAATAACTACTTTTTAAAGCCTCAATGTGATCAAAATTGACATTTTTACAGACTTTTTCTCCTACTCAGAAGCTTCTATTTTCACCAATTTCAGGCATTAAAATGTCTCTAAACACACTTATTTTAGTTCCAAAAGTGATAATTCACATGCAATAGTCATTTACAGTCAAAAAATTTAATATTACAAATTTCTTATTTTTGACCATCTGGAGAAAGTTTGACAGGTCACGGGTCATCGTTTTTCATCAGAAAATTGATTTTTTTGACTGTAGAAAAATTGAATCAAAATGTCAATTGGATTGTGCCTCATGTTGAATAGCTACTTTTTAAAGCCTCAATGTGACCGAAATTGACATTTTTACAGAGTTTTTCTCCTACTCAGAAGCTTCTATTTTCACCAATTTCAGGCATTAAAATGACTCTAAACACACTTATTTTTGTTCCAAAAGTGATAATTCACATGCAATAGTCATTTACAGTCAAAAAATTCAATATTACAAATTTATTATTTTTGACCATCTGGAGAAAATTTGACAGGTCACGGGTCATCGTTTTTCATCAGAAAATTGATTTTTTCCACTGTAGAAAAATTGAATCAAAATATCATTTGGATTGTGCCTCATGTTGAATAACTACTTTTTAAAGCCTCAATGTGACCAACATTGACATTTTTACAGACTTTTTCTCCTACTTAGAAGCTTCTATTTTGACCAATTTCAGGCATTAAAATGACTCTAAACACACTTATTTTTGTTCCAAAAGTGATAATTCACATGCAATAGTCATTTACAGTCAAAAAATTCAATATTAAAAAATTACCATTTTTGACCATCTGGAGAAAATTCGACAGGTCATGGGTCATCATTTTTCATCAGAAAATTGATTTTTTGGACTGTAGAAAAATTAATTCAAAATGTCATTTGGATTGTGCCTCATGTTGAATAACTACTTTTTAAAGCCTCAATGTGACCAAAATTGACATTTTTACAGACTTTTTCTCCTACTCAGAAGCTTCTATTTTCACCAATTTCAGGCATTAAAATGTCTCTAAACACACTTATTTGAGTTCCAAAAGTGATAATTCACATGCAATAGTCATTTACAGTCAAAAAATTTAATATTACAAATTTCTTATTTTTGACCATCTGGAGAAAGTTTGACAGGTCACGGGTCATCGTTTTTCATCAGAAAATTGATTTTTTGGACTGTAGAAAAATTAATTCAAAATGTCATTTGGATTGTGCCTCATGTTGAATAACTACTTTTTAAAGCCTCAATGTGACCAAAATTGACATTTTTACAGACTTTTTCTCCTACTCAGGAGCTTCTATTTTCACCAAATTCAGGCATTAAAATGACTCTAAACACACTTATTTTAGTTCCAAAAGTGATAATTCACATGCAATAGTCATTTACAGTCAAAAAATGTAATATTACAAATTTATTATTTTTGACCATCTGGAGAAAGTTTGACAGGTCATGGGTCATCGTTTTTCATCAGAAAATTGATTTTTTTGACTGTAGAAAAATTGAATCAAAATGTCATTTGGATTGTGCCTCATGTTGAATAACTACTTTTTAAAGCCTCAATGTGACCAAAATTGACATTTTTACAGAGTTTATCTCCTACTCAGAAGCTTCTATTTTCACCAGTTTCAGGCATTAAAATGACTCTAAACACACTTATTTTTGTTCCAAAAGTGATAATTCACATGCAATAGTCATTTACAGTAAAAAAATTCAATATTAAAAAAATTACCATTTTTTGACCATCTGGAGAAAATTCGGCAGGTCACGGGTCATCATTTTTCATCAGAAAATGGATTTTTGGGACTGTAGAAAAATTGATTCAAAATGTCATTTGGATTGTGCCTGTTGTTGAATAATCACTTTTTAAAGCCTCAATGTGACCAAAATTGACATTTTTACAGACTTTTTCTCCTACTCAGAAGCTTCTATTTTGACCAATTTCAGGCATTAAAATGACTCTAAACACACTTATTTTAGTTCCAAAAGTGATAATTCACATGCAATAGTCATTTACAGTCAAAAAATTTAATATTACAAATTTATTATTTTTGACCATCTGGAGAAAGTTTGACAGGTCACGGGTCATCGTTTTTCATCAGAAAATTGATTTTTTCCACTGTAGAAAAATTGAATCAAAATATCATTTGGATTGTGCCACATGTTGAATAACTACTTTTTAAAGCCTCAATGTGACCAACATTGACATTTTTACAGACTTTTTCTCCTACTTAGAAGCTTCTATTTTGACCAATTTCAGGCATTAAAATGACTCTAAACACACTTATTTTTGTTCCAAAAGTGATAATTCACATGCAATAGTCATTTACAGTCAAAAAATTCAATATTAAAAAATTAGCATTTTTGACCATCTGGAGAAAATTCGACAGGTCATGGGTCATCATTTTTCATCAGAAAATTGATTTTTTGGACTGTAGAAAAATTAATTCAAAATGACATTTGGATTGTGCCTCATGTTGAATAACTACTTTTTAAAGCCTCAATGTGATCAAAATTGACATTTTTACAGACTTTTTCTCCTACTCAGAAGCTTCTATTTTCACCAATTTCAGGCATTAAAATGTCTCTAAACACACTTATTTTAGTTCCAAAAGTGATAATTCACATGCAATAGTCATTTACAGTCAAAAAATTTAATATTACAAATTTCTTATTTTTGACCATCTGGAGAAAGTTTGACAGGTCACGGGTCATCGTTTTTCATCAGAAAATTGATTTTTTTGACTGTAGAAAAATTGAATCAAAATGTCAATTGGATTGTGCCTCATGTTGAATAGCTACTTTTTAAAGCCTCAATGTGACCGAAATTGACATTTTTACAGAGTTTTTCTCCTACTCAGAAGCTTCTATTTTCACCAATTTCAGGCATTAAAATGACTCTAAACACACTTATTTTTGTTCCAAAAGTGATAATTCACATGCAATAGTCATTTACAGTCAAAAAATTCAATATTAAAAAATTACCATTTTTGACCATCTGGAGAAAATTCGACAGGTCATGGGTCATCATTTTTCATCAGAAAATTGATTTTTTGGACTGTAGAAAAATTAATTCAAAATGACATTTGGATTGTGCCTCATGTTGAATAACTACTTTTTAAAGCCTCAATGTGACCAAAATTGACATTTTTACAGACTTTTTCTCCTACTCAGAAGCTTCTATTTTGACCAATTTCAGGCATTAAAATGACTCTAAACACACTTATTTTAGTTCCAAAAGTGATAATTCACATGCAATAGTCATTTACAGTCAAAAAAATTTAATATTACAAATTTATTATTTTTGACCATCTGGAGAAAGTTTGACAGGTCACGGGTCATCGTTTTTCATCAGAAAATTGATTTTTTCGACTAGAAAAATTGAATCAAAATATTATTTGGATTGTGCCTCATGTTGAATAACTACTTTTTAAAGCCTCAATGTGACCAAAATTGACATTTTTACAGACTTTTTCTCCTACTTAGAAGCTTCTATTTTGACCAATTTCAGGCATTAAAATGATTCTAAACACACTTATTTTTGTTCCAAAAGTGATAATTCACATGCAATAGTCATTGCAGTCAAAAAATTCAATATTAAAAAAATTACCATTTTTGACCATCTGGAGAAAATTCGGCAGGTCACGGGTCATCGTTTTTCATCAGAAAATTGATTTTTTCGACTGTAGAAAAATTGAATCAAAATGTCATTTGGATTGTGCCTCATGTTGAATAACTACTTTTATAGCCTCAATGTGACCAAAATTGACATTTTTACAGAGTTTTTCTCCTACTCAGAAGTTTCTATTTTCACCAATTTCAGGCATTAAAATGACTCTAAGCACTCTTATTTTTGTTCCAAAAGTGATAATTCACATGCAATAGTCATTTACAGTCAAAAAATTCAATATTAAAAAATGACCATTTTTGACAATCTGGAGAAAATTCGACAGGTCACGGGTCATCGTTTTTCATCAGAAAATTGATTTTTTTGACTGTAGAAAAATTGAATCAAAATATCATTTGGATTGTGCCTCATGTTGAATAACTACTTTTTAAAGCCTCAATGTGACCAAAATTGACATTTTTACAGAGTTTTTCTCCTACTCAGAAGCTTCTATTTTCACCAATTTCAGGCATTAAAATGACTCTAAACACACTTATTTTTATTCCAAAAGTGACAATTCACATGCAATAGTCATTTATAGTCAAAAAATTAAATATTACAAATTTATTATTTTTGACCATCTGTAGAAAGTTTGACAGGTCATCGTTTTTCATCAGAAAATTGATTTTTTCAACTGTAGAAAAATTGAATCAAAATGTCATTTGGATTGTGCCTCATGTTGAATAACTACTTTTTAAAGTCTCAATGTGACCAAAATTGACATTTTTACAGACTTTTTCTCCTACTCAGAAGCTTCTATTTTGACCAATTTCAGGCATTAAAATGACTCTAAACACACTTATTTTAGTTCCAAAAGTGATAATTCACATGCAATAGTCATTTACAGTCAAAAAATTTAATATTACAAATTTATTATTTTTGACCATCTGGAGAAAGTATGACAGGTCACGGGTCATCGTTTTTCATCAGAAAATTGATTTTTTCGACTGTAGAAAAATTGAATCAAAATGTCATTTGGATTGTGCCTCATGTTGAATAACTACTTTTTAAAGCCTCAATGTGACCAAAATTGACATTTTTACAGAGTTTTTCTCCTACTCAGAAGCTTCTATTTTCACCAATTTCAGGCATTAAAATGACTCTAAACACACTTATTTTTATTCCAAAAGTGACAATTCACATGCAATAGTCATTTACAGTCAAAAAATTAAATATTACAAATTTATTATTTTTGACCATCTGGAGAAAGTTTGACAGGTCAAGGGTCATCGTTTTTCATCAGAAAATTGATTTTTTCGACTGTAGAAAAATTGAATCAAAATGTCATTTGGATTGTGCCTCATGTTGAATAACTACTTTTTAAAGCCTCAATGTGACCAAAATTGACATTTTTACAGAGTTTATCTCCTACTCAGAAGCTTCTATTTTCACCAATTTCAGGCATTAAAATGACTCTAAACACACTTATTTTTGTTCCAAAAGTGATAATTCACATGCAATAGTCATTTACAGTAAAAAAATTCAATATTAAAAAAATTACCATTTTTTGACCATCTGGAGAAAATTCGGCAGGTCACGGGTCATCATTTTTCATCAGAAAATGGATTTTTGGGACTGTAGAAAAATTGATTCAAAATGTCATTTGGATTGTGCCTGTTGTTGAATAATCACTTTTTAAAGCCTCAATGTGACCAAAATTGACATTTTTACAGACTTTTTCTCCTACTCAGAAGCTTCTATTTTGACCAATTTCAGGCATTAAAATGACTCTAAACACACTTATTTTAGTTCCAAAAGTGATAATTCACATGCAATAGTCATTTACAGTCAAAAAATTTAATATTACAAATTTATTATTTTTGACCATCTGGAGAAAGTTTGACAGGTCACGGGTCATCGTTTTTCATCAGAAAATTGATTTTTTCCACTGTAGAAAAATTGAATCAAAATATCATTTGGATTGTGCCACATGTTGATTAACTACTTTTTAAAGCCTCAATGTGACCAACATTGACATTTTTACAGACTTTTTCTCCTACTTAGAAGCTTCTATTTTGACCAATTTCAGGCATTAAAATGACTCTAAACACACTTATTTTTGTTCCAAAAGTGATAATTCACATGCAATAGTCATTTACAGTCAAAAAATTCAATATTAAAAAATTAGCATTTTTGACCATCTGGAGAAAATTCGACAGGTCATGGGTCATCATTTTTCATCAGAAAATTGATTTTTTGGACTGTAGAAAAATTAATTCAAAATGACATTTGGATTGTGCCTCATGTTGAATAACTACTTTTTAAAGCCTCAATGTGATCAAAATTGACATTTTTACAGACTTTTTCTCCTACTCAGAAGCTTCTATTTTCACCAATTTCAGGCATTAAAATGTCTCTAAACACACTTATTTTAGTTCCAAAAGTGATAATTCACATGCAATAGTCATTTACAGTCAAAAAATTTAATATTACAAATTTCTTATTTTTGACCATCTGGAGAAAGTTTGACAGGTCACGGGTCATCGTTTTTCATCAGAAAATTGATTTTTTTGACTGTAGAAAAATTGAATCAAAATGTCAATTGGATTGTGCCTCATGTTGAATAGCTACTTTTTAAAGCCTCAATGTGACCGAAATTGACATTTTTACAGAGTTTTTCTCCTACTCAGAAGCTTCTATTTTCACCAATTTCAGGCATTAAAATGACTCTAAACACACTTATTTTTGTTCCAAAAGTGATAATTCACATGCAATAGTCATTTACAGTCAAAAAATTCAATATTACAAATTTATTATTTTTGACCATCTGGAGAAAATTTGACAGGTCACGGGTCATCGTTTTTCATCAGAAAATTGATTTTTTCCACTGTAGAAAAATTGAATCAAAATATCATTTGGATTGTGCCTCATGTTGAATAACTACTTTTTAAAGCCTCAATGTGACCAACATTGACATTTTTACAGACTTTTTCTCCTACTTAGAAGCTTCTATTTTGACCAATTTCAGGCATTAAAATGACTCTAAACACACTTATTTTTGTTCCAAAAGTGATAATTCACATGCAATAGTCATTTACAGTCAAAAAATTCAATATTAAAAAATTACCATTTTTGACCATCTGGAGAAAATTCGACAGGTCATGGGTCATCATTTTTCATCAGAAAATTGATTTTTTGGACTGTAGAAAAATTAATTCAAAATGTCATTTGGATTGTGCCTCATGTTGAATAACTACTTTTTAAAGCCTCAATGTGACCAAAATTGACATTTTTACAGACTTTTTCTCCTACTCAGAAGCTTCTATTTTCACCAATTTCAGGCATTAAAATGTCTCTAAACACACTTATTTGAGTTCCAAAAGTGATAATTCACATGCAATAGTCATTTACAGTCAAAAAATTTAATATTACAAATTTCTTATTTTTGACCATCTGGAGAAAGTTTGACAGGTCACGGGTCATCGTTTTTCATCAGAAAATTGATTTTTTGGACTGTAGAAAAATTAATTCAAAATGTCA
Organism: Triturus cristatus; assembly: GCF_964204655.1. Taxonomy (NCBI): domain Eukaryota; kingdom Metazoa; phylum Chordata; class Amphibia; order Caudata; family Salamandridae; genus Triturus; species Triturus cristatus. The sequence goes on along the minus strand of NC_140591.1, from coordinate 1,018,770,892 downwards.
TTTGGATTGTGCCTCATGTTGAATAACTACTTTTTAAAGCCTCAATGTGACCAAAATTGACATTTTTACAGACTTTTTCTCCTACTCAGGAGCTTCTATTTTCACCAAATTCAGGCATTAAAATGACTCTAAACACACTTATTTTAGTTCCAAAAGTGATAATTCACATGCAATAGTCATTTACAGTCAAAAAATGTAATATTACAAATTTATTATTTTTGACCATCTGGAGAAAGTTTGACAGGTCATGGGTCATCGTTTTTCATCAGAAAATTGATTTTTTTGACTGTAGAAAAATTGAATCAAAATGTCATTTGGATTGTGCCTCATGTTGAATAACTACTTTTTAAAGCCTCAATGTGACCAAAATTGACATTTTTACAGAGTTTATCTCCTACTCAGAAGCTTCTATTTTCACCAATTTCAGGCATTAAAATGACTCTAAACACACTTATTTTTGTTCCAAAAGTGATAATTCACATGCAATAGTCATTTACAGTAAAAAAATTCAATATTAAAAAAATTACCATTTTTTGACCATCTGGAGAAAATTCGGCAGGTCACGGGTCATCATTTTTCATCAGAAAATGGATTTTTGGGACTGTAGAAAAATTGATTCAAAATGTCATTTGGATTGTGCCTGTTGTTGAATAATCACTTTTTAAAGCCTCAATGTGACCAAAATTGACATTTTTACAGACTTTTTCTCCTACTCAGAAGCTTCTATTTTGACCAATTTCAGGCATTAAAATGACTCTAAACACACTTATTTTAGTTCCAAAAGTGATAATTCACATGCAATAGTCATTTACAGTCAAAAAATTTAATATTACAAATTTATTATTTTTGACCATCTGGAGAAAGTTTGACAGGTCACGGGTCATCGTTTTTCATCAGAAAATTGATTTTTTCCACTGTAGAAAAATTGAATCAAAATATCATTTGGATTGTGCCACATGTTGAATAACTACTTTTTAAAGCCTCAATGTGACCAACATTGACATTTTTACAGACTTTTTCTCCTACTTAGAAGCTTCTATTTTGACCAATTTCAGGCATTAAAATGACTCTAAACACACTTATTTTTGTTCCAAAAGTGATAATTCACATGCAATAGTCATTTACAGTCAAAAAATTCAATATTAAAAAATTAGCATTTTTGACCATCTGGAGAAAATTCGACAGGTCATGGGTCATCATTTTTCATCAGAAAATTGATTTTTTGGACTGTAGAAAAATTAATTCAAAATGACATTTGGATTGTGCCTCATGTTGAATAACTACTTTTTAAAGCCTCAATGTGATCAAAATTGACATTTTTACAGACTTTTTCTCCTACTCAGAAGCTTCTATTTTCACCAATTTCAGGCATTAAAATGTCTCTAAACACACTTATTTTAGTTCCAAAAGTGATAATTCACATGCAATAGTCATTTACAGTCAAAAAATTTAATATTACAAATTTCTTATTTTTGACCATCTGGAGAAAGTTTGACAGGTCACGGGTCATCGTTTTTCATCAGAAAATTGATTTTTTTGACTGTAGAAAAATTGAATCAAAATGTCAATTGGATTGTGCCTCATGTTGAATAGCTACTTTTTAAAGCCTCAATGTGACCGAAATTGACATTTTTACAGAGTTTTTCTCCTACTCAGAAGCTTCTATTTTCACCAATTTCAGGCATTAAAATGACTCTAAACACACTTATTTTTGTTCCAAAAGTGATAATTCACATGCAATAGTCATTTACAGTCAAAAAATTCAATATTAAAAAATTACCATTTTTGACCATCTGGAGAAAATTCGACAGGTCATGGGTCATCATTTTTCATCAGAAAATTGATTTTTTGGACTGTAGAAAAATTAATTCAAAATGACATTTGGATTGTGCCTCATGTTGAATAACTACTTTTTAAAGCCTCAATGTGACCAAAATTGACATTTTTACAGACTTTTTCTCCTACTCAGAAGCTTCTATTTTGACCAATTTCAGGCATTAAAATGACTCTAAACACACTTATTTTAGTTCCAAAAGTGATAATTCACATGCAATAGTCATTTACAGTCAAAAAAATTTAATATTACAAATTTATTATTTTTGACCATCTGGAGAAAGTTTGACAGGTCACGGGTCATCGTTTTTCATCAGAAAATTGATTTTTTCGACTAGAAAAATTGAATCAAAATATTATTTGGATTGTGCCTCATGTTGAATAACTACTTTTTAAAGCCTCAATGTGACCAAAATTGACATTTTTACAGACTTTTTCTCCTACTTAGAAGCTTCTATTTTGACCAATTTCAGGCATTAAAATGATTCTAAACACACTTATTTTTGTTCCAAAAGTGATAATTCACATGCAATAGTCATTGCAGTCAAAAAATTCAATATTAAAAAAATTACCATTTTTGACCATCTGGAGAAAATTCGGCAGGTCACGGGTCATCGTTTTTCATCAGAAAATTGATTTTTTCGACTGTAGAAAAATTGAATCAAAATGTCATTTGGATTGTGCCTCATGTTGAATAACTACTTTTATAGCCTCAATGTGACCAAAATTGACATTTTTACAGAGTTTTTCTCCTACTCAGAAGTTTCTATTTTCACCAATTTCAGGCATTAAAATGACTCTAAGCACTCTTATTTTTGTTCCAAAAGTGATAATTCACATGCAATAGTCATTTACAGTCAAAAAATTCAATATTAAAAAATGACCATTTTTGACAATCTGGAGAAAATTCGACAGGTCACGGGTCATCGTTTTTCATCAGAAAATTGATTTTTTTGACTGTAGAAAAATTGAATCAAAATATCATTTGGATTGTGCCTCATGTTGAATAACTACTTTTTAAAGCCTCAATGTGACCAAAATTGACATTTTTACAGAGTTTTTCTCCTACTCAGAAGCTTCTATTTTCACCAATTTCAGGCATTAAAATGACTCTAAACACACTTATTTTTATTCCAAAAGTGACAATTCACATGCAATAGTCATTTATAGTCAAAAAATTAAATATTACAAATTTATTATTTTTGACCATCTGTAGAAAGTTTGACAGGTCATCGTTTTTCATCAGAAAATTGATTTTTTCAACTGTAGAAAAATTGAATCAAAATGTCATTTGGATTGTGCCTCATGTTGAATAACTACTTTTTAAAGTCTCAATGTGACCAAAATTGACATTTTTACAGACTTTTTCTCCTACTCAGAAGCTTCTATTTTGACCAATTTCAGGCATTAAAATGACTCTAAACACACTTATTTTAGTTCCAAAAGTGATAATTCACATGCAATAGTCATTTACAGTCAAAAAATTTAATATTACAAATTTATTATTTTTGACCATCTGGAGAAAGTATGACAGGTCACGGGTCATCGTTTTTCATCAGAAAATTGATTTTTTCGACTGTAGAAAAATTGAATCAAAATGTCATTTGGATTGTGCCTCATGTTGAATAACTACTTTTTAAAGCCTCAATGTGACCAAAATTGACATTTTTACAGAGTTTTTCTCCTACTCAGAAGCTTCTATTTTCACCAATTTCAGGCATTAAAATGACTCTAAACACACTTATTTTTATTCCAAAAGTGACAATTCACATGCAATAGTCATTTACAGTCAAAAAATTAAATATTACAAATTTATTATTTTTGACCATCTGGAGAAAGTTTGACAGGTCAAGGGTCATCGTTTTTCATCAGAAAATTGATTTTTTCGACTGTAGAAAAATTGAATCAAAATGTCATTTGGATTGTGCCTCATGTTGAATAACTACTTTGATAGCCTCAATGTGACCAAAATTGACATTTTTACAGAGTTTTTCTCCTACTCAGAAGTTTCTATTTTCACCAATTTCAGGCATTAAAATGACTCTAAGCACACTTATTTTTGTTCCAAAAGTGATAATTCACCTGCAATAGTCATTTACAGTCAAAAAATTCAATATTAAAAAATGACCATTTTTGACAATCTGGAGAAAATTCGACAGGTCACGGGTCATCGTTTTTCATCAGAAAATTGATTTTTTTGACTGTAGAAAAATTGAATCAAAATATCATTTGGATTGTGCCTCATGTTGAATAACTTCTTTTTAAAGCCTCAATGTGACCAAAATTGACATTTTTACAGAGTTTTTCTCCTACTCAGAAGCTTCTATTTTCACCAATTTCAGGCATTAAAATGACTCTAAACACACTTATTTTTATTCCAAAAGTGACAATTCACATGCAATAGGCATTTATAGTAAAAAAATTAAATATTACAAATTTATTATTTTTGACCATCTGTAGAAAGTTTGACAGGTCACGGGTCATCGTTTTTCATCAGAAAATTGATTTTTTCAACTGTAGAAAAATTGAATCAAAATGTCATTTGGATTGTGCCTCATGTTGAATAACTACTTTTTAAAGTCTCAATGTGACCAAAATTGACATTTTTACAGACTTTTTCTCCTACTCAGAAGCTTCTATTTTGACCAATTTCAGGCATTAAAATGACTCTAAACACACTTATTTTAGTTCCAAAAGTGATAATTCACATGCAATAGTCATTTACAGTCAAAAAATTTAATATTACAAATTTATTATTTTTGACCATCTGGAGAAAGTATGACAGGTCACGGGTCATCGTTTTTCATCAGAAAATTGATTTTTTTCGACTGTAGAAAAATTGAATCAAAATGTCATTTGGATTGTGCCTCATGTTGAATAACTACTTTTTAAAGCCTCAATGTGACCAAAATTGACATTTTTACAGAGTTTTTCTCCTACTCAGAAGCTTCTATTTTCAACAATTTCAGGCATTAAAATGACTCTAAACACTCTTATTTGTGTTCCAAAAGTGATAATTCACATGCAATAGTCATTTACAGTAAAAAAATTCAATATTAAAAAAATTACCATTTTTGACCATCTGGAGAAAATTCGGCAGGTCACGGGTCATCATTTTTCATCAGAAAATTGATTTTTTGGACTGCAGAAAAATTGATTCAAAATGTCATTTGGATTGTGCCTGTTGTTGAATAATCACTTTTTAAAGCCTCAATGTGACCAAAATTGACATTTTTACAGACTTTTTCTCCTACTTAGAAGCTTCTATTTTGACCAATTTCAGGCATTAAAATGACTCTAAACACACTTATTTTAGTTCCAAAAGTGATAATTCACATGCAATAGTCATTTACAGTCAAAAAATTCAATATTACAAATTTATTATTTTTGACCACCTGGAGAAAGTTTGACAGGTCACGGGTCATCGTTTTTCATCAGAAAATTGATTTTTTTGACTAGAAAAATTGAATCAAAATATCATTTGGATTGTGCCTCATGTTGAATAACTACTTTTTAAAGCCTCAATGTGACCAAAATTGAAATTTTTACAGACTTTTTCTCCTACTTAGAAGCTTCTATTTTGACCAATTTCAGGCATTAAAATGACTATAAACACACTTATTTTTGTTCCAAAAGTGATAATTCACATGCAATAGTCATTTACAGTCAAAAAATTCAATATTAAAAAATTACCATTTTTGACCATCTGGAGAAAATTCGACAGGTCATGGGTCATCATTTTTCATCAGAAAATTGTTTTTTGGACTGTAGAAAAATTAATTCAAAATGTCATTTGGATTGTGCCTCATGTTGAATAACTACTTTTTAAAGCCTCAATGTGACCAAAATTGACATTTTTACAGACTTTTTCTCCTACTCAGAAGCTTCTATTTTCACCAATTTCAGGCATTAAAATGTCTCTAAACACACTTATTTTAGTTCCAAAAGTGATAATTCACATGCAATAGTCATTTACAGTCAAAAAATTCATTATTACAAATTTATTATTTGTGACCATCTGGAGAAAGTTTGACAGGTCACGGGTCATCGTTTTTCATCAGAAAATTGATTTTTTCGACTGTAGAAAAATTGAATCAAAATGTCATTTGGATTGTGCCTCATGTTGAATAACTACTTTTTAAAGCCTCAATGTGACCAAAATTGACATTTTTACAGAGTTTTTCTCCTACTCAGAAGTTTCCATTTTCACCAATTTCAGGCATTAAAATGATTCTAAACACACTTATTTTTGTTCCGAAAGTGATAATTCACATGCAATAGTCATTTACAGTCAAAAAATTTAATATTACAAATTTATTATTTTTGACCATCTGGAGAAAGTATGACAGGTCACGGGTCATCGTTTTTCATCAGAAAATTGATTTTTTCGACTGTAGAAATATTGAATCAAAATGTCATTTGGATTGTGCCTCATGTTGAATAACTACTTTTTAAAGCCTCAATGTGACCAAAATTGACATTTTTACAGAGTTTTTCTCCTACTCAGAAGCTTCTATTTTCACCAATTTCAGGCATTAAAATGACTCTAAACACACTTATTTTTATTCCAAAAGTGACAATTCACATGCAATAGTCATTTACAGTCAAAAAATTAAATATTACAAATTTATTATTTTTGACCATCTGGAGAAAGTTTGACAGGTCAAGGGTCATCGTTTTTCATCAGAAAATTGATTTTTTCGACTGTAGAAAAATTGAATCAAAATGTCATTTGGATTGTGCCTCATGTTGAATAACTACTTTTATAGCCTCAATGTGACCAAAATTGACATTTTTACAGAGTTTTTCTCCTACTCAGAAGTTTCTATTTTCACCAATTTCAGGCATTAAAATGACTCTAAGCACACTTATTTTTGTTCCAAAAGTGATAATTCACATGCAATAGTCATTTACAGTCAAAAAATTCAATATTAAAAAATGACCATTTTTGACAATCTGGAGAAAATTCGACAGGTCACGGGTCATCGTTTTTCATCAGAAAATTGATTTTTTTGACTGTAGAAAAATTGAATCAAAATATCATTTGGATTGTGCCTCATGTTGAATAACTTCTTTTTAAAGCCTCAATGTGACCAAAATTGACATTTTTACAGAGTTTTTCTCCTACTCAGAAGCTTCTATTTTCACCAATTTCAGGCATTAAAATGACTCTAAACACACTTATTTTAGTTCCAAAAGTGATAATTCACATGCAATAGTCATTTACAGTCAAAAAATTTAATATTACAAATTTATTATTTTTGACCATCTGGAGAAAGTATGACAGGTCACGGGTCATCGTTTTTCATCAGAAACTTGATTTTTTCGACTGTAGAAAAATTGAATCAAAATGTCATTTGGATTGTGCCTCATGTTGAATAACTACTTTTTAAAGCCTCAATGTGACCAAAATTGACATTTTTACAGAGTTTTTCTCCTACTCAGAAGCTTCTATTTTCACCAATTTCAGGCATTAAAATGACTCTAAACACACTTATTTTTATTCCAAAAGTGACAATTCACATGCAATAGTCATTTACAGTCAAAAAATTAAATATTACAAATTTATTATTTTTGACCATCTGGAGAAAGTTTGACAGGTCAAGGGTCATCGTTTTTCATCAGAAAATTGATTTTTTCGACTGTAGAAAAATTGAATCAAAATGTCATTTGGATTGTGCCTCATGTTGAATAACTACTTTTATAGCCTCAATGTGACCAAAATTGACATTTTTACAGAGTTTTTCTCCTACTCAGAAGTTTCTATTTTCACCAATTTCAGGCATTAAAATGACTCTAAGCACACTTATTTTTGTTCCAAAAGTGATAATTCACATGCAATAGTCATTTTCAGTCAAAAAATTCAATATTAAAAAATGACCATTTTTGACAATCTGGAGAAAATTCGACAGGTCACGGGTCATCGTTTTTCATCAGAAAATTGATTTTTTTGACTGTAGAAAAATTGAATCAAAATATCATTTGGATTGTGCCTCATGTTGAATAACTTCTTTTTAAAGCCTCAATGTGACCAAAATTGACATTTTTACAGAGTTTTTCTCCTACTCAGAAGCTTCTATTTTCACCAATTTCAGGCATTAAAATGACTCTAAACACACTTATTTTAGTTCCAAAAGTGATAATTCACATGCAATAGTCATTTACAGTCAAAAAATTTAATATTACAAATTTATTATTTTTGACCATCTGGAGAAAGTATGACAGGTCACGGGTCATCGTTTTTCATCAGAAACTTGATTTTTTCGACTGTAGAAAAATTGAATCAAAATGTCATTTGGATTGTGCCTCATGTTGAATAACTACTTTTTAAAGCCTCAATGTGACCAAAATTGACATTTTTACAGAGTTTTTCTCCTACTCAGAAGCTTCTATTTTCACCAATTTCAGGCATTAAAATGACTCTAAACACTCTTATTTGTGTTCCAAAAGTGATAATTCACATGCAATAGTCATTTACAGTCAAAAAATTCAATATTAAAAAAATTACCATTTTTGACCATCTGGAGAAAATTCGGCAGGTCACGGGTCATCATTTTTCATCAGAAAATTGATTTTTTGGACTGCAGAAAAATTGATTCAAAATGTCATTTGGATTGTGCCTGTTGTTGAATAATCACTTTTTAAAGCCTCAATGTGACCAAAATTGACATTTTTACAGACTTTTTCTCCTACTTAGAAGCTTCTATTTTGACCAATTTCAGGCATTAAAATGACTCTAAACACACTTATTTTAGTTCCAAAAGTGATAATTCACATGCAATAGTCATTTACAGTCAAAAAATTCAATATTACAAATTTATTATTTTTGACCACCTGGAGAAAGTTTGACAGGTCACGGGTCATCGTTTTTCATCAGAAAATTGATTTTTTTGACTAGAAAAATTGAATCAAAATATCATTTGGATTGTGCCTCATGTTGAATCACTACTTTTTAAAGCCTCAATGTGACCAAAATTGAAATTTTTACAGACTTTTTCTCCTACTTAGAAGCTTCTATTTTGACCAATTTCAGGCATTAAAATGACTATAAACACACTTATTTTTGTTCCAAAAGTGATAATTCACATGCAATAGTCATTTACAGTCAAAAAATTCAATATTAAAAAATTACCATTTTTGACCATCTGGAGAAAATTCGACAGGTCATGGGTCATCATTTTTCATCAGAAAATTGATTTTTTGGACTGTAGAAAAATTAATTCAAAATGTCATTTGGATTGTGCCTCATGTTGAATAACTACTTTTTAAAGCCTCAATGTGACCAAAATTGACATTTTTACAGAGTTTTTCTCCTACTCAGAAGCTTCTATTTTGACCAATTTCAGGCATTAAAATGACTCTAAACACACTTATTTGTGTTCCAAAAGTGATAATTCACATGCAATAGTCTTTTACAGTCAAAAAATTTAATTTTACAAATTTATTATTTTTGACCATCTGGAGAAAGTTTGACAGGTCACGGGTCATCGTTTTTCATCAGAAAATTGATTTTTTTTACTGTAGAAAAATTGAATCAAAATGTTATTTGGATTGTGCCTCATGTTGAATAACTACTTTTTAAAGCCTCAATGTGACCAAACGACATTTTTACAGAGTTTTTCTCCTACTCAGAAGCTTCTATTTCACCAATTTCAGGCAATAAAATGACTCTAAACACACTTATTTGTTATCCAAAAGTGATAATTCACATGCAATATTCATTTGCAGTCAAAAAATTCAATATTAAAAAATTACCATTTTTGACCATCTGGAGAAAATTCGACAGGTCACGGGTCATCGTTTTTCATCAGAAAATTGATTTTTTCAACTGTAGAAAAATTGAATCAAAATGTCATTTGGATTGTGCCTCATGTTGAATAACTGCTTTTTAAAGTCTCAATGTGACCAAAATTGACATTTTTACAGACTTTTTCTCCTACTTAGAAGCTTCTATTTTGACCAATTTCAGGCATTAAAATGACTCTAAACACACTTATTTTTGTTCCAAAAGTGATAATTCACATGCAATAGTCATTTACAGTCAAAAAATTAAATATTAAAAAATTACCATTTTTGACGATCTGGAGAAAATTCGACAGGTCACGGGTCATCATTTTTCATCAGAAAATTGATTTTTTGGACTGTAGAAAAATTGATTCAAAATGTAATTTGGATTGTGCCTCTTGTTGAATAATCACTTTTTAAAGCCTCAATGTGACCACAATTGACATTTTTACAGTCTTTTTCTCCTACTCAGAAGCTTCTATTTTCACCAATTTCAGGCATTAAAATGACTCTAAACACACTTATTTTTGTTCCAAAAGTGATAATTCACATGCAATAGTCATTTGCAGTGAAAAAAATCAATATTAAAAAATTACCATTTTTGACCATCTGAAGAAAATTCGACAGGTCACGGGTCATCAAAAAATTGATTTATTGGACTGTAGAAAAATTGATTCAAAATGTCATTTGGATTGTGCCTCATGTTGAATAACTACTTTTTAAAGCCTCAATGTGACCAAAATTGACATTTTTACAGACTTTTTCTCATACTCAGAAGCTTCTATTTTCACCAATTTCAGGCATTAAAATGACTCTAAACACACTTATTTTAGTTCCAAAAGTGATAATTCACATGCAATAGTCATTTACAGTCAAAAAATTTATTTTTACAAATTTATTATTTTTGACCATCTGGAGAAAGTTTGACAGGTCACGGGTCATCGTTTTTCATCAGAAAATTGATTTTTTTGACTGTAGAAAAATTGAATCAAAATGTCATTTGGATTGTGCCTCATGTTGAATAACTGCTTTTTAAAGTCTCAATGTGACCAAAATTGACATTTTTACAGAGTTTTTCTCCTACTCAGAAGCTTTATTTTAACCAATTTCAGACATTAAAATGACTCTAAGCACACTTATTTTTGTTCCAAAAGTGATAATTCACATGCAATAGTCATTTACAGTCAAAAAATTAAATATAAAAAAATTACCATTTTTGACCATCTGGAGAAAATTCGACAGGTCACGGGTCATCGTTTTTCATCAGAAAATTGATATTTTCGACTGTAGAAAAATTAATTCAAAATGTCATTTGGATTGTGCCTCGTGTTAAATAACTACTTTTTAAAGCCTCAATGTGACCAAAATTGACATTTTTACAGACTTTTTCTCCTACTCAGAAGCTTCTATTTTCACTAATTTCAGGCATTAAAATGAGTCTAAACACACTTATTTTAGTTCCAAATGTGATAATTCACATGCAATAGTCATTTACAGTCAAAAAATTAAATATTACAAATTTATTATTTTTGACCATCTGGAGAAAGTTTGACAGGTCATCGTTTTTAATCAGAAAATTGATTTTTTCAACTGTAGAAAAATTGAATCAAAATGTCATTTGGATTGTGCCTCATGTTGAATAACTACTTTTTAAAGCCTCAATGTGACCAAAATTGACATTTTTACAGACTTTTTCTCCTACTTAGAAGCTTCTATTTTGACCAATTTCAGGCATTAAAATGACTCTAAACACACTTATTTTTATTCCAAAAGTGACAATTCACATGCAATAGTCATTTACAGTTAAAAAATTAAATATTACAAATTTAATATTTTTGACCATCTGTAGAAAGTTTGACAGGTCACGGGTCATCGTTTTTCATCAGAAAATTGATTTTTTCGACTGTAGAAAAATTGAATCAAAATGTCATTTGGATTGTGCCTCATGTTGAATAACTACTTTTTAAAGCCTCAATGTGACCAAAATTGACATTTTTACAGACTTTTTCTCCTACTCAGAAGCTTCTATTTTCACCAATTTCAGGCATTAAAATGAGTCTAAACACACTTATTTTAGTTCCAAATGTGATAATTCACATGCAATAGTCATTTACAGTCCAAAAATTAAATATTACAAATTTATTCTTTTTGACCATCTGGAGAAAGTTTGACAGGTCATCGTTTTTCATCAGAAAATTGATTTTTTCGACTGTAGAAAAATTGAATCAAAATGTCATTTGGATTGTGCCTCATGTTGAATAACTACTTTTTAAAGCCTCAATGTGACCAAAATTGACATTTTTACAGACTTTTTCTCCTACTTAGAAGCTTCTATTTTGACCAATTTCAGGCATTAAAATGACTCTAAACACACTTATTTTTATTCCAAAAGTGACAATTCACATGCAATAGTCATTTACAGTCAAAAAATTAAATATTACAAATTTATTATTTTTGACCATCTGGAGAAAGTTTGACAGGTCATCGTTTTTCATCAGAAAATTGATTTTTTCGACTGTAGAAAAATTGAATCAAAATGTCATTTGGATTGTGCCTCATGTTGAATAACTACTTTTTAAAGCCTCAATGTGACCAAAATTGACATTTTTACAGACTTTTTCTCCTACTTAGAAGCTTCTATTTTGACCAATTTCAGGCATTAAAATGACTCTAAACACACTTATTTTTGTTCCAAAAGTGATAATTCACATGCAATAGTCATTTACAGTCAAAAAATTAAATATTAAAAAATTACCATTTTTGACCATCTGGAGAACATTCGACAGGTCACGGGTCATCATTTTTCATCAGAAAATTGATTTTTTGGACTGTAGAAAAATTGATTCAAAATGTAATTTGGATTGTGCCTCGTGTTAAATAACTACTTTTTAAAACCTCAATGTGACCAAAATTGACATTTTTACAGACTTTTTCTCTACTCAGAAGCTTCTATTTTGACCAATTTCAGGCATTAAAATGACTCTAAACACACTTATTTTTGTTCCAAAAGTGATAATTCACATGCAATAGTCTTTTACAGTCAAAAAATTTAATTTTACAAATTTATTATTTTTGACCATCTGGAGAAAGTTTGACAGGTCACGGGTCATCGTTTTTCATCAGAAAATTGATTTTTTTGACTGTAGAAAAATTGAATCAAAATGTAATTTGGATTGTGCCTCATGTTGAATAACTACTTTTTAAAGCCTCAATGTGACCAAACTTGACATTTTTACAGAGTTTTTCTCCTACTCAGAAGCTTCTATTTCACCCATTTCAGGCATTAAAATGACTCTAAACACACTTATTTTTTATCCAAAAGTGATAATTCACATGCAATAGTCATTTGCAGTCAAAAAATTCAATATTAAAAAATTACCATTTTTGACCATCTGGAAAAAATTCGACAGGTCACGGGTCATCGTTTTTCATCAGAAAATTGATTTTTTCAACTGTAGAAAAATTGAATCAAAATGTCATTTGGATTGTGCCTCATGTTGAATAACTACTTTTTAAAGCCTCAATGTGACCAAAATTGACATTTTTACAGACTTTTTCTCCTACTTAGAAGCTTCTATTTTGACCAATTTCAGGCATTAAAATGACTCTAAACACACTTATTTTTGTTCCAAAAGTGATAATTCACATGCAATAGTCATTTACAGTCAAAAAATTAAATATTAAAAAATTACCATTTTTGACCATCTGGAGAACATTCGACAGGTCACGGGTCATCATTTTTCATCAGAAAATTGATTTTTTGGACTGTAGAAAAATTGATTCAAAATGTAATTTGGATTGTGCCTCGTGTTAAATAACTACTTTTTAAAACCTCAATGTGACCAAAATTGACATTTTTACAGACTTTTTCTCTACTCAGAAGCTTCTATTTTGACCAATTTCAGGCATTAAAATGACTCTAAACACACTTATTTTTGTTCCAAAAGTGATAATTCACATGCAATAGTCTTTTACAGTCAAAAAATTTAATTTTACAAATTTATTATTTTTGACCATCTGGAGAAAGTTTGACAGGTCACGGGTCATCGTTTTTCATCAGAAAATTGATTTTTTTGACTGTAGAAAAATTGAATCAAAATGTAATTTGGATTGTGCCTCATGTTGAATAACTACTTTTTAAAGCCTCAATGTGACCAAACTTGACATTTTTACAGAGTTTTTCTCCTACTCAGAAGCTTCTATTTCACCCATTTCAGGCATTAAAATGACTCTAAACACACTTATTTTTTATCCAAAAGTGATAATTCACATGCAATAGTCATTTGCAGTCAAAAAATTCAATATTAAAAAATTACCATTTTTGACCATCTGGAAAAAATTCGACAGGTCACGGGTCATCGTTTTTCATCAGAAAATTGATTTTTTCAACTGTAGAAAAATTGAATCAAAATGTCATTTGGATTGTGCCTCATGTTGAATAACTACTTTTTAAAGCCTCAATGTGACCAAAATTGACATTTTTACAGACTTTTTCTCCTGCTTAGAAGCTTCTATTTTGACCAATTTCAGGCATTAAAATGACTCTAAACACACTTATTTTTGTTCCAAAAGTGATAATTCACATGCAATAGTCATTTACAGTCAAAAAATTAAATATTAAAAAATTACCATTTTTGACCATCTGGAGAAAATTCGACAGGTCACGGGTCATCATTTTTCATCAGAAAATTGATTTTTTGGACTGTAGAAAAATTGATTCAAAATGTGATTTGGATTGTGCCTCTTGTTGAATAATCACTTTTTAAAGCCTCAATGTGACCACAATTGACATTTTTACAGTCTTTTTCTCCTACTCAGAAGCTTCTATTTTCACCAATTTCAGGCATTAAAATGACTCTAAACACACTTATTTTTGTTCCAAAAGTGATAATTCACATGCAATAGTCATTTGCAGTGAAAAAATTCAATATTAAAAAATTACCATTTTTGACCATCTGAAGAAAATTCGACAGGTCACGGGTCATCAAAAAATTGATTTATTGGACTGTAGAAAAATTGATTCAAAATGTCATTTGGATTGTGCCTCATGTTGAATAACTACTTTTTAAAGCCTCAATGTGACCAAAATTGACATTTTTACAGAGTTTTTCTCCTACTCAGAAGCTTCTATTTTCACCAATTTCAGGCATTAAAATGACTCTAAACACACTTATTTTTGTTCCAAAAGTGATAATTCACATGCAATAGTCATTTACAGTCAAAAAATTCAATATTAACAAATTACCATTTTTGACCATCTGGAGAAAATTCGACAGGTCACGGGTCATCATTTTTCATCAGAAAATTGATTTTTTGGACTGTAGAAAAATTGAATCAAAATGTCATTTGGATTGTGCCTCATGTTGAATAACTACTTTTTAAAGCCTCAATGTGACCAAAATTGACATTTTTACAGACTTTTTCTCCTACTCAGAAGCTTCTATTTTCACCAATTTCAGGCATTAAAATGAGTCTAAACACACTTATTTTAGTTCCAAATGTGATAATTCACATGCAATAGTCATTTACAGTCAAAACATTTAATATTACAAATTTATTATTTTTGACCATCTGGAGAAAGTTTGACAGGTCATCGTTTTTCATCAGAAAATTGATTTTTTCGACTGTAGAAAAATTGAATCAAAATGTCATTTGGATTGTGCCTCATGTTGAATAACTGCTTTTTAAAGTCTCAATGTGACCAAAATTGACATTTTTACAGAGTTTTTCTCCTACTCAGAAGCTTCTATTTTAACCAATTTCAGACATTAAAATGACTCTAAGCACACTTATTTTTGTTCCAAAAGTGATAATTCACATGCAATAGTCATTTACAGTCAAAAAATTAAATATAAAAAAATTACCATTTTTGACCATCTGGAGAAAATTCGACAGGTCACGGGTCATCGTTTTTCATCAGAAAATTGATATTTTCGACTGTAGAAAAATTAATTCAAAATGTCATTTGGATTGTGCCTCGTGTTAAATAACTACTTTTTAAAGCCTCAATGTGACCAAAATTGACATTTTTACAGACTTTTTCTCCTACTCAGAAGCTTCTATTTTCACTAATTTCAGGCATTAAAATGAGTCTAAACACACTTATTTTAGTTCCAAATGTGATAATTCACATGCAATAGTCATTTACAGTCAAAAAATTAAATATTACAAATTTATTATTTTTGACCATCTGGAGAAAGTTTGACAGGTCATCGTTTTTAATCAGAAAATTGATTTTTTCAACTGTAGAAAAATTGAATCAAAATGTCATTTGGATTGTGCCTCATGTTGAATAACTACTTTTTAAAGCCTCAATGTGACAAAAATTGACATTTTTACAGACTTTTTCTCCTACTTAGAAGCTTCTATTTTGACCAATTTCAGGCATTAAAATGACTCTAAACACACTTATTTTTATTCCAAAAGTGACAATTCACATGCAATAGTCATTTACAGTTAAAAAATTAAATATTACAAATTTATTATTTTTGACCATCTGTAGAAAGTTTGACAGGTCACGGGTCATCGTTTTTCATCAGAAAATTGATTTTTTCGACTGTAGAAAAATTGAATCAAAATGTCATTTGGATTGTGCCTCATGTTGAATAACTACTTTTTAAAGCCTCAATGTGACCAAAATTGACATTTTTACAGACTTTTTCTCCTACTCAGAAGCTTCTATTTTCACCAATTTCAGGCATTAAAATGAGTCTAAACACACTTATTTTAGTTCCAAATGTGATAATTCACATGCAATAGTCATTTACAGTCAAAAAATTAAATATTACAAATTTATTCTTTTTGACCATCTGGAGAAAGTTTGACAGGTCATCGTTTTTCATCAGAAAATTGATTTTTTCGACTGTAGAAAAATTGAATCAAAATGTCATTTGGATTGTGCCTCATGTTGAATAACTACTTTTTAAAGCCTCAATGTGACCAAAATTGACATTTTTACAGACTTTTTCTCCTACTTAGAAGCTTCTATTTTGACCAATTTCAGGCATTAAAATGACTCTAAACACACTTATTTTTATTCCAAAAGTGACAATTCACATGCAATAGTCATTTACAGTCAAAAAATTAAATATTACAAATTTATTATTTTTGACCATCTGGAGAAAGTTTGACAGGTCATCGTTTTTCATCAGAAAATTGATTTTTTCGACTGTAGAAAAATTGAATCAAAATGTCATTTGGATTGTGCCTCATGTTGAATAACTACTTTTTAAAGCCTCAATGTGACCAAAATTGACATTTTTACAGACTTTTTCTCCTACTTAGAAGCTTCTATTTTGACCAATTTCAGGCATTAAAATGACTCTAAACACACTTATTTTTGTTCCAAAAGTGATAATTCACATGCAATAGTCATTTACAGTCAAAAAATTAAATATTAAAAAATTACCATTTTTGACCATCTGGAGAAAATTCGACAGGTCACGGGTCATCATTTTTCATCAGAAAATTGATTTTTTGGACTGTAGAAAAATTGATTCAAAATGTAATTTGGATTGTGCCTCGTGTTAAATAACTACTTTTTAAAACCTCAATGTGACCAAAATTGACATTTTTACAGACTTTTTCTCCTACTCAGAAGCTTCTATTTTGACCAATTTTAGGCATTAAAATGACTCTAAACACACTTATTTTTGTTCCAAAAGTGATAATTCACATGCAATAGTCTTTTACAGTCAAAAAATTTAATTTTACAAATTTATTATTTTTGACCATCTGGAGAAAGTTTGACAGGTCACGGGTCATCGTTTTTCATCAGAAAATTGATTTTTTTGACTGTAGAAAAATTGAATCAAAATGTAATTTGGATTGTGCTTCGTGTTAAATAACTAATTTTTAAAGCCTCAATGTGACCAAAATTGACATTTTTACAGAGTTTTTCTCCTACTCAGAAGCTTCTATTTTCACCAATTTCAGGCATTAAAATGACTCTAAACACACTTATTTTTGTTCCAAAAGTGATAATTCACATGCAATAGTCATTTACAGTCAAAAAATTCAATATTAACAAATTACCATTTTTGACCATCCGGAGAAAATTCGACAGGTCACGGGTCATCAAAAAATTGATTTATTGGACTGTAGAAAAATTGATTCAAAATGTCATTTGGATTGTGCCTCATGTTGAATAACTACTTTTTAAAGCCTCAATGTGACCAAAATTGACATTTTTACAGAGTTTTTCTCCTACTCAGAAGCTTCTATTTTCACCAATTTCAGGCATTAAAATGACTCTAAACACACTTATTTTTGTTCCAAAAGTGATAATTCACATGCAATAGTCATTTACAGTCAAAAAATTCAATATTAACAAATTACCATTTTTGACCATCTGGAGAAAATTCGACAGGTCACGGGTCATCATTTTTCATCAGAAAATTGATTTTTTGGACTGTAGAAAAATTAATTCAAAATGTCATTTGGATTGTGCTTCGTGTTAAATAACTAATTTTTAAAGCCTCAATGTGACCAAAATTGACATTTTTACAGAGTTTTTCTCCTACTCAGAAGCTTCTATTTTCACCAATTTCAGGCATTAAAATGACTCTAAACACACTTATTTTAGTTCCAAAAGTGATAATTCACATGCAATAGTCATTTACAGTCAAAAAATTCATTATTACAAATTTATTATTTGTGACCATCTGGAGAAAGTTTGACAGGTCACGGGTCATCGTTTTTCATCAGAAAATTGATTTTTTCGACTGTAGAAAAATTGAATCAAAATGTCATTTGGATTGTGCCTCATGTTGAATAACTACTTTTTAAAGCCTCAATGTGACCAAAATTGACATTTTTACAGAGTTTTTCTCCTACTCAGAAGTTTCCATTTTCACCAATTTCAGGCATTAAAATGATTCTAAACACACTTATTTTTGTTCCGAAAGTGATAATTCACATGCAATAGTCATTTACAGTCAAAAAATTTAATATTACAAATTTATTATTTTTGACCATCTGGAGAAAGTATGACAGGTCACGGGTCATCGTTTTTCATCAGAAAATTGATTTTTTCGACTGTAGAAAAATTGAATCAAAATGTCATTTGGATTGTGCCTCATGTTGAATAACTACTTTTTAAAGCCTCAATGTGACCAAAATTGACATTTTTACAGAGTTTTTCTCCTACTCAGAAGCTTCTATTTTCACCAATTTCAGGCATTAAAATGACTCTAAACACACTTATTTTTATTCCAAAAGTGACAATTCACATGCAATAGTCATTTACAGTCAAAAAATTAAATATTACAAATTTATTATTTTTGACCATCTGGAGAAAGTTTGACAGGTCAAGGGTCATCGTTTTTCATCAGAAAATTGATTTTTTCGACTGTAGAAAAATTGAATCAAAATGTCATTTGGATTGTGCCTCATGTTGAATAACTACTTTTATAGCCTCAATGTGACCAAAATTGACATTTTTACAGAGTTTTTCTCCTACTCAGAAGTTTCTATTTTCACCAATTTCAGGCATTAAAATGACTCTAAGCACACTTATTTTTGTTCCAAAAGTGATAATTCACATGCAATAGTCATTTACAGTCAAAAAATTCAATATTAAAAAATGACCATTTTTGACAATCTGGAGAAAATTCGACAGGTCACGGGTCATCGTTTTTCATCAGAAAATTGATTTTTTTGACTGTAGAAAAATTGAATCAAAATATCATTTGGATTGTGCCTCATGTTGAATAACTTCTTTTTAAAGCCTCAATGTGACCAAAATTGACATTTTTACAGAGTTTTTCTCCTACTCAGAAGCTTCTATTTTCACCAATTTCAGGCATTAAAATGACTCTAAACACACTTATTTTAGTTCCAAAAGTGATAATTCACATGCAATAGTCATTTACAGTCAAAAAATTTAATATTACAAATTTATTATTTTTGACCATCTGGAGAAAGTATGACAGGTCACGGGTCATCGTTTTTCATCAGAAACTTGATTTTTTCGACTGTAGAAAAATTGAATCAAAATGTCATTTGGATTGTGCCTCATGTTGAATAACTACTTTTTAAAGCCTCAATGTGACCAAAATTGACATTTTTACAGAGTTTTTCTCCTACTCAGAAGCTTCTATTTTCACCAATTTCAGGCATTAAAATGACTCTAAACACTCTTATTTGTGTTCCAAAAGTGATAATTCACATGCAATAGTCATTTACAGTCAAAAAATTCAATATTAAAAAAATTACCATTTTTGACCATCTGGAGAAAATTCGGCAGGTCACGGGTCATCATTTTTCATCAGAAAATTGATTTTTTGGACTGCAGAAAAATTGATTCAAAATGTCATTTGGATTGTGCCTGTTGTTGAATAATCACTTTTTAAAGCCTCAATGTGACCAAAATTGACATTTTTACAGACTTTTTCTCCTACTTAGAAGCTTCTATTTTGACCAATTTCAGGCATTAAAATGACTCTAAACACACTTATTTTAGTTCCAAAAGTGATAATTCACATGCAATAGTCATTTACAGTCAAAAAATTCAATATTACAAATTTATTATTTTTGACCACCTGGAGAAAGTTTGACAGGTCACGGGTCATCGTTTTTCATCAGAAAATTGATTTTTTTGACTAGAAAAATTGAATCAAAATATCATTTGGATTGTGCCTCATGTTGAATCACTACTTTTTAAAGCCTCAATGTGACCAAAATTGAAATTTTTACAGACTTTTTCTCCTACTTAGAAGCTTCTATTTTGACCAATTTCAGGCATTAAAATGACTATAAACACACTTATTTTTGTTCCAAAAGTGATAATTCACATGCAATAGTCATTTACAGTCAAAAAATTCAATATTAAAAAATTACCATTTTTGACCATCTGGAGAAAATTCGACAGGTCATGGGTCATCATTTTTCATCAGAAAATTGATTTTTTGGACTGTAGAAAAATTAATTCAAAATGTCATTTGGATTGTGCCTCATGTTGAATAACTACTTTTTAAAGCCTCAATGTGACCAAAATTGACATTTTTACAGAGTTTTTCTCCTACTCAGAAGCTTCTATTTTGACCAATTTCAGGCATTAAAATGACTCTAAACACACTTATTTGTGTTCCAAAAGTGATAATTCACATGCAATAGTCTTTTACAGTCAAAAAATTTAATTTTACAAATTTATTATTTTTGACCATCTGGAGAAAGTTTGACAGGTCACGGGTCATCGTTTTTCATCAGAAAATTGATTTTTTTTACTGTAGAAAAATTGAATCAAAATGTTATTTGGATTGTGCCTCATGTTGAATAACTACTTTTTAAAGCCTCAATGTGACCAAACGACATTTTTACAGAGTTTTTCTCCTACTCAGAAGCTTCTATTTCACCAATTTCAGGCAATAAAATGACTCTAAACACACTTATTTGTTATCCAAAAGTGATAATTCACATGCAATATTCATTTGCAGTCAAAAAATTCAATATTAAAAAATTACCATTTTTGACCATCTGGAGAAAATTCGACAGGTCACGGGTCATCGTTTTTCATCAGAAAATTGATTTTTTCAACTGTAGAAAAATTGAATCAAAATGTCATTTGGATTGTGCCTCATGTTGAATAACTGCTTTTTAAAGTCTCAATGTGACCAAAATTGACATTTTTACAGACTTTTTCTCCTACTTAGAAGCTTCTATTTTGACCAATTTCAGGCATTAAAATGACTCTAAACACACTTATTTTTGTTCCAAAAGTGATAATTCACATGCAATAGTCATTTACAGTCAAAAAATTAAATATTAAAAAATTACCATTTTTGACGATCTGGAGAAAATTCGACAGGTCACGGGTCATCATTTTTCATCAGAAAATTGATTTTTTGGACTGTAGAAAAATTGATTCAAAATGTAATTTGGATTGTGCCTCTTGTTGAATAATCACTTTTTAAAGCCTCAATGTGACCACAATTGACATTTTTACAGTCTTTTTCTCCTACTCAGAAGCTTCTATTTTCACCAATTTCAGGCATTAAAATGACTCTAAACACACTTATTTTTGTTCCAAAAGTGATAATTCACATGCAATAGTCATTTGCAGTGAAAAAATTCAATATTAAAAAATTACCATTTTTGACCATCTGAAGAAAATTCGACAGGTCACGGGTCATCAAAAAATTGATTTATTGGACTGTAGAAAAATTGATTCAAAATGTCATTTGGATTGTGCCTCATGTTGAATAACTACTTTTTAAAGCCTCAATGTGACCAAAATTGACATTTTTACAGACTTTTTCTCATACTCAGAAGCTTCTATTTTCACCAATTTCAGGCATTAAAATGACTCTAAACACACTTATTTTAGTTCCAAAAGTGATAATTCACATGCAATAGTCATTTACAGTCAAAAAATTTATTTTTACAAATTTATTATTTTTGACCATCTGGAGAAAGTTTGACAGGTCACGGGTCATCGTTTTTCATCAGAAAATTGATTTTTTTGACTGTAGAAAAATTGAATCAAAATGTCATTTGGATTGTGCCTCATGTTGAATAACTGCTTTTTAAAGTCTCAATGTGACCAAAATTGACATTTTTACAGAGTTTTTCTCCTACTCAGAAGCTTCTATTTTAACCAATTTCAGACATTAAAATGACTCTAAGCACACTTATTTTTGTTCCAAAAGTGATAATTCACATGCAATAGTCATTTACAGTCAAAAAATTAAATATAAAAAAATTACCATTTTTGACCATCTGGAGAAAATTCGACAGGTCACGGGTCATCGTTTTTCATCAGAAAATTGATATTTTCGACTGTAGAAAAATTAATTCAAAATGTCATTTGGATTGTGCCTCGTGTTAAATAACTACTTTTTAAAGACTCAATGTGACCAAAATTGACATTTTTACAGACTTTTTCTCCTACTCAGAAGCTTCTATTTTCACTAATTTCAGGCATTAAAATGAGTCTAAACACACTTATTTTAGTTCCAAATGTGATAATTCACATGCAATAGTCATTTACAGTCAAAAAATTAAATATTACAAATTTATTATTTTTGACCATCTGGAGAAAGTTTGACAGGTCATCGTTTTTAATCAGAAAATTGATTTTTTCAACTGTAGAAAAATTGAATCAAAATGTCATTTGGATTGTGCCTCATGTTGAATAACTACTTTTTAAAGCCTCAATGTGACCAAAATTGACATTTTTACAGACTTTTTCTCCTACTTAGAAGCTTCTATTTTGACCAATTTCAGGCATTAAAATGACTCTAAACACACTTATTTTTATTCCAAAAGTGACAATTCACATGCAATAGTCATTTACAGTTAAAAAATTAAATATTACAAATTTAATATTTTTGACCATCTGTAGAAAGTTTGACAGGTCACGGGTCATCGTTTTTCATCAGAAAATTGATTTTTTCGACTGTAGAAAAATTGAATCAAAATGTCATTTGGATTGTGCCTCATGTTGAATAACTACTTTTTAAAGCCTCAATGTGACCAAAATTGACATTTTTACAGACTTTTTCTCCTACTCAGAAGCTTCTATTTTCACCAATTTCAGGCATTAAAATGAGTCTAAACACACTTATTTTAGTTCCAAATGTGATAATTCACATGCAATAGTCATTTACAGTCCAAAAATTAAATATTACAAATTTATTCTTTTTGACCATCTGGAGAAAGTTTGACAGGTCATCGTTTTTCATCAGAAAATTGATTTTTTCGACTGTAGAAAAATTGAATCAAAATGTCATTTGGATTGTGCCTCATGTTGAATAACTACTTTTTAAAGCCTCAATGTGACCAAAATTGACATTTTTACAGACTTTTTCTCCTACTTAGAAGCTTCTATTTTGACCAATTTCAGGCATTAAAATGACTCTAAACACACTTATTTTTATTCCAAAAGTGACAATTCACATGCAATAGTCATTTACAGTCAAAAAATTAAATATTACAAATTTATTATTTTTGACCATCTGGAGAAAGTTTGACAGGTCATCGTTTTTCATCAGAAAATTGATTTTTTCGACTGTAGAAAAATTGAATCAAAATGTCATTTGGATTGTGCCTCATGTTGAATAACTACTTTTTAAAGCCTCAATGTGACCAAAATTGACATTTTTACAGAGTTTTTCTCCTACTCAGAAGCTTCTATTTTCACCAATTTCAGGCATTAAAATGACTCTAAACACACTTATTTTAGTTCCAAAAGTGATAATTCACATGCAATAGTCATTTACAGTCAAAAAATTTAATATTACAAATTTATTATTTTTGACCATCTGGAGAAAGTATGACAGGTCACGGGTCATCGTTTTTCATCAGAAACTTGATTTTTTCGACTGTAGAAAAATTGAATCAAAATGTCATTTGGATTGTGCCTCATGTTGAATAACTACTTTTTAAAGCCTCAATGTGACCAAAATTGACATTTTTACAGAGTTTTTCTCCTACTCAGAAGCTTCTATTTTCACCAATTTCAGGCATTAAAATGACTCTAAACACTCTTATTTGTGTTCCAAAAGTGATAATTCACATGCAATAGTCATTTACAGTCAAAAAATTCAATATTAAAAAAATTACCATTTTTGACCATCTGGAGAAAATTCGGCAGGTCACGGGTCATCATTTTTCATCAGAAAATTGATTTTTTGGACTGCAGAAAAATTGATTCAAAATGTCATTTGGATTGTGCCTGTTGTTGAATAATCACTTTTTAAAGCCTCAATGTGACCAAAATTGACATTTTTACAGACTTTTTCTCCTACTTAGAAGCTTCTATTTTGACCAATTTCAGGCATTAAAATGACTCTAAACACACTTATTTTAGTTCCAAAAGTGATAATTCACATGCAATAGTCATTTACAGTCAAAAAATTCAATATTACAAATTTATTATTTTTGACCACCTGGAGAAAGTTTGACAGGTCACGGGTCATCGTTTTTCATCAGAAAATTGATTTTTTTGACTAGAAAAATTGAATCAAAATATCATTTGGATTGTGCCTCATGTTGAATCACTACTTTTTAAAGCCTCAATGTGACCAAAATTGAAATTTTTACAGACTTTTTCTCCTACTTAGAAGCTTCTATTTTGACCAATTTCAGGCATTAAAATGACTATAAACACACTTATTTTTGTTCCAAAAGTGATAATTCACATGCAATAGTCATTTACAGTCAAAAAATTCAATATTAAAAAATTACCATTTTTGACCATCTGGAGAAAATTCGACAGGTCATGGGTCATCATTTTTCATCAGAAAATTGATTTTTTGGACTGTAGAAAAATTAATTCAAAATGTCATTTGGATTGTGCCTCATGTTGAATAACTACTTTTTAAAGCCTCAATGTGACCAAAATTGACATTTTTACAGAGTTTTTCTCCTACTCAGAAGCTTCTATTTTGACCAATTTCAGGCATTAAAATGACTCTAAACACACTTATTTGTGTTCCAAAAGTGATAATTCACATGCAATAGTCTTTTACAGTCAAAAAATTTAATTTTACAAATTTATTATTTTTGACCATCTGGAGAAAGTTTGACAGGTCACGGGTCATCGTTTTTCATCAGAAAATTGATTTTTTTTACTGTAGAA
Organism: Triturus cristatus; assembly: GCF_964204655.1. Taxonomy (NCBI): domain Eukaryota; kingdom Metazoa; phylum Chordata; class Amphibia; order Caudata; family Salamandridae; genus Triturus; species Triturus cristatus. The sequence goes on along the minus strand of NC_140591.1, from coordinate 1,018,745,694 downwards.
AAATTGAATCAAAATGTTATTTGGATTGTGCCTCATGTTGAATAACTACTTTTTAAAGCCTCAATGTGACCAAACGACATTTTTACAGAGTTTTTCTCCTACTCAGAAGCTTCTATTTCACCAATTTCAGGCAATAAAATGACTCTAAACACACTTATTTGTTATCCAAAAGTGATAATTCACATGCAATATTCATTTGCAGTCAAAAAATTCATTATTAAAAAATTACCATTTTTGACCATCTGGAGAAAATTCGACAGGTCACGGGTCATCGTTTTTCATCAGAAAATTGATTTTTTCAACTGTAGAAAAATTGAATCAAAATGTCATTTGGATTGTGCCTCATGTTGAATAACTGCTTTTTAAAGTCTCAATGTGACCAAAATTGACATTTTTACAGACTTTTTCTCCTACTTAGAAGCTTCTATTTTGACCAATTTCAGGCATTAAAATGACTCTAAACACACTTATTTTTGTTCCAAAAGTGATAATTCACATGCAATAGTCATTTACAGTCAAAAAATTAAATATTAAAAAATTACCATTTTTGACGATCTGGAGAAAATTCGACAGGTCACGGGTCATCATTTTTCATCAGAAAATTGATTTTTTGGACTGTAGAAAAATTGATTCAAAATGTAATTTGGATTGTGCCTCTTGTTGAATAATCACTTTTTAAAGCCTCAATGTGACCACAATTGACATTTTTACAGTCTTTTTCTCCTACTCAGAAGCTTCTATTTTCACCAATTTCAGGCATTAAAATGACTCTAAACACACTTATTTTTGTTCCAAAAGTGATAATTCACATGCAATAGTCATTTGCAGTGAAAAAATTCAATATTAAAAAATTACCATTTTTGACCATCTGAAGAAAATTCGACAGGTCACGGGTCATCAAAAAATTGATTTATTGGACTGTAGAAAAATTGATTCAAAATGTCATTTGGATTGTGCCTCATGTTGAATAACTACTTTTTAAAGCCTCAATGTGACCAAAATTGACATTTTTACAGACTTTTTCTCATACTCAGAAGCTTCTATTTTCACCAATTTCAGGCATTAAAATGACTCTAAACACACTTATTTTAGTTCCAAAAGTGATAATTCACATGCAATAGTCATTTACAGTCAAAAAATTTATTTTTACAAATTTATTATTTTTGACCATCTGGAGAAAGTTTGACAGGTCACGGGTCATCGTTTTTCATCAGAAAATTGATTTTTTTGACTGTAGAAAAATTGAATCAAAATGTCATTTGGATTGTGCCTCATGTTGAATAACTGCTTTTTAAAGTCTCAATGTGACCAAAATTGACATTTTTACAGAGTTTTTCTCCTACTCAGAAGCTTCTATTTTAACCAATTTCAGACATTAAAATGACTCTAAGCACGCTTATTTTTGTTCCAAAAGTGATAATTCACATGCAATAGTCATTTACAGTCAAAAAATTAAATATAAAAAAATTACCATTTTTGACCATCTGGAGAAAATTCGACAGGTCACGGGTCATCGTTTTTCATCAGAAATTGATATTTTCGACTGTAGAAAAATTAATTCAAAATGTCATTTGGATTGTGCCTCGTGTTAAATAACTACTTTTTAAAGCCTCAATGTGACCAAAATTGACATTTTTACAGACTTTTTCTCCTACTCAGAAGCTTCTATTTTCACTAATTTCAGGCATTAAAATGAGTCTAAACACACTTATTTTAGTTCCAAATGTGATAATTCACATGCAATAGTCATTTACAGTCAAAAAATTCATTATTACAAATTTATTATTTGTGACCATCTGGAGAAAGTTTGACAGGTCACGGGTCATCGTTTTTCATCAGAAAATTGATTTTTTCGACTGTAGAAAAATTGAATCAAAATGTCATTTGGATTGTGCCTCATGTTGAATAACTACTTTTTAAAGCCTCAATGTGACCAAAATTGACATTTTTACAGAGTTTTTCTCCTACTCAGAAGTTTCCATTTTCACCAATTTCAGGCATTAAAATGATTCTAAACACACTTATTTTTGTTCCGAAAGTGATAATTCACATGCAATAGTCATTTACAGTCAAAAAATTTAATATTACAAATTTATTATTTTTGACCATCTGGAGAAAGTATGACAGGTCACGGGTCATCGTTTTTCATCAGAAAATTGATTTTTTCGACTGTAGAAAAATTGAATCAAAATGTCATTTGGATTGTGCCTCATGTTGAATAACTACTTTTTAAAGCCTCAATGTGACCAAAATTGACATTTTTACAGAGTTTTTCTCCTACTCAGAAGCTTCTATTTTCACCAATTTCAGGCATTAAAATGACTCTAAACACACTTATTTTTATTCCAAAAGTGACAATTCACATGCAATAGTCATTTACAGTCAAAAAATTAAATATTACAAATTTATTATTTTTGACCATCTGGAGAAAGTTTGACAGGTCAAGGGTCATCGTTTTTCATCAGAAAATTGATTTTTTCGACTGTAGAAAAATTGAATCAAAATGTCATTTGGATTGTGCCTCATGTTGAATAACTACTTTTATAGCCTCAATGTGACCAAAATTGACATTTTTACAGAGTTTTTCTCCTACTCAGAAGTTTCTATTTTCACCAATTTCAGGCATTAAAATGACTCTAAGCACACTTATTTTTGTTCCAAAAGTGATAATTCACATGCAATAGTCATTTACAGTCAAAAAATTCAATATTAAAAAATGACCATTTTTGACAATCTGGAGAAAATTCGACAGGTCACGGGTCATCGTTTTTCATCAGAAAATTGATTTTTTTGACTGTAGAAAAATTGAATCAAAATATCATTTGGATTGTGCCTCATGTTGAATAACTTCTTTTTAAAGCCTCAATGTGACCAAAATTGACATTTTTACAGAGTTTTTCTCCTACTCAGAAGCTTCTATTTTCACCAATTTCAGGCATTAAAATGACTCTAAACACACTTATTTTAGTTCCAAAAGTGATAATTCACATGCAATAGTCATTTACAGTCAAAAAATTTAATATTACAAATTTATTATTTTTGACCATCTGGAGAAAGTATGACAGGTCACGGGTCATCGTTTTTCATCAGAAACTTGATTTTTTCGACTGTAGAAAAATTGAATCAAAATGTCATTTGGATTGTGCCTCATGTTGAATAACTACTTTTTAAAGCCTCAATGTGACCAAAATTGACATTTTTACAGAGTTTTTCTCCTACTCAGAAGCTTCTATTTTCACCAATTTCAGGCATTAAAATGACTCTAAACACTCTTATTTGTGTTCCAAAAGTGATAATTCACATGCAATAGTCATTTACAGTCAAAAAATTCAATATTAAAAAAATTACCATTTTTGACCATCTGGAGAAAATTCGGCAGGTCACGGGTCATCATTTTTCATCAGAAAATTGATTTTTTGGACTGCAGAAAAATTGATTCAAAATGTCATTTGGATTGTGCCTGTTGTTGAATAATCACTTTTTAAAGCCTCAATGTGACCAAAATTGACATTTTTACAGACTTTTTCTCCTACTTAGAAGCTTCTATTTTGACCAATTTCAGGCATTAAAATGACTCTAAACACACTTATTTTAGTTCCAAAAGTGATAATTCACATGCAATAGTCATTTACAGTCAAAAAATTCAATATTACAAATTTATTATTTTTGACCACCTGGAGAAAGTTTGACAGGTCACGGGTCATCGTTTTTCATCAGAAAATTGATTTTTTTGACTAGAAAAATTGAATCAAAATATCATTTGGATTGTGCCTCATGTTGAATCACTACTTTTTAAAGCCTCAATGTGACCAAAATTGAAATTTTTACAGACTTTTTCTCCTACTTAGAAGCTTCTATTTTGACCAATTTCAGGCATTAAAATGACTATAAACACACTTATTTTTGTTCCAAAAGTGATAATTCACATGCAATAGTCATTTACAGTCAAAAAATTCAATATTAAAAAATTACCATTTTTGACCATCTGGAGAAAATTCGACAGGTCATGGGTCATCATTTTTCATCAGAAAATTGATTTTTTGGACTGTAGAAAAATTAATTCAAAATGTCATTTGGATTGTGCCTCATGTTGAATAACTACTTTTTAAAGCCTCAATGTGACCAAAATTGACATTTTTACAGAGTTTTTCTCCTACTCAGAAGCTTCTATTTTGACCAATTTCAGGCATTAAAATGACTCTAAACACACTTATTTGTGTTCCAAAAGTGATAATTCACATGCAATAGTCTTTTACAGTCAAAAAATTTAATTTTACAAATTTATTATTTTTGACCATCTGGAGAAAGTTTGACAGGTCACGGGTCATCGTTTTTCATCAGAAAATTGATTTTTTTTACTGTAGAAAAATTGAATCAAAATGTTATTTGGATTGTGCCTCATGTTGAATAACTACTTTTTAAAGCCTCAATGTGACCAAACGACATTTTTACAGAGTTTTTCTCCTACTCAGAAGCTTCTATTTCACCAATTTCAGGCAATAAAATGACTCTAAACACACTTATTTGTTATCCAAAAGTGATAATTCACATGCAATATTCATTTGCAGTCAAAAAATTCAATATTAAAAAATTACCATTTTTGACCATCTGGAGAAAATTCGACAGGTCACGGGTCATCGTTTTTCATCAGAAAATTGATTTTTTCAACTGTAGAAAAATTGAATCAAAATGTCATTTGGATTGTGCCTCATGTTGAATAACTGCTTTTTAAAGTCTCAATGTGACCAAAATTGACATTTTTACAGACTTTTTCTCCTACTTAGAAGCTTCTATTTTGACCAATTTCAGGCATTAAAATGACTCTAAACACACTTATTTTTGTTCCAAAAGTGATAATTCACATGCAATAGTCATTTACAGTCAAAAAATTAAATATTAAAAAATTACCATTTTTGACGATCTGGAGAAAATTCGACAGGTCACGGGTCATCATTTTTCATCAGAAAATTGATTTTTTGGACTGTAGAAAAATTGATTCAAAATGTAATTTGGATTGTGCCTCTTGTTGAATAATCACTTTTTAAAGCCTCAATGTGACCACAATTGACATTTTTACAGTCTTTTTCTCCTACTCAGAAGCTTCTATTTTCACCAATTTCAGGCATTAAAATGACTCTAAACACACTTATTTTTGTTCCAAAAGTGATAATTCACATGCAATAGTCATTTGCAGTGAAAAAATTCAATATTAAAAAATTACCATTTTTGACCATCTGAAGAAAATTCGACAGGTCACGGGTCATCAAAAAATTGATTTATTGGACTGTAGAAAAATTGATTCAAAATGTCATTTGGATTGTGCCTCATGTTGAATAACTACTTTTTAAAGCCTCAATGTGACCAAAATTGACATTTTTACAGACTTTTTCTCATACTCAGAAGCTTCTATTTTCACCAATTTCAGGCATTAAAATGACTCTAAACACACTTATTTTAGTTCCAAAAGTGATAATTCACATGCAATAGTCATTTACAGTCAAAAAATTTATTTTTACAAATTTATTATTTTTGACCATCTGGAGAAAGTTTGACAGGTCACGGGTCATCGTTTTTCATCAGAAAATTGATTTTTTTGACTGTAGAAAAATTGAATCAAAATGTCATTTGGATTGTGCCTCATGTTGAATAACTGCTTTTTAAAGTCTCAATGTGACCAAAATTGACATTTTTACAGAGTTTTTCTCCTACTCAGAAGCTTCTATTTTAACCAATTTCAGACATTAAAATGACTCTAAGCACACTTATTTTTGTTCCAAAAGTGATAATTCACATGCAATAGTCATTTACAGTCAAAAAATTAAATATAAAAAAATTACCATTTTTGACCATCTGGAGAAAATTCGACAGGTCACGGGTCATCGTTTTTCATCAGAAAATTGATATTTTCGACTGTAGAAAAATTAATTCAAAATGTCATTTGGATTGTGCCTCGTGTTAAATAACTACTTTTTAAAGACTCAATGTGACCAAAATTGACATTTTTACAGACTTTTTCTCCTACTCAGAAGCTTCTATTTTCACTAATTTCAGGCATTAAAATGAGTCTAAACACACTTATTTTAGTTCCAAATGTGATAATTCACATGCAATAGTCATTTACAGTCAAAAAATTAAATATTACAAATTTATTATTTTTGACCATCTGGAGAAAGTTTGACAGGTCATCGTTTTTAATCAGAAAATTGATTTTTTCAACTGTAGAAAAATTGAATCAAAATGTCATTTGGATTGTGCCTCATGTTGAATAACTACTTTTTAAAGCCTCAATGTGACCAAAATTGACATTTTTACAGACTTTTTCTCCTACTTAGAAGCTTCTATTTTGACCAATTTCAGGCATTAAAATGACTCTAAACACACTTATTTTTATTCCAAAAGTGACAATTCACATGCAATAGTCATTTACAGTTAAAAAATTAAATATTACAAATTTAATATTTTTGACCATCTGTAGAAAGTTTGACAGGTCACGGGTCATCGTTTTTCATCAGAAAATTGATTTTTTCGACTGTAGAAAAATTGAATCAAAATGTCATTTGGATTGTGCCTCATGTTGAATAACTACTTTTTAAAGCCTCAATGTGACCAAAATTGACATTTTTACAGACTTTTTCTCCTACTCAGAAGCTTCTATTTTCACCAATTTCAGGCATTAAAATGAGTCTAAACACACTTATTTTAGTTCCAAATGTGATAATTCACATGCAATAGTCATTTACAGTCCAAAAATTAAATATTACAAATTTATTCTTTTTGACCATCTGGAGAAAGTTTGACAGGTCATCGTTTTTCATCAGAAAATTGATTTTTTCGACTGTAGAAAAATTGAATCAAAATGTCATTTGGATTGTGCCTCATGTTGAATAACTACTTTTTAAAGCCTCAATGTGACCAAAATTGACATTTTTACAGACTTTTTCTCCTACTTAGAAGCTTCTATTTTGACCAATTTCAGGCATTAAAATGACTCTAAACACACTTATTTTTATTCCAAAAGTGACAATTCACATGCAATAGTCATTTACAGTCAAAAAATTAAATATTACAAATTTATTATTTTTGACCATCTGGAGAAAGTTTGACAGGTCATCGTTTTTCATCAGAAAATTGATTTTTTCGACTGTAGAAAAATTGAATCAAAATGTCATTTGGATTGTGCCTCATGTTGAATAACTACTTTTTAAAGCCTCAATGTGACCAAAATTGACATTTTTACAGAGTTTTTCTCCTACTCAGAAGCTTCTATTTTCACCAATTTCAGGCATTAAAATGACTCTAAACACACTTATTTTAGTTCCAAAAGTGATAATTCACATGCAATAGTCATTTACAGTCAAAAAATTTAATATTACAAATTTATTATTTTTGACCATCTGGAGAAAGTATGACAGGTCACGGGTCATCGTTTTTCATCAGAAACTTGATTTTTTCGACTGTAGAAAAATTGAATCAAAATGTCATTTGGATTGTGCCTCATGTTGAATAACTACTTTTTAAAGCCTCAATGTGACCAAAATTGACATTTTTACAGAGTTTTTCTCCTACTCAGAAGCTTCTATTTTCACCAATTTCAGGCATTAAAATGACTCTAAACACTCTTATTTGTGTTCCAAAAGTGATAATTCACATGCAATAGTCATTTACAGTCAAAAAATTCAATATTAAAAAAATTACCATTTTTGACCATCTGGAGAAAATTCGGCAGGTCACGGGTCATCATTTTTCATCAGAAAATTGATTTTTTGGACTGCAGAAAAATTGATTCAAAATGTCATTTGGATTGTGCCTGTTGTTGAATAATCACTTTTTAAAGCCTCAATGTGACCAAAATTGACATTTTTACAGACTTTTTCTCCTACTTAGAAGCTTCTATTTTGACCAATTTCAGGCATTAAAATGACTCTAAACACACTTATTTTAGTTCCAAAAGTGATAATTCACATGCAATAGTCATTTACAGTCAAAAAATTCAATATTACAAATTTATTATTTTTGACCACCTGGAGAAAGTTTGACAGGTCACGGGTCATCGTTTTTCATCAGAAAATTGATTTTTTTGACTAGAAAAATTGAATCAAAATATCATTTGGATTGTGCCTCATGTTGAATCACTACTTTTTAAAGCCTCAATGTGACCAAAATTGAAATTTTTACAGACTTTTTCTCCTACTTAGAAGCTTCTATTTTGACCAATTTCAGGCATTAAAATGACTATAAACACACTTATTTTTGTTCCAAAAGTGATAATTCACATGCAATAGTCATTTACAGTCAAAAAATTCAATATTAAAAAATTACCATTTTTGACCATCTGGAGAAAATTCGACAGGTCATGGGTCATCATTTTTCATCAGAAAATTGATTTTTTGGACTGTAGAAAAATTAATTCAAAATGTCATTTGGATTGTGCCTCATGTTGAATAACTACTTTTTAAAGCCTCAATGTGACCAAAATTGACATTTTTACAGAGTTTTTCTCCTACTCAGAAGCTTCTATTTTGACCAATTTCAGGCATTAAAATGACTCTAAACACACTTATTTGTGTTCCAAAAGTGATAATTCACATGCAATAGTCTTTTACAGTCAAAAAATTTAATTTTACAAATTTATTATTTTTGACCATCTGGAGAAAGTTTGACAGGTCACGGGTCATCGTTTTTCATCAGAAAATTGATTTTTTTTACTGTAGAAAAATTGAATCAAAATGTTATTTGGATTGTGCCTCATGTTGAATAACTACTTTTTAAAGCCTCAATGTGACCAAACGACATTTTTACAGAGTTTTTCTCCTACTCAGAAGCTTCTATTTCACCAATTTCAGGCAATAAAATGACTCTAAACACACTTATTTGTTATCCAAAAGTGATAATTCACATGCAATATTCATTTGCAGTCAAAAAATTCATTATTAAAAAATTACCATTTTTGACCATCTGGAGAAAATTCGACAGGTCACGGGTCATCGTTTTTCATCAGAAAATTGATTTTTTCAACTGTAGAAAAATTGAATCAAAATGTCATTTGGATTGTGCCTCATGTTGAATAACTGCTTTTTAAAGTCTCAATGTGACCAAAATTGACATTTTTACAGACTTTTTCTCCTACTTAGAAGCTTCTATTTTGACCAATTTCAGGCATTAAAATGACTCTAAACACACTTATTTTTGTTCCAAAAGTGATAATTCACATGCAATAGTCATTTACAGTCAAAAAATTAAATATTAAAAAATTACCATTTTTGACGATCTGGAGAAAATTCGACAGGTCACGGGTCATCATTTTTCATCAGAAAATTGATTTTTTGGACTGTAGAAAAATTGATTCAAAATGTAATTTGGATTGTGCCTCTTGTTGAATAATCACTTTTTAAAGCCTCAATGTGACCACAATTGACATTTTTACAGTCTTTTTCTCCTACTCAGAAGCTTCTATTTTCACCAATTTCAGGCATTAAAATGACTCTAAACACACTTATTTTTGTTCCAAAAGTGATAATTCACATGCAATAGTCATTTGCAGTGAAAAAATTCAATATTAAAAAATTACCATTTTTGACCATCTGAAGAAAATTCGACAGGTCACGGGTCATCAAAAAATTGATTTATTGGACTGTAGAAAAATTGATTCAAAATGTCATTTGGATTGTGCCTCATGTTGAATAACTACTTTTTAAAGCCTCAATGTGACCAAAATTGACATTTTTACAGACTTTTTCTCATACTCAGAAGCTTCTATTTTCACCAATTTCAGGCATTAAAATGACTCTAAACACACTTATTTTAGTTCCAAAAGTGATAATTCACATGCAATAGTCATTTACAGTCAAAAAATTTATTTTTACAAATTTATTATTTTTGACCATCTGGAGAAAGTTTGACAGGTCACGGGTCATCGTTTTTCATCAGAAAATTGATTTTTTTGACTGTAGAAAAATTGAATCAAAATGTCATTTGGATTGTGCCTCATGTTGAATAACTGCTTTTTAAAGTCTCAATGTGACCAAAATTGACATTTTTACAGAGTTTTTCTCCTACTCAGAAGCTTCTATTTTAACCAATTTCAGACATTAAAATGACTCTAAGCACGCTTATTTTTGTTCCAAAAGTGATAATTCACATGCAATAGTCATTTACAGTCAAAAAATTAAATATAAAAAAATTACCATTTTTGACCATCTGGAGAAAATTCGACAGGTCACGGGTCATCGTTTTTCATCAGAAATTGATATTTTCGACTGTAGAAAAATTAATTCAAAATGTCATTTGGATTGTGCCTCGTGTTAAATAACTACTTTTTAAAGCCTCAATGTGACCAAAATTGACATTTTTACAGACTTTTTCTCCTACTCAGAAGCTTCTATTTTCACTAATTTCAGGCATTAAAATGAGTCTAAACACACTTATTTTAGTTCCAAATGTGATAATTCACATGCAATAGTCATTTACAGTCAAAAAATTAAATATTACAAATTTATTATTTTTGACCATCTGGAGAAAGTTTGACAGGTCATCGTTTTTAATCAGAAAATTGATTTTTTCAACTGTAGAAAAATTGAATCAAAATGTCATTTGGATTGTGCCTCATGTTGAATAACTACTTTTTAAAGCCTCAATGTGACCAAAATTGACATTTTTACAGACTTTTTCTCCTACTTAGAAGCTTCTATTTTGACCAATTTCAGGCATTAAAATGACTCTAAACACACTTATTTTTATTCCAAAAGTGACAATTCACATGCAATAGTCATTTACAGTTAAAAAATTAAATATTACAAATTTAATATTTTTGACCATCTGTAGAAAGTTTGACAGGTCACGGGTCATCGTTTTTCATCAGAAAATTGATTTTTTCGACTGTAGAAAAATTGAATCAAAATGTCATTTGGATTGTGCCTCATGTTGAATAACTACTTTTTAAAGCCTCAATGTGACCAAAATTGACATTTTTACAGACTTTTTCTCCTACTCAGAAGCTTCTATTTTCACCAATTTCAGGCATTAAAATGAGTCTAAACACACTTATTTTAGTTCCAAATGTGATAATTCACATGCAATAGTCATTTACAGTCCAAAAATTAAATATTACAAATTTATTCTTTTTGACCATCTGGAGAAAGTTTGACAGGTCATCGTTTTTCATCAGAAAATTGATTTTTTCGACTGTAGAAAAATTGAATCAAAATGTCATTTGGATTGTGCCTCATGTTGAATAACTACTTTTTAAAGCCTCAATGTGACCAAAATTGACATTTTTACAGACTTTTTCTCCTACTTAGAAGCTTCTATTTTGACCAATTTCAGGCATTAAAATGACTCTAAACACACTTATTTTTATTCCAAAAGTGACAATTCACATGCAATAGTCATTTACAGTCAAAAAATTAAATATTACAAATTTATTATTTTTGACCATCTGGAGAAAGTTTGACAGGTCATCGTTTTTCATCAGAAAATTGATTTTTTCGACTGTAGAAAAATTGAATCAAAATGTCATTTGGATTGTGCCTCATGTTGAATAACTACTTTTTAAAGCCTCAATGTGACCAAAATTGACATTTTTACAGACTTTTTCTCCTACTTAGAAGCTTCTATTTTGACCAATTTCAGGCATTAAAATGACTCTAAACACACTTATTTTTGTTCCAAAAGTGATAATTCACATGCAATAGTCATTTACAGTCAAAAAATTAAATATTAAAAAATTACCATTTTTGACCATCTGGAGAACATTCGACAGGTCACGGGTCATCATTTTTCATCAGAAAATTGATTTTTTGGACTGTAGAAAAATTGATTCAAAATGTAATTTGGATTGTGCCTCGTGTTAAATAACTACTTTTTAAAACCTCAATGTGACCAAAATTGACATTTTTACAGACTTTTTCTCCTACTCAGAAGCTTCTATTTTGACCAATTTCAGGCATAAAATGACTCTAAACACACTTATTTTTGTTCCAAAAGTGATAATTCACATGCAATAGTCTTTTACAGTCAAAAAATTTAATTTTACAAATTTATTATTTTTGACCATCTGGAGAAAGTTTGACAGGTCACGGGTCATCGTTTTTCATCAGAAAATTGATTTTTTTGACTGTAGAAAAATTGAATCAAAATGTAATTTGGATTGTGCCTCATGTTGAATAACTACTTTTTAAAGCCTCAATGTGACCAAACTTGACATTTTTACAGAGTTTTTCTCCTACTCAGAAGCTTCTATTTCACCCATTTCAGGCATTAAAATGACTCTAAACACACTTATTTTTTATCCAAAAGTGATAATTCACATGCAATAGTCATTTGCAGTCAAAAAATTCAATATTAAAAAATTACCATTTTTGACCATCTGGAAAAAATTCGACAGGTCACGGGTCATCGTTTTTCATCAGAAAATTGATTTTTTCAACTGTAGAAAAATTGAATCAAAATGTCATTTGGATTGTGCCTCATGTTGAATAACTACTTTTTAAAGCCTCAATGTGACCAAAATTGACATTTTTACAGACTTTTTCTCCTGCTTAGAAGCTTCTATTTTGACCAATTTCAGGCATTAAAATGACTCTAAACACACTTATTTTTGTTCCAAAAGTGATAATTCACATGCAATAGTCATTTACAGTCAAAAAATTAAATATTAAAAAATTACCATTTTTGACCATCTGGAGAAAATTCGACAGGTCACGGGTCATCATTTTTCATCAGAAAATTGATTTTTTGGACTGTAGAAAAATTGATTTAAAATGTGATTTGGATTGTGCCTCTTGTTGAATAATCACTTTTTAAAGCCTCAATGTGACCACAATTGACATTTTTACAGTCTTTTTCTCCTACTCAGAAGCTTCTATTTTCACCAATTTCAGGCATTAAAATGACTCTAAACACACTTATTTTTGTTCCAAAAGTGATAATTCACATGCAATAGTCATTTGCAGTGAAAAAATTCAATATTAAAAAATTACCATTTTTGACCATCTGAAGAAAATTCGACAGGTCACGGGTCATCAAAAAATTGATTTATTGGACTGTAGAAAAATTGATTCAAAATGTCATTTGGATTGTGCCTCATGTTGAATAACTACTTTTTAAAGCCTCAATGTGACCAAAATTGACATTTTTACAGAGTTTTTCTCCTACTCAGAAGCTTCTATTTTCACCAATTTCAGGCATTAAAATGACTCTAAACACACTTATTTTTGTTCCAAAAGTGATAATTCACATGCAATAGTCATTTACAGTCAAAAAATTCAATATTAACAAATTACCATTTTTGACCATCTGGAGAAAATTCGACAGGTCACGGGTCATCATTTTTCATCAGAAAATTGATTTTTTGGACTGTAGAAAAATTGAATCAAAATGTCATTTGGATTGTGCCTCATGTTGAATAACTACTTTTTAAAGCCTCAATGTGACCAAAATTGACATTTTTACAGACTTTTTCTCCTACTCAGAAGCTTCTATTTTCACCAATTTCAGGCATTAAAATGAGTCTAAACACACTTATTTTAGTTCCAAATGTGATAATTCACATGCAATAGTCATTTACAGTCAAAACATTTAATATTACAAATTTATTATTTTTGACCATCTGGAGAAAGTTTGACAGGTCATCGTTTTTCATCAGAAAATTGATTTTTTCGACTGTAGAAAAATTGAATCAAAATGTCATTTGGATTGTGCCTCATGTTGAATAACTGCTTTTTAAAGTCTCAATGTGACCAAAATTGACATTTTTACAGAGTTTTTCTCCTACTCAGAAGCTTCTATTTTAACCAATTTCAGACATTAAAATGACTCTAAGCACACTTATTTTTGTTCCAAAAGTGATAATTCACATGCAATAGTCATTTACAGTCAAAAAATTAAATATAAAAAAATTACCATTTTTGACCATCTGGAGAAAATTCGACAGGTCACGGGTCATCGTTTTTCATCAGAAAATTGATATTTTCGACTGTAGAAAAATTAATTCAAAATGTCATTTGGATTGTGCCTCGTGTTAAATAACTACTTTTTAAAGCCTCAATGTGACCAAAATTGACATTTTTACAGACTTTTTCTCCTACTCAGAAGCTTCTATTTTCACTAATTTCAGGCATTAAAATGAGTCTAAACACACTTATTTTAGTTCCAAATGTGATAATTCACATGCAATAGTCATTTACAGTCAAAAAATTAAATATTACAAATTTATTATTTTTGACCATCTGGAGAAAGTTTGACAGGTCATCGTTTTTAATCAGAAAATTGATTTTTTCAACTGTAGAAAAATTGAATCAAAATGTCATTTGGATTGTGCCTCATGTTGAATAACTACTTTTTAAAGCCTCAATGTGACCAAAATTGACATTTTTACAGACTTTTTCTCCTACTTAGAAGCTTCTATTTTGACCAATTTCAGGCATTAAAATGACTCTAAACACACTTATTTTTATTCCAAAAGTGACAATTCACATGCAATAGTCATTTACAGTTAAAAAATTAAATATTACAAATTTATTATTTTTGACCATCTGTAGAAAGTTTGACAGGTCACGGGTCATCGTTTTTCATCAGAAAATTGATTTTTTCGACTGTAGAAAAATTGAATCAAAATGTCATTTGGATTGTGCCTCATGTTGAATAACTACTTTTTAAAGCCTCAATGTGACCAAAATTGACATTTTTACAGACTTTTTCTCCTACTCAGAAGCTTCTATTTTCACCAATTTCAGGCATTAAAATGAGTCTAAACACACTTATTTTAGTTCCAAATGTGATAATTCACATGCAATAGTCATTTACAGTCAAAAAATTAAATATTACAAATTTATTCTTTTTGACCATCTGGAGAAAGTTTGACAGGTCATCGTTTTTCATCAGAAAATTGATTTTTTCGACTGTAGAAAAATTGAATCAAAATGTCATTTGGATTGTGCCTCATGTTGAATAACTACTTTTTAAAGCCTCAATGTGACCAAAATTGACATTTTTACAGACTTTTTCTCCTACTTAGAAGCTTCTATTTTGACCAATTTCAGGCATTAAAATGACTCTAAACACACTTATTTTTGTTCCAAAAGTGACAATTCACATGCAATAGTCATTTACAGTCAAAAAATTAAATATTACAAATTTATTATTTTTGACCATCTGGAGAAAGTTTGACAGGTCATCGTTTTTCATCAGAAAATTGATTTTTTCGACTGTAGAAAAATTGAATCAAAATGTCATTTGGATTGTGCCTCATGTTGAATAACTACTTTTTAAAGCCTCAATGTGACCAAAATTGACATTTTTACAGACTTTTTCTCCTACTTAGAAGCTTCTATTTTGACCAATTTCAGGCATTAAAATGACTCTAAACACACTTATTTTTGTTCCAAAAGTGATAATTCACATGCAATAGTCATTTACAGTCAAAAAATTAAATATTAAAAAATTACCATTTTTGACCATCTGGAGAAAATTCGACAGGTCACGGGTCATCATTTTTCATCAGAAAATTGATTTTTTGGACTGTAGAAAAATTGATTCAAAATGTAATTTGGATTGTGCCTCGTGTTAAATAACTACTTTTTAAAACCTCAATGTGACCAAAATTGACATTTTTACAGACTTTTTCTCCTACTCAGAAGCTTCTATTTTGACCAATTTCAGGCATTAAAATGACTCTAAACACACTTATTTTTGTTCCAAAAGTGATAATTCACATGCAATAGTCTTTTACAGTCAAAAAATTTAATTTTACAAATTTATTATTTTTGACCATCTGGAGAAAGTTTGACAGGTCACGGGTCATCGTTTTTCATCAGAAAATTGATTTTTTTGACTGTAGAAAAATTGAATCAAAATGTAATTTGGATTGTGCTTCGTGTTAAATAACTAATTTTTAAAGCCTCAATGTGACCAAAATTGACATTTTTACAGAGTTTTTCTCCTACTCAGAAGCTTCTATTTTCACCAATTTCAGGCATTAAAATGACTCTAAACACACTTATTTTTGTTCCAAAAGTGATAATTCACATGCAATAGTCATTTACAGTCAAAAAATTCAATATTAACAAATTACCATTTTTGACCATCCGGAGAAAATTCGACAGGTCACGGGTCATCAAAAAATTGATTTATTGGACTGTAGAAAAATTGATTCAAAATGTCATTTGGATTGTGCCTCATGTTGAATAACTACTTTTTAAAGCCTCAATGTGACCAAAATTGACATTTTTACAGAGTTTTTCTCCTACTCAGAAGCTTCTATTTTCACCAATTTCAGGCATTAAAATGACTCTAAACACACTTATTTTTGTTCCAAAAGTGATAATTCACATGCAATAGTCATTTACAGTCAAAAAATTCAATATTAACAAATTACCATTTTTGACCATCTGGAGAAAATTCGACAGGTCACGGGTCATCATTTTTCATCAGAAAATTGATTTTTTGGACTGTAGAAAAATTAATTCAAAATGTCATTTGGATTGTGCTTCGTGTTAAATAACTAATTTTTAAAGCCTCAATGTGACCAAAATTGACATTTTTACAGAGTTTTTCTCCTACTCAGAAGCTTCTATTTTCACCAATTTCAGGCATTAAAATGACTCTAAACACACTTATTTTAGTTCCAAAAGTGATAATTCACATGCAATAGTCATTTACAGTCAAAAAATTCATTATTACAAATTTATTATTTGTGACCATCTGGAGAAAGTTTGACAGGTCACGGGTCATCGTTTTTCATCAGAAAATTGATTTTTTCGACTGTAGAAAAATTGAATCAAAATGTCATTTGGATTGTGCCTCATGTTGAATAACTACTTTTTAAAGCCTCAATGTGACCAAAATTGACATTTTTACAGAGTTTTTCTCCTACTCAGAAGTTTCCATTTTCACCAATTTCAGGCATTAAAATGATTCTAAACACACTTATTTTTGTTCCGAAAGTGATAATTCACATGCAATAGTCATTTACAGTCAAAAAATTTAATATTACAAATTTATTATTTTTGACCATCTGGAGAAAGTATGACAGGTCACGGGTCATCGTTTTTCATCAGAAAATTGATTTTTTCGACTGTAGAAAAATTGAATCAAAATGTCATTTGGATTGTGCCTCATGTTGAATAACTACTTTTTAAAGCCTCAATGTGACCAAAATTGACATTTTTACAGAGTTTTTCTCCTACTCAGAAGCTTCTATTTTCACCAATTTCAGGCATTAAAATGACTCTAAACACACTTATTTTTATTCCAAAAGTGACAATTCACATGCAATAGTCATTTACAGTCAAAAAATTAAATATTACAAATTTATTATTTTTGACCATCTGGAGAAAGTTTGACAGGTCAAGGGTCATCGTTTTTCATCAGAAAATTGATTTTTTCGACTGTAGAAAAATTGAATCAAAATGTCATTTGGATTGTGCCTCATGTTGAATAACTACTTTTATAGCCTCAATGTGACCAAAATTGACATTTTTACAGAGTTTTTCTCCTACTCAGAAGTTTCTATTTTCACCAATTTCAGGCATTAAAATGACTCTAAGCACACTTATTTTTGTTCCAAAAGTGATAATTCACATGCAATAGTCATTTACAGTCAAAAAATTCAATATTAAAAAATGACCATTTTTGACAATCTGGAGAAAATTCGACAGGTCACGGGTCATCGTTTTTCATCAGAAAATTGATTTTTTTGACTGTAGAAAAATTGAATCAAAATATCATTTGGATTGTGCCTCATGTTGAATAACTTCTTTTTAAAGCCTCAATGTGACCAAAATTGACATTTTTACAGAGTTTTTCTCCTACTCAGAAGCTTCTATTTTCACCAATTTCAGGCATTAAAATGACTCTAAACACACTTATTTTAGTTCCAAAAGTGATAATTCACATGCAATAGTCATTTACAGTCAAAAAATTTAATATTACAAATTTATTATTTTTGACCATCTGGAGAAAGTATGACAGGTCACGGGTCATCGTTTTTCATCAGAAACTTGATTTTTTCGACTGTAGAAAAATTGAATCAAAATGTCATTTGGATTGTGCCTCATGTTGAATAACTACTTTTTAAAGCCTCAATGTGACCAAAATTGACATTTTTACAGACTTTTTCTCCTACTTAGAAGCTTCTATTTTGACCAATTTCAGGCATTAAAATGACTCTAAACACACTTATTTTAGTTCCAAAAGTGATAATTCACATGCAATAGTCATTTACAGTCAAAAAATTCAATATTACAAATTTATTATTTTTGACCACCTGGAGAAAGTTTGACAGGTCACGGGTCATCGTTTTTCATCAGAAAATTGATTTTTTTGACTAGAAAAATTGAATCAAAATATCATTTGGATTGTGCCTCATGTTGAATCACTACTTTTTAAAGCCTCAATGTGACCAAAATTGAAATTTTTACAGACTTTTTCTCCTACTTAGAAGCTTCTATTTTGACCAATTTCAGGCATTAAAATGACTATAAACACACTTATTTTTGTTCCAAAAGTGATAATTCACATGCAATAGTCATTTACAGTCAAAAAATTCAATATTAAAAAATTACCATTTTTGACCATCTGGAGAAAATTCGACAGGTCATGGGTCATCATTTTTCATCAGAAAATTGATTTTTTGGACTGTAGAAAAATTAATTCAAAATGTCATTTGGATTGTGCCTCATGTTGAATAACTACTTTTTAAAGCCTCAATGTGACCAAAATTGACATTTTTACAGAGTTTTTCTCCTACTCAGAAGCTTCTATTTTGACCAATTTCAGGCATTAAAATGACTCTAAACACACTTATTTGTGTTCCAAAAGTGATAATTCACATGCAATAGTCTTTTACAGTCAAAAAATTTAATTTTACAAATTTATTATTTTTGACCATCTGGAGAAAGTTTGACAGGTCACGGGTCATCGTTTTTCATCAGAAAATTGATTTTTTTTACTGTAGAAAAATTGAATCAAAATGTTATTTGGATTGTGCCTCATGTTGAATAACTACTTTTTAAAGCCTCAATGTGACCAAACGACATTTTTACAGAGTTTTTCTCCTACTCAGAAGCTTCTATTTCACCAATTTCAGGCAATAAAATGACTCTAAACACACTTATTTGTTATCCAAAAGTGATAATTCACATGCAATATTCATTTGCAGTCAAAAAATTCAATATTAAAAAATTACCATTTTTGACCATCTGGAGAAAATTCGACAGGTCACGGGTCATCGTTTTTCATCAGAAAATTGATTTTTTCAACTGTAGAAAAATTGAATCAAAATGTCATTTGGATTGTGCCTCATGTTGAATAACTGCTTTTTAAAGTCTCAATGTGACCAAAATTGACATTTTTACAGACTTTTTCTCCTACTTAGAAGCTTCTATTTTGACCAATTTCAGGCATTAAAATGACTCTAAACACACTTATTTTTGTTCCAAAAGTGATAATTCACATGCAATAGTCATTTACAGTCAAAAAATTAAATATTAAAAAATTACCATTTTTGACCATCTGGAGAAAATTCGACAGGTCACGGGTCATCATTTTTCATCAGAAAATTGATTTTTTTGGACTGTAGAAAAATTGATTCAAAATGTAATTTGGATTGTGCCTCTTGTTGAATAATCACTTTTTAAAGCCTCAATGTGACCACAATTGACATTTTTACAGTCTTTTTCCCCTACTCAGAAGCTTCTATTTTCACCAATTTCAGGCATTAAAATGACTCTAAACACACTTATTTTTGTTCCAAAAGTGATAATTCACATGCAATAGTCATTTGCAGTGAAAAAATTCAATATTAAAAAATTACCATTTTTGACCATCTGAAGAAAATTCGACAGGTCACGGGTCATCAAAAAATTGATTTATTGGACTGTAGAAAAATTGATTCAAAATGTCATTTGGATTGTGCCTCATGTTGAATAACTACTTTTTAAAGCCTCAATGTGACCAAAATTGACATTTTTACAGACTTTTTCTCATACTCAGAAGCTTCTATTTTCACCAATTTCAGGCATTAAAATGACTCTAAACACACTTATTTTAGTTCCAAAAGTGATAATTCACATGCAATAGTCATTTACAGTCAAAAAATTTATTTTTACAAATTTATTATTTTTGACCATCTGGAGAAAGTTTGACAGGTCACGGGTCATCGTTTTTCATCAGAAAATTGATTTTTTTGACTGTAGAAAAATTGAATCAAAATGTCATTTGGATTGTGCCTCATGTTGAATAACTGCTTTTTAAAGTCTCAATGTGACCAAAATTGACATTTTTACAGAGTTTTTCTCCTACTCAGAAGCTTCTATTTTAACCAATTTCAGACATTAAAATGACTCTAAGCACACTTATTTTTGTTCCAAAAGTGATAATTCACATGCAATAGTCATTTACAGTCAAAAAATTAAATATAAAAAAATTACCATTTTTGACCATCTGGAGAAAATTCGACAGGTCACGGGTCATCGTTTTTCATCAGAAAATTGATATTTTCGACTGTAGAAAAATTAATTCAAAATGTCATTTGGATTGTGCCTCGTGTTAAATAACTACTTTTTAAAGCCTCAATGTGACCAAAATTGACATTTTTACAGACTTTTTCTCCTACTCAGAAGCTTCTATTTTCACTAATTTCAGGCATTAAAATGAGTCTAAACACACTTATTTTAGTTCCAAATGTGATAATTCACATGCAATAGTCATTTACAGTCAAAAAATTAAATATTACAAATTTATTATTTTTGACCATCTGGAGAAAGTTTGACAGGTCATCGTTTTTAATCAGAAAATTGATTTTTTCAACTGTAGAAAAATTGAATCAAAATGTCATTTGGATTGTGCCTCATGTTGAATAACTACTTTTTAAAGCCTCAATGTGACCAAAATTGACATTTTTACAGACTTTTTCTCCTACTTAGAAGCTTCTATTTTGACCAATTTCAGGCATTAAAATGACTCTAAACACACTTATTTTTATTCCAAAAGTGACAATTCACATGCAATAGTCATTTACAGTTAAAAAATTAAATATTACAAATTTAATATTTTTGACCATCTGTAGAAAGTTTGACAGGTCACGGGTCATCGTTTTTCATCAGAAAATTGATTTTTTCGACTGTAGAAAAATTGAATCAAAATGTCATTTGGATTGTGCCTCATGTTGAATAACTACTTTTTAAAGCCTCAATGTGACCAAAATTGACATTTTTACAGACTTTTTCTCCTACTCAGAAGCTTCTATTTTCACCAATTTCAGGCATTAAAATGAGTCTAAACACACTTATTTTAGTTCCAAATGTGATAATTCACATGCAATAGTCATTTATAGTCCAAAAATTAAATATTACAAATTTATTCTTTTTGACCATCTGGAGAAAGTTTGACAGGTCATCGTTTTTCATCAGAAAATTGATTTTTTCGACTGTAGAAAAATTGAATCAAAATGTCATTTGGATTGTGCCTCATGTTGAATAACTACTTTTTAAAGCCTCAATGTGACCAAAATTGACATTTTTACAGACTTTTTCTCCTACTTAGAAGCTTCTATTTTGACCAATTTCAGGCATTAAAATGACTCTAAACACACTTATTTTTATTCCAAAAGTGACAATTCACATGCAATAGTCATTTACAGTCAAAAAATTAAATATTACAAATTTATTATTTTTGACCATCTGGAGAAAGTTTGACAGGTCATCGTTTTTCATCAGAAAATTGATTTTTTCGACTGTAGAAAAATTGAATCAAAATGTCATTTGGATTGTGCCTCATGTTGAATAACTACTTTTTAAAGCCTCAATGTGACCAAAATTGACATTTTTACAGACTTTTTCTCCTACTTAGAAGCTTCTATTTTGACCAATTTCAGGCATTAAAATGACTCTAAACACACTTATTTTTGTTCCAAAAGTGATAATTCACATGCAATAGTCATTTACAGTCAAAAAATTAAATATTAAAAAATTACCATTTTTGACCATCTGGAGAACATTCGACAGGTCACGGGTCATCATTTTTCATCAGAAAATTGATTTTTTGGACTGTAGAAAAATTGATTCAAAATGTAATTTGGATTGTGCCTCGTGTTAAATAACTACTTTTTAAAACCTCAATGTAACCAAAATTGACATTTTTACAGACTTTTTCTCCTACTCAGAAGCTTCTATTTTGACCAATTTCAGGCATTAAAATGACTCTAAACACACTTATTTTTGTTCCAAAAGTGATAATTCACATGCAATAGTCTTTTACAGTCAAAAAATTTAATTTTACAAATTTATTATTTTTGACCATCTGGAGAAAGTTTGACAGGTCACGGGTCATCGTTTTTCATCAGAAAATTGATTTTTTTGACTGTAGAAAAATTGAATCAAAATGTAATTTGGATTGTGCCTCATGTTGAATAACTACTTTTTAAAGCCTCAATGTGACCAAACTTGACATTTTTACAGAGTTTTTCTCCTACTCAGAAGCTTCTATTTCACCCATTTCAGGCATTAAAATGACTCTAAACACACTTATTTTTTATCCAAAAGTGATAATTCACATGCAATAGTCATTTGCAGTCAAAAAATTCAATATTAAAAAATTACCATTTTTGACCATCTGGAAAAAATTCGACAGGTCACGGGTCATCGTTTTTCATCAGAAAATTGATTTTTTCAACTGTAGAAAAATTGAATCAAAATGTCATTTTGATTGTGCCTCATGTTGAATAACTACTTTTTAAAGCCTCAATGTGACCAAAATTGACATTTTTACAGACTTTTTCTCCTGCTTAGAAGCTTCTATTTTGACCAATTTCAGGCATTAAAATGACTCTAAACACACTTATTTTTGTTCCAAAAGTGATAATTCACATGCAATAGTCATTTACAGTCAAAAAATTAAATATTAAAAAATTACCATTTTTGACCATCTGGAGAAAATTCGACAGGTCACGGGTCATCATTTTTCATCAGAAAATTGATTTTTTGGACTGTAGAAAAATTGATTCAAAATGTGATTTGGATTGTGCCTCTTGTTGAATAATCACTTTTTAAAGCCTCAATGTGACCACAATTGACATTTTTACAGTCTTTTTCTCCTACTCAGAAGCTTCTATTTTCACCAATTTCAGGCATTAAAATGACTCTAAACACACTTATTTTTGTTCCAAAAGTGATAATTCACATGCAATAGTCATTTGCAGTGAAAAAATTCAATATTAAAAAATTACCATTTTTGACCATCTGAAGAAAATTCGACAGGTCACGGGTCATCAAAAAATTGATTTATTGGACTGTAGAAAAATTGATTCAAAATGTCATTTGGATTGTGCCTCATGTTGAATAACTACTTTTTAAAGCCTCAATGTGACCAAAATTGACATTTTTACAGAGTTTTTCTCCTACTCAGAAGCTTCTATTTTCACCAATTTCAGGCATTAAAATGACTCTAAACACACTTATTTTTGTTCCAAAAGTGATAATTCACATGCAATAGTCATTTACAGTCAAAAAATTCAATATTAACAAATTACCATTTTTGACCATCTGGAGAAAATTCGACAGGTCACGGGTCATCATTTTTCATCAGAAAATTGAATTTTTGGACTGTAGAAAAATTGAATCAAAATGTCATTTGGATTGTGCCTCATGTTGAATAACTACTTTTTAAAGCCTCAATGTGACCAAAATTGACATTTTTACAGACTTTTTCTCCTACTCAGAAGCTTCTATTTTCACCAATTTCAGGCATTAAAATGAGTCTAAACACACTTATTTTAGTTCCAAATGTGATAATTCACATGCAATAGTCATTTACAGTCAAAACATTTAATATTACAAATTTATTATTTTTGACCATCTGGAGAAAGTTTGACAGGTCATCGTTTTTCATCAGAAAATTGATTTTTTCGACTGTAGAAAAATTGAATCAAAATGTCATTTGGATTGTGCCTCATGTTGAATAACTGCTTTTTAAAGTCTCAATGTGACCAAAATTGACATTTTTACAGAGTTTTTCTCCTACTCAGAAGCTTCTATTTTAACCAATTTCAGACATTAAAATGACTCTAAGCACACTTATTTTTGTTCCAAAAGTGATAATTCACATGCAATAGTCATTTACAGTCAAAAAATTAAATATAAAAAAATTACCATTTTTGACCATCTGGAGAAAATTCGACAGGTCACGGGTCATCGTTTTTCATCAGAAAATTGATATTTTCGACTGTAGAAAAATTAATTCAAAATGTCATTTGGATTGTGCCTCGTGTTAAATAACTACTTTTTAAAGCCTCAATGTGACCAAAATTGACATTTTTACAGACTTTTTCTCCTACTCAGAAGCTTCTATTTTCACTAATTTCAGGCATTAAAATGAGTCTAAACACACTTATTTTAGTTCCAAATGTGATAATTCACATGCAATAGTCATTTACAGTCAAAAAATTAAATATTACAAATTTATTATTTTTGACCATCTGGAGAAAGTTTGACAGGTCATCGTTTTTAATCAGAAAATTGATTTTTTCAACTGTAGAAAAATTGAATCAAAATGTCATTTGGATTGTGCCTCATGTTGAATAACTACTTTTTAAAGCCTCAATGTGACCAAAATTGACATTTTTACAGACTTTTTCTCCTACTTAGAAGCTTCTATTTTGACCAATTTCAGGCATTAAAATGACTCTAAACACACTTATTTTTATTCCAAAAGTGACAATTCACATGCAATAGTCATTTACAGTTAAAAAATTAAATATTACAAATTTAATATTTTTGACCATCTGTAGAAAGTTTGACAGGTCACGGGTCATCGTTTTTCATCAGAAAATTGATTTTTTCGACTGTAGAAAAATTGAATCAAAATGTCATTTGGATTGTGCCTCATGTTGAATAACTACTTTTTAAAGCCTCAATGTGACCAAAATTGACATTTTTACAGACTTTTTCTCCTACTCAGAAGCTTCTATTTTCACCAATTTCAGGCATTAAAATGAGTCTAAACACACTTATTTTAGTTCCAAATGTGATAATTCACATGCAATAGTCATTTACAGTCCAAAAATTAAATATTACAAATTTATTCTTTTTGACCATCTGGAGAAAGTTTGACAGGTCATCGTTTTTCATCAGAAAATTGATTTTTTCGACTGTAGAAAAATTGAATCAAAATGTCATTTGGATTGTGCCTCATGTTGAATAACTACTTTTTAAAGCCTCAATGTGACCAAAATTGACATTTTTACAGACTTTTTCTCCTACTTAGAAGCTTCTATTTTGACCAATTTCAGGCATTAAAATGACTCTAAACACACTTATTTTTATTCCAAAAGTGACAATTCACATGCAATAGTCATTTACAGTCAAAAAATTAAATATTACAAATTTATTATTTTTGACCATCTGGAGAAAGTTTGACAGGTCATCGTTTTTCATCAGAAAATTGATTTTTTCGACTGTAGAAAAATTGAATCAAAATGTCATTTGGATTGTGCCTCATGTTGAATAACTACTTTTTAAAGCCTCAATGTGACCAAAATTGACATTTTTACAGACTTTTTCTCCTACTTAGAAGCTTCTATTTTGACCAATTTCAGGCATTAAAATGACTCTAAACACACTTATTTTTGTTCCAAAAGTGATAATTCACATGCAATAGTCATTTACAGTCAAAAAATTAAATATTAAAAAATTACCATTTTTGACCATCTGGAGAACATTCGACAGGTCACGGGTCATCATTTTTCATCAGAAAATTGATTTTTTGGACTGTAGAAAAATTGATTCAAAATGTAATTTGGATTGTGCCTCGTGTTAAATAACTACTTTTTAAAACCTCAATGTGACCAAAATTGACATTTTTACAGACTTTTTCTCCTACTCAGAAGCTTCTATTTTGACCAATTTCAGGCATTAAAATGACTCTAAACACACTTATTTTTGTTCCAAAAGTGATAATTCACATGCAATAGTCTTTTACAGTCAAAAAATTTAATTTTACAAATTTATTATTTTTGACCATCTGGAGAAAGTTTGACAGGTCACGGGTCATCGTTTTTCATCAGAAAATTGATTTTTTTGACTGTAGAAAAATTGAATCAAAATGTAATTTGGATTGTGCCTCATGTTGAATAACTACTTTTTAAAGCCTCAATGTGACCAAACTTGACATTTTTACAGAGTTTTTCTCCTACTCAGAAGCTTCTATTTCACCCATTTCAGGCATTAAAATGACTCTAAACACACTTATTTTTTATCCAAAAGTGATAATTCACATGCAATAGTCATTTGCAGTCAAAAAATTCAATATTAAAAAATTACCATTTTTGACCATCTGGAAAAAATTCGACAGGTCACGGGTCATCGTTTTTCATCAGAAAATTGATTTTTTCAACTGTAGAAAAATTGAATCAAAATGTCATTTGGATTGTGCCTCATGTTGAATAACTACTTTTTAAAGCCTCAATGTGACCAAAATTGACATTTTTACAGACTTTTTCTCCTGCTTAGAAGCTTCTATTTTGACCAATTTCAGGCATTAAAATGACTCTAAACACACTTATTTTTGTTCCAAAAGTGATAATTCACATGCAATAGTCATTTACAGTCAAAAAATTAAATATTAAAAAATTACCATTTTTGACCATCTGGAGAAAATTCGACAGGTCACGGGTCATCATTTTTCATCAGAAAATTGATTTTTTGGACTGTAGAAAAATTGATTCAAAATGTGATTTGGATTGTGCCTCTTGTTGAATAATCACTTTTTAAAGCCTCAATGTGACCACAATTGACATTTTTACAGTCTTTTTCTCCTACTCAGAAGCTTCTATTTTCACCAATTTCAGGCATTAAAATGACTCTAAACACACTTATTTTTGTTCCAAAAGTGATAATTCACATGCAATAGTCATTTGCAGTGAAAAAATTCAATATTAAAAAATTACCATTTTTGACCATCTGAAGAAAATTCGACAGGTCACGGGTCATCAAAAAATTGATTTATTGGACTGTAGAAAAATTGATTCAAAATGTCATTTGGATTGTGCCTCATGTTGAATAACTACTTTTTAAAGCCTCAATGTGACCAAAATTGACATTTTTACAGAGTTTTTCTCCTACTCAGAAGCTTCTATTTTCACCAATTTCAGGCATTAAAATGACTCTAAACACACTTATTTTTGTTCCAAAAGTGATAATTCACATGCAATAGTCATTTACAGTCAAAAAATTCAATATTAACAAATTACCATTTTTGACCATCTGGAGAAAATTCGACAGGTCACGGGTCATCATTTTTCATCAGAAAATTGATTTTTTGGACTGTAGAAAAATTGAATCAAAATGTCATTTGGATTGTGCCTCATGTTGAATAACTACTTTTTAAAGCCTCAATGTGACCAAAATTGACATTTTTACAGACTTTTTCTCCTACTCAGAAGCTTCTATTTTCACCAATTTCAGGCATTAAAATGAGTCTAAACACACTTATTTTAGTTCCAAATGTGATAATTCACATGCAATAGTCATTTACAGTCAAAACATTTAATATTACAAATTTATTATTTTTGACCATCTGGAGAAAGTTTGACAGGTCATCGTTTTTCATCAGAAAATTGATTTTTTCGACTGTAGAAAAATTGAATCAAAATGTCATTTGGATTGTGCCTCATGTTGAATAACTGCTTTTTAAAGTCTCAATGTGACCAAAATTGACATTTTTACAGAGTTTTTCTCCTACTCAGAAGCTTCTATTTTAACCAATTTCAGACATTAAAATGACTCTAAGCACACTTATTTTTGTTCCAAAAGTGATAATTCACATGCAATAGTCATTTACAGTCAAAAAATTAAATATAAAAAAATTACCATTTTTGACCATCTGGAGAAAATTCGACAGGTCACGGGTCATCGTTTTTCATCAGAAAATTTATATTTTCGACTGTAGAAAAATTAATTCAAAAATGTCATTTGGATTGTGCCTCGTGTTAAATAACTACTTTTTAAAGCCTCAATGTGACCAAAATTGACATTTTTACAGACTTTTTCTCCTACTCAGAAGCTTCTATTTTCACTAATTTCAGGCATTAAAATGAGTCTAAACACACTTATTTTAGTTCCAAATGTGATAATTCACATGCAATAGTCATTTACAGTCAAAAAATTAAATATTACAAATTTATTATTTTTGACCATCTGGAGAAAGTTTGACAGGTCATCGTTTTTAATCAGAAAATTGATTTTTTCAACTGTAGAAAAATTGAATCAAAATGTCATTTGGATTGTGCCTCATGTTGAATAACTACTTTTTAAAGCCTCAATGTGACCAAAATTGACATTTTTACAGACTTTTTCTCCTACTTAGAAGCTTCTATTTTGACCAATTTCAGGCATTAAAATGACTCTAAACACACTTATTTTTATTCCAAAAGTGACAATTCACATGCAATAGTCATTTACAGTTAAAAAATTAAATATTACAAATTTATTATTTTTGACCATCTGTAGAAAGTTTGACAGGTCACGGGTCATCGTTTTTCATCAGAAAATTGATTTTTTCGACTGTAGAAAAATTGAATCAAAATGTCATTTGGATTGTGCCTCATGTTGAATAACTACTTTTTAAAGCCTCAATGTGACCAAAATTGACATTTTTACAGACTTTTTCTCCTACTCAGAAGCTTCTATTTTCACCAATTTCAGGCATTAAAATGAGTCTAAACACACTTATTTTAGTTCCAAATGTGATAATTCACATGCAATAGTCATTTACAGTCAAAAAATTAAATATTACAAATTTATTCTTTTTGACCATCTGGAGAAAGTTTGACAGGTCATCGTTTTTCATCAGAAAATTGATTTTTTCGACTGTAGAAAAATTGAATCAAAATGTCATTTGGATTGTGCCTCATGTTGAATAACTACTTTTTAAAGCCTCAATGTGACCAAAATTGACATTTTTACAGACTTTTTCTCCTACTTAGAAGCTTCTATTTTGACCAATTTCAGGCATTAAAATGACTCTAAACACACTTATTTTTATTCCAAAAGTGACAATTCACATGCAATAGTCATTTACAGTCAAAAAATTAAATATTACAAATTTATTATTTTTGACCATCTGGAGAAAGTTTGACAGGTCATCGTTTTTCATCAGAAAATTGATTTTTTCGACTGTAGAAAAATTGAATCAAAATGTCATTTGGATTGTGCCTCATGTTGAATAACTACTTTTTAAAGCCTCAATGTGACCAAAATTGACATTTTTACAGACTTTTTCTCCTACTTAGAAGCTTCTATTTTGACCAATTTCAGGCATTAAAATGACTCTAAACACACTTATTTTTGTTCCAAAAGTGATAATTCACATGCAATAGTCATTTACAGTCAAAAAATTAAATATTAAAAAATTACCATTTTTGACCATCTGGAGAAAATTCGACAGGTCACGGGTCATCATTTTTCATCAGAAAATTGATTTTTTGGACTGTAGAAAAATTGATTCAAAATGTAATTTGGATTGTGCCTCGTGTTAAATAACTACTTTTTAAAACCTCAATGTGACCAAAATTGACATTTTTACAGACTTTTTCTCCTACTCAGAAGCTTCTATTTTGACCAATTTCAGGCATTAAAATGACTCTAAACACACTTATTTTTGTTCCAAAAGTGATAATTCACATGCAATAGTCTTTTACAGTCAAAAAATTTAATTTTACAAATTTATTATTTTTGACCATCTGGCGAAAGTTTGACAGGTCACGGGTCATCGTTTTTCATCAGAAAATTGATTTTTTTGACTGTAGAAAAATTGAATCAAAATGTAATTTGGATTGTGCTTCGTGTTAAATAACTAATTTTTAAAGCCTCAATGTGACCAAAATTGACATTTTTACAGAGTTTTTCTCCTACTCAGAAGCTTCTATTTTCACCAATTTCAGGCATTAAAATGACTCTAAACACACTTATTTTTGTTCCAAAAGTGATAATTCACATGCAATAGTCATTTACAGTCAAAAAATTCAATATTAACAAATTACCATTTTTGACCATCTGGAGAAAATTCGACAGGTCACTGGTCATCATTTTTCATCAGAAAATTGATTTTTTGGACTGTAGAAAAATTAATTCAAAATGTCATTTGGATTGTGCTTCGTGTTAAATAACTAATTTTTAAAGCCTCAATGTGACCAAAATTGACATTTTTACAGAGTTTTTCTCCTACTCAGAAGCTTCTATTTTCACCAATTTCAGGCATTAAAATGACTCTAAACATACGTATTTTAGTTCCAAAAGTGACAATTCACATGCAATAGTCATTTACAGTCAAAAAATTAAATATTACAAATTTATTATTTTTGACCATCTGTAGAAAATTCGACAGGTCACGGGTCATAATTTTTCATCAGAAAATTGATTTTTTGGACTGTAGAAAAATTAATTCAAAATGTCATTTGGATTGTGCCTCGTGTTAAATAACTACTTTTTAAAGCCTCAATGTGACCAAAATTGACATTTTTACAGACTTTTTCTCCTACTTAGAAGCTTCTCTTTTGACCAATTTCAGGCATTAAAATGACTCTAAACACACTTATTTTAGTTCCAAAAGTGATAATTCACATGCAATAGTCATTCACAGTCAAAAAATTGAATATTACAAATTTATTATATTTGACCATCTGGAGAAAGTTTGACAGGTCACGGGTCATCATTTGTCATCAGAAAATTGATTTTTTGGACTGTAGAAAAATTGAATCAAAATGTCATTTGGATTGTGCCTCATGTTGAATAACTACTTTTTAAAGCCTCAATGTGACCAAAATTGACCTTTTTACAGACTTTTTCTCCTACTCAGAAGCTTCTATTTTCACCAATTTCAGGCATTAAAATGACTCTAAACACACTTATTTTTATTCCAAAAGTGACAATTCACATGCAATAGTCATTTACAGTCAAAAAATTTAATATTACAAATTTATTATTTTTGACCATCTGGAGAAAGTTTGACAGGTCACGGGTCATCGTTTTGCATCAGAAAATTGATTTTTTCGACTGTAGAAAAATTGAATCAAAATGTCATTTGGATTGTGCCTCATGTTGAATAACTACTTTTTAAAGCCTCAATGTGACCAAAATTGACATTTTTACAGAGTTTTTCTCCTACTCAGAAGCTTCTATTTTCACCAATTTCAGGCATTAAAATGACTCTAAACACACTTATTTTTGTTCCAAAAGTGATAATTCACATGCAATAGTCATTTACAGTCAAAAAATTAAATATTACAAATTTATTATTTTTGACCACCTGTAGAAAGCTTGACAGGTCACGGGTCATAGTTTTTCATCAGAAAATTGATTTTTTCGACTGTAGAAAAATTGAATCAAAATGTCATTTGGATTGTGCCTCTTGTTGAATAATTACTTTTTAAAGCCTCAATGTGACCAAAATTGCCATTTTTACAGACTTTTTCTCCTACTCATAAGCTTCTATTTTCACCAATTTCAGGCATTAAAATGACTCTAAACACACCTAGTGTTGTTCCAAAAGTGATAATTCACATGCAATAGTCATTTACAGTCAAAAAACTTAAATATAAAGAACTTACCATTTTTGACCATCTGGAGAAAGTTCGACAGGTCACGGGTCATCGTTTTTCATCAGAAAATTTATTTTTTGGACTGTAGAAAAATTGATTCAAAATGTCATTTGGATTGTGCCTCATGTTGAATAACTACTTTTTAAAGCCTCAATGTGACCAAAATTGCCATTTTTACTGACTTTTTCTCCTACTCAGAAGCTTCTATTTTGACCAATTTCAGGCATTAAAATGACTCTAAACACACTGATTTTAGTTCCAATAGTAATAATTCACATGCAATAGTCATTTACAGTCAAAAAATTAAATATAAAAAACTTACCATTTTTGACCATCTGGAGACAATTCGACAGGTCACGGGTCATCGTTTTTCATCAGAAAATTGATTTTTTGGACTGTCGAAAAATTGATTCAAAATGTCATTTGGATTGTGCCTCATGTTGAATAATCACTTTTTAAAGCCTCAATGTGACCAAAATTGACATTTTTACAGAGTTTTTCTCCTACTCAGAATCGTCTATTTTCACCAATTTCAGGCATTAAAATGACTCCAAACACACTTATTTTTGTTCCAAAACTGATAATTCACATGCACTAGTCATTTACAGTCAAAAAATTAAATATTAAAAAATTACCATTTTGGACCATCTGGAGAAAATCTGACAGGTCACGGGTCATCGTTTTTCATCAGAAAATTTATTTTTTGGACTGTAGAAAATTGATTCAAAATGTCATTTGGATTGTGCCTCATGTTGAATAACTACTTTTTAAAGCCTCAATGTGACCAAAATTGCCATTTTTACAGACTTTTTCTCCTACTCAGAAGCTTCTATTTTCACCAATTTCAGGCATTAAAATGACTCTAAACACACCTAGTTTTGTTCCAAAAGTGATAATTCACATGCAATAGTCTTTTACAGTCAAAAAATTAAATACTAAAAAATTACCATTTTTGACCATCTGGAGAAAGTTCGACAGGTCACGGGTCATCGTTTTTCATCAGAAAATTTTTTTTTTGGACTGTAGAAAAATTGATTCAAAATGTCATTTGGATTGTGCCTCATGTTGAATAACTACTTTTTGAAGCCTCAATGTAACCAAAATTGCCATTTTTACAGACTTTATCTCCTACTCAGAAGCTTCTATTTTCACCAATTTCAGGCATTAAAATGACTCTAAACAAACTTATTTTTGTTCCACAAGTGATAATTCACATGCAATAGTCATTTACAGTAAAAAAAATTAATAATACAAATTTATTATTTTTCACCATCTCGAGAAAGTTTGACAAGTCACGGGTCATCGTTTTTCATCAGAAAATTGATTTTTTCGACTGTAGAAAAATTGAATCAAAATGTCATTTGGATTGTGCCTCATGTTGAATAACTACTTTTTAAAGCCTCAATGTGACTAAAATTGACATTTTTACAGACTTTTTCTCCTATTCAGAATCTTCTATTTTGACCAATTTCAGGCATTAAAATGACTCTAAACACACTTATTTTTGTTCCAAAAGTGACAATTCACATGCACTAGTCATTTACAGTCACAAAATTAAATATTAAAAAATTACCATTTTTGACCATCTGGAGAAAATCTGACAGGTCACGGGTCATCGTTTTTCATCAGAAAATTTATTTTTTGGACTGTAGAAAAATTGATTCAAAATGTCATTTGGATTGTGCCTCATGTTGAATAACTACTTTTTAAAGCCTCAATGTGACCAAAATTGCCATTTTTACAGACTTTTTCTCCTACTCAGAAGCTTCTATTTTCACCATTTTCAGGCATTAAAATGACTCTAAACAGACCTAGTTTTGTTCCAAAAGTGATAATTGACATGCAATAGTCTTTTACAGTCAAAAAATTAAATACTAAAAAATTACCATTTTTGACCATCTGGAGAAAGTTCGACAGGTCACGGGTCATCGTTTTTCATCAGAAAATTTTTTTTTTGGACTGTAGAAAAATTGATTCAAAATGTCATTTGGATTGTGCCTCATGTTGAATAACTACTTTTTGAAGCCTCAATGTAACCAAAATTGCCATTTTTACAGACTTTATCTCCTACTCAGAAGCTTCTATTTTCACCAATTTCAGGCATTAAAATGACTCTAAACAAACTTATTTTTGTTCCACAAGTGATAATTCACATGCAATAGTCATTTACAGTAAAAAAAATAAATAATACAAATTTATTATTTTTGACCATCTCGAGAAATTTTGACAGGTCACGGGTCATCATTTTTTATCAGAAAATTGATTTTTTGGACTGTCGAAAAATGTATTCAAAATGTCATTTGGATTGTGCCTCATGTTGTATAACTAATTTTTAAAGCCTCAATGTAACCAAAATTGACATTTTTACAGACTTTATCTCCTAATGAGAAGCTTCTATTTTCACCAATTTCAGGCATTAAAATGACTCTAAACAAACTTATTTTAGTTCCAAAAGTGATAATTCACAAGCAATAGCCTTTTACAGTCAAAAAATTAAATACTAAAAAATTACCATTTTTGACCATCTGGAAAACGTTCGACAGGTCACGGGTCATTGTTTTTCATCAGAAAATTGATTTTTTTGGACTGTAGAAAAATTTATTCAAAATGTCATTTGGATTGTGCCTCATGTTGAATAACTACTTTTTAAAGCCTCAATGTGACCAAAATTGACATTTTTACAGACTTTTTCTCCTACTCAGAATCGTCTATTTTCACCAATTTCAGGCATTAAAATGACTCCAAACACACTTATTTTTGTTCCAAAAGTGATAATTCACATGCAATAGTCATTTACAGTCAAAAAATGAAATATTAAAAATTTATTATTTTTGACCATCTGGAGAAAGTTTGACAGGTCACGGGTCATCGTTTTTCATCAGAAAATTGATTTTTTTCGACTGTAGAAAAATTGAATCAAAATGTCATTTGGATTGTGCCTCATGTTGAATAACTACTTTTTAAAGCCTCAATGTGACGAAAATTGACATTTTTACAGACTTTTTTTCCTTTTCAAAATCTTCTATTTTGACCAATTTCAGGCATTAAAATGACTCTAAACACACTGATTTTAGTTCCAAAAGTAATAATTCACATGAAATAGTCATTTACAGTCAAAAAATTAAATATAAAAAAATTACCATTTTTGACCATCTGGAGACAATTCGACAGGTCACGGGTCATCGTTTTTCATCAGAAAATTGATTTTTTGGACTGTCGAAAAATTGATTCAAAATGTCATTTGGATTGTGCCTCATGTTGAATAATCACTTTTTAAAGCCAGAATGTGACCAAAATTGACATTTTTACAGAGTTTTTCTCCTACTCCGAATCGTCTATTTTCACCAATTTCAGGCATTAAATGACTCCAAACACACTTATTTTTGTTCCAAAACTGATAATTCACATGCAATAGTCATTTACAGTAAAAAAATTAAATATTACAAATTTATTATTTTTGACCATCTCGAGAAAGTTTGACAAGTCACGGGCCATCGTTTTTCTTCACAAAATGGAATTTTTCGACTGTAGAAAAATTGAATCAAAATGTCATTTGGATTGTGCCTCATGTTGAATAACTACTTTTTAAAGCCTCAATGTGACTAAAATTGACATTTTTACAGACTTTTTCTCCTATTCAGAATCTTCTATTTTGACCAATTTCAGGCATTAAAATGACTCTAAACACACTTATTTTTGTTCCAAAAGTGACAATTCACATGCACTAGTCATTTACAGTCAAAAAATTAAATATTAAAAAATTACCATTTTGGACCATCTGGAGAAAATCTGACAGGTCACGGGTCATCGTTTTTCATCAGAAAATTTATTTTTTGGACTGTAGAAAATTGATTCAAAATGTCATTTGGATTGTGCCTCATGTTGAATAACTACTTTTTAAAGCCTCAATGTGACCAAAATTGCCATTTTTACAGACTTTTTCTCCTACTCATAAGCTTCTATTTTCACCAATTTCAGGCATTAAAATGACTCTAAACACACTGATTTTAGTTCCAAAAGTAATAATTCACATGCAATAGTCATTTACAGTCAAAAAATTAAATTTAAAAAACTTACCATTTTTGACCATCTGGAGACAATTCGACAGGTCACGGGTCATCGTTTTTCATCAGAAAATTGATTTTTTGGACTGTCGAAAAATTGATTCAAAATGTCATTTGGATTGTGCCTCATGTTGAATAATCACTTCTTAAAGCCTCAATGTGACCAAAATTGACATTTTTACAGAGTTTTTCTCCTACTCAGAATCGTCTATTTTCACCAATTTCAGGCATTAAAATGACTCCAAACACACTTATTTTTGTTCCAAAACTGATAATTCACATGCACTAGTCATTTACAGTCAAAAAATTAAATATTAAAAAATTACCATTTTGGACCATCTGGAGAAAATCTGACAGGTCACGGGTCATCGTTTTTCATCAGAAAATTTATTTTTTGGACTGTAGAAAATTGATTCAAAATGTCATTTGGATTGTGCCTCATGTTGAATAAGTACTTTTTAAAGCCTCAATGTGACCAAAATTGCCATTTTTACAGACTTTTTCTCCTACACAGAAGCTTCTATTTTCACCAATTTCAGGCATTAAAATGACTCTAAACACACCTAGTTGTGTTCCAAAAGTGATAATTCACATGCAATAGTCTTTTACAGTCAAAAAATTAAATACTAAAAAATTACCATTTTTGACCATCTGGAGAAAGTTCGACAGGTCACGGGTCATCGTTTTTCATCAGAAAATTTATTTTTTGGACTGTAGAAAAATTGATTCAAAATGTCATTTGGATTGTGCCTCATGTTGAATAACTACTTTTTGAAGCCTCAATGTAACCAAAATTGCCATTTTTACA
This sequence comes from Triturus cristatus, assembly GCF_964204655.1. Taxonomy (NCBI): domain Eukaryota; kingdom Metazoa; phylum Chordata; class Amphibia; order Caudata; family Salamandridae; genus Triturus; species Triturus cristatus. The sequence goes on along the minus strand of NC_140591.1, from coordinate 1,018,709,234 downwards.
GACTTTATCTCCTACTCAGAAGCTTCTATTTTCACCAATTTCAGGCATTAAAATGACTCTAAACAAACTTATTTTTGTTCCACAAGTGATAATTCACATGCAATAGTCATTTACAGTAAAAAAAATTAATAATACAAATTTATTATTTTTCACCATCTCGAGAAAGTTTGACAAGTCACGGGTCATCGTTTTTCATCAGAAAATTGATTTTTTCGACTGTAGAAAAATTGAATCAAAATGTCATTTGGATTGTGACTCAAGTTGAATAACTACTTTTTAAAGCCTCAATGTGACTAAAATTGACATTTTTACAGACTTTTTCTCCTATTCAGAATCTTCTATTTTGACCAATTTCAGGCATTAAAATGACTCTAAACACACTTATTTTTGTTCCAAAAGTGACAATTCACATGCACTAGTCATTTACAGTCACAAAATTAAATATTAAAAAATTACCATTTTTGACCATCTGGAGAAAATCTGACAGGTCACGGGTCATCGTTTTTCATCAGAAAATTTATTTTTTGGACTGTAGAAAAATTGATTCAAAATGTCATTTGGATTGTGCCTCATGTTGAATAACTACTTTTTGAAGCCTCAATGTAACCAAAATTGTCATTTTTACAGACTTTATCTCCTACTCAGAAGCTTCTATTTTCACCAATTTCAGGCATTAAAATGACTCTAAACAAACTTATTTTTGTTCCACAAGTGATAATTCACATGCAATAGTCATTTACAGTAAAAAAAATTAATAATACAAATTTATTATTTTTCACCATCTCGAGAAAGTTTGACAAGTCACGGGTCATCGTTTTTCATCAGAAAATTGATTTTTTCGACTGTAGAAAAATTGAATCAAAATGTCATTTGGATTGTGCCTCATGTTGAATAACTACTTTTTAAAGCCTCAATGTGACTAAAATTGACATTTTTACAGACTTTTTCTCCTATTCAGAATCTTCTATTTTGAACAATTTCAGGCATTAAAATGACTCTAAACACACTTATTTTTGTTCCAAAAGTGACAATTCACATGCACTAGTCATTTACAGTCACAAAATTAAATATTAAAAAATTACCATTTTTGACCATCTGGAGAAAATCTGACAGGTCACGGGTCATCGTTTTTCATCAGAAAATTTATTTTTTGGACTGTAGAAAAATTGATTCAAAATGTCATTTGGATTGTGCCTCATGTTGAATAACTACTTTTTGAAGCCTCAATGTAACCAAAATTGCCATTTTTACAGACTTTATCTCCTACTCAGAAGCTTCTATTTTCCCCAATTTCAGGCATTAAAATGACTCTAAACAAACTTATTTTTGTTCCACAAGTGATAATTCACATGCAATAGTCATTTACAGTAAAAAAAATTAATAATACAAATTTATTATTTTTCACCATCTCGAGAAAGTTTGACAAGTCACGGGTCATCGTTTTTCATCAGAAAATTGATTTTTTCGACTGTAGAAAAATTGAATCAAAATGTCATTTGGATTGTGCCTCATGTTGAATAACTACTTTTTGAAGCCTCAATGTGACTAAAATTGACATTTTTACAGACTTTTTCTCCTATTCAGAATCTTCTATTTTGACCTATTTCAGGCATTAAAATGACTCTAAACACACTTATTTTTGTTCCAAAAGTGACAATTCACATGCACTAGTCATTTACAGTCACAAAATTAAATATTAAAAAATTACCATTTTTGACCATCTGGAGAAAATCTGACAGGTCACGGGTCATCGTTTTTCATCAGAAAATTTATTTTTTGGACTGTAGAAAAATTGATTCAAAATGTCATTTGGATTGTGCCTCATGTTGAATAACTACTTTTTAAAGCCTGAATGTGACCAAAATTGCCATTTTTACAGACTTTTTCTCCTACTCAGAAGCTTCTATTTTCACCAATTTCAGGCATTAAAATGACTCTAAACAGACCTAGTTTTGTTCCAAAAGTGATAATTGACATGCAATAGTCTTTTACAGTCAAAAAATTAAATACTAAAAAATTACCATTTTTGACCATCTGGAGAAAGTTCGACAGGTCACGGGTCATCGTTTTTCATCAGAAAATTTTTTTTTTGGACTGTAGAAAAATTGATTCAAAATGTCATTTGGATTGTGCCTCATGTTGAATAACTACTTTTTGAAGCCTCAATGTTACCAAAATTGCCATTTTTACAGACTTTATCTCCTACTCAGAAGCTTCTATTTTCACCAATTTCAGGCATTAAAATGACTCTAAACAAACTTATTTTTGTTCCACAAGTGATAATTCACATGCAATAGTCATTTACAGTAAAAAAAATAAATAATACAAATTTATTATTTTTGACCATCTCGAGAAATTTTGACAGGTCACGGGTCATCATTTTTTATCAGAAAATTGATTTTTTGGACTGTCGAAAAATGTATTCAAAATGTCATTTGGATTGTGCCTCATGTTGTATAACTACTTTTTAAAGCCTCAATGTAACCAAAATTGACATTTTTACAGACTTTATCTCCTAATGAGAAGCTTCTATTTTCACCAATTTCAGGCATTAAAATGACTCTAAACAAACTTATTTTAGTTCCAAAAGTGATAATTCACATGCAATAGCCTTTTACAGTCAAAAAATTAAATACTAAAAAATTACCATTTTTGACCATCTGGAAAAAGTTCGACAGGTCACGGGTCATTGTTTTTCATCAGAAAATTGATTTTTTGGACTGTAGAAAAATTGATTCAAAATGTCATTTGGATTGTGCCTCATGTTGAATAACTACTTTTTAAAGCCTCAATGTGACCAAAATTGACATTTTTACAGACTTTTTCTCCTACTCAGAATCGTCTATTTTCACCAATTTCAGGCATTAAAATGACTCCAAACACACTTATTTTTGTTCCAAAAGTGATAATTCACATGCAATAGTCATTTACAGTCAAAAAATGAAATATTAAAAATTTATTATTTTTGACCATCTGGAGAAAGTTTGACAGGTCACGGGTCATCGTTTTTCATCAGAAAATTGATTTTTTTCGACTGTAGGAAAATTGAATCAAAATGTCATTTGGATTGTGCCTCATGTTGAATAACTACTTTTTAAAGCCTCAATGTGACGAAAATTGACATTTTTACAGACTTTTTTTCCTTTTCAAAATCTTCTATTTTGACCAATTTCAGGCATTAAAATGACTCTAAACACACTGATTTTAGTTCCAAAAGTAATAATTCACATGAAATAGTCATTTACAGTCAAAAAATTAAATATCAAAAAATTACCATTTTTGACCATCTGGAGACAATTCGACAGGTCACGGGTCATCGTTTTTCATCAGAAAATTGATTTTTTGGACTGTCGAAAAATTGATTCAAAATGTCATTTGGATTGTGCCTCATGTTGAATAATCACTTTTTAAAGCCAGAATGTGACCAAAATTGACATTTTTACAGAGTTTTTCTCCTACTCCAAATCGTCTATTTTCACCAATTTCAGGCATTAAATGACTCCAAACACACTTATTTTTGCTCCAAAACTGATAATTCACATGCAATAGTCATTTACAGTAAAAAAATTTAATAATACAAATTTATTATTTTTGACCATCTCGAGAAAGTTTGACAAGTCACGGGTCATCGTTTTTCTTCAGAAAATGGATTTTTTCGACTGTAGAAAAATTGAATCAAAATGTCATTTGGATTGTGCCTCATGTTGAATAACTACTTTTTAAAGCCTCAATGTGACTAAAATTGACATTTTTACAGACTTTTTCTCCTATTCAGAATCTTCTATTTTGACCAATTTCAGGCATTAAAATGACTCTAAACACACTTATTTTTGTTCCAAAAGTGACAATTCACATGCACTAGTCATTTACAGTCAAAAAATTAAATATTAAAAAATTACCATTTTGGACCATCTGGAGAAAATCTGACAGGTCACGGGTCATCGTTTTTCATCAGAAAATTTATTTTTTGGACTGTAGAAAATTGATTCAAAATGTCATTTGGATTGTGCCTCATGTTGAATAACTACTTTTTAAAGCCTCAATGTGACCAAAATTGCCATTTTTACAGACTTTTTCTCCTACTCATAAGCTTCTATTTTCACCAATTTCAGGCATTAAAATGACTCTAAACACACTGATTTTAGTTCCAAAAGTAATAATTCACATGCAATAGTCATTTACAGTCAAAAAATTAAATATAAAAAACTTACCATTTTTGACCATCTGGAGACAATTCGACAGGTCACGGGTCATCGTTTTTCATCAGAAAATTGATTTTTTGGACTGTCGAAAAATTGATTCAAAATGTCATTTGGATTGTGCCTCATGTTGAATAATCACTTTTTAAAGCCTCAATGTGACCAAAATTGACATTTTTACACAGTTTTTCTCCTACTCAGAATCGTCTATTTTCACCAATTTCAGGCATTAAAATGACTCCAAACACACTTATTTTTGTTCCAAAACTGATAATTCACATGCACTAGTCATTTACAGTCAAAAAATTAAATATTAAAAAATTACCATTTTGGACCATCTGGAGAAAATCTGACAGGTCACGGGTCATCGTTTTTCATCAGAAAATTTATTTTTTGGACTGTAGAAAATTGATTCAAAATGTCATTTGGATTGTGCCTCATGTTGAATAACTACTTTTTAAAGCCTCAATGTGACCAAAATTGCCATTTTTACAGACTTTTTCTCCTACTCAGAAGCTTCTATTTTCACCAATTTCAGGCATTAAAATGACTCTAAACACACCTAGTTGTGATCCAAAAGTGATAATTCACATGCAATAGTCTTTTACAGTCAAAAAATTAAATACTAAAAAATTACCATTTTTGACCATCTGGAGAAAGTTCGACAGGTCACGGGTCATCGTTTTTCATCAGAAAATTTATTTTTTGGACTGTAGAAAAATTGATTCAAAATGTCATTTGGATTGTGCCTCATGTTGAATAACTACTTTTTAAAGCCTCAATGTGACTAAAATTGACATTTTTACAGACTTTTTCTCCTATTCAGAATCTTCTATTTTGAACAATTTCAGGCATTAAAATGACTCTAAACACACTTATTTTTGTTCCAAAAGTGACAATTCACATGCACTAGTCATTTACAGTCACAAAATTAAATATTAAAAAATTACCATTTTTGACCATCTGGAGAAAATCTGACAGGTCACGGGTCATCGTTTTTCATCAGAAAATTTATTTTTTGGACTGTAGAAAAATTGATTCAAAATGTCATTTGGATTGTGCCTCATGTTGAATAACTACTTTTTGAAGCCTCAATGTAACCAAAATTGCCATTTTTACAGACTTTATCTCCTACTCAGAAGCTTCTATTTTCACCAATTTCAGGCATTAAAATGACTCTAAACAAACTTATTTTTGTTCCACAAGTGATAATTCACATGCAATAGTCATTTACAGTAAAAAAAATTAATAATACAAATTTATTATTTTTCACCATCTCGAGAAAGTTTGACAAGTCACGGGTCATCGTTTTTCATCAGAAAATTGATTTTTTCGACTGTAGAAAAATTGAATCAAAATGTCATTTGGATTGTGCCTCATGTTGAATAACTACTTTTTAAAGCCTCAATGTGACTAAAATTGACATTTTTACAGACTTTTTCTCCTATTCAGAATCTTCTATTTTGACCAATTTCAGGCATTAAAATGACTCTAAACACACTTATTTTTGTTCCAAAAGTGACAATTCACATGCACTAGTCATTTACAGTCACAAAATTAAATATTAAAAAATTACCATTTTTGACCATCTGGAGAAAATCTGACAGGTCACGGGTCATCGTTTTTCATCAGAAAATTTATTTTTTGGACTGTAGAAAAATTGATTCAAAATGTCATTTGGATTGTGCCTCATGTTGAATAACTACTTTTTGAAGCCTCAATGTAACCAAAATTGCCATTTTTACAGACTTTATCTCCTACTCAGAAGCTTCTATTTTCACCAATTTCAGGCATTAAAATGACTCTAAACAAACTTATTTTTGTTCCACAAGTGATAATTCACATGCAATAGTCATTTACAGTAAAAAAAATTAATAATACAAATTTATTATTTTTCACCATCTCGAGAAAGTTTGACAAGTCACGGGTCATCGTTTTTCATCAGAAAATTGATTTTTTCGACTGTAGAAAAATTGAATCAAAATGTCATTTGGATTGTGCCTCATGTTGAATAACTACTTTTTAAAGCCTCAATGTGACTAAAATTGACATTTTTACAGACTTTTTCTCCTATTCAGAATCTTCTATTTTGAACAATTTCAGGCATTAAAATGACTCTTAACACACTTATTTTTGTTCCAAAACTGACAATTCACATGCACTAGTCATTTACAGTCACAAAATTAAATATTAAAAAATTACCATTTTTGACCATCTGGAGAAAATCTGACAGGTCACGGGTCATCGTTTTTCATCAGAAAATTTATTTTTTGGACTGTAGAAAAATTGATTCAAAATGTCATTTGGATTGTGCCTCATGTTGAATAACTACTTTTTGAAGCCTCAATGTAACCAAAATTGCCATTTTTACAGACTTTATCTCCTACTCAGAAGCTTCTATTTTCACCAATTTCAGGCATTAAAATGACTCTAAACAAACTTATTTTTGTTCCACAAGTGATAATTCACATGCAATAGTCATTTACAGTAAAAAAAAAAAATAATACAAATTTATTATTTTTGACCATCTCGAGAAATTTTGACAGGTCACGGGTCATCACTTTTTATCAGAAAATTGATTTTTTGGACTGTCGAAAAATGTATTCAAAATGTCATTTGGATTGTGCCTCATGTTGTATAACTACTTTTTAAAGCCTCAATGTAACCAAAATTGACATTTTTACAGACTTTATCTCCTAATGAGAAGCTTCTATTTTCACCAATTTCAGGCATGAAAATGACTCTAAACAAACTTATTTTAGTTCCAAAAGTGATAATTCACATGCAATAGCCTTTTACAGTCAAAAAATTAAATACTAAAAAATTACCATTTTTGACCATCTGGAAAAAGTTCGACAGGTCACGGGTCATTGTTTTTCATCAGAAAATTGATTTTTTTGGACTGTAGAAAAATTGATTCAAAATGTCATTTGGATTGTGCCTCATGTTGAATAACTACTTTTTAAAGCCTCAATGTGACCAAAATTGACATTTTTACAGACTTTTTCTCCTACTCAGAATCGTCTATTTTCACCAATTTCAGGCATTAAAATGACTCCAAACACACTTATTTTTGTTCCAAAAGTGATAATTCACATGCAATAGTCATTTACAGTCAAAAAATGAAATATTAAAAATTTATTTTTTTGACCATCTGGAGAAAGTTTGACAGGTCACAGGTCATCGTTTTTCATCAGAAAATTGATTTTTTTCGACTGTAGGAAAATTGAATCAAAATGTCATTTGGATTGTGCCTCATGTTGAATAACTACTTTTTAAAGCCTCAATGTGACGAAAATTGACATTTTTACAGACTTTTTTTCCTTTTCAAAATCTTCTATTTTGACCAATTTCAGGCATTAAAATGACTCTAAACACACTGATTTTAGTTCCAAAAGTAATAATTCACATGAAATAGTCATTTACAGTCAAAAAATTAAATATCAAAAAATTACCGTTTTTGACCATCTGGAGACAATTCGACAGGTCACGGGTCATCGTTTTTCATCAGAAAATTGATTTTTTGGACTGTCGAAAAATTGATTCAAAATGTCATTTGGATTGTGCCTCATGTTGAATAATCACTTTTTAAAGCCAGAATGTGACCAAAATTGACATTTTTACAGAGTTTTTCTCCTACTCCAAATCGTCTATTTTCACCAATTTCAGGCATTAAATGACTCCAAACACACTTATTTTTGTTCCAAAACTGATAATTCACATGCAATAGTCATTTACAGTAAAAAAATTTAATAATACAAATTTATTATTTTTGACCATCTCGAGAAAGTTTGACAAGTCACGGGTCATCGTTTTTCTTCAGAAAATGGATTTTTTCGACTGTAGAAAAATTGAATCAAAATGTCATTTGGATTGTGCCTCATGTTGAATAACTACTTTTTAAAGCCTCAATGTGACTAAAATTGACATTTTTACAGACTTTTTCTCCTATTCAGAATCTTCTATTTTGACCAATTTCAGGCATTAAAATGACTCTAAACACACTTATTTTTGTTCCAAAAGAAACAATTCACATGCACTAGTCATTTACAGTCAAAAAATTAAATATTAAAAAATTACCATTTTGGACCATCTGGAGAAAATCTGACAGGTCACGGGTCATCGTTTTTCATCAGAAAATTTATTTTTTGGACTGTAGAAAATTGATTCAAAATGTCATTTGGATTGTGCCTCATGTTGAATAACTACTTTTTAAAGCCTCAATGTGACCAAAATTGCCATTTTACAGACTTTTTCTCCTACTCATAAGCTTCTATTTTCACCAATTTCAGGCATTAAAATGACTCTAAACACACTGATTTTAGTTCCAAAAGTAATAATTCACATGCAATAGTCATTTACAGTCAAAAAATTAAATATAAAAAACTTACCATTTTTGACCATCTGGAGACAATCTGACAGGTCACGGGTCATCGTTTTTCATCAGAAAATTTATTTTTTGGACTGTAGAAAATTGATTCAAAATGTCATTTGGATTGTGCCTCATGTTGAATAACTACTTTTTAAAGCCTCAATGTGACCAAAATTGCCATTTTTACAGACTTTTTCTCCTACTCAGAAGCTTCTATTTTCACCAATTTCAGGCATTAAAATGACTCTAAACACACCTAGTTGTGTTCCAAAAGTGATAATTCACATGCAATAGTCTTTTACAGTCAAAAAATTAAATACTAAAAAATTACCATTTTTGACCATCTGGAGAAAGTTCGACAGGTCACGGGTCATCGTTTTTCATCAGAAAATTTATTTTTTGGACTGTAGAAAAATTGATTCAAAATGTCATTTGGATTGTGCCTCATGTTGAATAACTACTTTTTAAAGCCTCAATGTGACCAAAATTGCCATTTTTACAGACTTTTTCTCCTACTCATAAGCTTCTATTTTCACCAATTTCAGGCATTAACATGACTCTAAACACACCTAGTGTTGTTCCAAAAGTGATAATTCACATGCAATAGTCATTTACAGTCAAAAAACTTAAATATAAAGAACTTACCATTTTTGACCATCTGGAGAAAGTTCGACAGGTCACGGGTCATCGTTTTTCATCAGAAAATTTATTTTTTGGACTGTAGAAAAATTGATTCAAAATGTCATTTGGATTGTGCCTCATGTTGAATAACTACTTTTTAAAGCCTCAATGTGACCAAAATTGCCATTTTTAAAGACTTTTTCTCCTACTCAGAAGCTTCTATTTTGACCAATTTCAGGCAGTAAAATGACTCTAAACACACTGATTTTAGTTCCAAAAGTAATAATTCACATGCAATAGTCATTTACAGTCAAAAAATTAAATATAAAAAACTTATCATTTTTGACCATCTGGAGACAATTCGACAGGTCACGGGTCATCGTTTTTCATCAGAAAATTGATTTTTTGGACTGTCGAAAAATTGATTCAAAATGTCATTTGGATTGTGCCTCATGTTGAATAATCACTTTTTAAAGCCTCAATGTGACCAAAATTGACATTTTTACAGAGTTTTTCTCCTACTCAGAATCATCTATTTTCACCAATTTCAGGCATTAAAATGACTCCAAACACACTTATTTTTGTTCCAAAACTGATAATTCACATGCAATAGTCATTTACAGTAAAAAAATTTAATAATACAAATTTATTATTTTTGACCATCTCGAGAAAGTTTGACAAGTCACGGGTCATCGTTTTTCATCAGAAAATTGATTTTTTTCGACTGTAGAAAAATTGAATCAAAATGTCATTTGGATTGTGCCTCATGTTGAATAACTACTTTTTAAAGCCTCAATGTGACGAAAATTGACATTTTTACAGACTTTTTTTCCTTTTCAAAATCTTCTATTTTGACCAATTTCAGGCATTAAAATGACTCTAAACACACTTATTTGTGTTCCAAAAGTGACAATTCACATGCAATAGTCACTTACAGTCAAAAAATTAAATATAAAAAAATTACCATTTTTGACCATCTGGAGACAATTCGACAGGTCACGGGTCATCGTTTTTCATCAGAAAATTGATTTTTTGGACTGTCGAAAAATTGATTCAAAATGTCATTTGGATTGTGCCTCATGTTGAATAATCACTTTTTAAAGCCAGAATGTGACCAAAATTGACATTTTTACAGAGTTTTTCTCCTACTCCGAATCGTCTATTTTCACCAATTTCAGGCATTAAATGACTCCAAACACACTTATTTTTGTTCCAAAACTGATAATTCACATGCAATAGTCATTTACAGTAAAAAAATTTAATAATACCAATTTATTATTTTTGACCATCTCGAGAAAGTTTGACAAGTCACGGGTCATCGTTTTTCTTCAGAAAATTGATTTTTTCGACTGTAGAAAAATTGAATCAAAATGTCATTTGGATTGTGCCTCATGTTGAATAACTACTTTTTAAAGCCTCAATGTGACTAAAATTGACATTTTTACAGACTTTTTCTCCTATTCAGAATCTTCTATTTTGACCAATTTCAGGCATTAAAATGACTCTAAACACACTTATTTTTGTTCCAAAAGTGACAATTCACATGCACTAGTCATTTACAGTCAAAAAATTAAATATTAAAAAATTACCATTTTGGACCATCTGGAGAAAATCTGACAGGTCACGGGTCATCGTTTTTCATCAGAAAATTTATTTTTTGGACTGTAGAAAATTGATTCAAAATGTCATTTGGATTGTGCCTCATGTTGAATAACTACTTTTTAAAGCCTCAATGTGACCAAAATTGCCATTTTTACAGACTTTTTCTCCTACTCATAAGCTTCTATTTTCACCAATTTCAGGCATTAAAATGACTCTAAACACACTTAGTGTTGTTCCAAAAGTGATAATTCACATGCAATAGTCATTTACAGTCAAAAAACTTAAATATAAAGAACTTACCATTTTTGACCATCTGGAGAAAGTTCGACAGGTCACGGGTCATCGTTTTTCATCAGAAAATTTATTTTTTGGACTGTAGAAAAATTGATTCAAAATGTCTTTTGGATTGTGCCTCATGTTGAATAACTACTTTTTAAAGCCTCAATGTGACCAAAATTGCCATTTTTACAGACTTTTTCTCCTACTCAGAAGCTTCTATTTTGACCAATTTCAGGCATTAAAATGACTCTAAACACACTGATTTTAGTTCCAATAGTAATAATTCACATGCAATAGTCATTTACAGTCAAAAAATTAAATATAAAAAACTTACCATTTTTGACCATCTGGAGACAATTCGACAGGTCACGGGTCATCGTTTTTCATCAGAAAATTTATTTTTTGGACTGTAGAAAAATTGATTCAAAATGTCATTTGGATTGTGCCTCATGTTGAATAACTACTTTTTGAAGCCTCAATGTAACCAAAATTGCCATTTTTACAGACTTTATCTCCTACTCAGAAGCTTCTATTTTCACCAATTTCAGGCATTAAAATGACTCTAAACAAACTTATTTTTGTTCCAAAAGTGATAATTCACATGCAATAGTCATTTACAGTAAAAAACATTAAATAATACAAATTTATTATTTTTGACCATCTCGAGAAAGTTTGACAGGTCACGGGTCATCGTTTTTTATCAGAAAATTGATTTTTTGGACTGTCGAAAAATGTATTCAAAATGTCATTTGGATTGTGCCTCATGTTGTATAACTACTTTTTAAAGCCTCAATGTAACCAAAATTGCCATTTTTACAGACTTTATCTCCTACTCAGAAGCTTCTATTTTCACCAATTTCAGGCATTAAAATGACTCTAAAAAAACTTATTTTTGTTCCAAAAGTTATAATTCACATGCAAATGCCTTTTACAGTCAAAAAATAAATACTAAAAAATTACCATTTTGACCATCTGGAGAAAGTTCGACAGGTCACGGGTCATTGTTTTTCATCAGAAAATTGATTTTTTGGACAGTCAAAAAATTGATTCAAAATGTCATTTGGATTGTGCCTCATGTTGAATAACTACTTTTTAAAGCCTCAATGTGACTAAAATTGCCATTTTTACAGACTTTTTCTCCTACTCAGAAGCTGCTATTTTCACCAATTTCAGGCATTAAAATGACTCCAAACACACTTATTTTTGTTCCAAAACTGATAATTCACATGCAATAGACATTTACAGTAAAAAAAATTAATAATACAAATTTATTATTTTTGACCATCTCGAGAAAGTTTGACAAGTCACGGGTCATCGTTTTTCATCAGAAAATTGATTTTTTCGACTGTAGAAAAATTGAATCAAAATGTCATTTGGATTGTGCCTCATGTTGAATAACTACTTTTTGAAGCCTTAATGTGACCAAAAGTGCTTTTTTTACAGACTTTTTCTCCTACTCAGAAGCTTCCATTTCGACCAATTTCAGGCATTAAATGACTCTAAACACACTTATTTTAGCTCCAAAAGTGATAATTCACATGCAATAGTCATTTCCTGACAAAAAAATAAAACATTAAAAAATTACCATTTCTGACCATCTGGAGAAAGTTCGACAGGTCACGGTTAATCGTTTTTGATCAGAAAATTGATTTTTTTCGACTGTAGAAAAATTGAATCAAAATGTCATTTGGATTGTGCCTCATGTTGAATAACTACTTTTTAAAGCCTCAATGTGACCAAAATTGCCATTTTTAAAGACTTTTTCTCCTACTCAGAAGCTTCTATTTTGACCAATTTCAGGCATTAAAATGACTCTAAACACACTGATTTTAGTTCCAAAAGTAATAATTCACATGCAATAGTCATTTACAGTCAAAAAATTAAATATAAAAAACTTACCATTTTTGACCATCTGGAGACAATTCAACAGGTCACGGGTCATCGTTTTTCATCAGAAAATTTATTTTTTGGACTGTAGAAAATTGATTCAAAATGTCATTTGGATTGTGCCTCATGTTGAATAACTACTTTTTAAAGCCTCAATGTGACCAAAATTGCCATTTTTACAAACTTTTTCTCCTACTCATAAGCTTCTATTTTCACCAATTTCAGGCATTAAAATGACTCTAAACACACCTAGTTTTGTTCCAAAAGTGATTATTCACATGCAATAGTCATTTACAGTCAAAAAACTTAAATATAAAGAACTTACCATTTTTGACCATCTGGAGAAAGTTCGACAGGTCACGGGTCATCGTTTTTCATCAGAAAATTTATTTTTTGGACTGTAGAAAAATTGATTCAAAATGTCATTTGGATTGTGCCTCATGTTGAATAACTACTTTTTAAAGCCTCAATGTGACCAAAATTGCCATTTTTAAAGACTTTTTCTCCTACTCAGAAGCTTCTATTTTGACCAATTTCAGGCATTAAAATGACTCTAAACACACTGATTTTAGTTCCAAAAGTAATAATTTACATGCAATAGTCATTTACAGTCAAAAAATTAAATATAAAAAACTTACCATTTTTGACCATCTGGAGACAATTCGACAGGTCACGGGTCATCGTTTTTCATCAGAAAATTTATTTTTTGGACTGTAGAAAAATTGATTCAAAATGTCATTTGGATTGTGCCTCATGTTGAATAACTACTTTTTAAAGCCTCAATGTGACCAAAATTGCCATTTTTAAAGACTTTTTCTCCTACTCAGAAGCTTCTATTTTGACCAATTTCAGGCATTAAAATGACTCTAAACACACTGATTTTAGTTCCAAAAGTAATAATTTACATGCAATAGTCATTTACAGTCAAAAAATTAAATATAAAAAACTTACCATTTTTGACCATCTGGAGACAATTCGACAGGTCACGGGTCATCGTTTTTCATCAGAAAATTGATTTTTTGGACTGTAGAAAAATTGATTCAAAATGTCATTTGGATTGTGCCTCATGTTGAATAACTACTTTTTAAAGCCTCAATGTGACTAAAATTGCCATTTTTACAGACTTTTTCTCCTATTCAGAATCTTCTATTTTGACCAATTTCAGGCATTAAAATGACTCTAAACACACTTATTTTTGTTCCAAAAGTGACAATTCACATGCACTAGTCATTTACAGTCAAAAAATTAAATATTAAAAAATTACCATTTTGGACCATCTGGAGAAAATCTGACAGGTCACGGGTCATCGTTTTTCATCAGAAAATTTATTTTTTGGACTGTAGAAAAATTGATTCAAAATGTCATTTGGATTGTGCCTCATGTTGAATAACTACTTTTTAAAGCCTCAATGTAACCAAAATTGCCATTTTTACAGACTTTATCTCCTACTCAGAAGCTTCTATTTTCACCAATTTCAGGCATTAAAATGACTCTAAACAAACTTATTTTAGTTCCAAAACTGATAATTCACATGCAATAGTCATTTACAGTAAAAAAACTTTAATAATACAAATTTATTATTTTTGACCATCTCGAGAAAGTTTGACAGGTCACGGGTCATCGTTTTTCATCAGAAAATTTATTTTTTGGACTGTAGAAAAATTGATTCAAAATGTCATTTGGATTGTGCCTCATGTTGTATAACTACTTTTTAAAGCCTCAATGTAACCAAAATTGCCATTTTTACAGACTTTATCTCCTACTCAGCAGCTTCTATTTTCACCAATTTCAGGCATTAAAATGACTCTAAAAAAACTTATTTTTGTTCCAAAAGTTATAATTCACATGCAAATGCCTTTTACAGTCAAAAAATTAAATACTAAAAAAATTACCATTTTGACCATCTGGAGAAAGTTCGACAGGTCACGGGTCATTGTTTTTCATCAGAAAATTGATTTTTTGGACAGTCAAAAAATTGATTCAAAATGTCATTTGGATTGTGCCTCATGTTGAATAACTACTTTTTAAAGCCTCAATGTGACTAAAATTGCCATTTTTACAGACTTTTTCTCCTACTCAGAAGCTTCTATTTTCACCAATTTCAGGCATTAAAATGACTCCAAACACACTTATTTTTGTTCCAAAACTGATAATTCACATGCAATAGACATTTACAGTAAAAAAAATTAATAATACAAATTTATTATTTTTGACCATCTCGAGAAAGTTTGACAAGTCACGGGTCATCGTTTTTCATCAGAAAATTGATTTTTTCGACTGTAGAAAAATTGAATCAAAATGTCATTTGGATTGTGCCTCATGTTGAATAACTACTTTTTAAAGCCTCAATGTGACTAAAATTGACATTTTTAAAGACTTTTTCTCCTATTCAGAATCTTCTATTTTGACCAATTTCAGGCATTAAAATGACTCTAAACACACTTATTTTTGTTCCAAAAGTGACAATTCACATGCACTAGTCATTTACAGTCAAAAAATTAAATATTAAAAAATTACCATTTTTGACCATCTGGAGAAAATCTGACAGGTCACGGGTTATCGTTTTTCATCAGAAAATTTATTTTTTGGACTGTAGAAAAATTGATTCAAAATGTCATTTGGATTGTGCCTCATGTTGAATAACTACTTTTTATAGCCTCAATGTGACCAAAATTGCCATTTTTACAGACTTTTTCTCCTACTCAGAAACTTCTATTTTCACCAATTTCAGGCATTAAAATGACTCTAAACACACCTAGTTTTGTTCCAAAAGTGATAATTCACATGCAATAGTCATTTACAGTCAAAAAACTTAAACATAAAGAACTTACCATTTTTGACCATCTGGAGAAAGTTCGACAGGTCACGGGTCATCGTTTTTCATCAGAAAATTTATTTTTTGGACTGTAGAAAAATTGATTCAAAATGTCATTTGGATTGTGCCTCATGTTGAATAACTACTTTTTAAAGCCTCAATGTAACCAAAATTGCCATTTTTACAGACTTTTTCTCCTAGTCAGAATCTTCTATTTTGACCAATTTCAGGCATTAAAATGACTCTAACCACACTTATTTTTGTTCCAAAAGTGATAATTCACATGCAATAGTCTTTTACAGTCAAAAAATTAAATACAAAAAAATTACCATTTTTGACCATCTGGAGAAAGTTCGACAGGTCACGGGTCATCGTTTTTTATCAGAAAATTGATTTTTTGGACTGTCGAAAAATGTATTCAAAATGTCATTTGGATTGTGCCTCATGTTGTATAACTACTTTTTAAAGCCTCAATGTAACCAAAATTGCCATTTTTACAGACTTTATCTCCTACTCAGAAGCTTCTATTTTCACCAATTTCAGGCATTAAAATGACTCTAAAAAAACTTATTTTTGTTCCAAAAGTTATAATTCACATGCAAATGCCTTTTACAGTCAAAAAATAAATACTAAAAAATTACCATTTTGACCATCTGGAGAAAGTTCAACAGGTCACGGGTCATTGTTTTTCATCAGAAAATTGATTTTTTGGACAGTCAAAAAATTGATTCAAAATGTCATTTGGATTGTGCCTCATGTTGAATAACTACTTTTTAAAGCCTCAATGTGACTAAAATTGCCATTTTTACAGACTTTTTCTCCTACTCAGAAGCTTCTATTTTCACCAATTTCAGGCATTAAAATGACTCCAAACACACTTATTTTTGTTCCAAAACTGATAATTCACATGCAATAGACATTTACAGTAAAAAAAATTAATAATACAAATTTATTATTTTTGACCATCTCGAGAAAGTTTGACAAGTCACGGGTCATCGTTTTTCATCAGAAAATTGATTTTTTCGACTGTAGAAAAATTGAATCAAAATGTCATTTGGATTGTGCCTCATGTTGAATAACTACTTTTTAAAGCCTCAATGTGACTAAAATTGACATTTTTAAAGACTTTTTCTCCTATTCAGAATCTTCTATTTTGACCAATTTCAGGCATTAAAATGACTCTAAACACACTTATTTTTGTTCCAAAAGTGACAATTCACATGCACTAGTCATTTACAGTCAAAAAATTAAATATTAAAAAATTACCATTTTTGACCATCTGGAGAAAATCTGACAGGTCACGGGTTATCGTTTTTCATCAGAAAATTTATTTTTTGGACTGTAGAAAAATTGATTCAAAATGTCATTTGGATTGTGCCTCATGTTGAATAACTACTTTTTATAGCCTCAATGTGACCAAAATTGCCATTTTTACAGACTTTTTCTCCTACTCAGAAACTTCTATTTTCACCAATTTCAGGCATTAAAATGACTCTAAACACACCTAGTTTTGTTCCAAAAGTGATAATTCACATGCAATAGTCATTTACAGTCAAAAAACTTAAACATAAAGAACTTACCATTTTTGACCATCTGGAGAAAGTTCGACAGGTCACGGGTCATCGTTTTTCATCAGAAAATTTATTTTTTGGACTGTAGAAAAATTGATTCAAAATGTCATTTGGATTGTGCCTCATGTTGAATAACTACTTTTTAAAGCCTCAATGTAACCAAAATTGCCATTTTTACAGACTTTTTCTCCTAGTCAGAATCTTCTATTTTGACCAATTTCAGGCATTAAAATGACTCTAACCACACTTATTTTTGTTCCAAAAGTGATAATTCACATGCAATAGTCTTTTACAGTCAAAAAATTAAATACAAAAAAATTACCATTTTTGACCATCTGGAGAAAGTTCGACAGGTCACGGGTCATTGTTTTTCATCAGAAAATTGATTTTTTGGACAGTCAAAAAATGTATTCAAAATGTCATTTGGATTGTGCCTCATGTTGTATAACTACTTTTTAAAGCCTCAATGTAACCAAAATTGCCATTTTTACAGACTTTATCTCCTACTCAGAAGCTTCTATTTTCACCAATTTCAGGCATTAAAATGACTCTAAAAAAACTTATTTTTGTTCCAAAAGTTATAATTCACATGCAAATGCCTTTTACAGTCAAAAAATAAATACTAAAAAATTACCATTTTGACCATCTGGAGAAAGTTCAACAGGTCACGGGTCATTGTTTTTCATCAGAAAATTGATTTTTTGGACAGTCAAAAAATTGATTCAAAATGTCATTTGGATTGTGCCTCATGTTGAATAACTACTTTTTAAAGCCTCAATGTGACTAAAATTGCCATTTTTACAGACTTTTTCTCCTACTCAGAAGCTTCTATTTTCACCAATTTCAGGCATTAAAATGACTCCAAACACACTTATTTTTGTTCCAAAACTGATAATTCACATGCAATAGACATTTACAGTAAAAAAAATTAATAATACAAATTTATTATTTTTGACCATCTCGAGAAAGTTTGACAAGTCACGGGTCATCGTTTTTCATCAGAAAATTGATTTTTTCGACTGTAGAAAAATTGAATCAAAATGTCATTTGGATTGTGCCTCATGTTGAATAACCACTTTTTGAAGCCTTAATGTGACCAAAAGTGCTTTTTTTACAGACTTTTTCTCCTACTCAGAAGCTTCCATTTCGACCAATTTCAGGCATTAAATGACTCTAAACACACTTATTTTAGCTCCAAAAGTGATAATTCACATGCAATAGTCATTTCCTGACAAAAAAATAAAACATTAAAAAATTACCATTTCTGACCATCTGGAGAAAGTTCGACAGGTCACGGTTAATCGTTTTTCATCAGAAAATTGATTTTTTCGACTGTAGAAAAATTGAATCAAAATGTCATTTGGATTGTGCCTCATGTTGAATAACTACTTTTTAAAGCCTCAATGTGACTAAAATTCACATTTTTACAGACTTTTTCTCCTATTCAGAATCTTCTATTTTGACCAATTTCAGGCATTAAAAATGACTCTAAACACACTTATTTTTGTTCCAAAAGTGACAATTCACATGCACTAGTCATTTACAGTCAAAAAATTAAATATTAAAAAATTACCATTTTGGACCATCTGGAGAAAATCTGACAGGTCACGGGTCATCGTTTTTCATCAGAAAATTTATTTTTTGGACTGTAGAAAAATTGATTCAAAATGTCATTTGGATTGTGCCTCATGTTGAATAACTACTTTTTAAAGCCTCAATGTAACCAAAATTGCCATTTTTACAGACTTTATCTCCTACTCAGAAGCTTCTATTTTCACCAATTTCAGGCATTAAAATGACTCTAAACAAACTTATTTTAGTTCCAAAACTGATAATTCACATGCAATAGTCATTTACAGTAAAAAAAATTAATAATACAACTTTATTATTTTTCACCATCTCGAGAAAGTTTGACAAGTCACGGGTCATCGTTTTTCATCAGAAAATTGATTTTTTCGACTGTAGAAAAATTGAATCAAAATGTCATTTGGATTGTGCCTCATGTTGAATAACTACCTTTTAAAGCCTCAATGTGACTAAAATTGACATTTTTACAGACTTTTTCTCCTATTCAGAATCTTCTATTTTGACCAATTTCAGGCATTAAAATGACTCTAAACACACTTATTTTTGTTCCAAAAGTGACAATTCACATGCACTAGTCATTTACAGTCAAAAAATTAAATATTAAAAAATTACCATTTTTGACCATCTGGAGAAAATCTGACAGGTCACGGGTCATCGTTTTTCATCAGAAAATTTATTTTTTGGACTGTAGAAAAATTGATTCAAAATGTCATTTGGATTGTGCCTCATGTTGTATAACTACTTTTTAAAGCCTCAATGTAACCAAAATTGCCATTTTTACAGACTTTATCTCCTACTCAGCAGCTTCTATTTTCACCAATTTCAGGCATTAAAATGACTCTAAAAAAACTTATTTTTGTTCCAAAAGTTATAATTCACATGCAAATGCCTTTTACAGTCAAAAAATTAAATACTAAAAAAATTACCATTTTGACCATCTGGAGAAAGTTCGACAGGTCACGGGTCATTGTTTTTCATCAGAAAATTGATTTTTTGGACAGTCAAAAAATTGATTCAAAATGTCATTTGGATTGTGCCTCATGTTGAATAACTACTTTTTAAAGCCTCAATGTGACTAAAATTGCCATTTTTACAGACTTTTTCTCCTACTCAGAAGCTTCTATTTTCACCAATTTCAGGCATTAAAATGACTCCAAACACACTTATTTTTGTTCCAAAACTGATAATTCACATGCAATAGACATTTACAGTAAAAAAAATTAATAATACAAATTTATTATTTTTGACCATCTCGAGAAAGTTTGACAAGTCACGGGTCATCGTTTTTCATCAGAAAATTGATTTTTTCGACTGTAGAAAAATTGAATCAAAATGTCATTTGGATTGTGCCTCATGTTGAATAACTACTTTTTAAAGCCTCAATGTGACTAAAATTGACATTTTTAAAGACTTTTTCTCCTATTCAGAATCTTCTATTTTGACCAATTTCAGGCATTAAAATGACTCTAAACACACTTATTTTTGTTCCAAAAGTGACAATTCACATGCACTAGTCATTTACAGTCAAAAAATTTAATATTAAAAAATTACCATTTTTGACCATCTGGAGAAAATCTGACAGGTCACGGGTCATCGTTTTTCATCAGAAAATTTATTTTTTGGACTGTAGAAAAATTGATTCAAAATGTCATTTGGATTGTGCCTCATGTTGAATAACTACTTTTTATAGCCTCAATGTGACCAAAATTGCCATTTTTACAGACTTTTTCTCCTACTCAGAAGCTTCTATTTTCACCAATTTCAGGCATTAAAATGACTCTAAACACACCTAGTTTTGTTCCAAAAGTGATAATTCACATGCAATAGTCATTTACAGTCAAAAAACTTAAATATAAAGAACTTACCATTTTTGACCATCTGGAGAAAGTTCGACAGGTCACGGGTCATCGTTTTTCATCAGAAAATTTATTTTTTGGACTGTAGAAAAATTGATTCAAAATGTCATTTGGATTGTGCCTCATGTTGAATAACTACTTTTTAAAGCCTCAATGTAACCAAAATTGCCATTTTTACAGACTTTATCTCCTACTCAGAAGCTTCTATTTTCACCAATTTCAGGCATTAAAATGACTCTAAAAAAACTTATTTTTGTTCCAAAAGTTATAATTCACATGCAAATGCCTTTTACAGTCAAAAAATAAATACTAAAAAATTACCATTTTGACCATCTGGAGAAAGTTCAACAGGTCACGGGTCATTGTTTTTCATCAGAAAATTGATTTTTTGGACAGTCAAAAAATTGATTCAAAATGTCATTTGGATTGTGCCTCATGTTGAATAACTACTTTTTAAAGCCTCAATGTGACTAAAATTGCCATTTTTACAGACTTTTTCTCCTACTCAGAAGCTTCTATTTTCACCAATTTCAGGCATTAAAATGACTCCAAACACACTTATTTTTGTTCCAAAACTGATAATTCACATGCAATAGACATTTACAGTAAAAAAAATTAATAATACAAATTTATTATTTTTGACCATCTCGAGAAAGTTTGACAAGTCACGGGTCATCGTTTTTCATCAGAAAATTGATTTTTTCGACTGTAGAAAAATTGAATCAAAATGTCATTTGGATTGTGCCTCATGTTGAATAACCACTTTTTGAAGCCTTAATGTGACCAAAAGTGCTTTTTTTACAGACTTTTTCTCCTACTCAGAAGCTTCCATTTCGACCAATTTCAGGCATTAAATGACTCTAAACACACTTATTTTAGCTCCAAAAGTGATAATTCACATGCAATAGTCATTTCCTGACAAAAAAATAAAACATTAAAAAATTACCATTTCTGACCATCTGGAGAAAGTTCGACAGGTCACGGTTAATCGTTTTTCATCAGAAAATTGATTTTTTCGACTGTAGAAAAATTGAATCAAAATGTCATTTGGATTGTGCCTCATGTTGAATAACTACTTTTTAAAGCCTCAATGTGACTAAAATTCACATTTTTACAGACTTTTTCTCCTATTCAGAATCTTCTATTTTGACCAATTTCAGGCATTAAAAATGACTCTAAACACACCTAGTTTTGTTCCAAAAGTGATAATTCACATGCAATAGTCTTTTACAGTCAAAAAATTAAATACTAAAAAATTACCATTTTTGACCATCTGGAGAAAATTCGACAGGTCACGGGTCATCGTTTTTCATCAGAAAATTTATTTTTTGGACTGTAGAAAAATTGATTCAAAATGTCATTTGGATTGTGCCTCATGTTGAATAACTACTTTTTGAAGCCTCAATGTAACCAAAATTGCCATTTTTACAGACTTTATCTCCTACTCAGAAGCTTCTATTTTCACCAATTTCAGGCATTAAAATGACTCTAAACAAACTTATTTTTGTTCCAAAAGTGATAATTCACATGCAATAGTCATTTACAGTAAAAAAATTAAATATTACAAATGTATTATTTTTGACCATCTCGAGAAAGTTTGACAGGTCACGGGTCATCGTTTTTCATCAGAAAATTTATTTTTTGGACTGTAGAAAAATTGATTCAAAATGTCATTTGGATTGTGCCTCATGTTGAATAACTACTTTTTAAAGCCTCAATGTAACCAAAATTGCCATTTTTACAGACTTTATCTCCTACTCAGAAGCTTCTATTTTCACCAATTTCAGGCATTAAAATGACTCTAAACAAACTTATTTTAGTTCCAAAACTGATAATTCACATGCAATAGTCATTTACAGTAAAAAAATTTAATAATACAAATTTAATATTTTTGACCATCTCGAGAAAGTTTGACAGGTCACGGGTCATCGTTTTTTATCAGAAAATTGATTTTTTGGACTGTAGAAAAATTGATTCAAAATGTCATTTGGATTGTGCCTCATGTTGTATAACTACTTTTTAAAGCCTCAATGTAACCAAAATTGCCATTTTTACAGACTTTATCTCCTACTCAGCAGCTTCTATTTTCACCAATTTCAGGCATTAAAATGACTCTAAAAAAACTTAGTTTTGTTCCAAAAGTTATAATTCACATGCAAATGCCTTTTACAGTCAAAAAATTAAATACTAAAAAATTACCATTTTGACCATCTGGAGAAAGTTCGACAGGTCACGGGTCATTGTTTTTCATCAGAAAATTGATTTTTTGGACAGTCAAAAAATTGATTCAAAATGTCATTTGGATTGTGCCTCATGTTGAATAACTACTTTTTAAAGCCTCAATGTGACCAAAATTGCCATTTTTACAGACTTTTTCTCCTACTCAGAAGCTTCTATTTTGACCAATTTCAGGCATTAAAATGACTCTAAACACACTGATTTTAGTTCCAAAAGTAATAATTCACATGCAATAGTCATTTACAGTCAAAAAATTAAATATAAAAAAATTACCATTTTTGACCATCTGGAGACAATTCGACAGGTCACGGGTCATCGTTTTTCATCAGAAAATTGATTTTTTGGACTGTAGAAAAATTGATTCAAAATGTCATTTGGATTGTGCCTCATGTTGAATATAACTACTTTTTAAAGCCTCAATGTGACCAAAATTGACATTTTTACAGACTTTTTCTCCTACTCAGAATCGTCTATTTTCACCAATTTCAGGCATTAAAATGACTCCAAACACACTTATTTTTGTTCCAAAAGTGATAATTCACATGCAATAGTCATTTACAGTCAAAAAATTTAATATTACAAATTTATTATTTTTGACCATCTGGAGAAAGTTTGACAGGTCACGGGTCATCATTTTTCATCAAAAAATTGATTTTTTAGACTGTAGAAAAATTGATTCAAAATATAATTTGGATCGTGCCTAATTTTGAATAACTCGTTTTTAAGGCCTCAATGTGACCAAAATTGCCATTTTTCCAGACTTTTTCTCCTACTGAGAAGCTTCTTTTTCGACAAATTTCAGGCATTAAAATTACTCTAAACACACTTTTTTTAGTTCCAAAAGTGATAATTCACATGCAATTGTCATTTACATTTAAAAAATTAAAGCTTAAAAAATGACCAGTTCTGACCATATGGAGAAAGTTGAACAGGTCACGGGTCATCGTTTTTCATCAGAAAATTGATTTTTTAGACTGTGGAAAAATTGATTCAAAATGTCATTTGGATTGTTCCTCATGTTGAAACTACTTTTTGAAGCCTCAATGTGACCAAAAGTGCTATTTTTACAGACTTTTTCTCTTACTCAGAAGCTTCTATTTCGACCAATTTCAGGCATTAAAATGACTCTAAACACACTTATTTTAGCTCCAAAAGTGATAATTCACATGCAATAGTCATTTCCTGACAAAAAAATAAAACATTAAAAAATTACCATTTCTGACCATCTGGAGAAAGTTCGACAGGTCACGGGTAATCGTTTTTCATCAGAAAATTGATTTTTTGGACTGTAGAAAAATTGATTCAAAATGTCATTTGGATTGTGCCTCATGTTGCATAACTAGTTTTTAAGGCCTCAATGTGACCAAAATTGCCATTTTTACAGACTTTTTCTCCTACTCAGAAGCTTCTTTTTCGACCAATTCCAGGCATTAAAATGACTCTTAACACACTTATTTTAGTTCCAAACATGATAATTCACATGCAATAGTCATTTACAGTAAAAAACATGAAACATTAAAAAATTACAATTTCTGACCATCTGGAGAAAGTTCGACAGGTCACGGGTCATCGTTTTTCATCGGAAAATTGATTTTTTGGACTGCAGAAAGATTGATTTAAAATGTCAAATGGATTGTGCCTCATGTTGAATAACTAGTTTATAAGGCCTAAATGTGACCAAAATTGCCATTTTTACAGACTTTTTTACCTACTCAGAAGCTTCTATTTCGACCAATTTCAGGAATTAAAATGACTCTAAAAACAATTATTTTAGTTCCAAACATGATAATTTACATGCAATAGTCTTTACAGTCAAAGAATTAAACCTTAAAAAATTACCATTTCTGACCATATGGAGAAAGTTCGACAGGTCACCGGTCATCATTTTTCATCAGAAAATTGATTTTTTAGACTGTAGAAAAATTGATTCAAAATGTAATTTGGATCGTGCCTAATGTTGCATAACTAGTTTTTAAGGCCTCAATGTGACCAAAATTGCCATTTTTACAGACTTTTTCTCCTACTCAGAAGCTTCTTTTTCGACCAATTTCAGGCATTAAAATTACTCTAAAAACAATTATTTTAGTTCCAAACATGATAATTCACATGCAATAGTCTTTACAGTCAAAAAATTAAACATTAAAAAATTGAAATTTCTGACCATCTGGAGAAAGTTGAACAGGTCACGGGTCATCATTTTTCATCAGAAAATTGATTTTTTAGACTGTAGAAAAATTGATTCAAAACGTGATTTGGATCGTGCCTAATGTTGAATAACTCGTTTTTAAGGCCTCAATGTGACCAAAATTGCCATTTTTGCAGACTTTTTCTCCTACTGAGAAGCTTCTATTTCGACCAATTTCAGGCATTAAAATGACTCTAAACACACTTATTTTAGCTCCAAAAGTGATAATTCACATGCAATAGTCATTTCCTGACAAAAAAATAAAACATTAAAAAATTACCATTTCTGACCATCTGGAGAAATTTCGACAGGTCACGGGTAATCATTTTTCATCAGAAAATTGATTTTTTGGACTGTAGAAAAATTGATTCAAAATGTCATTTGGATTGTGCCTCATGTTGCATAACTAGTTTTTAAGGCCTCAATGTGACCAAAATTGCCATTTTTACAGACTTTTTCTCCTACTCAGAAGCTTCTATTTCGACCAATTTCAGGAATTAAAATGACTCTAAAAACAATTATTTTAGTTCCAAACATGATAATTTACATGCAACAGTCTTTACAGTCAAAGAATTAAACATTAAAAAATTACCATTTCTGACCATCTGGAGAAAGTTTGACAGGTCACGGGTCATCGTTTTTCATCAGAAAATTGATTTTTTGGACTGTAGAAAAATTGATTCAAAATGTCATTTGGATTGTTCCTCATGTTGAATAACTACTTTTTGAAGCCTCAATGTGACCAAAACTGCAATTTTTACAGACTTTTTCTCCTACTCAGAAGCTTTTATTTCGACCAATTTCAGTCATTAAAATGACCCTAAACACACTTATTTTGGCTCCAAAAGTGATAATTCACATGCAATAGTCATTTCCTGAGAAAAAAATAAAACATTAAAAAATTACCATTTCTGACCATCTGGAGAAAGTTCGACAGGTCACGGGTAATCGTTTTTCATCAGAAAATTGATTTTTTGGACTGTAGAAAAATTGATTCAAAATGTCATTTGGGGGGGAGGAGCCTAGCGCGCAACCAAGATGGCCGCGTAGGTGCGAGGCTCCCGAGGACCTCCGCAACCTCCTACGACTATCCTGAATTTATCCTGTCTCGGATGAGGGGAATGTGTTGGTGAGCCTGAGCTGAGGTGGCACCCGTTTCCCGTTGTCAAATCGGACCTCGGACACCGGAGTGAGCACCGATTGAAGTCTGCGGCCTTCTCCTCGCCAGACCCCGGATTTGTGCTGAGGGGTGACCCAGTGACAAAGTGAACAACAGCGGCGGGCCGGGCCTGGCGAGTCGCGTACCCCGCACTTTCGCTTTCGCACCCCCTTGCCGTCTCTGCAGGGTTGGGTCGCGGGGCTCTTTGTGTTGGTGTGGTCTCGCTGGGAGACTCGGCCTGCCCGCCGGCTGTGACCCACCCCGCCGATCTGGGGTGGCCCCCCCCGGAGCTTGTGGCCCTGATTGCCTGCCCTTCACGAAGTGGCTGGTGCGACCGGGGGACTGGTGGCCATGGCCACGAAACAAGATGGAGACCGGGCAAAGACCAAGTCGACCCGACCTGGCACCACCCATCAGGCCAACAGTATGGACCGCTATACCCTCCAGAAGGGATCTCCCGGTGGACTGCACAAATCCCCTGAGGGCCCTCCTGATGCCCTGGACCTGCCCACGGATCTGACTCTGCGGGATGTCATGGGCGCCATTGCCGAGATGAAGGCCTCGGTGGGCCAGCGGTTCGACACACTGGCACAGAAGATCGACTCGGTCCTCGTGGATGTTGGCCTGGTGAGGGCCGATCTTTCCAAGACCAACGACTGAGTTTATTCTTTGGCCCACACCGCATCGGGCCTTACTACTGAGGTGGCGGCACTACAAACAGAGGTGCGCCGGCTTAGTCAGGCGAGCGCGCTTATGGATCGGCGCCTGGAGGACTCCGAGAGTTGGGCCCGGAGGAACAACATCCGCATCATCGGGGTGCCCGAGGGACGGGAGGAAGCGGCGGCGGACCTATTTGTGGAGGACCTGATCGCTACCCATCTCCAGCCACGGGGGCTGAGTAAATTCTTCGCGGTGGAGCGGGCCCACAGGGTTCCCGGGGGAAGGCCGAAGGTCGGAGCCCCTCCGCGACCTCTCATTGCCCGGATTTTCAACTTTCGGGACAGAGACGCTATCCTGCAAGCCTCCAGACTGCATGGGCCGGTTAAGCTTGACAATATGGAGGTGAACTTTTACCCTGATTTCACCCCAGCGGTCCAGAAGCAGAGACTGAGCTTCCTAGGCGTCAAGCGCCGTCTTCGGGACCTGAACCTTAAATACGCTATGCTCTTCCCAGCCAAGCTGCGAGTGGAGGTAGAGGGTCGCACGCACTTTTTTGATCGTCCCGAAGCAGCCGGAGACTGGCTGGACACTCTGTCTGGGGTTCGTGATCGAGGGGGCGGGGGGGCGGCGGGGGGAGACGGCACACTGGATCGGGACTGAGGGGGTAATATTGGGCTTCGCTCTGGACAAAAATGATGCCACTCTCGATTAAGCGTCTGTCTGTATAATTTCCCCTCCTATGGAGGTTGTGTTGGGTCTACTGGGGGTTCTCCTTCCTCCTCTAGGGGGTTTAGCTAGTTTTTACTATATATATGGGGCGACAGGCACACTGCACGTTGGGGGGGCTGTTCGGGCTCATGCAGGGGTGCAGGGAGGGGGGAGTTTTGTTGGGGCGGGTGGGCAGGGATGGGGGGGTGTTGTTCGTTTTTACCACAAGGCAAAAGAATCATTGTGTTAGCTCTATAGTGCTCTCGGGGGGGAAAAATGGTGGCTTCTGTCTATGATGGCGGGTAGGGAACTAACTCTGTTGTCCTGGAACATGAATGGACTGGGGGACAGGATTAAACGTGGTGTGGTCCTGCAGTTCTTGAAGCGAATCTCGCCCAATGTAGTTTTTCTGCAGGAGACACACCTCATTGGCAACTCCTTCTGCGCCATGAATCGGCGTGGCTATCGCCTAGTGGCCCATTCGGGCTTCACGTCTGGCTCAAGGGGTGTGGGCATCATGGTTAAGAACTCGCTCCCGTTGGAGATTGATGAGGTGCTCCATGACGACAGGGGGCGTTACACGGTCTTGGTGGGAAGGATGGAGGGCAAAGTGGTCGTTTTTGTGTCAGTATACGTCCCGCCGGGGCTGCAGTCGACTACCTTTGCGGACCTGGGGCGCCTCCTCCTTGGCCTTCCGGGGGGGATTCTGGTGGTGGGGGGGATTTCAATGCGGTGGTTTCCGGGACTGTGGATCGTCACCCCCCTAGGGACCTCCCCCGGGCCCAAGCGTGGCTATCTGGCCTATTGGACACTTTGGGATTGGTGGATTGCTGGTGTTTCAAACATCCCACGCAGCTACAGTATACCTTCCATTCGAGGGCCCATGGTAGTCTCTCACGACTAGATTATGTCCTGGTCCCGGCGGCCTATGTTGGGAGGGTGGGAGAGGTGCGCCATTTGGCACGGGGTATCTTGGACCATTCCCCGCTCCTGTTACACCTGGATCTTTTTCCGAGGGTAGGGTGGTCCCGATCAATCCCTGGTACCTGCACGACCCCACCATTCGTGCTGAATTGATTAAATTCCTCCAGCGCTATTTTGACGAGAATGTGGGGTCCGTGCCTTCGGCTGTCTCACTGTGGGAGGCATTCAAGACAGTACTACGAGGAGAGGCCCTGTCCCTTATTTCCCACACCCGTAGGCGCGAGCGGGAGGAGGTGACCGGGTGGAAGCTGAGATAGCCGAGTTGGAGGGTAATCTAGAATGTGGGGTGACGGATGCCGTATTACATGTTCTCCAACTCAAGCAAGCGGCCTATAGGGCCCTCGTCACGGAGGCGGCCAGCGGCCTCAGTAGAGAGCAACAGGGGAGACTGTATGATGTGGGTGATAAGGCTGGTAAATTGATTGCCTGGCTGGACAAAAAGGAGAGAGCGAGTCGTGTAGTCCCGCTGATTGAGAAAACGGACGGTGTGTGTGTTACTGAGCCGGAAGAAATTGTCTCCTGCTTCGCGGATTATTTCCGTGGGGTGTATTCCCCAGTGTCTTCCCGCTCTGAAGAGGATTCCCGTGCCCTGCTCAGGGATATCGCGCTGCCTTCCCTTTCGGAGGAGGACAGAGTGTCGTTGGACGCCGCTCCAACCTCCGACGAAATCGCCCTCGCCATACGTTCGGTCGCTTCTGGCAAGGCCATGGGTCCTAATGGTCTCCCCCTCGAGTTGTACAAGTTGCGACCGGATACGCTGGCACCACATCTCCGATCGATGTTCCTGGAGGCTCATTCGGTGGGCTCCCTCCCGCTTGACCAGCGTCTGGCTACAATCGTGGTTATCCACAAGGAGGGGAGACCTCGGGACCGGGTTACATCCTATCGGCCCATTTCGCTACTGAACGCGGAGCCCAAAATTCTCGCCAAGGTCCTGGCCAATCGGCTGGTCGGCGTGGTGGGCGACCTGGTTCACCAGGATCAGTCCGGCTTTATTCCCCATCGTAACACGGCCCTTAACTTGCGGCGTTTGCATGGGGTGCTCGCACGTGTTCAGTACATACGGGAGCCGGCCATTTTGGCGTCCTTGGACGCCACCATGGCGTTTGACACGCTTGAATGGCCATACATCTGGGCGATGCTTGCGAAGTTCGGCTTTGGCGCAGGGTTCATCAGTTGGGTCAAATTGCTGTATTCGGGCCCATTGGCGCAGGTGGTGGTGAACGGTAGAGTATCGGCTCCGTTCGAGCTGGGCCGGGGCACGCGGCAGGGCTGCCCCTTATCGCCGCTCCTTTTTGCGCTTGCCTTGGAGCCCCTGGCGGAGTGGCTGCGGTGGGAGCCTTCCATCCGTGGTCTCCGTTGGACCCCCGAGTATGAGGACCGCGTATCCCTATATGCTGATGACATCCTCTTGTACCTAGCTTCCCCACGTAAATCACTGATAGTACTGGTTGATGTTTTGCATTCATTTGGTCGTAACTCTGGCCTTGTCATCAACTGGGCTAAATCGTGCGTGTATATTCTCTCTGGGGAGGCTCCTATTCTCCCGCGGGGCTGTCCGATCCAGATCGCCCCGCAGGGATTTCGGTACCTGGGTGTCTTCATTACTCTGGACCCGGAGGCCCGGTATGATCGGAACTTTCTTCCCCCCCTCCAGCGCCTGAAGGAAGATGTCACGCGCTGGCGGCGCTTGCCGCTTTCGCCGCTCGGCCGGGCGGCATTGTTTAAGATGATGTCTCTGCCGCGTTTCCTGTACGCTTTGCAGAATACTATGGACCTCGTCCCAGCGCGCTACTTCCGTGAGGTGGAGAGTTTGCAGCGCCGCCTGTTCTGGGACGGGAGGCCGCGTATCGCCCTGGCGAAGCTGACTCTCCCATGGTATGACGGAGGGATCGCCCTCCTGGATATCAAACGGTACTATTGGGCCTCCCAGCTGGCTGCGATTAATCACGGCCTGTACGGGCCCGCCTTAAACCCGGCATTCGAAATGGATAAGATGCTACTCCCGGGTGGGCACTATAATCGAGCGCTCTACTCCAGCGCGCCCGATGCTCGGCTGACCGGCCCCACGCGTGTCATGGTGCGAGTGTGGCACGCGGCTAATGGGGCGATGGGGTGGAAGGACCGTCTGACCCGGGCATCACCACTATACGCGTCCGAGCAGTTGGGCTCCCTGTGGACCTCGAAGGGCTTCGAGAAGTGGGACATGATAGGCATCAGCAAAGTGGGGGATCTCTGGACGAGGGGAGGATTTAAAACGTTTGAGATGCTGCAGACGGAATTCCAGTTGCATGACAGGGAGTACTTTCGGTATTTGCAGATCCGTCATGCACTGGGCTCCATCTTCCCGGACGTTGCATCCATCCCGGAGTATTCCCCCCTGGAGGATAGAGTGCTGGATGGACACGTTCCGGACAGCACGATCTCACTGATCTACAAAAAACTGATCAATGACCGCTCGGGATTGCTGACTGCCCTTCGTGAGGCTTGGGTTGCCGATGGACTGGAGCTGGACGACGAGGACTGGACCTCTGCGGTGGCCTCCCCGAAAGAGGTGGCCATACCTGCCCGCCTTCGCTTCGTCCAGCTCAAGATACTCCACAGAGTCTACATGACGGGGCCAAGGCTCCTGCGTATGGGCTATGCTGTGGACGGGTTGTGTAAGCGTGGGTGTGGCGCTTTGGGGACCTTTCTGCATATATTGTGGGAATGCCCGGAGGTGGAGCGATTCTGGCGTGGTGTGCATGAGGTCCTGCGTGTGGTTACGCATGTGGTGCTGCTACCCGAAGCGAGGAGATGCCTGTTGAATGTGTGGGAACCTACCGACTACTCGGCGCCACAGACGTGGTGGGTGACTCTGGGATATATGGTGGCCAAGCGTGATATTGCTCAACTGTGGGGATCCCAGAGGTCCCCGACTGTCTCGGCCTGGAAGGAACATATGGGTTGGTGCATGTTTCGGGAAAAGGTGGTGTATGTGGCGAGAGGTAAGCCTGGGACATGGGTGAAAGTATGGGGCCCCTGGAACGCCTACCGCGGGGGAATCTGTGCTCCGCCGTTATTGCCCGATCCGTCGCCTGCCCCATCCCCTTAGCCGACCCTTCTTCCTTGTTCCGGGCATTGAGTTTACCCAGCCCTAGTCCTGATCTCTTCCCCTTCTTGATACTCCTATGGACTGGTAGGGTCCCCCTCTCAGGGGAGCACATGCTGCTATTTCTGATTGTGGATTGCCTTGTGGGTTTGTTTTTCTGGTTGTTCTTTCAGTTTAAAATGAAACCGTACAGTGGGGTCCGGATGGTGTGGCTATCAACGCTGCTAACTCCTGTGCATCTTCCTCAGCCGCAACACACGCTCTACAATGTGTATCATATGCTCCTTTTGTCTGCTAGCGGCCGGCCGGAAGGTTGTAGGCCCATCTTTGTATATTTTTTTGAGTTTTGTAATAAACGGTTTCAAAAAAAAAAAAAATATGTCATTTGGATTGTGCCTCATGTTGCATAACTAGTTTTTATGGCCTCAATGTGACCAAAATTGCCATTTTTACAGACTTTTTCTCCTACTCAGAAGCTTCTTTTTCGACCAATTCCAGGCATTAAAATGACTCTAAACACACTTATTTTAGTTCCAAACATGACAACTCACATGCAATAGTCATTTACAGTCAAAAAATTAAACTTTAAAAAATTACCATTTCTGACCATCTGGAGAAAGTTTGACAGGTCACGGGTCATCGTTTTTCATCAGAAAATTGTTTTTTTGGACTATAGAAAAATTAATTTAAAATGTCATATGGATTGGGCCTCATGTTGAATAACTAGTTTTTAAGGCCTCAATGTGACCAAAATTGCCATTTTTACAGACTTTTTCTCCTACTCAGAAGCTTCTATTTCGACCGATTTCAGGCATTAAAATGACTATAAAAACACTTATTTTAGTTCCAAACATGATAATTCACATGCAATAGTCTTTACAGTCAAAAAATTAAACATAAAAAAATTACAATTTCTGACCATCTGGAGAAAGTTGAACAGGTCACGGGTCATCATTTTTCATCAGAAAATTGATTTTTTAGACTGTAGAAAAATTGATTCAAAATGTCATTTGGATTGTGCCTAATGTTGAAGAACTCGTTTTTAAGGCCTCAATGTGACCAAAATTGCCATTTTTCCAGACTTTTTCTCCTACTGAGAAGCTTCTATTTCGACGAATTTCAGGCATTAAAATGACTCTAAACACACTTTTTTTAGTTCCAAAAGTGATAATTCACATGCAATTGTCATTTACATTTAAAAAATTAAACCTTAAAAAATGACCATTTCTGACCATATGGAGAAAGTTGAACAGGTCACGGGTCATCGTTTTTCATCAGAAAATTGATTTTTTAGACTGTAGAAAAATTGATTCAAAATGTCATTTGGATTGTTCCTCATGTTGAATAACTACTTTTTGAAGCCGCAATGTGACCAAAAGTGCTATTTTTACAGACTTTTTCTCCTACTCAGAAGCTTCTATTTCGACCAATTTCAGGCATTAAAATGACTCTAAACACACTTATTTTAGCTCCAAAAGTGATAATTCACATGCAATAGTCATTTCCTGACAAAAAAATAAAACATTAAAAAATTACCATTTCTGACCATCTGGAGAAAGTTCGACAGGTCACGGGTAATCGTTTTTCATCAGAAAATTGATTTTTTGGACTGTAGAAAAATTGATTCAAAATGTCATTTGGATTGTGCCTCATGTTGCATAACTAGTTTTTAAGGCCTCAATGTGACCAAAATTGCCATTTTTACAGACTTTTTCTCCTACTCAGAAGCTTCTTTTTCTACCAATTCCAGGCATTAAAATGACTCTTAACACACTTATTTTAGTTCCAAACATGATAATTCACATGCAATAGTCATTTACAGTAAAAAACATGAAACATTAAAAAATTACAATTTCTGACCATCTGGAGAAAGTTCGACAGGTCACGGGTCATCGTTTTTCATCGGAAAATTGATTTTTTGGACTGCAGAAAGATTGATTTAAAATGTCATATGGATTGTGCCTCATGTTGAATAACTAGTTTATAAGGCCTCAATGTGACCAAAATTGCCATTTTTACAGACTTTTTTTCCTACTCAGAAGCTTCTATTTCGACCAATTTCAGGAATTAAAATGACTCTAAAAACAATTATTTTAGTTCCAAACATGATAATTTACATGCAACAGTCTTTACAGTCAAAGAATTAAACATTAAAAAATTACCATTTCTGACCATCTGGAGAAAGTTTGACAGGTCACGGGTCATCGTTTTTAATCAGAAAATTGATTTTTTGGACTGTAGAAAAATTGATTCAAAATGTCATTTGGATTGTTCCTCATGTTGAATAACTACTTTTTGAAGCCTCAATGTGACCAAAACTGCAATTTTTACAGACTTTTTCTCCTACTCGAAAGCTTTTATTTCGACCAATTTCAGGCATTAAAATGACCCTAAACACACTTATTTTAGCTCCAAAAGTGATAATTCACATGCAATAGTCATTTACAGTCAAAAAAATTAAACCTTAAAAAATTACCATTTCTGACCATATGGAGAAAGGTCAACGTTTTTCATCAGAAAATTGATTTTTTAGACTGTAGAAAAATTGATTCAAAATGTCATTTGGATTGTTCCTCATGTTGAATAACTACTTTTTGAAGCCTCAATGTGACCAAAAGTGCTATTTTTACAGACTTTTTCTCCTACTCAGAAGCTTCTATTTCGACCAATTTCAGGCATTAAAATGACTCTAAACACACTTATTTTAGCTCCAAAAGTGATAATTCACATGCAATAGTCATTTCCTGACAAAAAAATAAAACATTAAAAAATTACCATTTCTGACCATCTGGAGAAAGTTCGACAGGTCACGGGTAATCGTTTTTCATCAGAAAATTGATTTTTTGGACTGTAGAAAAATTGATTCAAAATGTCATTTGGATTGTGCCTCATGTTGCATAACTAGTTGTTAAGGCCTCAATGTGACCAAAATTGCCATTTTTACAGACTTTTTCTCCTACTCAGAAGCTTCTTTTTCGACCAATACCAGGCATTAAAATGACTCTAAACACACTTATTTTAGTTCCAAACATGATAACTCACATGCAATAGTCATTTACAGTCAAAAAATTAAACTTTAAAAAATTACAATTTCTGACAATCTGGAGAAAGTTGAACAGGTCACGGGTCATCATTTTTCATCAGAAAATTGATTTTTTAGACTGTAGAAAAATTTATTCAAAATGTAATTTGGATCGTGCCTAATGTTGAATAACTCGTTTTTAAGGCCTCAATGTGACCAAAATTGCCATTTTTCCAGACTTTTTCTCCTACTGAGAAGCTTCTATTTCGATCAATTTCAGGCATTAAAATGACTCTAAACACACTTATTTTAGTTCCAAACATGATAACTCACATGCAATAGTCATTTACAGTCAAAAAAATTAAACCTTAAAAAATTACCATTTCTGACCATATGGAGAAAGTTCGACAGGTCACGGGTCAACGTTTTTCATCAGAAAATTGATTTTTTAGACTGTAGAAAAATTGATTCAAAATGTCATTTGGATTGTTCCTCATGTTGCATAACTAGTTGTTAAGGCCTCAATGTGACCAAAATTGCCATTTTTACAGACTTTTTCTCCTACTCAGAAGCTTCTTTTTCGACCAATTCCAGGCATTAAAATGACTCTAAACACACTTATTTTAGTTCCAAACATGATAACACACATGCAATAGTCATTTACAGTCAAAAAATTAAACTTTAAAAAATTACCATTTCTGACCATCTGGAGAAAGTTCGACAGGTCACGGGTCATCGTTTTTCATCAGATAATTGATTTTTTTGGACTATAGAAAAATTAATTTAAAATGTCATATGGATTGGGCCTCATGTTGAATAACTAGTTTTTAAGGCCTCAATGTGACCAAAGTTGCCATTTTTACAGACTTTTTCTCCTACTCAGAAGCTTCTATTTCGACCAATTTCAGGCATTAAAATGACTCTAAAAACACTTATTTTAGTTCCAAACATGATAATTCACATGCAATAGTCTTTACAGTCAAAAAATTAAACATTAAAAAATTACAATTTCTGACCATCTGGAGAAAGTTCGACAGGTCACAGGTCATCGTTTTTCATCAGAAAATTGATTTTTTAGACTGTAGAAAAATTGATTCAAAATTTAATTTGGATCGTGCCTAATGTTGAATAACTCGTTTTTAAGGCCTCAATGTGACCAAAATTGCCATTTTTCCAGACTTTTTCTCCTACTGAGAAGCTTCTATTTCGACCAATTTCAGGCATTAAAATGACTCTAAACACACTTTTTTTAGATCCAAAAGTGACAATTCACATGCAATTGTCATTTACAGTCAAAAAATTAAACCTTAAAAAATGACCATTTTTGACCATATGGAGAAAGTTGAACAGGCCACGGCTCATAATTTTTCATCAGAAAATAGAGTTTTTTTAGACTGTAGAAAAATTGATTCAAAATGTCATTTGGATTGTTCCTCATGTTGAATAACTACTTTTTGAAGCCTCAATGTGACCAAAAGTGCTATTTTTACAGACTTTTTCTCCTACTCAGAACTTTCTATTTCGACCAATTTCAGGCATTAAAATGACTCTAAACACACTTATTTTAGCTCCAAAAGTGATAATTCACATGCAATAGTCATTTCCTGACAAAAAAATAAAACATTAAAAAATTACCATTTCTGACCATCTGGAGAAAGTTCGACAGGTCACGGGTAATCGTTTTTCATCAGAAAATTGATTTTTTGGACTGTAGAAAAATTGATTCAAAATGTCATTTGGATTGTGCCTCATGTTGCATAACTAGTTTTTAAGGCCTCAATGTGACCAAAAGTGCTATTTTTACAGACTTTTTCTCCAACCTAAAAGCTTCTATTTCGACCAATTTCAGGCATTAAAATGACTTTAAACACACTTATTTTAGCTCCAAAAGTGATAATTCACATGCAATAGTCATTTACAGTCAAAAAAATTAAACCTTAAAAAATTACCATTTCTGACCATATGGAAAAAGTTCGACAGGTCACGGGTAATCGTTTTTCATCAGAAAATTGATTTTTTGGACTGTAGAAAAATTGATTCAAAATGTCATTTGGATTGTGCCTCATGTTGCATAACTAGTTTTTAAGGCCTCAATGTGACCAAAATTGCCATTTTTACAGACTTTTTCTCCTACTCAGAAGCTTCTTTTTCGACCAATTCCAGGCATTAAAATGACTCTTAACACACTTATTTTAGTTCCAAACATGATAATTCACATGCAATAGTCATTTACAGTAAAAAACATAAAACATTAAAAAATTACAATTTCTGACCATCTGGAGAAAGTTCGACAGGTCACGGGTCATCGTTTTTCATCGGAAAATTGATTTTTTGGACTGCAGAAAGATTGATTTAAAATGTCATATGGATTGTGCCTCATGTTGAATAACTAGTTTATAAGGCCTCAATGTGATCAAAATTGCCATTTTTACAGACTTTTTTTCCTACTCAGAAGCTTCTATTTCGACCAATTTCAGGAATTAAAATGACTCTAAAAACAATTATTTTAGTTCCAAACATGATAATTTACATGCAACAGTCTTTACAGTCAAAGAATTAAACATTAAAAAATTACCATTTCTGACCATCTGGAGAAAGTTGAACAGGTCACGGGTCATCATTTTTCATCAGAAAATTGATTTTTTAGACTGTAGAAAAATTTATTCAAAATGTAATTTGGATCGTGCCTAATGTTGAATAACTCGTTTTTAAGGCCTCAATGTGACCAAAATTGCCATTTTTCCAGACTTTTTCTCTTACTGAGAAGCTTCTATTTCGATCAATTTCAGGCATTAAAATGACACTAAACACACTTTTTTTAGTTCCAAAAGTGATAATTCACATGCAATTGTCATTTACAGTCAAAAAATTAAACATTAAAAAATTACAATTTCTGACCATCTGGAGAAAGTTCGACAGGTCACAGGTCATCGTTTTTCAATCAGAAAATTGATTTTTTAGACTGTAGAAAAATTGATTCAAAATGTAATTTGGATCGTGCCTAATGTTGAATAACTCGTTTTTAAGGCCTCAATGTGACCAAAATTGCCATTTTTCCAGACTTTTTCTCCTCCTGAGAAGCTTCTATTTCGACCAATTTCAGGCATTAAAATGACTCTAAACACACTTTTTTTAGTTCCAAAAGTGATAATTCACATGCAATTGTCATTTACAGTCAAAAAATTAAACCTTAAAAAATGACCATTTTTGACCATATGGAGAAAGTTGAACAGGTCACGGCTCATAATTTTTCATCAGAAAATTGAGTTTTTTTAGACTGTAGAAAAATTGATTCAAAATGTCATTTGGATTGTTCCTCATGTTGAATAACTACTTTTTGAAGCCTCAATGTGACCAAAAGTGCTATTTTTACAGACTTTTTCTCCTACTCAGAACCTTCTATTTCGACCAATTTCAGGCATTAAAATGACTCTAAACACACTTATTTTAGCTCCAAAAGTGATAATTCACATGCAATAGTCATTTCCTGACAAAAAAATAAAACATTAAAAAATTACCATTTCTGACCATCTGGAGAAAGTTCGACAGGTCACGGGTAATCGTTTTTCATCAGAAAATTGATTTTTTGGACTGTAGAAAAATTGATTCAAAATGTCATTTGGATTGTGCCTCATGTTGCATAACTAGTTTTTAAGGCCTCAATGTGACCAAAAGTGCTATTTTTACAGACTTTTTCTCCTACCTAAAAGCTTCTATTTCGACCAATTTCAGGCATTAAAATGACTTTAAACACACTTATTTTAGCTCCAAAAGTGATAATTCACATGCAATAGTCATTTACAGTCAAAAAAATTAAACCTTAAAAAATTACCATTTCTGACCATATGGAGAAAGTTCGACAGGTCACGGGTAATCGTTTTTCATCAGAAAATTGATTTTTTGGACTGTAGAAAAATTGATTCAAAATGTCATTTGGATTGTGCCTCATGTTGCATAACTAGTTTTTAAGGCCTCAATGTGACCAAAATTGCCATTTTTACAGACTTTTTCTCCTACTCAGAAGCTTCTTTTTCGACCAATTCCAGGCATTAAAATGACTCTTAACACACTTATTTTAGTTCCAAACATGATAATTCACATGCAATAGTCATTTACAGTAAAAAACATAAAACATTAAAAAATTACAATTTCTGACCATCTGGAGAAAGTTCGACAGGTCACGGGTCATCGTTTTTCATCGGAAAATTGATTTTTTGGACTGCAGAAAGATTGATTTAAAATGTCATATGGATTGTGCCTCATGTTGAATAACTAGTTTATAAGGCCTCAATGTGATCAAAATTGCCATTTTTACAGACTTTTTTTCCTACTCAGAAGCTTCTATTTCGACCAATTTCAGGAATTAAAATGACTCTAAAAACAATTATTTTAGTTCCAAACATGATAATTTACATGCAACAGTCTTTACAGTCAAAGAATTAAACATTAAAAAATTACCATTTCTGACCATCTGGAGAAAGTTGAACAGGTCACGGGTCATCATTTTTCATCAGAAAATTGATTTTTTAGACTGTAGAAAAATTTATTCAAAATGTAATATGGATCGTGCCTAATGTTGAATAACTCGTTTTTAAGGCCTCAATGTGACCAAAATTGCCATTTTTCCAGACTTTTTCTCCTACTGAGAAGCTTCTATTTCGATCAATTTCAGGCATTAAAATGACACTAAACACACTTTTTTTAGTTCCAAAAGTGATAATTCACATGCAATTGTCATTTACAGTCAAAAAATTAAACCTTAAAAAATGACCATTTCTGACCATATGGAGAAAGTTGAACAGGTCACGGGTCATCGTTTTTCATCAGAAAATTGATTTTTTAGACTGTAGAAAAAATGATTCAAAATGTCATTTGGATTGTTCCTCATGTTGAATAACTACTTTTTGAAGCCTCAATGTGACCAAAAGTGCTATTTTTACAGACTTTTTCTCCTACTCAGAAGCTTCTATTTCGACCAATTTCAGGCATTAAAATGACTCTAAACACACTTATTTTAGCTCCAAAAGTGATAATTCACATGCAATAGTCATTTCCTGACAAAAAAATAAAACATTAAAAAATTACCATTTCTGACCATCTGGAGAAAGTTCGACAGGTCACGGGTAATCGTTTTTCATCAGAAAATTGATTTTTTGGACTGTAGAAAAATTGATTCAAAATGTCATTTGGATTGTGCCTCATGTTTCATAACTAGTTTTTAAGGCCTCAATGTGACCAAAATTGCCATTTTTACAGACTTTTTCTCCTACTCAGAAGCTTCTTTCTCGACCAATTCCAGGCATTAAAATGACTCTAAACACACTTATTTTAGTTCCAAACATGATAACTCACATGCAATAGTCATTTACAGTCAAAAAATTAAACTTTAAAAAATTACCATTTCTGACCATCTGGAGAAAGTTCGACAGGTCACGGGTCATCGTTTTTCATCAGATAATTGATTTTTTTGGACTATAGAAAATTAATTTAAAATGTCATATGGATTGGGCCTCATGTTGAATAACTAGTTTTTAAGGCCTCAATGTGACCAAAATTGCCATTTTTACAGACTTTTTCTCCTACTCAGAAGCTTCTATTTCGACCAATTTCAGGCATTAAAATGACTCTAAAAACACTTATTTTAGTTCCAAACAGGATAATTCACATGCAATAGTCTTTACAGTCAAAAAATTAAACATTAAAAAATTACAATTTCTGACCATCTGGAGAAAGTTCGACAGGTCACAGGTCATCGTTTTTCATCAGAAAATTGATTTTTTAGACTGTAGAAAAATTGATTCAAAATGTAATTTGGATCGTGCCTAATGTTGAATAACTCGTTTTTAAGGCCTCAATGTGACCAAAATTGCCATTTTTCCAGACTTTTTCTCCTACTGAGAAGCTTCTATTTCGACCAATTTCAGGCATTAAAATGACTCTAAACACACTTTTTTTTAGTTCCAAAAGTGATAATTCACATGCAATTGTCATTTACAGTCAAAAAATTAAACATTAAAAAATGACCATTTTTGACCATATGGAGAAAGTTGAACAGGTCAGGGGTCATCATTTTTCATCAGAAAATTGAGTTTTTTTAGACTGTA
The DNA here is from genome assembly GCF_964204655.1 of Triturus cristatus. NCBI lineage: Eukaryota > Metazoa > Chordata > Amphibia > Caudata > Salamandridae > Triturus > Triturus cristatus. Next base: position 1,018,668,294 of record NC_140591.1, on the reverse strand, counting down.
GAAAAATTGATTCAAAATGTCATTTGGATTGTTCCTCATGTTGAATAACTACTTTTTGAAGCCTCAATGTGACCAAAAGTGCTATTTTTACAGACTTTTTCTCCTACCCAAAAGCTTCTATTTCGACCAATTTCAGGCATTAAAATGACTTGAAACACACTTATTTTAGCTCCAAAAGTGATAATTCACATGCAATAGTCATTTACAGTCAAAAAAATTAAACCTTAAAAAATTACCATTTCTGACCATGTGGAGAAAGTTCGACAGGTCACGGGTAATCGTTTTTCATCAGAAAATTGATTTTTTGGACTGTAGAAAAATTGATTCAAAATGTCATTTGGATTGTGCCTCATGTTGCATAACTAGTTTTTAAGGCCTCAATGTGACCAAAATTGCCATTTTTACAGACTTTTTCTCCTACTCAGAAGCTTCTTTTTCGACCAATTCCAGGCATTAAAATGACTCTTAACACACTTATTTTAGTTCCAAACATGATAATTCACATGCAATAGTCATTTACAGTAAAAAACATGAAACATTAAAAAATTACAATTTCTGACCATCTGGAGAAAGTTCGACAGGTCACATGTCATCGTTTTTCATCGGAAAATTGATTTTTTGGACTGCAGAAAGATTGATTTAAAATGTCATATGGATTGTGCCTCATGTTGAATAACTAGTTTATAAGGCCTCAATGTGACCAAAATTGCCATTTTTACAGACTTTTTTTCCTACTCAGAAGCTTCTATTTCGACCAATTTCAGGAATTAAAATGACTCTAAAAACAATTATTTTAGTTCCAAACATGATAATTTACATGCAACAGTCTTTACAGTCAAAGAATTAAACATTAAAAAATTACCATTTCTGACCATCTGGAGAAAGTTTGACAGGTCACGGGTCATCGTTTTTCATCAGAAAATTGATTTTTTGGACTGTAGAAAAATTGATTCAAAATGTCATTTGGATTGTTCCTCATGTTGAATAACTACTTTTTGAAGCCTCAATGTGACCAAAACTGCAATTTTTACAGACTTTTTCTCCTACTCAGAAGCTTTTATTTCGACCAATTTCAGTCATTAAAATGACCCTAAACACACTTATTTTAGCTCCAAAAGTGATAATTCACATGCAATAGTCATTTCCTGACAAAAAAATAAAACATTAAAAAATTACCATTTCTGACCATCTGGAGAAAGTTCGACAGGTCACGGGTAATCGTTTTTCATCAGAAAATTGATTTTTTGGACTGTAGAAAAATTGATTCAAAATGTCATTTGGATTGTGCCTCATGTTGCATAACTAGTTGTTAAGGCCTCAATGTGACCAAAATTGCCATTTTTACAGACTTTTTCTCCTACTCAGAAGCTTCTTTTTCGACCAATTCCAGGCATTAAAATGACTCTAAACACACTTATTTTAGTTCCAAACATGATAACTCACATGCAATAGTCATTTACAGTCAAAAAATTAAACTTTAAAAAATTACAATTTCTGACAATCTGGAGAAAGTTGAACAGGTCACGGGTCATCGTTTTTCATCAGAAAATTTATTTTTTTGGACTATAGAAAAATTAATTTAAAATGTCATATGGATTGGGCCTCATGTTGAATAACTAGTTTTTAAGGCCTCAATGTGACCAAAATTGCCATTTTTACAGACTTTTTCTCCTACTCAGAAGCTTCTATTTCGACCAATTTCAGGCATTAAAATGACTCTAAACACACTTTTTTTAGTTCCAAAAGTGATAATTCACATGCAATTATCATTTACAGTCAAAAAATTAAACCTTAAAAAATTACCATTTCTGACCATCTGGAGAAAGTTCGACAGGTCACGGGTAATCGTTTTTCATCAGAAAATTGATTTTTTGGACTGTAGAAAAATTGATTCAAAATGTCATTTGGATTGTGCCTCATGTTGCATAACTAGTTTTTAAGGCCTCAATGTGACTAAAATTGCCATTTTTACAGACTTTTTCTCCTACTCAGAAGCTACTTTTTCGACCAATTCCAGGCATTAAAATGACTCTAAAAACACTTATTTTAGTTCCAAACATGATAACACACATGCAATAGTCATTTACAGTCAAAAAATTAAACTTTAAAAAATTACCATTTCTGACCATCTGGAGAAAGTTCGACAGGTCACGGGTCATCGTTTTTCATCAGAAAATTGATTTTTTGGACTGTAGAAAAAATGATTCAAAATGTCATTTGGATTGTTCCTCATGTTGAATAACTACTTTTTGAAGCCTCAATGTGACCAAAAGTGCTATTTTTACAGACTTTTTCTCCTACTCAGAAGCTTCTATTTCGACCAATTTCAGGCATTAAAATGACTCTAAACACACTTATTTTAGCTCCAAAAGTGATAATTCACATGCAATAGTCATTTCCTGACAAAAAAATAAAACATTAAAAAATTACCATTTCTGACCATCTGGAGAAAGTTCGACAGGTCACGGGTAATCGTTTTTCATCAGAAAATTGATTTTTTGGACTGTAGAAAAATTGATTCAAAATGTCATTTGGATTGTGCCTCATGTTTCATAACTAGTTTTTAAGGCCTCAATGTGACCAAAATTGCCATTTTTACAGACTTTTTCTCCTACTCAGAAGCTTCTTTCTCGACCAATTCCAGGCATTAAAATGACTCTAAACACACTTATTTTAGTTCCAAACATGATAACTCACATGCAATAGTCATTTACAGTCAAAAAATTAAACTTTAAAAAATTACCATTTCTGACCATCTGGAGAAAGTTCGACAGGTCACGGGTCATCGTTTTTCATCAGATAATTGATTTTTTTGGACTATAGAAAATTAATTTAAAATGTCATATGGATTGGGCCTCATGTTGAATAACTAGTTTTTAAGGCCTCAATGTGACCAAAATTGCCATTTTTACAGACTTTTTCTCCTACTCAGAAGCTTCTATTTCGACCAATTTCAGGCATTAAAATGACTCTAAAAACACTTATTTTAGTTCCAAACAGGATAATTCACATGCAATAGTCTTTACAGTCAAAAAATTAAACATTAAAAAATTACAATTTCTGACCATCTGGAGAAAGTTCGACAGGTCACAGGTCATCGTTTTTCATCAGAAAATTGATTTTTTAGACTGTAGAAAAATTGATTCAAAATGTAATTTGGATCGTGCCTAATGTTGAATAACTCGTTTTTAAGGCCTCAATGTGACCAAAATTGCCATTTTTCCAGACTTTTTCTCCTACTGAGAAGCTTCTATTTCGACCAATTTCAGGCATTAAAATGACTCTAAACACACTTTTTTTAGTTCCAAAAGTGATAATTCACATGCAATTGTCATTTACAGTCAAAAAATTAAACATTAAAAAATGACCATTTTTGACCATATGGAGAAAGTTGAACAGGTCAGGGGTCATCATTTTTCATCAGAAAATTGAGTTTTTTTAGACTGTAGAAAAATTGATTCAAAATGTCATTTGGATTGTTCCTCATGTTGAATAACTACTTTTTGAAGCCTCAATGTGACCAAAAGTGCTATTTTTACAGACTTTTTCTCCTACCCAAAAGCTTCTATTTCGACCAATTTCAGGCATTAAAATGACTTGAAACACACTTATTTTAGCTCCAAAAGTGATAATTCACATGCAATAGTCATTTACAGTCAAAAAAATTAAACCTTAAAAAATTACCATTTCTGACCATGTGGAGAAAGTTCGACAGGTCACGGGTAATCGTTTTTCATCAGAAAATTGATTTTTTGGACTGTAGAAAAATTGATTCAAAATGTCATTTGGATTGTGCCTCATGTTGCATAACTAGTTTTTAAGGCCTCAATGTGACCAAAATTGCCATTTTTACAGACTTTTTCTCCTACTCAGAAGCTTCTTTTTCGACCAATTCCAGGCATTAAAATGACTCTTAACACACTTATTTTAGTTCCAAACATGATAATTCACATGCAATAGTCATTTACAGTAAAAAACATGAAACATTAAAAAATTACAATTTCTGACCATCTGGAGAAAGTTCGACAGGTCACATGTCATCGTTTTTCATCGGAAAATTGATTTTTTGGACTGCAGAAAGATTGATTTAAAATGTCATATGGATTGTGCCTCATGTTGAATAACTAGTTTATAAGGCCTCAATGTGACCAAAATTGCCATTTTTACAGACTTTTTTTCCTACTCAGAAGCTTCTATTTCGACCAATTTCAGGAATTAAAATGACTCTAAAAACAATTATTTTAGTTCCAAACATGATAATTTACATGCAACAGTCTTTACAGTCAAAGAATTAAACATTAAAAAATTACCATTTCTGACCATCTGGAGAAAGTTTGACAGGTCACGGGTCATCGTTTTTCATCAGAAAATTGATTTTTTGGACTGTAGAAAAATTGATTCAAAATGTCATTTGGATTGTTCCTCATGTTGAATAACTACTTTTTGAAGCCTCAATGTGACCAAAACTGCAATTTTTACAGACTTTTTCTCCTACTCAGAAGCTTTTATTTCGACCAATTTCAGTCATTAAAATGACCCTAAACACACTTATTTTAGCTCCAAAAGTGATAATTCACATGCAATAGTCATTTCCTGACAAAAAAATAAAACATTAAAAAATTACCATTTCTGACCATCTGGAGAAAGTTCGACAGGTCACGGGTAATCGTTTTTCATCAGAAAATTGATTTTTTGGACTGTAGAAAAATTGATTCAAAATGTCATTTGGATTGTGCCTCATGTTGCATAACTAGTTGTTAAGGCCTCAATGTGACCAAAATTGCCATTTTTACAGACTTTTTCTCCTACTCAGAAGCTTCTTTTTCGACCAATTCCAGGCATTAAAATGACTCTAAACACACTTATTTTAGTTCCAAACATGATAACTCACATGCAATAGTCATTTACAGTCAAAAAATTAAACTTTAAAAAATTACAATTTCTGACAATCTGGAGAAAGTTGAACAGGTCACGGGTCATCGTTTTTCATCAGAAAATTTATTTTTTTGGACTATAGAAAAATTAATTTAAAATGTCATATGGATTGGGCCTCATGTTGAATAACTAGTTTTTAAGGCCTCAATGTGACCAAAATTGCCATTTTTACAGACTTTTTCTCCTACTCAGAAGCTTCTATTTCGACCAATTTCAGGCATTAAAATGACTCTAAACACACTTTTTTTAGTTCCAAAAGTGATAATTCACATGCAATTATCATTTACAGTCAAAAAATTAAACCTTAAAAAATTACCATTTCTGACCATCTGGAGAAAGTTCGACAGGTCACGGGTAATCGTTTTTCATCAGAAAATTGATTTTTTGGACTGTAGAAAAATTGATTCAAAATGTCATTTGGATTGTGCCTCATGTTGCATAACTAGTTTTTAAGGCCTCAATGTGACTAAAATTGCCATTTTTACAGACTTTTTCTCCTACTCAGAAGCTACTTTTTCGACCAATTCCAGGCATTAAAATGACTCTAAAAACACTTATTTTAGTTCCAAACATGATAACACACATGCAATAGTCATTTACAGTCAAAAAATTAAACTTTAAAAAATTACCATTTCTGACCATCTGGAGAAAGTTCGACAGGTCACGGGTCATCGTTTTTCATCAGATAATTGATTTTTTTGGACTATAGAAAAATTAATTTAAAATGTCATATGGATTGGGCCTCATGTTGAATAACTAGTTTTTAAGGCCTCAATGTGACCAAAGTTGCCATTTTTACAGACTTTTTCTCCTACTCAGAAGCTTCTATTTCGACCAATTTCAGGCATTAAAATGACTCTAAAAACACTTATTTTAGTTCCAAACATGATAATTCACATGCAATAGTCTTTACAGTCAAAAAATTAAACATTAAAAAATTACAATTTCTGACCATCTGGAGAAAGTTCGACAGGTCACAGGTCATCGTTTTTCATCAGAAAATTGATTTTTTAGACTGTAGAAAAATTGATTCAAAATTTAATTTGGATCGTGCCTAATGTTGAATAACTCGTTTTTAAGGCCTCAATGTGACCAAAATTGCCATTTTTCCAGACTTTTTCTCCTACTGAGAAGCTTCTATTTCGACCAATTTCAGGCATTAAAATGACTCTAAACACACTTTTTTTAGATCCAAAAGTGATAATTCACATGCAATTGTCATTTACAGTCAAAAAATTAAACCTTAAAAAATGACCATTTTTGACCATATGGAGAAAGTTGAACAGGTCACGGCTCATAATTTTTCATCAGAAAATAGAGTTTTTTTAGACTGTAGAAAAATTGATTCAAAATGTCATTTGGATTGTTCCTCATGTTGAATAACTACTTTTTGAAGCCTCAATGTGACCAAAAGTGCTATTTTTACAGACTTTTTCTCCTACTCAGAACCTTCTATTTCGACCAATTTCAGGCATTAAAATGACTCTAAACACACTTATTTTAGCTCCAAAAGTGATAATTCACATGCAATAGTCATTTCCTGACAAAAAAATAAAACATTAAAAAATTACCATTTCTGACCATCTGGAGAAAGTTCGACAGGTCACGGGTAATCGTTTTTCATCAGAAAATTGATTTTTTGGACTGTAGAAAAATTGATTCAAAATGTCATTTGGATTGTGCCTCATGTTGCATAACTAGTTTTTAAGGCCTCAATGTGACCAAAAGTGCTATTTTTACAGACTTTTTCTCCTACCTAAAAGCTTCTATTTCGACCAATTTCAGGCATTAAAATGACTTTAAACACACTTATTTTAGCTCCAAAAGTGATAATTCACATGCAATAGTCATTTACAGTCAAAAAAATTAAACCTTAAAAAATTACCATTTCTGACCATATGGAGAAAGTTCGACAGGTCACGGGTAATCGTTTTTCATCAGAAAATTGATTTTTTGGACTGTAGAAAAATTGATTCAAAATGTCATTTGGATTGTGCCTCATGTTGCATAACTAGTTTTTAAGGCCTCAATGTGACCAAAATTGCCATTTTTACAGACTTTTTCTCCTACTCAGAAGCTTCTTTTTCGACCAATTCCAGGCATTAAAATGACTCTTAACACACTTATTTTAGTTCCAAACATGATAATTCACATGCAATAGTCATTTACAGTAAAAAACATAAAACATTAAAAAATTACAATTTCTGACCATCTGGAGAAAGTTCGACAGGTCACGGGTAATCGTTTTTCATCAGAAAATTGATTTTTTGGACTGTAGAAAAATTGATTCAAAATGTCATTTGGATTGTGCCTCATGTTGCATAACTAGTTTTTAAGGCCTCAATGTGACCAAAAGTGCTATTTTTACAGACTTTTTCTCCTACCTAAAAGCTTCTATTTCGACCAATTTCAGGCATTAAAATGACTTTAAACACACTTATTTTAGCTCCAAAAGTGATAATTCACATGCAATAGTCATTTACAGTCAAAAAAATTAAACCTTAAAAAATTACCATTTCTGACCATATGGAGAAAGTTCGACAGGTCACGGGTAATCGTTTTTCATCAGAAAATTGATTTTTTGGACTGTAGAAAAATTGATTCAAAATGTCATTTGGATTGTGCCTCATGTTGCATAACTAGTTTTTAAGGCCTCAATGTGACCAAAATTGCCATTTTTACAGACTTTTTCTCCTACTCAGAAGCTTCTTTTTCGACCAATTCCAGGCATTAAAATGACTCTTAACACACTTATTTTAGTTCCAAACATGATAATTCACATGCAATGGTCATTTACAGTAAAAAACATAAAACATTAAAAAATTACAATTTCTGACCATCTGGAGAAAGTTCGACAGGTCACGGGTCATCGTTTTTCATCGGAAAATTGATTTTTTGGACTGCAGAAAGATTGATTTAAAATGTCATATGGATTGTGCCTCATGTTGAATAACTAGTTTATAAGGCCTCAATGTGATCAAAATTGCCATTTTTACAGACTTTTTTTCCTACTCAGAAGCTTCTATTTCGACCAATTTCAGGAATTAAAATGACTCTAAAAACAATTATTTTAGTTCCAAACATGATAATTTACATGCAACAGTCTTTACAGTCAAAGAATTAAACATTAAAAAATTACCATTTCTGACCATCTGGAGAAAGTTGAACAGGTCACGGGTCATCATTTTTCATCAGAAAATTGATTTTTTAGACTGTAGAAAAATTTATTCAAAATGTAATTTGGATCGTGCCTAATGTTGAATAACTCGTTTTTAAGGCCTCAATGTGACCAAAATTGCCATTTTTCCGGACTTTTTCTCCTACTGAGAAGCTTCTATTTCGATCAATTTCAGGCATTAAAATGACACTAAACACACTTTTTTTAGTTCCAAAAGTGATAATTCACATGCAATTGTCATTTACAGTCAAAAAATTAAACCTTAAAAAATGACCATTTCTGACCATATGGAGAAAGTTGAACAGGTCACGGGTCATCGTTTTTCATCAGAAAATTGATTTTTTAGACTGTAGAAAAATTGATTCAAAATGTCATTTGGATTGTTCCTCATGTTGAATAACTACTTTTTGAAGCCTCAATGTGACCAAAAGTGCTATTTTTACAGACTTTTTCTCCTACTCAGAAGCTTCTATTTCGACCAATTTCAGGCATTAAAATGACTCTAAACACACTTATTTTAGCTCCAAAAGTGATAATTCACATGCAATAGTCATTTCCTGACAAAAAAATAAAACATTAAAAAATTACCATTTCTGACCATCTGGAGAAAGTTCGACAGGTCACGGGTAATCGTTTTTCATCAGAAAATTGATTTTTTGGACTGTAGAAAAATTGATTCAAAATGTCATTTGGATTGTGCCTCATGTTTCATAACTAGTTTTTAAGGCCTCAATGTGACCAAAATTGCCATTTTTACAGACTTTTTCTCCTACTCAGAAGCTTCTTTCTCGACCAATTCCAGGCATTAAAATGACTCTAAACACACTTCTTTTAGTTCCAAACATGATAACTCACATGCAATAGTCATTTACAGTCAAAAAATTAAACTTTAAAAAATTACCATTTCTGACCATCTGGAGAAAGTTCGACAGGTCACGGGTCATCGTTTTTCATCAGATAATTGATTTTTTTGGACTATAGAAAAATTAATTTAAAATGTCATATGGATTGGGCCTCATGTTGAATAACTAGTTTTTAAGGCCTCAATGTGACCAAAATTGCCATTTTTACAGACTTTTTCTCCTACTCAGAAGCTTCTATTTCGACCAATTTCAGGCATTAAAATGACTCTAAAAACACTTATTTTAGTTCCAAACATGATAATTCACATGCAATAGTCTTTACAGTCAAAAAATTAAACATTAAAAAATTACAATTTCTGACCATCTGGAGAAAGTTCGACAGGTCACAGGTCATCGTTTTTCATCAGAAAATTGATTTTTTAGACTGTAGAAAAATTGATTCAAAATGTAATTTGGATCGTGCCTATGTTGAATAACTCGTTTTTAAGGCCTCAATGTGACCAAAATTGCCATTTTTCCAGACTTTTTCTGCTACTGAGAAGCTTCTATTTCGACCAATTTCAGGCATTAAAATGACTCTAAACACACTTTTTTTAGTTCCAAAAGTGATAATTCACATGCAATTGTCATTTACAGTCAAAAAATTAAACATTAAAAAATGACCATTTTTGACCATATGGAGAAAGTTGAACAGGTCACGGGTCATCATTTTTCATCAGAAAATTGAGTTTTTTTAGACTGTAGAAAAATTGATTCAAAATGTCATTTGGATTGTTCCTCATGTTGAATAACTACTTTTTGAAGCCTCAATGTGACCAAAAGTGCTATTTTTACAGACTTTTTCTCCTACCCAAAAGCTTCTATTTCGACCAATTTCAGGCATTAAAATGACTTTAAACACACTTATTTTAGCTCCAAAAGTGATAATTCACATGCAATAGTCATTTACAGTCAAAAAAATTAAACCTTAAAAAATTACCATTTCTGACCATGTGGAGAAAGTTCGACAGGTCACGGGTAATCGTTTTTCATCAGAAAATTGATTTTTTGGACTGTAGAAAAATTGATTCAAAATGTCATTTGGATTGTGCCTCATGTTGCATAACTAGTTTTTAAGGCCTCAATGTGACCAAAATTGCCATTTTTACAGACTTTTTCTCCTACTCAGAAGCTTCTTTTTCGACCAATTCCAGGCATTAAAATGACTCTTAACACACTTATTTTAGTTCCAAACATGATAATTCACATGCAATAGTCATTTACAGTAAAAAACATGAAACATTAAAAAATTACAATTTCTGACCATCTGGAGAAAGTTCGACAGGTCACATGTCATCGTTTTTCATCGGAAAATTGATTTTTTGGACTGCAGAAAGATTGATTTAAAATGTCATATGGATTGTGCCTCATGTTGAATAACTAGTTTATAAGGCCTCAATGTGACCAAAATTGCCATTTTTACAGACTTTTTTTCCTACTCAGAAGCTTCTATTTCGACCAATTTCAGGAATTAAAATGACTCTAAAAACAATTATTTTAGTTCCAAACATGATAATTTACATGCAACAGTCTTTACAGTCAAAGAATTAAACATTAAAAAATTACCATTTCTGACCATCTGGAGAAAGTTTGACAGGTCACGGGTCATCGTTTTTCATCAGAAAATTGATTTTTTGGACTGTAGAAAAATTGATTCAAAATGTCATTTGGATTGTTCCTCATGTTGAATAACTACTTTTTGAAGCCTCAATGTGACCAAAACTGCAATTTTTACAGACTTTTTCTCCTACTCAGAAGCTTCTTTTTCGACCAATTCCAGGCATTAAAATGACTCTAAACACACTTATTTTAGTTCCAAACATGATAACTCACATGCAATAGTCATTTACAGTCAAAAAATTAAACTTTAAAAAATTACCATTTCTGACCATCTGGAGAAAGTTCGACAGGTCACGGGTCATCGTTTTTCATCAGAAAATTTATTTTTTTGGACTATAGAAAAATTAATTTAAAATGTCATATGGATTGGGCCTCATGTTGAATAACTAGTTTTTAAGGCCTCAATGTGACCAAAATTGCCATTTTTACAGACTTTTTCTCCTACTCAGAAGCTTCTATTTCGACCAATTTCAGGCATTAAAATGACTCTAAACACACTTTATTTAGTTCCAAAAGTGATAATTCACATGCAATTGTCATTTACAGTCAAAAAATTAAACCTTAAAAAATTACCATTTCTGACCATCTGGAGAAAGTTCGACAGGTCACGGGTAATCGTTTTTCATCAGAAAATTGATTTTTTGGACTGTAGAAAAATTGATTCAAAATGTCATTTGGATTGTGCCTCATGTTGCATAACTAGTTTTTAAGGCCTCAATGTGACTAAAATTGCCATTTTTACAGACTTTTTCTCCTACTCAGAAGCTACTTTTTCGACCAATTCCAGGCATTAAAATGACTCTAAAAACACTTATTTTAGTTCCAAACATGATAACACACATGCAATAGTCATTTACAGTCAAAAAATTAAACTTTAAAAAATTACCATTTCTGACCATCTGGAGAAAGTTCGACAGGTCACGGGTCATCGTTTTTCATCAGATAATTGATTTTTTTGGACTATAGAAAAATTAATTTAAAATGTCATATGGATTGGGCCTCATGTTGAATAACTAGTTTTTAAGGCCTCAATGTGACCAAAGTTGCCATTTTTACAGACTTTTTCTCCTACTCAGAAGCTTCTATTTCGACCAATTTCAGGCATTAAAATGACTCTAAAAACACTTATTTTAGTTCCAAACATGATAATTCACATGCAATAGTCTTTACAGTCAAAAAATTAAACATTAAAAAATTACAATTTCTGACCATCTGGAGAAAGTTCGACAGGTCACAGGTCATCGTTTTTCATCAGAAAATTGATTTTTTAGACTGTAGAAAAATTGATTCAAAATTTAATTTGGATCGTGCCTAATGTTGAATAACTCGTTTTTAAGGCCTCAATGTGACCAAAATTGCCATTTTTCCAGACTTTTTCTCCTACTGAGAAGCTTCTATTTCGACCAATTTCAGGCATTAAAATGACTCTAAACACACTTTTTTTAGATCCAAAAGTGATAATTCACATGCAATTGTCATTTACAGTCAAAAAATTAAACCTTAAAAAATGACCATTTTTGACCATATGGAGAAAGTTGAACAGGTCACGGCTCATAATTTTTCATCAGAAAATAGAGTTTTTTTAGACTGTAGAAAAATTGATTCAAAATGTCATTTGGATTGTTCCTCATGTTGAATAACTACTTTTTGAAGCCTCAATGTGACCAAAAGTGCTATTTTTACAGACTTTTTCTCCTACTCAGAACCTTCTATTTCGACCAATTTCAGGCATTAAAATGACTCTAAACACACTTATTTTAGCTCCAAAAGTGATAATTCACATGCAATAGTCATTTCCTGACAAAAAAATAAAACATTAAAAAATTACCATTTCTGACCATCTGGAGAAAGTTCGACAGGTCACGGGTAATCGTTTTTCATCAGAAAATTGATTTTTTGGACTGTAGAAAAATTGATTCAAAATGTCATTTGGATTGTGCCTCATGTTGCATAACTAGTTTTTAAGGCCTCAATGTGACCAAAAGTGCTATTTTTACAGACTTTTTCTCCTACCTAAAAGATTCTATTTCGACCAATTTCAGGCATTAAAATGACTTTAAACACACTTATTTTAGCTCCAAAAGTGATAATTCACATGCAATAGTCATTTACAGTCAAAAAAATTAAACCTTAAAAAATTACCATTTCTGACCATATGGAGAAAGTTCGACAGGTCACGGGTAATCGTTTTTCATCAGAAAATTGATTTTTTGGACTGTAGAAAAATTGATTCAAAATGTCATTTGGATTGTGCCTCATGTTGCATAACTAGTTTTTAAGGCCTCAATGTGACCAAAATTGCCATTTTTACAGACTTTTTCTCCTACTCAGAAGCTTCTTTTTCGACCAATTCCAGGCATTAAAATGACTCTTAACACACTTATTTTAGTTCCAAACATGATAATTCACATGCAATAGTCATTTACAGTAAAAAACATAAAACATTAAAAAATTACAATTTCTGACCATCTGGAGAAAGTTCGACAGGTCACGGGTAATCGTTTTTCATCAGAAAATTGATTTTTTGGACTGTAGAAAAATTGATTCAAAATGTCATTTGGATTGTGCCTCATGTTGCATAACTAGTTTTTAAGGCCTCAATGTGACCAAAAGTGCTATTTTTACAGACTTTTTCTCCTACCTAAAAGCTTCTATTTCGACCAATTTCAGGCATTAAAATGACTTTAAACACACTTATTTTAGCTCCAAAAGTGATAATTCACATGCAATAGTCATTTACAGTCAAAAAAATTAAACCTTAAAAAATTACCATTTCTGACCATATGGAGAAAGTTCGACAGGTCACGGGTAATCGTTTTTCATCAGAAAATTGATTTTTTGGACTGTAGAAAAATTGATTCAAAATGTCATTTGGATTGTGCCTCATGTTGCATAACTAGTTTTTAAGGCCTCAATGTGACCAAAATTGCCATTTTTACAGACTTTTTCTCCTACTCAGAAGCTTCTTTTTCGACCAATTCCAGGCATTAAAATGACTCTTAACACACTTATTTTAGTTCCAAACATGATAATTCACATGCAATAGTCATTTACAGTAAAAAACATAAAACATTAAAAAATTACAATTTCTGACCATCTGGAGAAAGTTCGACAGGTCACGGGTCATCGTTTTTCATCGGAAAATTGATTTTTTGGACTGCAGAAAGATTGATTTAAAATGTCATATGGATTGTGCCTCATGTTGAATAACTAGTTTATAAGGCCTCAATGTGATCAAAATTGCCATTTTTACAGACTTTTTTTCCTACTCAGAAGCTTCTATTTCGACCAATTTCAGGAATTAAAATGACTCTAAAAACAATTATTTTAGTTCCAAACATGATAATTTACATGCAACAGTCTTTACAGTCAAAGAATTAAACATTAAAAAATTACCATTTCTGACCATCTGGAGAAAGTTGAACAGGTCACGGGTCATCATTTTTCATCAGAAAATTGATTTTTTAGACTGTAGAAAAATTTATTCAAAATGTAATTTGGATCGTGCCTAATGTTGAATAACTCGTTTTTAAGGCCTCAATGTGACCAAAATTGCCATTTTTCCAGACTTTTTCTCCTACTGAGAAGCTTCTATTTCGATCAATTTCAGGCATTAAAATGACACTAAACACACTTTTTTTAGTTCCAAAAGTGATAATTCACATGCAATTGTCATTTACAGTCAAAAAATTAAACCTTAAAAAATGACCATTTCTGACCATATGGAGAAAGTTGAACAGGTCACGGGTCATCGTTTTTCATCAGAAAATTGATTTTTTAGACTGTAGAAAAATTGATTCAAAATGTCATTTGGATTGTTCCTCATGTTGAATAACTACTTTTTGAAGCCTCAATGTGACCAAAAGTGCTATTTTTACAGACTTTTTCTCCTACTCAGAAGCTTCTATTTCGACCAATTTCAGGCATTAAAATGACTCTAAACACACTTATTTTAGCTCCAAAAGTGATAATTCACATGCAATAGTCATTTCCTGACAAAAAAATAAAACATTAAAAAATTACCATTTCTGACCATCTGGAGAAAGTTCGACAGGTCACGGGTAATCGTTTTTCATCAGAAAATTGATTTTTTGGACTGTAGAAAAATTGATTCAAAATGTCATTTGGATTGTGCCTCATGTTTCATAACTAGTTTTTAAGGCCTCAATGTGACCAAAATTGCCATTTTTACAGACTTTTTCTCCTACTCAGAAGCTTCTTTCTCGACCAATTCCAGGCATTAAAATGACTCTAAACACACTTCTTTTAGTTCCAAACATGATAACTCACATGCAATAGTCATTTACAGTCAAAAAATTAAACTTTAAAAAATTACCATTTCTGACCATCTGGAGAAAGTTCGACAGGTCACGGGTCATCGTTTTTCATCAGATAATTGATTTTTTTGGACTATAGAAAAATTAATTTAAAATGTCATATGGATTGGGCCTCATGTTGAATAACTAGTTTTTAAGGCCTCAATGTGACCAAAATTGCCATTTTTACAGACTTTTTCTCCTACTCAGAAGCTTCTATTTCGACCAATTTCAGGCATTAAAATGACTCTAAAAACACTTATTTTAGTTCCAAACATGATAATTCACATGCAATAGTCTTTACAGTCAAAAAATTAAACATTAAAAAATTACAATTTCTGACCATCTGGAGAAAGTTCGACAGGTCACAGGTCATCGTTTTTCATCAGAAAATTGATTTTTTAGACTGTAGAAAAATTGATTCAAAATGTAATTTGGATCGTGCCTATGTTGAATAACTCGTTTTTAAGGCCTCAATGTGACCAAAATTGCCATTTTTCCAGACTTTTTCTGCTACTGAGAAGCTTCTATTTCGACCAATTTCAGGCATTAAAATGACTCTAAACACACTTTTTTTAGTTCCAAAAGTGATAATTCACATGCAATTGTCATTTACAGTCAAAAAATTAAACATTAAAAAATGACCATTTTTGACCATATGGAGAAAGTTGAACAGGTCACGGGTCATCATTTTTCATCAGAAAATTGAGTTTTTTTAGACTGTAGAAAAATTGATTCAAAATGTCATTTGGATTGTTCCTCATGTTGAATAACTACTTTTTGAAGCCTCAATGTGACCAAAAGTGCTATTTTTACAGACTTTTTCTCCTACCCAAAAGCTTCTATTTCGACCAATTTCAGGCATTAAAATGACTTTAAACACACTTATTTTAGCTCCAAAAGTGATAATTCACATGCAATAGTCATTTACAGTCAAAAAAATTAAACCTTAAAAAATTACCATTTCTGACCATGTGGAGAAAGTTCGACAGGTCACGGGTAATCGTTTTTCATCAGAAAATTGATTTTTTGGACTGTAGAAAAATTGATTCAAAATGTCATTTGGATTGTGCCTCATGTTGCATAACTAGTTTTTAAGGCCTCAATGTGACCAAAATTGCCATTTTTACAGACTTTTTCTCCTACTCAGAAGCTTCTTTTTCGACCAATTCCAGGCATTAAAATGACTCTTAACACACTTATTTTAGTTCCAAACATGATAATTCACATGCAATAGTCATTTACAGTAAAAAACATGAAACATTAAAAAATTACAATTTCTGACCATCTGGAGAAAGTTCGACAGGTCACATGTCATCGTTTTTCATCGGAAAATTGATTTTTTGGACTGCAGAAAGATTGATTTAAAATGTCATATGGATTGTGCCTCATGTTGAATAACTAGTTTATAAGGCCTCAATGTGACCAAAATTGCCATTTTTACAGACTTTTTTTCCTACTCAGAAGCTTCTATTTCGACCAATTTCAGGAATTAAAATGACTCTAAAAACAATTATTTTAGTTCCAAACATGATAATTTACATGCAACAGTCTTTACAGTCAAAGAATTAAACATTAAAAAATTACCATTTCTGACCATCTGGAGAAAGTTTGACAGGTCACGGGTCATCGTTTTTCATCAGAAAATTGATTTTTTGGACTGTAGAAAAATTGATTCAAAATGTCATTTGGATTGTTCCTCATGTTGAATAACTACTTTTTGAAGCCTCAATGTGACCAAAACTGCAATTTTTACAGACTTTTTCTCCTACTCAGAAGCTTCTTTTTCGACCAATTCCAGGCATTAAAATGACTCTAAACACACTTATTTTAGTTCCAAACATGATAACTCACATGCAATAGTCATTTACAGTCAAAAAATTAAACTTTAAAAAATTACCATTTCTGACCATCTGGAGAAAGTTCGACAGGTCACGGGTCATCGTTTTTCATCAGAAAATTTATTTTTTTGGACTATAGAAAAATTAATTTAAAATGTCATATGGATTGGGCCTCATGTTGAATAACTAGTTTTTAAGGCCTCAATGTGACCAAAATTGCCATTTTTACAGACTTTTTCTCCTACTCAGAAGCTTCTATTTCGACCAATTTCAGGCATTAAAATGACTCTAAACACACTTTATTTAGTTCCAAAAGTGATAATTCACATGCAATTGTCATTTACAGTCAAAAAATTAAACCTTAAAAAATTACCATTTCTGACCATCTGGAGAAAGTTCGACAGGTCACGGGTAATCGTTTTTCATCAGAAAATTGATTTTTTGGACTGTAGAAAAATTGATTCAAAATGTCATTTGGATTGTGCCTCATGTTGCATAACTAGTTTTTAAGGCCTCAATGTGACTAAAATTGCCATTTTTACAGACTTTTTCTCCTACTCAGAAGCTACTTTTTCGACCAATTCCAGGCATTAAAATGACTCTAAAAACACTTATTTTAGTTCCAAACATGATAACACACATGCAATAGTCATTTACAGTCAAAAAATTAAACTTTAAAAAATTACCATTTCTGACCATCTGGAGAAAGTTCGACAGGTCACGGGTCATCGTTTTTCATCAGATAATTGATTTTTTTGGACTATAGAAAAATTAATTTAAAATGTCATATGGATTGGGCCTCATGTTGAATAACTAGTTTTTAAGGCCTCAATGTGACCAAAGTTGCCATTTTTACAGACTTTTTCTCCTACTCAGAAGCTTCTATTTCGACCAATTTCAGGCATTAAAATGACTCTAAAAACACTTATTTTAGTTCCAAACATGATAATTCACATGCAATAGTCTTTACAGTCAAAAAATTAAACATTAAAAAATTACAATTTCTGACCATCTGGAGAAAGTTCGACAGGTCACAGGTCATCGTTTTTCATCAGAAAATTGATTTTTTAGACTGTAGAAAAATTGATTCAAAATTTAATTTGGATCGTGCCTAATGTTGAATAACTCGTTTTTAAGGCCTCAATGTGACCAAAATTGCCATTTTTCCAGACTTTTTCTCCTACTGAGAAGCTTCTATTTCGACCAATTTCAGGCATTAAAATGACTCTAAACACACTTTTTTTAGATCCAAAAGTGATAATTCACATGCAATTGTCATTTACAGTCAAAAAATTAAACCTTAAAAAATGACCATTTTTGACCATATGGAGAAAGTTGAACAGGTCACGGCTCATAATTTTTCATCAGAAAATAGAGTTTTTTTAGACTGTAGAAAAATTGATTCAAAATGTCATTTGGATTGTTCCTCATGTTGAATAACTACTTTTTGAAGCCTCAATGTGACCAAAAGTGCTATTTTTACAGACTTTTTCTCCTACTCAGAACCTTCTATTTCGACCAATTTCAGGCATTAAAATGACTCTAAACACACTTATTTTAGCTCCAAAAGTGATAATTCACATGCAATAGTCATTTCCTGACAAAAAAATAAAACATTAAAAAATTACCATTTCTGACCATCTGGAGAAAGTTCGACAGGTCACGGGTAATCGTTTTTCATCAGAAAATTGATTTTTTGGACTGTAGAAAAATTGATTCAAAATGTCATTTGGATTGTGCCTCATGTTGCATAACTAGTTTTTAAGGCCTCAATGTGACCAAAAGTGCTATTTTTACAGACTTTTTCTCCTACCTAAAAGCTTCTATTTCGACCAATTTCAGGCATTAAAATGACTTTAAACACACTTATTTTAGCTCCAAAAGTGATAATTCACATGCAATAGTCATTTACAGTCAAAAAAATTAAACCTTAAAAAATTACCATTTCTGACCATATGGAGAAAGTTCGACAGGTCACGGGTAATCGTTTTTCATCAGAAAATTGATTTTTTGGACTGTAGAAAAATTGATTCAAAATGTCATTTGGATTGTGCCTCATGTTGCATAACTAGTTTTTAAGGCCTCAATGTGACCAAAATTGCCATTTTTACAGACTTTTTCTCCTACTCAGAAGCTTCTTTTTCGACCAATTCCAGGCATTAAAATGACTCTTAACACACTTATTTTAGTTCCAAACATGATAATTCACATGCAATAGTCATTTACAGTAAAAAACATAAAACATTAAAAAATTACAATTTCTGACCATCTGGAGAAAGTTCGACAGGTCACGGGTAATCGTTTTTCATCAGAAAATTGATTTTTTGGACTGTAGAAAAATTGATTCAAAATGTCATTTGGATTGTGCCTCATGTTGCATAACTAGTTTTTAAGGCCTCAATGTGACCAAAAGTGCTATTTTTACAGACTTTTTCTCCTACCTAAAAGCTTCTATTTCGACCAATTTCAGGCATTAAAATGACTTTAAACACACTTATTTTAGCTCCAAAAGTGATAATTCACATGCAATAGTCATTTACAGTCAAAAAAATTAAACCTTAAAAAATTACCATTTCTGACCATATGGAGAAAGTTCGACAGGTCACGGGTAATCGTTTTTCATCAGAAAATTGATTTTTTGGACTGTAGAAAAATTGATTCAAAATGTCATTTGGATTGTGCCTCATGTTGCATAACTAGTTTTTAAGGCCTCAATGTGACCAAAATTGCCATTTTTACAGACTTTTTCTCCTACTCAGAAGCTTCTTTTTCGACCAATTCCAGGCATTAAAATGACTCTTAACACACTTATTTTAGTTCCAAACATGATAATTCACATGCAATAGTCATTTACAGTAAAAAACATAAAACATTAAAAAATTACAATTTCTGACCATCTGGAGAAAGTTCGACAGGTCACGGGTCATCGTTTTTCATCGGAAAATTGATTTTTTGGACTGCAGAAAGATTGATTTAAAATGTCATATGGATTGTGCCTCATGTTGAATAACTAGTTTATAAGGCCTCAATGTGATCAAAATTGCCATTTTTACAGACTTTTTTTCCTACTCAGAAGCTTCTATTTCGACCAATTTCAGGAATTAAAATGACTCTAAAAACAATTATTTTAGTTCCAAACATGATAATTTACATGCAACAGTCTTTACAGTCAAAGAATTAAACATTAAAAAATTACCATTTCTGACCATCTGGAGAAAGTTGAACAGGTCACGGGTCATCATTTTTCATCAGAAAATTGATTTTTTAGACTGTAGAAAAATTTATTCAAAATGTAATTTGGATCGTGCCTAATGTTGAATAACTCGTTTTTAAGGCCTCAATGTGACCAAAATTGCCATTTTTCCAGACTTTTTCTCCTACTGAGAAGCTTCTATTTCGATCAATTTCAGGCATTAAAATGACACTAAACACACTTTTTTTAGTTCCAAAAGTGATAATTCACATGCAATTGTCATTTACAGTCAAAAAATTAAACCTTAAAAAATGACCATTTCTGACCATATGGAGAAAGTTGAACAGGTCACGGGTCATCGTTTTTCATCAGAAAATTGATTTTTTAGACTGTAGAAAAATTGATTCAAAATGTCATTTGGATTGTTCCTCATGTTGAATAACTACTTTTTGAAGCCTCAATGTGACCAAAAGTGCTATTTTTTACAGACTTTTTCTCCTACTCAGAAGCTTCTATTTCGACCAATTTCAGGCATTAAAATGACTCTAAACACACTTATTTTAGCTCCAAAAGTGATAATTCACATGCAATAGTCATTTCCTGACAAAAAAATAAAACATTAAAAAATTACCATTTCTGACCATCTGGAGAAAGTTCGACAGGTCACGGGTAATCGTTTTTCATCAGAAAATTGATTTTTTGGACTGTAGAAAAATTGATTCAAAATGTCATTTGGATTGTGCCTCATGTTTCATAACTAGTTTTTAAGGCCTCAATGTGACCAAAATTGCCATTTTTACAGACTTTTTCTCCTACTCAGAAGCTTCTTTCTCGACCAATTCCAGGCATTAAAATGACTCTAAACACACTTCTTTTAGTTCCAAACATGATAACTCACATGCAATAGTCATTTACAGTCAAAAAATTAAACTTTAAAAAATTACCATTTCTGACCATCTGGAGAAAGTTCGACAGGTCACGGGTCATCGTTTTTCATCAGATAATTGATTTTTTTGGACTATAGAAAAATTAATTTAAAATGTCATATGGATTGGGCCTCATGTTGAATAACTAGTTTTTAAGGCCTCAATGTGACCAAAATTGCCATTTTTACAGACTTTTTCTCCTACTCAGAAGCTTCTATTTCGACCAATTTCAGGCATTAAAATGACTCTAAAAACACTTATTTTAGTTCCAAACATGATAATTCACATGCAATAGTCTTTACAGTCAAAAAATTAAACATTAAAAAATTACAATTTCTGACCATCTGGAGAAAGTTCGACAGGTCACAGGTCATCGTTTTTCATCAGAAAATTGATTTTTTAGACTGTAGAAAAATTGATTCAAAATGTAATTTGGATCGTGCCTATGTTGAATAACTCGTTTTTAAGGCCTCAATGTGACCAAAATTGCCATTTTTCCAGACTTTTTCTGCTACTGAGAAGCTTCTATTTCGACCAATTTCAGGCATTAAAATGACTCTAAACACACTTTTTTTAGTTCCAAAAGTGATAATTCACATGCAATTGTCATTTACAGTCAAAAAATTAAACATTAAAAAATGACCATTTTTGACCATATGGAGAAAGTTGAACAGGTCACGGGTCATCATTTTTCATCAGAAAATTGAGTTTTTTTAGACTGTAGAAAAATTGATTCAAAATGTCATTTGGATTGTTCCTCATGTTGAATAACTACTTTTTGAAGCCTCAATGTGACCAAAAGTGCTATTTTTACAGACTTTTTCTCCTACCCAAAAGCTTCTATTTCGACCAATTTCAGGCATTAAAATGACTTTAAACACACTTATTTTAGCTCCAAAAGTGATAATTCACATGCAATAGTCATTTACAGTCAAAAAAATTAAACCTTAAAAAATTACCATTTCTGACCATGTGGAGAAAGTTCGACAGGTCACGGGTAATCGTTTTTCATCAGAAAATTGATTTTTTGGACTGTAGAAAAATTGATTCAAAATGTCATTTGGATTGTGCCTCATGTTGCATAACTAGTTTTTAAGGCCTCAATGTGACCAAAATTGCCATTTTTACAGACTTTTTCTCCTACTCAGAAGCTTCTTTTTCGACCAATTCCAGGCATTAAAATGACTCTTAACACACTTATTTTAGTTCCAAACATGATAATTCACATGCAATAGTCATTTACAGTAAAAAACATGAAACATTAAAAAATTACAATTTCTGACCATCTGGAGAAAGTTCGACAGGTCACATGTCATCGTTTTTCATCGGAAAATTGATTTTTTGGACTGCAGAAAGATTGATTTAAAATGTCATATGGATTGTGCCTCATGTTGAATAACTAGTTTATAAGGCCTCAATGTGACCAAAATTGCCATTTTTACAGACTTTTTTTCCTACTCAGAAGCTTCTATTTCGACCAATTTCAGGAATTAAAATGACTCTAAAAACAATTATTTTAGTTCCAAACATGATAATTTACATGCAACAGTCTTTACAGTCAAAGAATTAAACATTAAAAAATTACCATTTCTGACCATCTGGAGAAAGTTTGACAGGTCACGGGTCATCGTTTTTCATCAGAAAATTGATTTTTTGGACTGTAGAAAAATTGATTCAAAATGTCATTTGGATTGTTCCTCATGTTGAATAACTACTTTTTGAAGCCTCAATGTGACCAAAACTGCAATTTTTACAGACTTTTTCTCCTACTCAGAAGCTTCTTTTTCGACCAATTCCAGGCATTAAAATGACTCTAAACACACTTATTTTAGTTCCAAACATGATAACTCACATGCAATAGTCATTTACAGTCAAAAAATTAAACTTTAAAAAATTACCATTTCTGACCATCTGGAGAAAGTTCGACAGGTCACGGGTCATCGTTTTTCATCAGAAAATTTATTTTTTTGGACTATAGAAAAATTAATTTAAAATGTCATATGGATTGGGCCTCATGTTGAATAACTAGTTTTTAAGGCCTCAATGTGACCAAAATTGCCATTTTTACAGACTTTTTCTCCTACTCAGAAGCTTCTATTTCGACCAATTTCAGGCATTAAAATGACTCTAAAAACACTTATTTTAGTTCCAAACATGATAATTCACATGCAATAGTCTTTACAGTCAAAAAATTAAACATTAAAAAATTGCAATTTCTGACCATCTGGAGAAAGTTCGACAGGTCACAGGTCATCGTTTTTTATCAGAAAATTGATTTTTTAAACTGTAGAAAAATTTATTCAAAATGTAATTTGGATCGTGCCTAATGTTGAATAACTCGTTTTTAAGGCCTCAATGTGACCAAAATTGCCATTTTTCCAGACTTTTTCTCCTACTGAGAAGCTTCTATTTCGACCAATTTCAGGCATTAAAATGACTCTAAACACACTTTTTTTAGTTCCAAAAGTGATAATTCACATGCAATTGTCATTTACAGTCAAAAAATTAAACCTTAAAAAATGACCATTTTTGACCATATGGAGAAAGTTGAACAGGTCACGGGTCATCATTTTTCATCAGAAAATTGAGTTTTTTTAGACTGTAGAAAAATTGATTCAAAATGTCATTTGGATTGTTCCTCATGTTGAATAACTACTTTTTGAAGCCTCAATGTGACCAAAAGTGCTATTTTTAGAGACTTTTTCTCCTACTCAGAACCTTCTATTTCGACCAATTTCAGGCACTAAAATGACTCTAAACACACTTATTCTAGCTCCAAAAGTGATAATTCACATGCAATAGTCATTTCCTGACAAAAAAATAAAACATTAAAAAATTACCATTTCTGACCATCTGGAGAAAGTTCGACAGGTCACGGGTCATCGTTTTTCATCAGAAAATTGATTTTTTTGGACTATAGAAAAATTAATTTAAAATGTCATATGGATTGGGCCTCATGTTGAATAACTAGTTTTTAAGGCCTCAATGTGACCAAAATTGCCATTTTTACAGACTTTTTCTCCTACTCAGAAGCTTCTATTTTGACCAATTTCAGGCATTAAAATGACTCTAAAAACACTTATTTTAGTTCCAAACATGATAATTCACATGCAATAGTCTTTACAGTCAAAAAATTAAACATTAAAAAATTACAATTTCTGACCATCTGGAGAAAGTTCGACAGGTCACAGGTCATCGTTTTTCATCAGAAAATTGATTTTTTAGACTGTAGAAAAATTGATTCAAAATGTAATT
The DNA here is from genome assembly GCF_964204655.1 of Triturus cristatus. NCBI lineage: Eukaryota > Metazoa > Chordata > Amphibia > Caudata > Salamandridae > Triturus > Triturus cristatus. Next base: position 1,018,644,128 of record NC_140591.1, on the reverse strand, counting down.
TGGATCGTGCCTAATGTTGAATAACTCGTTTTTAAGGCCTCAATGTGACCAAAATTGCCATTTTTCCAGACTTTTTCTCCTACTGAGAAGCTTCTATTTCGACCAATTTCAGGCATTAAAATGACTCTAAACACACTTTTTTTAGTTCCAAAAGTGATAATTCACATGCAATTGTCATTTACAGTCAAAAAATTAAACCTTAAAAAATGACCATTTTTGACCATATGGAGAAAGTTGAACAGGTCACGGGTCATAATTTTTCATCAGAAAATTGAGTTTTTTTAGACTGTAGAAAAATTGATTCAAAATGTCATTTGGATTGTTCCTCATGTTGAATAACTACTTTTTGAAGCCTCAATGTGACCAAAAGTGCTATTTTTACAGACTTTTTCTCCTACTCAGAAGCTTCTATTTCGACCAATTTCAGGCATTAAAATGACTCTAAACACACTTATTTTAGCTCCAAAAGTGATAATTCACATGCAATAGTCATTTCCTGAGAAAAAAATAAAACATTAAAAAATTACCATTTCTGACCATCTGGAGAAAGTTCGACAGGTCACGGGTAATCGTTTTTCATCAGAAAATTGATTTGTTGGACTGTAGAAAAATTGATTCAAAATGTCATTTGAATTGTGCCTCATGTTGCATAACTAGTTTTTAAGGCCTCAATGTGACCAAAATTGCCATTTTTACAGACTTTTTCTCCTACTCAGAAGCTTCTTTTTCGACCAATTCCAGGCATTAAAATGACTCTAAACACACTTATTTTAGTTCCAAACATGATAACTCACATGCAATAGTCATTTACAGTCAAAAAATTAAACTTTAAAAAATTACAATTTCTGACCATCTGGAGAAAGTTGAACAGGTCACGGGTCATCATTTTTCATCAGAAAATTGATTTTTTAGACTGTAGAAAAATTGATTCAAAATGTAATTTGGATCGTGCCTAATGTTGAATAACTCATTTTTAAGGCCTCAATGTGACCAAAATTGCCATTTTTCCAGACTTTTTCTCCTACTGAGAAGCTTCTATTTCGACCAATTTCAGGCGTTAAAATGACACTAAACACACTTTTGTTAGTTCCAAAAGTGATGATTCACATGCAATTGTCATTTACAGTCAAAATATTAAACCTTAAAAAATGACCATTTCTGACCATATGGAGAAAGTTGAACAGGTCACAGGTCATCGTTTTTCATCAGAAAATTGATTTTTTAGACTGTAGAAAAATTGATTCAAAATGTCATTTGGATTGTTCCTCATGTTGAATAACTACTTTTTGAAGCCTCAATGTGACCAAAAGTGCTATTTTTACAGACTTTTTCTCCTACTCAGAAGCTTCTATTTCGACCAATTTCAGGCATTAAAATGACTCTAAACACACTTATTTTAGCTCCAAAATTGATAATTCACATGCAATAGTCATTTCCTGACAAAAAAATAAAACATTAAAAAATTACCATTTCTGACCATCTGGAGAAAGTTCGACAGGTCACGGGTAATCGTTTTTCATCAGAAAATTGATTTTTTGGACTGTAGAAAAATTGATTCAAAATGTCATTTGGATTGTGCCTCATGTTTCATAACTAGTTTTTAAGGCCTCAATGTGACCAAAATTGCCATTTTTACAGACTTTTTCTCCTACTCAGAAGCTTCTTTCTCGACCAATTCCAGGCATTAAAATGACTCTAAACACACTTCTTTTAGTTCCAAACATGATAACTCACATGCAATAGTCATTTACAGTCAAAAAATTAAACTTTAAAAAATTACCATTTCTGACCATCTGGAGAAAGTTCGACAGGTCACGGGTCATCGTTTTTCATCAGATAATTGATTTTTTTGGACTATAGAAAAATTAATTTAAAATGTCATATGGATTGGGCCTCATGTTGAATAACTAGTTTTTAAGGCCTCAATGTGACCAAAATTGCCATTTTTACAGACTTTTTCTCCTACTCAGAAGCTTCTATTTCGACCAATTTCAGGCATTAAAATGACTCTAAAAACACTTATTTTAGTTCCAAACATGATAATTCACATGCAATAGTCTTTACAGTCAAAAAATTAAACATTAAAAAATTACAATTTCTGACCATCTGGAGAAAGTTCGACAGGTCACAGGTCATCGTTTTTCATCAGAAAATTGATTTTTTAGACTGTAGAAAAATTGATTCAAAATGTAATTTGGATCGTGCCTATGTTGAATAACTCGTTTTTAAGGCCTCAATGTGACCAAAATTGCCATTTTTCCAGACTTTTTCTGCTACTGAGAAGCTTCTATTTCGACCAATTTCAGGCATTAAAATGACTCTAAACACACTTTTTTTAGTTCCAAAAGTGATAATTCACATGCAATTGTCATTTACAGTCAAAAAATTAAACATTAAAAAATGACCATTTTTGACCATATGGAGAAAGTTGAACAGGTCACGGGTCATCATTTTTCATCAGAAAATTGAGTTTTTTTAGACTGTAGAAAAATTGATTCAAAATGTCATTTGGATTGTTCCTCATGTTGAATAACTACTTTTTGAAGCCTCAATGTGACCAAAAGTGCTATTTTTACAGACTTTTTCTCCTACCCAAAAGCTTCTATTTCGACCAATTTCAGGCATTAAAATGACTTTAAACACACTTATTTTAGCTCCAAAAGTGATAATTCACATGCAATAGTCATTTACAGTCAAAAAAATTAAACCTTAAAAAATTACCATTTCTGACCATGTGGAGAAAGTTCGACAGGTCACGGGTAATCGTTTTTCATCAGAAAATTGATTTTTTGGACTGTAGAAAAATTGATTCAAAATGTCATTTGGATTGTGCCTCATGTTGCATAACTAGTTTTTAAGGCCTCAATGTGACCAAAATTGCCATTTTTACAGACTTTTTCTCCTACTCAGAAGCTTCTTTTTCGACCAATTCCAGGCATTAAAATGACTCTTAACACACTTATTTTAGTTCCAAACATGATAATTCACATGCAATAGTCATTTACAGTAAAAAACATGAAACATTAAAAAATTACAATTTCTGACCATCTGGAGAAAGTTCGACAGGTCACATGTCATCGTTTTTCATCGGAAAATTGATTTTTTGGACTGCAGAAAGATTGATTTAAAATGTCATATGGATTGTGCCTCATGTTGAATAACTAGTTTATAAGGCCTCAATGTGACCAAAATTGCCATTTTTACAGACTTTTTTTCCTACTCAGAAGCTTCTATTTCGACCAATTTCAGGAATTAAAATGACTCTAAAAACAATTATTTTAGTTCCAAACATGATAATTTACATGCAACAGTCTTTACAGTCAAAGAATTAAACATTAAAAAATTACCATTTCTGACCATCTGGAGAAAGTTTGACAGGTCACGGGTCATCGTTTTTCATCAGAAAATTGATTTTTTGGACTGTAGAAAAATTGATTCAAAATGTCATTTGGATTGTTCCTCATGTTGAATAACTACTTTTTGAAGCCTCAATGTGACCAAAACTGCAATTTTTACAGACTTTTTCTCCTACTCAGAAGCTTCTTTTTCGACCAATTCCAGGCATTAAAATGACTCTAAACACACTTATTTTAGTTCCAAACATGATAACTCACATGCAATAGTCATTTACAGTCAAAAAATTAAACTTTAAAAAATTACCATTTCTGACCATCTGGAGAAAGTTCGACAGGTCACGGGTCATCGTTTTTCATCAGAAAATTTATTTTTTTGGACTATAGAAAAATTAATTTAAAATGTCATATGGATTGGGCCTCATGTTGAATAACTAGTTTTTAAGGCCTCAATGTGACCAAAATTGCCATTTTTACAGACTTTTTCTCCTACTCAGAAGCTTCTATTTCGACCAATTTCAGGCATTAAAATGACTCTAAACACACTTTATTTAGTTCCAAAAGTGATAATTCACATGCAATTGTCATTTACAGTCAAAAAATTAAACCTTAAAAAATTACCATTTCTGACCATCTGGAGAAAGTTCGACAGGTCACGGGTAATCGTTTTTCATCAGAAAATTGATTTTTTGGACTGTAGAAAAATTGATTCAAAATGTCATTTGGATTGTGCCTCATGTTGCATAACTAGTTTTTAAGGCCTCAATGTGACTAAAATTGCCATTTTTACAGACTTTTTCTCCTACTCAGAAGCTACTTTTTCGACCAATTCCAGGCATTAAAATGACTCTAAAAACACTTATTTTAGTTCCAAACATGATAACACACATGCAATAGTCATTTACAGTCAAAAAATTAAACTTTAAAAAATTACCATTTCTGACCATCTGGAGAAAGTTCGACAGGTCACGGGTCATCGTTTTTCATCAGATAATTGATTTTTTTGGACTATAGAAAAATTAATTTAAAATGTCATATGGATTGGGCCTCATGTTGAATAACTAGTTTTTAAGGCCTCAATGTGACCAAAGTTGCCATTTTTACAGACTTTTTCTCCTACTCAGAAGCTTCTATTTCGACCAATTTCAGGCATTAAAATGACTCTAAAAACACTTATTTTAGTTCCAAACATGATAATTCACATGCAATAGTCTTTACAGTCAAAAAATTAAACATTAAAAAATTACAATTTCTGACCATCTGGAGAAAGTTCGACAGGTCACAGGTCATCGTTTTTCATCAGAAAATTGATTTTTTAGACTGTAGAAAAATTGATTCAAAATTTAATTTGGATCGTGCCTAATGTTGAATAACTCGTTTTTAAGGCCTCAATGTGACCAAAATTGCCATTTTTCCAGACTTTTTCTCCTACTGAGAAGCTTCTATTTCGACCAATTTCAGGCATTAAAATGACTCTAAACACACTTTTTTTAGATCCAAAAGTGATAATTCACATGCAATTGTCATTTACAGTCAAAAAATTAAACCTTAAAAAATGACCATTTTTGACCATATGGAGAAAGTTGAACAGGTCACGGCTCATAATTTTTCATCAGAAAATAGAGTTTTTTTAGACTGTAGAAAAATTGATTCAAAATGTCATTTGGATTGTTCCTCATGTTGAATAACTACTTTTTGAAGCCTCAATGTGACCAAAAGTGCTATTTTTACAGACTTTTTCTCCTACTCAGAACCTTCTATTTCGACCAATTTCAGGCATTAAAATGACTCTAAACACACTTATTTTAGCTCCAAAAGTGATAATTCACATGCAATAGTCATTTCCTGACAAAAAAATAAAACATTAAAAAATTACCATTTCTGACCATCTGGAGAAAGTTCGACAGGTCACGGGTAATCGTTTTTCATCAGAAAATTGATTTTTTGGACTGTAGAAAAATTGATTCAAAATGTCATTTGGATTGTGCCTCATGTTGCATAACTAGTTTTTAAGGCCTCAATGTGACCAAAAGTGCTATTTTTACAGACTTTTTCTCCTACCTAAAAGCTTCTATTTCGACCAATTTCAGGCATTAAAATGACTTTAAACACACTTATTTTAGCTCCAAAAGTGATAATTCACATGCAATAGTCATTTACAGTCAAAAAAATTAAACCTTAAAAAATTACCATTTCTGACCATATGGAGAAAGTTCGACAGGTCACGGGTAATCGTTTTTCATCAGAAAATTGATTTTTTGGACTGTAGAAAAATTGATTCAAAATGTCATTTGGATTGTGCCTCATGTTGCATAACTAGTTTTTAAGGCCTCAATGTGACCAAAATTGCCATTTTTACAGACTTTTTCTCCTACTCAGAAGCTTCTTTTTCGACCAATTCCTGGCATTAAAATGACTCTTAACACACTTATTTTAGTTCCAAACATGATAATTCACATGCAATAGTCATTTACAGTAAAAAACATAAAACATTAAAAAATTACAATTTCTGACCATCTGGAGAAAGTTCGACAGGTCACGGGTAATCGTTTTTCATCAGAAAATTGATTTTTTGGACTGTAGAAAAATTGATTCAAAATGTCATTTGGATTGTGCCTCATGTTGCATAACTAGTTTTTAAGGCCTCAATGTGACCAAAAGTGCTATTTTTACAGACTTTTTCTCCTACCTAAAAGCTTCTATTTCGACCAATTTCAGGCATTAAAATGACTTTAAACACACTTATTTTAGCTCCAAAAGTGATAATTCACATGCAATAGTCATTTACAGTCAAAAAAATTAAACCTTAAAAAATTACCATTTCTGACCATATGGAGAAAGTTCGACAGGTCACGGGTAATCGTTTTTCATCAGAAAATTGATTTTTTGGACTGTAGAAAAATTGATTCAAAATGTCATTTGGATTGTGCCTCATGTTGCATAACTAGTTTTTAAGGCCTCAATGTGACCAAAATTGCCATTTTTACAGACTTTTTCTCCTACTCAGAAGCTTCTTTTTCGACCAATTCCAGGCATTAAAATGACTCTTAACACACTTATTTTAGTTCCAAACATGATAATTCACATGCAATAGTCATTTACAGTAAAAAACATAAAACATTAAAAAATTACAATTTCTGACCATCTGGAGAAAGTTCGACAGGTCACGGGTCATCGTTTTTCATCGGAAAATTGATTTTTTGGACTGCAGAAAGATTGATTTAAAATGTCATATGGATTGTGCCTCATGTTGAATAACTAGTTTATAAGGCCTCAATGTGATCAAAATTGCCATTTTTACAGACTTTTTTTCCTACTCAGAAGCTTCTATTTCGACCAATTTCAGGAATTAAAATGACTCTAAAAACAATTATTTTAGTTCCAAACATGATAATTTACATGCAACAGTCTTTACAGTCAAAGAATTAAACATTAAAAAATTACCATTTCTGACCATCTGGAGAAAGTTGAACAGGTCACGGGTCATCATTTTTCATCAGAAAATTGATTTTTTAGACTGTAGAAAAATTTATTCAAAATGTAATTTGGATCGTGCCTAATGTTGAATAACTCGTTTTTAAGGCCTCAATGTGACCAAAATTGCCATTTTTCCAGACTTTTTCTCCTACTGAGAAGCTTCTATTTCGATCAATTTCAGGCATTAAAATGACACTAAACACACTTTTTTTAGTTCCAAAAGTGATAATTCACATGCAATTGTCATTTACAGTCAAAAAATTAAACCTTAAAAAATGACCATTTCTGACCATATGGAGAAAGTTGAACAGGTCACGGGTCATCGTTTTTCATCAGAAAATTGATTTTTTAGACTGTAGAAAAATTGATTCAAAATGTCATTTGGATTGTTCCTCATGTTGAATAACTACTTTTTGAAGCCTCAATGTGACCAAAAGTGCTATTTTTACAGACTTTTTCTCCTACTCAGAAGCTTCTATTTCGACCAATTTCAGGCATTAAAATGACTCTAAACACACTTATTTTAGCTCCAAAAGTGATAATTCACATGCAATAGTCATTTCCTGACAAAAAAATAAAACATTAAAAAATTACCATTTCTGACCATCTGGAGAAAGTTCGACAGGTCACGGGTAATCGTTTTTCATCAGAAAATTGATTTTTTGGACTGTAGAAAAATTGATTCAAAATGTCATTTGGATTGTGCCTCATGTTTCATAACTAGTTTTTAAGGCCTCAATGTGACCAAAATTGCCATTTTTACAGACTTTTTCTCCTACTCAGAAGCTTCTTTCTCGACCAATTCCAGGCATTAAAATGACTCTAAACACACTTCTTTTAGTTCCAAACATGATAACTCACATGCAATAGTCATTTACAGTCAAAAAATTAAACTTTAAAAAATTACCATTTCTGACCATCTGGAGAAAGTTCGACAGGTCACGGGTCATCGTTTTTCATCAGATAATTGATTTTTTTGGACTATAGAAAAATTAATTTAAAATGTCATATGGATTGGGCCTCATGTTGAATAACTAGTTTTTAAGGCCTCAATGTGACCAAAATTGCCATTTTTACAGACTTTTTCTCCTACTCAGAAGCTTCTATTTCGACCAATTTCAGGCATTAAAATGACTCTAAAAACACTTATTTTAGTTCCAAACATGATAATTCACATGCAATAGTCTTTACAGTCAAAAAATTAAACATTAAAAAATTACAATTTCTGACCATCTGGAGAAAGTTCGACAGGTCACAGGTCATCGTTTTTCATCAGAAAATTGATTTTTTAGACTGTAGAAAAATTGATTCAAAATGTAATTTGGATCGTGCCTATGTTGAATAACTCGTTTTTAAGGCCTCAATGTGACCAAAATTGCCATTTTTCCAGACTTTTTCTGCTACTGAGAAGCTTCTATTTCGACCAATTTCAGGCATTAAAATGACTCTAAACACACTTTTTTTAGTTCCAAAAGTGATAATTCACATGCAATTGTCATTTACAGTCAAAAAATTAAACATTAAAAAATGACCATTTTTGACCATATGGAGAAAGTTGAACAGGTCACGGGTCATCATTTTTCATCAGAAAATTGAGTTTTTTTAGACTGTAGAAAAATTGATTCAAAATGTCATTTGGATTGTTCCTCATGTTGAATAACTACTTTTTGAAGCCTCAATGTGACCAAAAGTGCTATTTTTACAGACTTTTTCTCCTACCCAAAAGCTTCTATTTCGACCAATTTCAGGCATTAAAATGACTTTAAACACACTTATTTTAGCTCCAAAAGTGATAATTCACATGCAATAGTCATTTACAGTCAAAAAAATTAAACCTTAAAAAATTACCATTTCTGACCATGTGGAGAAAGTTCGACAGGTCACGGGTAATCGTTTTTCATCAGAAAATTGATTTTTTGGACTGTAGAAAAATTGATTCAAAATGTCATTTGGATTGTGCCTCATGTTGCATAACTAGTTTTTAAGGCCTCAATGTGACCAAAATTGCCATTTTTACAGACTTTTTCTCCTACTCAGAAGCTTCTTTTTCGACCAATTCCAGGCATTAAAATGACTCTTAACACACTTATTTTAGTTCCAAACATGATAATTCACATGCAATAGTCATTTACAGTAAAAAACATGAAACATTAAAAAATTACAATTTCTGACCATCTGGAGAAAGTTCGACAGGTCACATGTCATCGTTTTTCATCGGAAAATTGATTTTTTGGACTGCAGAAAGATTGATTTAAAATGTCATATGGATTGTGCCTCATGTTGAATAACTAGTTTATAAGGCCTCAATGTGACCAAAATTGCCATTTTTACAGACTTTTTTTCCTACTCAGAAGCTTCTATTTCGACCAATTTCAGGAATTAAAATGACTCTAAAAACAATTATTTTAGTTCCAAACATGATAATTTACATGCAACAGTCTTTACAGTCAAAGAATTAAACATTAAAAAATTACCATTTCTGACCATCTGGAGAAAGTTTGACAGGTCACGGGTCATCGTTTTTCATCAGAAAATTGATTTTTTGGACTGTAGAAAAATTGATTCAAAATGTCATTTGGATTGTTCCTCATGTTGAATAACTACTTTTTGAAGCCTCAATGTGACCAAAACTGCAATTTTTACAGACTTTTTCTCCTACTCAGAAGCTTCTTTTTCGACCAATTCCAGGCATTAAAATGACTCTAAACACACTTATTTTAGTTCCAAACATGATAACTCACATGCAATAGTCATTTACAGTCAAAAAATTAAACTTTAAAAAATTACCATTTCTGACCATCTGGAGAAAGTTCGACAGGTCACGGGTCATCGTTTTTCATCAGAAAATTTATTTTTTTGGACTATAGAAAAATTAATTTAAAATGTCATATGGATTGGGCCTCATGTTGAATAACTAGTTTTTAAGGCCTCAATGTGACCAAAATTGCCATTTTTACAGACTTTTTCTCCTACTCAGAAGCTTCTATTTCGACCAATTTCAGGCATTAAAATGACTCTAAACACACTTTATTTAGTTCCAAAAGTGATAATTCACATGCAATTGTCATTTACAGTCAAAAAATTAAACCTTAAAAAATTACCATTTCTGACCATCTGGAGAAAGTTCGACAGGTCACGGGTAATCGTTTTTCATCAGAAAATTGATTTTTTGGACTGTAGAAAAATTGATTCAAAATGTCATTTGGATTGTGCCTCATGTTGCATAACTAGTTTTTAAGGCCTCAATGTGACTAAAATTGCCATTTTTACAGACTTTTTCTCCTACTCAGAAGCTACTTTTTCGACCAATTCCAGGCATTAAAATGACTCTAAAAACACTTATTTTAGTTCCAAACATGATAATTCACATGCAATAGTCTTTACAGTCAAAAAATTAAACATTAAAAAATTACAATTTCTGACCATCTGGAGAAAGTTCGACAGGTCACAGGTCATCGTTTTTTATCAGAAAATTGATTTTTTAAACTGTAGAAAAATTTATTCAAAATGTAATTTGGATCGTGCCTAATGTTGAATAACTCGTTTTTAAGGCCTCAATGTGACCAAAATTGCCATTTTTCCAGACTTTTTCTCCTACTGAGAAGCTTCTATTTCGACCAATTTCAGGCATTAAAATGACTCTAAACACACTTTTTTTAGTTCCAAAAGTGATAATTCACATGCAATTGTCATTTACAGTCAAAAAATTAAACCTTAAAAAATGACCATTTTTGACCATATGGAGAAAGTTGAACAGGTCACGGGTCATCATTTTTCATCAGAAAATTGAGTTTTTTTAGACTGTAGAAAAATTGATTCAAAATGTCATTTGGATTGTTCCTCATGTTGAATAACTACTTTTTGAAGCCTCAATGTGACCAAAAGTGCTATTTTTAGAGACTTTTTCTCCTACTCAGAACCTTCTATTTCGACCAATTTCAGGCACTAAAATGACTCTAAACACACTTATTCTAGCTCCAAAAGTGATAATTCACATGCAATAGTCATTTCCTGACAAAAAAATAAAACATTAAAAAATTACCATTTCTGACCATCTGGAGAAAGTTCGACAGGTCACGGGTCATCGTTTTTCATCAGAAAATTGATTTTTTTGGACTATAGAAAAATTAATTTAAAATGTCATATGGATTGGGCCTCATGTTGAATAACTAGTTTTTAAGGCCTCAATGTGACCAAAATTGCCATTTTTACAGACTTTTTCTCCTACTCAGAAGCTTCTATTTTGACCAATTTCAGGCATTAAAATGACTCTAAAAACACTTATTTTAGTTCCAAACATGATAATTCACATGCAATAGTCTTTACAGTCAAAAAATTAAACATTAAAAAATTACAATTTCTGACCATCTGGAGAAAGTTCGACAGGTCACAGGTCATCGTTTTTCATCAGAAAATTGATTTTTTAGACTGTAGAAAAATTGATTCAAAATGTAATTTGGATCGTGCCTAATGTTGAATAACTCGTTTTTAAGGCCTCAATGTGACCAAAATTGCCATTTTTCCAGACTTTTTCTCCTACTGAGAAGCTTCTATTTCGACCAATTTCAGGCATTAAAATGACTCTAAACACACTTTTTTTAGTTCCAAAAGTGATAATTCACATGCAATTGTCATTTACAGTCAAAAAATTAAACCTTAAAAAATGACCATTTTTGACCATATGGAGAAAGTTGAACAGGTCACGGGTCATAATTTTTCATCAGAAAATTGAGTTTTTTTAGACTGTAGAAAAATTGATTCAAAATGTCATTTGGATTGTTCCTCATGTTGAATAACTACTTTTTGAAGCCTCAATGTGACCAAAAGTGCTATTTTTACAGACTTTTTCTCCTACTCAGAAGCTTCTATTTCGACCAATTTCAGGCATTAAAATGACTCTAAACACACTTATTTTAGCTCCAAAAGTGATAATTCACATGCAATAGTCATTTCCTGAGAAAAAAATAAAACATTAAAAAATTACCATTTCTGACCATCTGGAGAAAGTTCGACAGGTCACGGGTAATCGTTTTTCATCAGAAAATTGATTTGTTGGACTGTAGAAAAATTGATTCAAAATGTCATTTGAATTGTGCCTCATGTTGCATAACTAGTTTTTAAGGCCTCAATGTGACCAAAATTGCCATTTTTACAGACTTTTTCTCCTACTCAGAAGCTTCTTTTTCGACCAATTCCAGGCATTAAAATGACTCTAAACACACTTATTTTAGTTCCAAACATGATAACTCACATGCAATAGTCATTTACAGTCAAAAAATTAAACTTTAAAAAATTACAATTTCTGACCATCTGGAGAAAGTTGAACAGGTCACGGGTCATCATTTTTCATCAGAAAATTGATTTTTTAGACTGTAGAAAAATTGATTCAAAATGTAATTTGGATCGTGCCTAATGTTGAATAACTCATTTTTAAGGCCTCAATGTGACCAAAATTGCCATTTTTCCAGACTTTTTCTCCTACTGAGAAGCTTCTATTTCGACCAATTTCAGGCGTTAAAATGACACTAAACACACTTTTGTTAGTTCCAAAAGTGATGATTCACATGCAATTGTCATTTACAGTCAAAATATTAAACCTTAAAAAATGACCATTTCTGACCATATGGAGAAAGTTGAACAGGTCACAGGTCATCGTTTTTCATCAGAAAATTGATTTTTTAGACTGTAGAAAAATTGATTCAAAATGTCATTTGGATTGTTCCTCATGTTGAATAACTACTTTTTGAAGCCTCAATGTGACCAAAAGTGCTATTTTTACAGACTTTTTCTCCTACTCAGAAGCTTCTATTTCGACCAATTTCAGGCATTAAAATGACTCTAAACACACTTATTTTAGCTCCAAAATTGATAATTCACATGCAATAGTCATTTCCTGACAAAAAAATAAAACATTAAAAAATTACCATTTCTGACCATCTGGAGAAAGTTCGACAGGTCACGGGTAATCGTTTTTCATCAGAAAATTGATTTTTTGGACTGTAGAAAAATTGATTCAAAATGTCATTTGGATTGTGCCTCATGTTGCATAACTAGTTTTTATGGCCTGAATGTGACCAAAATTGCCATTTTTACAGACTTTTTCTCCTACTCAGAAGCTTCTTTTTCGACCAATTCCAGGCATTAAAATGACTCTAAACACACTTATTTTAGTTCCAAACATGACAACTCACATGCAATAGTCATTTACAGTCAAAAAATGAAACTTTAAAAAATTACCATTTCTGACCATCTGGAGAAAGTTCGACAGGTCACGGGTCATCGTTTTTCATCAGAAAATTGATTTTTTTGGACTATAGAAAAATTATTTTAAAATGTCATATGGATTGGGCCTCATGTTGAATAACTAGTTTTTAAGGCCTCAATGTGACCAAAATTGCCATTTTTACAGACTTTTTCTCCTACTCAGAAGCTTCTATTTTGACCAATTTCAGGCATTAAAATGACTCTAAACACACTTTTTTTAGTTCCAAAAGTGATAATTCACATGCAATTGTCATTTACAGTCAAAAAATTAAACCTTAAAAAATTACCATTTCTGACCATCTGGAGAAAGTTCGACAGGTCACGGGTAATCATTTTTCATCAGAAAATTGATTTTTTGGACTGTAGAAAAATTGATTCAAAATGTCATTTGGATTGTGCCTCATGTTGCATAACTAGTTTTTAAGGCCTCAATGTGACCAAAATTGCCATTTTTACAGACTTTTTCTCCTACTCAGAAGCTGCTTTTTCGACCAATTCCAGGCATTAAAATGACTCTAAACACACTTATTTTAGTTCCAAACATGATAATTCACATGCAATAGTCTTTACAGTCAAAAAATTAAACATTAAAAAATTACAATTTCTGACCATCTGGAGAAAGTTGAACAGGTCACGGGTCATCATTTTTCATCAGAAAATTGATTTTTTAGACTGTAGAAAAATTGATTCAAAATGTAATTTGGATCGTGCCTAATGTTGAATAACTCGTTTTTAAGGCCTCGATGTGACCAAAATTGCCATTTTTCCCGACTTTTTCTCCTACTGAGAAACTTCTATTTCGACCAATTTCAGGCATAAAAATGACTCTAAACACACTTTTTTTAGTTCCAAAAGTGATAATTCACATGCAATTGTCATTTACAGTCAAAAAATTAAACCTTAAAAAATGACCATTTCTGACCATATGGAGAAAGTTGAACAGGTCACGGGTCATCGTTTTTCATCAGAAAATTGATTTTTTAGACTGTAGAAAAATTGATTCAAAATGTCATTTGGATTGTTCCTCATGTTGAATAACTACTTTTTAAAGCCTCAATGTGACCAAAAGTGCTATTTTTACAGACTTTTTCTCCTACTCAGAAGCTTCTATTTCAACCAATTTCAGGCATTAAAATGACTCTAAACACACTTATTTTAGCTCCAAAAGTGATAATTCACATGCAATAGTCATTTCCTGACAAAAAAATAAAACATTAAAAAATGACCATTTCTGACCATCTGGAGAAAGTTCGACAGGTCACGGGTAATCGTTTTTCATCAGAAAATTGATTTTTTGGACTGTAGAAAAATTGATTCAAAATGTCATTTGGATTGTGCCTCATGTTGCATAACTAGTTTTTATGGCCTCAATGTGACCAAAATTGCCATTTTTACAGACTTTTTCTCCTACTCAGAAGCTTCTTTTTCGACCAATTCCAGGCATTAAAATGACTCTAAACACACTTATTTTAGTTCCAAACATGACAACTCACATGCAATAGTCATTTACAGTCAAAAAATGAAACTTTAAAAAATTACCATTTCTGACCATCTGGAGAAAGTTCGACAGGTCACAGGTCATCGTTTTTCATCAGAAAATTGATTTTTTTGGACTATAGAAAAATTAGTTTAAAATGTCATATGGATTGGGCCTCATGTTGAATAACTAGTTTTTAAGGCCTCAATGTGACCAAAATTGCCATTTTTGAAGACTTTTTCTCCTACTGAGAAACTTCTATTTCGACCAATTTCAGGCGTTAAAATGACACTAAACACACTTTTTTTAGTTCCAAAACTGATAATTCACATGCAATTGTCATTTACAGTCAAAAAATTGAACCTTAAAAAATGACCATTTCTGACCATATGGAGAAAGTTGAACAGGTCACGGGTCATCGTTTTTCATCAGAAAATTGATTTTTTAGACTGTAGAAAAATTGATTCAAAATGTCATTTGGATTGTTCCTCATGTTGAATAACTACTTTTTGAAGCCTCAATGTGACCAAAAGTGCTATTTTTACAGACTTTTTCTCCTACTCAGAAGCTTCTATTTCGACCAATTTCAGGCATTAAAATGACTCTAAACACACTTATTTTAGCTCCAAAATTGATAATTCACATGAATTAGTCATTTCCTGACAAAAATATAAAACATTAAAAAATTACCATTTCTGACCATCTGGAGAAAGTTCGACAGGTCACGGGTAATCATTTTTCATCAGAAAATTGATTTTTTGGACTGTAGAAAAATTGATTCAAAATGTCATTTGGATTGTGCCTCACGTTTCATAACTAGTTTTTAAGGCCTCAATGTGACCAAAATTGCCATTTTTCCAGACTTTTTCTCCTACTGAGAAGCTTCTATTTCGACCAATTTCAGGCATTAAAATGACTCTAAACACACTTTTTTTGTTCCAAAAGTGATAATTCACATGCAATTGTCATTTACAGTCAAAAAATTAAACCTTAAAAAATGACCATTTCTGACCATATGGAGAAAGTTGAACAGGTCACGGGTCATCGTTTTTCATCAGAAAATTGATTTTTTAGACTGTAGAAAAATTGATTCAAAATGTCATTTGGATTGTGCCTCATGTTGCATAACTAGTTTTTAAGGCCTCAATGTGACCAAAATTGCCATTTTTACAGACTTTTTCTCCTACTCAGAAGCTGCTTTTTCGACCAATTCCAGGCATTAAAATGACTCTAAACACACTTATTTTAGTTCCAAACATGATAATTCACATGCAATAGTCTTTACAGTCAAAAAATTAAACATTAAAAAATGACCATTTCTGACCATATGGAGAAAGTTGAACAGGTCACGGGTCATCGTTTTTCATCAGAAAATTGATTTTTTGGACTGTAGAAAAATTGATTCAAAATGTCATTTGGATTGTGCCTCATGTTGCATAACTAGTTTTTAAGGCCTCAATGTGACCAAAATTGCCATTTTTACAGACTTTTTCTCCTACTGAGAAGCTTCTATTTCGACCAATTTCAGGCATTAAAATGACTCTAAACACACTTTTTTTGTTCCAAAAGTGATAATTCACATGCAATTGTCATTTACAGTCAAAAAATTAAACCTTAAAAAATGACCATTTCTGACCATATGGAGAAAGTTGAACAGGTCACGGGTCATCGTTTTTCATCAGAAAATTGATTTTTTAGACTGTAGAAAAATTGATTCAAAATGTCATTTGGATTGTTCCTCATGTTGAATATCTACTTTTTGAAGCCTCAATGTGACCAAAAGTGCTATTTTTACAGACTTTTTCTCCTACTCAGAAGCTTCTATTTCGACCAATTGCAGGCATTAAAATGACTCTAAACACACTTATTTTAGCTCCAAAATTGATAATTCACATGCAATAGTCATTTCCTGACAAAAAAATAAAACATTAAAAAATTACCATTTCTGACCATCTGGAGAAAGTTCGACAGGTCACGGGAAATCGTTTTTCATCAGAAAATTGATTTTTTGGACTGTAGAAAAATTGATTCAAAATGTCATTTGGATTGTGCCTCATGTTGCATAACTAGTTTTTATGGCCTCAATGTGATCAAAATTGCCATTTTTACAGACTTTTTCTCCTACTCAGAAGCTTCTTTTTCGACCAATTCCAGGCATTAAAATGACTCTAAACACACTTATTTTAGTTCCAAACATGACAACTCACATGCAATAGTCATTTACAGTCAAAAAATGAAACTTTAAAAAATTACCATTTCTGACCATCTGGAGAAAGTTCGACAGGTCACGGGTCATCGTTTTTCATCAGAAAATTGATGTTTTTGGACTATAGAAAAATTATTTTAAAATGTCATATGGATTGGGCCTCATGTTGAATAACTAGTTTTTAAGGCCTCAATGTGACCAAAATTGCCATTTTTACAGACTTTTTCTCCTACTCAGAAGATTCTATTTTGACCAATTTCAGGCATTAAAATGACTCTAAACACACTTTTTTTAGTTCCAAAAGTGATAATTCACATGCAATTGTCATTTACAGTCAAAAAATTAAACCTTAAAAAATTACCATTTCTGACCATCTGGAGAAAGTTCGACAGGTCACGGGTAATCATTTTTCATCAGAAAATTCATTTTTTGGACTGTAGAAAAATTGATTCAAAATGTCATTTGGATTGTGCCTCATGTTGCATAACTAGTTTTTAAGGCCTCAATGTGACCAAAATTGCCATTTTTACAGACTTTTTCTCCTACTCAGAAGCTGCTTTTTCGACCAATTCCAGGCATTAAAATGACTCTAAACACACTTATTTTAGTTCCAAACATGATAATTCACATGCAATAGTCTTTACAGTTAAAAAATTAAACATTAAAAAATTACAATTTCTGACCATCTGGAGAAAGTTGAACAGGTCACGGGTCATCATTTTTCATCAGAAAATTGATTTTTTAGACTGTAGAAAAATTGATTCAAAATGTAATTTGGATCGTGCCTAATGTTGAATAACTCGTTTTTAAGGCCTCGATGTGACCAAAATTGCCATTTTTCCAGACTTTTTCTCCTACTGAGAAACTTCTATTTCGACCAATTTCAGGCATTAAAATGACTCTAAATACACTTTTTTTAGTTCCAAAAGTGATAATTCACATGCAATTGTCATTTACAGTGAAAAGATTAAACCTTAAAAAATGACCATTTCTGACCATATGGAGAAAGTTGAACAGGTCACGGGTCATCGTTTTTCATCAGAAAATTGATTTTTTAGACTGTAGAAAAATTGATTCAAAATGTCATTTGGATTGTTCCTCATGTTGAATAACTACTTTTTAAAGCCTCAATGTGACCAAAAGTGCTATTTTTACAGACTTTTTCTCCTACTCAGAAGCTTCTATTTCAACCAATTTCAGGCATTAAAATGACTCTAAATACACTTTTTTTAGTTCCAAAAGTGATAATTCACATGCAATTGTCATTTACAGTCAAAAAATTAAACCTTAAAAAATGACCATTTCTGACCATCTGGAGAAAGTTCGACAGGTCACGGGTAATCGTTTTTCATCAGAAAATTGATTTTTTGGACTGTAGAAAAATTGATTCAAAATGTCATTTGGATTGTGCCTCATGTTGCATAACTAGTTTTTATGGCCTCAATGTGACCAAAATTGCCATTTTTACAGACTTTTTCTCCTACTCAGAAGCTTCTTTTTCGACCAATTCCAGGCATTAAAATGACTCTAAACACACTTATTTTAGTTCCAAACATGACAACTCACATGCAATAGTCATTTACAGTCAAAAAATTAAACTTTAAAAAATTACCATTTCTGACCATCTGGAGAAAGTTCGACAGGTCACAGGTCATCGTTTTTCATCAGAAAATTGATTTTTTTGGACTATAGAAAAATTAGTATAAAATGTCATATGGATTGGGCCTCATGTTGAATAACTAGTTTTTAAGGCCTCAATGTGACCAAAATTGCCATTTTTCCAGACTTTTTCTCCTACTGAGAAGCTTCTATTTCGACCAATTTCAGGCGTTAAAATGACACTAAACACACTTTTTTTAGTTCCAAAAGTGATAATTCACATGCAATTGTCATTTACAGTCAAAAAATTAAACCTTAAAAAATGACCATTTCTGACCATATGGAGAAAGTTGAACAGGTCACGGGTCATCGTTTTTCATCAGAAAATTGATTTTTTAGACTGTAGAAAAATTGATTCAAAATGTCATTTGGATTGTTCCTCATGTTGAATAACTACTTTTTGAAGCCTCAATGTGACCAAAAGTGCTATTTTTACAGACTTTTTCTCCTACTCAGAAGCTTCTATTTCGACCAATTTCAGGCATTAAAATGACTCTAAACACACTTATTTTAGCTCCAAAATTGATAATTCACAGGAATTAGTCATTTCCTGACAAAAAAATAAAACATTAAAAAATTACCATTTCTGACCATCTGGAGAAAGTTCGACAGGTCACGGGTAATCATTTTTCATCAGAAAATTGATTTTTTGGACTGTAGAAAAATTGATTCAAAATGTCATTTGGATTGTGCCTCATGTTTCATAACTAGTTTTTAAGGCCTCAATGTGACCAAAATTGCCATTTTTCCAGACTTTTTCTCCTACTGAGAAGCTTCTATTTCGACCAATTTCAGGCATTAAAATGACTCTAAACACACTTTTTTTGTTCCAAAAGTGATAATTCACATGCAATTGTCATTTACAGTCAAAAAATTAAACCTTAAAAAATGACCATTTCTGACCATATGGAGAAAGTTGAACAGGTCACGGGTCATCGTTTTTCATCAGAAAATTGATTTTTTAAACTGTAGAAAAATTGATTCAAAATGTCATTTGGATTGTTCCTCATGTTGAATAACTACTTTTTGAAGCCTCAATGTGACCAAAAGTGCTATTTTTACAGACTTTTTCTCCTACTCAGAAGCTTCTATTTCGACCAATTTCAGGCATTAAAATGACTCTAAACACACTTATTTTAGCTCCAAAAGTGATAATTCACATGCAATAGTCATTTCCTGAGAAAAAAATAAAACATTAAAAAATTACCATTTCTGACCATCTGGAGAAAGTTCGACAGGTCACGGGTAATCGTTTTTCATCAGAAAATTGATTTTTTGGACTGTAGAAAAATTGATTCAAAATGTCATTTGGATTGTGCCTCATGTTGCATAACTAGTTTTTAAGGCCTCAATGTGACCAAAATTGCCATTTTTACAGACTTTTTCTCCTACTCAGAAGCTTCTTTTTCGACCAATTCCAGGCATTAAAATGACTCTAAACACACTTATTTTAGTTCCAAACATGATAACTCACATGCAATAGTCATTTACAGTCAAAAAATTAAACTTTAAAAAATTACAATTTCTGACCATCTGGAGAAAGTTGAACAGGTCACGGGTCATCATTTTTCATCAGAAAATTGATTTTTTAGACTGTAGAAAAATTGATTCAAAATGTAATTTGGATCGTGCCTATTGTTGAATAACTCATTTTTAAGGCCTCAATGTGACCAAAATTGCCATTTTTCCAGATTTTTTCTCCTACTGAGATGCTTCTATTTCGACCAATTTCAGGCGTTAAAATGACACTAAACACACTTTTTTTCGTTCCAAAAGTGATAATTCACATGCAATTGTCATTTACAGTCTAAATATTAAACCTTAAAAAATGACCATTTCTGACCATATGGAGAAAGTTGAACAGGTCACGGGTCATCGTTTTTCATCAGAAAATTGATTTTTTAGACTGTAGAAAAATGGATTCAAAATGTCATTTGGATTGTTCCTCATGTTGAATAACTACTTTTTGAAGCCTCAATGTGACCAAAAGTGCTATTTTTACAGACTTTTTCTCCTACTCAGAAGCTTCTATTTCGACCAATTTCAGGCATTAAAATGACTCTAAACACACTTATTTTAGCTCCAAAATTGATAATTCACATGCAATAGTCATTTCCTGACAAAAAAATAAAACATTAAAAAATTACCATTTCTGACCATCTGGAGAAAGTTCGACAGGTCACGGGTAATCGTTTTTCATCAGAAAATTGATTTTTTGGACTGTAGAAAAATTGATTCAAAATGTCATTTGGATTGTGCCTCATGTTGCATAACTAGTTTTTATGGCCTCAATGTGACCAAAATTGCCATTTTTACAGACTTTTTCTCCTACTCAGAAGCTTCTTTTTCGACCAATTCCAGGCATTAAAATGACTCTAAACACACTTATTTTAGTTCCAAACATGACAACTCACATGCAATAGTCATTTACAGTCAAAAAATGAAACTTTAAAAAATTACCATTTCTGAACATCTGGAGAAAGTTCGACAGGTCACGGGTCATCGTTTTTCATCAGAAAATTGATTTTTTTGGACTATAGAAAAATTATTTTAAAATGTCATATGGATTGGGCCTCATGTTGAATAACTAGTTTTTAAGGCCTCAATGTGACCAAAATTGCCATTTTTACAGACTTTTTCTCCTACTCAGAAGCTTCTATTTTGACCAATTTCAGGCATTAAAATGACTCTAAACACACTTTTTTTAGTTCCAAAAGTGATAATTCACATGCAATTGTCATTTACAGTCAAAAAATTAAACCTTAAAAAATTACCATTTCTGACCATCTGGAGAAAGTTCGACAGGTCACGGGTAATCATTTTTCATCAGAAAATTGATTTTTTGGACTGTAGAAAAATTGATTCAAAATGTCATTTGGATTGTGCCTCATGTTGCATAACTAGTTTTTAAGGCCTCAATGTGACCAAAATTGCCATTTTTACAGACTTTTTCTCCTACTCAGAAGCTGCTTTTTCGACCAATTCCAGGCATTAAAATGACTCTAAACACACTTATTTTAGTTCCAAACATGATAATTCACATGCAATAGTCTTTACAGTCAAAAAATTAAACATTAAAAAATTACAATTTCTGACCATCTGGAGAAAGTTGAACAGGTCACGGGTCATCATTTTTCATCAGAAAATTGATTTTTTAGACTGTAGAAAAATTGATTCAAAATGTAATTTGGATCGTGCCTAATGTTGAATAACTCGTTTTTAAGGCCTCGATGTGACCAAAATTGCCATTTTTCCAGACTTTTTCTCCTACTGAGAAACTTCTATTTCGACCAATTTCAGGCATTAAAATGACTCTAAATACACTTTTTTTAGTTCCAAAAGTGATAATTCACATGCAATTGTCATTTACAGTGAAAAGATTAAACCTTAAAAAATGACCATTTCTGACCATATGGAGAAAGTTGAACAGGTCACGGGTCATCGTTTTTCATCAGAAAATTGATTTTTTAGACTGTAGAAAAATTGATTCAAAATGTCATTTGGATTGTTCCTCATGTTGAATAACTACTTTTTAAAGCCTCAATGTGACCAAAAGTGCTATTTTTACAGACTTTTTCTCCTACTCAGAAGCTTCTATTTCAACCAATTTCAGGCATTAAAATGACTCTAAATACACTTTTTTTAGTTCCAAAAGTGATAATTCACATGCAATTGTCATTTACAGTCAAAAAATTAATTCTTAAAAAATGACCATTTCTGACCATCTGGAGAAAGTTCGACAGGTCACGGGTAATCGTTTTTCATCAGAAAATTGATTTTTTGGACTGTAGAAAAATTGATTCAAAATGTCATTTGGATTGTGCCTCATGTTGCATAACTAGTTTTTATGGCCTCAATGTGACCAAAATTGCCATTTTTACAGACTTTTTCTCCTACTCAGAAGCTTCTTTTTCGACCAATTCCAGGCATTAAAATGACTCTAAACACACTTATTTTAGTTCCAAACATGACAACTCACATGCAATAGTCATTTACAGTCAAAAAATTAAACTTTAAAAAATTACCATTTCTGACCATCTGGAGAAAGTTCGACAGGTCACAGGTCATCGTTTTTCATCAGAAAATTGATTTTTTTGGACTATAGAAAAATTAGTATAAAATGTCATATGGATTGGGCCTCATGTTGAATAACTAGTTTTTAAGGCCTCAATGTGACCAAAATTGCCATTTTTCCAGACTTTTTCTCCTACTGAGAAGCTTCTATTTCGACCAATTTCAGGCGTTAAAATGACACTAAACACACTTTTTTTAGTTCCAAAAGTGATAATTCACATGCAATTGTCATTTACAGTCAAAAAATTAAACCTTAAAAAATGACCATTTCTGACCATATGGAGAAAGTTGAACAGGTCACGGGTCATCGTTTTTCATCAGAAAATTGATTTTTTAGACTGTAGAAAAATTGATTCAAAATGTCATTTGGATTGTTCCTCATGTTGAATAACTACTTTTTGAAGCCTCAATGTGACCAAAATTGCCATTTTTACAGACTTTTTCTCCTACTCAGAAGCTTCTATTTCGACCAATTTCAGGCATTAAAATGACTCTAAACACACTTATTTTAGCTCCAAAAGTGATAATTCACATGCAATAGTCATTTCCTGAGAAAAAAATAAAACATTAAAAAATTACCATTTCTGACCATCTGGAGAAAGTTCGACAGGTCACGGGTAATCGTTTTTCATCAGAAAATTGATTTTTTGGACTGTAGAAAAATTGATTCAAAATGTCATTTGGATTGTGCCTCATGTTGCATAACTAGTTTTTAAGGCCTCAATGTGACCAAAATTGCCATTTTTACAGACTTTTTCTCCTACTCAGAAGCTTCTTTTCGACCCAATTCCAGGCATTAAAATGACTCTAAACACACTTATTTTAGTTCCAAACATGATAACTCACATGCAATAGTCATTTACAGTCAAAAAATTAAACTTTAAAAAATTACAATTTCTGACCATCTGGAGAAAGTTGAACAGGTCACGGGTCATCATTTTTCATCAGAAAATTGATTTTTTAGACTGTAGAAAAATTGATTCAAAATGTAATTTGGATCGTGCCTAATGTTGAATAACTCATTTTTAAGGCCTCAATGTGACCAAAATTGCCATTTTTCCAGATTTTTTCTCCTACTGAGAAGCTTCTATTTCGACCAATTTCAGGCGTTAAAATGACACTAAACACACTTTTTTTAGTTCCAAAAGTGATAATTCACATGCAATTGTCATTTACAGTCTAAATATTAAACCTTAAAAAATGACCATTTCTGACCATATGGAGAAAGTTGAACAGGTCACGGGTCATCGTTTTTCATCAGAAAATTGATTTTTTAGACTGTAGAAAAATGGATTCAAAATGTCATTTGGATTGTTCCTCATGGTGAATAACTACTTTTTGAAGCCTCAATGTGACCAAAAGTGCTATTTTTACAGACTTTTTCTCCTACTCAGAAGCTTCTATTTCGACCAATTTCAGGCATTAAAATGACTCTAAACACACTTATTTTAGCTCCAAAAGTGATAATTCACATGCAATAGTCATTTCCTGAGAAAAAAATGAAACTTTAAAAAATTACCATTTCTGAACATCTGGAGAAAGTTCGACAGGTCACGGGTAATCGTATTTCATCAGAAAATTGATTTTTTGGACTGTAGAAAAATTGATTCAAAATGTCATTTGGATTGTGCCTCATGTTGCATAACTAGTTTTTAAGGCCTCAATGTGACCAAAATTGCCATTTTTACAGACTTTTTCTCCTACTCAGAAGCTGCTTTTTCGACCAATTCCAGGCATTAAAATGACTCTAAACACACTTATTTTAGTTCCAAACATGATAATTCACATGCAATAGTCTTTACAGTCAAAAAATTAAACATTAAAAAATTACAATTTCTGACCATCTGGAGAAAGTTGAACAGGTCACGGCGCATCATTTTTCATCAGAAAATTGATTTTTTAGACTGTAGAAAAATTGATTCAAAATGTAATTTGGATCGTGCCTAATGTTGAATAACTCGTTTTTAAGGCCTCGATGTGACCAAAATTGCCATTTTTCCAGACTTTTTCTCCTACTGAGAAACTTCTATTTCGACCAATTTCAGGCATTAAAATGACTCGAAACACACTTTTTTTAGTTCCAAAAGTGATAATTCACATGCAATTGTCATTTACAGTCAAAAAATTAAACCTTAAAAAATGACCATTTCTGACCATATGGAGAAAGTTGAACAGGTCACGGGTCATCGTTTTTCATCAGAAAATTGATTTTTTAGACTGTAGAAAAATGGATTCAAAATGTCATTTGGATTGTTCCTCATGTTGAATAACTACTTTTTAAAGCCTCAATGTGACCAAAAGTGCTATTTTTACAGACTTTTTCTCCTACTCAGAAGCTTCTATTTCAACCAATTTCAGGCATTAAAATGACTCTAAACACACTTATTTTAGCTCCAAAAGTGATAATTCACATGCAATAGTCATTTCCTGACAAAAAAATAAAACATTAAAAAATGACCATTTCTGACCATCTGGAGAAAGTTCGACAGGTCACGGGTAATCGTTTTTCATCAGAAAATTGATTTTTTGGACTGTAGAAAAATTGATTCAAAATGTCATTTGGATTGTGCCTCATGTTGCATAACTAGTTTTTATGGCCTCAATGTGACCAAAATTGCCATTTTTACAGACTTTTTCTCCTACTCAGAAGCTTCTTTTTCGACCAATTCCAGGCATTAAAATGACTCTAAACACACTTATTTTAGTTTCAAACATGACAACTCACATGCAATAGTCATTTACAGTCAAAAAATTAAACTTTAAAAAATTACCATTTCTGACCATCTGGAGAAAGTTCGACAGGTCACAGGTCATCGTTTTTCATCAGAAAATTGATTTTTTTGGACTATAGAAAAATTAGTTTAAAATGTCATATGGATTGGGCCTCATGTTGAATAACTAGTTTTTAAGGCCTCAATGTGACCAAAATTGCCATTTTTCCAGACTTTTTCTCCTACTGAGAAGCTTCTATTTCGACCAATTTCAGGCGTTAAAATGACACTAAACACACTTTTTTTAGTTCCAAAAGTGATGATTCACATGCAATTGTCATTTACAGTCAAAATATTAAACCTTAAAAAATGACCATTTCTGACCATATGGAGAAAGTTGAACAGGTCACAGGTCATCGTTTTTCATCAGAAAATTGATTTTTTAGACTGTAGAAAAATTGATTCAAAATGTCATTTGGATTGTTCCTCATGTTGAATAACTACTTTTTGAAGCCTCAATGTGACCAAAACTGCAATTTTTACAGACTTTTTCTCCTACTCAGAAGCTTCTTTTTCGACCAATTCCAGGCATTAAAATGACTCTAAACACACTTATTTTAGTTCCAAACATGATAACTCACATGCAATAGTCATTTACAGTCAAAAAATTAAACTTTAAAAAATTACCATTTCTGACCATCTGGAGAAAGTTCGACAGGTCACGGGTCATCGTTTTTCATCAGAAAATTTATTTTTTTGGACTATAGAAAAATTAATTTAAAATGTCATATGGATTGGGCCTCATGTTGAATAACTAGTTTTTAAGGCCTCAATGTGACCAAAATTGCCATTTTTACAGACTTTTTCTCCTACTCAGAAGCTTCTATTTCGACCAATTTCAGGCATTAAAATGACTCTAAACACACTTTATTTAGTTCCAAAAGTGATAATTCACATGCAATTGTCATTTACAGTCAAAAAATTAAACCTTAAAAAATTACCATTTCTGACCATCTGGAGAAAGTTCGACAGGTCACGGGTAATCGTTTTTCATCAGAAAATTGATTTTTTGGACTGTAGAAAAATTGATTCAAAATGTCATTTGGATTGTGCCTCATGTTGCATAACTAGTTTTTAAGGCCTCAATGTGACTAAAATTGCCATTTTTACAGACTTTTTCTCCTACTCAGAAGCTACTTTTTCGACCAATTCCAGGCATTAAAATGACTCTAAAAACACTTATTTTAGTTCCAAACATGATAATTCACATGCAATAGTCTTTACAGTCAAAAAATTAAACATTAAAAAATTACAATTTCTGACCATCTGGAGAAAGTTCGACAGGTCACAGGTCATCGTTTTTTATCAGAAAATTGATTTTTTAAACTGTAGAAAAATTTATTCAAAATGTAATTTGGATCGTGCCTAATGTTGAATAACTCGTTTTTAAGGCCTCAATGTGACCAAAATTGCCATTTTTCCAGACTTTTTCTCCTACTGAGAAGCTTCTATTTCGACCAATTTCAGGCATTAAAATGACTCTAAACACACTTTTTTTAGTTCCAAAAGTGATAATTCACATGCAATTGTCATTTACAGTCAAAAAATTAAACCTTAAAAAATGACCATTTTTGACCATATGGAGAAAGTTGAACAGGTCACGGGTCATCATTTTTCATCAGAAAATTGAGTTTTTTTAGACTGTAGAAAAATTGATTCAAAATGTCATTTGGATTGTTCCTCATGTTGAATAACTACTTTTTGAAGCCTCAATGTGACCAAAAGTGCTATTTTTAGAGACTTTTTCTCCTACTCAGAACCTTCTATTTCGACCAATTTCAGGCACTAAAATGACTCTAAACACACTTATTCTAGCTCCAAAAGTGATAATTCACATGCAATAGTCATTTCCTGACAAAAAAATAAAACATTAAAAAATTACCATTTCTGACCATCTGGAGAAAGTTCGACAGGTCACGGGTCATCGTTTTTCATCAGAAAATTGATTTTTTTGGACTATAGAAAAATTAATTTAAAATGTCATATGGATTGGGCCTCATGTTGAATAACTAGTTTTTAAGGCCTCAATGTGACCAAAATTGCCATTTTTACAGACTTTTTCTCCTACTCAGAAGCTTCTATTTTGACCAATTTCAGGCATTAAAATGACTCTAAAAACACTTATTTTAGTTCCAAACATGATAATTCACATGCAATAGTCTTTACAGTCAAAAAATTAAACATTAAAAAATTACAATTTCTGACCATCTGGAGAAAGTTCGACAGGTCACAGGTCATCGTTTTTCATCAGAAAATTGATTTTTTAGACTGTAGAAAAATTGATTCAAAATGTAATTTGGATTGGGCCTCATGTTGAATAACTAGTTTTTAAGGCCTCAATGTGACCAAAATTGCCATTTTTACAGACTTTTTCTCCTACTGAGAAGCTTCTATTTCGACCAATTTCAGGCATTAAAATGACTCTAAACACACTTTTTTTAGTTCCAAAAGTGATAATTCACATGCAATTGTCATTTACAGTCAAAAAATTAAACCTTAAAAAATGACCATTTTTGACCATATGGAGAAAGTTGAACAGGTCACGGGTCATAATTTTTCATCAGAAAATTGAGTTTTTTTAGACTGTAGAAAAATTGATTCAAAATGTCATTTGGATTGTTCCTCATGTTGAATAACTACTTTTTGAAGCCTCAATGTGACCAAAAGTGCTATTTTTACAGACTTTTTCTCCTACTCAGAAGCTTCTATTTCGACCAATTTCAGGCATTAAAATGACTCTAAACACACTTATTTTAGCTCCAAAAGTGATAATTCACATGCAATAGTCATTTCCTGAGAAAAAAATAAAACATTAAAAAATTACCATTTCTGACCATCTGGAGAAAGTTCGACAGGTCACGGGTAATCGTTTTTCATCAGAAAATTGATTTGTTGGACTGTAGAAAAATTGATTCAAAATGTCATTTGAATTGTGCCTCATGTTGCATAACTAGTTTTTAAGGCCTCAATGTGACCAAAATTGCCATTTTTACAGACTTTTTCTCCTACTCAGAAGCTTCTTTTTCGACCAATTCCAGGCATTAAAATGACTCTAAACACACTTATTTTAGTTCCAAACATGATAACTCACATGCAATAGTCATTTACAGTCAAAAAATTAAACTTTAAAAAATTACAATTTCTGACCATCTGGAGAAAGTTGAACAGGTCACGGGTCATCATTTTTCATCAGAAAATTGATTTTTTAGACTGTAGAAAAATTGATTCAAAATGTAATTTGGATCGTGCCTAATGTTGAATAACTCATTTTTAAGGCCTCAATGTGACCAAAATTGCCATTTTTCCAGACTTTTTCTCCTACTGAGAAGCTTCTATTTCGACCAATTTCAGGCGTTAAAATGACACTAAACACACTTTTTTTAGTTCCAAAAGTGATGATTCACATGCAATTGTCATTTACAGTCAAAATATTAAACCTTAAAAAATGACCATTTCTGACCATATGGAGAAAGTTGAACAGGTCACAGGTCATCGTTTTTCATCAGAAAATTGATTTTTTAGACTGTAGAAAAATTGATTCAAAATGTCATTTGGATTGTTCCTCATGTTGAATAACTACTTTTTGAAGCCTCAATGTGACCAAAAGTGCTATTTTTACAGACTTTTTCTCCTACTCAGAAGCTTCTATTTCGACCAATTTCAGGCATTAAAATGACTCTAAACACACTTATTTTAGCTCCAAAATTGATAATTCACATGCAATAGTCATTTCCTGACAAAAAAATAAAACATTAAAAAATTACCATTTCTGACCATCTGGAGAAAGTTCGACAGGTCACGGGTAATCGTTTTTCATCAGAAAATTGATTTTTTGGACTGTAGAAAAATTGATTCAAAATGTCATTTGGATTGTGCCTCATGTTGCATAACTAGTTTTTATGGCCTGAATGTGACCAAAATTGCCATTTTTACAGACTTTTTCTCCTACTCAGAAGCTTCTTTTTCGACCAATTCCAGGCATTAAAATGACTCTAAACACACTTATTTTAGTTCCAAACATGACAACTCACATGCAATAGTCATTTACAGTCAAAAAATGAAACTTTAAAAAATTACCATTTCTGACCATCTGGAGAAAGTTCGACAGGTCACGGGTCATCGTTTTTCATCAGAAAATTGATTTTTTTGGACTATAGAAAAATTATTTTAAAATGTCATATGGATTGGGCCTCATGTTGAATAACTAGTTTTTAAGGCCTCAATGTGACCAAAATTGCCATTTTTACAGACTTTTTCTCCTACTCAGAAGCTTCTATTTTGACCAATTTTAGGCATTAAAATGACTCTAAACACACTTTTTTTAGTTCCAAAAGTGATAATTCACATGCAATTGTCATTTACAGTCAAAAAATTAAACCTTAAAAAATTACCATTTCTGACCATCTGGAGAAAGTTCGACAGGTCACGGGTAATCATTTTTCATCAGAAAATTGATTTTTTGGACTGTAGAAAAATTGATTCAAAATGTCATTTGGATTGTGCCTCATGTTGCATAACTAGTTTTTAAGGCCTCAATGTGACCAAAATTGCCATTTTTACAGACTTTTTCTCCTACTCAGAAGCTGCTTTTTCGACCAATTCCAGGCATTAAAATGACTCTAAACACACTTATTTTAGTTCCAAACATGATAATTCACATGCAATAGTCTTTACAGTCAAAAAATTAAACATTAAAAAATTACAATTTCTGACCATCTGGAGAAAGTTGAACAGGTCACGGGTCATCATTTTTCATCAGAAAATTGATTTTTTAGACTGTAGAAAAATTGATTCAAAATGTAATTTGGATCGTGCCTAATGTTGAATAACTCGTTTTTAAGGCCTCGATGTGACCAAAATTGCCATTTTTCCCGACTTTTTCTCCTACTGAGAAACTTCTATTTCGACCAATTTCAGGCATAAAAATGACTCTAAACACACTTTTTTTAGTTCCAAAAGTGATAATTCACATGCAATTGTCATTTACAGTCAAAAAATTAAACCTTAAAAAATGACCATTTCTGACCATATGGAGAAAGTTGAACAGGTCACGGGTCATCGTTTTTCATCAGAAAATTGATTTTTTAGACTGTAGAAAAATTGATTCAAAATGTCATTTGGATTGTTCCTCATGTTGAATAACTACTTTTTAAAGCCTCAATGTGACCAAAAGTGCTATTTTTACAGACTTTTTCTCCTACTCAGAAGCTTCTATTTCAACCAATTTCAGGCATTAAAATGACTCTAAACACACTTATTTTAGCTCCAAAAGTGATAATTCACATGCAATAGTCATTTCCTGACAAAAAAATAAAACATTAAAAAATGACCATTTCTGACCATCTGGAGAAAGTTCGACAGGTCACGGGTAATCGTTTTTCATCAGAAAATTGATTTTTTGGACTGTAGAAAAATTGATTCAAAATGTCATTTGGATTGTGCCTCATGTTGCATAACTAGTTTTTATGGCCTCAATGTGACCAAAATTGCCATTTTTACAGACTTTTTCTCCTACTCAGAAGCTTCTTTTTCGACCAATTCCAGGCATTAAAATGACTCTAAACACACTTATTTTAGTTCCAAACATGACAACTCACATGCAATAGTCATTTACAGTCAAAAAATGAAACTTTAAAAAATTACCATTTCTGACCATCTGGAGAAAGTTCGACAGGTCACAGGTCATCGTTTTTCATCAGAAAATTGATTTTTTTGGACTATAGAAAAATTAGTTTAAAATGTCATATGGATTGGGCCTCATGTTGAATAACTAGTTTTTAAGGCCTCAATGTGACCAAAATTGCCATTTTTGAAGACTTTTTCTCCTACTGAGAAACTTCTATTTCGACCAATTTCAGGCGTTAAAATGACACTAAACACACTTTTTTTAGTTCCAAAACTGATAATTCACATGCAATTGTCATTTACAGTCAAAAAATTGAACCTTAAAAAATGACCATTTCTGACCATATGGAGAAAGTTGAACAGGTCACGGGTCATCGTTTTTCATCAGAAAATTGATTTTTTAGACTGTAGAAAAATTGATTCAAAATGTCATTTGGATTGTTCCTCATGTTGAATAACTACTTTTTGAAGCCTCAATGTGACCAAAAGTGCTATTTTTACAGACTTTTTCTCCTACTCAGAAGCTTCTATTTCGACCAATTTCAGGCATTAAAATGACTCTAAACACACTTATTTTAGCTCCAAAATTGATAATTCACATGAATTAGTCATTTCCTGACAAAAATATAAAACATTAAAAAATTACCATTTCTGACCATCTGGAGAAAGTTCGACAGGTCACGGGTAA
Source organism: Triturus cristatus (assembly GCF_964204655.1). NCBI lineage: Eukaryota > Metazoa > Chordata > Amphibia > Caudata > Salamandridae > Triturus > Triturus cristatus. The sequence goes on along the minus strand of NC_140591.1, from coordinate 1,018,612,534 downwards.
TCATTTTTCATCAGAAAATTGATTTTTTGGACTGTAGAAAAATTGATTCAAAATGTCATTTGGATTGTGCCTCACGTTTCATAACTAGTTTTTAAGGCCTCAATGTGACCAAAATTGCCATTTTTCCAGACTTTTTCTCCTACTGAGAAGCTTCTATTTCGACCAATTTCAGGCATTAAAATGACTCTAAACACACTTTTTTTGTTCCAAAAGTGATAATTCACATGCAATTGTCATTTACAGTCAAAAAATTAAACCTTAAAAAATGACCATTTCTGACCATATGGAGAAAGTTGAACAGGTCACGGGTCATCGTTTTTCATCAGAAAATTGATTTTTTAGACTGTAGAAAAATTGATTCAAAATGTCATTTGGATTGTGCCTCATGTTGCATAACTAGTTTTTAAGGCCTCAATGTGACCAAAATTGCCATTTTTACAGACTTTTTCTCCTACTCAGAAGCTGCTTTTTCGACCAATTCCAGGCATTAAAATGACTCTAAACACACTTATTTTAGTTCCAAACATGATAATTCACATGCAATAGTCTTTACAGTCAAAAAATTAAACATTAAAAAATGACCATTTCTGACCATATGGAGAAAGTTGAACAGGTCACGGGTCATCGTTTTTCATCAGAAAATTGATTTTTTGGACTGTAGAAAAATTGATTCAAAATGTCATTTGGATTGTGCCTCATGTTGCATAACTAGTTTTTAAGGCCTCAATGTGACCAAAATTGCCATTTTTACAGACTTTTTCTCCTACTGAGAAGCTTCTATTTCGACCAATTTCAGGCATTAAAATGACTCTAAACACACTTTTTTTGTTCCAAAAGTGATAATTCACATGCAATTGTCATTTACAGTCAAAAAATTAAACCTTAAAAAATGACCATTTCTGACCATATGGAGAAAGTTGAACAGGTCACGGGTCATCGTTTTTCATCAGAAAATTGATTTTTTAGACTGTAGAAAAATTGATTCAAAATGTCATTTGGATTGTTCCTCATGTTGAATATCTACTTTTTGAAGCCTCAATGTGACCAAAAGTGCTATTTTTACAGACTTTTTCTCCTACTCAGAAGCTTCTATTTCGACCAATTGCAGGCATTAAAATGACTCTAAACACACTTATTTTAGCTCCAAAATTGATAATTCACATGCAATAGTCATTTCCTGACAAAAAAATAAAACATTAAAAAATTACCATTTCTGACCATCTGGAGAAAGTTCGACAGGTCACGGGAAATCGTTTTTCATCAGAAAATTGATTTTTTGGACTGTAGAAAAATTGATTCAAAATGTCATTTGGATTGTGCCTCATGTTGCATAACTAGTTTTTATGGCCTCAATGTGATCAAAATTGCCATTTTTACAGACTTTTTCTCCTACTCAGAAGCTTCTTTTTCGACCAATTCCAGGCATTAAAATGACTCTAAACACACTTATTTTAGTTCCAAACATGACAACTCACATGCAATAGTCATTTACAGTCAAAAAATGAAACTTTAAAAAATTACCATTTCTGACCATCTGGAGAAAGTTCGACAGGTCACGGGTCATCGTTTTTCATCAGAAAATTGATGTTTTTGGACTATAGAAAAATTATTTTAAAATGTCATATGGATTGGGCCTCATGTTGAATAACTAGTTTTTAAGGCCTCAATGTGACCAAAATTGCCATTTTTACAGACTTTTTCTCCTACTCAGAAGATTCTATTTTGACCAATTTCAGGCATTAAAATGACTCTAAACACACTTTTTTTAGTTCCAAAAGTGATAATTCACATGCAATTGTCATTTACAGTCAAAAAATTAAACCTTAAAAAATTACCATTTCTGACCATCTGGAGAAAGTTCGACAGGTCACGGGTAATCATTTTTCATCAGAAAATTCATTTTTTGGACTGTAGAAAAATTGATTCAAAATGTCATTTGGATTGTGCCTCATGTTGCATAACTAGTTTTTAAGGCCTCAATGTGACCAAAATTGCCATTTTTACAGACTTTTTCTCCTACTCAGAAGCTGCTTTTTCGACCAATTCCAGGCATTAAAATGACTCTAAACACACTTATTTTAGTTCCAAACATGATAATTCACATGCAATAGTCTTTACAGTTAAAAAATTAAACATTAAAAAATTACAATTTCTGACCATCTGGAGAAAGTTGAACAGGTCACGGGTCATCATTTTTCATCAGAAAATTGATTTTTTAGACTGTAGAAAAATTGATTCAAAATGTAATTTGGATCGTGCCTAATGTTGAATAACTCGTTTTTAAGGCCTCGATGTGACCAAAATTGCCATTTTTCCAGACTTTTTCTCCTACTGAGAAACTTCTATTTCGACCAATTTCAGGCATTAAAATGACTCTAAATACACTTTTTTTAGTTCCAAAAGTGATAATTCACATGCAATTGTCATTTACAGTGAAAAGATTAAACCTTAAAAAATGACCATTTCTGACCATATGGAGAAAGTTGAACAGGTCACGGGTCATCGTTTTTCATCAGAAAATTGATTTTTTAGACTGTAGAAAAATTGATTCAAAATGTCATTTGGATTGTTCCTCATGTTGAATAACTACTTTTTAAAGCCTCAATGTGACCAAAAGTGCTATTTTTACAGACTTTTTCTCCTACTCAGAAGCTTCTATTTCAACCAATTTCAGGCATTAAAATGACTCTAAATACACTTTTTTTAGTTCCAAAAGTGATAATTCACATGCAATTGTCATTTACAGTCAAAAAATTAAACCTTAAAAAATGACCATTTCTGACCATCTGGAGAAAGTTCGACAGGTCACGGGTAATCGTTTTTCATCAGAAAATTGATTTTTTGGACTGTAGAAAAATTGATTCAAAATGTCATTTGGATTGTGCCTCATGTTGCATAACTAGTTTTTATGGCCTCAATGTGACCAAAATTGCCATTTTTACAGACTTTTTCTCCTACTCAGAAGCTTCTTTTTCGACCAATTCCAGGCATTAAAATGACTCTAAACACACTTATTTTAGTTCCAAACATGACAACTCACATGCAATAGTCATTTACAGTCAAAAAATTAAACTTTAAAAAATTACCATTTCTGACCATCTGGAGAAAGTTCGACAGGTCACAGGTCATCGTTTTTCATCAGAAAATTGATTTTTTTGGACTATAGAAAAATTAGTTGAAAATGTCATATGGATTGGGCCTCATGTTGAATAACTAGTTTTTAAGGCCTCAATGTGACCAAAATTGCCATTTTTCCAGACTTTTTCTCCTACTGAGAAGCTTCTATTTCGACCAATTTCAGGCGTTAAAATGACACTAAACACACTTTTTTTAGTTCCAAAAGTGATAATTCACATGCAATTGTCATTTACAGTCAAAAAATTAAACCTTAAAAAATGACCATTTCTGACCATATGGAGAAAGTTGAACAGGTCACGGGTCATCGTTTTTCATCAGAAAATTGATTTTTTAGACTGTAGAAAAATTGATTCAAAATGTCATTTGGATTGTTCCTCATGTTGAATAACTACTTTTTAAAGCCTCAATGTGACCAAAAGTGCTATTTTTACAGACTTTTTCTCCTACTCAGAAGCTTCTATTTCAACCAATTTCAGGCATTAAAATGACTCTAAATACACTTTTTTTAGTTCCAAAAGTGATAATTCACATGCAATTGTCATTTACAGTCAAAAAATTAAACCTTAAAAAATGACCATTTCTGACCATCTGGAGAAAGTTCGACAGGTCACGGGTAATCGTTTTTCATCAGAAAATTGATTTTTTGGACTGTAGAAAAATTGATTCAAAATGTCATTTGGATTGTGCCTCATGTTGCATAACTAGTTTTTATGGCCTCAATGTGACCAAAATTGCCATTTTTACAGACTTTTTCTCCTACTCAGAAGCTTCTTTTTCGACCAATTCCAGGCATTAAAATGACTCTAAACACACTTATTTTAGTTCCAAACATGACAACTCACATGCAATAGTCATTTACAGTCAAAAAATTAAACTTTAAAAAATTACCATTTCTGACCATCTGGAGAAAGTTCGACAGGTCACAGGTCATCGTTTTTCATCAGAAAATTGATTTTTTTGGACTATAGAAAAATTAGTATAAAATGTCATATGGATTGGGCCTCATGTTGAATAACTAGTTTTTAAGGCCTCAATGTGACCAAAATTGCCATTTTTCCAGACTTTTTCTCCTACTGAGAAGCTTCTATTTCGACCAATTTCAGGCGTTAAAATGACACTAAACACACTTTTTTTAGTTCCAAAAGTGATAATTCACATGCAATTGTCATTTACAGTCAAAAAATTAAACCTTAAAAAATGACCATTTCTGACCATATGGAGAAAGTTGAACAGGTCACGGGTCATCGTTTTTCATCAGAAAATTGATTTTTTAGACTGTAGAAAAATTGATTCAAAATGTCATTTGGATTGTTCCTCATGTTGAATAACTACTTTTTGAAGCCTCAATGTGACCAAAAGTGCTATTTTTACAGACTTTTTCTCCTACTCAGAAGCTTCTATTTCGACCAATTTCAGGCATTAAAATGACTCTAAACACACTTATTTTAGCTCCAAAATTGATAATTCACAGGAATTAGTCATTTCCTGACAAAAAAATAAAACATTAAAAAATTACCATTTCTGACCATCTGGAGAAAGTTCGACAGGTCACGGGTAATCATTTTTCATCAGAAAATTGATTTTTTGGACTGTAGAAAAATTGATTCAAAATGTCATTTGGATTGTGCCTCATGTTTCATAACTAGTTTTTAAGGCCTCAATGTGACCAAAATTGCCATTTTTCCAGACTTTTTCTCCTACTGAGAAGCTTCTATTTCGACCAATTTCAGGCATTAAAATGACTCTAAACACACTTTTTTTGTTCCAAAAGTGATAATTCACATGCAATTGTCATTTACAGTCAAAAAATTAAACCTTAAAAAATGACCATTTCTGACCATATGGAGAAAGTTGAACAGGTCACGGGTCATCGTTTTTCATCAGAAAATTGATTTTTTAAACTGTAGAAAAATTGATTCAAAATGTCATTTGGATTGTTCCTCATGTTGAATAACTACTTTTTGAAGCCTCAATGTGACCAAAAGTGCTATTTTTACAGACTTTTTCTCCTACTCAGAAGCTTCTATTTCGACCAATTTCAGGCATTAAAATGACTCTAAACACACTTATTTTAGCTCCAAAAGTGATAATTCACATGCAATAGTCATTTCCTGAGAAAAAAATAAAACATTAAAAAATTACCATTTCTGACCATCTGGAGAAAGTTCGACAGGTCACGGGTAATCGTTTTTCATCAGAAAATTGATTTTTTGGACTGTAGAAAAATTGATTCAAAATGTCATTTGGATTGTGCCTCATGTTGCATAACTAGTTTTTAAGGCCTCAATGTGACCAAAATTGCCATTTTTACAGACTTTTTCTCCTACTCAGAAGCTTCTTTTTCGACCAATTCCAGGCATTAAAATGACTCTAAACACACTTATTTTAGTTCCAAACATGATAACTCACATGCAATAGTCATTTACAGTCAAAAAATTAAACTTTAAAAAATTACAATTTCTGACCATCTGGAGAAAGTTGAACAGGTCACGGGTCATCATTTTTCATCAGAAAATTGATTTTTTAGACTGTAGAAAAATTGATTCAAAATGTAATTTGGATCGTGCCTATTGTTGAATAACTCATTTTTAAGGCCTCAATGTGACCAAAATTGCCATTTTTCCAGATTTTTTCTCCTACTGAGATGCTTCTATTTCGACCAATTTCAGGCGTTAAAATGACACTAAACACACTTTTTTTCGTTCCAAAAGTGATAATTCACATGCAATTGTCATTTACAGTCTAAATATTAAACCTTAAAAAATGACCATTTCTGACCATATGGAGAAAGTTGAACAGGTCACGGGTCATCGTTTTTCATCAGAAAATTGATTTTTTAGACTGTAGAAAAATGGATTCAAAATGTCATTTGGATTGTTCCTCATGTTGAATAACTACTTTTTGAAGCCTCAATGTGACCAAAAGTGCTATTTTTACAGACTTTTTCTCCTACTCAGAAGCTTCTATTTCGACCAATTTCAGGCATTAAAATGACTCTAAACACACTTATTTTAGCTCCAAAATTGATAATTCACATGCAATAGTCATTTCCTGACAAAAAAATAAAACATTAAAAAATTACCATTTCTGACCATCTGGAGAAAGTTCGACAGGTCACGGGTAATCGTTTTTCATCAGAAAATTGATTTTTTGGACTGTAGAAAAATTGATTCAAAATGTCATTTGGATTGTGCCTCATGTTGCATAACTAGTTTTTATGGCCTCAATGTGACCAAAATTGCCATTTTTACAGACTTTTTCTCCTACTCAGAAGCTTCTTTTTCGACCAATTCCAGGCATTAAAATGACTCTAAACACACTTATTTTAGTTCCAAACATGACAACTCACATGCAATAGTCATTTACAGTCAAAAAATGAAACTTTAAAAAATTACCATTTCTGAACATCTGGAGAAAGTTCGACAGGTCACGGGTCATCGTTTTTCATCAGAAAATTGATTTTTTTGGACTATAGAAAAATTATTTTAAAATGTCATATGGATTGGGCCTCATGTTGAATAACTAGTTTTTAAGGCCTCAATGTGACCAAAATTGCCATTTTTACAGACTTTTTCTCCTACTCAGAAGCTTCTATTTTGACCAATTTCAGGCATTAAAATGACTCTAAACACACTTTTTTTAGTTCCAAAAGTGATAATTCACATGCAATTGTCATTTACAGTCAAAAAATTAAACCTTAAAAAATTACCATTTCTGACCATCTGGAGAAAGTTCGACAGGTCACGGGTAATCATTTTTCATCAGAAAATTGATTTTTTGGACTGTAGAAAAATTGATTCAAAATGTCATTTGGATTGTGCCTCATGTTGCATAACTAGTTTTTAAGGCCTCAATGTGACCAAAATTGCCATTTTTACAGACTTTTTCTCCTACTCAGAAGCTGCTTTTTCGACCAATTCCAGGCATTAAAATGACTCTAAACACACTTATTTTAGTTCCAAACATGATAATTCACATGCAATAGTCTTTACAGTCAAAAAATTAAACATTAAAAAATTACAATTTCTGACCATCTGGAGAAAGTTGAACAGGTCACGGGTCATCATTTTTCATCAGAAAATTGATTTTTTAGACTGTAGAAAAATTGATTCAAAATGTAATTTGGATCGTGCCTAATGTTGAATAACTCGTTTTTAAGGCCTCGATGTGACCAAAATTGCCATTTTTCCAGACTTTTTCTCCTACTGAGAAACTTCTATTTCGACCAATTTCAGGCATTAAAATGACTCTAAATACACTTTTTTTAGTTCCAAAAGTGATAATTCACATGCAATTGTCATTTACAGTGAAAAGATTAAACCTTAAAAAATGACCATTTCTGACCATATGGAGAAAGTTGAACAGGTCACGGGTCATCGTTTTTCATCAGAAAATTGATTTTTTAGACTGTAGAAAAATTGATTCAAAATGTCATTTGGATTGTTCCTCATGTTGAATAACTACTTTTTAAAGCCTCAATGTGACCAAAAGTGCTATTTTTACAGACTTTTTCTCCTACTCAGAAGCTTCTATTTCAACCAATTTCAGGCATTAAAATGACTCTAAATACACTTTTTTTAGTTCCAAAAGTGATAATTCACATGCAATTGTCATTTACAGTCAAAAAATTAAACCTTAAAAAATGACCATTTCTGACCATCTGGAGAAAGTTCGACAGGTCACGGGTAATCGTTTTTCATCAGAAAATTGATTTTTTGGACTGTAGAAAAATTGATTCAAAATGTCATTTGGATTGTGCCTCATGTTGCATAACTAGTTTTTATGGCCTCAATGTGACCAAAATTGCCATTTTTACAGACTTTTTCTCCTACTCAGAAGCTTCTTTTTCGACCAATTCCAGGCATTAAAATGACTCTAAACACACTTATTTTAGTTCCAAACATGACAACTCACATGCAATAGTCATTTACAGTCAAAAAATTAAACTTTAAAAAATTACCATTTCTGACCATCTGGAGAAAGTTCGACAGGTCACAGGTCATCGTTTTTCATCAGAAAATTGATTTTTTTGGACTATAGAAAAATTAGTATAAAATGTCATATGGATTGGGCCTCATGTTGAATAACTAGTTTTTAAGGCCTCAATGTGACCAAAATTGCCATTTTTCCAGACTTTTTCTCCTACTGAGAAGCTTCTATTTCGACCAATTTCAGGCGTTAAAATGACACTAAACACACTTTTTTTAGTTCCAAAAGTGATAATTCACATGCAATTGTCATTTACAGTCAAAAAATTAAACCTTAAAAAATGACCATTTCTGACCATATGGAGAAAGTTGAACAGGTCACGGGTCATCGTTTTTCATCAGAAAATTGATTTTTTAGACTGTAGAAAAATTGATTCAAAATGTCATTTGGATTGTTCCTCATGTTGAATAACTACTTTTTGAAGCCTCAATGTGACCAAAATTGCCATTTTTACAGACTTTTTCTCCTACTCAGAAGCTTCTATTTCGACCAATTTCAGGCATTAAAATGACTCTAAACACACTTATTTTAGCTCCAAAAGTGATAATTCACATGCAATAGTCATTTCCTGAGAAAAAAATAAAACATTAAAAAATTACCATTTCTGACCATCTGGAGAAAGTTCGACAGGTCACGGGTAATCGTTTTTCATCAGAAAATTGATTTTTTGGACTGTAGAAAAATTGATTCAAAATGTCATTTGGATTGTGCCTCATGTTGCATAACTAGTTTTTAAGGCCTCAATGTGACCAAAATTGCCATTTTTACAGACTTTTTCTCCTACTCAGAAGCTTCTTTTTCGACCAATTCCAGGCATTAAAATGACTCTAAACACACTTATTTTAGTTCCAAACATGATAACTCACATGCAATAGTCATTTACAGTCAAAAAATTAAACTTTAAAAAATTACAATTTCTGACCATCTGGAGAAAGTTGAACAGGTCACGGGTCATCATTTTTCATCAGAAAATTGATTTTTTAGACTGTAGAAAAATTGATTCAAAATGTAATTTGGATCGTGCCTAATGTTGAATAACTCATTTTTAAGGCCTCAATGTGACCAAAATTGCCATTTTTCCAGATTTTTTCTCCTACTGAGAAGCTTCTATTTCGACCAATTTCAGGCGTTAAAATGACACTAAACACACTTTTTTTAGTTCCAAAAGTGATAATTCACATGCAATTGTCATTTACAGTCTAAATATTAAACCTTAAAAAATGACCATTTCTGACCATATGGAGAAAGTTGAACAGGTCACGGGTCATCGTTTTTCATCAGAAAATTGATTTTTTAGACTGTAGAAAAATGGATTCAAAATGTCATTTGGATTGTTCCTCATGTTGAATAACTACTTTTTGAAGCCTCAATGTGACCAAAAGTGCTATTTTTACAGACTTTTTCTCCTACTCAGAAGCTTCTATTTCGACCAATTTCAGGCATTAAAATGACTCTAAACACACTTATTTTAGCTCCAAAAGTGATAATTCACATGCAATAGTCATTTCCTGAGAAAAAAATGAAACTTTAAAAAATTACCATTTCTGAACATCTGGAGAAAGTTCGACAGGTCACGGGTAATCGTATTTCATCAGAAAATTGATTTTTTGGACTGTAGAAAAATTGATTCAAAATGTCATTTGGATTGTGCCTCATGTTGCATAACTAGTTTTTAAGGCCTCAATGTGACCAAAATTGCCATTTTTACAGACTTTTTCTCCTACTCAGAAGCTGCTTTTTCGACCAATTCCAGGCATTAAAATGACTCTAAACACACTTATTTTAGTTCCAAACATGATAATTCACATGCAATAGTCTTTACAGTCAAAAAATTAAACATTAAAAAATTACAATTTCTGACCATCTGGAGAAAGTTGAACAGGTCACGGCGCATCATTTTTCATCAGAAAATTGATTTTTTAGACTGTAGAAAAATTGATTCAAAATGTAATTTGGATCGTGCCTAATGTTGAATAACTCGTTTTTAAGGCCTCGATGTGACCAAAATTGCCATTTTTCCAGACTTTTTCTCCTACTGAGAAACTTCTATTTCGACCAATTTCAGGCATTAAAATGACTCGAAACACACTTTTTTTAGTTCCAAAAGTGATAATTCACATGCAATTGTCATTTACAGTCAAAAAATTAAACCTTAAAAAATGACCATTTCTGACCATATGGAGAAAGTTGAACAGGTCACGGGTCATCGTTTTTCATCAGAAAATTGATTTTTTAGACTGTAGAAAAATGGATTCAAAATGTCATTTGGATTGTTCCTCATGTTGAATAACTACTTTTTAAAGCCTCAATGTGACCAAAAGTGCTATTTTTACAGACTTTTTCTCCTACTCAGAAGCTTCTATTTCAACCAATTTCAGGCATTAAAATGACTCTAAACACACTTATTTTAGCTCCAAAAGTGATAATTCACATGCAATAGTCATTTCCTGACAAAAAAATAAAACATTAAAAAATGACCATTTCTGACCATCTGGAGAAAGTTCGACAGGTCACGGGTAATCGTTTTTCATCAGAAAATTGATTTTTTGGACTGTAGAAAAATTGATTCAAAATGTCATTTGGATTGTGCCTCATGTTGCATAACTAGTTTTTATGGCCTCAATGTGACCAAAATTGCCATTTTTACAGACTTTTTCTCCTACTCAGAAGCTTCTTTTTCGACCAATTCCAGGCATTAAAATGACTCTAAACACACTTATTTTAGTTTCAAACATGACAACTCACATGCAATAGTCATTTACAGTCAAAAAATTAAACTTTAAAAAATTACCATTTCTGACCATCTGGAGAAAGTTCGACAGGTCACAGGTCATCGTTTTTCATCAGAAAATTGATTTTTTTGGACTATAGAAAAATTAGTTTAAAATGTCATATGGATTGGGCCTCATGTTGAATAACTAGTTTTTAAGGCCTCAATGTGACCAAAATTGCCATTTTTCCAGACTTTTTCTCCTACTGAGAAGCTTCTATTTCGACCAATTTCAGGCGTTAAAATGACACTAAACACACTTTTTTTAGTTCCAAAAGTGATAATTCACATGCAATTGTCATTTACAGTCTAAATATTAAACCTTAAAAAATGACCATTTCTGACCATATGGAGAAAGTTGAACAGGTCACGGGTCATCGTTTTTCATCAGAAAATTGATTTTTTAGACTGTAGAAAAATGGATTCAAAATGTCATTTGGATTGTTCCTCATGTTGAATAACTACTTTTTGAAGCCTCAATGTGACCAAAAGTGCTATTTTTACAGACTTTTTCTCCTACTCAGAAGCTTCTATTTCGACCAATTTCAGGCATTAAAATGACTCTAAACACACTTATTTTAGCTCCAAAATTGATAATTCACATGCAATAGTCATTTCCTGACAAAAAAATAAAACATTAAAAAATTACCATTTCTGACCATCTGGAGAAAGTTCGACAGGTCACGGGTAATCGTTTTTCATCAGAAAATTGATTTTTTGGACTGTAGAAAAATTGATTCAAAATGTCATTTGGATTGTGCCTCATGTTGCATAACTAGTTTTTATGGCCTCAATGTGACCAAAATTGCCATTTTTACAGACTTTTTCTCCTACTCAGAAGCTTCTTTTTCGACCAATTCCAGGCATTAAAATGACTCTAAACACACTTATTTTAGTTCCAAACATGACAACTCACATGCAATAGTCATTTACAGTCAAAAAATGAAACTTTAAAAAATTACCATTTCTGAACATCTGGAGAAAGTTCGACCGGTCACGGGTCATCGTTTTTCATCAGAAAATTGATTTTTTTGGACTATAGAAAAATTATTTTAAAATGTCATATGGATTGGGCCTCATGTTGAATAACTAGTTTTTAAGGCCTCAATGTGACCAAAATTGCCATTTTTACAGACTTTTTCTCCTACTCAGAAGCTTCTATTTTGACCAATTTCAGGCATTAAAATGACTCTAAACACACTTTTTTTAGTTCCAAAAGTGATAATTCACATGCAATTGTCATTTACAGTCAAAAAATTAAACCTTAAAAAATTACCATTTCTGACCATCTGGAGAAAGTTCGACAGGTCACGGGTAATCATTTTTCATCAGAAAATTGATTTTTTGGACTGTAGAAAAATTGATTCAAAATGTCATTTGGATTGTGCCTCATGTTGCATAACTAGTTTTTAAGGCCTCAATGTGACCAAAATTGCCATTTTTACAGACTTTTTCTCCTACTCAGAAGCTGCTTTTTCGACCAATTCCAGGCATTAAAATGACTCTAAACACACTTATTTTAGTTCCAAACATGATAATTCACATGCAATAGTCTTTACAGTCAAAAAATTAAACATTAAAAAATTACAATTTCTGACCATCTGGAGAAAGTTGAACAGGTCACGGGTCATCATTTTTCATCAGAAAATTGATTTTTTAGACTGTAGAAAAATTGATTCAAAATGTAATTTGGATCGTGCCTAATGTTGAATAACTCGTTTTTAAGGCCTCGATGTGACCAAAATTGCCATTTTTCCAGACTTTTTCTCCTACTGAGAAACTTCTATTTCGACCAATTTCAGGCATTAAAATGACTCTAAATACACTTTTTTTAGTTCCAAAAGTAATAATTCACATGCAATTGTCATTTACAGTCAAAAAATTAAACCTTAAAAAATGACCATTTCTGACCATATGGAGAAAGTTGAACAGGTCACGGGTCATCGTTTTTCATCAGAAAATTGATTTTTTAGACTGTAGAAAAATTGATTCAAAATGTCATTTGGATTGTTCCTCATGTTGAATAACTACTTTTTAAAGCCTCAATGTGACCAAAAGTGCTATTTTTACAGACTTTTTCTCCTACTCAGAAGCTTCTATTTCAACCAATTTCAGGCATTAAAATGACTCTAAATACACTTTTTTTAGTTCCAAAAGTGATAATTCACATGCAATTGTCATTTACAGTCAAAAAATTAAACCTTAAAAAATGACCATTTCTGACCATCTGGAGAAAGTTCGACAGGTCACGGGTAATCGTTTTTCATCAGAAAATTGATTTTTTGGACTGTAGAAAAATTGATTCAAAATGTCATTTGGATTGTGCCTCATGTTGCATAACTAGTTTTTATGGCCTCAATGTGACCAAAATTGCCATTTTTACAGACTTTTTCTCCTACTCAGAAGCTTCTTTTTCGACCAATTCCAGGCATTAAAATGACTCTAAACACACTTATTTTAGTTCCAAACATGACAACTCACATGCAATAGTCATTTACAGTCAAAAAATTAAACTTTAAAAAATTACCATTTCTGACCATCTGGAGAAAGTTCGACAGGTCACAGGTCATCGTTTTTCATCAGAAAATTGATTTTTTTGGACTATAGAAAAATTAGTATAAAATGTCATATGGATTGGGCCTCATGTTGAATAACTAGTTTTTAGGGCCTCAATGTGACCAAAATTGCCATTTTTCCAGACTTTTTCTCCTACTGAGAAGCTTCTATTTCGACCAATTTCAGGCGTTAAAATGACACTAAACACACTTTTTTTAGTTCCAAAAGTGATAATTCACATGCAATTGTCATTTACAGTCAAAAAATTAAACCTTAAAAAATGACCATTTCTGACCATATGGAGAAAGTTGAACAGGTCACGGGTCATCGTTTTTCATCAGAAAATTGATTTTTTAGACTGTAGAAAAATTGATTCAAAATGTCATTTGGATTGTTCCTCATGTTGAATAACTACTTTTTGAAGCCTCAATGTGACCAAAAGTGCTATTTTTACAGACTTTTTCTCCTACTCAGAAGCTTCTATTTCGACCAATTTCAGGCATTAAAATGACTCTAAACACACTTATTTTAGCTCCAAAATTGATAATTCACATGAATTAGTCATTTCCTGACAAAAAAATAAAACATTAAAAAATTACCATTTCTGACCATCTGGAGAAAGTTCGACAGGTCACGGGTAATCATTTTTCATCAGAAAATTGATTTTTTGGACTGTAGAAAAATTGATTCAAAATGTCATTTGGATTGTGCCTCATGTTTCATAACTAGTTTTTAAGGCCTCAATGTGACCAAAATTGCCATTTTTCCAGACTTTTTCTCCTACTGAGAAGCTTCTATTTCGACCAATTTCAGGCATTAAAATGACTCTAAACACACTTTTTTTGTTCCAAAAGTGATAATTCACATGCAATTGTCATTTACAGTCAAAAAATTAAACCTTAAAAAATGACCATTTCTGACCATATGGAGAAAGTTGAACAGGTCACGGGTCATCGTTTTTCATCAGAAAATTGATTTTTTAAACTGTAGAAAAATTGATTCAAAATGTCATTTGGATTGTTCCTCATGTTGAATAACTACTTTTTGAAGCCTCAATGTGACCAAAAGTGCTATTTTTACAGACTTTTTCTCCTACTCAGAAGCTTCTATTTCGACCAATTTCAGGCATTAAAATGACTCTAAACACACTTATTTTAGCTCCAAAAGTGATAATTCACATGCAATAGTCATTTCCTGAGAAAAAAATAAAACATTAAAAAATTACCATTTCTGACCATCTGGAGAAAGTTCGACAGGTCACGGGTAATCGTTTTTCATCAGAAAATTGATTTTTTGGACTGTAGAAAAATTGATTCAAAATGTCATTTGGATTGTGCCTCATGTTGCATAACTAGTTTTTAAGGCCTCAATGTGACCAAAATTGCCATTTTTACAGACTTTTTCTCCTACTCAGAAGCTGCTTTTTCGACCAATTCCAGGCATTAAAATGACTCTAAACACACTTATTTTAGTTCCAAACATGATAATTCACATGCAATAGTCTTTACAGTCAAAAAATTAAACATTAAAAAATTACAATTTCTGACCATCTGGAGAAAGTTGAACAGGTCACGGCGCATCATTTTTCATCAGAAAATTGATTTTTTAGACTGTAGAAAAATTGATTCAAAATGTAATTTGGATCGTGCCTAATGTTGAATAACTCGTTTTTAAGGCCTCGATGTGACCAAAATTGCCATTTTTCCAGACTTTTTCTCCTACTGAGAAACTTCTATTTCGACCAATTTCAGGCATTAAAATGACTCGAAACACACTTTTTTTAGTTCCAAAAGTGATAATTCACATGCAATTGTCATTTACAGTCAAAAAATTAAACCTTAAAAAATGACCATTTCTGACCATATGGAGAAAGTTGAACAGGTCACGGGTCATCGTTTTTCATCAGAAAATTGATTTTTTAGACTGTAGAAAAATGGATTCAAAATGTCATTTGGATTGTTCCTCATGTTGAATAACTACTTTTTAAAGCCTCAATGTGACCAAAAGTGCTATTTTTACAGACTTTTTCTCCTACTCAGAAGCTTCTATTTCAACCAATTTCAGGCATTAAAATGACTCTAAACACACTTATTTTAGCTCCAAAAGTGATAATTCACATGCAATAGTCATTTCCTGACAAAAAAATAAAACATTAAAAAATGACCATTTCTGACCATCTGGAGAAAGTTCGACAGGTCACGGGTAATCGTTTTTCATCAGAAAATTGATTTTTTGGACTGTAGAAAAATTGATTCAAAATGTCATTTGGATTGTGCCTCATGTTGCATAACTAGTTTTTATGGCCTCAATGTGACCAAAATTGCCATTTTTACAGACTTTTTCTCCTACTCAGAAGCTTCTTTTTCGACCAATTCCAGGCATTAAAATGACTCTAAACACACTTATTTTAGTTCCAAACATGACAACTCACATGCAATAGTCATTTACAGTCAAAAAATTAAACTTTAAAAAATTACCATTTCTGACCATCTGGAGAAAGTTCGACAGGTCACAGGTCATCGTTTTTCATCAGAAAATTGATTTTTTTGGACTATAGAAAAATTAGTTTAAAATGTCATATGGATTGGGCCTCATGTTGAATAACTAGTTTTTAAGGCCTCAATGTGACCAAAATTGCCATTTTTCCAGACTTTTTCTCCTACTGAGAAGCTTCTATTTCGACCAATTTCAGGCGTTAAAATGACACTAAACACACTTTTTTTAGTTCCAAAAGTGATAATTCACATGCAATTGTCATTTACAGTCAAAAAATTAAACCTTAAAAAATGACCATTTCTGACCATATGGAGAAAGTTGAACAGGTCACGGGTCATCGTTTTTCATCAGAAAATTGATTTTTTAAACTGTAGAAAAATTGATTCAAAATGTCATTTGGATTGTTCCTCATGTTGAATAACTACTTTTTGAAGCCTCAATGTGACCAAAAGTGCTATTTTTACAGACTTTTTCTCCTACTCAGAAGCTTCTATTTCGACCAATTTCAGGCATTAAAATGACTCTAAACACACTTATTTTAGCTCCAAAAGTGATAATTCACATGCAATAGTCATTTCCTGAGAAAAAAATAAAACATTAAAAAATTACCATTTCTGACCATCTGGAGAAAGTTCGACAGGTCACGGGTAATCGTTTTTCATCAGAAAATTGATTTTTTGGACTGTAGAAAAATTGATTCAAAATGTCATTTGGATTGTGCCTCATGTTGCATAACTAGTTTTTAAGGCCTCAATGTGACCAAAATTGCCATTTTTACAGACTTTTTCTCCTACTCAGAAGCTTCTTTTTCGACCAATTCCAGGCATTAAAATGACTCTAAACACACTTATTTTAGTTCCAAACATGATAACTCACATGCAATAGTCATTTACAGTCAAAAAATTAAACTTTAAAAAATTACAATTTCTGACCATCTGGAGAAAGTTGAACAGGTCACGGGTCATCATTTTTCATCAGAAAATTGATTTTTTAGACTGTAGAAAAATTGATTCAAAATGTAATTTGGATCGTGCCTAATGTTGAATAACTCATTTTAAGGCCTCAATGTGACCAAAATTGCCATTTTTCCAGATTTTTTCTCCTACTGAGAAGCTTCTATTTCGACCAATTTCAGGCGTTAAAATGACACTAAACACACTTTTTTTAGTTCCAAAAGTGATAATTCACATGCAATTGTCATTTACAGTCTAAATATTAAACCTTAAAAAATGACCATTTCTGACCATATGGAGAAAGTTGAACAGGTCACGGGTCATCGTTTTTCATCAGAAAATTGATTTTTTAGACTGTAGAAAAATGGATTCAAAATGTCATTTGGATTGTTCCTCATGTTGAATAACTACTTTTTGAAGCCTCAATGTGACCAAAAGTGCTATTTTTACAGACTTTTTCTCCTACTCAGAAGCTTCTATTTCGACCAATTTCAGGCATTAAAATGACTCTAAACACACTTATTTTAGCTCCAAAATTGATAATTCACATGCAATAGTCATTTCCTGACAAAAAAATAAAACATTAAAAAATTACCATTTCTGACCATCTGGAGAAAGTTCGACAGGTCACGGGTAATCGTTTTTCATCAGAAAATTGATTTTTTGGACTGTAGAAAAATTGATTCAAAATGTCATTTGGATTGTGCCTCATGTTGCATAACTAGTTTTTATGGCCTCAATGTGACCAAAATTGCCATTTTTACAGACTTTTTCTCCTACTCAGAAGCTTCTTTTTCGACCAATTCCAGGCATTAAAATGACTCTAAACACACTTATTTTAGTTCCAAACATGACAACTCACATGCAATAGTCATTTACAGTCAAAAAATGAAACTTTAAAAAATTACCATTTCTGAACATCTGGAGAAAGTTCGACAGGTCACGGGTCATCGTTTTTCATCAGAAAATTGATTTTTTTGGACTATAGAAAAATTATTTTAAAATGTCATATGGATTGGGCCTCATGTTGAATAACTAGTTTTTAAGGCCTCAATGTGACCAAAATTGCCATTTTTACAGACTTTTTCTCCTACTCAGAAGCTTCTATTTTGACCAATTTCAGGCATTAAAATGACTCTAAACACACTTTTTTTAGTTCCAAAAGTGATAATTCACATGCAATTGTCATTTACAGTCAAAAAATTAAACCTTAAAAAATTACCATTTCTGACCATCTGGAGAAAGTTCGACAGGTCACGGGTAATCATTTTT
Organism: Triturus cristatus; assembly: GCF_964204655.1. Taxonomy (NCBI): domain Eukaryota; kingdom Metazoa; phylum Chordata; class Amphibia; order Caudata; family Salamandridae; genus Triturus; species Triturus cristatus. The sequence continues at coordinate 1,018,594,360 of NC_140591.1, read as the reverse complement.
CATCAGAAAATTGATTTTTTGGACTGTAGAAAAATTGATTCAAAATGTCATTTGGATTGTGCCTCATGTTGCATAACTAGTTTTTAAGGCCTCAATGTGACCAAAATTGCCATTTTTACAGACTTTTTCTCCTACTCAGAAGCTGCTTTTTCGACCAATTCCAGGCATTAAAATGACTCTAAACACACTTATTTTAGTTCCAAACATGATAATTCACATGCAATAGTCTTTACAGTCAAAAAATTAAACATTAAAAAATTACCATTTCTGACCATCTGGAGAAAGTTGAACAGGTCACGGGTCATCATTTTTCATCAGAAAATTGATTTTTTAGACTGTAGAAAAATTGATTCAAAATGTAATTTGGATCGTGCCTAATGTTGAATAACTCGTTTTTAAGGCCTCGATGTGACCAAAATTGCCATTTTTCCAGACTTTTTCTCCTACTGAGAAACTTCTATTTCGACCAATTTCAGGCATTAAAATGACTCTAAATACACTTTTTTTAGTTCCAAAAGTGATAATTCACATGCAATTGTCATTTACAGTCAAAAAATTAAACCTTAAAAAATGACCATTTCTGACCATATGGAGAAAGTTGAACAGGTCACGGGTCATCGTTTTTCATCAGAAAATTGATTTTTTAGACTGTAGAAAAATTGATTCAAAATGTCATTTGGATTGTTCCTCATGTTGAATAACTACTTTTTAAAGCCTCAATGTGACCAAAAGTGCTATTTTTACAGACTTTTTCTCCTACTCAGAAGCTTCTATTTCAACCAATTTCAGGCATTAAAATGACTCTAAATACACTTTTTTTAGTTCCAAAAGTGATAATTCACATGCAATTGTCATTTACAGTCAAAAAATTAAACCTTAAAAAATGACCATTTCTGACCATCTGGAGAAAGTTCGACAGGTCACGGGTAATCGTTTTTCATCAGAAAATTGATTTTTTGGACTGTAGAAAAATTGATTCAAAATGTCATTTGGATTGTGCCTCATGTTGCATAACTAGTTTTTATGGCCTCAATGTGACCAAAATTGCCATTTTTACAGACTTTTTCTCCTACTCAGAAGCTTCTTTTTCGACCAATTCCAGGCATTAAAATGACTCTAAACACACTTATTTTAGTTCCAAACATGACAACTCACATGCAATAGTCATTTACAGTCAAAAAATTAAACTTTAAAAAATTACCATTTCTGACCATCTGGAGAAAGTTCGACAGGTCACAGGTCATCGTTTTTCATCAGAAAATTGATTTTTTTGGTCTATAGAAAAATTAGTATAAAATGTCATATGGATTGGGCCTCATGTTGAATAACTAGTTTTTAAGGCCTCAATGTGACCAAAATTGCAATTTTTCCAGACTTTTTCTCCTACTGAGAAGCTTCTATTTCGACCAATTTCAGGCGTTAAAATGACACTAAACACACTTTTTTTAGTTCCAAAAGTGATAATTCACATGCAATTGTCATTTACAGTCAAAAAATTAAACCTTAAAAAATGACCATTTCTGACCATATGGAGAAAGTTGAACAGGTCACGGGTCATCGTTTTTCATCAGAAAATTGATTTTTTAGACTGTAGAAAAATTGATTCAAAATGTCATTTGGATTGTTCCTCATGTTGAATAACTACTTTTTGAAGCCTCAATGTGACCAAAAGTGCTATTTTTACAGACTTTTTCTCCTACTCAGAAGCTTCTATTTCGACCAATTTCAGGCATTAAAATGACTCTAAACACACTTATTTTAGCTCCAAAATTGATAATTCACATGAATTAGTCATTTCCTGACAAAAAAATAAAACATTAAAAAATTACCATTTCTGACCATCTGGAGAAAGTTCGACAGGTCACGGGTAATCATTTTTCATCAGAAAATTGATTTTTTGGACTGTAGAAAAATTGATTCAAAATGTCATTTGGATTGTGCCTCATGTTTCATAACTAGTTTTTAAGGCCTCAATGTGACCAAAATTGCCATTTTTCCAGACTTTTTCTCCTACTGAGAAGCTTCTATTTCGACCAATTTCAGGCATTAAAATGACTCTAAACACACTTTTTTTGTTCCAAAAGTGATAATTCACATGCAATTGTCATTTACAGTCAAAAAATTAAACCTTAAAAAATGACCATTTCTGACCATATGGAGAAAGTTGAACAGGTCACGGGTCATCGTTTTTCATCAGAAAATTGATTTTTTAAACTGTAGAAAAATTGATTCAAAATGTCATTTGGATTGTTCCTCATGTTGAATAACTACTTTTTGAAGCCTCAATGTGACCAAAAGTGCTATTTTTACAGACTTTTTCTCCTACTCAGAAGCTTCTATTTCGACCAATTTCAGGCATTAAAATGACTCTAAACACACTTATTTTAGCTCCAAAAGTGATAATTCACATGCAATAGTCATTTCCTGAGAAAAAAATAAAACATTAAAAAATTACCATTTCTGACCATCTGGAGAAAGTTCGACAGGTCACGGGTAATCGTTTTTCATCAGAAAATTGATTTTTTGGACTGTAGAAAAATTGATTCAAAATGTCATTTGGATTGTGCCTCATGTTGCATAACTAGTTTTTAAGGCCTCAATGTGACCAAAATTGCCATTTTTACAGACTTTTTCTCCTACTCAGAAGCTTCTTTTTCGACCAATTCCAGGCATTAAAATGACTCTAAACACACTTATTTTAGTTCCAAACATGATAACTCACATGCAATAGTCATTTACAGTCAAAAAATTAAACTTTAAAAAATTACAATTTCTGACCATCTGGAGAAAGTTGAACAGGTCACGGGTCATCATTTTTCATCAGAAAATTGATTTTTTAGACTGTAGAAAAATTGATTCAAAATGTAATTTGGATCGTGCCTAATGTTGAATAACTCATTTTTAAGGCCTCAATGTGACCAAAATTGCCATTTTTCCAGATTTTTTCTCCTACTGAGAAGCTTCTATTTCGACCAATTTCAGGCGTTAAAATGACACTAAACACACTTTTTTTAGTTCCAAAAGTGATAATTCACATGCAATTGTCATTTACAGTCTAAATATTAAACCTTAAAAAATGACCATTTCTGACCTTATGGAGAAAGTTGAACAGGTCACGGGTCATCGTTTTTCATCAGAAAATTGATTTTTTAGACTGTAGAAAAATTGATTCAAAATGTCATTTGGATTGTTCCTCATGTTGAATAACTACTTTTTGAAGCCTCAATGTGACCAAAAGTGCTATTTTTACAGACTTTTTCTCCTACTCAGAAGCTTCTATTTCGACCAATTTCAGGCATTAAAATGACTCTAAACACACTTATTTTAGCTCCAAAATTGATAATTCACATGCAATAGTCATTTCCTGACAAAAAAATAAAACATTAAAAAATTACCATTTCTGACCATCTGGAGAAAGTTCGACAGGTCACGGGTAATCGTTTTTCATCAGAAAATTGATTTTTTGGACTGTAGAAAAATTGATTCAAAATGTCATTTGGATTGTGCCTCATGTTGCATAACTAGTTTTTATGGCCTCAATGTGACCAAAATTGCCATTTTTACAGACTTTTTCTCCTACTCAGAAGCTTCTTTTTCGACCAATTCCAGGCATTAAAATGACTCTAAACACACTTATTTTAGTTCCAAACATGACAACTCACATGCAATAGTCATTTACAGTCAAAAAATGAAACTTTAAAAAATTACCATTTCTGAACATCTGGAGAAAGTTCGACAGGTCACAGGTCATCGTTTTTCATCAGAAAATTGATTTTTTTGGACTATAGAAAAATTAGTTTAAAATGTCATATGGATTGGGCCTCATGTTGAATAACTAGTTTTTAAGGCCTCAATGTGACCAAAATTGCCATTTTTACAGACTTTTTCTCCTACTCAGAAGCTTCTATTTTGACCAATTTCAGGCATTAAAATGACTCTAAACACACTTTTTTTAGTTCCAAAAGTGATAATTCACATGCAATTGTCATTTACAGTCAAAAAATTAAACCTTAAAAAATTACCATTTCTGACCATCTGGAGAAAGTTCGACAGGTCACGGGTAATCATTTTTCATCAGAAAATTGATTTTTTGGACTGTAGAAAAATTGATTCAAAATGTCATTTGGATTGTGCCTCATGTTGCATAACTAGTTTTTAAGGCCTCAATGTGACCAAAATTGCCATTTTTACAGACTTTTTCTCCTACTCAGAAGCTGCTTTTTCGACCAATTCCAGGCATTAAAATGACTCTAAACACACTTATTTTAGTTCCAAACATGATAATTCACATGCAATAGTCTTTACAGTCAAAAAATTAAACATTAAAAAATTACAATTTCTGACCATCTGGAGAAAGTTGAACAGGTCACGGGTCATCATTTTTCATCAGAAAATTGATTTTTTAGACTGTAGAAAAATTGATTCAAAATGTAATTTGGATCGTGCCTAATGTTGAATAACTCGTTTTTAAGGCCTCGATGTGACCAAAATTGCCATTTTTCCAGACTTTTTCTCCTACTGAGAAACTTCTATTTCGACCAATTTCAGGCATTAAAATGACTCTAAATACACTTTTTTTAGTTCCAAAAGTGATAATTCACATGCAATTGTCATTTACAGTCAAAAAATTAAACCTTAAAAAATGACCATTTCTGACCATATGGAGAAAGTTGAACAGGTCACGGGTCATCGTTTTTCATCAGAAAATTGATTTTTTAGACTGTAGAAAAATTGATTCAAAATGTCATTTGGATTGTTCCTCATGTTGAATAACTACTTTTTAAAGCCTCAATGTGACCAAAAGTGCTATTTTTACAGACTTTTTCTCCTACTCAGAAGCTTCTATTTCAACCAATTTCAGGCATTAAAATGACTCTAAATACACTTTTTTTAGTTCCAAAAGTGATAATTCACATGCAATTGTCATTTACAGTCAAAAAATTAAACCTTAAAAAATGACCATTTCTGACCATCTGGAGAAAGTTCGACAGGTCACGGGTAATCGTTTTTCATCAGAAAATTGATTTTTTGGACTGTAGAAAAATTGATTCAAAATGTCATTTGGATTGTGCCTCATGTTGCATAACTAGTTTTTATGGCCTCAATGTGACCAAAATTGCCATTTTTACAGACTTTTTCTCCTACTCAGAAGCTTCTTTTTCGACCAATTCCAGGCATTAAAATGACTCTAAACACACTTATTTTAGTTCCAAACATGACAACTCACATGCAATAGTCATTTACAGTCAAAAAATTAAACTTTAAAAAATTACCATTTCTGACCATCTGGAGAAAGTTCGACAGGTCACAGGTCATCGTTTTTCATCAGAAAATTGATTTTTTTGGACTATAGAAAAATTAGTATAAAATGTCATATGGATTGGGCCTCATGTTGAATAACTAGTTTTTAAGGCCTCAATGTGACCAAAATTGCCATTTTTCCAGACTTTTTCTCCTACTGAGAAGCTTCTATTTCGACCAATTTCAGGCATTAAAATGACTCTAAACACACTTTTTTTGTTCCAAAAGTGATAATTCACATGCAATTGTCATTTACAGTCAAAAAATTAAACCTTAAAAAATGACCATTTCTGACCATATGGAGAAAGTTGAACAGGTCACGGGTCATCGTTTTTCATCAGAAAATTGATTTTTTAAACTGTAGAAAAATTGATTCAAAATGTCATTTGGATTGTTCCTCATGTTGAATAACTACTTTTTGAAGCCTCAATGTGACCAAAAGTGCTATTTTTACAGACTTTTTCTCCTACTCAGAAGCTTCTATTTCGACCAATTTCAGGCATTAAAATGACTCTAAACACACTTATTTTAGCTCCAAAAGTGATAATTCACATGCAATAGTCATTTCCTGAGAAAAAAATAAAACATTAAAAAATTACCATTTCTGACCATCTGGAGAAAGTTCGACAGGTCACGGGTAATCGTTTTTCATCAGAAAATTGATTTTTTGGACTGTAGAAAAATTGATTCAAAATGTCATTTGGATTGTGCCTCATGTTGCATAACTAGTTTTTAAGGCCTCAATGTGACCAAAATTGCCATTTTTACAGACTTTTTCTCCTACTCAGAAGCTTCTTTTTCGACCAATTCCAGGCATTAAAATGACTCTAAACACACTTATTTTAGTTCCAAACATGATAACTCACATGCAATAGTCATTTACAGTCAAAAAATTAAACTTTAAAAAATTACAATTTCTGACCATCTGGAGAAAGTTGAACAGGTCACGGGTCATCATTTTTCATCAGAAAATTGATTTTTTAGACTGTAGAAAAATTGATTCAAAATGTAATTTGGATCGTGCCTAATGTTGAATAACTCATTTTTAAGGCCTCAATGTGACCAAAATTGCCATTTTTCCAGATTTTTTCTCCTACTGAGAAGCTTCTATTTCGACCAATTTCAGGCGTTAAAATGACACTAAACACACTTTTTTTAGTTCCAAAAGTGATAATTCACATGCAATTGTCATTTACAGTCTAAATATTAAACCTTAAAAAATGACCATTTCTGACCATATGGAGAAAGTTGAACAGGTCACGGGTCATCGTTTTTCATCAGAAAATTGATTTTTTAGACTGTAGAAAAATTGATTCAAAATGTCATTTGGATTGTTCCTCATGTTGAATAACTACTTTTTGAAGCCTCAATGTGACCAAAAGTGCTATTTTTACAGACTTTTTCTCCTACTCAGAAGCTTCTATTTCGACCAATTTCAGGCATTAAAATGACTCTAAACACACTTATTTTAGCTCCAAAATTGATAATTCACATGCAATAGTCATTTCCTGACAAAAAAATAAAACATTAAAAAATTACCATTTCTGACCATCTGGAGAAAGTTCGACAGGTCACGGGTAATCGTTTTTCATCAGAAAATTGATTTTTTGGACTGTAGAAAAATTGATTCAAAATGTCATTTGGATTGTGCCTCATGTTGCATAACTAGTTTTTATGGCCTCAATGTGACCAAAATTGCCATTTTTACAGACTTTTTCTCCTACTCAGAAGCTTCTTTTTCGACCAATTCCAGGCATTAAAATGACTCTAAACACACTTATTTTAGTTCCAAACATGACAACTCACATGCAATAGTCATTTACAGTCAAAAAATGAAACTTTAAAAAATTACCATTTCTGAACATCTGGAGAAAGTTCGACAGGTCACAGGTCATCGTTTTTCATCAGAAAATTGATTTTTTTGGACTATAGAAAAATTAGTTTAAAATGTCATATGGATTGGGCCTCATGTTGAATAACTAGTTTTTAAGGCCTCAATGTGACCAAAATTGCCATTTTTACAGACTTTTTCTCCTACTCAGAAGCTTCTATTTTGACCAATTTCAGGCATTAAAATGACTCTAAACACACTTTTTTTAGTTCCAAAAGTGATAATTCACATGCAATTGTCATTTACAGTCAAAAAATTAAACCTTAAAAAATTACCATTTCTGACCATCTGGAGAAAGTTCGACAGGTCACGGGTAATCATTTTTCATCAGAAAATTGATTTTTTGGACTGTAGAAAAATTGATTCAAAATGTCATTTGGATTGTGCCTCATGTTGCATAACTAGTTTTTAAGGCCTCAATGTGACCAAAATTGCCATTTTTACAGACTTTTTCTCCTACTCAGAAGCTGCTTTTTCGACCAATTCCAGGCATTAAAATGACTCTAAACACACTTATTTTAGTTCCAAACATGATAATTCACATGCAATAGTCTTTACAGTCAAAAAATTAAACATTAAAAAATTACAATTTCTGACCATCTGGAGAAAGTTGAACAGGTCACGGGTCATCATTTTTCATCAGAAAATTGATTTTTTAGACTGTAGAAAAATTGATTCAAAATGTAATTTGGATCGTGCCTAATGTTGAATAACTCGTTTTTAAGGCCTCGATGTGACCAAAATTGCCATTTTTCCAGACTTTTTCTCCTACTGAGAAACTTCTATTTCGACCAATTTCAGGCATTAAAATGACTCTAAATACACTTTTTTTAGTTCCAAAAGTGATAATTCACATGCAATTGTCATTTACAGTCAAAAAATTAAACCTTAAAAAATGACCATTTCTGACCATATGGAGAAAGTTGAACAGGTCACGGGTCATCGTTTTTCATCAGAAAATTGATTTTTTAGACTGTAGAAAAATTGATTCAAAATGTCATTTGGATTGTTCCTCATGTTGAATAACTACTTTTTAAAGCCTCAATGTGACCAAAAGTGCTATTTTTACAGACTTTTTCTCCTACTCAGAAGCTTCTATTTCAACCAATTTCAGGCATTAAAATGACTCTAAATACACTTTTTTTAGTTCCAAAAGTGATAATTCACATGCAATTGTCATTTACAGTCAAAAAATTAAACCTTAAAAAATGACCATTTCTGACCATCTGGAGAAAGTTCGACAGGTCACGGGTAATCGTTTTTCATCAGAAAATTGATTTTTTGGACTGTAGAAAAATTGATTCAAAATGTCATTTGGATTGTGCCTCATGTTGCATAACTAGTTTTTATGGCCTCAATGTGACCAAAATTGCCATTTTTACAGACTTTTTCTCCTACTCAGAAGCTTCTTTTTCGACCAATTCCAGGCATTAAAATGACTCTAAACACACTTATTTTAGTTCCAAACATGACAACTCACATGCAATAGTCATTTACAGTCAAAAAATTAAACTTTAAAAAATTACCATTTCTGACCATCTGGAGAAAGTTCGACAGGTCACAGGTCATCGTTTTTCATCAGAAAATTGATTTTTTTGGACTATAGAAAAATTAGTATAAAATGTCATATGGATTGGGCCTCATGTTGAATAACTAGTTTTTAAGGCCTCAATGTGACCAAAATTGCCATTTTTCCAGACTTTTTCTCCTACTGAGAAGCTTCTATTTCGACCAATTTCAGGCGTTAAAATGACACTAAACACACTTTTTTTAGTTCCAAAAGTGATAATTCACATGCAATTGTCATTTACAGTCAAAAAATTAAACCTTAAAAAATGACCATTTCTGACCATATGGAGAAAGTTGAACAGGTCACGGGTCATCGTTTTTCATCAGAAAATTGATTTTTTAGACTGTAGAAAAATTGATTCAAAATGTCATTTGGATTGTTCCTCATGTTGAATAACTACTTTTTGAAGCCTCAATGTGACCAAAAGTGCTATTTTTACAGACTTTTTCTCCTACTCAGAAGCTTCTATTTCGACCAATTTCAGGCATTAAAATGACTCTAAACACACTTATTTTAGCTCCAAAATTGATAATTCACATGAATTAGTCATTTCCTGACAAAAAAATAAAACATTAAAAAATTACCATTTCTGACCATCTGGAGAAAGTTCGACAGGTCACGGGTAATCATTTTTCATCAGAAAATTGATTTTTTGGACTGTAGAAAAATTGATTCAAAATGTCATTTGGATTGTGCCTCATGTTTCATAACTAGTTTTTAAGGCCTCAATGTGACCAAAATTGCCATTTTTCCAGACTTTTTCTCCTACTGAGAAGCTTCTATTTCGACCAATTTCAGGCATTAAAATGACTCTAAACACACTTTTTTTGTTCCAAAAGTGATAATTCACATGCAATTGTCATTTACAGTCAAAAAATTAAACCTTAAAAAATGACCATTTCTGACCATATGGAGAAAGTTGAACAGGTCACGGGTCATCGTTTTTCATCAGAAAATTGATTTTTTAAACTGTAGAAAAATTGATTCAAAATGTCATTTAGATTGTTCCTCATGTTGAATAACTACTTTTTGAAGCCTCAATGTGACCAAAAGTGCTATTTTTACAGACTTTTTCTCCTACTCAGAAGCTTCTATTTCGACCAATTTCAGGCATTAAAATGACTCTAAACACACTTATTTTAGCTCCAAAAGTGATAATTCACATGCAATAGTCATTTCCTGAGAAAAAAATAAAACATTAAAAAATTACCATTTCTGACCATCTGGAGAAAGTTCGACAGGTCACGGGTAATCGTTTTTCATCAGAAAATTGATTTTTTGGACTGTAGAAAAATTGATTCAAAATGTCATTTGGATTGTGCCTCATGTTGCATAACTAGTTTTTAAGGCCTCAATGTGACCAAAATTGCCATTTTTACAGACTTTTTCTCCTACTCAGAAGCTTCTTTTTCGACCAATTCCAGGCATTAAAATGACTCTAAACACACTTATTTTAGTTCCAAACATGATAACTCACATGCAATAGTCATTTACAGTCAAAAAATTAAACTTTAAAAAATTACAATTTCTGACCATCTGGAGAAAGTTGAACAGGTCACGGGTCATCATTTTTCATCAGAAAATTGATTTTTTAGACTGTAGAAAAATTGATTCAAAATGTAATTTGGATCGTGCCTAATGTTGAATAACTCATTTTTAAGGCCTCAATGTGACCAAAATTGCCATTTTTCCAGATTTTTTCTCCTACTGAGAAGCTTCTATTTCGACCAATTTCAGGCGTTAAAATGACACTAAACACACTTTTTTTAGTTCCAAAAGTGATAATTCACATGCAATTGTCATTTACAGTCTAAATATTAAACCTTAAAAAATGACCATTTCTGACCATATGGAGAAAGTTGAACAGGTCACGGGTCATCGTTTTTCATCAGAAAATTGATTTTTTAGACTGTAGAAAAATTGATTCAAAATGTCATTTGGATTGTTCCTCATGTTGAATAACTACTTTTTGAAGCCTCAATGTGACCAAAAGTGCTATTTTTACAGACTTTTTCTCCTACTCAGAAGCTTCTATTTCGACCAATTTCAGGCATTAAAATGACTCTAAACACACTTATTTTAGCTCCAAAATTGATAATTCACATGCAATAGTCATTTCCTGACAAAAAAATAAAACATTAAAAAATTACCATTTCTGACCATCTGGAGAAAGTTCGACAGGTCACGGGTAATCGTTTTTCATCAGAAAATTGATTTTTTGGACTGTAGAAAAATTGATTCAAAATGTCATTTGGATTGTGCCTCATGTTGCATAACTAGTTTTTATGGCCTCAATGTGACCAAAATTGCCATTTTTACAGACTTTTTCTCCTACTCAGAAGCTTCTTTTTCGACCAATTCCAGGCATTAAAATGACTCTAAACACACTTATTTTAGTTCCAAACATGACAACTCACATGCAATAGTCATTTACAGTCAAAAAATGAAACTTTAAAAAATTACCATTTCTGAACATCTGGAGAAAGTTCGACAGGTCACAGGTCATCGTTTTTCATCAGAAAATTGATTTTTTTGGACTATAGAAAAATTAGTTTAAAATGTCATATGGATTGGGCCTCATGTTGAATAACTAGTTTTTAAGGCCTCAATGTGACCAAAATTGCCATTTTTACAGACTTTTTCTCCTACTCAGAAGCTTCTATTTTGACCAATTTCAGGCATTAAAATGACTCTAAACACACTTTTTTTAGTTCCAAAAGTGATAATTCACATGCAATTGTCATTTACAGTCAAAAAATTAAACCTTAAAAAATTACAATTTCTGACCATCTGGAGAAAGTTCGACAGGTCACGGGTAATCGTATTTCATCAGAAAATTGATTTTTTGGACTGTAGAAAAATTGATTCAAAATGTCATTTGGATTGTGCCTCATGTTGCATAACTAGTTTTTAAGGCCTCAATGTGACCAAAATTGCCATTTTTACAGACTTTTTCTCCTACTCAGAAGCTGCTTTTTCGACCAATTCCAGGCATTAAAATGACTCTAAACACACTTATTTTAGTTCCAAACATGATAATTCACATGCAATAGTCTTTACAGTCAAAAAATTAAACATTAAAAAATTACAATTTCTGACCATCTGGAGAAAGTTGAACAGGTCACGGCGCATCATTTTTCATCAGAAAATTGATTTTTTAGACTGTAGAAAAATTGATTCAAAATGTAATTTGGATCGTGCCTAATGTTGAATAACTCGTTTTTAAGGCCTCGATGTGACCAAAATTGCCATTTTTCCAGACTTTTTCTCCTACTGAGAAACTTCTATTTCGACCAATTTCAGGCATTAAAATGACTCTAAACACACTTTTTTTAGTTCCAAAAGTGATAATTCACATGCAATTGTCATTTACAGTCAAAAAATTAAACCTTAAAAAATGACCATTTCTGACCATATGGAGAAAGTTGAACAGGTCACGGGTCATCGTTTTTCATCAGAAAATTGATTTTTTAGACTGTAGAAAAATGGATTCAAAATGTCATTTGGATTGTTCCTCATGTTGAATAACTACTTTTTAAAGCCTCAATGTGACCAAAAGTGCTATTTTTACAGACTTTTTCTCCTACTCAGAAGCTTCTATTTCAACCAATTTCAGGCATTAAAATGACTCTAAACACACTTATTTTAGCTCCAAAAGTGATAATTCACATGCAATAGTCATTTCCTGACAAAAAAATAAAACATTAAAAAATGACCATTTCTGACCATCTGGAGAAAGTTCGACAGGTCACGGGTAATCGTTTTTCATCAGAAAATTGATTTTTTGGACTGTAGAAAAATTGATTCAAAATGTCATTTGGATTGTGCCTCATGTTGCATAACTAGTTTTTATGGCCTCAATGTGACCAAAATTGCCATTTTTACAGACTTTTTCTCCTACTCAGAAGCTTCTTTTTCGACCAATTCCAGGCATTAAAATGACTCTAAACACACTTATTTTAGTTCCAAACATGACAACTCACATGCAATAGTCATTTACAGTCAAAAAATTAAACTTTAAAAAATTACCATTTCTGACCATCTGGAGAAAGTTCGACAGGTCACAGGTCATCGTTTTTCATCAGAAAATTGATTTTTTTGGACTATAGAAAAATTAGTTTAAAATGTCATATGGATTGGGCCTCATGTTGAATAACTAGTTTTTAAGGCCTCAATGTGACCAAAATTGCCATTTTTCCAGACTTTTTCTCCTACTGAGAAGCTTCTATTTCGACCAATTTCAGGCGTTAAAATGACACTAAACACACTTTTTTTAGTTCCAAAAGTGATAATTCACATGCAATTGTCATTTACAGTCAAAAAATTAAACCTTAAAAAATGACCATTTCTGACCATATGGAGAAAGTTGAACAGGTCACGGGTCATCGTTTTTCATCAGAAAATTGATTTTTTAAACTGTAGAAAAATTGATTCAAAATGTCATTTGGATTGTTCCTCATGTTGAATAACTACTTTTTGAAGCCTCAATGTGACCAAAAGTGCTATTTTTACAGACTTTTTCTCCTACTCAGAAGCTTCTATTTCGACCAATTTCAGGCATTAAAATGACTCTAAACACACTTATTTTAGCTCCAAAAGTGATAATTCACATGCAATAGTCATTTCCTGAGAAAAAAATAAAACATTAAAAAATTACCATTTCTGACCATCTGGAGAAAGTTCGACAGGTCACGGGTAATCGTTTTTCATCAGAAAATTGATTTTTTGGACTGTAGAAAAATTGATTCAAAATGTCATTTGGATTGTGCCTCATGTTGCATAACTAGTTTTTAAGGCCTCAATGTGAGCAAAATTGCCATTTTTACAGACTTTTTCTCCTACTCAGAAGCTTCTTTTTCGACCAATTCCAGGCATTAAAATGACTCTAAACACACTTATTTTAGTTCCAAACATGATAACTCACATGCAATAGTCATTTACAGTCAAAAAATTAAACTTTAAAAAATTACAATTTCTGACCATCTGGAGAAAGTTGAACAGGTCACGGGTCATCATTTTTCATCAGAAAATTGATTTTTTAGACTGTAGAAAAATTGATTCAAAATGTAATTTGGATCGTGCCTAATGTTGAATAACTCATTTTTAAGGCCTCAATGTGACCAAAATTGCCATTTTTCCAGATTTTTTCTCCTACTGAGAAGCTTCTATTTCGACCAACTTCAGGCGTTAAAATGACACTAAACACACTTTTTTTAGTTCCAAAAGTGATAATTCACATGCAATTGTCATTTACAGTCTAAATATTAAACCTTAAAAAATGACCATTTCTGACCATATGGAGAAAGTTGAACAGGTCACGGGTCATCGTTTTTCATCAGAAAATTGATTTTTTAGACTGTAGAAAAATGGATTCAAAATGTCATTTGGATTGTTCCTCATGTTGAATAACTACTTTTTGAAGCCTCAATGTGACCAAAAGTGCTATTTTTACAGACTTTTTCTCCTACTCAGAAGCTTCTATTTCGACCAATTTCAGGCATTAAAATGACTCTAAACACACTTATTTTAGTTCCAAACATGACAACTCACATGCCATAGTCATTTACAGTCAAAAAATGAAACTTTAAAAAATTACCATTTCTGAACATCTGGAGAAAGTTCGACAGGTCACGGGTAATCGTATTTCATCAGAAAATTGATTTTTTGGACTGTAGAAAAATTGATTCAAAATGTCATTTGGATTGTGCCTCATGTTGCATAACTAGTTTTTAAGGCCTCAATGTGACCAAAATTGCCATTTTTACAGACTTTTTCTCCTACTCAGAAGCTGCTTTTTCGACCAATTCCAGGCATTAAAATGACTCTAAACACACTTATTTTAGTTCCAAACATGATAATTCACATGCAATAGTCTTTACAGTCAAAAAATTAAACATTAAAAAATTACAATTTCTGACCATCTGGAGAAAGTTGAACAGGTCACGGCGCATCATTTTTCATCAGAAAATTGATTTTTTAGACTGTAGAAAAATTGATTCAAAATGTAATTTGGATCGTGCCTAATGTTGAATAACTCGTTTTTAAGGCCTCGATGTGACCAAAATTGCCATTTTTCCAGACTTTTTCTCCTACTGAGAAACTTCTATTTCGACCAATTTCAGGCATTAAAATGACTCTAAACACACTTTTTTTAGTTCCAAAAGTGATAATTCACATGCAATTGTCATTTACAGTCAAAAAATTAAACCTTAAAAAATGACCATTTCTGACCATATGGAGAAAGTTGAACAGGTCACGGGTCATCGTTTTTCATCAGAAAATTGATTTTTTAGACTGTAGAAAAATGGATTCAAAATGTCATTTGGATTGTTCCTCATGTTGAATAACTACTTTTTAAAGCCTCAATGTGACCAAAAGTGCTATTTTTACAGACTTTTTCTCCTACTCAGAAGCTTCTATTTCAACCAATTTCAGGCATTAAAATGACTCTAAACACACTTATTTTAGCTCCAAAAGTGATAATTCACATGCAATAGTCATTTCCTGACAAAAAAATAAAACATTAAAAAATGACCATTTCTGACCATCTGGAGAAAGTTCGACAGGTCACGGGTAATCGTTTTTCATCAGAAAATTGATTTTTTGGACTGTAGAAAAATTGATTCAAAATGTCATTTGGATTGTGCCTCATGTTGCATAACTAGTTTTTATGGCCTCAATGTGACCAAAATTGCCATTTTTACAGACTTTTTCTCCTACTCAGAAGCTTCTTTTTCGACCAATTCCAGGCATTAAAATGACTCTAAACACACTTATTTTAGTTCCAAACATGACAACTCACATGCAATAGTCATTTACAGTCAAAAAATTAAACTTTAAAAAATTACCATTTCTGACCATCTGGAGAAAGTTCGACAGGTCACAGGTCATCGTTTTTCATCAGAAAATTGATTTTTTTGGACTATAGAAAAATTAGTTTAAAATGTCATATGGATTGGGCCTCATGTTGAATAACTAGTTTTTAAGGCCTCAATGTGACCAAAATTGCCATTTTTCCAGACTTTTTCTCCTACTGAGAAGCTTCTATTTCGACCAATTTCAGGCGTTAAAATGACACTAAACACACTTTTTTTAGTTCCAAAAGTGATAATTCACATGCAATTGTCATTTACAGTCAAAAAATTAAACCTTAAAAAATGACCATTTCTGACCATATGGAGAAAGTTGAACAGGTCACGGGTCATCGTTTTTCATCAGAAAATTGATTTTTTAAACTGTAGAAAAATTGATTCAAAATGTCATTTGGATTGTTCCTCATGTTGAATAACTACTTTTTGAAGCCTCAATGTGACCAAAAGTGCTATTTTTACAGACTTTTTCTCCTACTCAGAAGCTTCTATTTCGACCAATTTCAGGCATTAAAATGACTCTAAACACACTTATTTTAGCTCCAAAAGTGATAATTCACATGCAATAGTCATTTCCTGAGAAAAAAATAAAACATTAAAAAATTACCATTTCTGACCATCTGGAGAAAGTTCGACAGGTCACGGGTAATCGTTTTTCATCAGAAAATTGATTTTTTGGACTGTAGAAAAATTGATTCAAAATGTCATTTGGATTGTGCCTCATGTTGCATAACTAGTTTTTAAGGCCTCAATGTGAGCAAAATTGCCATTTTTACAGACTTTTTCTCCTACTCAGAAGCTTCTTTTTCGACCAATTCCAGGCATTAAAATGACTCTAAACACACTTATTTTAGTTCCAAACATGATAACTCACATGCAATAGTCATTTACAGTCAAAAAATTAAACTTTAAAAAATTACAATTTCTGACCATCTGGAGAAAGTTGAACAGGTCACGGGTCATCATTTTTCATCAGAAAATTGATTTTTTAGACTGTAGAAAAATTGATTCAAAATGTAATTTGGATCGTGCCTAATGTTGAATAACTCATTTTTAAGGCCTCAATGTGACCAAAATTGCCATTTTTCCAGATTTTTTCTCCTACTGAGAAGCTTCTATTTCGACCAACTTCAGGCGTTAAAATGACACTAAACACACTTTTTTTAGTTCCAAAAGTGATAATTCACATGCAATTGTCATTTACAGTCTAAATATTAAACCTTAAAAAATGACCATTTCTGACCATATGGAGAAAGTTGAACAGGTCACGGGTCATCGTTTTTCATCAGAAAATTGATTTTTTAGACTGTAGAAAAATGGATTCAAAATGTCATTTGGATTGTTCCTCATGTTGAATAACTACTTTTTGAAGCCTCAATGTGACCAAAAGTGCTATTTTTACAGACTTTTTCTCCTACTCAGAAGCTTCTATTTCGACCAATTTCAGGCATTAAAATGACTCTAAACACACTTATTTTAGTTCCAAACATGACAACTCACATGCCATAGTCATTTACAGTCAAAAAATGAAACTTTAAAAAATTACCATTTCTGAACATCTGGAGAAAGTTCGACAGGTCACGGGTAATCGTATTTCATCAGAAAATTGATTTTTTGGACTGTAGAAAAATTGATTCAAAATGTCATTTGGATTGTGCCTCATGTTGCATAACTAGTTTTTAAGGCCTCAATGTGACCAAAATTGCCATTTTTACAGACTTTTTCTCCTACTCAGAAGCTGCTTTTTCGACCAATTCCAGGCATTAAAATGACTCTAAACACACTTATTTTAGTTCCAAACATGATAATTCACATGCAATAGTCTTTACAGTCAAAAAATTAAACATTAAAAAATTACAATTTCTGACCATCTGGAGAAAGTTGAACAGGTCACGGCGCATCATTTTTCATCAGAAAATTGATTTTTTAGACTGTAGAAAAATTGATTCAAAATGTAATTTGGATCGTGCCTAATGTTGAATAACTCGTTTTTAAGGCCTCGATGTGACCAAAATTGCCATTTTTCCAGACTTTTTCTCCTACTGAGAAACTTCTATTTCGACCAATTTCAGGCATTAAAATGACTCGAAACACACTTTTTTTAGTTCCAAAAGTGATAATTCACATGCAATTGTCATTTACAGTCAAAAAATTAAACCTTAAAAAATGACCATTTCTGACCATATGGAGAAAGTTGAACAGGTCACGGGTCATCGTTTTTCATCAGAAAATTGATTTTTTAGACTGTAGAAAAATGGATTCAAAATGTCATTTGGATTGTTCCTCATGTTGAATAACTACTTTTTAAAGCCTCAATGTGACCAAAAGTGCTATTTTTACAGACTTTTTCTCCTACTCAGAAGCTTCTATTTCAACCAATTTCAGGCATTAAAATGACTCTAAACACACTTATTTTAGCTCCAAAAGTGATAATTCACATGCAATAGTCATTTCCTGACAAAAAAATAAAACATTAAAAAATGACCATTTCTGACCATCTGGAGAAAGTTCGACAGGTCACGGGTAATCGTTTTTCATCAGAAAATTGATTTTTTGGACTGTAGAAAAATTGATTCAAAATGTCATTTGGATTGTGCCTCATGTTGCATAACTAGTTTTTATGGCCTCAATGTGACCAAAAATGCCATTTTTACAGACTTTTTCTCCTACTCAGAAGCTTCTTTTTCGACCAATTCCAGGCATTAAAATGACTCTAAACACACTTATTTTAGTTCCAAACATGACAACTCACATGCAATAGTCATTTACAGTCAAAAAATTAAACTTTAAAAAATTACCATTTCTGACCATCTGGAGAAAGTTCGACAGGTCACAGGTCATCGTTTTTCATCAGAAAATTGATTTTTTTGGACTATAGAAAAATTAGTTTAAAATGTCATATGGATTGGGCCTCATGTTGAATAACTAGTTTTTAAGGCCTCAATGTGACCAAAATTGCCATTTTTCCAGACTTTTTCTCCTACTGAGAAGCTTCTATTTCGACCAATTTCAGGCGTTAAAATGACACTAAACACACTTTTTTTAGTTCCAAAAGTGATAATTCACATGCAATTGTCATTTACAGTCAAAAAATTAAACCTTAAAAAATGACCATTTCTGACCATATGGAGAAAGTTGAACAGGTCACGGGTCATCGTTTTTCATCAGAAAATTGATTTTTTAAACTGTAGAAAAATTGATTCAAAATGTCATTTGGATTGTTCCTCATGTTGAATAACTACTTTTTGAAGCCTCAATGTGACCAAAAGTGCTATTTTTACAGACTTTTTCTCCTACTCAGAAGCTTCTATTTCGACCAATTTCAGGCATTAAAATGACTCTAAACACACTTATTTTAGCTCCAAAAGTGATAATTCACATGCAATAGTCATTTCCTGAGAAAAAAATAAAACATTAAAAAATTACCATTTCTGACCATCTGGAGAAAGTTCGACAGGTCACGGGTAATCGTTTTTCATCAGAAAATTGATTTTTTGGACTGTAGAAAAATTGATTCAAAATGTCATTTGGATTGTGCCTCATGTTGCATAACTAGTTTTTAAGGCCTCAATGTGACCAAAATTGCCATTTTTACAGACTTTTTCTCCTACTCAGAAGCTTCTTTTTCGACCAATTCCAGGCATTAAAATGACTCTAAACACACTTATTTTAGTTCCAAACATGATAACTCACATGCAATAGTCATTTACAGTCAAAAAATTAAACTTTAAAAAATTACAATTTCTGACCATCTGGAGAAAGTTGAACAGGTCACGGGTCATCATTTTTCATCAGAAAATTGATTTTTTAGACTGTAGAAAAATTGATTCAAAATGTAATTTGGATCGTGCCTAATGTTGAATAACTCATTTTAAGGCCTCAATGTGACCAAAATTGCCATTTTTCCAGATTTTTTCTCCTACTGAGAAGCTTCTATTTCGACCAATTTCAGGCGTTAAAATGACACTAAACACACTTTTTTTAGTTCCAAAAGTGATAATTCACATGCAATTGTCATTTACAGTCTAAATATTAAACCTTAAAAAATGACCATTTCTGACCATATGGAGAAAGTTGAACAGGTCACGGGTCATCGTTTTTCATCAGAAAATTGATTTTTTAGACTGTAGAAAAATGGATTCAAAATGTCATTTGGATTGTTCCTCATGTTGAATAACTACTTTTTGAAGCCTCAATGTGACCAAAAGTGCTATTTTTACAGACTTTTTCTCCTACTCAGAAGCTTCTATTTCGACCAATTTCAGGCATTAAAATGACTCTAAACACACTTATTTTAGCTCCAAAATTGATAATTCACATGCAATAGTCATTTCCTGACAAAAAAAAAAAACATTAAAAAATTACCATTTCTGACCATCTGGAGAAAGTTCGACAGGTCACGGGTAATCGTTTTTCATCAGAAAATTGATTTTTTGGACTGTAGAAAAATTGATTCAAAATGTCATTTGGATTGTGCCTCATGTTGCATAACTAGTTTTTATGGCCTCAATGTGACCAAAATTGCCATTTTTACAGACTTTTTCTCCTACTCAGAAGCTTCTTTTTCGACCAATTCCAGGCATTAAAATGACTCTAAACACACTTATTTTAGTTCCAAACATGACAACTCACATGCAATAGTCATTTACAGTCAAAAAATGAAACTTTAAAAAATTACCATTTCTGAACATCTGGAGAAAGTTCGACAGGTCACGGGTCATCGTTTTTCATCAGAAAATTGATTTTTTTGGACTATAGAAAAATTATTTTAAAATGTCATATGGATTGGGCCTCATGTTGAATAACTAGTTTTTAAGGCCTCAATGTGACCAAAATTGCCATTTTTACAGACTTTTTCTCCTACTCAGAAGCTTCTATTTTGACCAATTTCAGGCATTAAAATGACTCTAAACACACTTTTTTTAGTTCCAAAAGTGATAATTCACATGCAATTGTCATTTACAGTCAAAAAATTAAACCTTAAAAAATTACCATTTCTGACCATCTGGAGAAAGTTCGACAGGTCACGGGTAATCATTTTTCATCAGAAAATTGATTTTTTGGACTGTAGAAAAATTGATTCAAAATGTCATTTGGATTGTGCCTCATGTTGCATAACTAGTTTTTAAGGCCTCAATGTGACCAAAATTGCCATTTTTACAGACTTTTTCTCCTACTCAGAAGCTGCTTTTTCGACCAATTCCAGGCATTAAAATGACTCTAAACACACTTATTTTAGTTCCAAACATGATAATTCACATGCAATAGTCTTTACAGTCAAAAAATTAAACATTAAAAAATTACCATTTCTGACCATCTGGAGAAAGTTGAACAGGTCACGGGTCATCATTTTTCATCAGAAAATTGATTTTTTAGACTGTAGAAAAATTGATTCAAAATGTAATTTGGATCGTGCCTAATGTTGAATAACTCGTTTTTAAGGCCTCGATGTGACCAAAATTGCCATTTTTCCAGACTTTTTCTCCTACTGAGAAACTTCTATTTCGACCAATTTCAGGCATTAAAATGACTCGAAACACACTTTTTTTAGTTCCAAAAGTGATAATTCACATGCAATTGTCATTTACAGTCAAAAAATTAAACCTTAAAAAATGACCATTTCTGACCATATGGAGAAAGTTGAACAGGTCACGGGTCATCGTTTTTCATCAGAAAATTGATTTTTTAGACTGTAGAAAAATGGATTCAAAATGTCATTTGGATTGTTCCTCATGTTGAATAACTACTTTTTAAAGCCTCAATGTGACCAAAAGTGCTATTTTTACAGACTTTTTCTCCTACTCAGAAGCTTCTATTTCAACCAATTTCAGGCATTAAAATGACTCTAAACACACTTATTTTAGCTCCAAAAGTGATAATTCACATGCAATAGTCATTTCCTGACAAAAAAATAAAACATTAAAAAATGACCATTTCTGACCATCTGGAGAAAGTTCGACAGGTCACGGGTAATCGTTTTTCATCAGAAAATTGATTTTTTGGACTGTAGAAAAATTGATTCAAAATGTCATTTGGATTGTGCCTCATGTTGCATAACTAGTTTTTATGGCCTCAATGTGACCAAAATTGCCATTTTTACAGACTTTTTCTCCTACTCAGAAGCTTCTTTTTCGACCAATTCCAGGCATTAAAATGACTCTAAACACACTTATTTTAGTTCCAAACATGACAACTCACATGCAATAGTCATTTACAGTCAAAAAATTAAACTTTAAAAAATTACCATTTCTGACCATCTGGAGAAAGTTCGACAGGTCACAGGTCATCGTTTTTCATCAGAAAATTGATTTTTTTGGACTATAGAAAAATTAGTTTAAAATGTCATATGGATTGGGCCTCATGTTGAATAACTAGTTTTTAAGGCCTCAATGTGACCAAAATTGCCATTTTTCCAGACTTTTTCTCCTACTGAGAAGCTTCTATTTCGACCAATTTCAGGCGTTAAAATGACACTAAACACACTTTTTTTAGTTCCAAAAGTGATAATTCACATGCAATTGTCATTTACAGTCAAAAAATTAAACCTTAAAAAATGACCATTTCTGACCATATGGAGAAAGTTGAACAGGTCACGGGTCATCGTTTTTCATCAGAAAATTGATTTTTTAAACTGTAGAAAAATTGATTCAAAATGTCATTTGGATTGTTCCTCATGTTGAATAACTACTTTTTGAAGCCTCAATGTGACCAAAAGTGCTATTTTTACAGACTTTTTCTCCTACTCAGAAGCTTCTATTTCGACCAATTTCAGGCATTAAAATGACTCTAAACACACTTATTTTAGCTCCAAAAGTGATAATTCACATGCAATAGTCATTTCCTGAGAAAAAAATAAAACATTAAAAAATTACCATTTCTGACCATCTGGAGAAAGTTCGACAGGTCACGGGTAATCGTTTTTCATCAGAAAATTGATTTTTTGGACTGTAGAAAAATTGATTCAAAATGTCATTTGGATTGTGCCTCATGTTGCATAACTAGTTTTTAAGGCCTCAATGTGACCAAAATTGCCATTTTTACAGACTTTTTCTCCTACTCAGAAGCTTCTTTTTCGACCAATTCCAGGCATTAAAATGACTCTAAACACACTTATTTTAGTTCCAAACATGATAACTCACATGCAATAGTCATTTACAGTCAAAAAATTAAACTTTAAAAAATTACAATTTCTGACCATCTGGAGAAAGTTGAACAGGTCACGGGTCATCATTTTTCATCAGAAAATTGATTTTTTAGACTGTAGAAAAATTGATTCAAAATGTAATTTGGATCGTGCCTAATGTTGAATAACTCATTTTAAGGCCTCAATGTGACCAAAATTGCCATTTTTCCAGATTTTTTCTCCTACTGAGAAGCTTCTATTTCGACCAATTTCAGGCGTTAAAATGACACTAAACACACTTTTTTTAGTTCCAAAAGTGATAATTCACATGCAATTGTCATTTACAGTCTAAATATTAAACCTTAAAAAATGACCATTTCTGACCATATGGAGAAAGTTGAACAGGTCACGGGTCATCGTTTTTCATCAGAAAATTGATTTTTTAGACTGTAGAAAAATGGATTCAAAATGTCATTTGGATTGTTCCTCATGTTGAATAACTACTTTTTGAAGCCTCAATGTGACCAAAAGTGCTATTTTTACAGACTTTTTCTCCTACTCAGAAGCTTCTATTTCGACCAATTTCAGGCATTAAAATGACTCTAAACACACTTATTTTAGCTCCAAAATTGATAATTCACATGCAATAGTCATTTCCTGACAAAAAAATAAAACATTAAAAAATTACCATTTCTGACCATCTGGAGAAAGTTCGACAGGTCACGGGTAATCGTTTTTCATCAGAAAATTGATTTTTTGGACTGTAGAAAAATTGATTCAAAATGTCATTTGGATTGTGCCTCATGTTGCATAACTAGTTTTTATGGCCTCAATGTGACCAAAATTGCCATTTTTACAGACTTTTTCTCCTACTCAGAAGCTTCTTTTTCGACCAATTCCAGGCATTAAAATGACTCTAAACACACTTATTTTAGTTCCAAACATGACAACTCACATGCAATAGTCATTTACAGTCAAAAAATGAAACTTTAAAAAATTACCATTTCTGAACATCTGGAGAAAGTTCGACAGGTCACGGGTCATCGTTTTTCATCAGAAAATTGATTTTTTTGGACTATAGAAAAATTATTTTAAAATGTCATATGGATTGGGCCTCATGTTGAATAACTAGTTTTTAAGGCCTCAATGTGACCAAAATTGCCATTTTTACAGACTTTTTCTCCTACTCAGAAGCTTCTATTTTGACCAATTTCAGGCATTAAAATGACTCTAAACACACTTTTTTTAGTTCCAAAAGTGATAATTCACATGCAATTGTCATTTACAGTCAAAAAATTAAACCTTAAAAAATTACCATTTCTGACCATCTGGAGAAAGTTCGACAGGTCACGGGTAATCATTTTTCATCAGAAAATTGATTTTTTGGACTGTAGAAAAATTGATTCAAAATGTCATTTGGATTGTGCCTCATGTTGCATAACTAGTTTTTAAGGCCTCAATGTGACCAAAATTGCCATTTTTACAGACTTTTTCTCCTACTCAGAAGCTGCTTTTTCGACCAATTCCAGGCATTAAAATGACTCTAAACACACTTATTTTAGTTCCAAACATGATAATTCACATGCAATAGTCTTTACAGTCAAAAAATTAAACATTAAAAAATTACCATTTCTGACCATCTGGAGAAAGTTGAACAGGTCACGGGTCATCATTTTTCATCAGAAAATTGATTTTTTAGACTGTAGAAAAATTGATTCAAAATGTAATTTGGATCGTGCCTAATGTTGAATAACTCGTTATTAAGGCCTCGATGTGACCAAAATTGCCATTTTTCCAGACTTTTTCTCCTACTGAGAAACTTCTATTTCGACCAATTTCAGGCATTAAAATGACTCTAAATACACTTTTTTTAGTTCCAAAAGTGATAATTCACATGCAATTGTCATTTACAGTCAAAAAATTAAACCTTAAAAAATGACCATTTCTGACCATATGGAGAAAGTTGAACAGGTCACGGGTCATCGTTTTTCATCAGAAAATTGATTTTTTAGACTGTAGAAAAATTGATTCAAAATGTCATTTGGATTGTTCCTCATGTTGAATAACTACTTTTTAAAGCCTCAATGTGACCAAAAGTGCTATTTTTACAGACTTTTTCTCCTACTCAGAAGCTTCTATTTCAACCAATTTCAGGCATTAAAATGACTCTAAATACACTTTTTTTAGTTCCAAAAGTGATAATTCACATGCAATTGTCATTTACAGTCAAAAAATTAAACCTTAAAAAATGACCATTTCTGACCATCTGGAGAAAGTTCGACAGGTCACGGGTAATCGTTTTTCATCAGAAAATTGATTTTTTGGACTGTAGAAAAATTGATTCAAAATGTCATTTGGATTGTGCCTCATGTTGCATAACTAGTTTTTATGGCCTCAATGTGACCAAAATTGCCATTTTTACAGACTTTTTCTCCTACTCAGAAGCTTCTTTTTCGACCAATTCCAGGCATTAAAATGACTCTAAACACACTTATTTTAGTTCCAAACATGACAACTCACATGCAATAGTCATTTACAGTCAAAAAATTAAACTTTAAAAAATTACCATTTCTGACCATCTGGAGAAAGTTCGACAGGTCACAGGTCATCGTTTTTCATCAGAAAATTGATTTTTTTGGACTATAGAAAAATTAGTATAAAATGTCATATGGATTGGGCCTCATGTTGAATAACTAGTTTTTAAGGCCTCAATGTGACCAAAATTGCAATTTTTCCAGACTTTTTCTCCTACTGAGAAGCTTCTATTTCGACCAATTTCAGGCGTTAAAATGACACTAAACACACTTTTTTTAGTTCCAAAAGTGATAATTCACATGCAATTGTCATTTACAGTCAAAAAATTAAACCTTAAAAAATGACCATTTCTGACCATATGGAGAAAGTTGAACAGGTCACGGGTCATCGTTTTTCATCAGAAAATTGATTTTTTAGACTGTAGAAAAATTGATTCAAAATGTCATTTGGATTGTTCCTCATGTTGAATAACTACTTTTTGAAGCCTCAATGTGACCAAAAGTGCTATTTTTACAGACTTTTTCTCCTACTCAGAAGCTTCTATTTCGACCAATTTCAGGCATTAAAATGACTCTAAACACACTTATTTTAGCTCCAAAATTGATAATTCACATGAATTAGTCATTTCCTGACAAAAAAATAAAACATTAAAAAATTACCATTTCTGACCATCTGGAGAAAGTTCGACAGGTCACGGGTAATCATTTTTCATCAGAAAATTGATTTTTTGGACTGTAGAAAAATTGATTCAAAATGTCATTTGGATTGTGCCTCATGTTTCATAACTAGTTTTTAAGGCCTCAATGTGACCAAAATTGCCATTTTTCCAGACTTTTTCTCCTACTGAGAAGCTTCTATTTCGACCAATTTCAGGCATTAAAATGACTCTAAACACACTTTTTTTGTTCCAAAAGTGATAATTCACATGCAATTGTCATTTACAGTCAAAAAATTAAACCTTAAAAAATGACCATTTCTGACCATATGGAGAAAGTTGAACAGGTCACGGGTCATCGTTTTTCATCAGAAAATTGATTTTTTAAACTGTAGAAAAATTGATTCAAAATGTCATTTGGATTGTTCCTCATGTTGAATAACTACTTTTTGAAGCCTCAATGTGACCAAAAGTGCTATTTTTACAGACTTTTTCTCCTACTCAGAAGCTTCTATTTCGACCAATTTCAGGCATTAAAATGACTCTAAACACACTTATTTTAGCTCCAAAATTGATAATTCACATGCAATAGTCATTTCCTGACAAAAAAATAAAACATTAAAAAATTACCATTTCTGACCATCTGGAGAAAGTTCGACAGGTCACGGGTAATCGTTTTTCATCAGAAAATTGATTTTTTGGACTGTAGAAAAATTGATTCAAAATGTCATTTGGATTGTGCCTCATGTTGCATAACTAGTTTTTATGGCCTCAATGTGACCAAAATTGCCATTTTTACAGACTTTTTCTCCTACTCAGAAGCTTCTTTTTCGACCAATTCCAGGCATTAAAATGACTCTAAACACACTTATTTTAGTTCCAAACATGACAACTCACATGCAATAGTCATTTACAGTCAAAAAATGAAACTTTAAAAAATTACCATTTCTGAACATCTGGAGAAAGTTCGACAGGTCACAGGTCATCGTTTTTCATCAGAAAATTGATTTTTTTGGACTATAGAAAAATTAGTTTAAAATGTCATATGGATTGGGCCTCATGTTGAATAACTAGTTTTTAAGGCCTCAATGTGACCAAAATTGCCATTTTTACAGACTTTTTCTCCTACTCAGAAGCTTCTATTTTGACCAATTTCAGGCATTAAAATGACTCTAAACACACTTTTTTTAGTTCCAAAAGTGATAATTCACATGCAATTGTCATTTACAGTCAAAAAATTAAACCTTAAAAAATTACCATTTCTGACCATCTGGAGAAAGTTCGACAGGTCACGGGTAATCATTTTTCATCAGAAAATTGATTTTTTGGACTGTAGAAAAATTGATTCAAAATGTCATTTGGATTGTGCCTCATGTTGCATAACTAGTTTTTAAGGCCTCAATGTGACCAAAATTGCCATTTTTACAGACTTTTTCTCCTACTCAGAAGCTGCTTTTTCGACCAATTCCAGGCATTAAAATGACTCTAAACACACTTATTTTAGTTCCAAACATGATAATTCACATGCAATAGTCTTTACAGTCAAAAAATTAAACATTAAAAAATTACAATTTCTGACCATCTGGAGAAAGTTGAACAGGTCACGGGTCATCATTTTTCATCAGAAAATTGATTTTTTAGACTGTAGAAAAATTGATTCAAAATGTAATTTGGATCGTGCCTAATGTTGAATAACTCGTTTTTAAGGCCTCGATGTGACCAAAATTGCCATTTTTCCAGACTTTTTCTCCTACTGAGAAACTTCTATTTCGACCAATTTCAGGCATTAAAATGACTCTAAATACACTTTTTTTAGTTCCAAAAGTGATAATTCACATGCAATTGTCATTTACAGTCAAAAAATTAAACCTTAAAAAATGACCATTTCTGACCATATGGAGAAAGTTGAACAGGTCACGGGTCATCGTTTTTCATCAGAAAATTGATTTTTTAGACTGTAGAAAAATTGATTCAAAATGTCATTTGGATTGTTCCTCATGTTGAATAACTACTTTTTAAAGCCTCAATGTGACCAAAAGTGCTATTTTTACAGACTTTTTCTCCTACTCAGAAGCTTCTATTTCAACCAATTTCAGGCATTAAAATGACTCTAAATACACTTTTTTTAGTTCCAAAAGTGATAATTCACATGCAATTGTCATTTACAGTCAAAAAATTAAACCTTAAAAAATGACCATTTCTGACCATCTGGAGAAAGTTCGACAGGTCACGGGTAATCGTTTTTCATCAGAAAATTGATTTTTTGGACTGTAGAAAAATTGATTCAAAATGTCATTTGGATTGTGCCTCATGTTGCATAACTAGTTTTTATGGCCTCAATGTGACCAAAATTGCCATTTTTACAGACTTTTTCTCCTACTCAGAAGCTTCTTTTTCGACCAATTCCAGGCATTAAAATGACTCTAAACACACTTATTTTAGTTCCAAACATGACAACTCACATGCAATAGTCATTTACAGTCAAAAAATTAAACTTTAAAAAATTACCATTTCTGACCATCTGGAGAAAGTTCGACAGGTCACAGGTCATCGTTTTTCATCAGAAAATTGATTTTTTTGGACTATAGAAAAATTAGTATAAAATGTCATATGGATTGGGCCTCATGTTGAATAACTAGTTTTTAAGGCCTCAATGTGACCAAAATTGCCATTTTTCCAGACTTTTTCTCCTACTGAGAAGCTTCTATTTCGACCAATTTCAGGCATTAAAATGACTCTAAACACACTTATTTTAGCTCCAAAAGTGATAATTCACATGCAATAGTCATTTCCTGAGAAAAAAATAAAACATTAAAAAATTACCATTTCTGACCATCTGGAGAAAGTTCGACAGGTCACGGGTAATCGTTTTTCATCAGAAAATTGATTTTTTGGACTGTAGAAAAATTGATTCAAAATGTCATTTGGATTGTGCCTCATGTTGCATAACTAGTTTTTAAGGCCTCAATGTGACCAAAATTGCCATTTTTACAGACTTTTTCTCCTACTCAGAAGCTTCTTTTTCGACCAATTCCAGGCATTAAAATGACTCTAAACACACTTATTTTAGTTCCAAACATGATAACTCACATGCAATAGTCATTTACAGTCAAAAAATTAAACTTTAAAAAATTACAATTTCTGACCATCTGGAGAAAGTTGAACAGGTCACGGGTCATCATTTTTCATCAGAAAATTGATTTTTTAGACTGTAGAAAAATTGATTCAAAATGTAATTTGGATTGTGCCTCATGTTGCATAACTAGTTTTTATGGCCTCAATGTGACCAAAATTGCCATTTTTACAGACTTTTTCTCCTACTCAGAAGCTTCTTTTTCGACCAATTCCAGGCATTAAAATGACTCTAAACACACTTATTTTAGTTCCAAACATGACAACTCACATGCAATAGTCATTTACAGTCAAAAAATGAAACTTTAAAAAATTACCATTTCTGAACATCTGGAGAAAGTTCGACAGGTCACGGGTCATCGTTTTTCATCAGAAAATTGATTTTTTTGGACTATAGAAAAATTATTTTAAAATGTCATATGGATTGGGCCTCATGTTGAATAACTAGTTTTTAAGGCCTCAATGTGACCAAAATTGCCATTTTTACAGACTTTTTCTCCTACTCAGAAGCTTCTATTTTGACCAATTTCAGGCATTAAAATGACTCTAAACACACTTTTTTTAGTTCCAAAAGTGATAATTCACATGCAATTGTCATTTACAGTCAAAAAATTAAACCTTAAAAAATTACCATTTCTGACCATCTGGAGAAAGTTCGACAGGTCACGGGTAATCATTTTTCATCAGAAAATTGATTTTTTGGACTGTAGAAAAATTGATTCAAAATGTCATTTGGATTGTGCCTCATGTTGCATAACTAGTTTTTAAGGCCTCAATGTGACCAAAATTGCCATTTTTACAGACTTTTTCTCCTACTCAGAAGCTGCTTTTTCGACCAATTCCAGGCATTAAAATGACTCTAAACACACTTATTTTAGTTCCAAACATGATAATTCACATGCAATAGTCTTTACAGTCAAAAAATTAAACATTAAAAAATTACCATTTCTGACCATCTGGAGAAAGTTGAACAGGTCACGGGTCATCATTTTTCATCAGAAAATTGATTTTTTAGACTGTAGAAAAATTGATTCAAAATGTAATTTGGATCGTGCCTAATGTTGAATAACTCGTTATTAAGGCCTCGATGTGACCAAAATTGCCATTTTTCCAGACTTTTTCTCCTACTGAGAAACTTCTATTTCGACCAATTTCAGGCATTAAAATGACTCTAAATACACTTTTTTTAGTTCCAAAAGTGATAATTCACATGCAATTGTCATTTACAGTCAAAAAATTAAACCTTAAAAAATGACCATTTCTGACCATATGGAGAAAGTTGAACAGGTCACGGGTCATCGTTTTTCATCAGAAAATTGATTTTTTAGACTGTAGAAAAATTGATTCAAAATGTCATTTGGATTGTTCCTCATGTTGAATAACTACTTTTTAAAGCCTCAATGTGACCAAAAGTGCTATTTTTACAGACTTTTTCTCCTACTCAGAAGCTTCTATTTCAACCAATTTCAGGCATTAAAATGACTCTAAATACACTTTTTTTAGTTCCAAAAGTGATAATTCACATGCAATTGTCATTTACAGTCAAAAAATTAAACCTTAAAAAATGACCATTTCTGACCATCTGGAGAAAGTTCGACAGGTCACGGGTAATCGTTTTTCATCAGAAAATTGATTTTTTGGACTGTAGAAAAATTGATTCAAAATGTCATTTGGATTGTGCCTCATGTTGCATAACTAGTTTTTATGGCCTCAATGTGACCAAAATTGCCATTTTTACAGACTTTTTCTCCTACTCAGAAGCTTCTTTTTCGACCAATTCCAGGCATTAAAATGACTCTAAACACACTTATTTTAGTTCCAAACATGACAACTCACATGCAATAGTCATTTACAGTCAAAAAATTAAACTTTAAAAAATTACCATTTCTGACCATCTGGAGAAAGTTCGACAGGTCACAGGTCATCGTTTTTCATCAGAAAATTGATTTTTTTGGACTATAGAAAAATTAGTATAAAATGTCATATGGATTGGGCCTCATGTTGAATAACTAGTTTTTAAGGCCTCAATGTGACCAAAATTGCAATTTTTCCAGACTTTTTCTCCTACTGAGAAGCTTCTATTTCGACCAATTTCAGGCGTTAAAATGACACTAAACACACTTTTTTTAGTTCCAAAAGTGATAATTCACATGCAATTGTCATTTACAGTCAAAAAATTAAACCTTAAAAAATGACCATTTCTGACCATATGGAGAAAGTTGAACAGGTCACGGGTCATCGTTTTTCATCAGAAAATTGATTTTTTAGACTGTAGAAAAATTGATTCAAAATGTCATTTGGATTGTTCCTCATGTTGAATAACTACTTTTTGAAGCCTCAATGTGACCAAAAGTGCTATTTTTACAGACTTTTTCTCCTACTCAGAAGCTTCTATTTCGACCAATTTCAGGCATTAAAATGACTCTAAACACACTTATTTTAGCTCCAAAATTGATAATTCACATGAATTAGTCATTTCCTGACAAAAAAATAAAACATTAAAAAATTACCATTTCTGACCATCTGGAGAAAGTTCGACAGGTCACGGGTAATCATTTTTCATCAGAAAATTGATTTTTTGGACTGTAGAAAAATTGATTCAAAATGTCATTTGGATTGTGCCTCATGTTTCATAACTAGTTTTTAAGGCCTCAATGTGACCAAAATTGCCATTTTTCCAGACTTTTTCTCCTACTGAGAAGCTTCTATTTCGACCAATTTCAGGCATTAAAATGACTCTAAACACACTTTTTTTGTTCCAAAAGTGATAATTCACATGCAATTGTCATTTACAGTCAAAAAATTAAACCTTAAAAAATGACCATTTCTGACCATATGGAGAAAGTTGAACAGGTCACGGGTCATCGTTTTTCATCAGAAAATTGATTTTTTAAACTGTAGAAAAATTGATTCAAAATGTCATTTGGATTGTTCCTCATGTTGAATAACTACTTTTTGAAGCCTCAATGTGACCAAAAGTGCTATTTTTACAGACTTTTTCTCCTACTCAGAAGCTTCTATTTCGACCAATTTCAGGCATTAAAATGACTCTAAACACACTTATTTTAGCTCCAAAAGTGATAATTCACATGCAATAGTCATTTCCTGAGAAAAAAATAAAACATTAAAAAATTACCATTTCTGACCATCTGGAGAAAGTTCGACAGGTCACGGGTAATCGTTTTTCATCAGAAAATTGATTTTTTGGACTGTAGAAAAATTGATTCAAAATGTCATTTGGATTGTGCCTCATGTTGCATAACTAGTTTTTAAGGCCTCAATGTGACCAAAATTGCCATTTTTACAGACTTTTTCTCCTACTCAGAAGCTTCTTTTTCGACCAATTCCAGGCATTAAAATGACTCTAAACACACTTATTTTAGTTCCAAACATGATAACTCACATGCAATAGTCATTTACAGTCAAAAAATTAAACTTTAAAAAATTACAATTTCTGACCATCTGGAGAAAGTTGAACAGGTCACGGGTCATCATTTTTCATCAGAAAATTGATTTTTTAGACTGTAGAAAAATTGATTCAAAATGTAATTTGGATCGTGCCTAATGTTGAATAACTCATTTTTAAGGCCTCAATGTGACCAAAATTGCCATTTTTCCAGATTTTTTCTCCTACTGAGAAGCTTCTATTTCGACCAATTTCAGGCGTTAAAATGACACTAAACACACTTTTTTTAGTTCCAAAAGTGATAATTCACATGCAATTGTCATTTACAGTCTAAATATTAAACCTTAAAAAATGACCATTTCTGACCATATGGAGAAAGTTGAACAGGTCACGGGTCATCGTTTTTCATCAGAAAATTGATTTTTTAGACTGTAGAAAAATTGATTCAAAATGTCATTTGGATTGTTCCTCATGTTGAATAACTACTTTTTGAAGCCTCAATGTGACCAAAAGTGCTATTTTTACAGACTTTTTCTCCTACTCAGAAGCTTCTATTTCGACCAATTTCAGGCATTAAAATGACTCTAAACACACTTATTTTAGCTCCAAAATTGATAATTCACATGCAATAGTCATTTCCTGACAAAAAAATAAAACATTAAAAAATTACCATTTCTGACCATCTGGAGAAAGTTCGACAGGTCACGGGTAATCGTTTTTCATCAGAAAATTGATTTTTTGGACTGTAGAAAAATTGATTCAAAATGTCATTTGGATTGTGCCTCATGTTGCATAACTAGTTTTTATGGCCTCAATGTGACCAAAATTGCCATTTTTACAGACTTTTTCTCCTACTCAGAAGCTTCTTTTTCGACCAATTCCAGGCATTAAAATGACTCTAAACACACTTATTTTAGTTCCAAACATGACAACTCACATGCAATAGTCATTTACAGTCAAAAAATGAAACTTTAAAAAATTACCATTTCTGAACATCTGGAGAAAGTTCGACAGGTCACAGGTCATCGTTTTTCATCAGAAAATTGATTTTTTTGGACTATAGAAAAATTAGTTTAAAATGTCATATGGATTGGGCCTCATGTTGAATAACTAGTTTTTAAGGCCTCAATGTGACCAAAATTGCCATTTTTACAGACTTTTTCTCCTACTCAGAAGCTTCTATTTTGACCAATTTCAGGCATTAAAATGACTCTAAACACACTTTTTTTAGTTCCAAAAGTGATAATTCACATGCAATTGTCATTTACAGTCAAAAAATTAAACCTTAAAAAATTACCATTTCTGACCATCTGGAGAAAGTTCGACAGGTCACGGGTAATCATTTTTCATCAGAAAATTGATTTTTTGGACTGTAGAAAAATTGATTCAAAATGTCATTTGGATTGTGCCTCATGTTGCATAACTAGTTTTTAAGGCCTCAATGTGACCAAAATTGCCATTTTTACAGACTTTTTCTCCTACTCAGAAGCTGCTTTTTCGACCAATTCCAGGCATTAAAATGACTCTAAACACACTTATTTTAGTTCCAAACATGATAATTCACATGCAATAGTCTTTACAGTCAAAAAATTAAACATTAAAAAATTACAATTTCTGACCATCTGGAGAAAGTTGAACAGGTCACGGGTCATCATTTTTCATCAGAAAATTGATTTTTTAGACTGTAGAAAAATTGATTCAAAATGTAATTTGGATCGTGCCTAATGTTGAATAACTCGTTTTTAAGGCCTCGATGTGACCAAAATTGCCATTTTTCCAGACTTTTTCTCCTACTGAGAAACTTCTATTTCGACCAATTTCAGGCATTAAAATGACTCTAAATACACTTTTTTTAGTTCCAAAAGTGATAATTCACATGCAATTGTCATTTACAGTCAAAAAATTAAACCTTAAAAAATGACCATTTCTGACCATATGGAGAAAGTTGAACAGGTCACGGGTCATCGTTTTTCATCAGAAAATTGATTTTTTAGACTGTAGAAAAATTGATTCAAAATGTCATTTGGATTGTTCCTCATGTTGAATAACTACTTTTTAAAGCCTCAATGTGACCAAAAGTGCTATTTTTACAGACTTTTTCTCCTACTCAGAAGCTTCTATTTCAACCAATTTCAGGCATTAAAATGACTCTAAATACACTTTTTTTAGTTCCAAAAGTGATAATTCACATGCAATTGTCATTTACAGTCAAAAAATTAAACCTTAAAAAATGACCATTTCTGACCATCTGGAGAAAGTTCGACAGGTCACGGGTAATCGTTTTTCATCAGAAAATTGATTTTTTGGACTGTAGAAAAATTGATTCAAAATGTCATTTGGATTGTGCCTCATGTTGCATAACTAGTTTTTATGGCCTCAATGTGACCAAAATTGCCATTTTTACAGACTTTTTCTCCTACTCAGAAGCTTCTTTTTCGACCAATTCCAGGCATTAAAATGACTCTAAACACACTTATTTTAGTTCCAAACATGACAACTCACATGCAATAGTCATTTACAGTCAAAAAATTAAACTTTAAAAAATTACCATTTCTGACCATCTGGAGAAAGTTCGACAGGTCACAGGTCATCGTTTTTCATCAGAAAATTGATTTTTTTGGACTATAGAAAAATTAGTATAAAATGTCATATGGATTGGGCCTCATGTTGAATAACTAGTTTTTAAGGCCTCAATGTGACCAAAATTGCCATTTTTCCAGACTTTTTCTCCTACTGAGAAGCTTCTATTTCGACCAATTTCAGGCATTAAAATGACTCTAAACACACTTATTTTAGCTCCAAAAGTGATAATTCACATGCAATAGTCATTTCCTGAGAAAAAAATAAAACATTAAAAAATTACCATTTCTGACCATCTGGAGAAAGTTCGACAGGTCACGGGTAATCGTTTTTCATCAGAAAATTGATTTTTTGGACTGTAGAAAAATTGATTCAAAATGTCATTTGGATTGTGCCTCATGTTGCATAACTAGTTTTTAAGGCCTCAATGTGACCAAAATTGCCATTTTTACAGACTTTTTCTCCTACTCAGAAGCTTCTTTTTCGACCAATTCCAGGCATTAAAATGACTCTAAACACACTTATTTTAGTTCCAAACATGATAACTCACATGCAATAGTCATTTACAGTCAAAAAATTAAACTTTAAAAAATTACAATTTCTGACCATCTGGAGAAAGTTGAACAGGTCACGGGTCATCATTTTTCATCAGAAAATTGATTTTTTAGACTGTAGAAAAATTGATTCAAAATGTAATTTGGATCGTGCCTAATGTTGAATAACTCATTTTTAAGGCCTCAATGTGACCAAAATTGCCATTTTTCCAGATTTTTTCTCCTACTGAGAAGCTTCTATTTCGACCAATTTCAGGCGTTAAAATGACACTAAACACACTTTTTTTAGTTCCAAAAGTGATAATTCACATGCAATTGTCATTTACAGTCTAAATATTAAACCTTAAAAAATGACCATTTCTGACCATATGGAGAAAGTTGAACAGGTCACGGGTCATCGTTTTTCATCAGAAAATTGATTTTTTAGACTGTAGAAAAATTGATTCAAAATGTCATTTGGATTGTTCCTCATGTTGAATAACTACTTTTTGAAGCCTCAATGTGACCAAAAGTGCTATTTTTACAGACTTTTTCTCCTACTCAGAAGCTTCTATTTCGACCAATTTCAGGCATTAAAATGACTCTAAACACACTTATTTTAGCTCCAAAATTGATAATTCACATGCAATAGTCATTTCCTGACAAAAAAATAAAACATTAAAAAATTACCATTTCTGACCATCTGGAGAAAGTTCGACAGGTCACGGGTAATCGTTTTTCATCAGAAAATTGATTTTTTGGACTGTAGAAAAATTGATTCAAAATGTCATTTGGATTGTGCCTCATGTTGCATAACTAGTTTTTATGGCCTCAATGTGACCAAAATTGCCATTTTTACAGACTTTTTCTCCTACTCAGAAGCTTCTTTTTCGACCAATTCCAGGCATTAAAATGACTCTAAACACACTTATTTTAGTTCCAAACATGACAACTCACATGCAATAGTCATTTACAGTCAAAAAATGAAACTTTAAAAAATTACCATTTCTGAACATCTGGAGAAAGTTCGACAGGTCACAGGTCATCGTTTTTCATCAGAAAATTGATTTTTTTGGACTATAGAAAAATTAGTTTAAAATGTCATATGGATTGGGCCTCATGTTGAATAACTAGTTTTTAAGGCCTCAATGTGACCAAAATTGCCATTTTTACAGACTTTTTCTCCTACTCAGAAGCTTCTATTTTGACCAATTTCAGGCATTAAAATGACTCTAAACACACTTTTTTTAGTTTCAAAAGTGATAATTCACATGCAATTGTCATTTACAGTCAAAAAATTAAACCTTAAAAAATTACCATTTCTGACCATCTGGAGAAAGTTCGACAGGTCACGGGTAATCATTTTTCATCAGAAAATTGATTTTTTGGACTGTAGAAAAATTGATTCAAAATGTCATTTGGATTGTGCCTCATGTTGCATAACTAGTTTTTAAGGCCTCAATGTGACCAAAATTGCCATTTTTACAGACTTTTTCTCCTACTCAGAAGCTGCTTTTTCGACCAATTCCAGGCATTAAAATGACTCTAAACACACTTATTTTAGTTCCAAACATGATAATTCACATGCAATAGTCTTTACAGTCAAAAAATTAAACATTAAAAAATTACAATTTCTGACCATCTGGAGAAAGTTGAACAGGTCACGGGTCATCATTTTTCATCAGAAAATTGATTTTTTAGACTGTAGAAAAATTGATTCAAAATGTAATTTGGATCGTGCCTAATGTTGAATAACTCGTTTTTAAGGCCTCGATGTGACCAAAATTGCCATTTTTCCAGACTTTTTCTCCTACTGAGAAACTTCTATTTCGACCAATTTCAGGCATTAAAATGACTCTAAATACACTTTTTTTAGTTCCAAAAGTGATAATTCACATGCAATTGTCATTTACAGTCAAAAAATTAAACCTTAAAAAATGACCATTTCTGACCATATGGAGAAAGTTGAACAGGTCACGGGTCATCGTTTTTCATCAGAAAATTGATTTTTTAGACTGTAGAAAAATTGATTCAAAATGTCATTTGGATTGTTCCTCATGTTGAATAACTACTTTTTAAAGCCTCAATGTGACCAAAAGTGCTATTTTTACAGACTTTTTCTCCTACTCAGAAGCTTCTATTTCAACCAATTTCAGGCATTAAAATGACTCTAAATACACTTTTTTTAGTTCCAAAAGTGATAATTCACATGCAATTGTCATTTACAGTCAAAAAATTAAACCTTAAAAAATGACCATTTCTGACCATCTGGAGAAAGTTCGACAGGTCACGGGTAATCGTTTTTCATCAGAAAATTGATTTTTTGGACTGTAGAAAAATTGATTCAAAATGTCATTTGGATTGTGCCTCATGTTGCATAACTAGTTTTTATGGCCTCAATGTGACCAAAATTGCCATTTTTACAGACTTTTTCTCCTACTCAGAAGCTTCTTTTTCGACCAATTCCAGGCATTAAAATGACTCTAAACACACTTATTTTAGTTCCAAACATGACAACTCACATGCAATAGTCATTTACAGTCAAAAAATTAAACTTTAAAAAATTACCATTTCTGACCATCTGGAGAAAGTTCGACAGGTCACAGGTCATCGTTTTTCATCAGAAAATTGATTTTTTTGGACTATAGAAAAATTAGTATAAAATGTCATATGGATTGGGCCTCATGTTGAATAACTAGTTTTTAAGGCCTCAATGTGACCAAAATTGCCATTTTTCCAGACTTTT
The DNA here is from genome assembly GCF_964204655.1 of Triturus cristatus. Taxonomy (NCBI): domain Eukaryota; kingdom Metazoa; phylum Chordata; class Amphibia; order Caudata; family Salamandridae; genus Triturus; species Triturus cristatus. The sequence goes on along the minus strand of NC_140591.1, from coordinate 1,018,556,019 downwards.
TCTCCTACTGAGAAGCTTCTATTTCGACCAATTTCAGGCGTTAAAATGACACTAAACACACTTTTTTTTAGTTCCAAAAGTGATAATTCACATGCAATTGTCATTTACAGTCAAAAAATTAAACCTTAAAAAATGACCATTTCTGACCATATGGAGAAAGTTGAACAGGTCACGGGTCATCGTTTTTCATCAGAAAATTGATTTTTTAGACTGTAGAAAAATTGATTCAAAATGTCATTTGGATTGTTCCTCATGTTGAATAACTACTTTTTGAAGCCTCAATGTGACCAAAAGTGCTATTTTTACAGACTTTTTCTCCTACTCAGAAGCTTCTATTTCGACCAATTTCAGGCATTAAAATGACTCTAAACACACTTATTTTAGCTCCAAAATTGATAATTCACATGAATTAGTCATTTCCTGACAAAAAAATAAAACATTAAAAAATTACCATTTCTGACCATCTGGAGAAAGTTCGACAGGTCACGGGTAATCATTTTTCATCAGAAAATTGATTTTTTGGACTGTAGAAAAATTGATTCAAAATGTCATTTGGATTGTGCCTCATGTTTCATAACTAGTTTTTAAGGCCTCAATGTGACCAAAATTGCCATTTTTCCAGACTTTTTCTCCTACTGAGAAGCTTCTATTTCGACCAATTTCAGGCATTAAAATGACTCTAAACACACTTTTTTTGTTCCAAAAGTGATAATTCACATGCAATTGTCATTTACAGTCAAAAAATTAAACCTTAAAAAATGACCATTTCTGACCATATGGAGAAAGTTGAACAGGTCACGGGTCATCGTTTTTCATCAGAAAATTGATTTTTTAAACTGTAGAAAAATTGATTCAAAATGTCATTTGGATTGTTCCTCATGTTGAATAACTACTTTTTGAAGCCTCAATGTGACCAAAAGTGCTATTTTTACAGACTTTTTCTCCTACTCAGAAGCTTCTATTTCGACCAATTTCAGGCATTAAAATGACTCTAAACACACTTATTTTAGCTCCAAAAGTGATAATTCACATGCAATAGTCATTTCCTGAGAAAAAAATAAAACATTAAAAAATTACCATTTCTGACCATCTGGAGAAAGTTCGACAGGTCACGGGTAATCGTTTTTCATCAGAAAATTGATTTTTTGGACTGTAGAAAAATTGATTCAAAATGTCATTTGGATTGTGCCTCATGTTGCATAACTAGTTTTTAAGGCCTCAATGTGACCAAAATTGCCATTTTTACAGACTTTTTCTCCTACTCAGAAGCTTCTTTTTCGACCAATTCCAGGCATTAAAATGACTCTAAACACACTTATTTTAGTTCCAAACATGATAACTCACATGCAATAGTCATTTACAGTCAAAAAATTAAACTTTAAAAAATTACAATTTCTGACCATCTGGAGAAAGTTGAACAGGTCACGGGTCATCATTTTTCATCAGAAAATTGATTTTTTAGACTGTAGAAAAATTGATTCAAAATGTAATTTGGATCGTGCCTAATGTTGAATAACTCATTTTTAAGGCCTCAATGTGACCAAAATTGCCATTTTTCCAGATTTTTTCTCCTACTGAGAAGCTTCTATTTCGACCAATTTCAGGCGTTAAAATGACACTAAACACACTTTTTTTAGTTCCAAAAGTGATAATTCACATGCAATTGTCATTTACAGTCTAAATATTAAACCTTAAAAAATGACCATTTCTGACCATATGGAGAAAGTTGAACAGGTCACGGGTCATCGTTTTTCATCAGAAAATTGATTTTTTAGACTGTAGAAAAATTGATTCAAAATGTCATTTGGATTGTTCCTCATGTTGAATAACTACTTTTTGAAGCCTCAATGTGACCAAAAGTGCTATTTTTACAGACTTTTTCTCCTACTCAGAAGCTTCTATTTCGACCAATTTCAGGCATTAAAATGACTCTAAACACACTTATTTTAGCTCCAAAATTGATAATTCACATGCAATAGTCATTTCCTGACAAAAAAATAAAACATTAAAAAATTACCATTTCTGACCATCTGGAGAAAGTTCGACAGGTCACGGGTAATCGTTTTTCATCAGAAAATTGATTTTTTGGACTGTAGAAAAATTGATTCAAAATGTCATTTGGATTGTGCCTCATGTTGCATAACTAGTTTTTATGGCCTCAATGTGACCAAAATTGCCATTTTTACAGACTTTTTCTCCTACTCAGAAGCTTCTTTTTCGACCAATTCCAGGCATTAAAATGACTCTAAACACACTTATTTTAGTTCCAAACATTTCAACTCACATGCAATAGTCATTTACAGTCAAAAAATGAAACTTTAAAAAATTACCATTTCTGAACATCTGGAGAAAGTTCGACAGGTCACAGGTCATCGTTTTTCATCAGAAAATTGATTTTTTTGGACTATAGAAAAATTAGTTTAAAATGTCATATGGATTGGGCCTCATGTTGAATAACTAGTTTTTAAGGCCTCAATGTGACCAAAATTGCCATTTTTACAGACTTTTTCTCCTACTCAGAAGCTTCTATTTTGACCAATTTCAGGCATTAAAATGACTCTAAACACACTTTTTTTAGTTCCAAAAGTGATAATTCACATGCAATTGTCATTTACAGTCAAAAAATTAAACCTTAAAAAATTACCATTTCTGACCATCTGGAGAAAGTTCGACAGGTCACGGGTAATCATTTTTCATCAGAAAATTGATTTTTTGGACTGTAGAAAAATTGATTCAAAGTGTCATTTGGATTGTGCCTCATGTTGCATAACTAGTTTTTAAGGCCTCAATGTGACCAAAATTGCCATTTTTACAGACTTTTTCTCCTACTCAGAAGCTGCTTTTTCGACCAATTCCAGGCATTAAAATGACTCTAAACACACTTATTTTAGTTCCAAACATGATAATTCACATGCAATAGTCTTTACAGTCAAAAAATTAAACATTAAAAAATTACAATTTCTGACCATCTGGAGAAAGTTGAACAGGTCACGGGTCATCATTTTTCATCAGAAAATTGATTTTTTAGACTGTAGAAAAATTGATTCAAAATGTAATTTGGATCGTGCCTAATGTTGAATAACTCGTTTTTAAGGCCTCGATGTGACCAAAATTGCCATTTTTCCAGACTTTTTCTCCTACTGAGAAACTTCTATTTCGACCAATTTCAGGCATTAAAATGACTCTAAATACACTTTTTTTAGTTCCAAAAGTGATAATTCACATGCAATTGTCATTTACAGTCAAAAAATTAAACCTTAAAAAATGACCATTTCTGACCATATGGAGAAAGTTGAACAGGTCACGGGTCATCGTTTTTCATCAGAAAATTGATTTTTTAGACTGTAGAAAAATTGATTCAAAATGTCATTTGGATTGTTCCTCATGTTGAATAACTACTTTTTAAAGCCTCAATGTGACCAAAAGTGCTATTTTTACAGACTTTTTCTCCTACTCAGAAGCTTCTATTTCAACCAATTTCAGGCATTAAAATGACTCTAAATACACTTTTTTTAGTTCCAAAAGTGATAATTCACATGCAATTGTCATTTACAGTCAAAAAATTAAACCTTAAAAAATGACCATTTCTGACCATCTGGAGAAAGTTCGACAGGTCACGGGTAATCGTTTTTCATCAGAAAATTGATTTTTTGGACTGTAGAAAAATTGATTCAAAATGTCATTTGGATTGTGCCTCATGTTGCATAACTAGTTTTTATGGCCTCAATGTGACCAAAATTGCCATTTTTACAGACTTTTTCTCCTACTCAGAAGCTTCTTTTTCGACCAATTCCAGGCATTAAAATGACTCTAAACACACTTATTTTAGTTCCAAACATGACAACTCACATGCAATAGTCATTTACAGTCAAAAAATTAAACTTTAAAAAATTACCATTTCTGACCATCTGGAGAAAGTTCGACAGGTCACAGGTCATCGTTTTTCATCAGAAAATTGATTTTTTTGGACTATAGAAAAATTAGTATAAAATGTCATATGGATTGGGCCTCATGTTGAATAACTAGTTTTTAAGGCCTCAATGTGACCAAAATTGCCATTTTTCCAGACTTTTTCTCCTACTGAGAAGCTTCTATTTCGACCAATTTCAGGCGTTAAAATGACACTAAACACACTTTTTTTAGTTCCAAAAGTGATAATTCACATGCAATTGTCATTTACAGTCAAAAAATTAAACCTTAAAAAATGACCATTTCTGACCATATGGAGAAAGTTGAACAGGTCACGGGTCATCGTTTTTCATCAGAAAATTGATTTTTTAGACTGTAGAAAAATTGATTCAAAATGTCATTTGGATTGTTCCTCATGTTGAATAACTACTTTTTGAAGCCTCAATGTGACCAAAAGTGCTATTTTTACAGACTTTTTCTCCTACTCAGAAGCTTCTATTTCGACCAATTTCAGGCATTAAAATGACTCTAAACACACTTATTTTAGCTCCAAAATTGATAATTCACATGAATTAGTCATTTCCTGACAAAAAAATAAAACATTAAAAAATTACCATTTCTGACCATCTGGAGAAAGTTCGACAGGTCACGGGTAATCATTTTTCATCAGAAAATTGATTTTTTGGACTGTAGAAAAATTGATTCAAAATGTCATTTGGATTGTGCCTCATGTTTCATAACTAGTTTTTAAGGCCTCAATGTGACCAAAATTGCCATTTTTCCAGACTTTTTCTCCTACTGAGAAGCTTCTATTTCGACCAATTTCAGGCATTAAAATGACTCTAAACACACTTTTTTTGTTCCAAAAGTGATAATTCACATGCAATTGTCATTTACAGTCAAAAAATTAAACCTTAAAAAATGACCATTTCTGACCATATGGAGAAAGTTGAACAGGTCACGGGTCATCGTTTTTCATCAGAAAATTGATTTTTTAAACTGTAGAAAAATTGATTCAAAATGTCATTTGGATTGTTCCTCATGTTGAATAACTACTTTTTGAAGCCTCAATGTGACCAAAAGTGCTATTTTTACAGACTTTTTCTCCTACTCAGAAGCTTCTATTTCGACCAATTTCAGGCATTAAAATGACTCTAAACACACTTATTTTAGCTCCAAAAGTGATAATTCACATGCAATAGTCATTTCCTGAGAAAAAAATAAAACATTAAAAAATTACCATTTCTGACCATCTGGAGAAAGTTCGACAGGTCACGGGTAATCGTTTTTCATCAGAAAATTGATTTTTTGGACTGTAGAAAAATTGATTCAAAATGTCATTTGGATTGTGCCTCATGTTGCATAACTAGTTTTTAAGGCCTCAATGTGACCAAAATTGCCATTTTTACAGACTTTTTCTCCTACTCAGAAGCTTCTTTTTCGACCAATTCCAGGCATTAAAATGACTCTAAACACACTTATTTTAGTTCCAAACATGATAACTCACATGCAATAGTCATTTACAGTCAAAAAATTAAACTTTAAAAAATTACAATTTCTGACCATCTGGAGAAAGTTGAACAGGTCACGGGTCATCATTTTTCATCAGAAAATTGATTTTTTAGACTGTAGAAAAATTGATTCAAAATGTAATTTGGATCGTGCCTAATGTTGAATAACTCATTTTTAAGGCCTCAATGTGACCAAAATTGCCATTTTTCCAGATTTTTTCTCCTACTGAGAAGCTTCTATTTCGACCAATTTCAGGCGTTAAAATGACACTAAACACACTTTTTTTAGTTCCAAAAGTGATAATTCACATGCAATTGTCATTTACAGTCTAAATATTAAACCTTAAAAAATGACCATTTCTGACCATATGGAGAAAGTTGAACAGGTCACGGGTCATCGTTTTTCATCAGAAAATTGATTTTTTAGACTGTAGAAAAATTGATTCAAAATGTCATTTGGATTGTTCCTCATGTTGAATAACTACTTTTTGAAGCCTCAATGTGACCAAAAGTGCTATTTTTACAGACTTTTTCTCCTACTCAGAAGCTTCTATTTCGACCAATTTCAGGCATTAAAATGACTCTAAACACACTTATTTTAGCTCCAAAATTGATAATTCACATGCAATAGTCATTTCCTGACAAAAAAATAAAACATTAAAAAATTACCATTTCTGACCATCTGGAGAAAGTTCGACAGGTCACGGGTAATCGTTTTTCATCAGAAAATTGATTTTTTGGACTGTAGAAAAATTGATTCAAAATGTCATTTGGATTGTGCCTCATGTTGCATAACTAGTTTTTATGGCCTCAATGTGACCAAAATTGCCATTTTTACAGACTTTTTCTCCTACTCAGAAGCTTCTTTTTCGACCAATTCCAGGCATTAAAATGACTCTAAACACACTTATTTTAGTTCCAAACATTTCAACTCACATGCAATAGTCATTTACAGTCAAAAAATGAAACTTTAAAAAATTACCATTTCTGAACATCTGGAGAAAGTTCGACAGGTCACAGGTCATCGTTTTTCATCAGAAAATTGATTTTTTTGGACTATAGAAAAATTAGTTTAAAATGTCATATGGATTGGGCCTCATGTTGAATAACTAGTTTTTAAGGCCTCAATGTGACCAAAATTGCCATTTTTACAGACTTTTTCTCCTACTCAGAAGCTTCTATTTTGACCAATTTCAGGCATTAAAATGACTCTAAACACACTTTTTTTAGTTCCAAAAGTGATAATTCACATGCAATTGTCATTTACAGTCAAAAAATTAAACCTTAAAAAATTACCATTTCTGACCATCTGGAGAAAGTTCGACAGGTCACGGGTAATCATTTTTCATCAGAAAATTGATTTTTTGGACTGTAGAAAAATTGATTCAAAATGTCATTTGGATTGTGCCTCATGTTGCATAACTAGTTTTTAAGGCCTCAATGTGACCAAAATTGCCATTTTTACAGACTTTTTCTCCTACTCAGAAGCTGCTTTTTCGACCAATTCCAGGCATTAAAATGACTCTAAACACACTTATTTTAGTTCCAAACATGATAATTCACATGCAATAGTCTTTACAGTCAAAAAATTAAACATTACAAAATTACAATTTCTGACCATCTGGAGAAAGTTGAACAGGTCACGGGTCATCATTTTTCATCAGAAAATTGATTTTTTAGACTGTAGAAAAATTGATTCAAAATGTAATTTGGATCGTGCCTAATGTTGAATAACTCGTTTTTAAGGCCTCGATGTGACCAAAATTGCCATTTTTCCAGACTTTTTCTCCTACTGAGAAACTTCTATTTCGACCAATTTCAGGCATTAAAATGACTCTAAATACACTTTTTTTAGTTCCAAAAGTGATAATTCACATGCAATTGTCATTTACAGTCAAAAAATTAAACCTTAAAAAATGACCATTTCTGACCATATGGAGAAAGTTGAACAGGTCACGGGTCATCGTTTTTCATCAGAAAATTGATTTTTTAGACTGTAGAAAAATTGATTCAAAATGTCATTTGGATTGTTCCTCATGTTGAATAACTACTTTTTAAAGCCTCAATGTGACCAAAGTGCTATTTTTACAGACTTTTTCTCCTACTCAGAAGCTTCTATTTCAACCAATTTCAGGCATTAAAATGACTCTAAATACACTTTTGTTAGTTCCAAAAGTGATAATTCACATGCAATTGTCATTTACAGTCAAAAAATTAAACCTTAAAAAATGACCATTTCTGACCATCTGGAGAAAGTTCGACAGGTCACGGGTAATCGTTTTTCATCAGAAAATTGATTTTTTGGACTGTAGAAAAATTGATTCAAAATGTCATTTGGATTGTGCCTCATGTTGCATAACTAGTTTTTATGGCCTCAATGTGACCAAAATTGCCATTTTTACAGACTTTTTCTCCTACTCAGAAGCTTCTTTTTCGACCAATTCCAGGCATTAAAATGACTCTAAACACACTTATTTTAGTTCCAAACATGACAACTCACATGCAATAGTCATTTACAGTCAAAAAATTAAACTTTAAAAAATTACCATTTCTGACCATCTGGAGAAAGTTCGACAGGTCACAGGTCATCGTTTTTCATCAGAAAATTGATTTTTTTGGACTATAGAAAAATTAGTATAAAATGTCATATGGATTGGGCCTCATGTTGAATAACTAGTTTTTAAGGCCTCAATGTGACCAAAATTGCCATTTTTCCAGACTTTTTCTCCTACTGAGAAGCTTCTATTTCGACCAATTTCAGGCGTTAAAATGACACTAAACACACTTTTTTTAGTTCCAAAAGTGATAATTCACATGCAATTGTCATTTACAGTCAAAAAATTAAACCTTAAAAAATGACCATTTCTGACCATATGGAGAAAGTTGAACAGGTCACGGGTCATCGTTTTTCATCAGAAAATTGATTTTTTAGACTGTAGAAAAATTGATTCAAAATGTCATTTGGATTGTTCCTCATGTTGAATAACTACTTTTTGAAGCCTCAATGTGACCAAAAGTGCTATTTTTACAGACTTTTTCTCCTACTCAGAAGCTTCTATTTCGACCAATTTCAGGCATTAAAATGACTCTAAACACACTTATTTTAGCTCCAAAATTGATAATTCACATGAATTAGTCATTTCCTGACAAAAAAATAAAACATTAAAAAATTACCATTTCTGACCATCTGGAGAAAGTTCGACAGGTCACGGGTAATCATTTTTCATCAGAAAATTGATTTTTTGGACTGTAGAAAAATTGATTCAAAATGTCATTTGGATTGTGCCTCATGTTTCATAACTAGTTTTTAAGGCCTCAATGTGACCAAAATTGCCATTTTTCCAGACTTTTTCTCCTACTGAGAAGCTTCTATTTCGACCAATTTCAGGCATTAAAATGACTCTAAACACACTTTTTTTGTTCCAAAAGTGATAATTCACATGCAATTGTCATTTACAGTCAAAAAATTAAACCTTAAAAAATGACCATTTCTGACCATATGGAGAAAGTTGAACAGGTCACGGGTCATCGTTTTTCATCAGAAAATTGATTTTTTAAACTGTAGAAAAATTGATTCAAAATGTCATTTGGATTGTTCCTCATGTTGAATAACTACTTTTTGAAGCCTCAATGTGACCAAAAGTGCTATTTTTACAGACTTTTTCTCCTACTCAGAAGCTTCTATTTCGACCAATTTCAGGCATTAAAATGACTCTAAACACACTTATTTTAGCTCCAAAAGTGATAATTCACATGCAATAGTCATTTCCTGAGAAAAAAATAAAACATTAAAAAATTACCATTTCTGACCATCTGGAGAAAGTTCGACAGGTCACGGGTAATCGTTTTTCATCAGAAAATTGATTTTTTGGACTGTAGAAAAATTGATTCAAAATGTCATTTGGATTGTGCCTCATGTTGCATAACTAGTTTTTAAGGCCTCAATGTGACCAAAATTGCCATTTTTACAGACTTTTTCTCCTACTCAGAAGCTTCTTTTTCGACCAATTCCAGGCATTAAAATGACTCTAAACACACTTATTTTAGTTCCAAACATGATAACTCACATGCAATAGTCATTTACAGTCAAAAAATTAAACTTTAAAAAATTACAATTTCTGACCATCTGGAGAAAGTTGAACAGGTCACGGGTCATCATTTTTCATCAGAAAATTGATTTTTTAGACTGTAGAAAAATTGATTCAAAATGTAATTTGGATCGTGCCTAATGTTGAATAACTCATTTTTAAGGCCTCAATGTGACCAAAATTGCCATTTTTCCAGATTTTTTCTCCTACTGAGAAGCTTCTATTTCGACCAATTTCAGGCGTTAAAATGACACTAAACACACTTTTTTTAGTTCCAAAAGTGATAATTCACATGCAATTGTCATTTACAGTCTAAATATTAAACCTTAAAAAATGACCATTTCTGACCATATGGAGAAAGTTGAACAGGTCACGGGTCATCGTTTTTCATCAGAAAATTGATTTTTTAGACTGTAGAAAAATTGATTCAAAATGTCATTTGGATTGTTCCTCATGTTGAATAACTACTTTTTGAAGCCTCAATGTGACCAAAAGTGCTATTTTTACAGACTTTTTCTCCTACTCAGAAGCTTCTATTTCGACCAATTTCAGGCATTAAAATGACTCTAAACACACTTATTTTAGCTCCAAAATTGATAATTCACATGCAATAGTCATTTCCTGACAAAAAAATAAAACATTAAAAAATTACCATTTCTGACCATCTGGAGAAAGTTCGACAGGTCACGGGTAATCGTTTTTCATCAGAAAATTGATTTTTTGGACTGTAGAAAAATTGATTCAAAATGTCATTTGGATTGTGCCTCATGTTGCATAACTAGTTTTTATGGCCTCAATGTGACCAAAATTGCCATTTTTACAGACTTTTTCTCCTACTCAGAAGCTTCTTTTTCGACCAATTCCAGGCATTAAAATGACTCTAAACACACTTATTTTAGTTCCAAACATGACAACTCACATGCAATAGTCATTTACAGTCAAAAAATGAAACTTTAAAAAATTACCATTTCTGAACATCTGGAGAAAGTTCGACAGGTCACAGGTCATCGTTTTTCATCAGAAAATTGATTTTTTTGGACTATAGAAAAATTAGTTTAAAATGTCATATGGATTGGGCCTCATGTTGAATAACTAGTTTTTAAGGCCTCAATGTGACCAAAATTGCCATTTTTACAGACTTTTTCTCCTACTCAGAAGCTTCTATTTTGACCAATTTCAGGCATTAAAATGACTCTAAACACACTTTTTTTAGTTCCAAAAGTGATAATTCACATGCAATTGTCATTTACAGTCAAAAAATTAAACCTTAAAAAATTACAATTTCTGACCATCTGGAGAAAGTTCGACAGGTCACGGGTAATCGTATTTCATCAGAAAATTGATTTTTTGGACTGTAGAAAAATTGATTCAAAATGTCATTTGGATTGTGCCTCATGTTGCATAACTAGTTTTTAAGGCCTCAATGTGACCAAAATTGCCATTTTTACAGACTTTTTCTCCTACTCAGAAGCTGCTTTTTCGACCAATTCCAGGCATTAAAATGACTCTAAACACACTTATTTTAGTTCCAAACATGATAATTCACATGCAATAGTCTTTACAGTCAAAAAATTAAACATTAAAAAATTACAATTTCTGACCATCTGGAGAAAGTTGAACAGGTCACGGCGCATCATTTTTCATCAGAAAATTGATTTTTTAGACTGTAGAAAAATTGATTCAAAATGTAATTTGGATCGTGCCTAATGTTGAATAACTCGTTTTTAAGGCCTCGATGTGACCAAAATTGCCATTTTTCCAGACTTTTTCTCCTACTGAGAAACTTCTATTTCGACCAATTTCAGGCATTAAAATGACTCTAAACACACTTTTTTTAGTTCCAAAAGTGATAATTCACATGCAATTGTCATTTACAGTCAAAAAATTAAACCTTAAAAAATGACCATTTCTGACCATATGGAGAAAGTTGAACAGGTCACGGGTCATCGTTTTTCATCAGAAAATTGATTTTTTAGACTGTAGAAAAATGGATTCAAAATGTCATTTGGATTGTTCCTCATGTTGAATAACTACTTTTTAAAGCCTCAATGTGACCAAAAGTGCTATTTTTACAGACTTTTTCTCCTACTCAGAAGCTTCTATTTCGACCAATTTCAGGCATTAAAATGACTCTAAACACACTTATTTTAGCTCCAAAAGTGATAATTCACATGCAATAGTCATTTCCTGAGAAAAAAATAAAACATTAAAAAATTACCATTTCTGACCATCTGGAGAAAGTTCGACAGGTCACGGGTAATCGTTTTTCATCAGAAAATTGATTTTTTGGACTGTAGAAAAATTGATTCAAAATGTCATTTGGATTGTGCCTCATGTTGCATAACTAGTTTTTAAGGCCTCAATGTGACCAAAATTGCCATTTTTACAGACTTTTTCTCCTACTCAGAAGCTTCTTTTTCGACCAATTCCAGGCATTAAAATGACTCTAAACACACTTATTTTAGTTCCAAACATGATAACTCACATGCAATAGTCATTTACAGTCAAAAAATTAAACTTTAAAAAATTACAATTTCTGACCATCTGGAGAAAGTTGAACAGGTCACGGGTCATCATTTTTCATCAGAAAATTGATTTTTTAGACTGTAGAAAAATTGATTCAAAATGTAATTTGGATCGTGCCTAATGTTGAATAACTCATTTTTAAGGCCTCAATGTGACCAAAATTGCCATTTTTCCAGATTTTTTCTCCTACTGAGAAGCTTCTATTTCGACCAATTTCAGGCGTTAAAATGACACTAAACACACTTTTTTTAGTTCCAAAAGTGATAATTCACATGCAATTGTCATTTACAGTCTAAATATTAAACCTTAAAAAATGACCATTTCTGACCATATGGAGAAAGTTGAACAGGTCACGGGTCATCGTTTTTCATCAGAAAATTGATTTTTTAGACTGTAGAAAAATTGATTCAAAATGTCATTTGGATTGTTCCTCATGTTGAATAACTACTTTTTGAAGCCTCAATGTGACCAAAAGTGCTATTTTTACAGACTTTTTCTCCTACTCAGAAGCTTCTATTTCGACCAATTTCAGGCATTAAAATGACTCTAAACACACTTATTTTAGCTCCAAAATTGATAATTCACATGCAATAGTCATTTCCTGACAAAAAAATAAAACATTAAAAAATTACCATTTCTGACCATCTGGAGAAAGTTCGACAGGTCACGGGTAATCGTTTTTCATCAGAAAATTGATTTTTTGGACTGTAGAAAAATTGATTCAAAATGTCATTTGGATTGTGCCTCATGTTGCATAACTAGTTTTTATGGCCTCAATGTGACCAAAATTGCCATTTTTACAGACTTTTTCTCCTACTCAGAAGCTTCTTTTTCGACCAATTCCAGGCATTAAAATGACTCTAAACACACTTATTTTAGTTCCAAACATTTCAACTCACATGCAATAGTCATTTACAGTCAAAAAATGAAACTTTAAAAAATTACCATTTCTGAACATCTGGAGAAAGTTCGACAGGTCACAGGTCATCGTTTTTCATCAGAAAATTGATTTTTTTGGACTATAGAAAAATTAGTTTAAAATGTCATATGGATTGGGCCTCATGTTGAATAACTAGTTTTTAAGGCCTCAATGTGACCAAAATTGCCATTTTTACAGACTTTTTCTCCTACTCAGAAGCTTCTATTTTGACCAATTTCAGGCATTAAAATGACTCTAAACACACTTTTTTTAGTTCCAAAAGTGATAATTCACATGCAATTGTCATTTACAGTCAAAAAATTAAACCTTAAAAAATTACCATTTCTGACCATCTGGAGAAAGTTCGACAGGTCACGGGTAATCATTTTTCATCAGAAAATTGATTTTTTGGACTGTAGAAAAATTGATTCAAAATGTCATTTGGATTGTGCCTCATGTTGCATAACTAGTTTTTAAGGCCTCAATGTGACCAAAATTGCCATTTTTACAGACTTTTTCTCCTACTCAGAAGCTGCTTTTTCGACCAATTCCAGGCATTAAAATGACTCTAAACACACTTATTTTAGTTCCAAACATGATAATTCACATGCAATAGTCTTTACAGTCAAAAAATTAAACATTAAAAAATTACAATTTCTGACCATCTGGAGAAAGTTGAACAGGTCACGGGTCATCATTTTTCATCAGAAAATTGATTTTTTAGACTGTAGAAAAATTGATTCAAAATGTAATTTGGATCGTGCCTAATGTTGAATAACTCGTTTTTAAGGCCTCGATGTGACCAAAATTGCCATTTTTCCAGACTTTTTCTCCTACTGAGAAACTTCTATTTCGACCAATTTCAGGCATTAAAATGACTCTAAATACACTTTTTTTAGTTCCAAAAGTGATAATTCACATGCAATTGTCATTTACAGTCAAAAAATTAAACCTTAAAAAATGACCATTTCTGACCATATGGAGAAAGTTGAACAGGTCACGGGTCATCGTTTTTCATCAGAAAATTGATTTTTTAGACTGTAGAAAAATTGATTCAAAATGTCATTTGGATTGTTCCTCATGTTGAATAACTACTTTTTAAAGCCTCAATGTGACCAAAAGTGCTATTTTTACAGACTTTTTCTCCTACTCAGAAGCTTCTATTTCAACCAATTTCAGGCATTAAAATGACTCTAAATACACTTTTTTTAGTTCCAAAAGTGATAATTCACATGCAATTGTCATTTACAGTCAAAAAATTAAACCTTAAAAAATGACCATTTCTGACCATCTGGAGAAAGTTCGACAGGTCACGGGTAATCGTTTTTCATCAGAAAATTGATTTTTTGGACTGTAGAAAAATTGATTCAAAATGTCATTTGGATTGTGCCTCATGTTGCATAACTAGTTTTTATGGCCTCAATGTGACCAAAATTGCCATTTTTACAGACTTTTTCTCCTACTCAGAAGCTTCTTTTTCGACCAATTCCAGGCATTAAAATGACTCTAAACACACTTATTTTAGTTCCAAACATGACAACTCACATGCAATAGTCATTTACAGTCAAAAAATTAAACTTTAAAAAATTACCATTTCTGACCATCTGGAGAAAGTTCGACAGGTCACAGGTCATCGTTTTTCATCAGAAAATTGATTTTTTTGGACTATAGAAAAATTAGTATAAAATGTCATATGGATTGGGCCTCATGTTGAATAACTAGTTTTTAAGGCCTCAATGTGACCAAAATTGCCATTTTTCCAGACTTTTTCTCCTACTGAGAAGCTTCTATTTCGACCAATTTCAGGCGTTAAAATGACACTAAACACACTTTTTTTAGTTCCAAAAGTGATAATTCACATGCAATTGTCATTTACAGTCAAAAAATTAAACCTTAAAAAATGACCATTTCTGACCATATGGAGAAAGTTGAACAGGTCACGGGTCATCGTTTTTCATCAGAAAATTGATTTTTTAGACTGTAGAAAAATTGATTCAAAATGTCATTTGGATTGTTCCTCATGTTGAATAACTACTTTTTGAAGCCTCAATGTGACCAAAAGTGCTATTTTTACAGACTTTTTCTCCTACTCAGAAGCTTCTATTTCGACCAATTTCAGGCATTAAAATGACTCTAAACACACTTATTTTAGCTCCAAAATTGATAATTCACATGAATTAGTCATTTCCTGACAAAAAAATAAAACATTAAAAAATTACCATTTCTGACCATCTGGAGAAAGTTCGACAGGTCACGGGTAATCATTTTTCATCAGAAAATTGATTTTTTGGACTGTAGAAAAATTGATTCAAAATGTCATTTGGATTGTGCCTCATGTTTCATAACTAGTTTTTAAGGCCTCAATGTGACCAAAATTGCCATTTTTCCAGACTTTTTCTCCTACTGAGAAGCTTCTATTTCGACCAATTTCAGGCATTAAAATGACTCTAAACACACTTTTTTTGTTCCAAAAGTGATAATTCACATGCAATTGTCATTTACAGTCAAAAAATTAAACCTTAAAAAATGACCATTTCTGACCATATGGAGAAAGTTGAACAGGTCACGGGTCATCGTTTTTCATCAGAAAATTGATTTTTTAAACTGTAGAAAAATTGATTCAAAATGTCATTTGGATTGTTCCTCATGTTGAATAACTACTTTTTGAAGCCTCAATGTGACCAAAAGTGCTATTTTTACAGACTTTTTCTCCTACTCAGAAGCTTCTATTTCGACCAATTTCAGGCATTAAAATGACTCTAAACACACTTATTTTAGCTCCAAAAGTGATAATTCACATGCAATAGTCATTTCCTGAGAAAAAAATAAAACATTAAAAAATTACCATTTCTGACCATCTGGAGAAAGTTCGACAGGTCACGGGTAATCGTTTTTCATCAGAAAATTGATTTTTTGGACTGTAGAAAAATTGATTCAAAATGTCATTTGGATTGTGCCTCATGTTGCATAACTAGTTTTTAAGGCCTCAATGTGACCAAAATTGCCATTTTTACAGACTTTTTCTCCTACTCAGAAGCTTCTTTTTCGACCAATTCCAGGCATTAAAATGACTCTAAACACACTTATTTTAGTTCCAAACATGATAACTCACATGCAATAGTCATTTACAGTCAAAAAATTAAACTTTAAAAAATTACAATTTCTGACCATCTGGAGAAAGTTGAACAGGTCACGGGTCATCATTTTTCATCAGAAAATTGATTTTTTAGACTGTAGAAAAATTGATTCAAAATGTAATTTGGATCGTGCCTAATGTTGAATAACTCATTTTTAAGGCCTCAATGTGACCAAAATTGCCATTTTTCCAGATTTTTTCTCCTACTGAGAAGCTTCTATTTCGACCAATTTCAGGCGTTAAAATGACACTAAACACACTTTTTTTAGTTCCAAAAGTGATAATTCACATGCAATTGTCATTTACAGTCTAAATATTAAACCTTAAAAAATGACCATTTCTGACCATATGGAGAAAGTTGAACAGGTCACGGGTCATCGTTTTTCATCAGAAAATTGATTTTTTAGACTGTAGAAAAATTGATTCAAAATGTCATTTGGATTGTTCCTCATGTTGAATAACTACTTTTTGAAGCCTCAATGTGACCAAAAGTGCTATTTTTACAGACTTTTTCTCCTACTCAGAAGCTTCTATTTCGACCAATTTCAGGCATTAAAATGACTCTAAACACACTTATTTTAGCTCCAAAATTGATAATTCACATGCAATAGTCATTTCCTGACAAAAAAATAAAACATTAAAAAATTACCATTTCTGACCATCTGGAGAAAGTTCGACATGTCACGGGTAATCGTTTTTCATCAGAAAATTGATTTTTTGGACTGTAGAAAAATTGATTCAAAATGTCATTTGGATTGTGCCTCATGTTGCATAACTAGTTTTTATGGCCTCAATGTGACCAAAATTGCCATTTTTACAGACTTTTTCTCCTACTCAGAAGCTTCTTTTTCGACCAATTCCAGGCATTAAAATGACTCTAAACACACTTATTTTAGTTCCAAACATGACAACTCACATGCAATAGTCATTTACAGTCAAAAAATGAAACTTTAAAAAATTACCATTTCTGAACATCTGGAGAAAGTTCGACAGGTCACAGGTCATCGTTTTTCATCAGAAAATTGATTTTTTTGGACTATAGAAAAATTAGTTTAAAATGTCATATGGATTGGGCCTCATGTTGAATAACTAGTTTTTAAGGCCTCAATGTGACCAAAATTGCCATTTTTACAGACTTTTTCTCCTACTCAGAAGCTTCTATTTTGACCAATTTCAGGCATTAAAATGACTCTAAACACACTTTTTTTAGTTCCAAAAGTGATAATTCACATGCAATTGTCATTTACAGTCAAAAAATTAAACCTTAAAAAATTACAATTTCTGACCATCTGGAGAAAGTTCGACAGGTCACGGGTAATCGTATTTCATCAGAAAATTGATTTTTTGGACTGTAGAAAAATTGATTCAAAATGTCATTTGGATTGTGCCTCATGTTGCATAACTAGTTTTTAAGGCCTCAATGTGACCAAAATTGCCATTTTTACAGACTTTTTCTCCTACTCAGAAGCTGCTTTTTCGACCAATTCCAGGCATTAAAATGACTCTAAACACACTTATTTTAGTTCCAAACATGATAATTCACATGCAATAGTCTTTACAGTCAAAAAATTAAACATTAAAAAATTACAATTTCTGACCATCTGGAGAAAGTTGAACAGGTCACGGCGCATCATTTTTCATCAGAAAATTGATTTTTTAGACTGTAGAAAAATTGATTCAAAATGTAATTTGGATCGTGCCTAATGTTGAATGACTCGTTTTTAAGGCCTCGATGTGACCAAAATTGCCATTTTTCCAGACTTTTTCTCCTACTGAGAAACTTCTATTTCGACCAATTTCAGGCATTAAAATGACTCTAAACACACTTTTTTTAGTTCCAAAAGTGATAATTCACATGCAATTGTCATTTACAGTCAAAAAATTAAACCTTAAAAAATGACCATTTCTGACCATATGGAGAAAGTTGAACAGGTCACGGGTCATCGTTTTTCATCAGAAAATTGATTTTTTAGACTGTAGAAAAATGGATTCAAAATGTCATTTGGATTGTTCCTCATGTTGAATAACTACTTTTTAAAGCCTCAATGTGACCAAAAGTGCTATTTTTACAGACTTTTTCTCCTACTCAGAAGCTTCTATTTCAACCAATTTCAGGCATTAAAATGACTCTAAACACACTTATTTTAGCTCCAAAAGTGATAATTCACATGCAATAGTCATTTCCTGACAAAAAAATAAAACATTAAAAAATGACCATTTCCGACCATCTGGAGAAAGTTCGACAGGTCACGGGTAATCGTTTTTCATCAGAAAATTGATTTTTTGGACTGTAGAAAAATTGATTCAAAATGTCATTTGGATTGTGCCTCATGTTGCATAACTAGTTTTTATGGCCTCAATGTGACCAAAATTGCCATTTTTACAGACTTTTTCTCCTACTCAGAAGCTTCTTTTTCGACCAATTCCAGGCATTAAAATGACTCTAAACACACTTATTTTAGTTCCAAACATGACAACTCACATGCAATAGTCATTTACAGTCAAAAAATTAAACTTTAAAAAATTACCATTTCTGACCATCTGGAGAAAGTTCGACAGGTCACAGGTCATCGTTTTTCATCAGAAAATTGATTTTTTTGGACTATAGAAAAATTAGTTTAAAATGTCATATGGATTGGGCCTCATGTTGAATAACTAGTTTTTAAGGCCTCAATGTGACCAAAATTGCCATTTTTCCAGACTTTTTCTCCTACTGAGAAGCTTCTATTTCGACCAATTTCAGGCGTTAAAATGACACTAAACACACTTTTTTTAGTTCCAAAAGTGATAATTCACATGCAATTGTCATTTACAGTCAAAAAATTAAACCTTAAAAAATGACCATTTCTGACCATATGGAGAAAGTTGAACAGGTCACGGGTCATCGTTTTTCATCAGAAAATTGATTTTTTAAACTGTAGAAAAATTGATTCAAAATGTCATTTGGATTGTTCCTCATGTTGAATAACTACTTTTTGAAGCCTCAATGTGACCAAAAGTGCTATTTTTACAGACTTTTTCTCCTACTCAGAAGCTTCTATTTCGACCAATTTCAGGCATTAAAATGACTCTAAACACACTTATTTTAGCTCCAAAAGTGATAATTCACATGCAATAGTCATTTCCTGAGAAAAAAATAAAACATTAAAAAATTACCATTTCTGACCATCTGGAGAAAGTTCGACAGGTCACGGGTAATCGTTTTTCATCAGAAAATTGATTTTTTGGACTGTAGAAAAATTGATTCAAAATGTCATTTGGATTGTGCCTCATGTTGCATAACTAGTTTTTAAGGCCTCAATGTCACCAAAATTGCCATTTTTACAGACTTTTTCTCCTACTCAGAAGCTTCTTTTTCGACCAATTCCAGGCATTAAAATGACTCTAAACACACTTATTTTAGTTCCAAACATGATAACTCACATGCAATAGTCATTTACAGTCAAAAAATTAAACTTTAAAAAATTACAATTTCTGACCATCTGGAGAAAGTTGAACAGGTCACGGGTCATCATTTTTCATCAGAAAATTGATTTTTTAGACTGTAGAAAAATTGATTCAAAATGTAATTTGGATCGTGCCTAATGTTGAATAACTCATTTTTAAGGCCTCAATGTGACCAAAATTGCCATTTTTCCAGATTTTTTCTCCTACTGAGAAGCTTCTATTTCGACCAATTTCAGGCGTTAAAATGACACTAAACACACTTTTCTTAGTTCCAAAAGTGATAATTCACATGCAATTGTCATTTACAGTCTAAATATTAAACCTTAAAAAATGACCATTTCTGACCATATGGAGAAAGTTGAACAGGTCACGGGTAATCGTTTTTCATCAGAAAATTGATTTTTTGGACTGTAGAAAAATTGATTCAAAATGTCATTTGGATTGTTCCTCATGTTGAATAACTACTTTTTGAAGCCTCAATGTGACCAAAAGTGCTATTTTTACAGACTTTTTCTCCTACTCAGAAGCTTCTATTTCGACCAATTTCAGGCATTAAAATGACTCTAAACACACTTATTTTAGTTCCAAACATGACAACTCACATGCAATAGTCATTTACAGTCAAAAAATGAAACTTTAAAAAATTACCATTTCTGAACATCTGGAGAATGATCGACAGGTCACGGGTAATCGTATTTCATCAGAAAATTGATTTTTTGGACTGTAGAAAAATTGATTCAAAATGTCATTTGGATTGTGCCTCATGTTGCATAACTAGTTTTTAAGGCCTCAATGTGACCAAAATTGCCATTTTTACAGACTTTTTCTCCTACTCAGAAGCTGCTTTTTCGACCAATTCCAGGCATTAAAATGACTCTAAACACACTTATTTTAGTTCCAAACATGATAATTCACATGCAATAGTCTTTACAGTCAAAAAATTAAACATTAAAAAATTACAATTTCTGACCATCTGGAGAAAGTTGAACAGGTCACGGCGCATCATTTTTCATCAGAAAATTGATTTTTTAGACTGTAGAAAAATTGATTCAAAATGTAATTTGGATCGTGCCTAATGTTGAATAACTCGTTTTTAAGGCCTCGATGTGACCAAAATTGCCATTTTTCCAGACTTTTTCTCCTACTGAGAAACTTCTATTTCGACCAATTTCAGGCATTAAAATGACTCGAAACACACTTTTTTTAGTTCCAAAAGTGATAATTCACATGCAATTGTCATTTACAGTCAAAAAATTAAACCTTAAAAAATGACCATTTCTGACCATATGGAGAAAGTTGAACAGGTCACGGGTCATCGTTTTTCATCAGAAAATTGATTTTTTAGACTGTAGAAAAATGGATTCAAAATGTCATTTGGATTGTTCCTCATGTTGAATAACTACTTTTTAAAGCCTCAATGTGACCAAAAGTGCTATTTTTACAGACTTTTTCTCCTACTCAGAAGCTTCTATTTCAACCAATTTCAGGCATTAAAATGGCTCTAAACACACTTATTTTAGCTCCAAAAGTGATAATTCACATGCAATAGTCATTTCCTGACAAAAAAATAAAACATTAAAAAATGACCATTTCTGACCATCTGGAGAAAGTTCGACAGGTCACGGGTAATCGTTTTTCATCAGAAAATTGATTTTTTGGACTGTAGAAAAATTGATTCAAAATGTCATTTGGATTGTGCCTCATGTTGCATAACTAGTTTTTATGGCCTCAATGTGACCAAAATTGCCATTTTTACAGACTTTTTCTCCTACTCAGAAGCTTCTTTTTCGACCAATTCCAGGCATTAAAATGACTCTAAACACACTTATTTTAGTTCCAAACATGACAACTCACATGCAATAGTCATTTACAGTCAAAAAATTAAACTTTAAAAAATTACCATTTCTGACCATCTGGAGAAAGTTCGACAGGTCACAGGTCATCGTTTTTCATCAGAAAATTGATTTTTTTGGACTATAGAAAAATTAGTTTAAAATGTCATATGGATTGGGCCTCATGTTGAATAACTAGTTTTTAAGGCCTCAATGTGACCAAAATTGCCATTTTTCCAGACTTTTTCTCCTACTGAGAAGCTTCTATTTCGACCAATTTCAGGCGTTAAAATGACACTAAACACACTTTTTTTAGTTCCAAAAGTGATAATTCACATGCAATTGTCATTTACAGTCAAAAAATTAAACCTTAAAAAATGACCATTTCTGACCATATGGAGAAAGTTGAACAGGTCACGGGTCATCGTTTTTCATCAGAAAATTGATTTTTTAAACTGTAGAAAAATTGATTCAAAATGTCATTTGGATTGTTCCTCATGTTGAATAACTACTTTTTGAAGCCTCAATGTGACCAAAAGTGCTATTTTTACAGACTTTTTCTCCTACTCAGAAGCTTCTATTTCGACCAATTTCAGGCATTAAAATGACTCTAAACACACTTATTTTAGCTCCAAAAGTGATAATTCACATGCAATAGTCATTTCCTGAGAAAAAAATAAAACATTAAAAAATTACCATTTCTGACCATCTGGAGAAAGTTCGACAGGTCACGGGTAATCGTTTTTCATCAGAAAATTGATTTTTTGGACTGTAGAAAAATTGATTCAAAATGTCATTTGGATTGTGCCTCATGTTGCATAACTAGTTTTTAAGGCCTCAATGTGACCAAAATTGCCATTTTTACAGACTTTTTCTCCTACTCAGAAGCTTCTTTTTCGACCAATTCCAGGCATTAAAATGACTCTAAACACACTTATTTTAGTTCCAAACATGATAACTCACATGCAATAGTCATTTACAGTCAAAAAATTAAACTTTAAAAAATTACAATTTCTGACCATCTGGAGAAAGTTGAACAGGTCACGGGTCATCATTTTTCATCAGAAAATTGATTTTTTAGACTGTAGAAAAATTGATTCAAAATGTAATTTGGATCGTGCCTAATGTTGAATAACTCATTTTTAAGGCCTCAATGTGACCAAAATTGCCATTTTTCCAGATTTTTTCTCCTACTGAGAAGCTTCTATTTCGACCAATTTCAGGCGTTAAAATGACACTAAACACACTTTTTTTAGTTCCAAAAGTGATAATTCACATGCAATTGTCATTTACAGTCTAAATATTAAACCTTAAAAAATGACCATTTCTGACCATATGGAGAAAGTTGAACAGGTCACGGGTCATCGTTTTTCATCAGAAAATTGATTTTTTAGACTGTAGAAAAATGGATTCAAAATGTCATTTGGATTGTTCCTCATGTTGAATAACTACTTTTTGAAGCCTCAATGTGACCAAAAGTGCTATTTTTACAGACTTTTTCTCCTACTCAGAAGCTTCTATTTCGACCAATTTCAGGCATTAAAATGACTCTAAACACACTTATTTTAGCTCCAAAATTGATAATTCACATGCAATAGTCATTTCCTGACAAAAAAATAAAACATTAAAAAATTACCATTTCTGACCATCTGGAGAAAGTTCGACAGGTCACGGGTAATCGTTTTTCATCAGAAAATTGATTTTTTGGACTGTAGAAAAATTGATTCAAAATGTCATTTGGATTGTGCCTCATGTTGCATAACTAGTTTTTATGGCCTCAATGTGACCAAAATTGCCATTTTTACAGACTTTTTCTCCTACTCAGAAGCTTCTTTTTCGACCAATTCCAGGCATTAAAATGACTCTAAACACACTTATTTTAGTTCCAAACATGACAACTCACATGCAATAGTCATTTACAGTCAAAAAATGAAACTTTAAAAAATTACCATTTCTGAACATCTGGAGAAAGTTGAACAGGTCACGGGTCATCGTTTTTCATCAGAAAATTGATTTTTTAGACTGTAGAAAAATTGATTCAAAATGTCATTTGGATTGTTCCTCATGTTGAATAACTACTTTTTAAAGCCTCAATGTGACCAAAAGTGCTATTTTTACAGACTTTTTCTCCTACTCAGAAGCTTCTATTTCAACCAATTTCAGGCATTAAAATGACTCTAAACACACTTATTTTAGCTCCAAAAGTGATAATTCACATGCAATAGTCATTTCCTGACAAAAAAATAAAACATTAAAAAAAGACCATTTCTGACCATCTGGAGAAAGTTCGACAGGTCACGGGTAATCGTTTTTCATCAGAAAATTGATTTTTTGGACTGTAGAAAAATTGATTCAAAATGTCATTTGGATTGTGCCTCATGTTGCATAACTAGTTTTTATGGCCTCAATGTGACCAAAATTGCCATTTTTACAGACTTTTTCTCCTACTCAGAAGCTTCTTTTTCGACCAATTCCAGGCATTAAAATGACTCTAAACACACTTATTTTAGTTCCAAACATGACAACTCACATGCAATAGTCATTTACAGTCAAAAAATTAAACTTTAAAAAATTACCATTTCTGACCATCTGGAGAAAGTTCGACAGGTCACAGGTCATCGTTTTTCATCAGAAAATTGATTTTTTTGGACTATAGAAAAATTAGTTTAAAATGTCATATGGATTGGGCCTCATGTTGAATAACTAGTTTTTAAGGCCTCAATGTGACCAAAATTGCCATTTTTCCAGACTTTTTCTCCTACTGAGAAGCTTCTATTTCGACCAATTTCAGGCGTTAAAATGACACTAAACACACTTTTTTTAGTTCCAAAAGTGATAATTCACATGCAATTGTCATTTACAGTCAAAAAATTAAACCTTAAAAAATGACCATTTCTGACCATATGGAGAAAGTTGAACAGGTCACGGGTCATCGTTTTTCATCAGAAAATTGATTTTTTAAACTGTAGAAAAATTGATTCAAAATGTCATTTGGATTGTTCCTCATGTTGAATAACTACTTTTTGAAGCCTCAATGTGACCAAAAGTGCTATTTTTACAGACTTTTTCTCCTACTCAGAAGCTTCTTTTTCGACCAATTCCAGGCATTAAAATGACTCTAAACACACTTATTTTAGTTCCAAACATGATAACTCACATGCAATAGTCATTTACAGTCAAAAAATTAAACTTTAAAAAATTACAATTTCTGACCATCTGGAGAAAGTTGAACAGGTCACGGGTCATCATTTTTCATCAGAAAATTGATTTTTTAGACTGTAGAAAAATTGATTCAAAATGTAATTTGGAGAGTGCCTAATGTTGAATAACTCATTTTTAAGGCCTCAATGTGACCAAAATTGCCATTTTTCCAGATTTTTTCTCCTACTGAGAAGCTTCTATTTCGACCAATTTCAGGCGTTAAAATGACACTAAACACACTTTTTTTAGTTCCAAAAGTGATAATTCACATGCAATTGTCATTTACAGTCTAAATATTAAACCTTAAAAAATGACCATTTCTGACCATATGGAGAAAGTTGAACAGGTCACGGGTCATCGTTTTTCATCAGAAAATTGATTTTTTAGACTGTAGAAAAATGGATTCAAAATGTCATTTGGATTGTTCCTCATGTTGAATAACTACTTTTTGAAGCCTCAATGTGACCAAAAGTGCTATTTTTACAGACTTTTTCTCCTACTCAGAAGCTTCTATTTCGACCAATTTCAGGCATTAAAATGACTCTAAACACACTTATTTTAGCTCCAAAATTGATAATTCACATGCAATAGTCATTTCCTGACAAAAAAATAAAACATTAAAAAATTACCATTTCTGACCATCTGGAGAAAGTTCGACAGGTCACGGGTAATCGTTTTTCATCAGAAAATTGATTTTTTGGACTGTAGAAAAATTGATTCAAAATGTCATTTGGATTGTGCCTCATGTTGCATAACTAGTTTTTATGGCCTCAATGTGACCAAAATTGCCATTTTTACAGACTTTTTCTCCTACTCAGAAGCTTCTTTTTCGACCAATTCCAGGCATTAAAATGACTCTAAACACACTTATTTTAGTTCCAAACATGACAACTCACATGCAATAGTCATTTACAGTCAAAAAATGAAACTTTAAAAAATTACCATTTCTGAACATCTGGAGAAAGTTCGACAGGTCACGGGTCATCGTTTTTCATCAGAAAATTGATTTTTTTGGACTATAGAAAAATTATTTTAAAATGTCATATAAATTGGGCCTCATGTTGAAAAACTAGTTTTTAAGGCCTCAATGTGACCAAAATTGCCATTTTTACAGACTTTTTCTCCTACTCAGAAGCTTCTATTTTGACCAATTTCAGGCATTAAAATGACTCTAAACACACTTTTTTTAGTTCCAAAAGTGATAATTCACATGCAATTGTCATTTACAGTCAAAAAATTAAACCTTAAAAAATTACCATTTCTGACCATCTGGAGAAAGTTCGACAGGTCACGGGTAATCATTTTTCATCAGAAAATTGATTTTTTGGACTGTAGAAAAATTGATTCAAAATGTCATTTGGATTGTGCCTCATGTTGCATAACTAGTTTTTAAGGCCTCAATGTGACCAAAATTGCCATTTTTACAGACTTTTTCTCCTACTCAGAAGCTGCTTTTTCGACCAATTCCAGGCATTAAAATGACTCTAAACACACTTATTTTAGTTCCAAACATGATAATTCACATGCAATAGTCTTTACAGTCAAAAAATTAAACATTAAAAAATTACAATTTCTGACCATCTGGAGAAAGTTGAACAGGTCACGGGTCATCATTTTTCATCAGAAAATTGATTTTTTAGACTGTAGAAAAATTGATTCAAAATGTAATTTGGATCGTGCCTAATGTTGAATAACTCGTTTTTAAGGCCTCGATGTGACCAAAATTGCCATTTTTCCAGACTTTTTCTCCTACTGAGAAACTTCTATTTCGACCAATTTCAGGCATTAAAATGACTCTAAATACACTTTTTTTAGTTCCAAAAGTGATAATTCACATGCAATTGTCATTTACAGTCAAAAAATTAAACCTTAAAAAATGACCATTTCTGACCATATGGAGAAAGTTGAACAGGTCACGGGTCATCGTTTTTCAGCAGAAAATTGATTTTTTAGACTGTAGAAAAATTGATTCAAAATGTCATTTGGATTGTTCCTCATGTTGAATAACTACTTTTTAAAGCCTCAATGTGACCAAAAGTGCTATTTTTACAGACTTTTTCTCCTACTCAGAAGCTTCTATTTCAACCAATTTCAGGCATTAAAATGACTCTAAATACACTTTTTTTAGTTCCAAAAGTGATAATTCACATGCAATTGTCATTTACAGTCAAAAAATTAAACCTTAAAAAATGACCATTTCTGACCATCTGGAGAAAGTTCGACAGGTCACGGGTAATCGTTTTTCATCAGAAAATTGATTTTTTGGACTGTAGAAAAATTGATTCAAAATGTCATTTGGATTGTGCCTCATGTTGCATAACTAGTTTTTATGGCCTCAATGTGACCAAAATTGCCATTTTTACAGACTTTTTCTCCTACTCAGAAGCTTCTTTTTCGACCAATTCCAGGCATTAAAATGACTCTAAACACACTTATTTTAGTTCCAAACATGACAACTCACATGCAATAGTCATTTACAGTCAAAAAATTAAACTTTAAAAAATTACCATTTCTGACCATCTGGAGAAAGTTCGACAGGTCACAGGTCATCGTTTTTCATCAGAAAATTGATTTTTTTGGACTATAGAAAAATTAGTATAAAATGTCATATGGATTGGGCCTCATGTTGAATAACTAGTTTTTAAGGCCTCAATGTGACCAAAATTGCCATTTTTCCAGACTTTTTCTCCTACTGAGAAGCTTCTATTTCGACCAATTTCAGGCGTTAAAATGACACTAAACACACTTTTTTTAGTTCCAAAAGTGATAATTCACATGCAATTGTCATTTACAGTCAAAAAATTAAACCTTAAAAAATGACCATTTCTGACCATATGGAGAAAGTTGAACAGGTCACGGGTCATCGTTTTTCATCAGAAAATTGATTTTTTAGACTGTAGAAAAATTGATTCAAAATGTCATTTGGATTGTTCCTCATGTTGAATAACTACTTTTTGAAGCCTCAATGTGACCAAAAGTGCTATTTTTACAGACTTTTTCTCCTACTCAGAAGCTTCTATTTCGACCAATTTCAGGCATTAAAATGACTCTAAACACACTTATTTTAGCTCCAAAATTGATAATTCACATGAATTAGTCATTTCCTGACAAAAAAATAAAACATTAAAAAATTACCATTTCTGACCATCTGGAGAAAGTTCGACAGGTCACGGGTAATCATTTTTCATCAGAAAATTGATTTTTTGGACTGTAGAAAAATTGATTCAAAATGTCATTTGGATTGTGCCTCATGTTTCATAACTAGTTTTTAAGGCCTCAATGTGACCAAAATTGCCATTTTTCCAGACTTTTTCTCCTACTGAGAAGCTTCTATTTCGACCAATTTCAGGCATTAAAATGACTCTAAACACACTTTTTTTGTTCCAAAAGTGATAATTCACATGCAATTGTCATTTACAGTCAAAAAATTAAACCTTAAAAAATGACCATTTCTGACCATATGGAGAAAGTTGAACAGGTCACGGGTCATCGTTTTTCATCAGAAAATTGATTTTTTAAACTGTAGAAAAATTGATTCAAAATGTCATTTGGATTGTTCCTCATGTTGAATAACTACTTTTTGAAGCCTCAATGTGACCAAAAGTGCTATTTTTACAGACTTTTTCTCCTACTCAGAAGCTTCTATTTCGACCAATTTCAGGCATTAAAATGACTCTAAACACACTTATTTTAGCTCCAAAAGTGATAATTCACATGCAATAGTCATTTCCTGAGAAAAAAATAAAACATTAAAAAATTACCATTTCTGACCATCTGGAGAAAGTTCGACAGGTCACGGGTAATCGTTTTTCATCAGAAAATTGATTTTTTGGACTGTAGAAAAATTGATTCAAAATGTCATTTGGATTGTGCCTCATGTTGCATAACTAGTTTTTATGGCCTCAATGTGACCAAAATTGCCATTTTTACAGACTTTTTCTCCTACTCAGAAGCTTCTATTTCGACCAATTTCAGGCGTTAAAATGACACTAAACACACTTTTTTTAGTTCCAAAAGTGATAATTCACATGCAATTGTCATTTACAGTCAAAAAATTAAACCTTAAAAAATGACCATTTCTGACCATATGGAGAAAGTTGAACAGGTCACGGGTCATCGTTTTTCATCAGAAAATTGATTTTTTAAACTGTAGAAAAATTGATTCAAAATGTCATTTGGATTGTTCCTCATGTTGAATAACTACTTTTTGAAGCCTCAATGTGACCAAAAGTGCTATTTTTACAGACTTTTTCTCCTACTCAGAAGCTTCTATTTCGACCAATTTCAGGCATTAAAATGACTCTAAACACACTTATTTTAGCTCCAAAAGT
Organism: Triturus cristatus; assembly: GCF_964204655.1. NCBI lineage: Eukaryota > Metazoa > Chordata > Amphibia > Caudata > Salamandridae > Triturus > Triturus cristatus. Next base: position 1,018,527,119 of record NC_140591.1, on the reverse strand, counting down.
GATAATTCATATGCAATAGTCATTTCCTGAGAAAAAAATAAAACATTAAAAAATTACCATTTCTGACCATCTGGAGAAAGTTCGACAGGTCACGGGTAATCGTTTTTCATCAGAAAATTGATTTTTTGGACTGTAGAAAAATTGATTCAAAATGTCATTTGGATTGTGCCTCATGTTGCATAACTAGTTTTTAAGGCCTCAATGTGACCAAAATTGCCATTTTTACAGACTTTTTCTCCTACTCAGAAGCTTCTTTTTCGACCAATTCCAGGCATTAAAATGACTCTAAACACACTTATTTTAGTTCCAAACATGATAACTCACATGCAATAGTCATTTACAGTCAAAAAATTAAACTTTAAAAAATTACAATTTCTGACCATCTGGAGAAAGTTGAACAGGTCACGGGTCATCATTTTTCATCAGAAAATTGATTTTTTAGACTGTAGAAAAATTGATTCAAAATGTAATTTGGATCGTGCCTAATGTTGAATAACTCATTTTTAAGGCCTCAATGTGACCAAAATTGCCATTTTTCCAGATTTTTTCTCCTACTGAGAAGCTTCTATTTCGACCAATTTCAGGCGTTAAAATGACACTAAACACACTTTTCTTAGTTCCAAAAGTGATAATTCACATGCAATTGTCATTTACAGTCTAAATATTAAACCTTAAAAAATGACCATTTCTGACCATATGGAGAAAGTTGAACAGGTCACGGGTAATCGTTTTTCATCAGAAAATTGATTTTTTGGACTGTAGAAAAATTGATTCAAAATGTCATTTGGATTGTTCCTCATGTTGAATAACTACTTTTTGAAGCCTCAATGTGACCAAAAGTGCTATTTTTACAGACTTTTTCTCCTACTCAGAAGCTTCTATTTCGACCAATTTCAGGCATTAAAATGACTCTAAACACACTTATTTTAGTTCCAAACATGACAACTCACATGCAATAGTCATTTACAGTCAAAAAATGAAACTTTAAAAAATTACCATTTCTGAACATCTGGAGAATGTTCGACAGGTCACGGCTAATCGTATTTCATCAGAAAATTGATTTTTTGGACTGTAGAAAAATTGATTCAAAATGTCATTTGGATTGTGCCTCATGTTGCATAACTAGTTTTTAAGGCCTCAATGTGACCAAAATTGCCATTTTTACAGACTTTTTCTCCTACTCAGAAGCTTCTATTTTGACCAATTTCATGCATTAAAATGACTCTAAACACACTTTTTTTAGTTCCAAAAGTGATAATTCACATGCAATTGTCATTTACAGTCAAAAAATTAAACCTTAAAAAATTACCATTTCTGACCATCTGGAGAAAGTTCGACAGGTCACGGGTAATCATTTTTCATCAGAAAATTGATTTTTTGGACTGTAGAAAAATTGATTCAAAATGTCATTTGGATTGTGCCTCATGTTGCATAACTAGTTTTTAAGGCCTCAATGTGACCAAAATTGCCATTTTTACAGACTTTTTCTCCTACTCAGAAGCTGCTTTTTCGACCAATTCCAGGCATTAAAATGACTCTAAATACACTTTTTTTAGTTCCAAAAGTGATAATTCACATGCAATTGTCATTTACAGTCAAAAAATTAAACCTTAAAAAATGACCATTTCTGACCATATGGAGAAAGTTGAACAGGTCACGGGTCATCGTTTTTCATCAGAAAATTGATTTTTTAGACTGTAGAAAAATTGATTCAAAATGTCATTTGGATTGTTCCTCATGTTGAATAACTACTTTTTAAAGCCTCAATGTGACCAAAAGTGCTATTTTTACAGACTTTTTCTCCTACTCAGAAGCTTCTATTTCAACCAATTTCAGGCATTAAAATGACTCTAAACACACTTATTTTAGCTCCAAAAGTGATAATTCACATGCAATAGTCATTTCCTGACAAAAAAATAAAACATTAAAAAAAGACCATTTCTGACCATCTGGAGAAAGTTCGACAGGTCACGGGTAATCGTTTTTCATCAGAAAATTGATTTTTTGGACTGTAGAAAAATTGATTCAAAATGTCATTTGGATTGTGCCTCATGTTGCATAACTAGTTTTTATGGCCTCAATGTGACCAAAATTGCCATTTTTACAGACTTTTTCTCCTACTCAGAAGCTTCTTTTTCGACCAATTCCAGGCATTAAAATGACTCTAAACACACTTATTTTAGTTCCAAACATGACAACTCACATGCAATAGTCATTTACAGTCAAAAAATTAAACTTTAAAAAATTACCATTTCTGACCATCTGGAGAAAGTTCGACAGGTCACAGGTCATCGTTTTTCATCAGAAAATTGATTTTTTTGGACTATAGAAAAATTAGTTTAAAATGTCATATGGATTGGGCCTCATGTTGAATAACTAGTTTTTAAGGCCTCAATGTGACCAAAATTGCCATTTTTCCAGACTTTTTCTCCTACTGAGAAGCTTCTATTTCGACCAATTTCAGGCGTTAAAATGACACTAAACACACTTTTTTTAGTTCCAAAAGTGATAATTCACATGCAATTGTCATTTACAGTCAAAAAATTAAACCTTAAAAAATGACCATTTCTGACCATATGGAGAAAGTTGAACAGGTCACGGGTCATCGTTTTTCATCAGAAAATTGATTTTTTAAACTGTAGAAAAATTGATTCAAAATGTCATTTGGATTGTTCCTCATGTTGAATAACTACTTTTTGAAGCCTCAATGTGACCAAAAGTGCTATTTTTACAGACTTTTTCTCCTACTCAGAAGCTTCTATTTCGACCAATTTCAGGCATTAAAATGACTAAACACACTTATTTTAGCTCCAAAAGTGATAATTCACATGCAATAGTCATTTCCTGAGAAAAAAATAAAACATTAAAAAATTACCATTTCTGACCATCTGGAGAAAGTTCGACAGGTCACGGGTAATCGTTTTTCATCAGAAAATTGATTTTTTGGACTGTAGAAAAATTGATTCAAAATGTCATTTGGATTGTGCCTCATGTTGCATAACTAGTTTTTAAGGCCTCAATGTGACCAAAATTGCCATTTTTACAGACTTTTTCTCCTACTCAGAAGCTTCTTTTTCGACCAATTCCAGGCATTAAAATGACTCTAAACACACTTATTTTAGTTCCAAACATGATAACTCACATGCAATAGTCATTTACAGTCAAAAAATTAAACTTTAAAAAATTACAATTTCTGACCATCTGGAGAAAGTTGAACAGGTCACGGGTCATCATTTTTCATCAGAAAATTGATTTTTTAGACTGTAGAAAAATTGATTCAAAATGTAATTTGGATCGTGCCTAATGTTGAATAACTCATTTTTAAGGCCTCAATGTGACCAAAATTGCCATTTTTCCAGATTTTTTCTCCTACTGAGAAGCTTCTATTTCGACCAATTTCAGGCGTTAAAATGACACTAAACACACTTTTTTTAGTTCCAAAAGTGATAATTCACATGCAATTGTCATTTACAGTCTAAATATTAAACCTTAAAAAATGACCATTTCTGACCATATGGAGAAAGTTGAACAGGTCACGGGTCATCGTTTTTCATCAGAAAATTGATTTTTTAGACTGTAGAAAAATGGATTGAAAATGTCATTTGGATTGTTCCTCATGTTGAATAACTACTTTTTGAAGCCTCAATGTGACCAAAAGTGCTATTTTTACAGACTTTTTCTCCTACTCAGAAGCTTCTATTTCGACCAATTTCAGGCATTAAAATGACTCTAAACACACTTATTTTAGCTCCAAAATTGATAATTCACATGCAATAGTCATTTCCTGACAAAAAAATAAAACATTAAAAAATTACCATTTCTGACCATCTGGAGAAAGTTCGACAGGTCACGGGTAATCGTTTTTCATCAGAAAATTGATTTTTTGGACTGTAGAAAAATTGATTCAAAATGTCATTTGGATTGTGCCTCATGTTGCATAACTAGTTTTTATGGCCTCAATGTGACCAAAATTGCCATTTTTACAGACTTTTTCTCCTACTCAGAAGCTTCTTTTTCGACCAATTCCAGGCATTAAAATGACTCTAAACACACTTATTTTAGTTCCAAACATGACAACTCACATGCAATAGTCATTTACAGTCAAAAAATGAAACTTTAAAAAATTACCATTTCTGAACATCTGGAGAAAGTTCGACAGGTCACGGGTCATCGTTTTTCATCAGAAAATTGATTTTTTTGGACTATAGAAAAATTATTTTAAAATGTCATATGGATTGGGCCTCATGTTGAATAACTAGTTTTTAAGGCCTCAATGTGACCAAAATTGCCATTTTTACAGACTTTTTCTCCTACTCAGAAGCTTCTATTTTGACCAATTTCAGGCATTAAAATGACTCTAAACACACTTTTTTTAGTTCCAAAAGTGATAATTCACATGCAATTGTCATTTACAGTCAAAAAATTAAACCTTAAAAAATTACCATTTCTGACCATCTGGAGAAAGTTCGACAGGTCACGGGTAATCATTTTTCATCAGAAAATTGATTTTTTGGACTGTAGAAAAATTGATTCAAAATGTCATTTGGATTGTGCCTCATGTTGCATAACTAGTTTTTAAGGCCTCAATGTGACCAAAATTGCCATTTTTACAGACTTTTTCTCCTACTCAGAAGCTGCTTTTTCGACCAATTCCAGGCATTAAAATGACTCTAAACACACTTATTTTAGTTCCAAACATGATAATTCACATGCAATAGTCTTTACAGTCAAAAAATTAAACATTAAAAAATTACAATTTCTGACCATCTGGAGAAAGTTGAACAGGTCACGGGTCATCATTTTTCATCAGAAAATTGATTTTTTAGACTGTAGAAAAATTGATTCAAAATGTAATTTGGATCGTGCCTAATGTTGAATAACTCGTTTTTAAGGCCTCGATGTGACCAAAATTGCCATTTTTCCAGACTTTTTCTCCTACTGAGAAACTTCTATTTCGACCAATTTCAGGCATTAAAATGACTCTAAATACACTTTTTTTAGTTCCAAAAGTGATAATTCACATGCAATTGTCATTTACAGTCAAAAAATTAAACCTTAAAAAATGACCATTTCTGACCATATGGAGAAAGTTGAACAGGTCACGGGTCATCGTTTTTCATCAGAAAATTGATTTTTTAGACTGTAGAAAAATTGATTCAAAATGTCATTTGGATTGTTCCTCATGTTGAATAACTACTTTTTAAAGCCTCAATGTGACCAAAAGTGCTATTTTTACAGACTTTTTCTCCTACTCAGAAGCTTCTATTTCAACCAATTTCAGGCATTAAAATGACTCTAAATACACTTTTTTTAGTTCCAAAAGTGATAATTCACATGCAATTGTCATTTACAGTCAAACAATTAAACCTTAAAAAATGACCATTTCTGACCATCTGGAGAAAGTTCGACAGGTCACGGGTAATCGTTTTTCATCAGAAAATTGATTTTTTGGACTGTAGAAAAATTGATTCAAAATGTCATTTGGATTGTGCCTCATGTTGCATAACTAGTTTTTATGGCCTCAATGTGACCAAAATTGCCATTTTTACAGACTTTTTCTCCTACTCAGAAGCTTCTTTTTCGACCAATTCCAGGCATTAAAATGACTCTAAACACACTTATTTTAGTTCCAAACATGACAACTCACATGCAATAGTCATTTACAGTCAAAAAATTAAACTTTAAAAAATTACCATTTCTGACCATCTGGAGAAAGTTCGACAGGTCACAGGTCATCGTTTTTCATCAGAAAATTGATTTTTTTGGACTATAGAAAAATTAGTATAAAATGTCATATGGATTGGGCCTCATGTTGAATAACTAGTTTTTAAGGCCTCAATGTGACCAAAATTGCCATTTTTCCAGACTTTTTCTCCTACTGAGAAGCTTCTATTTCGACCAATTTCAGGCATTAAAATGACTCTAAACACACTTTTTTTGTTCCAAAAGTGATAATTCACATGCAATTGTCATTTACAGTCAAAAAATTAAACCTTAAAAAATGACCATTTCTGACCATATGGAGAAAGTTGAACAGGTCACGGGTCATCGTTTTTCATCAGAAAATTGATTTTTTAAACTGTAGAAAAATTGATTCAAAATGTCATTTGGATTGTTCCTCATGTTGAATAACTACTTTTTGAAGCCTCAATGTGACCAAAAGTGCTATTTTTACAGACTTTTTCTCCTACTCAGAAGCTTCTATTTCGACCAATTTCAGGCATTAAAATGACTCTAAACACACTTATTTTAGCTCCAAAAGTGATAATTCACATGCAATAGTCATTTCCTGAGAAAAAAATAAAACATTAAAAAATTACCATTTCTGACCATCTGGAGAAAGTTCGACAGGTCACGGGTAATCGTTTTTCATCAGAAAATTGATTTTTTGGACTGTAGAAAAATTGATTCAAAATGTCATTTGGATTGTGCCTCATGTTGCATAACTAGTTTTTAAGGCCTCAATGTGACCAAAATTGCCATTTTTACAGACTTTTTCTCCTACTCAGAAGCTTCTTTTTCGACCAATTCCAGGCATTAAAATGACTCTAAACACACTTATTTTAGTTCCAAACATGATAACTCACATGCAATAGTCATTTACAGTCAAAAAATTAAACTTTAAAAAATTACAATTTCTGACCATCTGGAGAAAGTTGAACAGGTCACGGGTCATCATTTTTCATCAGAAAATTGATTTTTTAGACTGTAGAAAAATTGATTCAAAATGTAATTTGGATCGTGCCTAATGTTGAATAACTCATTTTTAAGGCCTCAATGTGACCAAAATTGCCATTTTTCCAGATTTTTTCTCCTACTGAGAAGTTTCTATTTCGACCAATTTCAGGCGTTAAAATGACACTAAACACACTTTTTTTAGTTCCAAAAGTGATAATTCACATGCAATTGTCATTTACAGTCTAAATATTAAACCTTAAAAAATGACCATTTCTGACCATATGGAGAAAGTTGAACAGGTCACGGGTCATCGTTTTTCATCAGAAAATTGATTTTTTAGACTGTAGAAAAATTGATTCAAAATGTCATTTGGATTGTTCCTCATGTTGAATAACTACTTTTTGAAGCCTCAATGTGACCAAAAGTGCTATTTTTACAGACTTTTTCTCCTACTCAGAAGCTTCTATTTCGACCAATTTCAGGCATTAAAATGACTCTAAACACACTTATTTTAGCTCCAAAATTGATAATTCACATGCAATAGTCATTTCCTGACAAAAAAATAAAACATTAAAAAATTACCATTTCTGACCATCTGGAGAAAGTTCGACAGGTCACGGGTAATCGTTTTTCATCAGAAAATTGATTTTTTGGACTGTAGAAAAATTGATTCAAAATGTCATTTGGATTGTGCCTCATGTTGCATAACTAGTTTTTATGGCCTCAATGTGACCAAAATTGCCATTTTTACAGACTTTTTCTCCTACTCAGAAGCTTCTTTTTCGACCAATTCCAGGCATTAAAATGACTCTAAACACACTTATTTTAGTTCCAAACATGACAACTCACATGCAATAGTCATTTACAGTCAAAAAATGAAACTTTAAAAAATTACCATTTCTGAACATCTGGAGAAAGTTCGACAGGTCACAGGTCATCGTTTTTCATCAGAAAATTGATTTTTTTGGACTATAGAAAAATTAGTTTAAAATGTCATATGGATTGGGCCTCATGTTGAATAACTAGTTTTTAAGGCCTCAATGTGACCAAAATTGCCATTTTTACAGACTTTTTCTCCTACTCAGAAGCTTCTATTTTGACCAATTTCAGGCATTAAAATGACTCTAAACACACTTTTTTTAGTTCCAAAAGTGATAATTCACATGCAATTGTCATTTACAGTCAAAAAATTAAACCTTAAAAAATTACAATTTCTGACCATCTGGAGAAAGTTCGACAGGTCACGGGTAATCGTATTTCATCAGAAAATTGATTTTTTGGACTGTAGAAAAATTGATTCAAAATGTCATTTGGATTGTGCCTCATGTTGCATAACTAGTTTTTAAGGCCTCAATGTGACCAAAATTGCCATTTTTCCAGACTTTTTCTCCTACTGAGAAGCTTCTATTTCGACCAATTTCAGGCGTTAAAATGACACTAAACACACTTTTTTTAGTTCCAAAAGTGATAATTCACATGCAATTGTCATTTACAGTCAAAAAATTAAACCTTAAAAAATGACCATTTCTGACCATATGGAGAAAGTTGAACAGGTCACGGGTCATCGTTTTTCATCAGAAAATTGATTTTTTAAACTGTGGAAAAATTGATTCAAAATGTCATTTGGATTGTTCCTCATGTTGAATAACTACTTTTTGAAGCCTCAATGTGACCAAAAGTGCTATTTTTACAGACTTTTTCTCCTACTCAGAAGCTTCTATTTCGACCAATTTCAGGCATTAAAATGACTCTAAACACACTTATTTTAGCTCCAAAAGTGATAATTCACATGCAATAGTCATTTCCTGAGAAAAAAATAAAACATTAAAAAATTACCATTTCTGACCATCTGGAGAAAGTTCGACAGGTCACGGGTAATCGTTTTTCATCAGAAAATTGATTTTTTGGACTGTAGAAAAATTGATTCAAAATGTCATTTGGATTGTGCCTCATGTTGCATAACTAGTTTTTAAGGCCTCAATGTGACCAAAATTGCCATTTTTACAGACTTTTTCTCCTACTCAGAAGCTTCTTTTTCGACCAATTCCAGGCATTAAAATGACTCTAAACACACTTATTTTAGTTCCAAACATGATAACTCACATGCAATAGTCATTTACAGTCAAAAAATTAAACTTTAAAAAATTACAATTTCTGACCATCTGGAGAAAGTTGAACAGGTCACGGGTCATCATTTTTCATCAGAAAATTGATTTTTTAGACTGTAGAAAAATTGATTCAAAATGTAATTTGGATCGTGCCTAATGTTGAATAACTCATTTTTAAGGCCTCAATGTGACCAAAATTGCCATTTTTCCAGATTTTTTCTCCTACTGAGAAGCTTCTATTTCGACCAATTTCAGGCGTTAAAATGACACTAAACACACTTTTCTTAGTTCCAAAGTGATAATTCACATGCAATTGTCATTTACAGTCTAAATATTAAACCTTAAAAAATGACCATTTCTGACCATATGGAGAAAGTTGAACAGGTCACGGGTCATCGTTTTTCATCAGAAAATTGATTTTTTAGACTGTAGAAAAATGGATTCAAAATGTCATTTGGATTGTTCCTCATGTTGAATAACTACTTTTTGAAGCCTCAATGTGACCAAAAGTGCTATTTTTACAGACTTTTTCTCCTACTCAGAAGCTTCTATTTCGACCAATTTCAGGCATTAAAATGACTCTAAACACACTTATTTTAGTTCCAAACATGACAACTCACATGCAATAGTCATTTACAGTCAAAAAATGAAACTTTAAAAAATTACCATTTCTGAACATCTGGAGAATGTTCGACAGGTCACGGGTAATCGTATTTCATCAGAAAATTGATTTTTTGGACTGTAGAAAAATTGATTCAAAATGTCATTTGGATTGTGCCTCATGTTGCATAACTAGTTTTTAAGGCCTCAATGTGACCAAAATTGCCATTTTTACAGACTTTTTCTCCTACTCAGAAGCTGCTTTTTCGACCAATTCCAGGCATTAAAATGACTCTAAACACACTTATTTTAGTTCCAAACATGATAATTCACATGCAATAGTCTTTACAGTCAAAAAATTAAACATTAAAAAATTACAATTTCTGACCATCTGGAGAAAGTTGAACAGGTCACGGCGCATCATTTTTCATCAGAAAATTGATTTTTTAGACTGTAGAAAAATTGATTCAAAATGTAATTTGGATCGTGCCTAATGTTGAATAACTCGTTTTTAAGGCCTCGATGTGACCAAAATTGCCATTTTTCCAGACTTTTTCTCCTACTGAGAAACTTCTATTTCGACCAATTTCAGGCATTAAAATGACTCGAAACACACTTTTTTTAGTTCCAAAAGTGATAATTCACATGCAATTGTCATTTACAGTCAAAAAACTAAACCTTAAAAAATGACCATTTCTGACCATATGGAGAAAGTTGAACAGGTCACGGGTCATCGTTTTTCATCAGAAAATTGATTTTTTAGACTGTAGAAAAATGGATTCAAAATGTCATTTGGATTGTTCCTCATGTTGAATAACTACTTTTTAAAGCCTCAATGTGACCAAAAGTGCTATTTTTACAGACTTTTTCTCCTACTCAGAAGCTTCTATTTCAACCAATTTCAGGCATTAAAATGACTCTAAACACACTTATTTTAGCTCCAAAAGTGATAATTCACATGCAATAGTCATTTCCTGACAAAAAAATAAAACATTAAAAAAAGACCATTTCTGACCATCTGGAGAAAGTTCGACAGGTCACGGGTAATCGTTTTTCATCAGAAAATTGATTTTTTGGACTGTAGAAAAATTGATTCAAAATGTCATTTGGATTGTGCCTCATGTTGCATAACTAGTTTTTATGGCCTCAATGTGACCAAAATTGCCATTTTTACAGACTTTTTCTCCTACTCAGAAGCTTCTTTTTCGACCAATTCCAGGCATTAAAATGACTCTAAACACACTTATTTTAGTTCCAAACATGACAACTCACATGCAATAGTCATTTACAGTCAAAAAATTAAACTTTAAAAAATTACCATTTCTGACCATCTGGAGAAAGTTCGACAGGTCACAGGTCATCGTTTTTCATCAGAAAATTGATTTTTTTGGACTATAGAAAAATTAGTTTAAAATGTCATATGGATTGGGCCTCATGTTGAATAACTAGTTTTTAAGGCCTCAATGTGACCAGAATTGCCATTTTTCCAGACTTTTTCTCCTACTGAGAAGCTTCTATTTCGACCAATTTCAGGCGTTAAAATGACACTAAACACACTTTTTTTAGTTCCAAAAGTGATAATTCACATGCAATTGTCATTTACAGTCAAAAAATTAAACCTTAAAAAATGACCATTTCTGACCATATGGAGAAAGTTGAACAGGTCACGGGTCATCGTTTTTCATCAGAAAATTGATTTTTTAAACTGTAGAAAAATTGATTCAAAATGTCATTTGGATTGTTCCTCATGTTGAATAACTACTTTTTGAAGCCTCAATGTGACCAAAAGTGCTATTTTTACAGACTTTTTCTCCTACTCAGAAGCTTCTATTTCGACCAATTTCAGGCATTAAAATGACTCTAAACACACTTATTTTAGCTCCAAAAGTGATAATTCACATGCAATAGTCATTTCCTGAGAAAAAAATAAAACATTAAAAAATTACCATTTCTGACCATCTGGAGAAAGTTCGACAGGTCACGGGTAATCGTTTTTCATCAGAAAATTGATTTTTTGGACTGTAGAAAAATTGATTCAAAATGTCATTTGGATTGTGCCTCATGTTGCATAACTAGTTTTTAAGGCCTCAATGTGACCAAAATTGCCATTTTTACAGACTTTTTCTCCTACTCAGAAGCTTCTTTTTCGACCAATTCCAGGCATTAAAATGACTCTAAACACACTTATTTTAGTTCCAAACATGATAACTCACATGCAATAGTCATTTACAGTCAAAAAATTAAACTTTAAAAAATTACAATTTCTGACCATCTGGAGAAAGTTGAACAGGTCACGGGTCATCATTTTTCATCAGAAAATTGATTTTTTAGACTGTAGAAAAATTGATTCAAAATGTAATTTGGATCGTGCCTAATGTTGAATAACTCATTTTTAAGGCCTCAATGTGACCAAAATTGCCATTTTTCCAGATTTTTTCTCCTACTGAGAAGCTTCTATTTCGACCAATTTCAGGCGTTAAAATGACACTAAACTCACTTTTTTTAGTTCCAAAAGTGATAATTCACATGCAATTGTCATTTACAGTCTAAATATTAAACCTTAAAAAATGACCATTTCTGACCATATGGAGAAAGTTGAACAGGTCACGGGTCATCGTTTTTCATCAGAAAATTGATTTTTTAGACTGTAGAAAAATGGATTCAAAATGTCATTTGGATTGTTCCTCATGTTGAATAACTACTTTTTGAAGCCTCAATGTGACCAAAAGTGCTATTTTTACAGACTTTTTCTCCTACTCAGAAGCTTCTATTTCGACCAATTTCAGGCATTAAAATGACTCTAAACACACTTATTTTAGCTCCAAAATTGATAATTCACATGCAATAGTCATTTCCTGACAAAAAAATAAAACATTAAAAAATTACCATTTCTGACCATCTGGAGAAAGTTCGACAGGTCACGGGTAATCGTTTTTCATCAGAAAATTGATTTTTTGGACTGTAGAAAAATTGATTCAAAATGTCATTTGGATTGTGCCTCATGTTGCATAACTAGTTTTTATGGCCTCAATGTGACCAAAATTGCCATTTTTACAGACTTTTTCTCCTACTCAGAAGCTTCTTTTTCGACCAATTCCAGGCATTAAAATGACTCTAAACACACTTATTTTAGTTCCAAACATGACAACTCACATGCAATAGTCATTTACAGTCAAAAAATGAAACTTAAAAAAATTACCATTTCTGAACATCTGGAGAAAGTTCGACAGGTCACGGGTCATCGTTTTTCATCAGAAAATTGATTTTTTTGGACTATAGAAAAATTATTTTAAAATGTCATATGGATTGGGCCTCATGTTGAATAACTAGTTTTTAAGGCCTCAATGTGACCAAAATTGCCATTTTTACAGACTTTTTCTCCTACTCAGAAGCTTCTATTTTGACCAATTTCAGGCATTAAAATGACTCTAAACACACTTTTTTTAGTTCCAAAAGTGATAATTCACATGCAATTGTCATTTACAGTCAAAAAATTAAACCTTAAAAAATTACCATTTCTGACCATCTGGAGAAAGTTCGACAGGTCACGGGTAATCATTTTTCATCAGAAAATTGATTTTTTGGACTGTAGAAAAATTGATTCAAAATGTCATTTGGATTGTGCCTCATGTTGCATAACTAGTTTTTAAGGCCTCAATGTGACCAAAATTGCCATTTTTACAGACTTTTTCTCCTACTCAGAAGCTGCTTTTTCGACCAATTCCAGGCATTAAAATGACTCTAAACACACTTATTTTAGTTCCAAACATGATAATTCACATGCAATAGTCTTTACAGTCAAAAAATTAAACATTAAAAAATTACAATTTCTGACCATCTGGAGAAAGTTGAACAGGTCACGGGTCATCATTTTTCATCAGAAAATTGATTTTTTAGACTGTAGAAAAATTGATTCAAAATGTAATTTGGATCGTGCCTAATGTTGAATAACTCGTTTTTAAGGCCTCGATGTGACCAAAATTGCCATTTTTCCAGACTTTTTCTCCTACTGAGAAACTTCTATTTCGACCAATTTCAGGCATTAAAATGACTCTAAATACACTTTTTTTAGTTCCAAAAGTGATAATTCACATGCAATTGTCATTTACAGTCAAAAAATTAAACCTTAAAAAATGACCATTTCTGACCATATGGAGAAAGTTGAACAGGTCACGGGTCATCGTTTTTCATCAGAAAATTGATTTTTTAGACTGTAGAAAAATTGATTCAAAATGTCATTTGGATTGTTCCTCATGTTGAATAACTACTTTTTAAAGCCTCAATGTGACCAAAAGTGCTATTTTTACAGACTTTTTCTCCTACTCAGAAGCTTCTATTTCAACCAATTTCAGGCATTAAAATGACTCTAAACACACTTTTTTTAGCTCCAAAAGTGATAATTCACATGCAATAGTCATTTCCTGACAAAAAAATAAAACATTAAAAAAAGACCATTTCTGACCATCTGGAGAAAGTTCGACAGGTCACGGGTAATCGTTTTTCATCAGAAAATTGATTTTTTGGACTGTAGAAAAATTGATTCAAAATGTCATTTGGATTGTGCCTCATGTTGCATAACTAGTTTTTATGGCCTCAATGTGACCAAAATTGCCATTTTTACAGACTTTTTCTCCTACTCAGAAGCTTCTTTTTCGACCAATTCCAGGCATTAAAATGACTCTAAACACACTTATTTTAGTTCCAAACATGACAACTCACATGCAATAGTCATTTACAGTCAAAAAATTAAACTTTAAAAAATTACCATTTCTGACCATCTGGAGAAAGTTCGACAGGTCACAGGTCATCGTTTTTCATCAGAAAATTGATTTTTTTGGACTATAGAAAAATTAGTTTAAAATGTCATATGGATTGGGCCTCATGTTGAATAACTAGTTTTTAAGGCCTCAATGTGACCAAAATTGCCATTTTTCCAGACTTTTTCTCCTACTGAGAAGCTTCTATTTCGACCAATTTCAGGCGTTAAAATGACACTAAACACACTTTTTTTAGTTCCAAAAGTGATAATTCACATGCAATTGTCATTTACAGTCAAAAAATTAAACCTTAAAAAATGACCATTTCTGACCATATGGAGAAAGTTGAACAGGTCACGGGTCATCGTTTTTCATCAGAAAATTGATTTTTTAAACTGTAGAAAAATTGATTCAAAATGTCATTTGGATTGTTCCTCATGTTGAATAACTACTTTTTGAAGCCTCAATGTGACCAAAAGTGCTATTTTTACAGACTTTTTCTCCTACTCAGAAGCTTCTATTTCGACCAATTTCAGGCATTAAAATGACTCTAAACACACTTATTTTAGCTCCAAAAGTGATAATTCACATGCAATAGTCATTTCCTGAGAAAAAAATAAAACATTAAAAAATTACCATTTCTGACCATCTGGAGAAAGTTCGACAGGTCACGGGTAATCGTTTTTCATCAGAAAATTGATTTTTTGGACTGTAGAAAAATTGATTCAAAATGTCATTTGGATTGTGCCTCATGTTGCATAACTAGTTTTTAAGGCCTCAATGTGACCGAAATTGCCATTTTTACAGACTTTTTCTCCTACTCAGAAGCTGCTTTTTCGACCAATTCCAGGCATTAAAATGACTCTAAACACACTTATTTTAGTTCCAAACATGATAATTCACATGCAATAGTCTTTACAGTCAAAAAATTAAACATTAAAAAATTACAATTTCTGACCATCTGGAGAAAGTTGAACAGGTCACGGGTCATCATTTTTCATCAGAAAATTGATTTTTTAGACTGTAGAAAAATTGATTCAAAATGTAATTTGGATCGTGCCTAATGTTGAATAACTCGTTTTTAAGGCCTCGATGTGACCAAAATTGCCATTTTTCCAGACTTTTTCTCCTACTGAGAAACTTCTATTTCGACCAATTTCAGGCATTAAAATGACTCTAAATACACTTTTTTTAGTTCCAAAAGTGATAATTCACATGCAATTGTCATTTACAGTCAAAAAATTAAACCTTAAAAAATGACCATTTCTGACCATATGGAGAAAGTTGAACAGGTCACGGGTCATCGTTTTTCATCAGAAAATTGATTTTTTAGACTGTAGAAAAATTGATTCAAAATGTCATTTGGATTGTTCCTCATGTTGAATAACTACTTTTTAAAGCCTCAATGTGACCAAAAGTGCTATTTTTACAGACTTTTTCTCCTACTCAGAAGCTTCTATTTCAACCAATTTCAGGCATTAAAATGACTCTAAACACACTTTTTTTAGCTCCAAAAGTGATAATTCACATGCAATAGTCATTTCCTGACAAAAAAATAAAACATTAAAAAAAGACCATTTCTGACCATCTGGAGAAAGTTCGACAGGTCACGGGTAATCGTTTTTCATCAGAAAATTGATTTTTTGGACTGTAGAAAAATTGATTCAAAATGTCATTTGGATTGTGCCTCATGTTGCATAACTAGTTTTTATGGCCTCAATGTGACCAAAATTGCCATTTTTACAGACTTTTTCTCCTACTCAGAAGCTTCTTTTTCGACCAATTCCAGGCATTAAAATGACTCTAAACACACTTATTTTAGTTCCAAACATGACAACTCACATGCAATAGTCATTTACAGTCAAAAAATTAAACTTTAAAAAATTACCATTTCTGACCATCTGGAGAAAGTTCGACAGGTCACAGGTCATCGTTTTTCATCAGAAAATTGATTTTTTTGGACTATAGAAAAATTAGTTTAAAATGTCATATGGATTGGGCCTCATGTTGAATAACAATTTTTTAAGGCCTCAATGTGACCAAAATTGCAATTTTTCCAGACTTTTTCTCCTACTGAGAAGCTTCTATTTCGACCAATTTCAGGCGTTAAAATGACACTAAACACACTTTTTTTAGTTCCAAAAGTGATAATTCACATGCAATTGTCATTTACAGTCAAAAAATTAAACCTTAAAAAATGACCATTTCTGACCATATGGAGAAAGTTGAACAGGTCACGGGTCATCGTTTTTCATCAGAAAATTGATTTTTTAAACTGTAGAAAAATTGATTCAAAATGTCATTTGGATTGTTCCTCATGTTGAATAACTACTTTTTGAAGCCTCAATGTGACCAAAAGTGCTATTTTTACAGACTTTTTCTCCTACTCAGAAGCTTCTATTTCGACCAATTTCAGGCATTAAAATGACTCTAAACACACTTATTTTAGCTCCAAAAGTGATAATTCACATGCAATAGTCATTTCCTGAGAAAAAAATAAAACATTAAAAAATTACCATTTCTGACCATCTGGAGAAAGTTCGACAGGTCACGGGTAATCGTTTTTCATCAGAAAATTGATTTTTTGGACTGTAGAAAAATTGATTCAAAATGTCATTTGGATTGTGCCTCATGTTGCATAACTAGTTTTTAAGGCCTCAATGTGACCAAAATTGCCATTTTTACAGACTTTTTCTCCTACTCAGAAGCTTCTTTTTCGACCAATTCCAGGCATTAAAATGACTCTAAACACACTTATTTTAGTTCCAAACATGATAACTCACATGCAATAGTCATTTACAGTCAAAAAATAAAACTTTAAAAAATTACAATTTCTGACCATCTGGAGAAAGTTGAACAGGTCACGGGTCATCATTTTTCATCAGAAAATTGATTTTTTAGACTGTAGAAAAATTGATTCAAAATGTAATTTGGATCGTGCCTAATGTTGAATAACTCATTTTTAAGGCCTCAATGTGACCAAAATTGCCATTTTTCCAGATTTTTTCTCCTACTGAGAAGCTTCTATTTCGACCAATTTCAGGCGTTAAAATGACACTAAACACACTTTTTTTAGTTCCAAAAGTGATAATTCACATGCAATTGTCATTTACAGTCTAAATATTAAACCTTAAAAAATGACCATTTCTGACCATATGGAGAAAGTTGAACAGGTCACGGGTCATCGTTTTTCATCAGAAAATTGATTTTTTAGACTGTAGAAAAATGGATTCAAAATGTCATTTGGATTGTTCCTCATGTTGAATAACTACTTTTTGAAGCCTCAATGTGACCAAAAGTGCTATTTTTACAGACTTTTTCTCCTACTCAGAAGCTTCTATTTCAACCAATTTCAGGCATTAAAATGACTCTAAACACACTTATTTTAGCTCCAAAATTGATAATTCACATGCAATAGTCATTTCCTGACAAAAAAATAAAACATTAAAAAATTACCATTTCTGACCATCTGGAGAAAGTTCGACAGGTCACGGGTAATCGTTTTTCATCAGAAAATTGATTTTTTGGACTGTAGAAAAATTGATTCAAAATGTCATTTGGATTGTGCCTCATGTTGCATAACTAGTTTTTATGGCCTCAATGTGACCAAAATTGCCATTTTTACAGACTTTTTCTCCTACTCAGAAGCTTCTTTTTCGACCAATTCCAGGCATTAAAATGACTCTAAACACACTTATTTTAGTTCCAAACATGACAACTCACATGCAATAGTCATTTACAGTCAAAAAATGAAACTTTAAAAAATTACCATTTCTGAACATCTGGAGAAAGTTCGACAGGTCACGGGTCATCGTTTTTCATCAGAAAATTGATTTTTTTGGACTATAGAAAAATTATTTTAAAATGTCATATGGATTGGGCCTCATGTTGAATAACTAGTTTTTAAGGCCTCAATGTGACCAAAATTGCCATTTTTACAGACTTTTTCTCCTACTCAGAAGCTTCTATTTTGACCAATTTCAGGCATTAAAATGACTCTAAACACACTTTTTTTAGTTCCAAAAGTGATAATTCACATGCAATTGTCATTTACAGTCAAAAAATTAAACCTTAAAAAATTACCATTTCTGACCATCTGGAGAAAGTTCGACAGGTCACGGGTAATCATTTTTCATCAGAAAATTGATTTTTTGGACTGTAGAAAAATTGATTCAAAATGTCATTTGGATTGTGCCTCATGTTGCATAACTAGTTTTTAAGGCCTCAATGTGACCAAAATTGCCATTTTTACAGACTTTTTCTCCTACTCAGAAGCTGCTTTTTCGACCAATTCCAGGCATTAAAATGACTCTAAACACACTTATTTTAGTTCCAAACATGATAATTCACATGCAATAGTCTTTACAGTCAAAAAATTAAACATTAAAAAATTACAATTTCTGACCATCTGGAGAAAGTTGAACAGGTCACGGGTCATCATTTTTCATCAGAAAATTGATTTTTTAGACTGTAGAAAAATTGATTCAAAATGTAATTTGGATCGTGCCTAATGTTGAATAACTCGTTTTTAAGGCCTCGATGTGACCAAAATTGCCATTTTTCCAGACTTTTTCTCCTACTGAGAAACTTCTATTTCGACCAATTTCAGGCATTAAAATGACTCTAAATACACTTTTTTTAGTTCCAAAAGTGATAATTCACATGCAATTGTCATTTACAGTCAAAAAATTAAACCTTAAAAAATGACCATTTCTGACCATATGGAGAAAGTTGAACAGGTCACGGGTCATCGTTTTTCATCAGAAAATTGATTTTTTAGACTGTAGAAAAATTGATTCAAAATGTCATTTGGATTGTTCCTCATGTTGAATAACTACTTTTTAAAGCCTCAATGTGACCAAAAGTGCTATTTTTACAGACTTTTTCTCCTACTCAGAAGCTTCTATTTCAACCAATTTCAGGCATTAAAATGACTCTAAATACACTTTTTTTAGTTCCAAAAGTGATAATTCACATGCAATTGTCATTTACAGTCAAAAAATTAAACCTTAAAAAATGACCATTTCTGACCATCTGGAGAAAGTTCGACAGGTCACGGGTAATCGTTTTTCATCAGAAAATTGATTTTTTGGACTGTAGAAAAATTGATTCAAAATGTCATTTGGATTGTGCCTCATGTTGCATAACTAGTTTTTATGGCCTCAATGTGACCAAAATTGCCATTTTTACAGACTTTTTCTCCTACTCAGAAGCTTCTTTTTCGACCAATTCCAGGCATTAAAATGACTCTAAACACACTTATTTTAGTTCCAAACATGACAACTCACATGCAATAGTCATTTACAGTCAAAAAATTAAACTTTAAAAAATTACCATTTCTGACCATCTGGAGAAAGTTCGACAGGTCACAGGTCATCGTTTTTCATCAGAAAATTGATTTTTTTGGACTATAGAAAAATTAGTATAAAATGTCATATGGATTGGGCCTCATGTTGAATAACTAGTTTTTAAGGCCTCAATGTGACCAAAATTGCCATTTTTCCAGACTTTTTCTCCTACTGAGAAGCTTCTATTTCGACCAATTTCAGGCGTTAAAATGACACTAAACACACTTTTTTTAGTTCCAAAAGTGATAATTCACATGCAATTGTCATTTACAGTCAAAAAATTAAACCTTAAAAAATGACCATTTCTGACCATATGGAGAAAGTTGAACAGGTCACGGGTCATCGTTTTTCATCAGAAAATTGATTTTTTAGACTGTAGAAAAATTGATTCAAAATGTCATTTGGATTGTTCCTCATGTTGAATAACTACTTTTTGAAGCCTCAATGTGACCAAAAGTGCTAT
Source organism: Triturus cristatus (assembly GCF_964204655.1). NCBI lineage: Eukaryota > Metazoa > Chordata > Amphibia > Caudata > Salamandridae > Triturus > Triturus cristatus. Next base: position 1,018,507,165 of record NC_140591.1, on the reverse strand, counting down.
TTTTACAGACTTTTTCTCCTACTCAGAAGCTTCTATTTCGACCAATTTCAGGCATTAAAATGACTCTAAACACACTTATTTTAGCTCCAAAATTGATAATTCACATGAATTAGTCATTTCCTGACAAAAAAATAAAACATTAAAAAATTACCATTTCTGACCATCTGGAGAAAGTTCGACAGGTCACGGGTAATCATTTTTCATCAGAAAATTGATTTTTTGGACTGTAGAAAAATTGATTCAAAATGTCATTTGGATTGTGCCTCATGTTTCATAACTAGTTTTTAAGGCCTCAATGTGACCAAAATTGCCATTTTTCCAGACTTTTTCTCCTACTGAGAAGCTTCTATTTCGACCAATTTCAGGCATTAAAATGACTCTAAACACACTTTTTTTGTTCCAAAAGTGATAATTCACATGCAATTGTCATTTACAGTCAAAAAATTAAACCTTAAAAAATGACCATTTCTGACCATATGGAGAAAGTTGAACAGGTCACGGGCCATCGTTTTTCATCAGAAAATTGATTTTTTAAACTGTAGAAAAATTGATTCAAAATGTCATTTGGATTGTTCCTCATGTTGAATAACTACTTTTTGAAGCCTCAATGTGACCAAAAGTGCTATTTTTACAGACTTTTTCTCCTACTCAGAAGCTTCTATTTCGACCAATTTCAGGCATTAAAATGACTCTAAACACACTTATTTTAGCTCCAAAAGTGATAATTCACATGCAATAGTCATTTCCTGAGAAAAAAATAAAACATTAAAAAATTACCATTTCTGACCATCTGGAGAAAGTTCGACAGGTCACGGGTAATCGTTTTTCATCAGAAAATTGATTTTTTGGACTGTAGAAAAATTGATTCAAAATGTCATTTGGATTGTGCCTCATGTTGCATAACTAGTTTTTAAGGCCTCAATGTGACCAAAATTGCCATTTTTACAGACTTTTTCTCCTACTCAGAAGCTTCTTTTTCGACCAATTCCAGGCATTAAAATGACTCTAAACACACTTATTTTAGTTCCAAACATGATAACTCACATGCAATAGTCATTTACAGTCAAAAAATTAAACTTTAAAAAATTACAATTTCTGACCATCTGGAGAAAGTTGAACAGGTCACGGGTCATCATTTTTCATCAGAAAATTGATTTTTTAGACTGTAGAAAAATTGATTCAAAATGTAATTTGGATCGTGCCTAATGTTGAATAACTCATTTTTAAGGCCTCAATGTGACCAAAATTGCCATTTTTCCAGATTTTTTCTCCTACTGAGAAGCTTCTATTTCGACCAATTTCAGGCGTTAAAATGACACTAAACACACTTTTTTTAGTTCCAAAAGTGATAATTCACATGCAATTGTCATTTACAGTCTAAATATTAAACCTTAAAAAATGACCATTTCTGACCATATGGAGAAAGTTGAACAGGTCACGGGTCATCGTTTTTCATCAGAAAATTGATTTTTTAGACTGTAGAAAAATTGATTCAAAATGTCATTTGGATTGTTCCTCATGTTGAATAACTACTTTTTGAAGCCTCAATGTGACCAAAAGTGCTATTTTTACAGACTTTTTCTCCTACTCAGAAGCTTCTATTTCGACCAATTTCAGGCATTAAAATGACTCTAAACACACTTATTTTAGCTCCAAAATTGATAATTCACATGCAATAGTCATTTCCTGACAAAAAAATAAAACATTAAAAAATTACCATTTCTGACCATCTGGAGAAAGTTCGACAGGTCACGGGTAATCGTTTTTCATCAGAAAATTGATTTTTTGGACTGTAGAAAAATTGATTCAAAATGTCATTTGGATTGTGCCTCATGTTGCATAACTAGTTTTTATGGCCTCAATGTGACCAAAATTGCCATTTTTACAGACTTTTTCTCCTACTCAGAAGCTTCTTTTTCGACCAATTCCAGGCATTAAAATGACTCTAAACACACTTATTTTAGTTCCAAACATGACAACTCACATGCAATAGTCATTTACAGTCAAAAAATTAAACTTTAAAAAATTACCATTTCTGAACATCTGGAGAAAGTTCGACAGGTCACAGGTCATCTTTTTTCATCAGAAAATTGATTTTTTTGGACTATAGAAAAATTAGTTTAAAATGTCATATGGATTGGGCCTCATGTTGAATAACTAGTTTTTAAGGCCTCAATGTGACCAAAATTGCCATTTTTACAGACTTTTTCTCCTACTCAGAAGCTTCTATTTTGACCAATTTCAGGCATTAAAATGACTCTAAACACACTTTTTTTAGTTCCAAAAGTGATAATTCACATGCAATTGTCATTTACAGTCAAAAAATTAAACCTTAAAAAATTACAATTTCTGACCATCTGGAGAAAGTTCGACAGGTCACGGGTAATCGTATTTCATCAGAAAATTGATTTTTTGGACTGTAGAAAAATTGATTCAAAATGTCATTTGGATTGTGCCTCATGTTGCATAACTAGTTTTTAAGGCCTCAATGTGACCAAAATTGCCATTTTTACAGACTTTTTCTCCTACTCAGAAGCTGCTTTTTCGACCAATTCCAGGCATTAAAATGACTCTAAACACACTTATTTTAGTTCCAAACATGATAATTCACATGCAATAGTCTTTACAGTCAAAAAATTAAACATTAAAAAATTACAATTTCTGACCATCTGGAGAAAGTTGAACAGGTCACGGCGCATCATTTTTCATCAGAAAATTGATTTTTTAGACTGTAGAAAAATTGATTCAAAATGTAATTTGGATCGTGCCTAATGTTGAATAACTCGTTTTTAAGGCCTCGATGTGACCAAAATTGCCATTTTTCCAGACTTTTTCTCCTACTGAGAAACTTCTATTTCGACCAATTTCAGGCATTAAAATGACTCTAAACACACTTTTTTTAGTTCCAAAAGTGATAATTCACATGCAATTGTCATTTACAGTCAAAAAATTAAACCTTAAAAAATGACCATTTCTGACCATATGGAGAAAGTTGAACAGGTCACGGGTCATCGTTTTTCATCAGAAAATTGATTTTTTAGACTGTAGAAAAATGGATTCAAAATGTCATTTGGATTGTTCCTCATGTTGAATAACTACTTTTTAAAGCCTCAATGTGACCAAAAGTGCTATTTTTACAGACTTTTTCTCCTACTCAGAAGCTTCTATTTCAACCAATTTCAGGCATTAAAATGACTCTAAATACACTTATTTTAGCTCCAAAAGTGATAATTCACATGCAATAGTCATTTCCTGACAAAAAAATAAAACATTAAAAAATGACCATTTCTGACCATCTGGAGAAAGTTCGACAGGTCACGGGTAATCGTTTTTCATCAGAAAATTGATTTTTTGGACTGTAGAAAAATTGATTCAAAATGTCATTTGGATTGTGCCTCATGTTGCATAACTAGTTTTTATGGCCTCAATGTGACCAAAATTGCCATTTTTACAGACTTTTTCTCCTACTCAGAAGCTTCTTTTTCGACCAATTCCAGGCATTAAAATGACTCTAAACACACTTATTTTAGTTCCAAACATGACAACTCACATGCAATAGTCATTTACAGTCAAAAAATTAAACTTTAAAAAATTACCATTTCTGACCATCTGGAGAAAGTTCGACAGGTCACAGGTCATCGTTTTTCATCAGAAAATTGATTTTTTTGGACTATAGAAAAATTAGTTGAAAATGTCATATGGATTGGGCCTCATGTTGAATAACTAGTTTTTAAGGCCTCAATGTGACCAAAATTGCCATTTTTCCAGACTTTTTCTCCTACTGAGAAGCTTCTATTTCGACCAATTTCAGGCGTTAAAATGACACTAAACACACTTTTTTTAGTTCCAAAAGTGATAATTCACATGCAATTGTCATTTACAGTCAAAAAATTAAACCTTAAAAAATGACCATTTCTGACCATATGGAGAAAGTTGAACAGGTCACGGGTCATCGTTTTTCATCAGAAAATTGATTTTTTAAACTGTAGAAAAATTGATTCAAAATGTCATTTGGATTGTTCCTCATGTTGAATAACTACTTTTTGAAGCCTCAATGTGACCAAAAGTGCTATTTTTACAGACTTTTTCTCCTACTCAGAAGCTTCTATTTCGACCAATTTCAGGCATTAAAATGACTCTAAACACACTTATTTTAGCTCCAAAAGTGATAATTCACATGCAATAGTCATTTCCTGAGAAAAAAATAAAACATTAAAAAATTACCATTTCTGACCATCTGGAGAAAGTTCGACAGGTCACGGGTAATCGTTTTTCATCAGAAAATTGATTTTTTGGACTGTAGAAAAATTGATTCAAAATGTCATTTGGATTGTGCCTCATGTTGCATAACTAGTTTTTAAGGCCTCAATGTGACCAAAATTGCCATTTTTACAGACTTTTTCTCCTACTCAGAAGCTTCTTTTTCGACCAATTCCAGGCATTAAAATGACTCTAAACACACTTATTTTAGTTCCAAACATGATAACTCACATGCAATAGTCATTTACAGTCAAAAAATTAAACTTTAAAAAATTACAATTTCTGACCATCTGGAGAAAGTTGAACAGGTCACGGGTCATCATTTTTCATCAGAAAATTGATTTTTTAGACTGTAGAAAAATTGATTCAAAATGTAATTTGGATCGTGCCTAATGTTGAATAACTCATTTTTAAGGCCTCAATGTGACCAAAATTGCCATTTTTCCAGATTTTTTCTCCTACTGAGAAGCTTCTATTTCGACCAATTTCAGGCGTTAAAATGACACTAAACACACTTTTCTTAGTTCCAAAAGTGATAATTCACATGCAATTGTCATTTACAGTCTAAATATTAAACCTTAAAAAATGACCATTTCTGACCATATGGAGAAAGTTGAACAGGTCACGGGTCATCGTTTTTCATCAGAAAATTGATTTTTTAGACTGTAGAAAAATGGATTCAAAATGTCATTTGGATTGTTCCTCATGTTGAATAACTACTTTTTGAAGCCTCAATGTGACCAAAAGTGCTATTTTTACAGACTTTTTCTCCTACTCAGAAGCTTCTATTTCAACCAATTTCAGGCATTAAAATGACTCTAAATACACTTTTTTTAGTTCCAAAAGTGATAATTCACATGCAATTGTCATTTACAGTCAAAAAATTAAACCTTAAAAAATGACCATTTCTGACCATCTGGAGAAAGTTCGACAGGTCACGGGTAATCGTTTTTCATCAGAAAATTGATTTTTTGGACTGTAGAAAAATTGATTCAAAATGTCATTTGGATTGTGCCTCATGTTGCATAACTAGTTTTTATGGCCTCAATGTGACCAAAATTGCCATTTTTACAGACTTTTTCTCCTACTCAGAAGCTTCTTTTTCGACCAATTCCAGGCATTAAAATGACTCTAAACACACTTATTTTAGTTCCAAACATGACAACTCACATGCAATAGTCATTTACAGTCAAAAAATTAAACTTTAAAAAATTACCATTTCTGACCATCTGGAGAAAGTTCGACAGGTCACAGGTCATCGTTTTTCATCAGAAAATTGATTTTTTTGGACTATAGAAAAATTAGTATAAAATGTCATATGGATTGGGCCTCATGTTGAATAACTAGTTTTTAAGGCCTCAATGTGACCAAAATTGCCATTTTTCCAGACTTTTTCTCCTACTGAGAAGCTTCTATTTCGACCAATTTCAGGCGTTAAAATGACACTAAACACACTTTTTTTAGTTCCAAAAGTGATAATTCACATGCAATTGTCATTTACAGTCAAAAAATTAAACCTTAAAAAATGACCATTTCTGACCATATGGAGAAAGTTGAACAGGTCACGGGTCATCGTTTTTCATCAGAAAATTGATTTTTTAGACTGTAGAAAAATTGATTCAAAATGTCATTTGGATTGTTCCTCATGTTGAATAACTACTTTTTGAAGCCTCAATGTGACCAAAAGTGCTATTTTTACAGACTTTTTCTCCTACTCAGAAGCTTCTATTTCGACCAATTTCAGGCATTAAAATGACTCTAAACACACTTATTTTAGCTCCAAAATTGATAATTCACATGAATTAGTCATTTCCTGACAAAAAAATAAAACATTAAAAAATTACCATTTCTGACCATCTGGAGAAAGTTCGACAGGTCACGGGTAATCATTTTTCATCAGAAAATTGATTTTTTGGACTGTAGAAAAATTGATTCAAAATGTCATTTGGATTGTGCCTCATGTTTCATAACTAGTTTTTAAGGCCTCAATGTGACCAAAATTGCCATTTTTCCAGACTTTTTCTCCTACTGAGAAGCTTCTATTTCGACCAATTTCAGGCATTAAAATGACTCTAAACACACTTTTTTTGTTCCAAAAGTGATAATTCACATGCAATTGTCATTTACAGTCAAAAAATTAAACCTTAAAAAATGACCATTTCTGACCATATGGAGAAAGTTGAACAGGTCACGGGCCATCGTTTTTCATCAGAAAATTGATTTTTTAAACTGTAGAAAAATTGATTCAAAATGTCATTTGGATTGTTCCTCATGTTGAATAACTACTTTTTGAAGCCTCAATGTGACCAAAAGTGCTATTTTTACAGACTTTTTCTCCTACTCAGAAGCTTCTATTTCGACCAATTTCAGGCATTAAAATGACTCTAAACACACTTATTTTAGCTCCAAAAGTGATAATTCACATGCAATAGTCATTTCCTGAGAAAAAAATAAAACATTAAAAAATTACCATTTCTGACCATCTGGAGAAAGTTCGACAGGTCACGGGTAATCGTTTTTCATCAGAAAATTGATTTTTTGGACTGTAGAAAAATTGATTCAAAATGTCATTTGGATTGTGCCTCATGTTGCATAACTAGTTTTTAAGGCCTCAATGTGACCAAAATTGCCATTTTTACAGACTTTTTCTCCTACTCAGAAGCTTCTTTTTCGACCAATTCCAGGCATTAAAATGACTCTAAACACACTTATTTTAGTTCCAAACATGATAACTCACATGCAATAGTCATTTACAGTCAAAAAATTAAACTTTAAAAAATTACAATTTCTGACCATCTGGAGAAAGTTGAACAGGTCACGGGTCATCATTTTTCATCAGAAAATTGATTTTTTAGACTGTAGAAAAATTGATTCAAAATGTAATTTGGATCGTGCCTAATGTTGAATAACTCATTTTTAAGGCCTCAATGTGACCAAAATTGCCATTTTTCCAGATTTTTTCTCCTACTGAGAAGCTTCTATTTCGACCAATTTCAGGCGTTAAAATGACACTAAACACACTTTTTTTAGTTCCAAAAGTGATAATTCACATGCAATTGTCATTTACAGTCTAAATATTAAACCTTAAAAAATGACCATTTCTGACCATATGGAGAAAGTTGAACAGGTCACGGGTCATCGTTTTTCATCAGAAAATTGATTTTTTAGACTGTAGAAAAATTGATTCAAAATGTCATTTGGATTGTTCCTCATGTTGAATAACTACTTTTTGAAGCCTCAATGTGACCAAAAGTGCTATTTTTACAGACTTTTTCTCCTACTCAGAAGCTTCTATTTCGACCAATTTCAGGCATTAAAATGACTCTAAACACACTTATTTTAGCTCCAAAATTGATAATTCACATGCAATAGTCATTTCCTGACAAAAAAATAAAACATTAAAAAATTACCATTTCTGACCATCTGGAGAAAGTTCGACAGGTCACGGGTAATCGTTTTTCATCAGAAAATTGATTTTTTGGACTGTAGAAAAATTGATTCAAAATGTCATTTGGATTGTGCCTCATGTTGCATAACTAGTTTTTATGGCCTCAATGTGACCAAAATTGCCATTTTTACAGACTTTTTCTCCTACTCAGAAGCTTCTTTTTCGACCAATTCCAGGCATTAAAATGACTCTAAACACACTTATTTTAGTTCCAAACATGACAACTCACATGCAATAGTCATTTACAGTCAAAAAATGAAACTTTAAAAAATTACCATTTCTGAACATCTGGAGAAAGTTCGACAGGTCACAGGTCATCGTTTTTCATCAGAAAATTGATTTTTTTGGACTATAGAAAAATTAGTTTAAAATGTCATATGGATTGGGCCTCATGTTGAATAACTAGTTTTTAAGGCCTCAATGTGACCAAAATTGCCATTTTTACAGACTTTTTCTCCTACTCAGAAGCTTCTATTTTGACCAATTTCAGGCATTAAAATGACTCTAAACACACTTTTTTTAGTTCCAAAAGTGATAATTCACATGCAATTGTCATTTACAGTCAAAAAATTAAACCTTAAAAAATTACAATTTCTGACCATCTGGAGAAAGTTCGACAGGTCACGGGTAATCGTATTTCATCAGAAAATTGATTTTTTGGACTGTAGAAAAATTGATTCAAAATGTCATTTGGATTGTGCCTCATGTTGCATAACTAGTTTTTAAGGCCTCAATGTGACCAAAATTGCCATTTTTACAGACTTTTTCTCCTACTCAGAAGCTGCTTTTTCGACCAATTCCAGGCATTAAAATGACTCTAAACACACTTATTTTAGTTCCAAACATGATAATTCACATGCAATAGTCTTTACAGTCAAAAAATTAAACATTAAAAAATTACAATTTCTGACCATCTGGAGAAAGTTGAACAGGTCACGGCGCATCATTTTTCATCAGAAAATTGATTTTTTAGACTGTAGAAAAATTGATTCAAAATGTAATTTGGATCGTGCCTAATGTTGAATAACTCGTTTTTAAGGCCTCGATGTGACCAAAATTGCCATTTTTCCAGACTTTTTCTCCTACTGAGAAACTTCTATTTCGACCAATTTCAGGCATTAAAATGACTCTAAACACACTTTTTTTAGTTCCAAAAGTGATAATTCACATGCAATTGTCATTTACAGTCAAAAAATTAAACCTTAAAAAATGACCATTTCTGACCATATGGAGAAAGTTGAACAGGTCACGGGTCATCGTTTTTCATCAGAAAATTGATTTTTTAGACTGTAGAAAAATGGATTCAAAATGTCATTTGGATTGTTCCTCATGTTGAATAACTACTTTTTAAAGCCTCAATGTGACCAAAAGTGCTATTTTTACAGACTTTTTCTCCTACTCAGAAGCTTCTATTTCAACCAATTTCAGGCATTAAAATGACTCTAAACACACTTATTTTAGCTCCAAAAGTGATAATTCACATGCAATAGTCATTTCCTGACAAAAAAATAAAACATTAAAAAATGACCATTTCTGACCATCTGGAGAAAGTTCGACAGGTCACGGGTAATCGTTTTTCATCAGAAAATTGATTTTTTGGACTGTAGAAAAATTGATTCAAAATGTCATTTGGATTGTGCCTCATGTTGCATAACTAGTTTTTATGGCCTCAATGTGACCAAAATTGCCATTTTTACAGACTTTTTCTCCTACTCAGAAGCTTCTTTTTCGACCAATTCCAGGCATTAAAATGACTCTAAACACACTTATTTTAGTTCCAAACATGACAACTCACATGCAATAGTCATTTACAGTCAAAAAATTAAACTTTAAAAAATTACCATTTCTGACCATCTGGAGAAAGTTCGACAGGTCACAGGTCATCGTTTTTCATCAGAAAATTGATTTTTTTGGACTATAGAAAAATTAGTTTAAAATGTCATATGGATTGGGCCTCATGTTGAATAACTAGTTTTTAAGGCCTCAATGTGACCAAAATTGCCATTTTTCCAGACTTTTTCTCCTACTGAGAAGCTTCTATTTCGACCAATTTCAGGCGTTAAAATGACACTAAACACACTTTTTTTAGTTCCAAAAGTGATAATTCACATGCAATTGTCATTTACAGTCAAAAAATTAAACCTTAAAAAATGACCATTTCTGACCATATGGAGAAAGTTGAACAGGTCACGGGTCATCGTTTTTCATCAGAAAATTGATTTTTTAAACTGTAGAAAAATTGATTCAAAATGTCATTTGGATTGTTCCTCATGTTGAATAACTACTTTTTGAAGCCTCAATGTGACCAAAAGTGCTATTTTTACAGACTTTTTCTCCTACTCAGAAGCTTCTATTTCGACCAATTTCAGGCATTAAAATGACTCTAAACACACTTATTTTAGCTCCAAAAGTGATAATTCACATGCAATAGTCATTTCCTGAGAAAAAAATAAAACATTAAAAAATTACCATTTCTGACCATCTGGAGAAAGTTCGACAGGTCACGGGTAATCGTTTTTCATCAGAAAATTGATTTTTTGGACTGTAGAAAAATTGATTCAAAATGTCATTTGGATTGTGCCTCATGTTGCATAACTAGTTTTTAAGGCCTCAATGTGACCAAAATTGCCATTTTTACAGACTTTTTCTCCTACTCAGAAGCTTCTTTTTCGACCAATTTCAGGCATTAAAATGACTCTAAACACACTTATTTTAGTTCCAAACATGACAACTCACATGCAATAGTCATTTACAGTCAAAAAATGAAACTTTAAAAAATTACCATTTCTGAACATCTGGAGAATGTTCGACAGGTCACGGGTAATCGTATTTCATCAGAAAATTGATTTTTTGGACTGTAGAAAAATTGATTCAAAATGTCATTTGGATTGTGCCTCATGTTGCATAACTAGTTTTTAAGGCCTCAATGTGACCAAAATTGCCATTTTTACAGACTTTTTCTCCTACTCAGAAGCTGCTTTTTCGACCAATTCCAGGCATTAAAATGACTCTAAACACACTTATTTTAGTTCCAAACATGATAATTCACATGCAATAGTCTTTACAGTCAAAAAATTAAACATTAAAAAATTACAATTTCTGACCATCTGGAGAAAGTTGAACAGGTCACGGCGCATCATTTTTCATCAGAAAATTGATTTTTTAGACTGTAGAAAAATTGATTCAAAATGTAATTTGGATCGTGCCTAATGTTGAATAACTCGTTTTTAAGGCCTCGATGTGACCAAAATTGCCATTTTTCCAGACTTTTTCTCCTACTGAGAAACTTCTATTTCGACCAATTTCAGGCATTAAAATGACTCGAAACACACTTTTTTTAGTTCCAAAAGTGATAATTCACATGCAATTGTCATTTACAGTCAAAAAATTAAACCTTAAAAAATGACCATTTCTGACCATATGGAGAAAGTTGAACAGGTCACGGGTCATCGTTTTTCATCAGAAAATTGATTTTTTAGACTGTAGAAAAATGGATTCAAAATGTCATTTAGATTGTTCCTCATGTTGAATAACTACTTTTTAAAGCCTCAATGTGACCAAAAGTGCTATTTTTACAGACTTTTTCTCCTACTCAGAAGCTTCTATTTCAACCAATTTCAGGCATTAAAATGACTCTAAACACACTTATTTTAGCTCCAAAAGTGATAATTCACATGCAATAGTCATTTCCTGACAAAAAAATAAAACATTAAAAAATGACCATTTCTGACCATCTGGAGAAAGTTCGACAGGTCACGGGTAATCGTTTTTCATCAGAAAATTGATTTTTTGGACTGTAGAAAAATTGATTCAAAATGTCATTTGGATTGTGCCTCATGTTGCATAACTAGTTTTTATGGCCTCAATGTGACCAAAATTGCCATTTTTACAGACTTTTTCTCCTACTCAGAAGCTTCTTTTTCGACCAATTCCAGGCATTAAAATGACTCTAAACACACTTATTTTAGTTCCAAACATGACAACTCACATGCAATAGTCATTTACAGTCAAAAAATTAAACTTTAAAAAATTACCATTTCTGACCATCTGGAGAAAGTTCGACAGGTCACAGGTCATCGTTTTTCATCAGAAAATTGATTTTTTTGGACTATAGAAAAATTAGTTTAATATGTCATATGGATTGGGCCTCATGTTGAATAACTAGTTTTTAAGGCCTCAATGTGACCAAAATTGCCATTTTTCCAGACTTTTTCTCCTACTGAGAAGCTTCTATTTCGACCAATTTCAGGCGTTAAAATGACACTAAACACACTTTTTTTAGTTCCAAAAGTGATAATTCACATGCAATTGTCATTTACAGTCAAAAAATTAAACCTTAAAAAATGACCATTTCTGACCATATGGAGAAAGTTGAACAGGTCACGGGTCATCGTTTTTCATCAGAAAATTGATTTTTTAGACTGTAGAAAAATTGATTCAAAATGTCATTTGGATTGTTCCTCATGTTGAATAACTACTTTTTGAAGCCTCAATGTGACCAAAAGTGCTATTTTTACAGACTTTTTCTCCTACTCAGAAGCTTCTATTTCGACCAATTTCAGGCATTAAAATGACTCTAAACACACTTATTTTAGCTCCAAAATTGATAATTCACATGCAATAGTCATTTCCTGACAAAAAAATAAAACATTAAAAAATTACCATTTCTGACCATCTGGAGAAAGTTCGACAGGTCACGGGTAATCATTTTTCATCAGAAAATTGATTTTTTGGACTGTAGAAAAATTGATTCAAAATGTCATTTGGATTGTGCCTCATGTTTCATAACTAGTTTTTAAGGCCTCAATGTGACCAAAATTGCCATTTTTCCAGACTTTTTCTCCTACTGAGAAGCTTCTATTTCGACCAATTTCAGGCATTAAAATGACTCTAAACACACTTTTTTTGTTCCAAAAGTGATAATTCACATGCAATTGTCATTTACAGTCAAAAAATTAAACATTAAAAAATGACCATTTCTGACCATATGGAGAAAGTTGAACAGGTCACGGGTCATCGTTTTTCATCAGAAAATTGATTTTTTAGACTGTAGAAAAATTGATTCAAAATGTCATTTGGATTGTTCCTCATGTTGAATAACTACTTTTTGAAGCCTCAATGTGACCAAAAGTGCTATTTTTACAGACTTTTTCTCCTACTCAGAAGCTTCTATTTCGACCAATTTCAGGCATTAAAATGACTCTAAACACACTTATTTTAGCTCCAAAATTGATAATTCACATGCAATAGTCATTTCCTGACAAAAAAATAAAACATTAAAAAATTACCATTTCTGACCATCTGGAGAAAGTTCGACAGGTCACGGGTAATCATTTTTCATCAGAAAATTGATTTTTTGGACTGTAGAAAAATTGATTCAAAATGTCATTTGGATTGTGCCTCATGTTTCATAACTAGTTTTTAAGGCCTCAATGTGACCAAAATTGCCATTTTTCCAGACTTTTTCTCCTACTGAGAAGCTTCTATTTCGACCAATTTCAGGCATTAAAATGACTCTAAACACACTTTTTTTGTTCCAAAAGTGATAATTCACATGCAATTGTCATTTACAGTCAAAAAATTAAACCTTAAAAAATGACCATTTCTGACCATATGGAGAAAGTTGAACAGGTCACGGGTCATCGTTTTTCATCAGAAAATTGATTTTTTAAACTGTAGAAAAATTGATTCAAAATGTCATTTGGATTGTTCCTCATGTTGAATAACTACTTTTTGAAGCCTCAATGTGACCAAAAGTGCTATTTTTACAGACTTTTTCTCCTACTCAGAAGCTTCTATTTCGACCAATTTCAGGCATTAAAATGACTCTAAACACACTTATTTTAGCTCCAAAAGTGATAATTCACATGCAATAGTCATTTCCTGAGAAAAAAATAAAACATTAAAAAATTACCATTTCTGACCATCTGGAGAAAGTTCGACAGGTCACGGGTAATCGTTTTTCATCAGAAAATTGATTTTTTGGACTGTAGAAAAATTGATTCAAAATGTCATTTGGATTGTGCCTCATGTTGCATAACTAGTTTTTAAGGCCTCAATGTGACCAAAATTGCCATTTTTACAGACTTTTTCTCCTACTCAGAAGCTTCTTTTTCGACCAATTCCAGGCATTAAAATGACTCTAAACACACTTATTTTAGTTCCAAACATGATAACTCACATGCAATAGTCATTTACAGTCAAAAAATTAAACTTTAAAAAATTACAATTTCTGACCATCTGGAGAAAGTTGAACAGGTCACGGGTCATCATTTTTCATCAGAAAATTGATTTTTTAGACTGTAGAAAAATTGATTCAAAATGTAATTTGGATCGTGCCTAATGTTGAATAACTCATTTTTAAGGCCTCAATGTGACCAAAATTGCCATTTTTCCAGATTTTTTCTCCTACTGAGAAGCTTCTATTTCGACCAATTTCAGGCGTTAAAATGACACTAAACACACTTTTTTTAGTTCCAAAAGTGATAATTCACATGCAATTGTCATTTACAGTCTAAATATTAAACCTTAAAAAATGACCATTTCTGACCATATGGAGAAAGTTGAACAGGTCACGGGTCATCGTTTTTCATCAGAAAATTGATTTTTTAGACTGTAGAAAAATTGATTCAAAATGTCATTTGGATTGTTCCTCATGTTGAATAACTACTTTTTGAAGCCTCAATGTGACCATAAGTGCTATTTTTACAGACTTTTTCTCCTACTCAGAAGCTTCTATTTCGACCAATTTCAGGCATTAAAATGACTCTAAACACACTTATTTTAGCTCCAAAATTGATAATTCACATGCAATAGTCATTTCCTGACAAAAAAATAAAACATTAAAAAATTACCATTTCTGACCATCTGGAGAAAGTTCGACAGGTCACGGGTAATCGTTTTTCATCAGAAAATTGATTTTTTGGACTGTAGAAAAATTGATTCAAAATGTCATTTGGATTGTGCCTCATGTTGCATAACTAGTTTTTATGGCCTCAATGTGACCAAAATTGCCATTTTTACAGACTTTTTCTCCTACTCAGAAGCTTCTTTTTCGACCAATTCCAGGCATTAAAATGACTCTAAACACACTTATTTTAGTTCCAAACATGACAACTCACATGCAATAGTCATTTATAGTCAAAAAATGAAACTTTAAAAAATTACCATTTCTGACCATCTGGAGAAAGTTCGACAGGTCACGGGTCATCGTTTTTCATCAGAAAATTGATTTTTTTGGACTATAGAAAAATTATTTTAAAATGTCATATGGATTGGGCCTCATGTTGAATAACTCGTTTTTAAGGCATCAATGTGACCAAAATTGCCATTTTTCCAGACTTTTTCTCCTACTGAGAAGCTTCTATTTCGACCAATTTCAGGCATTAAAATGACTCTAAACACACTTTTTTTAGTTCCAAAAGTGATAATTCACATGCAATTGTCATTTACAGTCAAAAAATTAAACCTTAAAAAATTACCATTTCTGACCATCTGGAGAAAGTTCGACAGGTCACGGGTAATCATTTTTCATCAGAAAATTGATTTTTTGGACTGTAGAAAAATTGATTCAAAATGTCATTTGGATTGTGCCTCATGTTGCATAACTAGTTTTTAAGGCCTCAATGTGACCAAAATTGCCATTTTTACAGACTTTTTCTCCTACTCAGAAGCTGTTTTTCGACCAATTCCAGGCATTAAAATGACTCTAAACACACTTATTTTAGTTCCAAACATGATAATTCACATGCAATAGTCTTTACAGTCAAAAAATTAAACATTAAAAAATTACAATTTCTGACCATCTGGAGAAAGTTGAACAGGTCACGGGTCATCATTTTTCATCAGAAAATTGATTTTTTAGACTGTAGAAAAATTGATTCAAAATGTAATTTGGATCATGCCTAATGTTGAATAACTCGTTTTTAAGGCCTCGATGTGACCAAAATTGCCATTTTTCCAGACTTTTTCTCCTACTGAGAAACTTCTATTTCGACCAATTTCAGGCATTAAAATGACTCTAAACACACTTTTTTTAGTTCCAAAAGTGATAATTCACATGCAATTGTCATTTACAGTCAAAAAATTAAACCTTAAAAAATGATCATTTCTGACCATATGGAGAAAGTTGAACAGGTCACGGGTCATCGTTTTTCATCAGAAAATTGATTTTTTTAGACTGTAGAAAAATTGATTCAAAATGTCATTTGGCTTGTTCCTCATGTTGAATAACTACTTTTTAAAGCCTCAATGTGACCAAAAGTGCTATTTTTACAGACTTTTTCTCCTACTCAGAAGCTTCTATTTCAACCAATTTCAGGCATTAAAATGACTCTAAACACACTTATTTTAGCTCCAAAAGTGATAATTCACATGCAATAGTCATTTCCTGACAAAAAAATAAAACATTAAAAAATGACCATTTCTGACCATCTGGAGAAAGTTCGACAGGTCACGGGTAATCGTTTTTCATCAGAAAATTGATTTTTTGGACTGTAGAAAAATTGATTCAAAATGTCATTTGGATTGTGCCTCATGTTGCATAACTAGTTTTTATGGCCTCAATGTGACCAAAATTGCCATTTTTACAGACTTTTTCTCCTACTCAGAAGCTTCTTTTTCGACCAATTCCAGGCATTAAAATGACTCTAAACACACTTATTTTAGTTCCAAACATGACAACTCACATGCACTAGTCATTTACAGTCAAAAAATTAAACTTTAAAAAATTACCATTTCTGACCATCTGGAGAAAGTTCGACAGGAGGTCATCGTTTTTCATCAGAAAATTGATTTTTTTGGACTATAGAAAAATTAGTTTAAAATGTCATATGGATTGGGTCTCATGTTGAATAACTAGTTTTTAAGGCCTCAATGTGACCAAAATTGCCATTTTTCCAGACTTTTTCTCCTACTGAGAAGCTTCTATTTCGACCAATTTCAGGCATTAAAATGACACTAATCACACTTTTTTTAGTTCCAAAAGTGATAATTCACATGCAATTGTCATTTACAGTCAAAAAATTAAACCTTAAAAAATGACCATTTCTGACCATATGGAGAAAGTTGAACAGGTCACGGGTCATCGTTTTTCATCAGAAAATTGATTTTTTAGACTGTAGAAAAATTGATTCAAAATGTCATTTGGATTGTTCCTCATGTTGAATAACTACTTTTTGAAGCCTCAATGTGACCAAAAGTGCTATTTTTACAGACTTTTTCTCCTACTCAGAAGCTTCTATTTCGACCAATTTCAGGCATTAAAATGACTCTAAACACACTTATTTTAGCTCCAAAAGTGATAATTCACATGCAATAGTCATTTTCTGACAAAAAAATAAAACATTAAAAAATGACCATTTCTGACCATCTGGAGAAAGTTCGACAGGTCACGGGTAATCGTTTTTCATCAGAAAATTGATTTTTTGGACTGTAGAAAAATTGATTCAAAATGTCATTTGGATTGTGCCTCATGTTGCATAACTAGTTTTTATGGCCTCAATGTGACCAAAATTGCCATTTTTACAGACTTTTTCTCCTACTCAGAAGCTTCTTTTTCTACCAATTCCAGGCATTAAAATGACTCTAAACACACTTATTTTAGTTCCAAACATGACAACTCACATGCAATAGTCATTTATAGTCAAAAAATGAAACTTTAAAAAATTACCATTTCTGACCATCTGGAGAAAGTTCGACAGGTCACGGGTCATCGTTTTTCATCAGAAAATTGATTTTTTTGGACTATAGAAAAATTATTTTAAAATGTCATATGGATTGGGCCTCATGTTGAATAACTAGTTTTTAAGGCATCAATGTGACCAAAATTGCCATTTTTACAGACTTTTTCTCCTACTCAGAAGCTTCTATTTTGACCAATTTCAGGCATTAAAATGACTCTAAACACACTTTTTTTAGTTCCAAAAGTGATAATTCACATGCAATTGTCATTTACAGTCAAAAAATTAAACCTTAAAAAATTACCATTTCTGACCATCTGGAGAAAGTTCGACAGGTCACGGGTAATCATTTTTCATCAGAAAATTGATTTTTTGGACTGTAGAAAAATTGATTCAAAATGTCATTTGGATTGTGCCTCATGTTGCATAACTAGTTTTTAAGGCCTCAATGTGACCAAAATTGCCATTTTTACAGACTTTTTCTCCTACTCAGAAGCTTCTATTTCGACCAATTTCAGGCATTAAAATGACTCTAAACACACTTATTTTAGCTCCAAAAGTGATAATTCACATGCAATAGTCATTTCCTGACAAAAAAATAAAACATTAAAAAATTACCATTTCTGACCATCTGGAGAAAGTTCGAAAGGTCACGGGTAATCGTTTTTCATCAGAAAATTGATTTTTTGGACTGTAGAAAAATTGATTCAAAATGTCATTTGGATTGTGCCTCATGTTGCATAACTAGTTTTTATGGCCTCAATGTGACCAAAATTGCCATTTTTACAGACTTTTTCTCCTACTCAGAAGCTTTTTTTCGACCAATTCCAGGCATTAAAATGACTCTAAACACACTTATTTTAGTTCCAAACATGATAACTCACATGCAATAGTCATTTACAGTCAAAAAATTAAACTTTAAAAAATTACAATTTCTGACCATCTGGAGAAAGTTGAACAGGTCACGGGTCATCATTTTTCATCAGAAAATTGATTTTTTAGACTGTAGAAAAATTGATTCAAAATGTAATTTGGATCGTGCCTAATGTTGAATAACTCATTTTTAAGGCCTCAATGTGACCAAAATTGCCATTTTTCCAGACTTTTTCTCCTACTGAGAAGCTTCTATTTCGACCAATTTCAGGCGTTAAAATGACACTAAACACACTTTTTTTAGTTCCAAAAGTGATAATTCACATGCAATTGTCATTTACAGTCAAAATATTAAACCTTAAAAAATGACCATTTCTGACCATATGGAGAAAGTTGAACAGGTCACGGGTCATCGTTTTTCATCAGAAAATTGATTTTTTAGACTGTAGAAAAATTGATTCAAAATGTCATTTGGATTGTTCCTCATGTTGAATATCTACTTTTTGAAGCCTCAATGTGACCAAAAGTGCTATTTTTACAGACTTTTTCTCCTACTCAGAAGCTTCTATTTCGACCAATTTCAGGCATTAAAATGACTCTAAACACACTTATTTTAGCTCCAAAATTGATAATTCACATGCAATAGTCATTTCCTGACAAAAAAATAAAACATTAAAAAATTACCATTTCTGACCATCTGGAGAAAGTTCGACAGGTCACGGGTAATCGTTTTTCATCAGAAAATTGATTTTTTGGACTGTAGAAAAATTGATTCAAAATGTCATTTGGATTGTGCCTCATGTTGCATAACTAGTTTTTATGGCCTCAATGTGACCAAAATTGCCATTTTTACAGACTTTTTCTCCTTCTCAGAAGCTTCTTTTTCGACCAATTCCAGGCATTAAAATGACTCTAAACACACTTATTTTAGTTCCAAACATGACAACTCACATGCAATAGTCATTTATAGTCAAAAAATGAAACTTTGAAAAATTACCATTTCTGACCATCTGGATAAAGTTCGACAGGTCACGGGTCATCGTTTTTCATCAGAAAATTGATTTTTTTGGACTATAGAAAAATTATTTTAAAATGTCATATGGATTGGGCCTCATGTTGAATAACTAGTTTTTAAGGCATCAATGTGACCAAAATTGCCATTTTTACAGACTTTTTCTCCTACTCAGAAGCTTCTATTTTGACCAATTTCAGGCATTAAAATGACTCTAAACACACTTTTTTTAGTTCCAAAAGTGATAATTCACATGCAATTGTCATTTACAGTCAAAAAATTAAACCTTAAAAAATTACCATTTCTGACCATCTGGAGAAAGTTCGACAGGTCACGGGTAATCATTTTTCATCAGAAAATTGATTTTTTGGACTGTAGAAAAATTGATTCAAAATGTCATTTGGATTGTGCCTCATGTTGCATAACTAGTTTTTAAGGCCTCAATGTGACCAAAATTGCCATTTTTACAGACTTTTTCTCCTACTCAGAAGCTGCTTTTTCGACCAATTCCAGGCATTAAAATGACTCTAAACACACTTATTTTAGTTCCAAACATGATAATTCACATGCAATAGTCTTTACAGTCAAAAAATTAAACATTAAAAAATTACAATTTCTGACCATCTGGAGAAAGTTGAACAGGTCACGGGTCATCATTTTTCATCAGAAAATTGATTTTTTAGACTGTAGAAAAATTGATTCAAAATGTAATTTGGATCATGCCTAATGTTGAATAACTCGTTTTTAAGGCCTCGATGTGACCAAAATTGCCATTTTTCCAGACTTTTTCTCCTACTGAGAAACTTCTATTTCGACCAATTTCAGGCATTAAAATGACTCTAAACACACTTTTTTTAGTTCCAAAAGTGATAATTCACATGCAATTGTCATTTACAGTCAAAAAATTAAACCTTAAAAAATGACCATTTCTGACCATATGGAGAAAGTTGAACAGGTCACGGGTCATCGTTTTTCATCAGAAAATTGATTTTTTTAGACTGTAGAAAAATTGATTCAAAATGTCATTTCGCTTGTTCCTCATGTTGAATAACTACTTTTTGAAGCCTCAATGTGACCAAGAGTGCTATTTTTACAGACTTTTTCTCCTACTCAGAAGCTTCTATTTCAACCAATTTCAGGCATTAAAATGACTCTAAACACACTTATTTTAGCTCCAAAAGTGATAATTCACATGCAATAGTCATTTCCTGACAAAAAAATAAAACATTAAAAAATGACCATTTCTGACCATCTGGAGAAAGTTCGACAGGTCACGGGTAATCGTTTTTCATCAGAAAATTGATTTTTTGGACTGTAGAAAAATTGATTCAAAATGTCATTTGGATTGTGCCTCATGTTGCATAACTAGTTTTTATGGCCTCAATGTGACCAAAATTGCCATTTTTACAGACTTTTTCTCCTACTCAGAAGCTTCTTTTTCGACCAATTCCAGGCATTAAAATGACTCTAAACACACTTATTTTAGCTCCAAAAGTGATAATTCACATGCAATAGTCATTTTCTGACAAAAAAATAAAACATTAAAAAATGACCATTTCTGACCATCTGGAGAAAGTTCGACAGGTCACGGGTAATCGTTTTTCATCAGAAAATTGATTTTTTGGACTGTAGAAAAATTGATTCAAAATGTCATTTGGATTGTGCCTCATGTTGCATAACTAGTTTTTATGGCCTCAATGTGACCAAAATTGCCATTTTTACAGACTTTTTCTCCTACTCAGAAGCTTCTTTTTCGACCAATTCCAGCCATTAAAATGACTCTAAACACACTTATTTTAGTTCCAAACATGACAACTCACATGCAAAAGTCATTTACAGTCAAAAAATTAAACTTTAAAAAATTACCATTTCTGACCATCTGGAGAAAGTTCGACAGGTCACAGGTCATCGTTTTTCATCAGAAAATTGATTTTTTTGGACTATAGAAAAATTAGTTTAAAATGTCATATGGATTGGGCCTCATGTTGAATAACTAGTTTTTAAGGCCTCAATGTGACCAAAATTGCCATTTTTCCAGACTTTTTCTCCTACTGAGAAGCTTCTATTTCGACCAATTTCAGGCGTTAAAATGACACTAAACACACTTTTTTTAGTTCCAAAAGTGATAATTCACATGCAATTGTCATTTACAGTCAAAAAATTAAACCTTAAAAAATGACCATTTCTGACCATATGGAGAAAGTTGAACAGGTCACGGGTCATCGTTTTTCATCAGAAAATTGATTTTTTAGACTGTAGAAAAATTGATTCAAAATGTCATTTGGATTGTTCCTCATGTTGAATAACTACTTTTTGAAGCCTCAATGTGACCAAAAGTGCTATTTTTACAGACTTTTTCTCCTACTCAGAAGCTTCTATTTCGACCAATTTCAGGCATTAAAATGACTCTAAACACACTTATTTTAGCTCCAAAATTGATAATTCACATGCAATAGTCATTTCCTGACAAAAAAATAAAACATTAAAAAATTACCATTTCTGACCATCTGGAGAAAGTTCGACAGGTCACGGGTAATCATTTTTCATCAGAAAATTGATTTTTTGGACTGTAGAAAAATTGATTCAAAATGTCATTTGGATTGTGCCTCATGTTTCATAACTAGTTTTTAAGGCCTCAATGTGACCAAAATTGCCATTTTTACAGACTTTTTCTCCTACTCAGAAGCTTCTTTTTCGACCAATTCCAGGCATTAAAATGACTCTAAACACACTTATTTTAGTTCCAAACATGATAACTCACATGCAATAGTCATTTACAGTCACAAAATTAAACTTTAAAAAATTAACATTTCTGACCATCTGGAGAAAGTTCGACATGTCACGGGTCATCGTTTTTCATCAGAAAATTGATTTTTTTGGACTATAGAAAAATTAATTTAAAATGTCATATGGATTGGGCCTCATGTTGAATAACTAGTTTTTAAGGCCTCAATGTGACCAAAATTGCCATTTTTACAGACTTTTTCTCCTACTCAGAAGCTTCTATTTCGACCAATTTCAGGCATTAAAATGACTCTAAACACACTTTTTTTAGTTCCAAAAGTGATAATTCACATGCAATTGTCATTTACAGTCAAAAAATTAAACCTTAAAAAATTACCATTTCTGACCATCTGGAGAAAGTTCGACAGGTCACGGGTAATCGTTTTTCATCAGAATATTGATTTTTTGGACTGTAGAAAAATGATTCAAAATGTCATTTGGATTGTGCCTCATGTTGCATAACTAGTTTTTAAGGCCTCAATGTGACTAAAATTGCCATTTTTACAGACTTTTTCTCCTACTCAGAAGCTTCTATTTCGACCAATTTCAGGCATTAAAATG
This sequence comes from Triturus cristatus, assembly GCF_964204655.1. Taxonomy (NCBI): domain Eukaryota; kingdom Metazoa; phylum Chordata; class Amphibia; order Caudata; family Salamandridae; genus Triturus; species Triturus cristatus. Next base: position 1,018,484,547 of record NC_140591.1, on the reverse strand, counting down.
ACTCTAAACACACTTTTTTTAGTTCCAAAAGTGATAATTCACATGCAATTGTCATTTACAGTCAAAAAATTAAACCTTAAAAAATTACCATTTCTGACCATCTGGAGAAAGTTCGACAGGTCACGGGTAATCGTTTTTCATCAGAATATTGATTTTTTGGACTGTAGAAAAATTGATTCAAAATGTCATTTGGATTGTGCCTCATGTTGCATAACTAGTTTTTAAGGCCTCAATGTGACCAAAATTGCCATTTTTACAGACTTTTTCTCCTACTCAGAAGCTGCTTTTTCGACCAATTCCAGGCATTAAAATGACTCTAAACACACTTATTTTAGTTCCAAACATGATAATTCACATGCAATAGTCTTTACAGTCAAAAAATTAAACATTAAAAAATTACAATTTCTGACCATCCGGAGAAAGTTGAACAGGTCAGGGGTCATCATTTTTCATCAGAAAATTGATTTTTTAGACTGTAGAAAAATTGATTCAAAATGTAATTTGGATCGTGCCTAATGTTGAATAACTCGTTTTTAAGGCCTCAATGTGACCAAAATTGCCATTTTTCCAGACTTTTTCTCCTACTGAGAAACTTCTATTTCGACCAATTTCAGGCATTAAAATGACTCTAAACACACTTTTTTTAGTTCCAAAAGTGATAATTCACATGCAATTGTCATTTACAGTCAAAAAATTAAACGTTAAAAAATGACCATTTCTGACCATATGGAGAAAGTTGAACAGGTCACGGGTCATCGTTTTTCATCAGAAAATTGATTTTTTAGACTGTAGAAAAATTGATTCAAAATGTCATTTGGATTGTTCCTCATGTTGAATAACTACTTTTTGAAGCCTCAATGTGACCAAAAGTGCTATTTTTACAGACTTTTTCTCCTACCCAGAAGCTTCTATTTCAACCAATTTCAGGCATTAAAATGACTCTAAACACACTTATTTTAGCTCCAAAAGTGATAATTCACATGCAATAGTCATTTCCTGACAAAAAAAAAAAACATTAAAAAATGAGCATTTCTGACCATCTGGAGAAAGTTCGACAGGTCACGGGTAATCGTATTTCATCAGAAAATTGATTTTTTGGACTGTAGAAAAATTGATTCAAAATGTCATTTGGATTGTGCCTCATGTTGCATAACTAGTTTTTATGGCCTCAATGTGACCAAAATTGCCATTTTTACAGACTTTTTCTCCTACTCAGAAGCTTCTTTTTCGACCAATTCCAGGCATTAAAATGACTCTAAACACACTTATTTTAGTTCCAAACATGACAACTCACATGCACTAGTCATTTACAGTCAAAAAATTAAACTTTAAAAAATTACCATTTCTGACCATCTGGAGAAAGTTCGACAGGTCACAGGTCATCGTTTTTCATCAGAAAATTGATTTTTTTGGACTATAGAAAAATTAGTTTAAAATGTCATATGGATTGGGCCTCATGTTGAATAACTAGTTTTTAAGGCCTCAATGTGACCAAAATTGCCATTTTTACAGACTTTTTCTCCTACTCAGAAGCTTCTATTTCGACCAATTTCAGGAATTAAAATGACTCTAAAAACAATTATTTTAGTTCCAACCATGATAATTTACATGCAATAGTCTTTACAGTCAAAGAATTAAAATTAAAAAATTACCATTTCTGACCATCTGGAGAAAGTTGAACAGGTCACGGGTCATAATTTTTCATCAGAAAATTGATTTTTTAGACTGTAGAAAAATTGATTCAAAATGTAATTTGGATCGTGCCTAATGTTGAATAACTCGTTTTTAAGGCCTCAATGTGACCAAAATTGCCATTTTTCCAGACTTTTTCTCCTACTGAGAAGCTTCTATTTCGACCAATTTCAGGCGTTAAAATGACACTAAACACACTCTTTTTAGTTCCAAAAGTGATAATTCACATGCAATTGTCATTTACAGTCAAAAAATTAAACCTTAAAAAATGACCATTTCTGACCATCTGGAGAAAGTTCGACAGGTCACGGGTAATCGTTTTTCATCAGAAAATTGATTTTTTGGACTGTAGAAAAATTGATTCAAAATGTCATTTGGATTGTGCCTCATGTTGCATAACTAGTTTTTAAGGCCTCAATGTGACTAAAATTGCCATTTTTACAGACTTTTTCTCCTACTCAGAAGCTACTTTTTCGACCAATTCCAGGCATTAAAATGACTCTAAACACACTTATTTTAGTTCCAAACATGATAACTCACATGCAATAGTCATTTCCAGTCAAAAAATTAAACTTTAAAAAATTACCATTTCTGACCATCTGGAGAAAGTTCGACAGGTCACGGGTCATCGTTTTTCATCAGAAAATTGATTTTTTTGGACTATAGAAAAATTAATTTAAAATGTCATATGGATTGGGCCTCGTGTTGAATAACTAGTTTTTAAGGCCTCAATGTGACCAAAATTGCCATTTTTACAGACTTATTCTCCTACTCAGAAGCTTCTATTTCGACCAATTTCAGGCATTAAAATTACTCTAAAAACACTTATTTTAGTTCCAAACATGATAATTCACATGCAATAGTCTTTACAGTCAAAAAATTAAACATTAAAAAATTACAATTTCTGACCATCTGGCGAAAGTTGAACAGGTCACGGGTCATCGTTTTTCATCAGAAAATTGATTTTTTAGACTGTAGAAAAATTGATTCAAAATGTCATTTGGATTGTTCCTCATGTTGAATAACTACTTTTTGAAGCCTCAATGTGACCAAAAGTGCTATTTTTACAGACTTTTTCTCCTACCCAGAAGCTTCTATTTCAACCAATTTCAGGCATTAAAATGACTCTAAACACACTTATTTTAGCTCCAAAAGTGATAATTCACATGCAATAGTCATTTCCTGACAAAAAAATAAAACATTAAAAAATGACCATTTCTGACCATCTGGAGAAAGTTCGACAGGTCACGGGTAATTGTATTTCATCAGAAAATTGATTTTTTGGACTGTAGAAAAATTGATTCAAAATGTCATTTGGATTGTGCCTCATGTTGCATAACTAGTTTTTATGGCCTCAATGTGACCAAAATTGCCATTTTTACAGACTTTTTCTCCTACTCAGAAGCTTCTTTTTCGACCAATTCCAGGCATTAAAATGACTCTAAACACACTTATTTTAGTTCCAAACATGACAACTCACATGCAATAGTCATTTACAGTCAAAAAATTAAACTTTAAAAAATTACCATTTCTGACCAGCTGGAGAAAGTTCGACAGGTCACAAGTCATCGTTTTTCATCAGAAAATTGATTTTTTTGGACTATAGAAAAATTAGTTTAAAATGTCATATGGATTGGGCCTCATGTTGAATAACTAGTTTTTAAGGCCTCAATGTGACCAAAATTGCCATTTTTACAGACTTTTTCTCCTACTCAGAAGCTTCTATTTCGACCAATTTCAGGCATTAAAATGACGCTAAAAACACTTATTTTAGTTCCAAACATGATAACTCACATGCAATAGTCATTTACAGTCAAAAAATTCAACTTTAAAAAATTACAATTTCTGACCATCTGGAGAAAGTTGAACAGGTCACGGGTCATCATTTTTCATCAGAAAATTGATTTTTTAGACTGTAGAAAAATTGATTCAAAATGTAATTTGGATCGTGCCTAATGTTGAATAACTCGTTTTTAAGGCCTCAATGTGACCAAAATTGCCATTTTTCCAGACTTTTTCTCCTACTGAGAAGCTTCTATTTCGACCAATTTCAGGCATTAAAATGACACTAAACACACTTTTTTTAGTTCCAAAAGTGATAATTCACATGCAATTGTCATTTACAGTCAAAAAATTAAACCTTAAAAAATGACCATTTCTGACCATATGGAGAAAGTTGAACAGGTCACGGGTCATCGTTTTTCATGAGAAAATTGATTTTTTTGGACTATAGAAAAATTAATTTAAAATGTCATATGGATTGGGCCTCATGTTGAATAACTAGTTTTTAAGGCCTCAATGTGACCAAAATTGCCATTTTTACAGACTTTTTCTCCTACTCAGAAGCTTCTATTTCGACCAATTTCAGGCATTAAAATGACTCTAAACACACTTTTTTTAGTTCCAAAAGTGATAATTCACATGCAATTGTCATTTACAGTCAAAAAATTAAACCTTAAAAAATTACCATTTCTGACCATCTGGAGAAAGTTCGACAGGTCACGGGTAATCGTTTTTCATCATAAAATTGATTTTTTGGACTGTAGAAAAATTGATTCAAAATGTCATTTGGATTGTGCCTCATGTTGCATAACTAGTTTTTAAGGCCTCAATGTGACTAAAATTGCCATTTTTACAGACTTTTTCTCCTACTCAGAAGCTACTTTTTCGACCAATTCCAGGCATTAAAATGACTCTAAACACACTTATTTTAGTTCCAAACATGATAACTCACATGCAATAGTCATTTCCAGTCAAAAAATGAAACTTTAAAAAATTACCATTTCTGACCATCTGGAGAAAGTTCGACAGGTCACGGGTCATCGTTTTTCATCGAAAAATTGATTTTTTTGGACTATAGAAAAATTATTTTAAAATGTCATATGGATTGGGCCTCATGTTGAATAACTAGTTTTTAAGGCATCAATGTGACCAAAATTGCCATTTTTACAGACTTTTTCTCCTACTCAGAAGCTTCTATTTTGACCAATTTCAGGCATTAAAATGACTCTAAACACACTTTTTTTAGTTCCAAAAGTGATAATTCACATGCAATTGTCATTTACAGTCAAAAAATTAAACCTTAAAAAATTACCATTTCTGACCATCTGGAGAAAGTTCGACAGGTCACGGGTCATCGTTTTTCATCAGAAAATTGATTTTTTGGACTGTAGAAAAATTGATTCAAAATGTCATTTGGATTGTGCCTCATGTTGCATAACTAGTTTTTAAGGCCTCAATGTGACCAAAATTGCCATTTTTACAGACTTTTTCTCCTACTCAGAAGCTTCTTTTTCGACCAATTCCAGGCATTAAAATGATTCTAAACACACTTATTTTAGTTCCAAACATGATAACTCACATGCAATAGTCATTTACAGTCAAAAAATTAAACTTTAAAAAATTACAATTTCTGACCATCTGGAGAAAGTTGAACAGGTCACGGGTCATCATTTTTCATCAGAAAATTGATTTTTTAGACTGTAGAAAAATTGATTCAAAATGTAATTTGGATCGTGCCTAATGTTGAATAACTCATTTTTAAGGCCTCAATGTGACCAAAATTGCCATTTTTCCAGACTTTTTCTCCTACTGAGAAGCTTCTATTTCGACCAATTTCAGGCGTTAAAATGACACTAAACACACTTTTTTTAGTTCCAAAAGTGATAATTCACATGCAATTGTCATTTACAGTCAAAATATTAAACCTTAAAAAATGACCATTTCTGACCGTATGGAGAAAGTTGAACAGGTCACGGGTCATCGTTTTTCATCAGAAAATTGATTTTTTAGACTGTAGAAAAATTGATTCAAAATGTCATTTGGATTGTTCCTCATGTTGAATATCTACTTTTTGAAGCCTCAATGTGACCAAAAGTGCTATTTTTACAGACTTTTTCTCCTACTCAGAAGCTTCTATTTCGACCAATTTCAGGCATTAAAATGACTCTAAACACACTTATTTTAGCTCCAAAATTGATAATTCACATGCAATAGTCATTTCCTGACAAAAAAATAAAACATTAAAAAATTACCATTTCTGACCATCTGGAGAAAGTTCGACAGGTCACGGGTAATCGTTTTTCATCAGAAAATTGATTTTTTGGACTGTAGAAAAATTGATTCAAAATGTCATTTGGATTGTGCCTCATGTTGCATAACTAGTTTTTATGGCCTCAATGTGACCAAAATTGCCATTTTTACAGACTTTTTCTCCTACTCAGAAGCTTCTTTTTCGACCAATTCCAGGCATTAAAATGACTCTAAACACACTTATTTTAGTTCCAAACATGACAACTCACATGCAATAGTCATTTATAGTCAAAAAATGAAACTTTAAAAAATTACCATTTCTGACCATCTGGAGAAAGTTCGACAGGTCACGGGTCATCGTTTTTCATCAGAAAATTGATTTTTTTGGACTATAGAAAAATTATTTTAAAATGTCATATGGATTGGGCCTCATGTTGAATAACTAGTTTTTAAGGCATCAATGTGACCAAAATTGCCATTTTTACAGACTTTTTCTCCTACTCAGAAGCTTCTATTTTGACCAATTTCAGGCATTAAAATGACTCTAAACACACTTTTTTTAGTTCCAAAAGTGATAATTCACATGCAATTGTCATTTACAGTCAAAAAATTAAACCTTAAAAAATTACCATTTCTGACCATCTGGAGAAAGTTCGACAGGTCACGGGTAATCATTTTTCATCAGAAAATTGATTTTTTGGACTGTAGAAAAATTGATTCAAAATGTCATTTGGATTGTGCCTCATGTTGCATAACTAGTTTTTAAGGCCTCAATGTGACCAAAATTGCCATTTTTACAGACTTTTTCTCCTACTCAGAAGCTGCTTTTTCGACCAATTCCAGGCATTAAAATGACTCTAAACACACTTATTTTAGTTCCAAACATGATAATTCACATGCAATAGTCTTTACAGTCAAAAAATTAAACATTAAAAAATTACAATTTCTGACCATCTGGAGAAAGTTGAACAGGTCACGGGTCATCATTTTTCATCAGAAAATTGATTTTTTAGACTGTAGAAAAATTGATTCAAAATGTAATTTGGATCATGCCTAATGTTGAATAACTCGTTTTTAAGGCCTCGATGTGACCAAAATTGCCATTTTTCCAGACTTTTTCTCCTACTGAGAAACTTCTATTTCGACCAATTTCAGGCATTAAAATGACTCTAAACACACTTTTTTTAGTTCCAAAAGTGATAATTCACATGCAATTGTCATTTACAGTCAAAAAATTAAACCTTAAAAAATGACCATTTCTGACCATATGGAGAAAGTTGAACAGGTCACGGGTCATCGTTTTTCATCAGAAAATTGATTTTTTTAGACTGTAGAAAAATTGATTCAAAATGTCATTTGGCTTGTTCCTCATGTTGAATAACTACTTTTTAAAGCCTCAATGTGACCAAAAGTGCTATTTTTACAGACTTTTTCTCCTACTCAGAAGCTTCTATTTCAACCAATTTCAGGCATTAAAATGACTCTAAACACACTTATTTTAGCTCCAAAAGTGATAATTCACATGCAATAGTCATTTCCTGACAAAAAAATAAAACATTAAAAAATGACCATTTCTGACCATCTGGAGAAAGTTCGACAGGTCACGGGTAATCGTTTTTCATCAGAAAATTGATTTTTTGGACTGTAGAAAAATTGATTCAAAATGTCATTTGGATTGTGCCTCATGTTGCATAACTAGTTTTTATGGCCTCAATGTGACCAAAATTGCCATTTTTACAGACTTTTTCTCCTACTCAGAAGCTTCTTTTTCGACCAATTCCAGGCATTAAAATGACTCTAAACACACTTATTTTAGTTCCAAACATGACAACTCACATGCACTAGTCATTTACAGTCAAAAAATTAAACTTTAAAAAATTACCATTTCTGACCATCTGGAGAAAGTTCGACAGGAGGTCATCGTTTTTCATCAGAAAATTGATTTTTTTGGACTATAGAAAAATTAGTTTAAAATGTCATATGGATTGGGTCTCATGTTGAATAACTAGTTTTTAAGGCCTCAATGTGACCAAAATTGCCATTTTTCCAGACTTTTTCTCCTACTGAGAAGCTTCTATTTCGACCAATTTCAGGCGTTAAAATGACACTAATCACACTTTTTTTAGTTCCAAAAGTGATAATTCACATGCAATTGTCATTTACAGTCAAAAAATTAAACCTTAAAAAATGACCATTTCTGACCATATGGAGAAAGTTGAACAGGTCACGGGTCATCGTTTTTCATCAGAAAATTGATTTTTTAGACTGTAGAAAAATTGATTCAAAATGTCATTTGGATTGTTCCTCATGTTGAATAACTACTTTTTGAAGCCTCAATGTGACCAAAAGTGCTATTTTTACAGACTTTTTCTCCTACTCAGAAGCTTCTATTTCGACCAATTTCAGGCATTAAAATGACTCTAAACACACTTATTTTAGCTCCAAAATTGATAATTCACATGCAATAGTCATTTCCTGACAAAAAAATAAAACATTAAAAAATTACCATTTCTGACCATCTGGAGAAAGTTCGACAGGTCACGGGTCATCGTTTTTCATCTGAAAATTGATTTTTTGGACTGCAGAAAGATTGATTTAAAATGTCATATGGATTGTGCCTCATGTTGAATAACTAGTTTATAAGGCCTCAATGTGACCAAAATTGCCATTTTTACAGACTTTTTTTCCTACTCAGAAGCTTCTATTTCGACCAATTTCAGGAATTAAAATGACTCTAAACACACTTTTTTTAGTTCCAAAAGTGATAATTCACATGCAATTGTCATTTACAGTCAAAAAATTAAACCTTAAAAAATGACCATTTCTGACCTTATGGAGAAAGTTGAACAGGTCACGGGTCATCGTTTTTCATCAGAAAATTGATTTTTTAGACTGTAGAAAAATTGATTCAAAATGTCATTTGGATTGTTCCTCATGTTGAATAACTACTTTTTGAAGCCTCAATGTGACCAAAAGTGCTATTTTTACAGACTTTTTTCTCCTACTCAGAAGCTTCTATTTCAACCAATTTCAGGCATTAAAATGACTCTAAACACACTTATTTTAGCTCCAAAAGTGATAATTCACATGCAATAGACATTTCCTGACAAAAAAATAAAACATTAAAAAAATTACCATTTCTGACCATCTGGAGAAAGTTCGACAGGTCACGGGTAATCGTTTTTCATCAGAAAATTGATTTTTTGGACTGTAGAAAAATTGATTCAAAATGTCATTTGGATTGTGCCTCATGTTGCATAACTAGTTTTTATGGCCTCAATGTGACCAAAATTGCCATTTTTACAGACTTTTTCTCCTACTCAGAAGCTTCTTTTTCGACCAATTCCAGGCATTAAAATGACTCTAAACACACTTATTTTAGTTCCAAACATGACAACTCACATGCAATAGTCATTTACAGTCAAAAAATTAAACTTTAAAAAATTACCATTTCTGACCATCTGGAGAAAGTTCGACAGGTCACAGGTCATCGTTTTTCATCAGAAAATTGATTTTTTTGGACTATAGAAAAATTAGTTTAAAATGTCATATGGATTGGGCCTCATGTTGAATAACTAGTTTTTAAGGCCTCAATGTGACCAAAACTGCCATTTTTACAGACTTTTTCTCCTACTCAGAAGCTTCTATTTCGACCAATTTCAGGCATTAAAATGACTCTAAAAACACTTATTTTAGTTCCAAACATGATAATTCACATGCAATAGTCTTTACAGTCAAAAAATTAAACATTAAAAAATTACAATTTCTGACCATCTGGAGAAAGTTGAACAGGTCACGGGTCATCATTTTTCATCAGAAAATTGATTTTTTAGACTGTAGAAAAATTGATTCAAAATGTAATTTGGATCGTGCCTAATGTTGAATAACTCGTTTTTAAGGCCTCAATGTGACCAAAATTGCCATTTTTCCAGACTTTTTCTCCTACTGAGAAGCTTCTATTTCGACCAATTTCAGGAATAAAAATGACTCTAAACACACTTTTTTTAGTTCCAAAAGTGATAATTCACATGCAATTGTCATTTACAGTCAAAAAATTAAACCTTAAAAAATGACCATTTCTGACCATATGGAGAAAGTTGAACAGGTCACGGGTCATCGATTTTCATCAGAAAATTGATTTTTTAGACTGTAGAAAAATTGATTCAAAATGTCATTTGGATTGTTCCTCGTGTTGAATAACTACTTTTTGAAGCCTCAATGTGACCAAAAGTGCTATTTTTACAGACTTTTTCTCCTACTCAGAAGCTTCTATTTCGACCAATTTCAGGCATTAAAATGACTCTAAACACACTTATTTTAGCTCCAAAAGTGATAATTCACATGCAATAGTCATTTCCTGACAAAAAAATAAAACATTAAAAAATTACCATTTCTGACCATCTGGAGAAAGTTCGACAGGTCACGGGTAATCGTTTTTCATCAGAAAATTGATTTTTTGGACTGTAGAAAAATTGATTCAAAATGTCATTTGGATTGTGCCTCATGTTGCATAACTAGTTTTTAAGGCCTCAATGTGACCAAAATTGCCATTTTTACAGACTTTTTCTCCTACTCAGAAGCTACTTTTTCGACCAATTCCAGGCATTAAAATGACTCTAAACACACTTATTTTAGTTCCAAACATGATAATTCACATGCAATAGTCATTTACAGTAAAAAACATTAAACATTAAAAAATTACAATTTCTGACCATCTGGAGAAAGTTCGACAGGTCACGGGTCATCGTTTTTCATCTGAAAATTGATTTTTTGGACTGCAGAAAGATTGATTTAAAATGTCATATGGATTGTGCCTCATGTTGAATAACTAGTTTATAAGGCCTCAATGTGACCAAAATTGCCATTTTTACAGACTTTTTTTCCTACTCAGAAGCTTCTATTTCGACCAATTTCAGGAATTAAAATGACTCTAAAAACAATTATTTTAGTTCCAAACATGATAATTTACATGCAATAGTCTTTACAGTCAAAGAATTAAACATTAAAAAATTACCATTTCTGACCATCTGGAGAAAGTTCGACAGGTCACGGGTCATCGTTTTTCATCAGAAAATTGATTTTTTAGACTGTAGAAAAATTGATTCAAAATGTCATGTGGATTGTGCCTCATGTTGCATAACTAGTTTTTAAGGCCTCAATGTGACCAAAATTGCCATTTTTACAGACTTTTTCTCCTACTCAGAAGCTTCTTTTTCGACCAATTCCAGGCATTAAAATGATTCTAAACACACTTATTTTAGTTCCAAACATGATAACTCACATGCAATAGTCATTTACAGTCAAAAAATTAAACTTTAAAAAATTACAATTTCTGACCATCTGGAGAAAGTTGAACAGGTCACGGGTCATCATTTTTCATCAGAAAATTGATTTTTTAGACTGTAGAAAAATTGATTCAAAATGTAATTTGGATCGTGCCTAATGTTGAATAACTCATTTTTAAGGCCTCAATGTGACCAAAATTGCCATTTTTCCAGACTTTTTCTCCTACTGAGAAGCTTCTATTTCGACCAATTTCAGGCGTTAAAATGACACTAAACACACTTTTTTTAGTTCCAAAAGTGATAATTCACATGCAATTGTCATTTACAGTCAAAATATTAAACCTTAAAAAATGACCATTTCTGACCATATGGAAAAAGTTGAACAGGTCACGGGTCATCGTTTTTCATCAGAAAATTGATTTTTTAGACTGTAGAAAAATTGATTCAAAATGTCATTTGGATTGTTCCTCATGTTGAATATCTACTTTTTGAAGCCTCAATGTGACCAAAAGTGCTATTTTTACAGACTTTTTCTCCTACTCAGAAGCTTCTATTTCGACCAATTTCAGGCATTAAAATGACTCTAAACACACTTATTTTAGCTCCAAAATTGATAATTCACATGCAATAGTCATTTCCTGACAAAAAAATAAAACATTAAAAAATTACCATTTCTGACCATCTGGAGAAAGTTCGACAGGTCACGGGTAATCGTTTTTCATCAGAAAATTGATTTTTTGGACTGTAGAAAAATTGATTCAAAATGTCATTTGGATTGTGCCTCATGTTGCATAACTAGTTTTTATGGCCTCAATGTGACCAAAATTGCCATTTTTACAGACTTTTTCTCCTACTCAGAAGCTTCTTTTTCGACCAATTCCAGGCATTAAAATGACTCTAAACACACTTATTTTAGTTCCAAACATGACAACTCACATGCAATAGTCATTTATAGTCAAAAAATGAAACTTTAAAAAATTACCATTTCTGACCATCTGGAGAAAGTTCGACAGGTCACGGGTCATCGTTTTTCATCAGAAAATTGATTTTTTTGGACTATAGAAAAATTATTTTAAAATGTCATATGGATTGGGCCTCATGTTGAATAACTAGTTTTTAAGGCATCAATGTGACCAAAATTGCCATTTTTACAGACTTTTTCTCCTACTCAGAAGCTTCTATTTTGACCAATTTCAGGCATTAAAATGACTCTAAACACACTTTTTTTAGTTCCAAAAGTGATAATTCACATGCAATTGTCATTTACAGTCAAAAAATTAAACCTTAAAAAATTACCATTTCTGACCATCTGGAGAAAGTTCGACAGGTCACGGGTAATCATTTTTCATCAGAAAATTGATTTTTTGGACTGTAGAAAAATTGATTCAAAATGTCATTTGGATTGTGCCTCATGTTGCATAACTAGTTTTTAAGGCCTCAATGTGACCAAAATTGCCATTTTTACAGACTTTTTCTCCTACTCAGAAGCTGCTTTTTCGACCAATTCCAGGCATTAAAATGACTCTAAACACACTTATTTTAGTTCCAAACATGATAATTCACATGCAATAGTCTTTACAGTCAAAAAATTAAACATTAAAAAATTACAATTTCTGACCATCTGGAGAAAGTTGAACAGGTCACGGGTCATCATTTTTCATCAGAAAATTGATTTTTTAGACTGTAGAAAAATTGATTCAAAATGTAATTTGGATCATGCCTAATGTTGAATAACTCGTTTTTAAGGCCTCGATGTGACCAAAATTGCCATTTTTCCAGACTTTTTCTCCTACTGAGAAACTTCTATTTCGACCAATTTCAGGCATTAAAATGACTCTAAACACACTTTTTTTAGTTCCAAAAGTGATAATTCACATGCAATTGTCATTTACAGTCAAAAAATTAAACCTTAAAAAATGACCATTTCTGACCATATGGAGAAAGTTGAACAGGTCACGGGTCATCGTTTTTCATCAGAAAATTGATTTTTTTAGACTGTAGAAAAATTGATTCAAAATGTCATTTGGCTTGTTCCTCATGTTGAATAACTACTTTTTAAAGCCTCAATGTGACCAAAAGTGCTATTTTTACAGACTTTTTCTCCTACTCAGAAGCTTCTATTTCAACCAATTTCAGGCATTAAAATGACTCTAAACACACTTATTTTAGCTCCAAAAGTGATAATTCACATGCAATAGTCATTTCCTGACAAAAAAATAAAACATTAAAAAATGACCATTTCTGACCATCTGGAGAAAGTTCGACAGGTCACGGGTAATCGTTTTTCATCAGAAAATTGATTTTTTGGACTGTAGAAAAATTGATTCAAAATGTCATTTGGATTGTGCCTCATGTTGCATAACTAGTTTTTATGGCCTCAATGTGACCAAAATTGCCATTTTTACAGACTTTTTCTCCTACTCAGAAGCTTCTTTTTCGACCAATTCCAGGCATTAAAATGACTCTAAACACACTTATTTTAGTTCCAAACATGACAACTCACATGCACTAGTCATTTACAGTCAAAAAATTAAACTTTAAAAAATTACCATTTCTGACCATCTGGAGAAAGTTCGACAGGAGGTCATCGTTTTTCATCAGAAAATTGATTTTTTTGGACTATAGAAAAATTAGTTTAAAATGTCATATGGATTGGGTCTCATGTTGAATAACTAGTTTTTAAGGCCTCAATGTGACCAAAATTGCCATTTTTCCAGACTTTTTCTCCTACTGAGAAGCTTCTATTTCGACCAATTTCAGGCGTTAAAATGACACTAATCACACTTTTTTTAGTTCCAAAAGTGATAATTCACATGCAATTGTCATTTACAGTCAAAAAATTAAACCTTAAAAAATGACCATTTCTGACCATATGGAGAAAGTTGAACAGGTCACGGGTCATCGTTTTTCATCAGAAAATTGATTTTTTAGACTGTAGAAAAATTGATTCAAAATGTCATTTGGATTGTTCCTCATGTTGAATAACTACTTTTTGAAGCCTCAATGTGACCAAAAGTGCTATTTTTACAGACTTTTTCTCCTACTCAGAAGCTTCTATTTCGACCAATTTCAGGCATTAAAATGACTCTAAACACACTTATTTTAGCTCCAAAATTGATAATTCACATGCAATAGTCATTTCCTGACAAAAAAATAAAACATTAAAAAATTACCATTTCTGACCATCTGGAGAAAGTTCGACAGGTCACGGGTAATCATTTTTCATCAGAAAATTGATTTTTTGGACTGTAGAAAAATTGATTCAAAATGTCATTTGGATTGTGCCTCATGTTTCATATCTAGTTTTTAAGGCCTCAATGTGACCAAAATTGCCATTTTTACAGACTTTTTCTCTTACTCAGAAGCTTCTTTTTCGACCAATTCCAGGCATTAAAATGACTCTAAACACACTTATTTTAGCTCCAAAAGTGATAATTCACATGCAATAGTCATTTTCTGACAAAAAAATAAAACATTAAAAAATGACCATTTCTGACCATCTGGAGAAAGTTCGACAGGTCACGGGTAATCGTTTTTCATCAGAAAATTGATTTTTTGGACTGTAGAAAAATTGATTCAAAATGTCATTTGGATTGTGCCTCATGTTGCATAACTAGTTTTTATGGCCTCAATGTGACCAAAATTGCCATTTTTACAGACTTTTTCTCCTACTCAGAAGCTTCTTTTTCGACCAATTTCAGGCATTAAAATGACTCTAAACACACTTATTTTAGCTCCAAAAGTGATAATTCACATGCAATAGTCATTTCCTGAGAAAAAAATAAAACATTAAAAAATTACCATTTCTGACCATCTGGAGAAAGTTCGAAAGGTCACGGGTAATCGTTTTTCATCAGAAAATTGATTTTTTGGACTGTAGAAAAATTGATTCAAAATGTCATTTGGATTGTGCCTCATGTTGCATAACTAGTTTTTAAGGCCTCAATGTGACCAAAATTGCCATTTTTACAGACTTTTTCTCCTACTCAGAAGCTTCTTTTTCGACCAATTCCAGGCATTAAAATGACTCTAAACACACTTATTTTAGTTCCAAACATGATAACTCACATGCAATAGTCATTTACAGTCAAAAAATTAAACTTTAAAAAATTACAATTTCTGACCATCTGGAGAAAGTTGAACAGGTCACGGGTCATCATTTTTCATCAGAAAATTGATTTTTTAGACTGTAGAAAAATTGATTCAAAATGTAATTTGGATCGTGCCTAATGTTGAATAACTCATTTTTAAGGCCTCAATGTGACCAAAATTGCCATTTTTCCAGACTTTTTCTCCTACTGAGAAGCTTCTATTTCGACCAATTTCAGGCGTTAAAATGACACTAAACACACTTTTTTTAGTTCCAAAAGTGATAATTCACATGCAATTGTCATTTACAGTCAAAATATTAAACCTTAAAAAATGACCATTTCTGACCATATGGAGAAATTTGAACAGGTCACGGGTCATCGTTTTTCATCAGAAAATTGATTTTTTAGACTGTAGAAAAATTGATTCAAAATGTCATTTGGATTGTTCCTCATGTTGAATATATTCTTTTTGAAGCCTCAATGTGACAAAAAGTGCTATTTTTACAGACTTTTTCTCCTACTCAGAAGCTTCTATTTCGACCAATTTCAGGCATTAAAATGACTCTAAACACACTTATTTTAGCTCCAAAATTGATAATTCACATGCAATAGTCATTTCCTGACAAAAAAATAAAACATTAAAAAATTACCATTTCTGACCATCTGGAGAAAGTTCGACAGGTCACGGGTAATCGTTTTTCATCAGAAAATTGATTTTTTGGACTGTAGAAAAATTGATTCAAAATGTCATTTGGATTGTGCCTCATGTTTCATAACTAGTTTTTATGGCCTCAATGTGACCAAAATTGCCATTTTTACAGACTTTTTCTCCTACTCAGAAGCTTCTTTTTCGACCAATTCCAGGCATTAAAATGACTCTAAACACACTTATTTTAGTTCCAAACATGACAACTCACATGCAATAGTCATTTATAGTCAAAAAATGAAACTTTAAAAAATTACCATTTCTGACCATCTGGAGAAAGTTCGACAGGTCACGGGTCATCGTTTTTCATCAGAAAATTGATTTTTTTGGACTATAGAAAAATTATTTTAAAATGTCATATGGATTGGGCCTCATGTTGAATAACTAGTTTTTAAGGCATCAATGTGACCAAAATTGCCATTTTTACAGACTTTTTCTCCTACTCAGAAGCTTCTATTTTGACCAATTTCAGGCATTAAAATGACTCTAAACACACTTTTTTTAGTTCCAAAAGTGATAATTCACATGCAATTGTCATTTACAGTCAAAAAATTAAACCTTAAAAAATTACCATTTCTGACCATCTGGAGAAAGTTCGACAGGTCACGGGTAATCATTTTTCATCAGAAAATTGATTTTTTGGACTGTAGAAAAATTGATTCAAAATGTCATTTGGATTGTGCCTCATGTTGCATAACTAGTTTTTAAGGCCTCAATGTCACCAAAATTGCCATTTTTCCAGACTTTTTCTCCTACTCAGAAGCTTCTATTTCGACCAATTTCAGGCATTAAAATGACTCTAAACACACTTATTTTAGCTCCAAAAGTGATAATTCACATGCAATAGTCATTTCCTGAGAAAAAAATAAAACATTAAAAAATTACCATTTCTGACCATCTGGAGAAAGTTCGAAAGGTCACGGGTAATCGTTTTTCATCAGAAAATTGATTTTTTGGACTGTAGAAAAATTGATTCAAAATGTCATTTGGATTGTGCCTCATGTTGCATAACTAGTCTTTAAGGCCTCAATGTGACCAAAATTGCCATTTTTACAGACTTTTTCTCCTACTCAGAAGCTTCTTTTTCGACCAATTCCAGGCATTAAAATGACTCTAAACACACTTATTTTAGTTCCAAACATGATAACTCACATGCAATAGTCATTTACAGTCAAAAAATTAAACTTTAAAAAATTACCATTTCTGACCATCTGGAGAAAGTTCGACAGGTCACGGGTAATCATTTTTCATCAGAAAATTGATTTTTTGGACTGTAGAAAAATTGATTCAAAATGTCATTTGGATTGTGCCTCATGTTGCATAACTAGTTTTTAAGGCCTCAATGTGACCAAAATTGCCATTTTTACAGACTTTTTCTCCTACTCAGAAGCTGCTTTTTCGACCAATTCCAGGCATTAAAATGACTCTAAACACACTTATTTTAGTTCCAAACATGATAATTCACATGCAATAGTCTTTACAGTCAAAAAATTAAACATTAAAAAATTACAATTTCTGACCATCTGGAGAAAGTTGAACAGGTCACGGGTCATCAATTTTCATCAGAAAATTGATTTTTTAGACTGTAGAAAAATTGATTCAAAATGTAATTTGGATCATGCCTAATGTTGAATAACTCGTTTTTAAGGCCTCGATGTGACCAAAATTGCCATTTTTCCAGACTTTTTCTCCTACTGAGAAACTTCTATTTCGACCAATTTCAGGCATTAAAATGACTCTAAACACACTTTTTTTAGTTCCAAAAGTGATAATTCACATGCAATTGTCATTTACAGTCAAAAAATTAAACCTTAAAAAATGACCATTTCTGACCATATGGAGAAAGTTGAACAGGTCACGGGTCATCGTTTTTCATCAGAAAATTGATTTTTTTAGACTGTGGAAAAATTGATTCAAAATGTCATTTGGCTTGTTCCTCATGTTGAATAACTACTTTTTAAAGCCTCAATGTGACCAAAAGTGCTATTTTTACAGACTTTTTCTCCTACTCAGAAGCTTCTATTTCAACCAATTTCAGGCATTAAAATGACTCTAAACACACTTATTTTAGCTCCAAAAGTGATAATTCACATGCAATAGTCACTTCCTGACAAAAAAATAAAACATTAAAAAATGACCATTTCTGACCATCTGGAGAAAGTTCGACAGGTCACGGGTAATCGTTTTTCATCAGAAAATTGATTTTTTGGACTGTAGAAAAATTGATTCAAAATGTCATTTGGATTGTGCCTCATGTTGCATAACTAGTTTTTATGGCCTCAATGTGACCAAAATTGCCATTTTTACAGACTTTTTCTCCTACTCAGAAGCTTCTTTTTCGACCAATTCCAGGCATTAAAATGACTCTAAACACACTTATTTTAGTTCCAAACATGACAACTCACATGCAATAGTCATTTACAGTCAAAAAATTAAACTTTAAAAAATTACCATTTCTGACCATCTGGAGAAAGTTCGACAGGTCACAGGTCATCGTTTTTCATCAGAAAATTGATTTTTTTGGACTATAGAAAAATTAGTTTAAAATGTCATATGGATTGGGCCTCATGTTGAATAACTAGTTTTTAAGGCCTCAATGTGACCAAAATTGCCATTTTTCCAGACTTTTTCTCCTACTGAGAAGCTTCTATTTCGACCAATTTCAGGCGTTAAAATGACACTAATCACACTTTTTTTAGTTCCAAAAGTGATAATTCACATGCAATTGTCATTTACAGTCAAAAAATTAAACCTTAAAAAATGACCATTTCTGACCATATGGAGAAAGTTGAACAGGTCACGGGTCATCGTTTTTCATCAGAAAATTGATTTTTTAGACTGTAGAAAAATTGATTCAAAATGTCATTTGGATTGTTCCTCATGTTGAATAACTACTTTTTGAAGCCTCAATGTGACCAAAAGTGCTATTTTTACAGACTTTTTCTCCTACTCAGAAGCTTCTATTTCGACCAATTTCAGGCATTAAAATGACTCTAAACACACTTATTTTAGCTCCAAAATTGATAATTCACATGCAATAGTCATTTCCTGACAAAAAAATAAAACATTAAAAAATTACCATTTCTGACCATCTGGAGAAAGTTCGACAGGTCACGGGTAATCATTTTTCATCAGAAAATTGATTTTTTGGACTGTAGAAAAATTGATTCAAAATGTCATTTGGATTGTGCCTCATGTTTCATAACTAGTTTTTAAGGCCTCAATGTGACCAAAATTGCCATTTTTACAGACTTTTTCTCCTACTCAGAAGCTTCTTTTTCGACCAATTCCAGGCATTAAAATGACTCTAAACACACTTATTTTAGCTCCAAAAGTGATAATTCACATGCAATAGTCATTTCCTGACAAAAAAATAAAACATTAAAAAATTACCATTTCTGACCATCTGGAGAAAGTTCGACAGGTCACGGGTAATCATTTTTCATCAGAAAATTGATTTTTTGGACTGTAGAAAAATTGATTCAAAATGTCATTTGGATTGTGCCTCATGTTTCATAACTAGTTTTTAAGGCCTCAATGTGACCAAAATTGCCATTTTTACAGACTTTTTCTCCTACTCAGAAGCTTCTTTTTCGACCAATTCCAGGCATTAAAATGACTCTAAACACACTTATTTTAGTTCCAAACATGATAACTCACATGCAATAGTCATTTACAGTCACAAAATTAAACTTTAAAAAATTAACATTTCTGACCATCTGGAGAAAGTTCGACATGTCACGGGTCATCGTTTTTCATCAGAAAATTGATTTTTTTGGACTATAGAAAAATTAATTTAAAATGTCATATGGATTGGGCCTCATGTTGAATAACTAGTTTTTAAGGCCTCAATGTGACCAAAATTGCCATTTTTACAGACTTTTTCTCCTACTCAGAAGCTTCTATTTCGACCAATTTCAGGCATTAAAATGACTCTAAACACACTTTTTTTAGTTCCAAAAGTGATAATTCACATGCAATTGTCATTTACAGTCAAAAAATTAAACCTTAAAAAATTACCATTTCTGACCATCTGGAGAAAGTTCGACAGGTCACGGGTAATCGTTTTTCATCAGAATATTGATTTTTTGGACTGTAGAAAAATGATTCAAAATGTCATTTGGATTGTGCCTCATGTTGCATAACTAGTTTTTAAGGCCTCAATGTGACTAAAATTGCCATTTTTACAGACTTTTTCTCCTACTCAGAAGCTTCTATTTCGACCAATTTCAGGCATTAAAATGACTCTAAACACACTTTTTTTAGTTCCAAAAGTGATAATTCACATGCAATTGTCATTTACAGTCAAAAAATTAAACCTTAAAAAATTACCATTTCTGACCATCTGGAGAAAGTTCGACAGGTCACGGGTAATCGTTTTTCATCAGAAAATTGATTTTTTGGACTGTAGAAAAATTGATTCAAAATGTCATTTGGATTGTGCCTCATGTTGCATAACTAGTTTTTAAGGCCTCAATGTGACCAAAATTGCCATTTTTACAGACTTTTTCTCCTACTCAGAAGCTGCTTTTTCGACCAATTCCAGGCATTAAAATGACTCTAAACACACTTATTTTAGTTCCAAACATGATAATTCACATGCAATAGTCTTTACAGTCAAAAAATTAAACATTAAAAAATTACAATTTCTGACCATCTGGAGAAAGTTGAACAGGTCACGGGTCATCATTTTTCATCAGAAAATTGATTTTTTAGACTGTAGAAAAATTGATTCAAAATGTAATTTGGATCGTGCCTAATGTTGAATAACTCGTTTTTAAGGCCTCAATGTGACCAAAATTGCCATTTTTCCAGACTTTTTCTCCTACTGAGAAACTTCTATTTCGACCAATTTCAGGCATTAAAATGACTCTAAACACACTTTTTTTAGTTCCAAAAGTGATAATTCACATGCAATTGTCATTTACAGTCAAAAAATTAAACCTTAAAAAATGACCATTTCTGACCATATGGAGAAAGTTGAACAGGTCACGGGTCATCGTTTTTCATCAGAAAATTGATTTTTTAGACTGTAGAAAAATTGATTCAAAATGTCATTTGGATTGTTCCTCATGTTGAATAACTACTTTTTGAAGCCTCAATGTGACCAAAAGTGCTATTTTTACAGACTTTTTCTCCTACCCAGAAGCTTCTATTTCAACCAATTTCAGGCATTAAAATGACTCTAAACACACTTATTTTAGCTCCAAAAGTGATAATTCACATGCAATAGTCATTTCCTGACAAAAAAATAAAACATTAAAAAATGACCATTTCTGACCATCTGGAGAAAGTTCGACAGGTCACGGGTAATCGTATTTCATCAGAAAATTGATTTTTTGGACTGTAGAAAAATTGATTCAAAATGTCATTTGGATTGTGCCTCATGTTGCATAACTAGTTTTTATGGCCTCAATGTGACCAAAATTGCCATTTTTACAGACTTTTTCTCCTACTCAGAAGCTTCTTTTTCGACCAATTCCAGGCATTAAAATGACTCTAAACACACTTATTTTAGTTCCAAACATGACAACTCACATGCAATAGTCATTTACAGTCAAAAAATTAAACTTTAAAAAATTACCATTTCTGACCATCTGGAGAAAGTTCGACAGGTCACAGGTCATCGTTTTTCATCAGAAAATTGATTTTTTTGGACTATAGAAAAATTAGTTTAAAATGTCATATGGATTGGGCCTCATGTTGAATAACTAGTTTTTAAGGCCTCAATGTGACCAAAATTGCCATTTTTACAGACTTTTTCTCCTACTCAGAAGCTTCTATTTCGACCAATTTCAGGAATTAAAATGACTCTAAAAACAATTATTTTAGTTCCAACCATGATAATTTACATGCAATAGTCTTTACAGTCAAAGAATTAAAATTAAAAAATTACCATTTCTGACCATCTGGAGAAAGTTGAACAGGTCACGGGTCATCATTTTTCATCAGAAAATTGATTTTTTAGACTGTAGAAAAATTGATTCAAAATGTAATTTGGATCGTGCCTAATGTTGAATAACTCGTTTTTAAGGCCTCAATGTGACCAAAATTGCCATTTTTCCAGACTTTTTCTCCTACTGAGAAGCTTCTATTTCGACCAATTTCAGGCGTTAAAATGACACTAAACACACTTTTTTTAGTTCCAAAAGTGATAATTCACATGCAATTGTCATTTACAGTCAAAAAATTAAACCTTAAAAAATGACCATTTCTGACCATCTGGAGAAAGTTCGACAGGTCACGGGTAATCGTTTTTCATCAGAAAATTGATTTTTTGGACTGTAGAAAAATTGATTCAAAATGTCATTTGGATTGTGCCTCATGTTGCATAACTAGTTTTTAAGGCCTCAATGTGACTAAAATTGCCATTTTTACAGACTTTTTCTCCTACTCAGAAGCTACTTTTTCGACCAATTCCAGGCATTAAAATGACTCTAAACACACTTATTTTAGTTCCAAACATGATAACTCACATGCAATAGTCATTTCCAGTCAAAAAATTAAACTTTAAAAAATTACCATTTCTGACCATCTGGAGAAAGTTCGACAGGTCACGGGTCATCGTTTTTCATCAGAAAATTGATTTTTTTGGACTATAGAAAAATTAATTTAAAATGTCATATGGATTGGGCCTCGTGTTGAATAACTAGTTTTTAAGGCCTCAATGTGACCAAAATTGCCATTTTTACAGACTTATTCTCCTACTCAGAAGCTTCTATTTCGACCAATTTCAGGCATTAAAATGACTCTAAAAACACTTATTTTAGTTCCAAACATGATAATTCACATGCAATAGTCTTTACAGTCAAAAAATTAAACATTAAAAAATTACAATTTCTGACCATCTGGAGAAAGTTGAACAGGTCACGGGTCATCGTTTTTCATCAGAAAATTGATTTTTTAGACTGTAGAAAAATTGATTCAAAATGTCATTTGGATTGTTCCTCATGTTGAATAACTACTTTTTGAAGCCTCAATGTGACCAAAAGTGCTATTTTTACAGACTTTTTCTCCTACCCAGAAGCTTCTATTTCAACCAATTTCAGGCATTAAAATGACTCTAAACACACTTATTTTAGCTCCAAAAGTGATAATTCACATGCAATAGTCATTTCCTGACAAAAAAATACAACATTAAAAAATGACCATTTCTGACCATCTGGAGAAAGTTCGACAGGTCACGGGTAATCGTATTTCATCAGAAAATTGATTTTTTGGACTGTAGAAAAATTGATTTAAAATGTCATTTGGATTGTGCCTCATGTTGCATAACTAGTTTTTATGGCCTCAATGTGACCAAAATTGCCATTTTTACAGACTTTTTCTCCTACTCAGAAGCTTCTTTTTCGACCAATTCCAGGCATTAAAATGACTCTAAACACACTTATTTTAGTTCCAAACATGACAACTCACATGCAATAGTCATTTACAGTCAAAAAATTAAACTTTAAAAAATTACCATTTCTGACCATCTGGAGAAAGTTCGACAGGTCACAAGTCATCGTTTTTCATCAGAAAATTGATTTTTTTGGACTATAGAAAAATTAGTTTAAAATGTCATATGGATTGGGCCTCATGTTGAATAACTAGTTTTTAAGGCCTCAATGTGACCAAAATTGCCATTTTTACAGACTTTTTCTCCTACTCAGAAGCTTCTATTTCGACCAATTTCAGGCATTAAAATGACTCTAAAAACACTTATTTTAGTTCCAAACATGATAACTCACATGCAATAGTCATTTACAGTCAAAAAATTCAACTTTAAAAAATTACAATTTCTGACCATCTGGAGAAAGTTGAACAGGTCACGGGTCATCATTTTTCATCAGAAAATTGATTTTGTAGACTGTAGAAAAATTGATTCAAAATGTAATTTGGATCGTGCCTAATGTTGAATAACTCGTTTTTAAGGCCTCAATGTGACCAAAATTGCCATTTTTCCAGACTTTTTCTCCTACTGAGAAGCTTCTATTTCGACCAATTTCAGGCATTAAAATGACACTAAACACACTTTTTTTAGTTCCAAAAGTGATAATTCACATGCAATTGTCATTTACAGTCAAAAAATTAAACCTTAAAAAATGACCATTTCTGACCATATGGAGAAAGTTGAACAGGTCACGGGTCATCGTTTTTCATGAGAAAATTGATTTTTTAGACTGTAGAAAAATTGATTCAAAATGTCATTTGGATTGTTCCTCATGTTGAATAACTACTTTTTGAAGCCTCAATGTGACCAAAAGTGCTATTTTTACAGACTTTTTCTCCTACTCAGAAGCTTCTATTGCGACCAATTTCAGGCATTAAAATGACTCTAAACACACTTATTTTAGCTCCAAAATTGATAATTCACATGCAATAGTCATTTCCTGACAAAAAAAAAAAACATTAAAAAATTACCATTTCTGACCATCTGGAGAAAGTTCGAGAGGTCACGGGTAATCATTTTTCATCAGAAAATTGATTTTTTGGACTTTAGAAAAATTGATTCAAAATGGCATTTGGATTGTGCCTCATGTTTCATAACTAGTTTTTAAGGCCTCAATGTGACCAAAATTGCCATTTTTACAGACTTTTTCTCCTACTCAGAAGCTTCTTTTTCGACCAATTCCAGGCATTAAAATGACTCTAAACACACTTATTTTAGTTCCAAACATGATAACTCACATGCAATAGTCATTTACAGTCAAAAAATTAAACTTTAAAAAATTACCATTTCTGACCATCTGGAGAAAGTTCGACAGGTCACGGGTCATCGTTTTTCATCAGAAAATTGATTTTTTTGGACTATAGAAAAATTAATTTAAAATGTCATATGGATTGGGCCTCATGTTGAATAACTAGTTTTTAAGGCCTCAATGTGACCAAAATTGCCATTTTTACAGACTTTTTCTCCTACTCAGAAGCTTCTATTTCGACCAATTTCAGGCATTAAAATGACTCTAAACACACTTTTTTTAGTTCCAAAAGTGATAATTCACATGCAATTGTCATTTACAGTCAAAAAATTAAACCTTAAAAAATTACCATTTCTGACCATCTGGAGAAAGTTCGACAGGTCACGGGTAATCGTTTTTCATCAGAAAATTGATTTTTTGGACTGTAGAAAAATTGATTCAAAATGTAATTTGGATCGTGCCTCATGTTGAATAACTAGTTTATAAGGCCTCAATGTGACCAAAATTGCCATTTTTACAGACTTTTTTTCCTACTCAGAAGCTTCTATTTCGACCAATTTCAGGAATTAAAATGACTCTAAAAACAATTATTTTAGTTCCAAACATGATAATTTACATGCAATAGTCTTTACAGTCAAAGAATTAAACATTAAAAAATTACCATTTCTGACCATCTGGAGAAAGTTCGACAGGTCACGGGTCATCGTTTTTCATCAGAAAATTGATGTTTTGGACTGCAGAAAGATTGATTTAAAATGTCATATGGATTGTGCCTCATGTTGAATAACTAGTTTATAAGGCCTCAATGTGACCAAAATTGCCATTTTTACAGACTTTTTTTCCTACTCAGAAGCTTCTATTTCGACCAATTTCAGGCATTAAAATGACTCTAAACACACGTATTTTAGCTCCAAAAGTGATAATTCACATGCAACAGTCATTTCCTGACAAAAAAATAAAACATTAAAAAATTACCATTTCTGACCATCTGGAGAAAGTTCGACAGGTCACGGGTAATCGTTTTTCATCAGAAAATTGATTTTTTGGACTGTAGAAAAATTGATTCAAAATGTCATTTGGATTGTGCCTCATGTTGCATAACTAGTGTTTAAGGCCTCAATGTGACCAAAATTGCCATTTTTACAGACTTTTTCTCCTACTCAGAAGCTTCTTTTTCGACCAATTCCAGGCATTAAAATGACTCTAAACACACTTATTTTAGTTCCAAACATGATAACTCACATGCAATAGTCATTTACAGTAAAAAACATTAAACATTAAAAAATTACAATTTCTGACCATCTGGAGAAAGTTCGACAGGTCACGGGTCCTCGTTTTTCATCAGAAAATTGATTTTTTGGACTGCAGAAAGATTGATTTAAAATGTCATATGGATTGTGCCTCATGTTGAATAACTAGTTTATAAGGCCTCAATGTGACCAAAATTGCCATTTTTACAGACTTTTTTTCCTACTCAGAAGCTTCTATTTCGACCAATTTCAGGAATTAAAATGACTCTAAAAACAATTATTTTAGTTCCAACCATGATAATTTACATGCAATAGTCTTTACAGTCAAAGAATTAAAATAAAAAAATTACCATTTCTGACCATCTGGAGAAAGTTGAACAGGTCACGGGTCATCGTTTTTCATCAGAAAATTGATTTTTTGGACTGTAGAAAAATTGATTCAAAATGTCATTTGGATTGTTCCTCATGTTGAATAACTACTTTTTGAAGCCTCAATGTGACCAAAAGTGCTATTTTTACAGACTTTTTCTACTACTCAGAAGCTTCTATTTCGACCAATTTCAGGCATTAAAATGACTCTAAACACACTTATTTTATTTCCAAACATTATAATTCACATGCAATAGTCATTTACAGTCAAAAAAATTAAACCTTAAAAAATTACCATTTCTGACCATATGGAGAAAGTTCGACCGGTCACTGCTCATCGTTTTTCATCAGAAAATTGATTTTTTGGACTATAGAAAAATGGATTCAAAATGTCTTTTGGATTGTGCCTTATGTTGAATAACTACTTTTTAATTCCTCAATATGACCAAAATTGCCATTTTTGCAGACTTTTTCTCCTACTGAGAAGCTTCTATTTCGACCAATTTCGGGCATTAAAATAACTCGAAAAACACTTATTTTATTTCCAAACATTATAATTCACATGCAATAGTCATTTACAAATGTCATGTGGATTGTGCCTCATGTTGAATAACTTGTTTTTAAGTCCTCAATGTGACCAAAATTGCCATTTTTACAGACTTTTTCTCCTACTCAGAAGCTTCTATTTCGACCAATTTCAGGCATTAAAATGACTCTAAACACACATATTTTAGTTCCAAAAAAGATAATTCACATGCAATAGTCATTTAGAGTCAAAAAATTAAACCTTAAAAAATTACCATTTCTGACCATATGGAGAAAGTTCGACAGGTCACGGGTCATCGTTTTACATCAGAAAATTGATTTTTTAGACTGTAGAAAAATTGATTCAAAATGTCATTTGGATTGTTCCTCATGTTGAATAACTACTTTTTAATGCCTCAATGTGACCAAAATTGCCATTTTTGCAGACTTTTTCTCCTACTGAGAAGCTTTTATTTCGACCAATTTCAGGCATTAAAATGACTCTAAACACACTTATTTTAGTTCCAAACATGATAACTCAAATGCAATAGTCATTTACAGTAAAAAACATTAAACATTAAAAAATTACAATTTCTGACCATCTGGAGAAAGTTCAACAGGTCACGGGTCATCGTTTTTCATCAGAAAATTGATTTTTTGGACTGCAGAAAGATTGATTTAAAATGTCATATGGATTGTGCCTCATGTTGAATAACTAGTTTATAAGGCCTCAATGTGACCAAAATTGCCATTTTTACAGACTTTTTTTCCTACTCAGAAGCTTCTATTTCGACCAATTTCAGGAATTAAAATCACTCTAAAAACAATTATTTTAGTTCCAAACATGATAATTTACATGCAATAGTCTCTACAGTCAAAGAATTAAAATTAAAAAATTACCATTTCTGACCATCTGGAGAAAGTTGAACAGGTCACGGGTCATCGTTTTTCATCAGAAAATTGATTTTTTGGACTGTAGAAAAATTGATTCAAAATATCATTTGGATTGTTCCTCATGTTGAATAACTACTTTTTGAAGCCTCAATGTGACCAAAAGTGCTTCTACTACTCAGAAGCTTCTATTTCGACCAATTTCAGGCATTAAAATGACCCTAACACACTTATTTTAGCTCCAAAAGAGATAATTCACATGCAATAGTCATTTACAGTCAAAAAAATTCAACCTTAAAAAATTACCATTTCTGACCATATGGAGAAAGTTCGACAGGTTACGGGTCATCGTTTTTCATCAGAAAATTGATTTTTTGGACTGTAGAAAAATTGATTCAAAATGTCATGTGGATTGTGCCTCATGTTGAACAACTTCTTTTTAAGTCCTCAATGTGACCAAAATTACCATTTTTACAGACTTTTTCTCCTACTCAGAAGCTTCTATTTCGACCAATTTCAGGCATTAAAATGACTCTAAACACTTATTTTAGCTCCAAAAGTGATAATTCACATGCAATAGACATTTACAATCAAAAAATTTAAACCTTAAAAAATTACCATTTCTGACCATATGGAGAAAGTTCGACAGGTCACGGGTCATCGTTTTTCATGAGAAAATTGATTTTTTGGACTATAGAAAAATGGATTCAAAATGTCATTTGGATTGTGCCTCATGTTGAATAACTACTTATTAATGCCTCAATGTGACCAAAATTGCCATTTTTGCAGACTTTTTCTCCTACTGAGAAGCTTCTATTTCGACCAATTTAAGGCATTAAAATGACTCTAAACACACTTATATTAGTTCCAAACATGATAATTCACATGCAATAGTCATTTACAGTAAAAAAATTAAACATTAAAAAATTACCATTTCTGCCCATCTGGAGAAAGTTCGACAGGTCACGGGTCATCGTTTTTCATCAGAAAATTGATTTTTTGGACTGCAGAAAGATTGATTTAAAATGTCATATGGATTGTGCCTCATGTTGAATAACTAGTTTATAAGGCCTCAATGTGACCAAAATTGCCATTTTTACAGACTTTTTTTCCTACTCAGAAGCTTCTATTTTGACCAATTCAAGGCATTAAAATGACTCTAAACACACTTATTTTAGCTCCAAAAGTGATAATTCACATGCAATAGTCATTTACAGTCAAAAAAATTAAACCTTAAAAAATTACCATTTCTGACCATATGGAGAAAGTTCGACAGGTCACGGGTAATCGTTTTTCATCAGAAAATTGATGTTTTGGACTGTAGAAAAATTGATTCAAAATGTCATGTGGATTGTGCCTCATGTTGAATAACTTGTTTTTAAGTCCTCAATGTGACCAAAATTGCCATTTTTACATACTTTTTCTCCTACTCAGAAGCTTCTATTTCGACCAATTTCAGGCATTAAAATGACTCTAAACACACGTATTTTAGCTCCAAAAGTGATAATTCACATGCAACAGTCATTTCCTGACAAAAAAATATAACATTAAAAAATTACCATTTCTGACCATCTGGAGAAAGTTCGACAGGTCACGGGTAATCGTTTTTCATCAGAAAATTGATTTTTTGGACTGTAGAAAAATTGATTCAAAATGTCATTTGGATTGTGCCTCATGTTGCATAACTAGTTTTTAAGGACTCAACGTGACCAAAATTGCCATTTTTACAGACTTTTTCTCCTACTCAGAAGCTTCTTTTTTGACCAATTCCAGGCATTAAAATGACTCTAAACACACTTATTTTAGTTCCAAACATGATAACTCACATGCAATAGTCATTTACAGTAAAAAACATTAAACATTAAAAAATTACAATTTCTGACCATCTGTAGAAAGTTCGACAGGTCACGGGTCATCGTTTTTCATCAGAAAATTGATTTTTTGGACTGCAGAAAAATTGATTTAAAATGTCATATGGATTGTGCCTCATGTTGAATAACTAGTTTATAAGGCCTCAATGAAACCAAAATTGCCATTTTTACAGACTTTTTCTACTACTCAGAAGCTTCTATTTCGACCAATTTCAGGCATTAAAATGACTCTAAACACACTTATTTTATTTCCAAACATTATAATTCACATGCAATAGTTATTTACAGTCAAAAAAATTAAACCTTAAAAAATTACCATTTCTGACCATATGGAGAAAGTTCGACCGGTCACTGCTCATCGTTTTTCATCAGAAAATTGATTTTTTGGACTATAGAAAAATGGATTCAAAATGTCTTTTGGATTGTGCCTTATGTTGAATAACTACTTTTTAATTCCTCAATGTGACCAAAATTGCCATTTTTGCAGACTTTTTCTCCTACTGAGAAGCTTCTATTTCGACCAATTTCAGGCATTAAAATGACTCGAAAAACACTTATTTTATTTCCAAAAATCATAATTCACATGCAATAGTCATTTACAAATGTCATGTGGATTGTGCCTCATGTTGAATAACTTGTTTTTAAGTCCTCAATGTGACCAAAATTGCCATTTTTACAGACTTTTTCTCCTACTCAGAAGCTTCTATTTCGACCAATTTCAGGCATTAAAATGACTCTAATACACTTATTTTAGTTCCAAAAAAGATAATTCACATGCAATAGTCATTTACAGTCAAAAAATTAAACCTTAAAAAATTACCATTTCTGACCATCTGGAGAAAGTTCGACAGGTCACGGGTAATCGTTTTTCATCAGAAAATTGATTTTTTGGACTGTAGAAAAATTGATTCAAAATGTCATTTGGATTGTGCCTCATGTTTCATAACTAGTTTTTAAGGCCTCAATGTGACCAAAATTGCCATTTTTACAGACTTTTTCTCCGACTAAGAAGCTTCTTTTTCGACCAATTCCATGCATTAAAATGACTCTAAACACACTTATTTTAGTTCCAAACATGATAACTCACATGCAATAGTCATTTACAGTCAAAAAATTCAACTTAAAAAAATTACCATTTCTGACCATCTGGAGAAAGTTCGACACGTCACGGGTCATCGTTTTTCATCAGAAAATTGATTTTTTTGGACTATAGAAAAATTTATTTAAAATGTCATATGGATTGGGCCTCATGTTGAATAACTAGTTTTTAAGGCCTCAATGTGACCAAAATTGCCATTTTTACAGACTTTTTCTCCTACTCAGAAGCTTCTATTTCGACCAATTTCAGGCATTTAAATGGCTCTAAAAACACTTATTTTAGTTCCAAACATGATAATTCACATGCAATAGTCTTTACAGTCAAAAAATTAAACATTAAAAAATTATAATTTCTGACCATCTGGAGAAAGTTGAACAGGTCACGGGTCATCATTTTTCATCAGAAAATTGATTTTTTAGACTGTGGAAAAATTGATTCAAAATGTAATTTGGATCGTGCCTAATGTTGAATAACTCGTTTTTAAGGCCTCAATGTGACCAAAATTGCCATTTTTCCACACTTTTTCTCCTACTGAGAAGCTTCTATTTCGACCAATTTCAGGCATTAAAATGACTCTAAACACACTTTTTGTAGTTCCAAAAGTGATAATTCATATGCAATTGTCATTTACAGTCAAAAAATTAAACCTTAAAAAATGACCATTTCTGACCATATGGAGAAAGTTGAACAGGTCACGGGTCATAGTTTTTCATCAGAAAATTGATTTTTTAGACTGTAGAAAAATTGATTCAAAATGTCATTTGCATTGTTCCTCATGTTGAATAACTACTTTTTGAAGCCTCAATGTGACCAAAAGTGCTATTTTTACAGACTTTTTCTCCTACTCAGAAGCTTCTATTTTTACCAATTTCAGGAATTAAAATGACTCTAAACACACTTATTTTAGCTCCAAAAGTGATAATTCACATTCAATAGTCATTTCCTGACAAAAAAATAAAACATTAAAAAATTACCATTTCTGACCATCTGGAGAAAGTTCGACAGGTCACGGGTAATCGTTTTTCATCAGAAAATTGATTTTTTGGACTGTAGAAAAATTGATTCAAAATGTCATTTGGATTGAGCCTCATGTTTCATAACTAGTTTTTAAGGCCTCAATGTGACCAAAATTGCCATTTTTACAGACTTTTTCTCCTACTCAGAAGCTTCTTTTTCGACCAATTCCAGGCATTAAAATGGCTCTAAACACACTTATTTTAGTTCCAAACATGATAACTCACATGCAATAGTCATTTACAGTCAAAATATTAAACTTTAAAAAATTACCATTTCTGACCATCTGGAGAAAGTTTGACAGGTCACGGGTCATCGTTTTTCATCACAAAATTGATTTTTTTGGACTATAGAAAAATTAATTTAAAATGTCATATGGATTGGGCCTCATGTTGAATAACTAGTTTTTAAGGCCTCAATGTGACCAAAATTGCCATTTTTACAGACTTTTTCTCCTACTCAGAAGCTTCTATTTCGACCAATTTCAGGCATTAAAATGACTCTAAACACACTTATTTTAGTTCCAAACATGATAATTCACATGCAATAGTCATTTACAGTAAAAAACATTAAACATTAAAAAATTACAATTTCTGACCATCTGGAGAAAGTTCGACAGGTCACGGGTCATCGTTTTTCATCTGAAAATTGATTTTTTGGACTGCAGAAAGATAGATTTAAAATGTCATATGGATTGTGCCTCATGTTGAATAACTAGTTTATAAGGCCTCAATGTGACCAAAATTGCCATTTTTACAGACTTTTTTTCCTACTCAGAAGCTTCTATTTCGACCAATTTCAGGAATTAAAATGACTCTAAAAACAATTATTTTAGTTCCAAACATGACAATTTACATGCAATAGTCTTTACAGTCAAAGAATTAAATATTAAAAAATTACCATTTCTGACCATCTGGAGAAAGTTCGACAGGTCACGGGTCATCGTTTTTCATCAGAAAATTGATGTTTTGGACTGCAGAAAGATTGATTTAAAATGTCATATGGATTGTGCCTCATGTTGAATAACTAGTTTATAAGGCCTCAATGTGACCAAAATTGCCATTTTTACAGACTTTTTTTCCTACTCAGAAGCTTCTATTTCGACCAATTTCAGGCATTAAAATGACTCTAAACACACGTATTTTAGCTCCAAAAGTGATAATTCACATGCAACAGTCATTTCCTGACAAAAAAATAAAACATTAAAAAATTACCATTTCTGACCATCTGGAGAAAGTTCGACAGGTCACGGGTAATCGTTTTTCATCAGAAAATTGATTTTTTGGACTGTAGAAAAATTGATTCAAAATGTCATTTGGATTGTGCCTCATGTTGCATAACTAGTGTTTAAGGCCTCAATGTGACCAAAATTGCCATTTTTACAGACTTTTTCTCCTACTCAGAAGCTTCTTTTTCGACCAATTCCAGGCATTAAAATGACTCTAAACACACTTATTTTAGTTCCAAACATGATAACTCACATGCAATAGTCATTTACAGTAAAAAACATTAAACATTAAAAAATTACAATTTCTGACCATCTGGAGAAAGTTCGACAGGTCACGGGTCCTCGTTTTTCATCAGAAAATTGATTTTTTGGACTGCAGAAAGATTGATTTAAAATGTCATATGGATTGTGCCTCATGTTGAATAACTAGTTTATAAGGCCTCAATGTGACCAAAATTGCCATTTTTACAGACTTTTTTTCCTACTCAGAAGCTTCTATTTCGACCAATTTCAGGAATTAAAATGACTCTAAAAACAATTATTTTAGTTCCAACCATGATAATTTACATGCAATAGTCTTTACAGTCAAAGAATTAAAATTAAAAAATTACCATTTCTGACCATCTGGAGAAAGTTGAACAGGTCACGGGTCATCGTTTTTCATCAGAAAATTGATTTTTTGGACTGTAGAAAAATTGATTCAAAATGTCATTTGGATTGTTCCTCATGTTGAATAACTACTTTTTGAAGCCTCAATGTGACCAAAAGTGCTATTTTTACAGACTTTTTCTACTACTCAGAAGCTTCTATTTCGACCAATTTCAGGCATTAAAATGACTCTAAACACACTTATTTTATTTCCAAACATTATAATTCACATGCAATAGTCATTTACAGTCAAAAAAATTAAACCTTAAAAAATTACCATTTCTGACCATATGGAGAAAGTTCGACCGGTCACTGCTCATCGTTTTTCATCAGAAAATTGATTTTTTGGACTATAGAAAAATGGATTCAAAATGTCTTTTGGATTGTGCCTTATGTTGAATAACTACTTTTTAATTCCTCAATATGACCAAAATTGCCATTTTTGCAGACTTTTTCTCCTACTGAGAAGCTTCTATTTCGACCAATTTCGGGCATTAAAATAACTCGAAAAACACTTATTTTATTTCCAAACATTATAATTCACATGCAATAGTCATTTACAAATGTCATGTGGATTGTGCCTCATGTTGAATAACTTGTTTTTAAGTCCTCAATGTGACCAAAATTGCCATTTTTACAGACTTTTTCTCCTACTCAGAAGCTTCTATTTCGACCAATTTCAGGCATTAAA
The DNA here is from genome assembly GCF_964204655.1 of Triturus cristatus. Taxonomy (NCBI): domain Eukaryota; kingdom Metazoa; phylum Chordata; class Amphibia; order Caudata; family Salamandridae; genus Triturus; species Triturus cristatus. The sequence continues at coordinate 1,018,450,474 of NC_140591.1, read as the reverse complement.
ATGACTCTAAACACACATATTTTAGTTCCAAAAAAGATAATTCACATGCAATAGTCATTTACAGTCAAAAAATTAAACCTTAAAAAATTACCATTTCTGACCATATGGAGAAAGTTCGACAGGTCACGGGTCATCGTTTTACATCAGAAAATTGATTTTTTAGACTGTAGAAAAATTGATTCAAAATGTCATTTGGATTGTTCCTCATGTTGAATAACTACTTTTTAATGCCTCAATGTGACCAAAATTGCCATTTTTGCAGACTTTTTCTCCTACTGAGAAGCTTTTATTTCGACCAATTTCAGGCATTAAAATGACTCTAAACACACTTATTTTAGTTCCAAACATGATAACTCAAATGCAATAGTCATTTACAGTAAAAAACATTAAACATTAAAAAATTACAATTTCTGACCATCTGGAGAAAGTTCAACAGGTCACGGGTCATCGTTTTTCATCAGAAAATTGATTTTTTGGACTGCAGAAAGATTGATTTAAAATGTCATATGGATTGTGCCTCATGTTGAATAACTAGTTTATAAGGCCTCAATGTGACCAAAATTGCCATTTTTACAGACTTTTTTTCCTACTCAGAAGCTTCTATTTCGACCAATTTCAGGAATTAAAATCACTCTAAAAACAATTATTTTAGTTCCAAACATGATAATTTACATGCAATAGTCTCTACAGTCAAAGAATTAAAATTAAAAAATTACCATTTCTGACCATCTGGAGAAAGTTGAACAGGTCACGGGTCATCGTTTTTCATCAGAAAATTGATTTTTTGGACTGTAGAAAAATTGATTCAAAATATCATTTGGATTGTTCCTCATGTTGAATAACTACTTTTTGAAGCCTCAATGTGACCAAAAGTGCTTCTACTACTCAGAAGCTTCTATTTCGACCAATTTCAGGCATTAAAATGACCCTAACACACTTATTTTAGCTCCAAAAGAGATAATTCACATGCAATAGTCATTTACAGTCAAAAAAATTCAACCTTAAAAAATTACCATTTGTGACCATATGGAGAAAGTTCGACAGGTTACGGGTCATCGTTTTTCATCAGAAAATTGATTTTTTGGACTGTAGAAAAATTGATTCAAAATGTCATGTGGATTGTGCCTCATGTTGAACAACTTCTTTTTAAGTCCTCAATGTGACCAAAATTACCATTTTTACAGACTTTTTCTCCTACTCAGAAGCTTCTATTTCGACCAATTTCAGGCATTAAAATGACTCTAAACACTTATTTTAGCTCCAAAATTGATAATTCACATGCAATAGACATTTACAATCAAAAAATTTAAACCTTAAAAAATTACCATTTCTGACCATATGGAGAAAGTTCGACAGGTCACGGGTCATCGTTTTTCATGAGAAAATTGATTTTTTGGACTATAGAAAAATGGATTCAAAATGTCATTTGGATTGTGCCTCATGTTGAATAACTACTTTTTAATGCCTCAATGTGACCAAAATTGCCATTTTTGCAGACTTTTTCTCCTACTGAGAAGCTTCTATTTCGACCAATTTAAGGCATTAAAATGACTCTAAACACACTTATATTAGTTCCAAACATGATAATTCACATGCAATAGTCATTTACAGTAAAAAAATTAAACATTAAAAAATTACCATTTCTGCCCATCTGGAGAAAGTTCGACAGGTCACGGGTCATCGTTTTTCATCAGAAAATTGATTTTTTGGACTGCAGAAAGATTGATTTAAAATGTCATATGGATTGTGCCTCATGTTGAATAACTAGTTTATAAGGCCTCAATGTGACCAAAATTGCCATTTTTACAGACTTTTTTTCCTACTCAGAAGCTTCTATTTTGACCAATTTCAGGCATTAAAATGACTCTAAACACACTTATTTTAGCTCCAAAAGTGATAATTCACATGCAATAGTCATTTACAGTCAAAAAAATTAAACCTTAAAAAATTACCATTTCTGACCATATGGAGAAAGTTCGACAGGTCACGGGTAATCGTTTTTCATCAGAAAATTGATGTTTTGGACTGTAGAAAAATTGATTCAAAATGTCATGTGGATTGTGCCTCATGTTGAATAACTTGTTTTTAAGTCCTCAATGTGACCAAAATTGCCATTTTTACATACTTTTTCTCCTACTCAGAAGCTTCTATTTCGACCAATTTCAGGCATTAAAATGACTCCAAACACACGTATTTTAGCTCCAAAAGTGATAATTCACATGCAACAGTCATTTCCTGACAAAAAAATATAACATTAAAAAATTACCATTTCTGACCATCTGGAGAAAGTTCGACAGGTCACGGGTAATCGTTTTTCATCAGAAAATTGATTTTTTGGACTGTAGAAAAATTGATTCAAAATGTCATTTGGATTGTGCCTCATGTTGCATAACTAGTTTTTAAGGCCTCAACGTGACCAAAATTGCCATTTTTACAGACTTTTTCTCCTACTCAGAAGCTTCTTTTTTGACCAATTCCAGGCATTAAAATGACTCTAAACACACTTATTTTAGTTCCAAACATGATAACTCACATGCAATAGTCATTTACAGTAAAAAACATTAAACATTAAAAAATTACAATTTCTGACCATCTGTAGAAAGTTCGACAGGTCACGGGTCATCGTTTTTCATCAGAAAATTGATTTTTTGGACTGCAGAAAGATTGATTTAAAATGTCATATGGATTGTGCCTCATGTTGAATAACTAGTTTATAAGGCCTCAATGAAACCAAAATTGCCATTTTTACAGACTTTTTTTCCTACTCAGAAGCTTCTATTTCGACCAATTTCAGGAATTAAAATGACTCTAAAAACAATTATTTTAGTTCCAACCATGATAATTTACATGCAATAGTCTTTACAGTCAAAGAATTAAAATTAAAAAATTACCATTTCTGACCATCTGGAGAAAGTTGAACAGGTCACGGGTCATCGTTTTTCATCAGAAAATTGATTTTTTGGACTGTAGAAAAATTGATTCAAAATGTCATTTGGATTGTTCCTCATGTTGAATAACTACTTTTTGAAGCCTCAATGTGACCAAAAGTGCTATTTTTACAGACTTTTTCTACTACTCAGAAGCTTCTATTTCGACCAATTTCAGGCATTAAAATGACTCTAAACACACTTATTTTATTTCCAAACATTATAATTCACATGCAATAGTCATTTACAGTCAAAAAAATTAAACCTTAAAAAATTACCATTTCTGACCATATGGAGAAAGTTCGACCGGTCACTGCTCATCGTTTTTCATCAGAAAATTGATTTTTTGGACTATAGAAAAATGGATTCAAAATGTCTTTTGGATTGTGCCTTATGTTGAATAACTACTTTTTAATTCCTCAATATGACCAAAATTGCCATTTTTGCAGACTTTTTCTCCTACTGAGAAGCTTCTATTTCGACCAATTTCGGGCATTAAAATAACTCGAAAAACACTTATTTTATTTCCAAACATTATAATTCACATGCAATAGTCATTTACAAATGTCATGTGGATTGTGCCTCATGTTGAATAACTTGTTTTTAAGTCCTCAATGTGACCAAAATTGCCATTTTTACAGACTTTTTCTCCTACTCAGAAGCTTCTATTTCGACCAATTTCAGGCATTAAAATGACTCTAAACACACATATTTTAGTTCCAAAAAAGATAATTCACATGCAATAGTCATTTAGAGTCAAAAAATTAAACCTTAAAAAATTACCATTTCTGACCATATGGAGAAAGTTCGACAGGTCACGGGTCATCGTTTTACATCAGAAAATTGATTTTTTAGACTGTAGAAAAATTGATTCAAAATGTCATTTGGATTGTTCCTCATGTTGAATAACTACTTTTTAATGCCTCAATGTGACCAAAATTGCCATTTTTGCAGACTTTTTCTCCTACTGAGAAGCTTTTATTTCGACCAATTTCAGGCATTAAAATGACTCTAAACACACTTATTTTAGTTCCAAACATGATAACTCAAATGCAATAGTCATTTACAGTAAAAAACATTAAACATTAAAAAATTACAATTTCTGACCATCTGGAGAAAGTTCAACAGGTCACGGGTCATCGTTTTTCATCAGAAAATTGATTTTTTGGACTGCAGAAAGATTGATTTAAAATGTCATATGGATTGTGCCTCATGTTGAATAACTAGTTTATAAGGCCTCAATGTGACCAAAATTGCCATTTTTACAGACTTTTTTTCCTACTCAGAAGCTTCTATTTCGACCAATTTCAGGAATTAAAATCACTCTAAAAACAATTATTTTAGTTCCAAACATGATAATTTACATGCAATAGTCTCTACAGTCAAAGAATTAAAATTAAAAAATTACCATTTCTGACCATCTGGAGAAAGTTGAACAGGTCACGGGTCATCGTTTTTCATCAGAAAATTGATTTTTTGGACTGTAGAAAAATTGATTCAAAATATCATTTGGATTGTTCCTCATGTTGAATAACTACTTTTTGAAGCCTCAATGTGACCAAAAGTGCTTCTACTACTCAGAAGCTTCTATTTCGACCAATTTCAGGCATTAAAATGACCCTAACACACTTATTTTAGCTCCAAAAGAGATAATTCACATGCAATAGTCATTTACAGTCAAAAAAATTCAACCTTAAAAAATTACCATTTCTGACCATATGGAGAAAGTTCGACAGGTTACGGGTCATCGTTTTTCATCAGAAAATTGATTTTTTGGACTGTAGAAAAATTGATTCAAAATGTCATGTGGATTGTGCCTCATGTTGAACAACTTCTTTTTAAGTCCTCAATGTGACCAAAATTACCATTTTTACAGACTTTTTCTCCTACTCAGAAGCTTCTATTTCGACCAATTTCAGGCATTAAAATGACTCTAAACACTTATTTTAGCTCCAAAAGTGATAATTCACATGCAATAGACATTTACAATCAAAAAATTTAAACCTTAAAAAATTACCATTTCTGACCATATGGAGAAAGTTCGACAGGTCACGGGTCATCGTTTTTCATGAGAAAATTGATTTTTTGGACTATAGAAAAATGGATTCAAAATGTCATTTGGATTGTGCCTCATGTTGAATAACTACTTATTAATGCCTCAATGTGACCAAAATTGCCATTTTTGCAGACTTTTTCTCCTACTGAGAAGCTTCTATTTCGACCAATTTAAGGCATTAAAATGACTCTAAACACACTTATATTAGTTCCAAACATGATAATTCACATGCAATAGTCATTTACAGTAAAAAAATTAAACATTAAAAAATTACCATTTCTGCCCATCTGGAGAAAGTTCGACAGGTCACGGGTCATCGTTTTTCATCAGAAAATTGATTTTTTGGACTGCAGAAAGATTGATTTAAAATGTCATATGGATTGTGCCTCATGTTGAATAACTAGTTTATAAGGCCTCAATGTGACCAAAATTGCCATTTTTACAGACTTTTTTTCCTACTCAGAAGCTTCTATTTTGACCAATTTCAGGCATTAAAATGACTCTAAACACACTTATTTTAGCTCCAAAAGTGATAATTCACATGCAATAGTCATTTACAGTCAAAAAAATTAAACCTTAAAAAATTACCATTTCTGACCATATGGAGAAAGTTCGACAGGTCACGGGTAATCGTTTTTCATCAGAAAATTGATGTTTTGGACTGTAGAAAAATTGATTCAAAATGTCATGTGGATTGTGCCTCATGTTGAATAACTTGTTTTTAAGTCCTCAATGTGACCAAAATTGCCATTTTTACATACTTTTTCTCCTACTCAGAAGCTTCTATTTCGACCAATTTCAGGCATTAAAATGACTCTAAACACACGTATTTTAGCTCCAAAAGTGATAATTCACATGCAACAGTCATTTCCTGACAAAAAAATATAACATTAAAAAATTACCATTTCTGACCATCTGGAGAAAGTTCGACAGGTCACGGGTAATCGTTTTTCATCAGAAAATTGATTTTTTGGACTGTAGAAAAATTGATTCAAAATGTCATTTGGATTGTGCCTCATGTTGCATAACTAGTTTTTAAGGACTCAACGTGACCAAAATTGCCATTTTTACAGACTTTTTCTCCTACTCAGAAGCTTCTTTTTTGACCAATTCCAGGCATTAAAATGACTCTAAACACACTTATTTTAGTTCCAAACATGATAACTCACATGCAATAGTCATTTACAGTAAAAAACATTAAACATTAAAAAATTACAATTTCTGACCATCTGTAGAAAGTTCGACAGGTCACGGGTCATCGTTTTTCATCAGAAAATTGATTTTTTGGACTGCAGAAAAATTGATTTAAAATGTCATATGGATTGTGCCTCATGTTGAATAACTAGTTTATAAGGCCTCAATGAAACCAAAATTGCCATTTTTACAGACTTTTTTTCCTACTCAGAAGCTTCTATTTCGACCAATTTCAGGAATTAAAATGACTCTAAAAACAATTATTTTAGTTCCAACCATGATAATTTACATGCAATAGTCTTTACAGTCAAAGAATTAAAATTAAAAAATTACCATTTCTGACCATCTGGAGAAAGTTGAACAGGTCACGGGTCATCGTTTTTCATCAGAAAATTGATTTTTTGGACTGTAGAAAAATTGATTCAAAATGTCATTTGGATTGTTCCTCATGTTGAATAACTACTTTTTGAAGCCTCAATGTGACCAAAAGTGCTATTTTTACAGACTTTTTCTACTACTCAGAAGCTTCTATTTCGACCAATTTCAGGCATTAAAATGACTCTAAACACACTTATTTTATTTCCAAACATTATAATTCACATGCAATAGTTATTTACAGTCAAAAAAATTAAACCTTAAAAAATTACCATTTCTGACCATATGGAGAAAGTTCGACCGGTCACTGCTCATCGTTTTTCATCAGAAAATTGATTTTTTGGACTATAGAAAAATGGATTCAAAATGTCTTTTGGATTGTGCCTTATGTTGAATAACTACTTTTTAATTCCTCAATGTGACCAAAATTGCCATTTTTGCAGACTTTTTCTCCTACTGAGAAGCTTCTATTTCGACCAATTTCAGGCATTAAAATGACTCGAAAAACACTTATTTTATTTCCAAAAATCATAATTCACATGCAATAGTCATTTACAAATGTCATGTGGATTGTGCCTCATGTTGAATAACTTGTTTTTAAGTCCTCAATGTGACCAAAATTGCCATTTTTACAGACTTTTTCTCCTACTCAGAAGCTTCTATTTCGACCAATTTCAGGCATTAAAATGACTCTAATACACTTATTTTAGTTCCAAAAAAGATAATTCACATGCAATAGTCATTTACAGTCAAAAAATTAAACCTTAAAAAATTACCATTTCTGACCATATGGAGAAAGTTCGACAGGTCACGGGTCATCGTTTTACATCAGAAAATTGATTTTTTAGACTGTAGAAAAATTGATTCAAAATGTCATTTGGATTGTTCCTCATGTTGAATAACTAGTTTATAAGGCCTCAATGTGACCAAAATTGCCATTTTTACAGACTTTTTTTCCTACTCAGAAGCTTCTATTTCGACCAATTTCAGGAATTAAAATGACTCTAAAAACAATTATTTTAGTTCCAAACATGATAATTTACATGCAATAGTCTTTACAGTCAAAGAATTAAACATTAAAAAATTACCATTTCTGACCATCTGGAGAAAGTTCGACAGGTCACGGGTCATCGTTTTTCATCAGAAAATTGATGTTTTGGACTGCAGAAAGATTGATTTAAAATGTCATATGGATTGTGCCTCATGTTGAATAACTAGTTTATAAGGCCTCAATGTGACCAAAATTGCCATTTTTACAGACTTTTTTTCCTACTCAGAAGCTTCTATTTCGACCAATTTCAGGCATTAAAATGACTCTAAACACACGTATTTTAGCTCCAAAAGTGATAATTCACATGCAACAGTCATTTCCTGACAAAAAAATAAAACATTAAAAAATTACCATTTCTGACCATCTGGAGAAAGTTCGACAGGTCACGGGTAATCGTTTTTCATCAGAAAATTGATTTTTTGGACTGTAGAAAAATTGATTCAAAATGTCATTTGGATTGTGCCTCATGTTGCATAACTAGTGTTTAAGGCCTCAATGTGACCAAAATTGCCATTTTTACAGACTTTTTCTCCTACTCAGAAGCTTCTTTTTCGACCAATTCCAGGCATTAAAATGACTCTAAACACACTTATTTTAGTTCCAAACATGATAACTCACATGCAATAGTCATTTACAGTAAAAAACATTAAACATTAAAAAATTACAATTTCTGACCATCTGGAGAAAGTTCGACAGGTCACGGGTCCTCGTTTTTCATCAGAAAATTGATTTTTTGGACTGCAGAAAGATTGATTTAAAATGTCATATGGATTGTGCCTCATGTTGAATAACTAGTTTATAAGGCCTCAATGTGACCAAAATTGCCATTTTTACAGACTTTTTTTCCTACTCAGAAGCTTCTATTTCGACCAATTTCAGGAATTAAAATGACTCTAAAAACAATTATTTTAGTTCCAACCATGATAATTTACATGCAATAGTCTTTACAGTCAAAGAATTAAAATTAAAAAATTACCATTTCTGACCATCTGGAGAAAGTTGAACAGGTCACGGGTCATCGTTTTTCATCAGAAAATTGATTTTTTGGACTGTAGAAAAATTGATTCAAAATGTCATTTGGATTGTTCCTCATGTTGAATAACTACTTTTTGAAGCCTCAATGTGACCAAAAGTGCTATTTTTACAGACTTTTTCTACTACTCAGAAGCTTCTATTTCGACCAATTTCAGGCATTAAAATGACTCTAAACACACTTATTTTATTTCCAAACATTATAATTCACATGCAATAGTCATTTACAGTCAAAAAAATTAAACCTTAAAAAATTACCATTTCTGACCATATGGAGAAAGTTCGACCGGTCACTGCTCATCGTTTTTCATCAGAAAATTGATTTTTTGGACTATAGAAAAATGGATTCAAAATGTCTTTTGGATTGTGCCTTATGTTGAATAACTACTTTTTAATTCCTCAATATGACCAAAATTGCCATTTTTGCAGACTTTTTCTCCTACTGAGAAGCTTCTATTTCGACCAATTTCGGGCATTAAAATAACTCGAAAAACACTTATTTTATTTCCAAACATTATAATTCACATGCAATAGTCATTTACAAATGTCATGTGGATTGTGCCTCATGTTGAATAACTTGTTTTTAAGTCCTCAATGTGACCAAAATTGCCATTTTTACAGACTTTTTCTCCTACTCAGAAGCTTCTATTTCGACCAATTTCAGGCATTAAAATGACTCTAAACACACATATTTTAGTTCCAAAAAAGATAATTCACATGCAATAGTCATTTACAGTCAAAAAATTAAACCTTAAAAAATTACCATTTCTGACCATATGGAGAAAGTTCGACAGGTCACGGGTCATCGTTTTACATCAGAAAATTGATTTTTTAGACTGTAGAAAAATTGATTCAAAATGTCATTTGGATTGTTCCTCATGTTGAATAACTACTTTTTAATGCCTCAATGTGACCAAAATTGCCATTTTTGCAGACTTTTTCTCCTACTGAGAAGCTTTTATTTCGACCAATTTCAGGCATTAAAATGACTCTAAACACACTTATTTTAGTTCCAAACATGATAACTCAAATGCAATAGTCATTTACAGTAAAAAACATTAAACATTAAAAAATTACAATTTCTGACCATCTGGAGAAAGTTCAACAGGTCACGGGTCATCGTTTTTCATCAGAAAATTGATTTTTTGGACTGCAGAAAGATTGATTTAAAATGTCATATGGATTGTGCCTCATGTTGAATAACTAGTTTATAAGGCCTCAATGTGACCAAAATTGCCATTTTTACAGACTTTTTTTCCTACTCAGAAGCTTCTATTTCGACCAATTTCAGGAATTAAAATCACTCTAAAAACAATTATTTTAGTTCCAAACATGATAATTTACATGCAATAGTCTCTACAGTCAAAGAATTAAAATTAAAAAATTACCATTTCTGACCATCTGGAGAAAGTTGAACAGGTCACGGGTCATCGTTTTTCATCAGAAAATTGATTTTTTGGACTGTAGAAAAATTGATTCAAAATATCATTTGGATTGTTCCTCATGTTGAATAACTACTTTTTGAAGCCTCAATGTGACCAAAAGTGCTTCTACTACTCAGAAGCTTCTATTTCGACCAATTTCAGGCATTAAAATGACCCTAACACACTTATTTTAGCTCCAAAAGAGATAATTCACATGCAATAGTCATTTACAGTCAAAAAAATTCAACCTTAAAAAATTACCATTTGTGACCATATGGAGAAAGTTCGACAGGTTACGGGTCATCGTTTTTCATCAGAAAATTGATTTTTTGGACTGTAGAAAAATTGATTCAAAATGTCATGTGGATTGTGCCTCATGTTGAACAACTTCTTTTTAAGTCCTCAATGTGACCAAAATTACCATTTTTACAGACTTTTTCTCCTACTCAGAAGCTTCTATTTCGACCAATTTCAGGCATTAAAATGACTCTAAACACTTATTTTAGCTCCAAAATTGATAATTCACATGCAATAGACATTTACAATCAAAAAATTTAAACCTTAAAAAATTACCATTTCTGACCATATGGAGAAAGTTCGACAGGTCACGGGTCATCGTTTTTCATGAGAAAATTGATTTTTTGGACTATAGAAAAATGGATTCAAAATGTCATTTGGATTGTGCCTCATGTTGAATAACTACTTTTTAATGCCTCAATGTGACCAAAATTGCCATTTTTGCAGACTTTTTCTCCTACTGAGAAGCTTCTATTTCGACCAATTTAAGGCATTAAAATGACTCTAAACACACTTATATTAGTTCCAAACATGATAATTCACATGCAATAGTCATTTACAGTAAAAAAATTAAACATTAAAAAATTACCATTTCTGCCCATCTGGAGAAAGTTCGACAGGTCACGGGTCATCGTTTTTCATCAGAAAATTGATTTTTTGGACTGCAGAAAGATTGATTTAAAATGTCATATGGATTGTGCCTCATGTTGAATAACTAGTTTATAAGGCCTCAATGTGACCAAAATTGCCATTTTTACAGACTTTTTTTCCTACTCAGAAGCTTCTATTTTGACCAATTTCAGGCATTAAAATGACTCTAAACACACTTATTTTAGCTCCAAAAGTGATAATTCACATGCAATAGTCATTTACAGTCAAAAAAATTAAACCTTAAAAAATTACCATTTCTGACCATATGGAGAAAGTTCGACAGGTCACGGGTAATCGTTTTTCATCAGAAAATTGATGTTTTGGACTGTAGAAAAATTGATTCAAAATGTCATGTGGATTGTGCCTCATGTTGAATAACTTGTTTTTAAGTCCTCAATGTGACCAAAATTGCCATTTTTACATACTTTTTCTCCTACTCAGAAGCTTCTATTTCGACCAATTTCAGGCATTAAAATGACTCCAAACACACGTATTTTAGCTCCAAAAGTGATAATTCACATGCAACAGTCATTTCCTGACAAAAAAATATAACATTAAAAAATTACCATTTCTGACCATCTGGAGAAAGTTCGACAGGTCACGGGTAATCGTTTTTCATCAGAAAATTGATTTTTTGGACTGTAGAAAAATTGATTCAAAATGTCATTTGGATTGTGCCTCATGTTGCATAACTAGTTTTTAAGGCCTCAACGTGACCAAAATTGCCATTTTTACAGACTTTTTCTCCTACTCAGAAGCTTCTTTTTTGACCAATTCCAGGCATTAAAATGACTCTAAACACACTTATTTTAGTTCCAAACATGATAACTCACATGCAATAGTCATTTACAGTAAAAAACATTAAACATTAAAAAATTACAATTTCTGACCATCTGTAGAAAGTTCGACAGGTCACGGGTCATCGTTTTTCATCAGAAAATTGATTTTTTGGACTGCAGAAAGATTGATTTAAAATGTCATATGGATTGTGCCTCATGTTGAATAACTAGTTTATAAGGCCTCAATGAAACCAAAATTGCCATTTTTACAGACTTTTTTTCCTACTCAGAAGCTTCTATTTCGACCAATTTCAGGAATTAAAATGACTCTAAAAACAATTATTTTAGTTCCAACCATGATAATTTACATGCAATAGTCTTTACAGTCAAAGAATTAAAATTAAAAAATTACCATTTCTGACCATCTGGAGAAAGTTGAACAGGTCACGGGTCATCGTTTTTCATCAGAAAATTGATTTTTTGGACTGTAGAAAAATTGATTCAAAATGTCATTTGGATTGTTCCTCATGTTGAATAACTACTTTTTGAAGCCTCAATGTGACCAAAAGTGCTATTTTTACAGACTTTTTCTACTACTCAGAAGCTTCTATTTCGACCAATTTCAGGCATTAAAATGACTCTAAACACACTTATTTTATTTCCAAACATTATAATTCACATGCAATAGTCATTTACAGTCAAAAAAATTAAACCTTAAAAAATTACCATTTCTGACCATATGGAGAAAGTTCGACCGGTCACTGCTCATCGTTTTTCATCAGAAAATTGATTTTTTGGACTATAGAAAAATGGATTCAAAATGTCTTTTGGATTGTGCCTTATGTTGAATAACTACTTTTTAATTCCTCAATATGACCAAAATTGCCATTTTTGCAGACTTTTTCTCCTACTGAGAAGCTTCTATTTCGACCAATTTCGGGCATTAAAATAACTCGAAAAACACTTATTTTATTTCCAAACATTATAATTCACATGCAATAGTCATTTACAAATGTCATGTGGATTGTGCCTCATGTTGAATAACTTGTTTTTAAGTCCTCAATGTGACCAAAATTGCCATTTTTACAGACTTTTTCTCCTACTCAGAAGCTTCTATTTCGACCAATTTCAGGCATTAAAATGACTCTAAACACACATATTTTAGTTCCAAAAAAGATAATTCACATGCAATAGTCATTTAGAGTCAAAAAATTAAACCTTAAAAAATTACCATTTCTGACCATATGGAGAAAGTTCGACAGGTCACGGGTCATCGTTTTACATCAGAAAATTGATTTTTTAGACTGTAGAAAAATTGATTCAAAATGTCATTTGGATTGTTCCTCATGTTGAATAACTACTTTTTAATGCCTCAATGTGACCAAAATTGCCATTTTTGCAGACTTTTTCTCCTACTGAGAAGCTTTTATTTCGACCAATTTCAGGCATTAAAATGACTCTAAACACACTTATTTTAGTTCCAAACATGATAACTCAAATGCAATAGTCATTTACAGTAAAAAACATTAAACATTAAAAAATTACAATTTCTGACCATCTGGAGAAAGTTCAACAGGTCACGGGTCATCGTTTTTCATCAGAAAATTGATTTTTTGGACTGCAGAAAGATTGATTTAAAATGTCATATGGATTGTGCCTCATGTTGAATAACTAGTTTATAAGGCCTCAATGTGACCAAAATTGCCATTTTTACAGACTTTTTTTCCTACTCAGAAGCTTCTATTTCGACCAATTTCAGGAATTAAAATCACTCTAAAAACAATTATTTTAGTTCCAAACATGATAATTTACATGCAATAGTCTCTACAGTCAAAGAATTAAAATTAAAAAATTACCATTTCTGACCATCTGGAGAAAGTTGAACAGGTCACGGGTCATCGTTTTTCATCAGAAAATTGATTTTTTGGACTGTAGAAAAATTGATTCAAAATATCATTTGGATTGTTCCTCATGTTGAATAACTACTTTTTGAAGCCTCAATGTGACCAAAAGTGCTTCTACTACTCAGAAGCTTCTATTTCGACCAATTTCAGGCATTAAAATGACCCTAACACACTTATTTTAGCTCCAAAAGAGATAATTCACATGCAATAGTCATTTACAGTCAAAAAAATTCAACCTTAAAAAATTACCATTTCTGACCATATGGAGAAAGTTCGACAGGTTACGGGTCATCGTTTTTCATCAGAAAATTGATTTTTTGGACTGTAGAAAAATTGATTCAAAATGTCATGTGGATTGTGCCTCATGTTGAACAACTTCTTTTTAAGTCCTCAATGTGACCAAAATTACCATTTTTACAGACTTTTTCTCCTACTCAGAAGCTTCTATTTCGACCAATTTCAGGCATTAAAATGACTCTAAACACTTATTTTAGCTCCAAAAGTGATAATTCACATGCAATAGACATTTACAATCAAAAAATTTAAACCTTAAAAAATTACCATTTCTGACCATATGGAGAAAGTTCGACAGGTCACGGGTCATCGTTTTTCATGAGAAAATTGATTTTTTGGACTATAGAAAAATGGATTCAAAATGTCATTTGGATTGTGCCTCATGTTGAATAACTACTTTTTAATGCCTCAATGTGACCAAAATTGCCATTTTTGCAGACTTTTTCTCCTACTGAGAAGCTTCTATTTCGACCAATTTAAGGCATTAAAATGACTCTAAACACACTTATATTAGTTCCAAACA